>NC_138347.1:1414166-2818333 GCF_046562875.1 Panthera onca
AGAGAAGCCTGGGAGGCTGGGGTGGGTGGGGGGCAGGCAAGGAAGTGCCTTAACAGCAGGTGCCTGTGGAAAACACACAGAAACGGGCCTGAGGGGGCTCCCACTGAGCAGATTGGAGCATCAGAGTCGAATCAATGAGGACAATAGCAGACGACAGTCCATCGCATGAAATGGGGCGCTGTGAGTCTCTATTGACATAAATAAATGTAATTAATAAATAAAAATAAATGCATGTCATTAAGAAAACTTAATTAATAAATAATTAATAAATTCCTCAGAGTAGAATTCCAGTCAATAAGTGATGGAATTAGAAAATCACTATTTGGGGCGCCTGGGTGGCTCAGCCGGTGAAGCGTCTGACTTCGGCTCAGGTCATGATCTCGTGGTTCACGAGTTCGAGCCCTGCATCGGGCTGTCTGCCATAGGCTCAGAGCCTGGAGCCTCCTTGGGACTCTGTCTCCCTCTCTCTTTGCCCCTCCTCTGTTTGGGCTCAGTCTCTCTCTCTCTCTCTCTCTCTCATGAAAATAAAGACATTAAAAAAATTGAAAAAAAAAAAGAAAGTCGCTATTTGACAGCCACGATCGTAATAATTAATCAAACAGTAAGAACATCAGAAGAGGCCAGCGGGCCGTAAGAGAGGGATGAATCTGTGAATCACACAGAGGGGCCGGCTTTCCAGGGGAGCCCCCTGCAGACCCCACACTCATCAGACGGTCAGGGAGCTCCCCCAGGAACGGACATAGGGCGCACCCAGAGGAGCCAGCGTCCTGGGAACAATCGGGCGTCGTCAAGGAAACACCGGGCGGCCCGGGCTGGGGACACGTCCGTCTTGAACATGCCGTGGTCCCGGAGTCAGGGAGAGACCGAGGGGCCACGGAGCTGTGGTAACTGGGCGTCGGTGCCATCTTGCTGTGAAGGACATTCTTGGGACGACTGGCAAACTTGAAGAGGTCTCCAGGCCGGAATATACGGGCATTCCTCACCCTCTTCTTGCAACTTTGTGACGATGTTTGAAGTTGTCGTGAAAATCACTTTAAAAGGCCGCCCCTCTTGTGGCTGGTTTCCAGTGCTCACCCTCCAGCCGCTGCTGTCTGGACCTGCTCACACCCGCCGCCCGTCTTCACAGACAGCAGAGCCGCAGGCCCCCAGGGAGGCGGGGGCCAGGACCCGGGTCGGGGCCTCCGCAGACATGGGGACGAGGGAGGAGCTGTTGCCCCCGCACGGGAGCACGGAGCTGGGGACCTCGGAGCCAGCACCTGCCGCGCTGCCCTTGCACCAGCGGGGAGCCGACGGAGTCTGCCCCGACCGTGACCCTCACCTGCTCCCTGCCACTGACCAAGCCCACCCTGAACTCCCACGTGGGGGCCCCGCTCAGCACCCAGGCTCCGGCACTGGTCGTCCAGGGCTCTGACATCGTGCCCTGCAGCCGGAGACCCCCCTGCCCGTCTGCACGGCCAGGTTCTGGCTCCTAGGACCACTCCCCAGAGGCCAAGCAGGTTTCCTGTGTCACTGTCCACAGGACATACTCGAGGTGGCCCAGAAAGTGGAAGGGACACCACGCCTAGGCCCCTGCTGGACCCAAAGGCTCATGGGCTGGATTGGGGTAGCCTCGGAGACCCAGGAGGAGCCCCTAACCCGCCCGGTAACTGAGCCTCAGTTCCCTGGTAGTCAGACTCTCCTCAAGGCACTTCTTAAAAACCCACATTCCCACCGCCCTCCCAGAGCCCTGATCTACGGCTTTGGCATGGGGGGCAGGAGGCCGTGTGGACTCCCACCGGGGAGGCGGAGCCCCCCGTGCTTATCTGTACGTCCCCTGCAGCAGGGCCCAGGTCCACCTGCCCACCACCCACACCACGGCCACCATGCCCGGCAGAGCCCGATGGTCAGTGTCCCGCTGTCCCCGGGCCTCCCGCCTAGGACCCAACTCCCGGAGGCTGGGTCCAACTGGCCGAGCCCCAGCGCAGGGTTCACAGCCACACGTGGCCCACAGCGGCCTTGCTCCTGAGTCTACACGTCCTGCCCCACTGCCTGGCCCCTCCTGGCCGCCCCTCGGGCAGTTCTGGGAGAGCAGGAACAACGCCTAACTGTAGCTCACACCCAGCCCTGCCCTGGTCCCAGGTTGGCGGTCAGTGTGGGACCCCGCATCTCTCCCCGGACCTCAGGCTGTTCGCTCGTGGATGAGACCCCAACCCGTAACCACGGCTCCAGACTGGAGACACCAGCTAATCACTTGCAAACATATTTTACAAAGGACTCCTGTCTCTGCCAGTTGTCAAATTAATTCCACGTGGAGTCAGAACTGTGAAATTTTTTGAGATCACAGCAGTAATTGCAACAGGGTGTTGGGTTGGACACTTGTGCTGTGGCCCCAGGACAGTCAGCAGCTGCCCAGAGGCAACTGCACGGTCTCCTTAGAGGAGTCCTCCCTGCAGAGGCCAGGAACAGGCGGCTGGACCCCCACCCCGTGCCTCTGCCCCTAGTGAAAGGCGTGGCTGGGTGCGAGTGCCGGGTCGGCGGGCTCCCTGGAGAAGACCGGGGGCTGCGATGCATGCCCCGGCCCTGGGGGACAGCCACCTCCCAAGCCGAGCCTACGAATCAGGCTCTCATTGGGACGGTGCTATCTGACATGTGACCCCTCGGCCAGTGACCCGAGGACCTGGTCTGAGTCTCCCCCGAGGAATCAAAGGAGTTTGTACAGCGGGAGCCAAGGAGACTGTCTACACCTCAGCACGTGCAGCTTTGTCCCCTACATGGGATGTGCACTCCCTGGGGACTGATGACATGAAATAAACATCTTGCATTAATTGCGGGACTAACAATGACTAGAAAGTCCTAGATCCCAGCTCCAGTTTTCAAACCGGAGCGTGAGAAAAACGGTCCCTTTGGAACAACGCTCAAAGAGCAGTGAAACATAAAAACAAAGAGGGATTTTAGCTACGCCCACGGTCCGTGTGCCTGACGCATGACTGGAACACTACGTCCATGAGTCCCATCCACGTGCCTGACACGTGACTGAAATGGTACACCTGTCCCGTGGCTCGGGGGGCCCCCCGCCTCCAGCCTGCTGTGAGCTGCTGATTGGGCAAGACCCAGAAAAGTGCAAGTTCTTGAATGCGTGTGCGGCACACACACGTGGACTCACACACGTGATTTTTAAAGATGCGTGAATCTGACCACGTCTATGCTGTTTTCTAAGCCGTGTGTTTCCCGTCCTCACTGGGGTACAGGGCAGTCAGGCCGGGGCGCCGTGGAAAAGCAGAAGCCCGAGACCCCGGGAGGCACGGAGGGTGCGTGGCCGGAGAGGCCTGGAGCTCAGTGTGGACGATTCTGTAGGTGAGGCCAAGCACAGAGGGCACTGCTGCCCTGGTCGGGCTTGGGGCGATGGGGGAAGGGGATTTCCCACACGGCATGCCCGTGGGGACGGCCGGGTCGGAGGCACCGCGGGCCAGGAGTGGGAGAGGCCGTCGTTCATCGAGGCAGCCGACACGGCCCTGCGAGACCCTGTGCTGGGCTGACACCAACCCGTTCCGCCGTCTACACCGCCGTGTGGCAGACGGCCGCTCGGGGCCACGGGCCTCTGGGGCTCTGCATGACCTGTGAGTGACACCGATGCCCTTTCCAGGGCACCCCTCCACAAGAGTCAGGCCCCCCGATCCCGGCTTCTCTCTTGTGACACAGCCGCCCGCTGCACACGCCCGTGTCACTGTCCTTCATCACGTCACCTGTGGGATCGGGCTCAGGGAACGGCACCGGAACAAGGATTCCCTGGTGGCTGTCCTAGGCGTGCCTAATAAACCGTTCTTGGCCTCTGACCCAGCCCTCCCGTGTCTTCCACCAGCACCCACGAAAACGGGGCAGGCCAGCCGTCAGCTGAAGGCAGGGACGGTGCTGCACCCGTCACGGTTCTGGACGCACGGTCCCTGGAGATCCGCGCAGAAAGGGCTCCAGGTTTGAGCAGTGCGCGGGGACACTGGGGGACCGACGTGTCTGGGAGGGCGAGGAAAGCCATTTCAGGCCAGCTGAGCCCTGCAGCAAGGGCCCCTGCCTTCCACAGACACACGCTGCCATTGCCCACATCGGCCGGCCCCTGCCGCCGCCGCAGGGGACGCGGCAGTGACTAGAACAGGTGCGCGTCCACAGAGCCGTCAGCCCAGGAGGGGCGCCCCGATCCCGTCAACTGCTTTAAAAGTGCCGGACGTACAGGTGTCCTCAGATCTGTGCTGTGAGAGTTCACAGGCCCGACATGTGGGGTCTGGAGGAGGAGGTCGCGAGGACCGGCCGGGGGGCTGGGTGCTGGGAACCAGGTGCACCTGACGACAAAGATGGCCCCGGGGCTGGGGGTCTCTTAAGGCTCTCGACACACCATCTTTGGGGGGCTCGACAGCAGCTTCCTGCTAGAAAGCCACGTCCCCGGCCGCCTTGTCGAGGCGGAGGAAGGTTCTCTGGCCGGAAGGGAAGGTTCTGAGACCAAAAGGGACACAGTGGCGTCAGGCATCGGAAGCACAGCCACCGAGGGTGGACCGTGGGGCCCCGGGCCGGGCTGGCGTGGGGGGCCCTGCTGGGGGGCCTGGCGGACGGGGAGCTGGGACCTCGTCTCACAAGCCCTTCCCTGCAGGAAAGGCCGCCGGGACATTCACGCCGCACCCAGTGACCGATTTCACAGGTGATAATTTTGCCCAGTTTATTTGTTCAGGATTTTTTTTTTTTTTTAATATTTATTTAGTATTTTTGAGAGAGAGAGAGAGACGGCACAGTCAGGGGAGGAGCAGAGAGGGCAGAGAGCAGATCCGAAGTGGGTTCCGCGCTGACAGCAGAGAACCCGACACGGGGCTCAAACTCCCGAACGGCGAGACCGTGACCTGAGCCAAAGTCGGGTGCTTAACTGGCTGAGCCCCCCAGGCGTCGTTCAGGCCTTATTTCAACGAAGGCTCCTAGCACCTTTCACTACGTAGGGCAGATTACCGGGCTGGCTTTGCCACTCGCACAGACGTGTGACCTGGAGGAGAGGACGTCTCTGCCTGCCTCGGTTTCCCATCCACAGTGTGCAGGATGAGGCTCAGAGGATCCAGTGGGTAAAAACGTGTAAACCCCCCAGACCAGGAAGTTATTGGTGCTTCGGGGGGAAACCGAGGTGAGAGCCCAGGACGCCTGCCCAGGAGACCTCTGCCGGAGGCCTGGCCTGTGACGCCAGAGGCCGCCTTGACCCGGATGCACAGCTCGCGCCCGTTTTGGCCAAATGGGCGGTGGCTGAGGGTTAAGGTCAACAGCGAACCAAAACACGTATGACATCTGCATCAGTCAGCGAGGGCGGCCGTAACAAATACCACAGACCCAGTGGCTCCGACACCGACATTCGTACCCTGCGCCCTGAGGGCTGGATGTCCGACGTGATGGTGCTGGCAGGGTCCTCCGTCTCCTCCCCGAGTCGTCCCTCCGTGCGGGTCTGTGTCGTGGTCTCCCGTCGGACTGGGTCAGGGCTCACGCCAGCGATCTTTTTTTATCTTGACCTCCTCTTTGAAGACCATTCCTCCAAATACGGCCACATTGTGAGCTGCTGGGGGCCAGGGTTTCAACCTGTGGGCCTTGGGAACACAACTTGGCCGATGACACCTTCTAGAGGGAACGCCTGGGGTAGGAGGACGCACCTAACACCCTCACGGCAAGGGGCTAGTTGTGGCCGCGGTGCCCTGCTTAAACCTTCCTAATAAGCAGGCGTGGCGTGGGCCGGGCAGGCCTGTCCCCTGCACGGGGCTGACTCTGCCAGTCCGGTGGCTCCGGGGTGACACGTTGCTTTGGACAGGCACTCGCCAGCCTTCCTAGCGCCAGACAATCGGGGGACCTTTGCAGGAGCTCACGGGTGCCGGAAACGGCGGGGAAGGAGGCAGTCGTGATTCGGGCTCCGCGGGCCGGATGCCAAGGCGGGACCTCTGTGTGTCCCTAAATGCTAGCGTCTGTCAGGGATGCACCTGTTACTGTGTGCCTGCTTCCCAAGAACACCGCGAGGGGCCACCTCCACCTCTTCCCACTCAGGGGCCCCGAGAGGTTGGGCGACATCGCCCCGCATCACAGGGATGGGCAGAGGCAGGGCCCCCCGGGACGCGGGGCTCTGGGCGTGCCTGTCCCCTGGGCCCGCCTGGAGCTGCCCCGAGCGCTCTGTGGACGGCAGCTGGCCTCCCCCGCGTCTGCTGGCCAGTCCCAGGGACTTGAGCTGGTTCGGGGGGTTGCTACGGGATTACGGGAATGTCAGGAAAAGCCATCCAGCCTGATGGATTCCCCACCTGCCCCCAGACCGTACATCTGGCCCTGGCCAGGCAGGCCCTGCTCCGCCCGTCCACCTCTGATCAGGGTGATAGCTGTTTCCCTCGGGACCGGCCAGAGGGGCCTGTCCATGCTCCAGGGTGAGGCCCACATTTGGGGACGGTCCCCAGGGTCACATCATGGCCCCAAGTACGGCTGGGGGAGAACGTTTCCTGGCCACGGCTGAGCCACTTCCTGTGAGTGGGAGGACAGCCGCTCCGCCGCATATTTGGAGATAAAAGCGCCTAGAAACACGTTCTCAGTCTGTCCTGCCATTTGCAGGGCTGTTGTGAGGCTGCGCTTCAGGACTCCAGCGTCCCCAAGGGAATATTTTAATGGCTGCGAGAAATCCCAAACCCCCTCTCCCCCCGCCAGAGTCCCGCTGATCCCCTCCCCGTCGCCCAGCACAGGTACAGGCAGAATCGTGCCTTCCTTGGCGGGTCCGAGCCGCCCAGCCACGCAGGGTCGCCGCCGTGGGGGCCACTGAGAGAAGCCTGGCACCCCGGGGCGCCCGGCTGACTCCGTGACTCAGAACGTCAGTGCCAGGCCTGGACAGCACTGAAGGCCACTGAGAGCCAGCGGGTCCCGGAGAAGGGGAGACTGAGGCCTGCACACTTGTGAGAGGCAGCGTGGGCCTCCGTGGGGACGAGGGCCAAACCTTGCCCCCGGCTGTCGGGCCTGGTCGGAGCCGAGCCTCCCAGGACCCAGGAAAAGCCACGCGGTTGGGTCAGCGTTTGCCCCTAAGTCAAAGATGCTGCGGTCCGGGAGGCTGGGCGTGGGAGTCCGGAGAAGACGAGGCAGTGAGCCTGCGGGCGGGGCTGAGGCAGGGGGCTGGGACCCCGTGTGGGTCCCCATGACATCCCCCCACAAGGTCGCCGTGAGGGGGCAGGAGCGGTGCACTGGGCAACACTGGCGTGGCCACAGGGCGAGAGCCCCGCGTGAGGGGGGAAGCCCTCTCCCAAACCAAATAAAATGGCGGAAACTAAGCGGTTGGGGGGGGGGGTGAACTCCCAGGAGATTTAGAACATGGCCGCTGACCGTCCAGGGTGGGTGACGTAGGGCTGGAGCACAGCTGGAGAGCGGAGGGGGCAACAGGGGACCGGGGCCGGGCTGTGGAGGGCAGGCGCGAAGCACCTTCTGGTTCTGTTTGCCAGGCTCAAGGCAGAAGAGCTGGCGGGGGGGGGGGGGGGTGGTCAACTAGCAGAGAGGGGTCAGCAGTGAGGGAGCTAGTGGCCGAAGGAACGGGAGCCAGGAGGGGGTGCCGGGGTGTCCGGGGTGGGGCGGGGGTCCCATCTGGTGGTCCTCAGATTCTCCAGGGGCATCAGCTGCAGGATGGGGTGGGGGGCATTCGGGGCCAGAGGCTCCCCGGGCGGATGAGCAAGGCGGAGAGGAGTCTGGGCCTGACAGAAAGGGAGGGGCTGATGGGCCCGGCCCGGGAGAACAGGGGCAGGTTAGACGCTGGGGTTGGGGATGGATTCCAGGAGAGAGAAGGTTCCCAGGGCGCCGACCATCCCCTCGCCGCGGGAGGGTGGCTGTCAGCTCTCAAAGGAGCTCTTCTGATGTTCTCATGCCCCAGGCGTTCCCAGTTCCGTGAGACAAAGATAGGAAGTTGTGGTTTGCTGGGCACCGTCCCATCAGACGTGGACATCGCTGCAGCCTTCACGGGAGGACTCTCAGACGGCTCCAGGGGATTCGGATGGACCGGCCGGCTGTGGGAACTCTCGCCCAGGTCCAGACTGTCGTCATTCTGAGGGGCCGCAGGGTCCCAGGAAGGTCAGTGGGCAGCACGGGTGTTAGTATAAAGCCTGGATCCAGACCTCTGAGGAGTCTGGGGTCCAGATCTTGACCTCCAGAAGCTTCTTATATTCAGAAAATGTGCACCTTGCTCAGCAGCCTGGTGGGATCAGGACTTGAGAGAGAGACAGACAGACAGACAGAGATACTGAGGCTAAGGGAGCATCGGGGGCGACCCCAGATTTCATTGGCTCCCTCCCCACTGGCTGTTTGCCTCTTAAATCCAGAAGTAGTCCTGTGGTTGCAGCCAAAGGGCCCCCCAACACGTGGCGGCGGGTGCCCACCTTCCGAGGGTCTGAAGAGGCTCAGAAGGGCCTCCCCGCGCGCTCACCAGCCCAGCTGGGACTCGGGGAGCCTCCCCAGGCGTTGGCTTCACTTGCTGTGCTTTAATATTCTATGCTTGACACGAGCTCCATTTTGATTGTGGAATCACCCCAGCACCCCACATCCTCAGGTGCTATTTGGGGCTCTGACTCTAAGCCCCTTTGGAAATACCTGCACAGACATGGCTGTGGTGTTGAAGGTTCCCACTGAGAAGGGCCAGGACGTGGCGCCCACCGCCCAGCGGCTCCTGCGGGAAGCAGAGGCCTGCGAACTGCGACTGCCTCCGGCACTGTGCCCGGGGCCCCATGCGCACGCACACGCTCCAGGGTCGCGCGCTGCAGGGCCACCTCCCGCACACTCCAGGGCCGCCTCACCTCTGGGGAAACCTTGTTCGGATCAGGGCTTTCCAGCGTGTTAGTATCACCCCCGAACTAGATGTTCCCAGAGTTTGAGCTGGTGTTGGGCGTGTAACTTTATTACGTGCCTCTCGCGATAAGCACGTTCCCATCAATTAACCAAACTCAGAGAAGGGGACTTTCCACACAACTTTTTAAATTATACTTTTATTTTACAGAAAGGGATTGTGTGCGAGTGCGTGTGCACACGAGCAAATGGGGAAGGGGCAGAGAGGGAGGGAGGGAGGGGGAACTCCAAGCAGACTTTGCACCTTCAGAGCTGAGCCCCACGTGGGGCTGGATCCCACAACCTTGAGATCGGGACCAGAGCCCAAGTCAAGAGTCTGACGCTCAACCCACCGAACGCCCCAGGCGCCCCGCCACAGAATTTGAGATGGGTTATTCTTGAAAATGCATTCGTGTCATCATTTTGAAGTGTTCAGTGACTTTGTGCTGATGATCTTTCTTCTGTGTCATCAGACACATTCTCAACTGGATGCGCGAAAACCAAGTTACGAGCTAATCCCTGGAATAAAGGCCATGGGGATAAAGGTGGAGGACACAAATAACTCCGTAATTACAGCAATTTTCCTTCCAGGTTCTGCGGGGGGTGGGGGGAGGGGGTGCATGCCTCTGCGGGCTCCGCTTGGGGCTCCGCGGCCTGCACTGCACAATGAGCCCCCGCTCCTGCCCCTGCCGCCCAGCCTCCACGGGAGGAGGTGACAGAGGGCCACGCCTAGGGCACACACTATCCCCCACAACAAAGGGGGAAAAGAGAATGGGGGGATTTTTTTTTAATTACAAAACTATCACCTTCCAGTTCCTAGCGGTAAGTTTTTTTTTTTTGTTTTTTTTTTTTTTGTTTTTTTTTTTTTAATTTTTTTTTCAACGTTTTTTATTTATTTTTGGGACAGAGAGAGACAGAGCATGAACGGGGGAGGGACAGAGAGAGAGGGAGACACAGAATCGGAAACAGGCTCCAGGCTCCGAGCCATCAGCCCAGAGCCTGACGCGGGGCTCGAACTCACGGACCGCGAGATCGTGACCTGGCTGAAGTCGGACGCTTAACCGACTGCGCCACCCAGGCGCCCCCCTAGCGGTAAGTTTTAAAAGCTGGATTACATGGATGATTTTCCCAGGAAATACATTTCCGAAGTACAAAGTGACTCGGGTAGAAAGAGGAAATCTAATTAGTCCAATGGCTGGGGTGGGGCGGCAGGAGCAGACAAAAAATATCCAAAGGTTTATCCTTAAACAGGCACCGGGCACGGGCAGCTTCACTGTGTCCCCACCACCGTTCAGGAATAATCTCCACGGCGGAGAGGTGGGAGACCCGCGCTTAGGTCTCCGGACACCAGCTGCTGGGTTCGGATCCCACCTTCCCGTCTTACCAGCAGGGTGAGACCTCGCGCGGGCTACTCAGGCGCACTGTGCCTCAGGTTCCTCGTCCGTCCACGAACATGAAAATAGTGCCTAACTGACGGCTGGTTTGCAAAATAAAGATCGAACGCACGTGAAACGGGTACAACTGTGACTGTCGCGTAGTAAGAACTCGATCCACTTGAATTGTTACCAAGAGTTACCTGCTCCCAAACACACAGAGGCGGAAGCATCACAATTCATTCCACACGGTTAGCCAAAAACCAGTGGTGGGAATAACACACTCACGCGCTCGCTGATAGGGACATATTATTTCTATTAGGACACAACTGCCCCAAATAAAAGCACCGACAAGCAGAATCCAATACATCAGGAGCAAGTATGGCTCATCTCAGGAACGCACCGTGAGTCAACAGTACAGACAACACGTACAACATGACAGTACAGTGCATTTTATTAAGAGATCAGAAAGAGGCAAATCTTTGGTCATCTCCAAAGACAGGGCTCCCCAAAAAGCACGTGGCAAAACTGAGTATCCACTACTGGATTTCGAGCCTGTACAACCACGAGACCTTTAGGAAGCAAAGAATAGTAGGACAGCCGGCTAACACTCATGGATACTAGAGTGGGGGCCCAGCAGACCTGGGCAAACCGTCAGATGGCAAGCCTTTTAGGACTCCCAAGCCAGCTGGCCTCCATCCCAACCACTCAACACCACCGTCGTGGCACAAAAGCACGAAAGCAGCCGTGACCCTGTGTACGTAAACGGGCAGGAGTGGCTGCATGCCAGTGGAACTTTATTTAGGAAAAGAGGCAACGTGGGCCGGATCTGACCCCCTGGCACTCGTTTGCAGACCCCTGGGCTGGAACCATCCGTGCAGTCAGAAACAAGACAAAGGTGCCTGATTTTATCTTGGACTCCCAATAGACGTCATAAAACAAGAAAATATATATGATGTACAAGTACTAGAAAGGCAGAGATAAAACTACAATCATCTGCATAATTATAGGACTGTTTGACTAGAAAAATCCAAACTGGCGAATCAACGGCAAGCCGTTAGAATTAAACGCGGCCAATTTTAAGGTCAGTATATAGTATTTGTTAAAACAACACTATATGATTATAACATTTTATGGGGAAAAGGGTGCCGTTTGCGACAGCAATAAAACCCAGGAATAAACCGAGAAGGAGCAAATCTGACATAAAAGAAAACTAGACAAGTTCACTGAGATCCCAATAAGTCACAAGACCCATTCCTGAGCAGGACTCCGCGGCACATCAATGTCGATTTTCCCAAATATGCCCATACACTCAGTGCGGTCCCAAGATTCCTGACGGGACTGGTTTCTTGCAGCTGCCGCTAAACTTTATATGACAGAGAAAATGTACAAGATTAGCTGAGAGGCGTGTTTAAAAGGACACAGAAAAGGAACTGGCGATAAAGCCATCCTAGGGAGTGGACCGTGTCACGGGCAGGTCCACGGGTCAGGACCCAAAGAGCAGAGACAGAACCAAATATTTGTGGGAATTGAAGAAACGCTGACAGTAGCATTTCATGTCAGTAAAGACAGGACACCTTTCGCAGGAAATGATCACGTGCCTCTGCCTGTGTTTCTGAAAAGAAGATGTCACGTCCACCAGCCTGTGTGCCCTCTGCCCTCCGCGGAGCCGGAGAGATGGGAGGACGGCTCCCACCTGGGTTGTGTGTTTGTGACCACTTTGTTGAGAAGCGGGAAACTTGAGGGGAGCCTGGACCCTCCGAAGGGGCACAGAAGAGGCTGGGGAGTGGAGACACCACCTGGCTAAGAAGGGAAGCCTGCAGGAGGGGACACGCCGGAGGGTATGGGGTACTCACCGTGACACAGAGGGACAGCATCAGCCACACCATCTGGGGTGAGGGAGGGAGCGAGAGAAGCCGCGGCCACAGCGGCGGGGCCTTGCCTGAATCCGAGGCCACCCTGGGGGTCGGGGTGGGGGTGGGGGGTTGCACCCCAGCTACCGCCCATCAGGCTGAGGGAACACGGGATAAAGGACAGCCCACCCCCTTCCGGTTCTCTTGGGCTGGATCCGATCTGCTCTCTGCAGGTTCTGGAACTCAGCTGGGAACATTCACCCCAGTGGCCAGGTCCAGAGAGTAGGGGTCACGTGGAGTTTCTCTGCCTGCGACCAGCACGAATTCCTGTCTGCACTTCATTCCGAGGAGCCCCCAGACCACCCCACCCCCCATCTGTTTGTGTTTCTGTTGACATTATCATCTAAGGAGGGCCCAGACGGGTCCTTGAAGCCGGCCTTCCAAACATAAATAAGCAGCCTGTTTCAGTAAAACAAATTACGCACTTTTTGACATTTGCCAGTGTTTTGATTCCAGAAAGGCTGTGGACAATTCCCACAGTCCTGGCCCCCAACCCGTGGCCCTGCCGCCCCTGCTCACACTCACTCACCTTCCCACAGTGCCTGCCTCCGGGGGACCCTGTCTCTGGGGGGGGCCCTGCCTCCAGGGGACCTGTCTCTGGGGGGCCCTGCCTCCGGGGAACCCTGTCTTTGGGGGGGGGACCTGCCTCCGGGGGACTGTGTCTCTAGGGGGGCCCTGCCTCCGGGGGACCCTGTCTCTGGGGGGGCCCTGCCTCTGGAGGACCCTATCTCTGGGGGGGGGCTGCCTCCGGGGGACCCTGCCTCTGGGGTGGGCCCTGCCTCTGGGGGGGCCCTGCCTCTGGGGAGGCCCTGCCTCCGGTGGACCCTATCTCTGGGGGGGCCTGCCTCCGGGGGACTGTGTCTCTAGGGGGGCCCTGCCTCCGGGGGACCTTGTCTCTGGGGGGGCCCTGCCTCCGGAGGACCCTATCTCTGGGGGGGGGGGCTGCCTCCGGGGGACCCTGTCTCTGGGGGGCGCCCTGACTCTGGGGGAGCCCTGCCTCTGGGGGGGCCCTGCCTCCGGAGGACCCTATCTCTGGGGGGGGCCAGCCTCCGGGGACCCTGTCTCTGGGGGGGCCCTGCCTCCGGGGGACTCTGCCTCTGGGGGGGCCCTGCCTCCGGGGGACCTTGTCTCTGGGGGGGCCCTGACTCTGGGGGGGCCCTGACTCTGGGGGACCCTGTCTCTGGGGGGGGCCCTGCCTCCGGAGGACCCTATCTCTGGGGGGGGACTGCCTCCGAGGGACCCTGTCTCTGGGGGGCGCCCTGCCTCTAGGGGAGCCCTGCCTCTGGGGGGGCCCTGCCTCCGGAGGACCCTATCTCTGGGGGGGGCCAGCCTCCGGGGACCCTGTCTCTGGGGGGGCCCTGACTCTGGGGGACCCTGCCTCTGGGGGGGGCCCAGCCTCCGGGGGACCCTGTCTCTGGGGGGGGCCCTGCCTCCGGGGGACCTGTGTCTGTGGGGGGCTTGCCTCCGGGGGACTGTGTCTCTAGGGGGGCCCTGCCTCCGGGGGACCCTGCCTCTGGGGGGGGCCCTGCCTCCGGGGGACCCTGCCTCTGGGGGGGGGCCCTGCCTCCGGGGGACCCTGCCTCTGGGGGGGCCTGCCTCCGGGGACCCCCAGCTCGCAGAGGAGAGCTCCCACCAGGACAGAGGCTGTTTGCCAGGTTCACCCCCAGCAGAAAACCCACCCCTGACGGCACAGACAAGGAGCTGAAGTATTTGGAGACAAAAACTAGGGACCCAGAGTATGTTTGAAGGGTTTTCTGGGTCACCTGCCTTGGGGAGGCCCGAGTTTTGTTTTCCCGCGGTAGCCTAGACTCCTCACAGCGCCCTCGGTTTCAGGACCCTGCTGGCTGCATAGGCGCTGACTTTTACTCTCAGCCAAGCTTCCCCTCATTCCCCTGAGAAGGGAGAGGCCCTTACATCCCATGCACAGGCCAGCCAGGGGACCCCAGCCCCGGGAAAGCCTCCAGGCAGCACCCCCGTGGGCGGCCCCCACCCTGGGCCTTCCCCACCCCACGTGACCTGAGTCGTGAGGGTGACTGGTGGCTGCCCCCACGGGAGGCCGCGGGGCTGTGTCCCGGGCAGCAGGACCAGATCAGAGTCCCCGTGCACCCCCAGGGGAAAGGCTGTGGCCTTGCCTCAGGGCCAGGTGGCCCGCATCCCCTGGGACCCCCTGGACTGGCCCTTCCACAGGTCCTGGTGAGCCACCACCTGAGGCGGTGGACCCCGCTGTGGGCAGGTCACGAGGGGAAACTGGGCCCATGTGCTGACCACAGGAGTCAGCACGCCCTCACTTCTTGGTCACTTGGTGTCCCTTGAGGGCAGTCCTGGCAGGCGGCCCCCAGAAGCTCCTGTGAAAAAAATCCCTGTGGCTCATGGCCTAACCAGAAATCTCCTGCTTCTGACTCCCTGGTTGCCAGGAAATTGTCCAGAGCAAGGAGGTGGGGTTCTGCACTGGCTCAGAAGCTTCCAGCACGGGGATCCTGATAACTCACCTCTCGCAAGGACAAGCAGGGCTTGCGAGAGCTGTGTGCCCTGAGGCGTCTGTGGCTCCCCAGGAGAACCACTCCTCAGGGTGGCTCTTGGCCCCAGTCCACACCTGCACCCCCCTCTGCTGTCTCCCCAGCCCGTGTCTGCCTCCCACATCTTCACGTGAGGGGTTCACAGCTTTTTGCTACTTTACTGCAAATTTGCTGTGGCCACAGAGGGGCACTGGTGACCTCCGGCAGCCCCACTCCCTGCTCCCGTTCCACCCCACCCCACCCCACCCCACCGACCAGAGTGGGGGCCAGGCGGCCCCTTCTCCCTATTCCTTGCCGGTTCTGGCAAGGCCTTGCCTGGACTCCCAGCTTTCAGGAGACTCTCTACGTCCCTCCTCAGAGACTCCTGGCCTCCGTGTCTCCACCACCTCAAGGCTGGGACCCGGGGTGTCCGGCACTGACCCTCCCGAGACCTGAGACGGGGGCTTTAACAGGTGAGACCCCAGGACGCACACACCACACCTGCTGACCCCAGCCAAGGGCTTCCTTCTGCTCCCTCTCAGGGCCAGCTTCTGGGGCTCATCCTTGCGGGGAGCTGGAGGGGGCCTGGGCAGGAGTAGGACGCGGCCTGGCCTGGCCTGGCCTGGCCTTGTGTCTGCCGGTCACAGCACCTCCCAGCCCCTCCCTCAGGCCCAGGGAGCAGGGGCGGCTGTCCTCCGCCTCCCTTCCTGCTGGCAAAGGGCTCTCTTGCCCTCTGGCGGCAAAGTCCCCTCCAGTGTGCACTGTGGGGGGATGGCGTGAGCGCTCTGACTTCACACTGAGGCAGGAAACCTTAACTATGACTCCGGATGTGCAGGGCAAGAAGGAATTCAGTTACTTTTTTTTTTTTTTTTTTTAACAAAGATTTCCTTTTTCTCTTAATGAAAGACTCACAAACCTCTCCAGGGTCATTCCCAGTAAGGAACAGAATCCAGGGGCTAATCAGCACAGGCAGGAGGGGAGAGGGAGGGAGAGGGAGGGTCAGGGAGGGAGAGAGAGGGAGAGGGAGGAGGGGAGGGGATGGGAGAGGAGGGAGGGAGGGAGGGGAAAGGGGGGCTGAGCTGCCAGGGGGCCAATTAAAACCAGGAGCCTGTGGTGGTTAATTTTATGTGTCAGCTAGACTGGGCTAAGGGCGGGCGCCCACAGAGCTGGTAAAAAATCCATTTCTGGGTGTGTCTGTGACGAAGTTTCCGGGAGAGATTAGCATTTGAATTGGTAGACCCAGTAAAATTGTGCTCCCCGAGGTGGGTGGGCCTCACCCAGTGCCTCAAGGGCCTGAATGGAACCACAAGGAGGAGGAAGCACGGATTCTCTTTCCCTATTGAGCTGGAACATCCGTCTTCTCCTGCCTCAGACAGTGGAGCTCACGGTTCTCAGGCCTTTGGACGGCAGGACTGACCAACACCACCAGCTTTCCAGGCCTCCAGCCTGCAGACGCGAGGCCTCGGGCCTCCATAACCCAGGGAGCCAATTCCTGTAATAAGCGTCCTCAGATATATCTCTATGTTCTATCGTTTCTGTCTCTGGACAACCCTGATCCTAATTGGAACACATCTGTTGTAATAAAGGGCATTTGAAACAACTAGGGACCCACGCATGCGGACAGTATATTTAATGACATTACAGCATAATCAATAAATTTTTAGGTGGGATAATGATATTGTGGCTGTGTGAAAAACTGTCCTGTTTCTTAGAGACACATGTGGAAATATTTGAAATGAAACAACGTGATGTCAATCATTTGCTTTAAAACAGTATAGGAAAAACAAGAAGAAAGGGTTGGAGAAGTGTGGCGGGATGAGAGAGTGTTGAATCTGGAGGTGGGCATACAGGCCCTCACGTCCTCCTGTTTCCGTGAATGCTTGAAAACTCATGATAAAAACTCCTTTAAGAAAACGTTTTGGGACACCTGAGTGGCTCAGTCGGTTAAGCATCCAAGTCTTGATTTCGGCTCGGCTCGGGTCACGATCTCACGGTTCGGTGGGTGAGATGGAGCCTCGAGTTCGGCGCCGAGATGGCAGCACAGAGCCTGCTTGGGATTCTCTCTCCTCTCTGCCCCTCCCCTGCTCGCGGTCTCTCAAGATAAATAAACTTAAAGACAAAAAAAGTATGTTTTCAGATGTCTTTACTAAGCCCCTCCTGCGGCACAAATCAGTGCACTGGGGTGTGGTCTGCACGCGGAAGGGGCAGCCGGCAGACCCACCTGCTGCTAGACACCTCCAACTAAGAGTGTCCGGAACAATAAAGACGTGTAGTGACTCCACGCAAGGAGGAGCCTGCAGACGGGGCAGCGCCGGCAGGAGCTGCAGTCCCCATCTTCCTACCATTCCTTCCTCCCTCACTGCCGGCCCCGCCTCCCCGCCAGGTCCCTTCGCTGCTGGCGGGGGCTGAGGCTGGCCTGCCCCCTGAGCACGGAAGGGTGCACTTCATGCCAGGAACTACAGAGGCTCCAGTTCCCCCACCGGTCCCCCTCGCGCAGGAGCCACCAGGAGTTAAGCACCTGTCACAGCGCGGGGGCTCTGGGCACTTACTCCCGGGGCAGGGGTGGCGGTGCTGGCGAAGGAAAGGGCTGCAGTGAGGGGCGGCGAAGCAAGGCCCCTCGCCCAGGAATGAGGTTCCTGAGGGGACCCCTGCGCTCCACCACCGCAGAGTCTGCACCTGGGGTGCAGACCTGGGCTGAATAGGGGTCAGGGCACAGGAGCCACTTGTCTGGTGACCGCAAGTCCCGGCTCCCTCATATTCAGCTTCGACCCCATCCCCTCGAATGTGCTGTGCTCTTCAAACACAAAGGGGACACTCTGCAGCCCTTGCACTGTGGTTTTCCACAGTGAGACACCCACCCTGACGGCCTCCACTCCACCCTCTCCCTTTAAGAGACACCTTGTCATCTCGAAAACGGCCCGAGCATCGCCCGCTTTGCGGGTCACCGCGCCTGGCGGGTCTGCGGCTCGGGTGTCGTACCTAGCCAGCCGTGCGGCCCTCGGGTCAGTCCTGCGGCTTGCTCGCCCGAAGCCCGAAGGCTGCCCCCCCACCCCCGGTCGCTGATCCGAGGCTGAGACCGCCTGCCAAACCCGGCCTGGGACTGCGCTCCACGCGGCGCGGCCCCGCCCACAGGCCCTCTGGCCCCGCCCACAGGTCCGGCACCTCCCCGGCTTCCACCTCGCAGGGCCGCAGGCGAGGACGTCCGCGCAGCCCCGCCCACAGACTCGACCGGCCCCCAGGTCCTCTGGCCCCGCCCACAAGCCCGCTCGCGGACGCGAGGCCCCGCCCACAGGTCCTCTGACCCCCGCCCATAGCCCCGCCCCCGCCCCGTTCTCCACTCCACGCGGCCCGCAGGCGAGGACGTCAGCGCTCCCGGACGCACCTCCCAGCACCTTCCGCCCGGGAGACTCCCATCCGCGGGATGACGCAAGACGCTCGTGGCGTTGCCAAGGCTTCAGGAGACGCGCTCCGGTGGGACGGGCGTGCGTGCGCTTCCGGGGCGGAGCGCGGCCGCCGGAAGTGTGTGGCCGGTGGGGCCATGGCGGCGCTCGGCGTTGTCTTACTCCTGCTGCTGGGAGCGGTGTCCTGGCCGCCGGCCTCGGCCTCGGGCGAGGAGTTCTGGCCCGGCCAGTCGGCGGCCGACATCCTGTCGGGGGCGGCGTCCCGCAGACGGTAAAAGCGTGGGACTCCCGTGGCGGGGCACCTGTGGTTGGGGGGCGGGGATCGGGACCGAGGACAGCGGGCCGGTGCGGGGGGGCGCGGGGCGGAGCCTCCAGCGCCCTCACCCCCTCACCCCGTTACCCTCTGACCCTCCCCGGGTTTTCAGCCTCCGTGCGCGAGTCAGGGTTGCCCCGGGCTGCTGGGCCTCCGGAACCCCGGGAAGGGCTGGCTGTGGGTGAGCCTTAAGGGGCAGGCCCGGGCGCCCCTGTTAGATGATGCGGGTTCTTGCCCTGGGTTGGAGGAGACCCGAGTCAGATGTTCGTAAGAGCTCGGCCTTGTTTATCTGCACGGAATCTTCCAGGCTCCATCCAGTTGGTGGATGTTCCCTAGATAAAAGTCTCAGGGATTAAAACAAAACAAAACAAAAAAAACAAGTGTCTGTGCCGTCCAGCAATTACTGAGGGTTTGGACGAAACAGACCGTGCACTGCATGCTGGATGCAGAGGTGGTAAAGGGGTTCCCTCCTCTGTTGGTGGTCTTGGGGAGATCTGGAGGCTCAAGCTGGGCGTTACAACAGTTTCATCAGTAGTAAGGGAAGTTGTGGAAAAACCAGTGCCGAGAAGGGAGAGGTGTTTCGGTAGTGCGGTGGTTCTCGAAGTGTGTCCAGGGAGCCCTGAGGTGTCAGAGCCATTTTGGTAGGAACATCAGGATGTTATTTATCCACCTTTTTAAGTCGTTCTCTCGTGAGTCTACAGTGGGGGTTTTCTTGAGGCCATCTGACCTGTGATAGCTCAACAGGTTGAATGCGGAAGCGGATATGAAAATCCAGTTATCGCTAGACCAAAAAGAGTTCCAAAAATTACGTTGTCATTCTTCTAATTCTTTTTGTTTAGAAAAATGTACTTGTTTTTCATTTAAAAACATTAAGAACCACATCATGTAATAGCTTATTATCATGATTTTAAGTGAACAATACATGTGTTTTAAGTTCGTAACTTCTAACACCGGCACGATGAGTAGATGTAACCCACATGAACAACAGTCCTGTGGGGTCTTCAGTAATTGTGAAGAGTGTGAAGGGGTCGGTAGACCAAAACGTCTGGGTACCACTGGAGGACTGATCCTCAGGCTCTGGTTGGCAAGACTGCCGGTCTCCCTGTGAATTACTTGCCGGCCGTTAAAGGCTGCTGAGATGCGTGCTGTTCCTACTCACGGGCTCTAGAAGTAATTGGTTGTACAGAAAGGGGTTGGCGACAGCGAACTACCAGCCGCTCCGAGTGCCCAGATCCTGCCCCATAGGCATTGGGGGCGCCTCTGGGCTTTGTGTCCAAAAGCCTCAGCGGGGAAGAACCTCGCTCCTGCCCCTCCCTTCTAGGTATCTTCTGTATGACGTCAACCCCCCAGAGGGCTTCAATCTCCGCAGGGACGTCTACATCCGCGTTGCCTCCCTGCTGAAGACGCTGCTGAAGACCGAGGAGTGGGTGCTGGTGCTGCCCCCCTGGGGCCGCCTCTATCACTGGCAGAGCCCGGACATTCACCAGGTCCGGATTCCGTGGTCCGACTTTTTTGATCTTCCGAGTCTGAACAGAAACATCCCCGTGGTTGAGTACGAGCAGTTCATCGCAGGTGAGGCCGCCGAGGTGGTGGTGCAGGAGCACCAGCCAGCCCGCTGTGTGTGGCACGCCCGTTGTGGTGACACTCGCTCTGCACGGGGGGCCTGCTTCTGTTTCCCGATTCCGCACTCCCAGTGACCTTGGTCTTCCTCTAATTTATCTCGGGAGATAGATCTCCGTGAGCTGTGTGTCCCCTTGTCTCTGAAAGCTGGGGCGGCTGGCGAGCCAGCGGAGGGCACTCAGAGCTGTGGCTTCTGGTCCGGAGGCCAGGCGTGGCCCCAGCAGGCCGTGCTCGTGTGCAGGGAGGGCCCTGTGTCCCCGAGGGGAAGCGAGACGGGGAAGCAGGACGCCACACGGCAGGCAGGCAGGCAGGCAGGCGTTGACCCTGGGGCCTCCCTGCAGTGCTCGTCATAACGTCTCGTTCCACTTAGTCCTGCTCGGTCTATTTCATTTTTTTTAAGAGAGAGAAGTTGGGAATATTCTTAGAACGAGAGTATTTACAGCTTAGCATTGCTTTCTTTAGAAGACCTAAGCTTAAAAAGGCACTGCCAGGGGCACCTGGGTGGCGCAGTCGGTTAAGCGTCCGACTTCAGCCGGGTCACGATCTCGCGGTCCGTGAGTTCGAGCCCCGCGTCGGGCTCTGGGCTGATGGCTCGGAGCCTGGAGCCTGTTTCCGATTCTGTATCTCCCTCTCTCTCTGCCCCTCCCCCGTTCATGCTCTGTCTCTCTCTGTCCCAAAAATAAAAAATAAAAAATAAATAAAAAAAAGGCACTGCCACGTTTTTGCTGCCACCTTAGTCTGGCAGAGGGAGGCGCAGGCCGTCGTGAGCGGGTGCGATGGGCTGTGGAGCTCCTGCTGCGTCGGCCCTGGGGCGTACGGCTGCAGCTGGCACGTCTTCGTTTTTCCACTTCTCCCTGCGCGGCAGCCCCGGTCACTTTGGAACGTTCCTGTGTCGGGGTCAGTCCTGGGAGTGCTGCGGCCATGGAACAACATAGGCCGTGTCTTCTGATATCTTCACTCACGGGCAAGAAGCAAACTGAGGCTTGTAAAACGTCTTCTTGGAATGCATCTCTCTCAGAGCCAAGACGAGAGATGCAGCTGGGTGTTTAGTCTGACTCGACTTAGTCTGGGAATCAGCCTCAGCCTTCGTCTGACCCACAGGTCGTGGAGCCTCCCAGAGAAACTGCCCTTCACCTCCACGAAGGGCTGTGGCCTGAGGGTTCCTTGATGGGTGGACACCGGGACAGGGCCGGGCCTCAGCCGCGTGGGAGCGTGCTCAGCGGGGGAGGAGAGTGGGTGTGCAGGGCGGAAGGGCTGCTGCCCTCCCTGCGGCTCCGGAGGCCCCAAGCCTGGAGCCGAAGCAGCGGGGACAGGAAGTTGGAGAGCCCTGAGTGCCGCGGAGCAGGCGGACGGCTTGGCCTCCACCCCGCCCGGCTGGCCTCGACCGGTCCACCCTTTCTCACTGCAGAGGGGGCAGGGATTGAGGATGTGCACCAGGGCACCGGGCGTCTTAGCCTCTCGGTGTCACCTCCCTTCCCGTCACTGCGGGAGGAGCCCCAGGAGGCCTGGGGCCAGGCCCCGCCAGCAGTGCGGCCCCCGAGCAGAGCGAGGGAAATGTGGAAGAGACGCCAGAATTCCTCTTGATGCGGCTCTCTCGTGACTGGGCTCCATCGGTCCACCCCGGGCGCATCTGATGAAGCGCTGTGGGTGTGGCAGGCGTGTCCTGGGGTGGGCGCGGTGGGCCGTGGGGAGGTGGGACACAGACTCCTCCCCTCCTGGAGCGCCTGTGGGGCGCGTGGAGGCAGATGAAGAAGTACTTAAGGCACGCGGTGTCCAAGGCGGTGAAGTGTCATGCGGACAAAACGAGAGTGGGGTGGGGTGGGGTGTGGGGCGGGAGGCTGTCCCCGGGAGGTGCGATTTGAATGGCGCCACAGGGGTCAAGGGTGAGCCCCGAAGGGGAGCGGTCCAGGCGAGGATGGTCCACGCAGGGACAGCCCATACAGAGGCCGTGGGAAGAGGGCACACCGATGTGCTTGAGGGACAGCAGGGTGGACAGAGTGTGTGGGGCCAGTGGCCGTCGTGAGGACTGGGTTGGGGGGTGCGGCAGAGGAGGGCCGAGCGCTGAGGGCAGGTCCCGCTGCTGTAAGAGGGGCCCCTGGGAGCGGCCAGGGCCTGGACGAGCTCCACTGCCCTGAGGCAGCCCCTTTCACCCACTCTAGGGACCTCGTGCCCTGTTGTCCCTTGTTGTGTGCTGTCTCTGCTTCTGTAAGCTTTCTGCAGCCCTGCAGGGAGAAGGTGGGATTAAGTCAAGTAGTAATTCCCCGTCTGTACCAGCGGCCGCCCGACACGTGCCCACACGTGTGCTTCCGGTTCCTGTTCACTGTCCGTCCTTGGCCTCTTCCAGAGTCCGGCGGGCCCTTCATTGACCAGGTGTTCGTCCTGCAAAGCTACGCGGAGGGGTGGAAGGAGGGGACTTGGGAGGAGAAGATTGACGAGCGGCCCTGCATTGACCCGCTGCTCTACGCACAAGACAAGCACGAGTACTACAGGTGCGGCCGCCGGGCCCCCGGCGGGAGGGTCCCCTTTCCCGCCTGGCCTGTGCAGCGGCCCCCATCCCCGGTTACGGGGGTGGGGCCCTGGGCCACCTTGACACAGCTAAGCTGCGTTCAGCGCATCTGAGTGCGGCCGGGGAGATGGCAGTCTGGTCACCCAGACGGAGGCAGCCATCAGAAGACTTCCCCAAGGAGGGCCTGTCTCCTCGGCAGCACCTGTGGGTGAAGCACCGGAATACCCGGGTTCTAGAAACTCGTTGCTGTGGGAGCCCCTCGGAGGGGCACGGCTGTCGTAGGGTTGTTACCGCGGGCCTCTGGCACCGTGAAGCTGCCCCCCACCGCCCCCTTCCCCTGGCAGCCGTCCAGATGGAGCCCCACCGGTCTGCTCAAGTCCGCTGAGATTTATGGTTCTTTATAAGTTTTCACCGGAACGTCACTGCCTGCGATCACGAGCGGGAGGTTTTCACTGCGAGATCGCTGGGTCTGCCTAGATTGAGCCGTACACACGTGCATCTGGGCTTTACTGGTTTCCTGTGTGAAAACCAACGAACGGAGGCACCGGGGATCTTGTTTTCCAGAGGATGGTTTTGGGGTTACGAAGAGACAAGAGCTTTAAACGTCTCCTGTTTGTCCGTTCAAGGCTCGGCTTCAATCATGGCACCTGTGCTTCTGAGAAACACGTCAGCGAGGTACGTGCCTGCAGGGTCCGCGCGTGGCCGGCCAGTGAATGGGCGAGCGCGTGCGTGGGTGTGCCTGCGTGTGCACTGTGCGTGCTGCGTGTGCACAGTGCGTGCATGTGTGTGGGTGCGTGTGTACACGTGTGGTGTGTGTGTGCCTGCATACGTGTGTCGCGTGTGCACTGTGCATGTGCATGTGGATGTGTGCCGCGTGTGCGCTGTGCGTGCATGTGTGTGTGTGCATGTGCACGTGGATGCGTGCTGCACATGCACATATCGTATGCGTGTATGCACATGTGTGCGCCTGCACACTGTCCTGCTGGCATCGGAGGCCCTCCTGGCCTGTGCAGGGTCACTGGCGAGGCGGAGCTCGTCCCCACCCTGCACCTGGTCGTCCTTCCACAGCGAGGTGGGGCTGGGGCAGAGGCGGTCGCGCGTCCCCGGGGAGGGCCCGGGTATACGTTGGCTGTACCCGTGTTCTGGGGGTCTGTGCTGCCAGTACAGCCTCGCACGGGCTTCTCGGCCACTTCACGGTGGGAACTGATGGGAGGGTCTCCAGTCCCGACGCAGGCGGTGGAGGGGTCTGGCTCTCCTGTCTGAGGCAGGGGTGGAGCTGGGCATCAGCGAGGCGAGGGCGGCATGGCCCGGGGGCTGCAGGCCCGACTGGAAGAGAGCGCTGACCTTACTCGTTTCCCTACCTCACCTGTCCCGGTGACTGCCCGGTGTGGCTGAAGCAGGGTGAGAACAGGGACGGGAGGGGAGTGGCAGGCTCGGGAGGTTTTGAGATGGCCCGCTGCAGCCTGGTCCTGGAGGGCTCCCGTCCCGCCTGCGGTCAGGTCTCCCGCGCAGCCTTCTCGGAGCCGGACCTCACGGTGGTCAGAGGAGGGGCCGTGGCCTCCCCGGTGCCCCGTACCACTCAGGACGCACGGTTGGGGACCAGGAGAGAGGAGGAGGCTGGTCGCCTTTCCCCAGACTTGTGCCCTGCGTTGTCCAGGCTGGAGTGGACGCGGCCCTTTCTGGAGTGTCCCTTCTGTGTGCTCTGACACTGGGGATTCTTTGATCGCCTCGGGAAGGGGCCGCTCTGTCCCTCGTTGTCCCTCGTGGTGCAAGGAAGGAGTTGAGTGTTCTGTGAAAAAGGTGCTGGTTCGGGGCTTGAAAAGCAGACGTGCTGAGGGGCACCGAGCCCTGTGTCGTTAAAATGATTTTTTTTTCAAACAGGAGTGTGGTCTGACTGACCACACGATTGTGGTGTCTGTCATCACGCGGTTTTGTCGTCCACATGTGGCCAGTTACATAACAGATCTTCCAAAATTACAAAATCGAGCCATTTCAGTGCTCCTGTGTGAGCTGTCTCTGGGGCTCTGTTTTACCAGAACCGCTGACTAGTCCTACTTGCTCGCTTTGTCTGTGGTGTTTCTTTCGTCAGTGGTGACAGCGGGGTTGCTGACCCCCAGTGCGGTGGCTGGGACCCGAGAGACCCCTCATGGTGCTCACGGTTTCCCGCAGGAGCGTGTGTGGAGGTCTCCGGCCCAGGCGTGTCCCGGTAGGCTCCCGGCTTCCTTCCCAGACAATCCCTGGAGCAGGCGAATAGAATTGTCTTAAAATTAGACGCTTTTTCTCTTGTTTGGAAACAGGTCAGTGATGCTGGACAGAGCCGAGAACCTTCTGCACGACCACTACGGCGGGAAGGAGTACTGGGACGTGAGTGCCGCCCGCACCTGCCGTGCCGTTGACTGGCCTGTGTGCGTGCTGGGCGCGTGCGCCTCCCTGTCGCCTTGACGCGGCAGGAGCCTGAGGAAGTGGGTTGCACGCCTGCCCTGCTCCGGAGGTCTGCCCTGTGTAGACGTAGGCGTAGAGCTCCCGCGGGGAGCCAGGTAGAGGTTAGGCGCCTGTCCGGAGGACCCCGGAGAGACCCCCGCTCCCTGACCCGGGTGCCCCCTGAGCACGTCATCTCCAAAGCAGAGAGGTGCCTCGTCACGGCCGCCCTCGTGGCTCTCCGCCTCTCGTCGGCACCGTGGTCCCCTGTTAGCTGCGAGGCTGCCGACTCCCTCCGGCCAGCCACGTTCTCTTGACCCGAGCCCCGCCCCCCAGGCAGGGCGCCTGTCCGAGCATCTCCCCTGTGCCCGTGGTGGTGGTCCCGGTCGCTCGCGGTCCGGCCTTTTGCCGGTTGGTGACCCATCACCGCCAGACCCTCTTAGGAGCCCGTCCCCAGTTGACCTCCGAGAGTGTCGGCTCGGCGTCCCCCTCGGACTCTCGGGCCGGCCTCGGGGTGCGGGTGGGGCTCGGGGCGCCCGCCAGGGGGCCGACGGGGTGGGGCACTCGGCAGGGCGCTGCTCTCTGTACCCGCAGACCCGGCGGAGCATGGTGTTCGCCAAGCACCTGCGGGCCGTGGGGGACGAGTTCCGGAGCAAGTACCTGAACTCCACGGACGAAGCCGACAGGATCCCCTTCGAGGAGGACTGGACCAAGATGAAGGTAGCGTCCCCACGCTCTCTCGCTCGGGGATGTGCGCCAGGAGGGTCCCCTTGTCCCAGCGCCGGCTCAGGGCTCGGTGCCATTTCCGCCGGAGTTCCTGGAGTTCCGGGAGTGAAACCGGGCGGCGAACACGGACGGGGACGGTCAGCGTTTCCCTCGTGACACGAGGACAACAGAGAAAGAAAAGGCGAGATTTTTCTGAGAGCGGCCAGACCAGACTCACCAAAAGGGTCACCCTTGTTCTAGAAAGTTTTTTCTGAGGGTGTGGTTTTCACGTAACTCGTTTTCAACAAAGGACACGTGGCTGTTTCAAGCGGGCGTCGTTGCTGAGCATTTCCCGGGAGCGCGTCCGAGTGGCGCTGTCCACGGGGCCGGCCACGCGTGGAGCGGCATCGTTCCGGCCACGATCCCTCGGTCGTTACGTGGTGTTTACTGGAAAAGCACCGTAGCGAATAGACCCTTTTCCCTAGTTTTGTACTTTTTTCCAGGGTTTCCTTTACCTTTTTTGTTTTGCTCAGTTAAAGGGTCTGTGATAGTCACTTCGCGGTCTTGGAGAGACATCTGGCCCGACGCCCGCGGAGCGTGGTGCTGCCACACGGACAACGTGTCCCCTCCGTGTCCCGCGTGCCAGCCGCACGCAGGTCCCTCAGCGGTCCCCGTCCTTTGCCAGGTCAAGCTGGGGTCCTCGCTGGGGGGTCCATACCTCGCGGTTCACCTGAGGAGGAAAGATTTCATCTGGGGCCACAGAGAGGACGTGCCCAGTCTGGACGGGGCCGTGAAGAAGATCCGCGGCCTCATGAAGACCCACCAGCTGGACAAGGTGTTCGTGGCCACGGACGCCATCAGGAAGGGTACGTGGCTCCGGCTCCGGCCGCGTCCGCTGCCCCCGGTTGGGCCGCGGCAGACCCGGGCCCGCGCGCGAGCCTCGGCCCGAGCCGGGAGGGCAGCGGCGGCTCCCGCGGCCGGTCCTCCTGCCCGTTTCCGCCGGCCCGTGCGGAGCCGGCGCAGCACACGCGTCCGGGAGCCGCGACTCCAGCGCGTCCGCCCTCCTTCGCTCCACAGAGCACGAGGAGCTGAGGCGGCTGTTGCCCGAGATGGTGAGGTTCGAGCCCACGTGGGAGGAGCTGGAGCTGTACCGCGACGGTGGCGTGGCCATCATCGACCAGTGGATCTGCTCGCACGCCAGGTGCCTCTGCCGGCCGCGCCCGCCGCGCCCCGCGCCCCTCAGCCTCTGGCGGGCGGCCCCCCGTTCCCCGGCCCTGCGCGGAGGGTCGTGCTCCCCGTCCGGTCCTCGCCCGCCGGCTTCCTCCCCGGTCCCGTCACGGCGCTCTGTCCCGGACCCTCCTGTGCGTCCCTTCACCTCGCGGTCCTGCTCCCCTGGACTCGGTGACCCCCTGGATCACACGTGTCACCGAGGAGCACACACAGGGAGGGCGGGCTCTGTGTCACTGTCCCGAGAGGCAGGCCTGCCCCCGGGGAAGAGCAGGGCTGGGACGCACACGCTCCGCGGGGGGTGGGAAACCGAGAGGAGGTTAGTTTCCATCTGCAGGACCCTCAGAGCCACCTGGCGTATGCCCCGGTCGGTCCCAACTGTGCCTGCCGGGCTGCGGGCCGGGGCCGCCTCCGTGCTGAGCAGATGGCGTGGGGACGCCTCTCTGCCCTCAGAGGTCCAAGCCCAGCTCTGAGCCCCCACCTCAAGCAGCCAGAATCCTGCAGGGGTCTCGAGTCGGCGCCCGTGCAGGACCTGGGGCCTCTCCGCAGCCCCCCCCTCCCCCCCCCCACCCCCGCCAGGCCTGTGGCCCCTGGGCAACGGAGACTCACGAGGCCGGGCAGGGCTGGGGGGGGTGAGCTCGCTCATGCGGCTCTTGTGACCTCTGGTTCGCAGGTTCTTCATCGGGACCTCGGTCTCCACGTTTTCTTTCCGGATCCACGAGGAGAGAGAGATCCTAGGGCTCGACCCCCGGACGACGTACAACCGGTTCTGTGGGGACCTGGAGGAGGCGTGCGAGCAGCCCACGCACTGGAAGGTCGCCTACTGAGCCGGCACCCCGTGGACCCCACCTCCTGGACTCGCCTTACACGCGAACTCTCGGGCTCTCTCTGAGTTCCCTCGGGTGGCTCCTGCCCCTGTCCGACCGGCCAGGCTACCAGATAAGCCCTCTTCAGGGTCACGGACGCAGCCCACAGCCACGTGAGCCACGGCGTGTGTCTGCGCTCGGTGTTTCTTCTCGCCGTCGGCCGCCTGTGGCCGGGGGCTTTGGTCGGGCGAGAAACCGGGTCTCTGCCTGCCAGCAAGGCCCTCGTGACGGGAGAAGGTGCCGGGCCTCGTTTCCTGGGTCTGGAGGGACGTCCGGCAGCGAGTGGTACAGATGTGGCGTGCGGGCAGCTCCCGTCCCGGGGGCCGGGGTGGCCGTGCCTTCGGACCTGGCGTGGCGTCGGCCTGCTGGTCCTGTTTTTTCCGCCCTCTCGCCCACCTGAAGCCACCCACGGGTTGGCGGGAAGTGAACCGAGGCCTTGCGGACCAGGTCTGAGGCCTGTTGTCCCCTGCTCAGAGTGCTGGAAGGTTCCTTGGAAGTCTCCAGCGGTTTGTCGGGTTCTCGCAGAGAGGAGCCCTGGCCGCCTGTGAGCGTGTGAGGGTGGACGCCCCTGGCACAGCCTCGTGGTGGGCGCGGTGGGCCCAGGGACGAGGGGCACCATCGCTGTGGCCTCAGAAGGGCCTTGGGGTCACGCCGCACAGAAACCCTTTCTAGGCCGTCAGCGTGGCCACCACCGCATCCCCTCTGGCCGGGAGCCCCGGGTGACCCACCCAGGCCATGATCCAAAGCCCCGGGGCTTCTGGGGCTTCTGGGGCTTCTTCCCGAGCTCCGAAAACCCACCTGAACGCTCGGCAGGGTCCTGCGGTGTCACGGCGGCGTGGGGTCAGGCGATGAAGTATTTATTCTTTTCCCATTTGTACGTTCAAATGCCATTCATAAAATATGTTTTCTAGAAAGGTGGGATTCTGTAAACGGTGCCTTGTTCATAGCCCTGAATTTTTTCTCGGCTGAGAGCTACGCGGAACAGTCCTGACCGTGACTGCCACTTCTCCGTCTTAAGGGAAGTGCTTCGTCGTGTAGTCTCACTCGGGGACCATGTGGCCGGGACGGGGAGAGCGTCCTCTCCTATCCGTCCGCTGGACCGGCTGCTGCCTGAGAGCCGCCCGTCGGGCACGGAGGAGGCCGTCCTGGGTCTGTGCTCTCGGGAAGCCCCAGCCCAGGCCACCCCACTTAGGTTCGCGGGGAGGTGAGGGGTCGGCAGGGAGGGGGCACTGCGGGCCGGGCAGCCTGTGCCCCGTGTGCTGGAAAGGCGCCGTGGCAGGTGGGCCCAGGGCGGGGGAGGAGAAGCCGTGGGGAGTCGGGGGGAGTCTCGGGGGGCCCAGAGGTGGGGGAGGGGGGAGTGGCAGCAGGAGCCCCTGGGGGTCTGAGCAAAGGGGTGAACAGGCTAGAGACGGGGGCCCAGGTGAAGCCGTCAGGGTTCGACTTCAGGGCGTCCCCCCCGCCCCCCCGCTGGAAGGACCCTGGAGCACTTTCCGGGATGGGGGTCGGGAGTCTCGAGTTGAGGGGTGAGCGGACGACTCAAACCACGGGGTGGGGCCGGGTGGGGGAGCCGGGGGGAGCGTGGGTGGAGGGAGGAGGAAACCTCGGTGGCCCACTCGGGTGGCCTTCGCTCGGTGGGGGGAACGGTGCGGGGCCCACGGAGGCCGCCCGTCGGCAGAGCCACCCCGTCACACCTGGAGCTGCCCAGCCCACCCGCCCCCGCTCGAGCGCCCGACCGGAGGAGGAGCACGGAGCCACACGCCCGGTGGCCGCCTGGGTGGTGAGCCGTGCGGCAGGCGTGTCTGGGTGCCACTTGGAGGGACGGCCCTGCTGGCGTGGAGACGCGGCGCTTCGGGAAGTCCAGGCGGTGCCCCCGAACGGGCAGCTCGGGGCCGGGGCGAGGACGACCGCTCGTGACTTTGTGAAGTGTGCCTCTGTGGCCGTCCCCGCACGGGGGAGCGTGTGGGCAGAGGCGGTCTCGAGACCCTCGGCCTCCCTGCTCCCAAAGGCCGGATGGGCCCCCAGAGCCCCGCGCTTCGGCAGCTAACCTCTCCTTGGGGCTGAAGGTGAAGGAAAACCGGCCTTGCGTTAAATGAGGACCAAGCGTTCGCGTCCCGCGAGCCGGGTGGACGTGGTTTGGGTCCCGGCGGTTTGTGAGCCGCTGGGGGTGTGGGGGGAGGAGCCACCGGCACCGGGAGGACTCCCAGGTGGGAGGACCCCGGCCGCCGGCACTCGCCACGCGGCATGGGAAGCGCCCGCTCGCTCGCGGTCCCGGACGCCCGGCCGCCCCCGACCGTCCCCCACGGGCTGTGCCCCGACACTGGGGGCTCTGCCTCGCGGTCCGGGCTCCGGGCACCAGCTGCTGTGACCACGGTGCCCTCGGGGTGTGCTGGGCGGGACGGGGCTTCCGGCCTCAGAACGGAGACCTGCTTCCAGACCGACGGGACCCCCGCCTACTCGGGAGGGCGCGGGCCGCCCTCTCCGTGGGTCTCGGTCCCCTTCTTTCCTCCAAGGGAGGCCCAGGCACGCCACCGGGCCCCGCTCCCGCCCACCTTTGTGGGTAGAAACAAGACGGGCACTTTGGCCAGGACCGGGAGGAGGAAGCGTGTGCTCGCGGGCGGTTTTCCAGCAGCGCGTCCCTGGGCCCTGGGGGTCACGGAGGCTTCGGGGGCGAAGGGGCAGGGACACCCCTGCCGCCCCTCCCCATGCTGGGTGCTGGGCATCTCCTATGCGGAGGGGCACTTGGAGAGGCTGCCGCTGGGCCTGGGGGTCTGGGCCGGCGTGGCCTCCAACCCCAGCCTGGAGAACCGGAAGCTTCCGGGCACCACAGAGCACAGAGTGGTCATGCTGCAAGGGTGGGGGACGTGGGGTCCACTCGGAGGCCAAGAGACAGGCAGCGTGCGGGAGAAGAGGAGCCCGGGGCCCGTGGCGACCCTGGGCCCGCCCCCCACCCTGGCAGGTCTAGAGCTGTAGTCGCTGTGGGCCAGAGATGCTGACTCCCGGAGGCCTCAGGCCTGAGCCCGCGTTCCCGCCCTCCTGACTGGGCGCCTGCTGACCCGCCACACTGGACCTGGGGCCTCCGATGCTCTGCCCCTCGGGCAGACTTGAGAGGTGCCCCTTTTTTCTTCCCTCCATCCCCCCCGACGCTGCCCCAGCAGGACAGGCTGTCCGTGGAAAGTACCAGAACAGTGTGGGCCAGAATGTGTCTACAAGCTGTCACCACCTCTTCCATTTACAGATGGGGAAACTGAGGCTCAGGGCCAAGTGAACGACCAGGGCTGCCGTGCAAGCAGGAGCCTGACCCGGATTTGGATCCAGGTCTCTCCTCCGGTGGGTCCTGCCTCAGTGGGGGAGGGGAGGGGGTGACCAAGGACCTGAGCGGGGCGTCTCATGTGTCCCACCAGCCGACTGTCCCGAGGGAACCTCGCCCCGCACCCGCTCCCCCCTCCGCCCCGGGCCCCGGGCTCTCGACCTGAGGAGACCCTTGCACCTGAGCTGGGGGCTGTGTCTGCCCGGAGCCGGGCCTGACCCGGAAGAGGACCCCCCCCCCCCGCCACCAGACGTGGGGAGAAGGGGCCCCTGACCCCAAGGCCCAGCCTCCTGCACGGCTTGCCTCCGTCGGGCAAAGAGTTAACGGTCTGCGTGCTGCTGCCCTCCCAGCCAACACACACCCGGAGGGCTGGCTCTCTCGCTCGTTCTGCTCATCCGGGCGAAGACGGTCTCACCCCTGCAGGATGGCAGCGGGAGCCCGGCCCCCCGTGACGCGCCCCTGCCCAGGCTAAAATCCCGCCAGTGCGCGGGGCCCAATGAAATCAGAAGCTCCCCGGTGGGCAAAGCTGGAGCCGCTGGTCGGGCCTCGTGGGCGCGCCTGGGAAGATCCCCGCGTGGGCATCCCTGTGAACGGGGCTTTCCGGGGCGGCTCTCCGCGGGGGGGGGGGGGGGACGCGCGGCCCCGGGAGGCCTGTGTGGCGTGAGGCGGGCACTTGCGGGGACGGCGACGGGTGACCTGGCCGCAGACGGGGCTCCTTGGCCCCGGCCACCGGCTCCCGGGGAGAGTGTCACCGCACCCCAATGCCGTGCCCCCCCCACCTCACTGTCCCGCTGGTGACGTTGTTCCCTCTCAGATACCCTATTCCGTGTGCCGCATCCCAGCCCGGGCCCCGGCGAAGGGCAGAGCGCGTCCTCCGAGAGCGGCTCGGGGATGCACGCGGCAGACTCCGCCTCAGGTCCCCTGGGCGCACGTCCAGCGTCGGGTCGTGCCGGCCGCTTCTCCGCAGGGCCATAGATGCGTTCTTCGCTTTCTTGTTTCGAGACCCTTGTAGACTCATGTGCTGTCGTGAGAAATGACGGCGCTCCCTCCCGCCCGTGTCCGCGACAGTGACGCCTCGCGTGGCCCGAGTGCAGGTTGACCTGGTCCACGGACCTGCTCCATTGCTACCAGTGCCACCGGCACTGGCGTGCGTGTGTGTGTGTGTGTGTGCACGTGGGCCTGTGCGCCTGCCTGTGCTTGCACATGTGTGCTTGTGGATGTGCACGTGCGCCTGTGCACCTGTGTACACGTGTCTCCACAAGTGCGTGCAAGTGTGTGTGCCTGCACGGTGGAGACGGCGCCTTCCAATGGGCCCCCTCGCGTTACCCCTGTGCCGCACCACCACCTGGCGGCCACCGTCTGTCCCCATAGCCACACTTTTTGTCGTCTCAAGAGTGTGACCTTTGGAGATCGGCTTTCCCCACTCAGCACACCTCTGACCCATCTGTGTCACAGACGTCATCGCAATTTAAATTAGGAGGGTCGTCACAGAACATTCCAGTTCACCCGGCTTCACGGGGGCCGGTGTCCCTGGATGGTACGCGTGCTACTCACTTCACGTGGAGGCTTCTGCACAGACACCGTGCGCCGCATCAAGCCTGGGACGCCCTCTGGGCTGCGGGGAGGACCCCTCGCTCACCCTCTTCCGTACCTCGCAACAGCTTCCCCTCTGGGTGCCCGGCCCTGCACCCCCTGCCTGGGTCCCGAGCCCCGACGCGGGCCAGGAGCTGACGTTCTGCTGGAGCGGACACACGGGAAAGCGGTTGAAACCGGAATCGGGAGCCTGGGGTCCTCTGTGCTGAAGGAAGGAAAAGGGATGGGCGAGAACTGTCCCTTAATGGACGGTCAGGGAGGGCCGTCCGGGCGAGCAGACCAACTGCCACCTGCAGGGCTGCAGGCAGAGTGAAGTTGGAGGCCCTGGCTCTCATGGCGGTCGGAACTCTAAGAGGTGCGACGGAGGCCAGAATGAGGCACCTGCACCGCGAGGTCCGAATGACAAGGGGACGGCTGAGCCTGAGTGGGCGGGAGAGCGTTGGAAGGGAAGGAGCAGCCAGTGCAAAGGCCCTGAGGTAAGTGCAAGTCTGGCTTGAGAAACAGAAAGCAGGTGCCAGCACCCAGTATGGTGGTGCCACGGCACGGTGTGGGGCAGGAAGGAAGGAGCCCCGTGGTCGCAGAGCCCCTGAGGCCAGCAAGGGGCCTGGGGTAGGAAGCACTGTGATGTGGTTCCCAGCTGCAGGGGGAGGGGCCAGGAAGCAGGAAGGAGCCCACCGGAGCCCCTGCACTTGGCCGGGCCTGGAGTACGGGGAGCCAACTCCGTTCGCTAAAGGCTGCAGGGGAACCAGATGCCTGTCGGCCTCTGGTCAGATGGTGGGCGAGGTCCCGAGCCGGGTAGGTAAGCTGGGGACGTGATCAGAGCTGGAGGGCCACCCGGGATGCCTGGACGGGGCACCCCCTCTGCTATGGGGCCTCGGAGGCTCTAACTACCACCGTGAGGAGAGACCTCCTGTCCCCGCAGCAACTTCTCCGGATACTTCTGACGAACACAGTAACTGTCCGTTCTTACCGTTCCCATTTAATCCTGCGACCAGAGGGGCATTGAATGCAGAGTCTGGAGCCTGCCAGGGTCCATATCCTCCGCTGCCGGGACAGGAGAGACGCTTTCTCCCCCCAGAAGTGAGGCCTGGCCTCGCTGCCCTCTGCTCTGCTGGGCGAGCGCCACCTCCCTGCCTGCCCACATCTCCAATTCAGTCGGGTCCTTGTTCAGGAGGCGGTGACATAGCCAGGGAGCGCTCCCTGCACCGTACCAGTGAAAATGCCCAGGATGGCCCTGAGGTCCTTCACAGCCCGAAGGGAAGGGAAGTGATGGGAGATTCTTTTTAATGTTTGTCTATTTATGAGAGAGAGAGAACAAGCGGGGGGCAGGAAGAGGGAGAGAGAATCCCAAGCAGGCTCCGTGCCGTCAGCACAGAGCCCCGCCCGGAGCTCCATCCCACAAACCGTGAGACCATGACCTGAGTCAGAGTCAACAGTCAGCCGTTTAGCCACCCGGGCACCCCCAAATGATGGGAAATTCAAGGGTGTGATCTCAAGATTGACTTTCGGAAGTTCTCCCCTTATTGCTCGTGCGCATCTTTCTGGCTGCCGGCCCCCTGCCGTCCACACTGCTGTTTTCGGTGCCAATTTCAGGAAAGTGAGGCGCCTCCTCTGGGCTGGGGACGCCCATCGAGAGTCTGACCCAGAGGCCCTCCCAGAACAGATGGGTTTGGGTGACAGGGCGGGGGCTGGGCTGCTCCCCGGGGACCGGGCCTCCACTACAGGGGAGTCCCAGGGGGAGGCCGGACAGCCGCTGAGCCGGGGGCCGCGGGTGGCCGTGCGCAGCCGTCTTCAACGACCCGGCTCTGAGGAGTTTGGGAGCAGCCCACCTCAGAGCCGCGCTCAGTCCGGAGAACGGAGCCCCCACCAAGCTGCTCAACAGGCACGACTCCAGCACTCAGGCCGGGAGAGGCCGCCTTCAGGCACAGCTGGATCCAGGGGCCCAGCCCCATGTGTGGGTGGAGCCCTGTCCCAGCCCAGGCAGGAAGGTGGGGCGGGGAGGCCAGCCCCTTTGCCTGAGGAGGGCCCCGCTGGCCCTCAGAACCGCAGTCGTGCCCGGTAATGCGGGGAGCCCTTGTCCCCGCCCCCCCACGTCCCCATTGCCATGCGGGCACTAAACCGGCCAGGGAAACTTCAGGACAGACGTCATGCCTTACGCCCCGGTTCCTTCCTCCGAAGATCGCTTTCTTTCTCATTCTCCTTCTTCACCCGTGTCTCCCACAAACGAGCCTGAGAACAGAGAAGTAACCGACCTCGCGATCATCGCCGGAGGAGGGACCCGCTGCCCAGCGGACTCTGTGCTGCCCCAAAACCCTCAGGCTGCTGGCCTCTCCCGGGGGCCCCCCTGCGGTTGGCTGCCCCCCACCCTGCACCCTCCCGCCTCCAAGGGCAGGGCCAGCCGCAGGGGTCCCCGCCGCGCACTCGGTCTTGCCCTGGGTGTGAGATGCCCCGGCTGCCCTGCACGTCCTCAGAGGAGTTGTTCTGCCCTCCCTCCACGGGAGCAGGGAGGGCCGTCCCGCTGAGAACTGGGTGTGTGAAGCCAATCAGAAAATGCAGACACATCTCAACAGGCCAACCGGCGACTGGCAACAGTGACTTCAAGTGGCTCTGTTGGGACCACAGGATGGCACTTCCTGACCTGCCTGTTTCCAAGGAAGCATAGGAGAGGCACAGAGGAGCCCATGTACCTGAGCCCCCACACGACGCAAACCTGAGCCACCCCTCCCCTGGCACACCTGAGTCCCCCCACGAGGCAAACCTGAGCCCCCGTCCCCTGGCACACCAGAGCCCCCCCACGAGGCAAACCTGAGACCCCCTCCCCAGGCACACCTGAGCCCCCCCACGAGGCAAACCTGAGCCCCCCTCCCCCGGCACACCTGAGCGCCCCCCCAAGAGGCAAACCTGAGCCCCCCCTCCCCTGGCACACCTGAGCCCCCCCATGAGGCACACTTGAGACCCCCCTCCCCAGGCACACCTGAGCCCCCCCTCCCCAGGCACACCTGAGCCCCCCTACGAGGCACACCTGAGCCCCCCCTCCCCAGGCACACCTGAGCCCCCCCACGAGGCAAACCTGAGCCCCCCCCCCTCCCCTGGCACACCTGAGCCCCCCCTCCCCTGGCACACCTGAGCCCCCCCACGAGGCAAACCTGAGCCCCCCCTCCCCTGGCACACCTGAGCCCCCCCACGAGGCACACCTGAGCTCCCCCTCCCCAGGCACACCTGAGCCCCCCCACGAGGCACACCTGAGCCCCCCCTCCCCAGGCATACCTGAGCCCTTGCCTGGGGCTGCCAGGCCAATGAGGCAAAGGAGGAAGCCCCCAGACCCTCAGGTGACAGCAGTGTGCAGGGCCCTGCTGGGAGGCGCCCAGGCTGTCCCTGCAGCCACGTTCGGTCCCCGCCCTCTGAGTCTGCCCAGAGCCCCGGGCACCAGGAGCCTCTCCACTTGCCCAGTGTTCCCTCAAGGCCACCGTGGCCACCCTGGTGTAACCAGGCCTTCGGACTCCGCGACAGACGGCCACAGCCGCCAACCAGGTCTTGGAGAACCGGGTAGGATCAGGAGGGGTGGCACCGGCTTCTGCCTCACCCTCCCGCTAAATCGGCAAGTGGCCCCTGGGCCCGTCGCGGGAGGGCTGCGCACCCGTGTCAGGTGACCGGCCCTGCTGCGTGAGCACCTCCTCCGGTGCCCCCGGCCGGGCCCTGGCGCACTGGAGGGCAGGGGGCCACATTTCCACGGCCCACGGGACACCCTGGAAGACCCTGCCCGCCTGCACCTTCCTCCTCCTGGCTCTGCAGAGACAGCCCCTGTGTAGTCCTTTCTAGCCCCACCTTGTCACCCCGCCCCCCGCCCGGGGCTCCTGCCAGGACAGCCCAGTGAGCTTGGGAATGCAGGCCCCGAGCGGCCGGGAGCCCCAAGACAGCAGGCGGGGAACGAGGCGGGCCAGGAAAGTGGCCTGAATCCCGCTGTCCACGCCCCCGCCCCCACCAATATATCTTTGCCAGGCCCCCGTGGGCCCCTCCTCTTGGCCATGGGTCACCACCCCTTCTCTGACCAGCCCCGGAATGCTGCCTCTGCTCCCTGGTTGAGCCACGGCGTCTGCCCAGGGTAGGGACCCACGCAGCAACATCTCACCCCTGCCTCCCGGGGACTCCGTAACCTGCGGGCCCCATCGGGGGCTTCTGAGCTCATCGGGGGCCCAGTCCCGTCCCCACCTCCTCCCCGGGCACCCGTGGGGCGACGGCCCCCCTCCACTTCCCAGGACCTCCCGCACACCCCCCTCCCACCGGCAGCTCAGGCCTCGGGCAGCCAGAGCCACCCAGCCTCCCTTGCTCTCAGGGACCTGCCCTGCACCCCTGCAGAGACCCACAGCCCACCTCTCTTCCTCTAGCCTGCTTCCCTCCTCCTCTGCCGGCTGCCTCTGCTCGCACCGCGTTCTCAGAAGCTGCTGCACATCCTGCCCACGACGAGACAGAAGACTCATCGGCTCTCCCTCCTGGTCTCGACCTTCTCGTGTTTGTGCCGGGTCCTGAGTGCCTGTCGGGGGTTCCACTTGGTCGTCCACACTGCTGTGATGGCCCTCCCGACCTCGCCGAGCGAGTTCCAGGGGTGTGGACAGCCACCGTTGTCCTCTGAGCCACGGCTCGGACCAGGCCGGCCGACCCGCTCTCCTATTTGGGACCCCGTGGCTGTCCATACCCCGATGGCCGGCAGCCAGCTCTGTGGCCCACGATGGAGTGAAAGCCGTCGAGCCGGCCCCGGCCCCGTCCTTCCAGGGCTCACAGTGGACCAGCCTCGGACCTCTGTCTCTGCAGACGCTCGCCCCTCCGGTCCGGCCGTCCCGCCGTCCGGCCGTCCTGCCCACTCGTCTGATTTGCACCCTGTTCCAGCAGCAGGGAGCACGTCTCAGACCACGGAGCAAAGCCCACTCTGCGCCAAGGGTCTTCCCCGGCCCCCCGGGCTGCCACCCCCACTGTTCCCACACCGGCCAGAGAGGGGAGTGGCCGGAACCCTCTGGAACCCTCGCCTCTGGCATCTGCCGGGCCCCCTGGTGACAGCGGTGCTCCCTCCTCCCCCGGTGCTGGCACCCAGAGGCGGTCTCCCCACCGTGTCCTGGGGGTGAACACCGGCCCCAATGGACGCTGCAAGAGCGGGGGGCCTGAGGGCCACACGCCCACAGGTGTGGAGGCCTGGCCTCCACGGGCAGTGGGCAGTTCTCAGCGGTCCGCTGTCTTCAGACCCGGCAGCCTCTGGAGCCCCTGACCGCTGACCTCGGGCTGACGGCCCCATCGTGGGCACCTCCGTCCACCAGCTCCTCCCCTCTCTGAAGCAGTCCCAGGCCCTGTGTCCAGGGCCAACAGACACCCTGACCAGGACACCATGGGATGAGTGGGGCCCCCTCCCTCCGCCGCAGACTGAGCCAGCATCCCCCCTGCGCAGTGTGGCCCCCCGGGACGGCCCGGCTCCGCTTCGGCTCTGACACAGGCCCCTGGGTGCCCGCAGCCGCCACCTCGAGGAACGGTAGCAGGTGCGCATCAGGGCGTGGCCGCCATCCGACGTGGCCTTGTCCCACATCCGACGTGGCTGAGGAACCCAGCCCCAGGTCGGTCAGAAGAAAGCGTCACAGAAGGTGGTCCTTTGCCCCTGCCCTTGGAGGCCCAAAACCATCACCACACCCCAGGCCATCCCCAAGACTCGAACCTTCCCTTGAAATGCTTCAGGTTCTCCAGAAACTTCACCTGGCCCTTCTGGCCTGCGGCCAGGCGCGGGGCCTCCACAGGGGACGTCGAGGGGCGCCGGCCCCTCTGCCCCTCCCACTCCAGGGGGGGCTAGGAGTAAGTGTTCCAGAACCGCCACCGTCCGCGGCCGGCCTCCCCACTGAGACCCAGGCCCAGGCCCCTCCTGCCTCACTCCGCTGCCTCCACAGCCCCCTCGCCGCGCCGGTGGGCAGGTGAACCTCAAAACATGTCTCCCGATTCGGGGGAAACGGCAGGGTTCTTGTGCCGAGTCCTGCTTTGGCCCCCGGGAGTGGCGTGCACACACCAGATCCGAGTGGCAGAACCACGTCGTGTACGTGCAGAAAGGCCCCTGAGCCCTGGTTGACTGGCTGCACGTTTTGGACACGACTTTACCCCCACAGACCCCCGGCCTCCCTCCCTGTGGCCCAGGAGTTGGGAGAAACCCGGGACGGTGGCCGGCGTGAGATGCCAGCTGTCGAAAGGCAGGGCCCAAAGCAGAGTGGGTGTCAGCGGGGCCGCGGGGAGACGTGAACTCAGCTCCGAAGTGCAGAGACAGCCTTGTCCCCGGGGGTCCAAGCGACCAGGGAAACACCCAGCCCCAAGGGGCCCCTGGGGAGGGTGTGGTTCCAGCACAGTGGACCCTGGGGGCCGTCATTCGGAGGTTAGAAACACCCCTGGGCGGGCTGTGTCATGCTGGTGGGAAATGGGGCCACGGTGGTCCCCCAGACCAGAGGGACTTTACAGCACCTACAGACTCAGCTCCCCGGAGAGGAGGGAAATTCGAGTGCGTCCAAGCCCTGTCCCCAGGGACCAAGCCAAGGTCACTTTCCCAGTGTTGAGACTCCAGACCCTGTCCCTGCACCTGCAGCCCTCACTTGGCACTTGAGTGCAACCCCCGCCCTGGGGCCAGGACGCCCCCCCCACAGGGAGTCCCCCCACCTTGCAGCCAGGACGCCCCGCCCACAGGGAGCCAAGTGACAGGAAGCAAGCTAGGCCTAAGATAGGTCAAGCCGTGTGCCCAAGGTCACCAGAGGGCGGCAGAGACACTGATGGAGGGACACAGGCACATTCTACCGCCTCCCCAGCGCCCACTCTGGTTCCAACCACGGGAGCCCAGGGAGGGACCCTCCCCCTCGCCTCCTCCAGCTCCTGGTGGCGGTGACCCCTCACCCCAGTCTCTGCCTCCGTGGTCACATGGCCTGCCCCTTCGGCAGCCTGTCCCCCACCCCGTCCCTCCTGTAAGGCCCCGAGGGGGCACTCAGGGGACACTGGAGAAGCCACCTCCGTATCCCTACCTTCCATCTGCAGAGAGCCACTTCCTTATAAGGTCACATTTGCATGTTCCGGGATTGGGAGCGGATATTTCGGGGGCAATTTTCACCCTGCCACATACTCCAGTTCAAGACTGAGCGCCAAGGACGCACGGGAGCCGCCTGCCCCAGACGGTGCTCTCTCCGTGTGGGGACGGTCAGGGCAGAGGGGACACCGCAGCACGGGGTTCAGGGTGGGGGGCCGGTCTGTCCTACCTGCCGCAGGAGTGTCACCAGGCTGTGTCCAGGGGGCATTTTACCACAAACCGTCAGGGGACACAGCGGTCCAGCCTGAGAGGCCACCGACCACGGAATCTAACGGGCGAGGGAGACGCCCCTGCAGGAAGCTGGACAGTCGGCACTTCTCAGTGACTGCAGCCAGGGGCTCGAAGGGCGCTGCCTCGACTCGACGGGGCACTTTTGGCACGAGTCAGCAGCAGCACGGAGCCACGTGGGGCTGGCATCCTGCGGGGGGTCCCCCCCCCCCCCCCGGCTGGAAGCGGGTCCCGCCCGCACCTCCCCAGGGGCCCCAGATCCGCCCATGAGCACCCAGGCCGAAGGGCCCAGTTTGCGGGAAAGGCCTCCGGATCTCACGAAAGCCAAGTTTCGAATAGAAAGTCCGAATGTCAGACGGTGGTCCCGACACCTGGGGGCCCAGGAGGGTCCGTCCCCTCGGGGTTGCGGCTCAGGGCGCCCCACGCCCCTCCTGGCCCCACCTCGCCCAGCCGAGCACAAACACTGCGTGTAGGGTGACTGACTTTCTCTTCAGTTTCCTTTCCTCCTGTTAAATTCAGTTAAAATTCAGTTTAGTATTTCCATTCAAGTACAATTGAACAGCGCGTATCATCCAAGGCAGAAGCAAGACGGGGCGTCCACATGCTCTCGGGCGGTGCGGTGGGTTTGTTCCCCCAAACCCATGTCTGTGCCCCTGGGGCACAGTGTGACTTCATGTGTTAAAACTTCCTCACGGATGTGCCTAACCTACAGATCTCAACGTGGGACCGTCCTGGGCTCGGGGGCAGGGCACATCCAGTGACGGGTGTCCCAAAGGACGGAGAGGACGGGAGCCACGGGGGAGCGCTGGGCCACAACCAGGCAGAGACCCGGCCACAGCCGAGGACGCCAGAGCCGTGCTGCGGCCCGAGCCGGACGGCGCCCTGCTGCACCTGCTGCCAGCCTCGTGGCCCCCGGGACCGCGCGGCTGCACCCATGGCTTCAGGCCGCTGCTTCGTGGCACCGCGCGGCTGCCCGGGCACAGCCAGCCGGGAGCGGGCGGGCCCGGGCTGCGTCTGCCGTCTGTCTGCAGACCCCAGAGGCAAACCCAGGACCGTTGGAGGGAGCAGAGTGTCCCCCACAATTTCTAACCGCAGGCCACCCTCACGCGGACTTAGAACACCAAGTGCACACGTGTGCACGTGCTCCACGCGGTTTCCTGGGGTCCCCGCCGAGGCAGACGCGGCCACCGGAGGATTGCACCCTCAGTGCCGCCAACATCCCCACGTACACGGACACGCTTTCGCGACCCAGGCTCAGCAGACTCCGCGCGAGCATCAGAGAAACGGCCCACGGACCCCACCACACACAGCAGGTCCTGGAGCGCCCACGGAGTACGAGGGAACCACGGTGATGGGCTCACAGAGGTAACAGAGAGCACGGGGGGGGGGGGGGGCTGGAACGGAATACGGCCTCTAGAAATGGAAACGGAAGGAGTGAAATTGTCGAAAAGCAACAAGAGCAAACTCCGCCCGCGACACGCTGACGAGTGAGCTCGAAAGCGCGAAGTCCCTGGGGACTGGGCGGCCGGACGGTGTGAGAGAGTGAGGGGCAGGCGCACGGAGACGGGGGAGGCGGGCGTCCAGACAGCCCGAGCCCGGAAGGCGGAGAGGCCACGCCAAAGAGCCGACGCACGAGGGTTTTCCCGACAGCCATCCTCGCGTCCGTGAGGCCCAGTGAATCCCAACAGGTTAAAGCCAAAGAGACGCAAAGCTTTGGTCTCCCGGTAAATTGTCTGCATTGCAGGGTGGGGGCGGGGGGGGGGGGTTACTTTACAAACTTCTGGATGGCCTGAAACTCCTGACTCTTTTGGAAGCTACTTGGACACGACCCTCATGCAAAAGCAGGAACTGTGCATGTGGTTTGACCCAGCGATCCTGCTGGTGGGGGTCCAGCTTAAACAAACGTTGCCCCCAGAGGCGCCTGGGGGGCTCAGTCGGTTCGGCGTCCGACTTCGGCTCAGGTCACGATCTCGCGGTCCGTGGGTTCGAGCCCCGCGTCGGGCTCTGTGCTGACAGCTCGGAGCCTGGAGCTGCTCCGGATTCTGTGTCTCCCTCTCTCTCCGCCCCTCCCCTGCTTGTGCTCTGTCTCTCTCTCAAAAATAACTAATAAACATTACAAAAACGTTTAAAAAGAAAGAAAATGTCTCACCTGAGACGAAAGCGCCCTGGATGTTCGCTGTAGCATTATCTGTGTGAGAAAAGGCTCCTTCGACCAAGCGTGCAGTGACGGGAGATGTGTTGGGAAATTACTGTGCTTCTACACAGACACGCAAGGCTGACAAACACGGCCGAATTAATTACAAGGCACTTGGGCAGCGTTTGATCTGAGGCAGACGGAGGCGGCCATCGGAGCAGCCGGCGGCGTCCGCGTGGGTCAGAGCGAAGCGAGGCGCGTGCAGAAGCTCAAGTAACGCGTTGGCCTGGGTGGGTTCTGGTGACGAGCTAACCTGGAAGCCTGCCTGTGGCGCTTCTGGTGACCTTGCCATCGCCGTGCGCGGCCACCGGGTCGGCGGCACGGGGTTCCGGCCTCGGCTGAGCGGCCCGGTCGGATTCCGTCCCGCATCACCGAAAAGCTGCCTGCAGCCGGGAGGACACGGACTCCCCATGGCCACGACCACGACCCCCCGGGCCCCACGGGGCTCCTGCACCGAGGGCCTGCAGGCGCGGGGGTCTCCGGCGGCCGTGGAGGCCGTGGCGGCCCCGCTCCCTGCGAGGCGGGAAAGGACTCAGGACAGCAAACCACGACCTCGGCCCTAAAAGCAGAAGGCAGAAACACTGCCACGCGCCGCGCCACACGGCTGACCACGGCGCCAGGGGAAAATAAGCCGTCCTGTCTGTCCCACCGTCCCCATTAGGACGCGGCTGCCCATCCAGTCCCTTAAATAACAAGGTCCCGTTGGAAGAAGATTCCCCGCCAGTAACTCGCCGAGACTCAAGCTCGGAGCAACCATGAGTGCCCACACTACTCTGCTGGCGGACGTCCCCGGAGCCTCTGTTGTCGGCCAGGCGGGACACCGGGACCCCCGCCCCCACTGGTCGGCCAGGCGGGACACCGGGACCCCCGCCCCCACAACATGCTGCCCTCTAAGTGCCCCTGCCTGGGGGTCAGCAGTGGACCGGGGTGAGGACTTGTTCGCCCCAGTTTCTGTACCTCCATTTGTCCCTCACGCCCCCCTTGTCCCACACCTGGAGGTCCTGCAGGACAGGAACCTCCTGGGGCCAGGCAGGGGCACAGTGTGGCCGTGCTGCCCAAGCTCGCGTCCAGGGGAGGCTGGTTCCACGGTCAAGTATGAGTCAGAGCCACCGCCAGCGGGCATAGTGTATGGGCGCCCACGGCTATTCGGCCACAGGATCCTTCCCTCCCACTGAACACGGACGGACTCTTCCAGCGTTAGTGACCACATCACGAGCAGGAGGTTGTCTGCAGGGCTCCAGAGGGCTCGTGTGACTTCCCCACGGGCAGGGAAGGAGGTGGGGGAGGGTGTCTGGAGGACGCGCTCCGTGCGGGCTCGGGGTTCTGCCCTGGAAGGACTGGGGTGTCGGGGTCTGAAAAGCAGGGGAGCACCGATAACACTCCATAATACGGCCTGGGGACCACTGCCGACCTGCCACCAGCTTCCCACGGTCTCCCCTGCACTAACCCACCAGATCGCGGGCTGGAGGCTGGAGGCCCACAAGCCCACACCCACAGGGTCAGAGCCATCATCCCTCGTCCCCCACGACCTGCACCCAGAGCATTGAGGGACGTTAGCAGGGCCAGGCCTGGGGTGATGGGCTGAAGATTCCAGAGCTCTGGGGACAAGGGGCTGGAAACACGATCCATTCACCCTGCCCCTGAAAACATGAGATTTTATGGGGTGCCTGGGTGGCTCAGTCGGTTGAGCGTCCGACTTCAGCTCAGGTCACGATCTCACGGTCCGTGAGTTCGAGCCTCGCGTCGGGCTCTGGGCTGATGGCTCAGAGCCTGGAGCCTGCTTCCGATTCTGTGTCTCCCTCTCTCTCTGCCCTGCCCCCGTTCATGCTCTGTCTCTCTCTGTCTCAAAAATAAATAAACGTTAAAAAAAAAATTTTTTTTTTTAAAAAACAAAAAACATGAGATTTTACTGTTGCCTAGAAATCTATGACCTGTAGCAGCACCGACCCCTCGGCCCAGCAGGTGTGGTCCGGAAGGGCGCCGTCCCGTGTCGGCACACATCTCCAGCCATGTGGCTCGACCAGACACCCGGCCTGGGGAGTCCAGCTCCGCTCCCGCCTCGCCTCAGCCGCCTGGAAGTGTCCAGACGGACCAGCCCCTGCCCCCACCCCCCACCCCTGCCACGGCAGGGCCCGAGCGTGACACCGCCCTGCAGCACGGAGGACGTGGTGGCCAAAGCGGCTGCCGAGAGGCTGGGGTGCAGTGCAAGGCGGCTGACCTCCACGGGCAACCCTGGCCGCCAGAAACGGGGCACGGGAAGGGCCGTGCAGACGCATAAGCCCCCCCTGTGGGCCCCCCCGGGGCCACCATCTCCAGGAAGCCTGTCCCGGGAAGTCCTGCGTGCTGAGGGAATGAGCTGGGTCATTGCCGGCTGGGCAAGGCTCCCTGTGTGTGGAGCACATCCCTCCATCCCCACGTCCCCGTCCCTCACTCTCACTCTCACTGCCCTGAATTCGTACTTCCCAGTTAGCACATCCTGGCTTCAGCCCATTTTTCAGGAAACACTGGCCAAGACCGATCCATAGCAAAGGGCCACAGGAGCCAAGAGCAGCCGTGGGGACTTCTGTTTCTCACATGTGGCAGATCTGATGCTCTTAAGAACCCTTCTGGAGAAGATAATTAGGTGGACAAATTAAAGGAAAACTTACACATCACACATCTTTCAAGAAAACAAAGAAATTGCAAGACACCGAATGGGGGGAAATCAGGAACCCCAGCAGGCAAGCTGGGTCAAGACCAGCCTCTCCCCTGGGGGTTCTGCAGTGACCCACAGGTCTGCAGCACCTCAGAGCACCAGGCAGGCGGGGGCGAGGGCCGAAGGCTCAGGGTCTTCCCAGGGCGGGATATGCGGACGAGAACCCTCTGTGAAGCCAGGACTTCACAGGGTGAATAAAAACCCGTATGCGGAAGGAAACACACCAGAAATGCTCCCACCTCAGCCCTGACACTGAGGAGGGAGAAGTACTTCCCTGAGAAATCGTAAGTCGAGTCAGACCTCTGTGACGTTGATGCTCTAAACTCATGCTGACTCTGCTCCAAATTCCAAGCTGATTGTTCACAAAAATGGTCCCATGTTGGTGGCATTTCACCGGTGACAGAAGCATAAATCTTTGTTGGGGAAAATTAAGTCAAGCACTCAAAGGATTTCAACCAAATACACTTCCAAATCAGACAAGAAGTTGATGATCAAAAAGCCTAAGAACGAAGGAAACAAATCACCATAAAATTCAATGTCTAAACGTCAGATTAGATGCAGCTGAAGAGAGAAACGGTGAACTGGAAAACAGACCCAACGAAGTTATACCAGACGTCAATCCAGAGAAACAGACACGGAAAACTGTGGAGGATGGAAACAGAGGGTCAGCCCTACATCCAATAGGGTTTTCTGAAGAAATTGATGGAAAAAAGGAGACACGATTTCAAGAGGTAATGGCTGAGAATGTTTCAGATACATTAAAGATACCTGAAAGACCCGGTGAGCCCAATAAATCCAAAGGAGGATAAGTTAAAACAAATGTGTATCTAAATATGTAATAATAAAGCCTCAGAAACCAGGGGAAAAAGAGAAGATATTTTAAAGTAGCCAAACACATAGATTATCTACAAAGGGAGGACAGGTGGATCGCTGACTTCTCGTCAGTGTGAATGGAAGCCAGAAGATGCCACGATAATGTTTTCGGTGAACCTAGAGGAAATAACAACCCAGGATTCTAGAAACTACCTTGCAAAAATGAGGGGAAATTGTTTTCAGACCAAAAAGAAATGCGATTAAAAGTGAAAGTTCACGTTCCGCATTGTGCAATATTGTAGCATGAGCTGCACGTGGCTCTTTACATTTGAATTAAATAAAAGTTTAGAAGTTTAGTCCCGCCCCGAGGTGTGTGGTTTCAGCAGAGCTCCGGGGGCTTTGCCACAGATGAACCGTGTGTCCGCACGTGTGTCCCACCGGGGGCTGCTGTCCTGTCCCCAACTGGGAGCCCTGGGCCGGCCATGGCTCTGCGCCCCCATGCTCACAGTCTCTCCATCCGAGCTCCCCCCGTGGTGTGGGCCGTGCCTGGTGCCCCGTCCCCCAGGGACACCTGTCTCTTCTAGATCCCAGGCTGCTGGTTGCCCCATGACCACTGCCTTCTGGGGGCCCAGGAAGACTCGGAAGTTTGGGCCATTATTTCAGGGGTGCAGTGACATTCTTTCCAGCTGTCTCTGTCCCAGGGCGCGAGTTGTCACCTCGCTGCGTTTCCCCAGCATCTGGGGGTTCAGGGCAGGGTGGTCCCGAGCTTGTCCTTGTCCACTGTCACTGGAAGTGAAACAGTAGAGTTTTGTATTCATGTGACTTGGGTTTGGACGTCACCGGCCCAGCCTCTGCGGCACCATGATCACCCGGCATTGCTGAGACGCATACTGAGTGAGCCTCCATCCTCTCCCGGCGTCGGGAGGGGTCCGGGCCACAGGGCAGCCCAACGCCCCTGCGCCCCACCAGCCACGCCTGGATCTGTGACTCTGGACAGCCGAGCACGTCTGTCTCGGCAGTGGTCTGGGGGTCACTGTGGCTCTTTCTGGCTTCTTTGCCCACCACTGTCCCCTGACCCCACGTTCCCCACTTCCTGGGCTCATTCATCTTGCTCCGACACTCTTGGAAACTCCAGAGATCTATGCGGCTAAGTTTCCAAGTCCTTACGTTCCTGAAAATGGGTTTAGGTATTTGTCCACTTTTTCCGTATTCTGTCCCATCATTAAAAACAAAACCCAAAAAACTCTGTCTCCTCCACGTGCTGCTTTATTTTTGGCAGAATCTGTGAAAGGATCTCCTGCAAGGTGCTCCTTTTTGAGTGGGGTCACTCCTGTTTGAGTGGGGTCAGTTCCCCTTCCGGTGTCCCCGAGAACAGTGCGAGCTGCAGGGGCCCCTGTGTGCTGGCACTGGGCTGCTGGCTGGCCTCCTCTGCCTGGGCCTCCCCACCAGCTGGCCCTTCCCCATCTCAGCACTCCCATCCAGGGTGGGGACCCTAAGCCAAGCGAGTGCCCGCAGGGCCCTGTGCTCCCATCTGCTGTGCTCCACAGCCCCACCTGGACGTCTGCATCCCTGTTCCTTCCCTCCCGGCCGGCGGTCCCCTCCCCTGTTTGCCGAAGAGCAGACCTAGGGGCTCCTGGGACCAGAGGTTTGAGCCTGAGTCCTCTGATCTCCACACTAGGTCCCTCCAGGTCACCTGTTTCCCCTGGAGAAATAGAGCTTGTACCGGGTCCCTTCCCACCCCATCGTCCCGTCGCTAGGGCTGAGTCACTTCTCCAGAGGCCTGAGTCCTGGTGATGTCTCCCCCCCACCCACCCCCACCCCAGCTTGTCTGGGCAGAGGCTTGCCCTACAGGATGCAGGGGGTCACCTGGACCTCCAAGGGGTGGGGTGGGGGACGGTGATGAGGCAGGGAGAACGGGGTGGCCCCTGCTGGCTACAGACACATCACCCATCTCCAGACATGTGACTGCTCTGTGACCAAATCACCCTGAGTATTTTGATCTTCTGGATACAAAGAATCCCTCTGTTTTCTGAACCAAGAGAGGCCTGGCCCGGCCGGCAGCGTCTTCAGGAGGCCCCCACCTACGTTTCCTAGTTTTATTGTGGGGAGGGGTGTGCAGGCAGGGACGGCACATGGGTGACAGTAATGGATTTGGAAAGGCAGCCTCGTTCTTTTGTTGTTGGGAGCTGGGTCACCTCTCTGTCCCCAGGAGTCAGCTTTGCCTGCGTGACGTCTCCGGTTTAAGCAGACAGGTAATCCCATGGAGTGACCGTCCCCTGACGCCCCCCGCCCAGGTGCCGGCCACCGAGAGGAGGCCCCCAGATGGCTCCCTGACCCCAGACGGCCAACGGGGGAGGGATGGGTGGGCGGCTCTTCGCCTGGCAGGCGACAACATTCAGCCCGCAGTCAGTGTTTCCGTCCGATGATCGTTACGAATAAAGCCATTTGACAAACTCCAGGAAAGAGACCATGTCGGCTTTGCCCCTTTAATGACCAAGCACGAGCGGTCCACGAGAGAAGCCCCATAAACTTTAGGCTCTGGTGAGAAATGGTGTTTTTCTTTCATAAAGAGTAAACCCTGAAAGCAGCGGGCCCCTGTGTCACCGGGCACTCAGGCATCCGAGCTAAGCCGATTAGTTCTGGGCAAAAGGAGAAAGTCAAACGCCACTTGGAAGGTCAGCCTCCTGTGACTTTGCTTCAAAACATTTCAGCTCCAGATAAGCTCTTCTCCTTCCTGCTCTGTTCGTACGCCGTTTGCTTGCTGAGAAGAAACAGGTTCTCTCTCCCCAGAATGAGGCTCGGGACACACAGCAGGACACCCTGCTGACCCCAACCCCAGACCCAGCCCCCACCCCTGCCCCAGGGCAGCCCAGGGAGGGACCTGTGCCGAAAACACCCGGGGCCTGCACCTGGCTGGGGACAGAGGCCCAGGGAGTGTCAGGTGTCCTGGAATCGACCCTCGACCAACCTCCCCGCACACACAGCCTGGGCAAAGGGCGCCCGGACCAGAAGCTGGACTGGGGAGGGGCGGGCAGAGAATCCCCAAAGCTTTGGATTGGCTCCCAATCTCTGGAAACCTGTACCGCGTCAAATACTTTCAGATTACAGCTAAATCTTTTCAGGTTTTTGCAGAAATGTGGCTTCTGGACAATTGTAAGTATTAAAGTTTGAAAGTAAACCCTTCAATTCCTCCTTTACACGTAGGCACTTACGACCCAGCGACCTTGGCTCTAGAGGCAGGGACCCGGGTCACCCACCCCCTGCGCTCACCTACCTACATCCGTGCGTCCTTGCTGCGCCCGAACTGCAGAGTCTCAAGAATCCTGCTTCGGCATGTGGTTGTATCAGGCCATCGGCCACCTGGGTCCTCTGCTCACCTGTGGCCTCTACTGTCTGAAAACCCCAGAAAAAACAAGACCCCCAAAGGTGAAGGCCCCGCCCCAGGACCCACCTTTAATATCATCCACCTACCACACCCACCTTCTTTCGTCCACCTTCTACTTTTCACGTAAACCTCCATCATCCACACCCACCGTCAACCTTGCACCTTCCACCTTCCACTCTTACATGGTATTTCCCAACTCAGAAGATTGGGAAAAAGAAAACATTGTTTAATCTTGTAATGCTTTATCAACTGTTCTCTCAGGCTTTTGTTGAACTGTTTTGAAACCACCTGGGCTGTGACTGTATTTGTTATCTTGTCATTGCGAAGTTTGGGACATTTACTGAGGAGGCTTTTCATACACATATCAAGAAACTATCATTTATCCGTGATTCTCTGTCGCCCAAGTGGTATCTTTTTTCATCTGATATGTTCTGAGGGGGCGGGGGTGGGGACGTTGAGGTGTTCATTTCATTGCTTTTATCCGACGGAACATTTAAAAATAAAAGTCTCTTATCATACCATTATCTGAAATGTATTTTCAGCACCACTTGGAGCTACAGATTTAGTTCATCCTATTTATGGCCAACGTCCTCCATGCAATCTCACATTCTTGTCAAACTGTTGAACCAAATTAGACTTATTTTCTGTCAAGAAAGGTTTGACCCACTTTTGCAACTGAAATAAAAGTATTAACATACTTTTCCAGGGATATTCCAAAAGAAAAACACTGGGAAATAAAATTGCAGCACACACCCGATGAGATAAACTGCTGAAGTCAGCCAACATTTAAAACATGTACATTTAATATGGTTGACCCACTTACTAATGTGCCGTGAAAGGAAAATGAGTTCCATATGCTGTTTTTCTTATTTGCAAAAAACTTACAAACTTAATGAAATACGTAGGTAAATGTTCAGGTTATTTCCTAAGTGAGGGGAATGATAAAATCTTTGTGTACACGTGTAGATTGAATATTACCCCCAGGAGCTAAAGATTAAATAAGAATTAAGTATGAAAATCATTTTAAAAATTCCTCCATTTTATTAAGTATCACGATCTAACTTTATGTTTAATGGAAAAAAAAGGCATATATTGATAAAAATTAATTAGTGGTAGCTGGCACATTGCAGTGTGTGTTTGCAGTGAAACCCGGGGGGATTTCTTTCTAGTCCTTTCCCAGAGGAGCTCCTTGCGGGCGGCGGTCTCTGCTGTGCCCAGGGATCTGTCCCCAACACTCGGGACGCCCCGTGATGTCTCTGCCTCATCACCAGCCTCCAGCGAGGGCCTTGAGGCTCCCTCAACATGGCATCCTCGGGGAAATGCTCTTCCGGGGATGAACCTGTGAAGGGCGTGCTGCCCCCGTCTTTTCGTGTTACGTATCTCCATCTTAACATTGCTTTTATTGTGGGAAAAGAACAGACTCAAAATTGATACAAAAGAGAGCAAGTTTTTCATAACAGTGCTTTTTATTTGTATGGGGATTTTGACTTTTAAAAACATTTTCCTCTTTACTTTTCATGTAATTGTAGAAACATCAGACAAACGGGTAAGCTTAAAAAGGCAGAATTAAATTAAAATCACCCCAAATCCCCACTCACAAAGACCAGACTCAGCCCCTTCCAGGCTGTTCCACATGTGCTGTACATAATGCACCCGTATTTCTTCGCAACCGTGAAATGCACGAATACCGCTCTCTGCAGCCAGCTTTCCACTTGGTCTATTATGAGCGTCTTTCAGAAATGTCAGCCCTGAATAACAAAGTCCCGCCTTCTTAGTTGTGCTGCTTTCCTGCACCTGAGACCCCAGTCCACCTGGCCAGTGGCCTGTTGGCCAGCCCAGGTTCTTCCCATGTGTTTTCCTGTCCGTGTCGCCCTCACACAGCCCGACAGGTCACAGGGGCCACGCTGTCGTCCCTTCTCACAGGCGGGGACACGAGCAGGGGCAGCTGCCTCACTGTCCTCTACACACCTTGCACGTGGGGGTGGGCGACGCATGCTCAGGAGGGCCGTGAGGGACCCGCGGGTCCAAGGGCTCGGAGGAACTGTCCCGAGCTGGGTATGAATGCGCCGAGCGCTGGGTCAGCGCACGGCTACAAGACCAGTCAGCGGGCAGCCCTCAGCAGGTGCTTATGCACCCCTGCAAATTATGCTCTTTAGGGCTGCCCTCAGGCCTGCCAGCGGACCACGGGGACAACGAGAGAGAAAACCCAGCCACACTGCAGTGGTAGAACACTGTCTTTTATTGAGAACATGTCAAATCCTCTGCGTGTAGGACCGCGTCTCATGCTTGGTTCCGGCTGGTCTCGCTGCGAGAAGGAAGCTCATGCAGGTTGTAACGTGTGGTATATACATCAATATACATACAGAGAACACTGGGGAGTGGATCTTAGCGACAGGGTTCTTGGCTGAACTACATTCATATAAAGTGTCCAAATTCTAAAATAAAATAAAGTAAAATAAAAGCATATGACCCAATATCTGGAGAAGCAAACTGCTTCCGGGCTCACTCCACAAACGTTCCGCAGACTGACTTTAACCATTCGTGGTCGTGTCCAGAAGGACAGGCGTCGGCTCCCGATGTACCATCAGCCCACGGCGTGGCCAAGCTAAGTGTTCTTGGGGCTGGGGGCTCGTCGCTGCAAACAGTGAACAGGTGCACACAGCAGTGCCAGAGGTCAGCTAAATGCCGGGACCGAGTCAGACCCTCCCCTCCCAGCCCCGAGGCACGTGACTGGCCAGGAGGATGGAGAGGGTCACAGGACACTCCAGGGGACAAGGACACACAACACTGGACACACAAGGTCGCAAATACTCTGCCCTTTCCACTTAGGTAGTTTGGGGTTGACAAAAAGGAACCTTCTGAGAGATTCTCTGACTTCACACAGATGGGAAAGCCAGCTGCTTTTATTCCTCTTGCTAGATCAAACTTATGGTCGGGGCAGACCGTATTTTTTTGGTGTGAAATATTTTAGAAGTGAAGAGCCATCCGATTTCTGTTTTTTGATAAAAGGGGACGCGGCGTGTGGCCCCGCCCCCAGCATCACTAATCCCCCTCAGCTCTGCCTGCCTTGAGGAGCCAGAGAGCCGCCCCCTCCTCGGTGTCCCTATTTGGGATGACAAGGAACGCTGTCTTTACGAAGAAAGCAGCGAGTCTAGAGTGTGGGTACCAAGGAAATCATCTGAACGAAAATACATTCCAGAGAAATCAATGCCTTGTGAGATGTCAGTCTGCACGTTTTCAGATACAGTAACTGTTTTTGATTAAATAAATCAATAAAACTCTCCAAAACAGAAAAACATGATGAAAAGTGCAATTAAGATTCAGGATCAGAACGGGGCTCTGTGGCGCGCCTGGCCCCCCACCCCCACCCCAGGCGCGAAGGGCCTTCCGCTAGTGGGACAGCTGTCCCCGAGCCTGGGGACCACATGAGGGTCCCTGTCTTCCTGGAGTTAATACTTCAGGTTTAGCAAACAAAACAGAACAGAACCCTCCCAACCCCCACTGGGCAAACCGTCTTCACAACTGATTTTTCTCAATCAGGTTCTTGGTGGTGTCAGATTTCCCAAGTCTCTGAAATCCAGGGTTAGGGCACAGTGTGCAAAATAATACCTCGGAAAACAGTCACGGGGCAGAATGCACGCTGAGCCTCAAATAGGGCAGTTTGTTTAAAGTGCAGTTTCCTGACTGGCCTCCCGCCTCCCTGAGGAGTTAACGTTTCCTTCCTCTGGTTCCCGCTCACGGGGGAGCTAATCTGGCTGCTGTCCCGTCCCGGGCACGGCTCCCTCCCTCCCGACCCCGAGCGCTGTCCTCCACAGCCCACGAGGCCCGGGGGAGAGTCCCGGTGGCCGCGGAGCTGGGGTCCTTGGGACCAGCACACAGCAGGGCCGTCCTTCTTCACTTGGGGCGGGGAGAGGACCACACTCCCCTCAGCCTTTACCTGACGGGAGGGAAGAAGCCAGACATACTGGACAGCGTTTGTATGTACATGCAATATATTTCCCCTGGGCTTTTAGTCAAAATCCAGGTATTCTGTAAAAACTAAGTCCGTCTCCCGATCCCCGTTAGAAAAAATACCATTTGTAGAGAGAATAAAAACACAGGGGCTACAGATGTCGTCTGAGTTGGGAGCGCCTGCTCGGGGAGGGGAGCGACACCGGCTGGCAGCTTTCCTGCTGCGGGTGGAAGGCGCAGCCCGGGCCGTGGCCACCCCCCCCCCCCCCCCGCACCCCTGCACCCCGGCTGCAGGAGAGCGGGCTGGTGTGGGCGGGGCTCGCTCCTCTGCCCCTGGTCAGTCCCTGGTCCGGACCCACGGCTGCGACCGGCCACCCGGGGAGCCACAGAGGCGCCGGGAGGCTCTGCACTTCTGGTCCGAATCTCCTGCTCTGAGCACGTGGGGTCGGGACCGAGGGGACAGTAGCTGCTCTGCTCCTGTCCTAGGCCTTCTGAGTCCAGAAAGGTGGGGCGGGGTCTCCCGTCTCTGCTTGCTGCTCCCACAAGGCCCCCCCCCCTTCTGACCCAGCACCTCCTCGGGCTCCTGTCTGATCCTGAGTGGAAGAAACAAGGCAATTGGTGCAAATCTCTGAGCTCAGGTCGAGGCGCCACCCAGGACCCCAGCCCGCGCTCCTGACCATCTGCCGACTCGGCCCGGGGCCACCCCGGGTGCTGCGGGGTGTGGAGCAGCGTCCCCGGGTCACCCCGACGCCAGCAGCACCCCTTCCCTGCCGTGACAATCAATGTGCAGACCCTGGTGGGGACGGCGTCTGTGGCCTCACCAGCTTCTGGCCTGAATACTGACTTCAAACACGCCTTTGATAAAGCTTAATTTAAAAATATGCCTTAAGTGGCATTTTCTAAGAATGAGTATCTCTACTTAATTAATTCTATTTCCATTCTGTGAAGATGTCTGGAGAGTCATCCACACTCATTAGATTCAGAGGAAGGAAGAAAATTGTGCAGTAGCCTCTGTGGATTCCTCCTAGTCCCTAAAAGTTAAATACTGCTGAAAAATCTCCGATGAATGGCCAGGATTACCACCCACGTTGTACCTTTGATCACTTAGAAGTGAACCAACACGTTTTCCACGATGCAACCCTAGGAGGGGCACAGAAGCTTCCAGGGGGGCTAAAGGGTAGAGGGATCCAGGCTGCACCCTCACGGACGCACGCCGACCCCACGCCAGGGGCCGCGTGTGTGCGCTGGGCTGGGCCTGTCGTGCAGGGTCCTCTCCTGGGCAGGCTGGGACAGTCACTGAGGGCAGCCGGGCCACGGCGGGCGGGCAGGAGACCCACCAGTAACACAGCCCTGACGCTCTCTTCAGGCTACCGCCTCCAACCTCTCTCTACGCTCTCCCCTTCTCCACACATAAAGTAATGTGGCGTAAGAGTGACCTGATATAATTACTTATTTTATAAACCACGTTCCTAACTCTGAATAAATTATTTATTCAAAAATTTCACACAAAGTAGTTTCTATTTTCCTAAACTTAAGGAAGCCCTACTCAGTAGAACTCAATTTCTAAACGTAAACGGAGATTGAAAGCAGTCACTGGATAATTCAAAGGGGTAATGCCGCTGCACAGGGGTGCCAGGTGGGGACACTGAACCCCAACACCCTCCCCACCCTCCCCGAAGTGCGCGCCCGCCCCCAGTCCAGACACGTGTTCCGGAGACGGTGCTGGACGCCCAGCACCCCGCGTCCCCACACCTGCCCCCAATCCAGACGGGACGTTCCGGAGAAAGCGCTGGACGCCCAGCACCCCGCGTCCCCACGCTGGACGCCCAGCACCCCGCGTCCCCACACCTGCCCCCAATCCAGACGGGACGTTCCGGAGAAAGTGCTGGATGCCCAGCACCCCGCGTCCCCACACCTGCCCCCAGTCCAGACGGGACATTCTGGAGACAGCGCTGGACGCAGCAGCCCCGGCCCCAGGCCCCAGGTCAGGGTGTGAGAGAGAACTGGTCCTGTTCTGTGGGCTTCTCCACCCAGGCGCCCAGCCCCGCCTTGATGAACGCTTTGAACAGACACGCCTTGGCGGCCTGGTACTCCTTCGCTACCAGTTTGGATTCATGGTACATGTTGGGCTTAGTAATCTTGGACCGTAACAAGTTGGAGGGAACCTGTAAGAAGTTAAAAAAAAAAGCACGACTATTTAAGCAGAAACAGTAGAAAACAAAACTCAGTAAGACATTCAAAATCTGGTATTTCGTCCTACGCTGGCTCGTGGGGGACAGCCCCGAGGCAGCAGTGCCTTCCTCCAAGGGGCCGTGTCACACAGGGCGCAAGGGCCCACGACCGTCGTGCCCCCCGCCCCCCGCGGAGCCGGCGCCCCGTCAGACAGGCAGTTTCAGACCCCGGGGTTCTAAAGAGGGGCTTCTGAGCCCACAGGCACCTGATTCCAATTTCAATTTTAATCTTTTCAGCTATTGAAACACACAGCCCGTCTGATGTTATGTGTGTTTCATTCACACCGAAGGACTGGGAGGCGCTGCCCCCCCCCCCCCCCGTGGCTGGCTGACCCATGCTGCTGCAGGTCTCAGGGATAAACAGGGTGCGGACCTCCAGCACAGGTGCCCCTGCTGCGGGAACAGGGACGGGAGCGCGAGCCGGCTTCGGTCCAAACCGCCACGCCAAGTTCGGCGCCAGCCTTCTAACAAACACCCGCCACGCACCCGACCGATAAAGGAAAACCAGCAAGACGCGCACGGACCGGAGAAGGTCTCGTCTGGGGAAAGGGACCCTGCTGCTACTGCAGGAACAGGCCTAAGGCCTCCTGAGGGCCGCGAGGGGGCCTTCCCTCCTCTGGTGGAATCACCTGGCAGCACGTGCAGGTGAGAGGGTCCCCCCAGGAAGCCAGCGGGAAGGGAAGAGCTGCCTGAGGCTGCTTTAGATGAGAGGAGCCGGGGCCACACTTCGAGGTGAGGGGTCCCAAGGAACAAAGAGGTCTGGGAAAGGCCGTGGGGATGGTGGCGCGGGGCTTTGTGGAACAAGCTGCGGGGAGGCGGGGCCGGTACCTTGCCGTGCACACGCATCCAGCGACAGTACAAGGCGTGCTTACACAGGCGGGATGCACGGCCCAGCTCGTCCTTCCCCGTCGTGGCGTTGATGACCTCGATGGCCGAGTCACCCACCGTCCAGTTGACGCTGAAGTTGGGTGCCTTCCCTGGCTGCCGCGCTTCTGCGTTGCTGATGCCTGGAACGGAGAGACACGGGCGAGGTGACGCGGGGCTGGAGGACGCGGCCCACGGGTGCACGGGCCCGGGTGTGCTCACGCCGTCCAGGGCCACCTTGAGCTGCCCAGAACCGCGCTCGGCTGTGCCCGGGGGGTGGGCATCAGTTCCACAGAAGCCCAAAACCGTGAGGCCTCACTCGGGGTCCAGAGCTAGATGTCCGAGTGCGAGAACCACTGCTGGGGCTAATTCAGGTGAGGTTGTGCCCTGAGGGCGGACCCTTGCACACCACACCCGGGTCTGGCGCTCGCACCCTGCACACCAGGGGGGCCGGGCCCGGCCAGGCTCTCCCGCCCTGCATGCACTACACCCCAGAGACAAGGAACCCGACTGGATGAGTGCAGGTACGTTTTCTTTCCATGCTGAAATGATCCTAACGAACCGAGTCTCACTTGCTGGGCCCGAGAGACTCTCACAGGACACTCGGAAGGCTGGAGCTGGGTGCGCACCTCCCCCATCAGTGCCCTGAGCTCCAGCCTCCATTCCTCGGGGGGACACGGGCCACCCTGACTCGGGGTGTGTCTTCAGAACACGCCCACAACGGGAGCCCCCCGCCAGGTGCGCCGACCCGGCTCCGTGGGGCTCCCCCCCCTCGGGCCACGCTCCGCTTCTGCTCCGGGGCCCGTGGCCGCCCTTGAACAGAATGCTGCAGCCGAGGCCACAGGCTGGCCCCCAGGCTGGCTCAGAGTGTGGAAGATGCGACTTGAAGCCACATGATGGAAGAGACCCCAGTCCATGGGGCAAAGCGGCCACCGGTCTCGACGCGGGGTGAAAACCCACACACACGTGTCACCCAGGTCTGGGATAGTCACTGAAAGGGACTGGAAGGTGTCTCCTGGGAAGTCCATGCCCTTGTGAGCAGGGCAGAGGCCACCCGGGGCCAGAGGCTGGGCACCTGCTGTGCCCACACTCAGGATGGGGGAGCCCCAGCCCTGTCCGCGAAGCTCCTCACCAGCAGGGCCGGCCGCGGGTGCCAGCTCCTGCTCTCCGTGCTCCCCGACAGCTCCTCCTGCACGCAGTACCTGCCGACCCCCCGGTGCACGGGGCAGGCGACCTGCCCCTACCCTGCTGGTCCCTGAGAGCCCCAGCAAGGGACCTCACTGTGAGGAAGAATTCAGGATTCGCCTTCTCCGTTAACCTGCTGATCACTCTTTGATTCCAAGACGTGCGCGGTGAATCCTACTTCGGCAAACGTTTTCACTGAGGCGTGAAAAATCACAAGGATGCAGCCTCGTGAGTTTTCACAAAGCGAGCACACCCACAGCCGGCGTCCTGGCACCGGAGCCCTCCCGCCTCCACAGCCGCCCCCTCCCCCGAGCGGGCAGCCACCGTACCGACCCCAGCACGCTGACTGGCGTTGCCCGCTGCGAGCTTTACACTCGTGGGGCCACTGACACAAACAGATTCCCCTGTGCCTGGTGCCTTACACCCGAGGTCACACCCCTTCCACGTGGCCGTGGCCCGCCCAACCTCACTGCCGCACAGGACCCTGCTGGCGACACATCACCGTGGACTCTCACTTCGTTGTTTTTCCTAGTTCTTGGCTATTCTGAAGAGCGTGTGCGTGAACGTTTCCGACCACACGCTTTGGTGAAACATGCACATATTTCTGACAGGTGGACACTAGGCGCGTGATGGCTGGGCACCGCATGAGGTACTGCACGAGAACACTGGAAACATCAGACAAACCAGATCGAGTTGCCTACAACACTTTTCTACGTTAATCAATCACATGTAAATGTTACAATGAACCACAAAACAGACACAACAGTACACATCTGCTAATAAGCAGGGAGTAATTAACCAATTAGCAAACTCACCACATAGTTCAAGAAACCACCTGAAACACAGGAAAACCAAACTAAAGTTCCAAATCAATTCAACAAAACCGCCTTCCTAAAAAGAAGTCCCACTGGCCGGGACTGGCGCAGGAGTCTAGCACCTCGATAAACTCACAGCGGGGAATGTGCTCATGAACCAAGCGGCCCCGCGGGGAACTGGACCATCACACAGCCCCTGATACGTATGGCCCATGTTTCTTCTCCCGCTTGTCACGAGAAGTTTTTAAAAATGTTTTATTTTCTTGAGAGAGAGAGAGAGAGAGAGAGAGAGAGAGACAGAGTGGGAGCGGGGGAGGGGCAGAGAGAGAGGGAGACCCAGGATCCCAAGCAGGCTCCAGGCTTCAGCTGTCAGCACAGAGCCCGACACGGGGCTCGAACCCACAGACCGCGAGATCACGCCCTGAGCCGAAGTCAGACGCTCAACCGACGGAGCCCCCAGGTGCCCGAGATTAAACACAATTTTAAAGCATCTGGGTGAGATATCACTTAGTTTTGGTTAAACTGTGATAAAACTGTGTGCTGTCAGTAAGCAAACAGCAACAAGGAAGATCCAGTTAAGCCCATCAGAGACGCCACGGCTGACCAGGTTAAGGGGACCCGCAGCTTGTGGGCCACTAGGAGTGACCACCTGTCCATAGCTCCATTTTCCAAAACATTCCATCATATTTTTTTTAAAGGCTTTAAATCTTCATTAATTGCTGACCTTGCTGAGACAATGACGTGTGTGTGAAGGGCTGTCTGGAGGGGGGCTGACGAGCGAGCCTGAGTGGATGTGGTGCACGAGTCCACAGGCCGATCCTCCCGGGACCAGAAGCTCAGGCCACACTCCCTCCGTCACATGGCTGTGAGTCCGCACACACAAGCCCTCCGCCGGCCATCCTGGAGACACCACAGTGATGGTGTGTCACATGCCCCACAGGTGCCACGGCCAGGCCACCCACACACAGCTAAGCACAGCGACCTCCACAGCATAGGCGGGGAACCTAGAGGCTCTCGGGGACGGAGCAGCCCCCTGGGACAGTTTCTCCTGCTGCTAAAGCCACCTTTCCTCTCTTCACCCCCCTCCCCCACCCAATCTACCCCGCTACTCTGAGTTCACACTTGCCAAGTACGCACCTTAAATTCTCCCCTTGGTCTCTGCTGTCCAGGGAACCCAGACCAAAACATGAACAAGGCAGTCGAGCTTCCAACTCAAGCCAAACACCCAGCTGGCCTGGCTGAGCAGGTGCACCATCAGGTCTAGATTGCAAAAGCATCTCTCTCTGAGGGTGACACAGAGAAGGGACCAGTGTTCAAGAGTGGGCTTTCTGTTTTACTGTGATTTAAAAATAAATTTAGGCTTTCACTTCTGTGTGGGCTGGAGTACCAGCTGCTGGACTTACCCCCACTCCTAAAATCATAAACCAGACAAAATACATCAAACACCAGCCTCCAAGAGCCCGGACATCAAACAAGGAAGGACAGTGGTTTCTGAGAGGCGGGAGACACATGAGGTGAGCCCATCTGTGCCCCCGGGGTCCGCCCAGGCATCCAGGCCACGGTGAGGGAAGAAGGAACCCAGGCGGAGCCTGCAGACTCCCTGAACTGAGAGCACAGGAAACAAGGCAGCCAGGGTCCGTGCGATGGCACGCAGAGGGTCCCCTGAACATCAGTGGCACACACACTGCTCAAGACTGGGTGAGAACTGCCTGGAAGGGTCAGGGAACATGCCTAACGCTCACACAAAGGCATGAAGTGTTTAGGTATACCCTTCTAGAGTCTAAGGGTGCATCTGGTAGATGAACTACACTGGATGGTACCAACCTCAGAATAGAAAGATCTAGAATAGAAGAAAGACCAGTGAACTTAAAAACACAATAACAGGAACTATGCAAAATGAAACACACAGAATGGGGTGCCTAGGTGGCTCAGTCAGTTGATTGTCTAACTCTTGATTTTAGCTCAGGTCATGAGCTCATGGTTGTGAGTTAGAGCCCTGTGTCGGGCTCCACACTCAGCGTGGAGCCTGCTTAGGATTCTTTCTCTCCTTTTCTGCCCCTCACCCCCCACCCCACCGCCCCAAAAAAGACAAAATGAAACACACACAGAGATTGGAAAAAAAGAAAACCCAGCAAATCATTGAGCTGTCAGACAAATCTATCAGTCCAACACACATATAACTGGTTCATGAAGGATAAGAGAGAAGGTGGTACAGAAAACAGATAAAAATGTGACAAATTTTATAAAATCTATAAACACACAGATCTAAGAATCCTGATGAAGGCCAAGCACAAGAAATGTGCGGAAAACCACACCAAAGCATGGCAGTATGAAGAGAAAATGTACACCACGGCCAGTGGAAAAGGCCTCACACATGGAGGGACAAAGATGAGACAGCAGATTACTTTTTTTTTTAAGTTTATTTGTTCATTTTGAGACAGAGAGAGAGCAGGCACGAGCAGGGAAGGGGCAGAGGGGGGCAGGGAGAGCGAGAATCCCAAGCAGTCTCTATGCTGCCAGCATGCAGCCTGATGCGGGGCTCAATCTCCTGAATTGTGAGATAATCACCTGAGCTGGAACCAAGAGTCAGATACTTAACCGACTGTGCCTCCCAGGCACCCCAAGACAGCAGATTTCTTACTGGAAATAATGCAAACAGCACGACAGGGGAGCAACTCTTCAAGGTGCTCCAAAGAAAAGAAAAGAAAAGAAAAGAAAAGAAAAGAAAAGAAAAGAAAAGAAAAGAAAAGAAAAGAAAAGAAAAGAAAATCCTGCCATTCCAGCAAAAATATACTTTCCCAGAAATATATATTTTAAAAAGGAATGCAAAATAAAGACTCTTCCAGACATACCAAAGCTGAAAGAATTCATCGTCAGACTTGCACCCCAAAGAATGTGAAAGGAAGCCCTCCAGGCAGAAGGAAATGACACCAGATGTAAAGGGGGATCTACTTCAAGGGATAAAGAACACTGGAAGTACCAACTCTCATCTCTTTAAAAGTTAATTGGCTGTTAATATAACAGTGTCTGTTAATGATACTGGAATTAAAATACTTAATTAAAAAAAGCCAATTGACTGTTGAAACAAAACTAAGAGTATAGTATGGGATTTTTAACATATGCAGATGTTAAATGTACGACAACAATATCACAAAGGCCTGGAGAGGAGAAATGGAAGATTCTTATACTGTGCATGAGTGGTATAACATCATGTGAGGGCAGATTATAATAATTTAAGCATGTATACTATAAAACCCTAGAACAGTCACTAAATTAACGAAACAAAAAGTTATAGCTAAAAAGTCAAGAAGGAGTTAAAATGAAATCATAAGTAATGTAAAAAAAAGCAAAAGAGAAAAGGGGGAACAGAGATAATATAGAACAAATAAAAAATATGTACCAAGACAATAGATTTAAACCCCACCATATCAATATCACAATAAACGTAAATGTCCTGAGCACCCTAATGAAAAGGCAGAGATTATCAGTTGGGGTAGGGAAAAAAGTAGATCCAAACATGCTGATGACAAGAAACATACTTTCAATGTAAAATAATATAAAATAGCTTAAAATTAAAGCATGGGAAAAGAGACACTATGCTGGCACGAATTGAAAGAAAGCAGTGGGGAGGGGTCAGAATCTATTAATGCCAGACAAAACAGATTTCAGAATGAAGAATAGTAAACAGGGATAAAGAAGGTCATTTTATAATGAAAAAGGAGGCCAATTTACTAAGAGGAACCCACACTCCTAATTAGAGAACTACAAAATACATGAAGTAAAAACTGAAAAAAATTGGAAGGAAAGATAGATAAGAGCACAGTGATAGTCAAGAGGTTTTTAATACCCTCCTCTCAATAACTGATAGACCAAGTAGATAAGTAAAGACACAGAAGACATGCACTAGACAACCAACCAACTCATAGGCCACTCTACCCAACAAGTAGCAGATGTACATGTTGTCCAAGTTGTCATGGAATATTCACAAAGATCACATTCTGGCCTGTAACACAAACATAAATTTAAAGGATTCAAGTCAGAAAATGAAATCAAATTAAAAATCAACAGAAAAATCTATAAAACCCCTTAATATTTTGAAGCTAAATAGCAGGCTTCTAAATAGCCCAAGAGACAAAGTATTTTGAAATTGGTGAAAGTGATAACACAACATATCGAAATTTATGAAATGCTGAGAAAGCAATAAAAGGTCTCAAAACAACGACCTCAGTTAGCACCCTAAAAACTGAAAAAAGAAAAGCAACTTAAGTAAGCAGACAAAAATAAATAAATAAATAAATAAAGACCAGAGCAGAAATTGTTGAAATAAAACAGAAAACAGAAAAATAAAATCCACGAAATCAAAAGTTGGTTCTTTAGAGAAAAATCCATAAACTTGACAGACCTCTAGGCAGACTGATGCAGAGAGAGAAGACACAGATGAGCAGTTTTAGGAATGAGAGGCATCACCAGAGACCCGCAGGTGCTACGAGGATAATGCAGGAATGTCGTGAACACTGTCAGGCCAATAAATTCCACACCTTAAATGAAATAGACAAATGTCCCCGAGAGACATAAATTACCAAAGTTCACTCAAGGAAAAAAAAATAGATAACATGAATATGCCTGCATCTATTCTGTTACAGACAATGCATTTGAAGATACTTTCTCACAGAGAAAACCTGAGGCCCAGATGGCTTCACTGGTGAATTCTACCAGTGTTTAAGAAAAAACTGGTAGCAAGTCTAAACCAACTCTTCCAGAAAACTGAAGAGGAAGAAACGGTTGTCAATTCACTTCATGAGGCAAGTATCACCCTGATGTCGAAACCTGACAAAGACATTCAAACACAACAGTAGACCAATATCACTGCAGGCCAGTATGCCACGGATGCAGAAATAGGAAATAAAATTTTAGCACATCAAATTCAACGATATTTAAAAGGAATAACACATAATGCCTATACAACGTTTATCCCAGGAATGCAAGGTTGGTTTCATATTTAAAGGACTCAATCAATGTCACCATATTCCATATTAAACGAACAGAAACAAACAACAAATGAGCAGCTCTATTGAGAGTAGAAACAAAGAGCTTGACAAAATCCAAATCCAACATTCACTCCTGATTAAAAGCCCCTTAGTAAACTCTGAGCAGAGCTTACAAAGGCGTCCGTGAGACCCCACGGCTAACACCACACCTGGTGGTGAACGACTGGGTGCTCTCCCCTGAGACTGCACACAAGGCGAGGGTGTCTGTGCTCACCCCTTGTACCCCACATCATACCAGAGCCCATCGGGGTGCAATCGGGAAGGAAGAAATCCAAGGTTTCTGGACTACCAGCAACAAATAGAGCATGAACAACATGATCATCTATAAAGAAAATTCAATGAAATTTCCAAAACAGCTACCAGAACTAATACCTCTCTGTATTTGCAACAAACACCTAGAGATGGAGACAGAAATATAACGTTTAAAGCAGCATCAAAAATACAAAACAGGGGCGCCTGGGTGGCGCAGTCGGTTAAGCGTCCAACTTCAGCCAGGTCACGATCTCGCGGTCCGTGAGTTCAAGCCCCGCGTCAGGCTCTGGGCTGATGGCTCGGAGCCTGGAGCCTGTTTCCGATTCTGTGTCTCCCTCTCTCTCTGCCCCTCCCCCGTTCATGCTCTGTCTCTCTCTGTCCCAAAAATAAATAAAAGACGTTGGAAAAAAAAAAATTTAAAAATACAAAACAAAGATAAACCCGACAAAAGACGTGAAAGATACGTATGCTGTGCGGTGCCAAGTGCTGCTGAGAGAACGAGGGCCTGCAGGAGTGGGGAGGCATCGGCACTCGTCAACCAGAAGACCCAAAACTGTTCAGATGTCAGTTCTCCCCAAACCGGCCCACGTATTCAATGCGGCCTCCGTCAAAATCCAAACGGGGTCTACGGAGAAGCTGAGAAGCTGATTATAAAACTGCTATGAAACGCAAAAAGGACCAAGTAGCCAAAACAACTTTGAGAAACAAGTACAAAGTTGGAGAACTCGTTCTCCGCGATCTCAAACTCACAATACAACTAGTAATCCTAACAGTGTGATACCGGCATCGTGGCAAAGGGATCAACGCAAGACACTAGTGCCCCCCAACAGCCCTCCGTGTGTACGCGGGCTGATGTGTAACAAAGCTGCAAAGGCAATTCAGTGGAGAAAGGACGAACTTTTCAACGGAGGGTGCTGGGTCAGCTAGACACGTTCTACGTGAGAAAAAACGGACTTCAATCCACACCTCACGTCCTATACAAACATGAACTCAAAATGGAATACAGTCCTAAATGTAAACACTGAAAGTGTCAATTTTCTAAGAATACGACATCGGGGAAAATCTTTATGGCACTGACTTAGGCAAACATCTCTTATACAGGACATCAAAGACGTGACTCAACAAAGAAAATCGAAAAATACGACTTCATCAAAATAAATATTATTTGGTCTCTGAAAGACACTGTTAAGAGACGGGAGAGAAAAAAATTTTCAAATCACATATCTGATAAAGGACTTAGAATATATAAGTAACTCTCAAACTCGGTTGTAAGAAATTAAACAGCTCAGTAAGAGATGAGAAGAGGTTTGAACGGTTTATTGAAGAAGACGTACAGACAGCAAAACAGCACATGAAAAGACTGGGGAAACGCAAGTTAAGACCACAGCGAGACACCCTTCACAGCTGCCAGAAAGGCGGACCGGCTCCCCCCTCGGGGTTGGCAAGGGTGTGGAGGCATTGGGGCTCCTTCACAGTGGTGGGCACAACCACTTTGGGAAAGTAGGACAGTGTTCTGCCTCGTGACCCGGCCTTTCAACTCCAGGAGGAATGGCAGGGAATGTCCACGCAAAGGGCTGTACATGAACGTTCTTAGCAGCTTTCTCTGTAGCACAGAAAGACTGGAAACAACCCAAATGCCGTCAATGGCTGGACGGACACAAGGTTGTGGTTTATCCACACAACCCGATGCTACGTAGTGATGAAAAGGAGTGAGCTACTGATAAACTCAACAAACATGGATGAATCTCAAAATATTTATGCTGAGTAAAATAAGCTAGACAAAAAAGTATGTACCTTATGATTTTTTTAATCCTAGAAAATGCAAACCAATCTATATTGGCAGAAAGCACATCAAGGTTGCCTGGGGGTGGGACGGGGGGGAAAGGCAGGGATTAGCGAGGGCACCAGGAAGCTTGGAGGGTGACGGGTGGGTCACCCGTGGGGAGGGCTGCGCACACGCAAACATAGTTTAAAACTTTTCAAATTGTATCTTTTAAAATATTGTTCTCGGGGCGCCTGGGTGGCTCAGTCGGTTGAACGTCCGACTTCGGCTCAGGTCACGATCTCGCGGTCCGTGAGTTCGAGCCCCGCGTCGGGCTCTGGGCTGATGGCTCAGAGCCTGGAGCCTGCTTCTGATTCTGTGTCTCCCTCTCTCTCTGCCCCTCCCCCGTTCATGCTCTGTCTCTCTCTGTCTCAAAAATAAATAAAACGTTAAAATATTGTTCTCATTAAACAGTGACACCGGGGGCACCTGTGTGGCTCAGTCGATTAAGCGTCTGACTCTTGATTTGGGCTCAGGTCATGACCGCATGGTTCTCATGGCAGTGCAGAGCCTGCTTGGGATTCTCTGTCTCTCTGTCTCTGTCTCTGTCTCTCTCTGTCTCTCCCCCCGCCCCTCTCCCACTTGTGCTGTCTCTCAAAATAAACAAATACGAAAAAAAAAATTAAAAAAAATTGTAACACTTGCTCATTGTGGACACTACTGACACACACCTCAGAGAAATGAAAAGCTACAAGGCCAGAGGCAGCCACTGTAATAATTTTAGTGGTTCTTAAGCAGATAGAAGTAGAGGTGAAGCTTTAAACAAGAAGCACACTGTGTGCTGTCTCTGAGATCCTGACGGGGCGGGTTCTGTGGGTGGCCCGGCTGGCGTCTCTAACAGTGAGAACAAAGCCCTCCACAAGTAATGTTTGAAGACTGTAGACATTCTTAAATCTCCCCGAAGAATTCATCCTTCCCAGACGAGAATCGCCATTTTCATCCGGATCCTTCTAGCAGATGCACGCGTACGCCCGAGAGCACACACGCACACACGCTCTGCACACTGACTCCTGTGAGGTTCTGGGGCTTACAGATCCTCTCTCGGAATCTAGTCACGGATGGGCTCCATCGACAGCTGTAGAACTAAACTCTTCTTAGATTTCTGGCTACAGCGCTAAATTTAATTTTCTAGTATTTCGTTTAGAAGTTTTGCATCTCTAGTCATAGGTGATGCTGTCTGTGGTTTTCTTTTTACTTGTGCCTCTTTGTCCAGTTTTGGAATTAGGATTAGGTCAGCTGCTCTTTTCTATGACCCGGAAGGTTTACATAGAAGTGGGATGGTATGTTATTTGACAGACTGATTAAACTCTGCGATCTTGCTGGAAGGTAATTTGTTGATGATATTTTCAGTGTCTTTACTGGAAATTTCCTTTGCCAGATTTTTCTATTTCTTTGGGGGTTAATTTTGGCAATTTACATCTTGCTTGTCCTATGTTGTTATGATTGTTGTTGGTTCAAATTTTGACGTCTGCCTCCGTATCTGCAGATACACCCCAATTCCTAATGTTAATTTTGTCTTATCTGCCATTACATTGTTAAGTAAAATACTACTCACGGCATAGGGATCTTTCGTTCTTTCAAATCAACACCTTTTAGTTTTTTAAATTTTTTTAAATGTTTTTTTATTTTCGAGAGAGACAGAGACAGAGCACGACCAGGGGAGGGCGGAGAGAGAGGAAGACACAGAAACGGAAGCAGGCTCCAGACATCGAGCGTGTCTGCACAGAGCCCGACATGGGGCTTGAACCCACAAACCATGGGATCATGACCTGAGCCGAAGTTGGACGCTCAGCCGACTGGGCCCCCCAGGCTCCCCTCAACACCTTTTAGTTTCACTGATGGATCATAATCTTGTTCCTTGCTCCCTCCTTCCCTCTCACTTTCTCTCTCTGATTTTCTTCCCTCCCCCTGTACTTAGCTTCTTATTTAGCTCGGCTGTGGCTTTCCCTCTCAATTCTGGACCAAATGCTGAGGACGCTGGTTTCCATTCACACACTCGAGGCCAAATGTGATTCTGTCAAGTGAAACTGTGGCCCCGTTTCATCATGTTTGACATGTGAATTCTGAGAATCCAATTCAAGGTCTGGTTTCTTCGCCGATCTAAGAGTCACTGTAGAGTCTAACCTTCAAGAGGCCAAGGCTTTTGGGTTTTAACTCTTTCTAGCTAACTTTAAGGTTTGGGGCCCATGGTGAGAGGAAGTCGCCTGTACAGTCAAGGAGTCTGGATTTAATCACCCACGACAGCGATCCTGTGATACACTGCGGGGCTGAGTACTGTGACAGACCTGAGGGGACTGTCCTTAAGTCCGAACTACATAAGGGAGACGATTTCGAGCATCGACTTCAAGTGGATTCTCTGTCTCAAACTGATTCCTCAAAATCATACCAGTATTAGGCCAAAAGCCAGCAGTGCTGTTCAGTCTGAGTCCAGAGGCCTGAGAATGAGAGGTTGTAACTCTGAGTCCAATAGTAGGAGAAGGTGGAGATAGGAGGTCCCGGCTCAGGCAGTGAGGCAGGAAAAGGGGGCAAATTCCTTGTTTGTCCACTCTTTGTTCTAAATAGACCCTCAGTAGGTTAAAAGATGCCCATCCACACGGGGAGGGCAGTTTGCTTTCCTGAGTCTCTGCTGATTCAAACGCTAATCTCATTCTGCAAAGAGCCTCACAGACAGAAAGGTCTAATCTCATGCCTATAGCCACTCAAATTGACATAAAAGCAGCCATCATAGTACCTCAGTTTACCAATCCTTTCCTAAATGACTTCTGGGGTTTCCTGGACTTTCCTTTTTCTCTTTTCTTTTCTTTGTTATTGCTCCCAAAGAAACATTTACTTTCACATTATCATAAAGACCATTCAGTTTCTCACGTAATTTGTTAAAATACATTCACTTTCTTCTGAAAAACTTTCTTTTTAGAGCTCTCTAATAGGATTCTCTGTTCTAACTTGCAATGGTTACTTTTTAGGCTCGTTGTTAAGTTATCTTTTTCATTGTCTTCTTGGATTTACAAAGTATTATTTCTTGGATCCCATATTTTCCTCTTTCCTAGATATCTTTTTCATTTCACTAAAATATTCTCACTTTTTTTTCCCTCAAAAAATATACATTAGAAAGAAATCCTCTGAATCCTGGAATATCTGCAAATTATCATTTTGTCCTAATGCTTAACATTTGGTTAAATAAGAAATCCTACAAAAAATATTTTCCCAAGGCACCCGGGGTAGCTCAGTCGATTAAGTATCTGACTTCGGCTCAGGTCATGATCTCATGGTTCATGAATTCAAGCCCCGTGTCGGGCTCTGGGCTGATGGCTCGGAGCCTGGAGCCTGCTTCCGATTCTGTGTCTCCCTCTCTCTGCTGCTCCCCCACTTGCACTCTGTCTCTCTCTCTCTCAAAATTAAACAGACATTAAAATTTTTTTTTCTCCTCAGCACTGGCTTCCAGTGTTCCTGATAAGTGTTACATAAGTCTGATACTTATTGTAGTTAATTTAGAAGATTTTAGCATCTTGTCTTTACTGCTGGTGTTCTAAAATTCATAAGGATGTGCTAGGGATGGGTTTTTAAAAATTAATTCTGCTCGGTACTCAGTGCGTTCCTTCCATTGCAATACTCACGGCTTTCTTCAGTGCCCCAAATTTTCCTCTCTCTCCCTCTCTGTTTTCTATTTCTGAAATGGTGCCAGATAGGCATTGGATTAACTTTCTACATCCCCAGGTCTTCCCATTTTAGACTTTTCTGCTCTGAGTTATCAGACATGTCTTTGACACACCTGCCCCCCTTCCCAAGGATCACGCTCTACGGGGAGACATTTCTTGTGCCCCACCACGCATCCCAACGTCCAGAACAGCCTACCATACACAGCTGAGTGGTGCTTGTTGAATGTTTTCTAGACATTCAAACTGACGTTTGCTTTCCACACTCACAAAACACATATATTAATAAGGCCTGTTATTTATATTCTTTTCTGTTTCCTGAATTATGTTTACTTTCCCTTAGTTCTGTTTTTTCACATAGATCATTCTCTTTTGATCTGTTTATTTTCTTCAAATGATAATGGTTGTTCACTCACACTTGTGAATAAAAACCTTGGTTGATTAATTCGGGTAGCTGGTTTCTTCTGTTTCCTGGCTGTGTATCTGATTCCAGGGAGGGCCTCGAGGGAAAGCCACATCCAGCCAGGACCCACATTCCCTTCTAGACCAAGAGGCCAGAGGTCCAGCCCCATCCTTGCTGGGCTGTTGGGATGGCCGGAGGACCCTAACCACTTATAGAGTAGCCGCACGGGGGAGACTCCCACAGAGGAAACAGCTGGCCTCTCCCTAGATGTTGAAGGCCATGGGACACCAAGGTACCATCAGGAGTTACAGAGTCCTGATGTCACAATTTTCTCATCTTGCTGATTCTCCGCTGCCCGGACTTTTATCAGGGTCTTTGGGTCTCTGGTGGTGTTACCAGCACATCTGTTCTGTCTCTGCCACCTGTCTGGCATGCAGGTTCCTTCAGTCATGGACCTGTCGCCAAGCTCATTCAAGGCCATGGCGTTCCAAGTAGACAGGTGAGGGAGGGTTTTGTGGAGGTTGGGTTGGGGGGGAGGTGGTGGAGGTGGGGACCTGTTTAGGATCAATTGGTGGGGAAATCTCTGACCATAAAGGAATTGAATCTTTCGTGAATGAATGGCTAATGCTTCTGTTATTTCTCCTTTGTAATTCCATCACTTTCCTACAATAGTCAAAATAAAGGATTACTTTTGAATGATACTTAAACCTTACAATTACAACATTTTGCATTAAAACTAGAAATGGTTGGTTAACTGAGAAAATGAGACCCTAAAGTACAAAGAGTTTTTGTATTTTAAGCCAAATAAGTGCCATCTTTAGCAAGAATGGAGGAAATTAGGGAAAAAAGAAATAGCCTAAAGTTTCGGTGCTAGCCGCATGCTTCTTTGGGGGCAGAAAGCCCCCAGATGGTCACAGAAGCAGTAAGTCTAGGAGTCCCTGGGACCAACCCTACCCTGGGGATGGACGCCAATGGGGAGCTTATCTTTCTGGGGCTACAAAGTGAGAACTAGGGTAATGAGTCAGTCATAGGCCGCGGCGCAGAAACCGGTAAAAGCAGGCACAGTTGGCTGGTAATGAGAGTCCCTCAGCTGCCGTAAACTAAGTGTGCTGAATCAGAACTTTTAGAGCAAAAACGCAAAGAAACTCAGTTGGCCCAGTAACTGATACAAGCAAAAAACTTATGACACTTGGCTGGTGCTGGTGGTTTTTCTTCCTTCCTTCTTAAAAGTATTTTCTGTGGTTTCTCACATATTAATGGGTAATCAAAAATTAACTATAAATGTTTATCTATTTTTAATTTGAGGGGGACAGAGAGAGGGAGAGAGGGAGGGGAGGGGGAGGGGGAAGGAGGGGGATGGAGATGGAGGGAAAGGGAGGGAGGGAGCGGGGGAGAGGGAGAAGGAAAGGGAGGGGGAGGGGAGGGAGGGGGAGGAGGGAGGAGGAGGGAGGAGGGGGAAAGGGAGGGAGAGGGAGGGAGAGGGAGGGAGAGAAAAGGAGAGAGATATTAAGCAGGGGAGGGGCAGAGGGAGAGAGAGACAAAATCCCAAGCAGGCTCCAGGCTTATCGTGGAGCCTGACGCGGGGCTCGATCCCATGACCGTGAGACCGTGATCCGAGCGAAATCAAGAGTCGGACGCTCAACCCACTGAGCCAACCATGTACCCCAAAACGAATTATGTACATAATGATTAATAACAGGTATCCAGGGTCGCCACGGGCTCCCATGACGGAAACTGTTAGCCATTCGATACCTGCCCAGGAAAACGTGTGCAGTTTACAACCTTGACGCAAGCGGCCTCTGTTCTGCAAACAGCCCGGGACCTGGGTAGGAGTAGGCGCCTGCAGTGAGGACGCCCGGGCCTCAGCCTCTCTGTCCGCAGACCCCTGGGGTCGAGAGAGCTGCGAAACAACTTGCAAAACAACGAGAGAGCCAGGAGCAGAGAGAGCGCCCTTGAGACTTTGGTCCTGGTCTTCAGTGAAGACGCCTCCCGAGCTAAAAGGGAAGTGAATGAAGCCATCAGGGTGGCTCGGGCTCCTCCCGGCCTGGTCACTAATCCCTGATGGGCCGCCTCACACCAGGGCCTCTGACCAAACAAGACTTCCTTCTTGGAACCCGACCTTGGGGTTTCGTGACACCGACTCTGGGGAAGGGCCTGAGTGCTCCGGTCCGGACAGGGACGTGCGTGCTGGCGGTGGCCTGGCCCCGAGGCGCGCCCGTCACCCGGGCGCAGGGCTACAGGCGGGATCCTCGCCCAGACTCCGCGTTCCTGAGGCAGCACGGGCCGAGCGCACGGAGTCCTAACGTTCCCACCCCGCCAACGGGCCAAGGGCGACAGGAGAAGGGCCCCTGAGTTGGATGGAGGAGGGAAGAGGCCGGGTGGGGTGGGGACCAAGCCCAGGCCAGCAGTCCCAGGAGGGTGCACAGCCCCGTGTCTCTGTTCTGCGTGGGCTGGGAGCAGGGCGGTGATCTTCTGGAGCCCTGCAGGGACCGCAGCCTGTTCCACCCGTGAGGGGTGACGGGAAGTACAGACACATGCAGGACAGGGTTCGAAAACACCACCAGATCAAGTATAACAACTGTTACTTTTGAAAAATCTTCCAATATGTCAATTAAATAAGTAACTGCTTTACCGTTAAAGACACCCACAGAGAGAATTTTTAAAAAACAAGCAAACCACATCCATGGCAACTTATGAGTTTAGAGGACGCTTTTGGGTCGCCTGGGTGGCCTCCCAGCAGAACCTGCCATCACCGTCACTGTGTCCACAGCCGGCACTGGCCGGCACTCCCACGCGAGCGCTTCCTGACATCAGGGGCACGGAGCTCCCACCAGGAAACTCTTTTCTAGGCCTTTCCAGCCCCTGATGCCGGCTCTTGCCTGGAAAACACAGCCTCCCCCGCCGTCCCTCACACCTGCTCTCTCTCCTGCGCTTAGGGCGAGACGCGGACGTGAGCCCCTCTGCCCACGGTGAGCGTGTATGTGGCTTTCCGCCGGGCTCGCCAACGGCACCCCTGCTTTCTCTCTGCCATGTGCTCAGCCCTTGCCTTCCTCCTGCTTTTCCAGAGGTCCCCACGCAGGCTGGACCCACAAGAATGCACTCGTTCTCTCAGCACCACCCTGGCCCTGGCTGTCGTCATGTTCTGTGTCAACGCTAGTGACACGGCCGGCCATCAGTGACCCCAGGGCCTTGGGGCCGTCCAGACCGCTGGCCTTTCTTCCCTAGTTCTCCAGGCACCTGGACAGCAGCCCCGGACGGGCCGGGCGGCTCCCTCAGGGGCCGACAGATGCGAATCAGAAGCTTGCAGGTGCCGGATGTGCAACTGATCTGGAAAGAAGATACGAGAGTTCAAGAGGCTCCCGCGTCCAAAACGCCAGGGAAGGGAATCACGTGAGTGCTCGCGGCCCCGCGGTCACAGCTCGCCACCGAGAAGTTCTACGCTGACGAAGAAATGACATTCTTCCCGTCTGTCCTTGGTGGCATTAAGGAAATCGGCCCACCACCACATCGGTGGAAGAGCCCCTGGATCCGCTGTGGTTGCCGGCAACAGTCTCGTTTAATGGGCCACTCCCCGCGCCGCGCCGATGGCCGTCCTTGTTCCTCTCCGAGGACACCGCGGCCTAGGTCCTGCTACACCGTCATTCTCCTTCAACACGGGACGACGTGTGATACAACGTGAGGTGAAAAGGGCAGGACAGACGTCCGTGAACTGTAATAAATACACGCACACGCGCACACGCACACACGTACGCACAGGGCCGGAAGGAAGCCCACAGTGTCCTGGCTGTTCCACTGTCCAGGCCACTCGTTAAATGTAGGACTTTCCTAGAAGGGCTTTGCTGTGGGGCCCATTTTAAAGGAGTGCGGCCCTACCCCACTTCAGACCTCAGTGCTCACTGCCCGAGACCCCTCCGCCTGAGTCCTTGCGTCGTGACAATATCGTCTGCTCAGATTTCCACCCAGGAGGCCGATGTGCGCTGGTCCGCTGACGGGAGTGGCGTCTGCACCTCCTCCCTGCTCGCCCCTCTGGCTTCCCCCCTGCAGAGCTCACGGGAGTGCCACAGACTGAAAGCATCTTCCCCAAAGCTACTCACTGCACAGACTTCAACTCTATTCAAGGAAAACCAACCAAACATCACTGTTTCTAAAATAAAGCATTTATCCAAAGTAAAATATCTCAAATAGTTTGCATTTTTTAAAAAATATAATTTATTGTCAAGTTAGTTAAATACGGCGCATACAGGGTGCTCTTGGTTTTGGGGGTGGATTCCCATGATTCATCGCTTATATACGACACCCAGTGCTCATCCCAACAAGTGGCCTCCTCGGTGCCCGTCACCCGTTCCCCTCCCCCGGCCCCCCTATCAACGCTCAGCTTGTTCTCTGTATTTAAGAGTCTCTTATGGTTTGCCTCCCTCTCTGTTTGAAACTATCAAATAGTTTGCATTTTGAAGCAGACTTCGATGCCAAAGTGATGCTGTCCAGTGGCCCAACATTTGAGAAATATTCTGCTTCCTGAGACCTCAGCGCTGCCCCTGGATTTCACAGAACTCCCACATGCTTGTCCAGAAGGATCACGCAGGGCCCCAGCCCATCCCCGTCCTGGGGAGGGAAGACCAGGAAACCGGGCCGTGCAAGCTGCCAGTGTGACAGAGCGACAGCAAGGTGGCCCAGCTCCGCGGGAGGCCCTCTGTGCCCGCAGGCGCTCTGCCACAACCTTGCGGCTGCGTGCTTTAGGGTCTGGGAGTGGAGGGGATGCGGGGGAGGGGAGAAAGGAGAGCAGGTCCGTCTTCGTCGCAAATACACACAGGACGACCTCAGGGTCTCTATCTTGCAAACACAATTTTCATATCTTATCACAGGTACGCACACACTTCATACACACGTGACTCAGTTTCAGTCAACAGGGCGCAGGTTCCCAACTACCGCTGAGCGACAACTCTGTGCCACGCGTCTCCCAGTGTGGTCAGTGTCCGTGAATCCAGAGGTCAGGTGACCGCTGAACTTACAGACCACGGAGGCTACACGGGGAGAGCAGTCTCCCGAGTCCGGGAACCCGTGTGCTGACCCACAAGGAAATACTCACGCTCACCTCCTGTGTCCCAGCAGACGCTCTGTGCACGTGGACGCCACGGCTGCAATTTCCCACCAAGCGTTAGCAGAGTCAGTATTTTGTCTTTAAAGGTCGTGCTTAAAGTCAGGGGGGCTGCAGAATTTGATCAGACACAACCACCGGTCTCCTCCATTGTGCATAATTCACACGCTCTAAGAGATGTGCCTTCAAACAAAATGCCACACCGCTTTTCCCCAGGGAAAGGTGAGCTAGCGGCCAGCACCACAAACAAGGCAGCACACGCGCACACACCGGGAGAAACACGTTTTAGTTTGGGGTTATGGTTTTAGTTCAGGGCTTTAAAAAAGTAAGCAAAACGATATTTTCAAAAGGAAAAAAATACCTTAACTGCATCCTTTAAACGGGCTGAACTGAGAGATTAGGACCCTTGCATTCAAGAGCTGCTGTTCCCTCACCGGTCACCACTGAGATGCTACAGGGGACACAGCAGACAAACCGGTGACAAAGGGCACTCGGGCATGTCATCACTGACACATCCCGGACCCGTCCCGGGTACGCCCAGCTCCGTCGCCAGCCTCCCGAGCGCGAGCCGGGCTCGTCACGGAGACGACCGATCCCGGGAGGCCCAGCCCAGCTTCGTCTCGGACGCTGACGCCTGCGTCATTTCCGTGGCATCTGCGAGCCTCTCCCGCGACACAGAAAAACACGCAGGCGCCACGTGTGGGCTCTGCAAAACGTCAAGGCTTCCAATCGACGAGAAGATGAAGCGTACGAGGCCCCGCTTACGATGGCCCAGAGGCCCCGACACACCGCCTTCCACCCTCACAGAGCGGCCCGGCCTTTCTGACGGCCGGAGCAGCATCCCCACGGCATCCGCACTGGCGAGACGCGGTTATCTGAACAAGGAAACGACCCCGCTGGAGAGGTACTTGCCGCTGAGCAGAGGCTTGTTGAGGGCGTACAGCGGGGGCAGGTCTTCTATGTTTGCGATCCGCTGGTACATGGCCCTGGAGAGGTGGTCCCCGTGGTAGAGGCTGCCCAGGATGATGCTCGAGAAGTAAATCGGCTCCACGAAGATGCTGAGCAGTGAGCCCTGGACGCCCACCACGTTCCACCTGGGGGCAGAGGGAACACACGCTTGAGTGCAAGAGGGGGGGTCCGTGTCGCACGCGCAGCGAGCCAGCGCCACGCACGGCTGCCTGGTCGCACTCACGTGCCTCGATGTGTACAAACAGGAGAAGACAGCACTTAAAAATTTTAACTGACGTAGAGAAAATCCTACTTAACAATTATTCGGAGCTGTGGAAACATCCCTTGCCTTTGTGCCTCCCGTGACACACCCTCTGAGGCTCAGTTCTAAAAGAAGGTTCAGTGAGCCACGTTTCTTGGGAGAAAAGTCAAAAGAGAAAGTAAATCTTTACGTTATTACTTCCAATAAAAGTAACTGCAAAGGAGACGTTGAAAACATCAAACCGGTTGCCTGTTCCTCGGTAACAACCCCGGGCGGAGCCTGGTCTGACACACGCAGGGAGGCTCGGCCAGGGGTGGGGGGTGAGGTCCCTGCGGCGGCCGGCCCTCCCCTGCCCGCAGCGGGGACTGACCCGAGCAGGACGGCGCAGGATGGGCGACCGTGTGCTCGGCTGACGCTGGTCAAGATGCGTTCCCGTCACTGACAACCTAGGCTCCTGCTTGAGCCTCTGCCCTCGCACCGGCACGGCCCTGCCCCCTTCCCACGTCCTACAGACAGCAGCAGGTGCTGGGCACCAAGTCCGTGGGGCCGGGAAGGCGCGGCCCACGTGTTCTGGGGCCAGGGGGCCGTCTGGACTGGGAGCGAGTGGAGTCAAGGCAAACACACGATCAAGAACATAAGTGGAGGGAAATCAATCCAAGGGAAGGCAAGGTCCCCAGAAAAGGAAAACTTCGGGGAAGGTCCTGAGGGCAACCTTGGGTTGCAACCTGGGTCCTGGGGGCCCAGCCAGACCTGGGAGGGGGTGCAGTGGCTGCCCCGAGAGGAAGGAGAGGAAGGTCGGGGGAAGGCAGGGGCTGAACCTACCCGGGCAGCCTGAGGCCGGTGGGGAGCCACTGAAGGATGGCACAAGGCAGCCACTCCATCTAACTTAGTGGAAGTGTTTTTAGGAGACGACTCACCTCCACGTTCCTCCATGTGTCAGGAAGGAGCCCCAGGCAGAGGCCGTGGGAAGGCCGTCTGCAGGTCACAAGGGGGTGGGGACAGGGAAGTGAGGCCCGTCTTAGAAACATCCTGGGCTTGGGTCTGGGGGGCTGCAAGGTCTGGACAGGATGTGGGGGCGGGGCTGGGGTGTCGTGCAGTGAGGCCCAGGCCACTCCGTCTAGAGCCCTCCCTCCCCCGCTCACACTGCTCTCACCTCACGGCCACTGGACTTCAGGCCGAAGTCCAGTGGCCCCCCCCGCCCTCATGGAAGGGGACAGAGGGCAGTGCCCAGTGGGTCAATGCTGGCAACCAGTGGTGGCACAGGGTTCTCTGCCCGAACTCCTGACCCACCCAGCTCCACATTCTGTTTTCGGGCTCTCCTGCTGGCTCCTGTCACCTGCTGGCAGCCAGCAGTGCTGGGGACCTCCTTTCAGAACAGACCCCGGAGCCGACTCGTTGCGTTGCTCCTGCAGGTCAAGTCACAGGTCCCCACCTGCTGCATCGCTGTCGCCTCCCCCCCCCCCCCCGCGTGGCCCATCCCTGGAGAGCGGCCATGTGACCCTGTGACAACAGGCCAGGCCTGGTCACTCCCGTGCACAAAACCCTCCAAGGCCCCTATCTTCTCCCTAGAAAACACCATCGTTCCAAAGGTCTGTGCAACCAGTTGCTGCCCCCCCACCCCCCTCCCATGCTCGGGCCACCAGGGGCGAGGGGGCTCCCGGCCACTCCTCCCAGGTCCTCCAGCCTCCTGGGTACGGGGCCCCCGCCTGTTAGTCTCTGCAGCAAGTTCCTCTCAGGGGGCCCTCCCGTGTGCCCTCCTGGGCTACCTACATAATCTACGGTCTACCGCTCATAGCTGTCCCCTCCCCCCACCCCCCAACCAGCGTGCAAGCTCCACGGAGGAGAGGCTTCGGCTGTATTCGCTGAGCTCTCCCGGCGCTCAAACTACACACCTGCCACGTACAGATCAATAATGCACGCTGAGGGGGGAGCCCCCAGCCCTGCGTGTGCCTCCCACCCCCTAAAAAGGAAGGTCAAACGCAGGTCTTCCTATCCTGCAAGAAAAAGCATGAAGTGCTTACAAAAATCTCAGGGCAGCCCTCCTTATGTACATTCAAGCCTGCGTAGGGGTTTAGACCATTTTAGGGGGAACTCGGCCTCCCAGGACAACCTTTAAAACAGTGATTTTGCAGAACCCTGTACTTGGCAACGAGTCATTAATTCTGAGCACGTGCTTCGCAGCAGGACTCTAGGAGCCGTGACGGCCCCGTGGAGGCCCTGGCGGGAACGCGGGGCGTGCCCCCCGCTTGGCAGATGGGCTCCTGCCGATGCACCTTACAGAGCCCTGGGAGGGCGAGGAGAGCAGACGCCGCGGGGCTCCAGGCAAACAACGCCCCCCAGCCGCCCTCTGCAAAGACTGCAAACTGGCTCAGCCCCGCGTGAGGGTGCAGGGGTCCACGGGTCCACGGCGTTGTGCCGGGCGATGCTAGAAAGAACCAGGCAGGTGCCCACACGCTCCGCCCTCTCTTGCTCTCCTCCCCCCGTGATTTCTTGGAGGCCAGGGCTCAGAGCACTGTCGCCCGGCCAGGTCCCTGACGAAGCTTCTCCACAGCCGCCCACGGCCTCCACGGGAGCGCGGGGGCCCTTCTCCCCACCGCACGGTCTCCCCACTGGGCTGTCTCGGAGTGTGCCCACACAGGAAGCCCCGGCTTCCTCCCTCAGCTCCACGCAGCCGGGCGCACAGAGGCTGTGGTCATCAGAACCAAGGTCACCCCACCTGCTTCTCCACGGGACTCGCCGCGAGACTGCCCCCACGCAGCCTTCTCGGCCAAACCGCCCACCAGACAGACGCATGGTACCTGGTGACCCTTGGCGTCAGTGCCGTGCCTCCCTCCCCGCCCCCAGCCCACGGTGGCCTCGCCCCTAAGCCTGCCCCCTGCCCCTGTCCCGCGCTCTTCCGACGGAGTGACCCTGCCTCTCTGGGAGGGACACAGGTCAGCCCTGCCTTCCAGAAGGGACTCCCGAGATGCTCTCGTTCCCTTGGGGCGGAGACTGCAGCCAGCTGGTAGCCTGCAGGCCACCAGAGCATTTCCGAGGACTTTTCTAACCCTCCAGCCCCCTGGCCAGGTGTTCGAGTGATGCGGAATAGCGATCCCCTTTCAAGCCCCTTTCAAGCACTCTGGAGCTTATGCTAATGAGGTGACCCGGGAGGGTGGGGGCGGGTCCATAGGGACATAGGGACAAGTGGGCTGGAACCGCTCCACCCCGAGGGCTATGGCAGTGGGGGGCCGGGAGCGGCGAACAAGCAAGGAGCTCTAAGGGAGGTGCCATGTGCCCGGAGACGCGGATGCTCCATGCACCCCCGAACCTTCTCCTCTTCCACCTGGCTGTTCCCGAGTTGTATTCTTCGTAACCAACCGGTAGGTGTTAAGTAAACTGTTTTCTCTGACTTCCGTGAGCTATATTAGCAAATTGTTCAACCCGAGGACTGAGTCCAATAGCCGAGTGAGACAGGGTACGGGGGCCCCAGTGCCCTGTTCTAGCAGACGCGACTGTCATCTGCAGGGGGGGCAGTCCCGTGAGGCCCAGCCCTTAATCTGCGGGGTCTGCATGAGCTCCAGGAGGCATCCCAGGGAGCCGGAGAACCGTGCGTGTGGGCGCCCACACACCACACCCGTGGGGGGCGAGAGAGGCAGCAGGGGTGGTAGCTGTCTCCATGTTGTCCCTTCTAGAAGCATCCTGCCCCCTTTCCTCCAGGCCTGTGTGTCTGCCTTGTCTGCTGTTTGCACGGATGACGCGTAACCAGTTTACAGGCACAGGTCGTGAGGGTTCCCGTCCGTGAGTTTTGACTTTTATACGAGTGTCACCCCATCTCAACAAGACCTGGAACATGTTTCCTTCTCGCCTGCAGGGACCCTTCTTCAGGCAGCGCCTCTGAATTACCGAGCTGCAGGAATTGGCTTTATGGGCTGGGTTCTCACCTCTTGCTGGTTATAGAAGTCAGAGTCTCTTTCCCCAGTGTGTGGCTTTTCTCTTCACTGTATCTAAAGGGGTTTTGGTAAATAAGTTTTAAATTTCCAAGTTAGTCAAATTTATTCATGTTTTTCTTTCTAATTTGGGCCTTCTGCGCCTTGATTGAGAAATCTGCTTAAGTGGAAGCCACAAGGATTGCCAGGACCCACTCTTCGCGTTCAGCTCCGTAATTTGCCTGGAACGTGCTTCTGTGTGCCGTGTGAAGGGGCCTGCTTTTCTCGGAGCATAAACACGCTCCGGGACTGTTTGCCGACCGCGGATCCCACACGCAGCAGCGCCTGCACCTGCGGTCCCGTTCCCTCCCCCTCTAAGCAGCGCAGCCGCCATCCATCCCGGCTCGGGGGGCGACGTGCGAGCCCGCTGTCCCCGGCTGCCTGCACGCGTCTGGGCCGGGTTCCAGGTGATGGGACACAGCTGCCGCGTGACTGTGCCTGTGGCGGCCGGGCCGCCCCTCCTCCCTGCCGTCGGACCAGGCGCCGGAGGATTCGGGAGGGGCGGGGGAGGGGGCGCTGTGGCGCCCCGAGGACAGAAGAGGTGTCCTGGATGCAGCAGGAAGACGGAACCCGGACGACCCACCTACTTCTGGACCTGACTTTCTGTGAGACAGAAATAAACTTCCATCTGGTTTATGTGTCCCCTCAAATGCGGGCAAAGCTGCCACCAGTCGTTACCAGTCTCACACTGCTGCGTTTCCATTTGAGTGCTGGGATCAGATTCCCGAGGGCTGGGAAAAAATTAGGGCATTTGATTAAAATTGCATTGAAGTTGTAGAAACTTCACTAGTTGATCCAACTATGGCAGACGCACTGTTGGCCCCGGTGTGGGTGGGCGGGTTTGTATGACTGAGGATGGCTTGCCACTTTCTCCTTTACCGTCCTTACTGCCGTGGTAACAGAGGTGATAATAATCCCAAAAAGTGAGCTGGGGATCCTTCCCTCATCTTCTAATCTCTAGAAAAGAGGACCTCAAATAGGGATCCTCAGCTCTGCAGGAATGTAGGGAGTTCACGCCAAAGCCGTCCAGGCGAGCGGGTCTGCCTTCTCTACAGCCCTCTCCTCTCTTTGGTTTTCTTCAGTTTGTTTCCTTCCTGGGATGGGGTGTGACGTGTGTATTTTGAATGGTTACATATTCCCCTCTCCACCTATGCCTGAGTCAGTTTCAGGAATGCACATTTTTCTGGAAGGCTGCTTTCATTTCCTTTCACTGTCAACACCCATTGCTGTTGAAGTCGCCTACAACCCTGCACGTAACCACCTACGGCTTGTTCTTTGTGACTGATTAGCTGTGCGACTCTGTGACTTCCGATCATTTTCTAATCTCCACTGTGATTCCCTCTTCTGGGTATTACTGAGGTGCAGCTGACACTCACTACAGGGCACATATTGAGGCCCACGCGGTAGTGAGAGGCGACTTCTGCCTGTGCCCTCGAGACCCATCATCCCCGGAGTCCTCCTTGTCCTATGTGCCCCCTGCTGCCCCTCCCTGGGCGGCCACTGACCTGCTTTCTGCCACTGGAGGTTAGTCTGCATTCTCTAGGATTTAAATTCATGGAACCACCCGCCAAGCACTCCTGTTTGTCCGGTTTCTCTTCCTCTGCACGGTTATTTTGAGGTTTACCCGCAGTGCACCGGGTGGCATTGTTCATCCCCCCCCCCAAGTACCCACCGCATGGACACCCACCGTGTGTCTATCCACTTACGTACAGGTGGCGGCTGGCCTGCCTCTGCTTGCCGACTACCACAAAGGGGCTCTGAGCACTCACGTGTGACTCTGCGGACGTGCACTTCCACTTCCACCTCGCACCCAGGAGCACGATGGCTGGGGCGTGCGACGGGCACATCCTTAGTCTTTTAAGAAATCGCCAACCCGTCTTCAAAAGAACATGCCGCCCACAGAAGACAAGGGCACCAGCCTCCCTGTATCCCTGTCAACCCTTTACGTGGCCGGTTGTTTTAATCTCAGCTCACAGTGTGACTTTGACCTCGCTTGCATTTTCTAGTGATGGTGAACGGTGCCGAGCATTCTATCGTGTGCGGATCTGACATCTTTTTTGGTAAAGTGTCCATTCAGATTATTTTGCCCCTTTTAAAAACTGCTTTTCCCCTGGTTGAGTTTTGAGGGTCTAAATTTATATACTGTATACAGGCCCTTTATCAGATACACGATTTGCGAATATTTCCTCCCAGTCGGTGATTTTACTTCTCATTCTCTAATGGTGTCTTTAAAGAGAAGCAATTTTAATTTGATGAAGTCCAATTTATCAGTTTTTCCTTTTATGGAGAGTGCTTTTAGTGTTATATCTAAGAAAACATCTACCACAACTGCCAAGATTTTCCCGTTTTCTTCTACAACTTTTACACATTACTATCTATGATCCTTTTTAAAAAATTTTTATCTTAATTTAGAGAGAGCACACGAGCAGGGCAGAGGGACAGAGGGAGAGTGACTCTTAAGCAGGCTCCACACTTATCATGGAGCCCGATGCAGGGCTCGATCCCATGACCCTGGGATCATGACCTAAGCCGAAATCAAGAGTCACTCACTCAACCAACTAAGCTACCCAGGCGCCCCCATCTGTGGCCCATTTTAATCTCTGTATGTGGTGAAAATATGAAGTTCCCTTGTCTGTTTTCACATAGAGAGGTCCACTTGTCCAGTTATCATTTGTTAAAAAGACTTTTCCTCCATGAATCACCACTGCACCTTGGTCAAAGGTCAGTGTGACCAACAAGGAACAAGTGGAATTTGAAACTAAAAAAATAATACCGTTTACATTATTAATACCTTCAAAAATTAAATATTTAGGTATAAATCTAACAGGATATGTATGAGATCTCTATGAGGAAAACTACCAAACTCCGAGAAAAGAATCAAAGAAGAACTACATAAATGCAGAGATATTCCATGCTCATGGACAGGAACACTGGGTATTGTTAAGATGTCGGCTCTTCTCGGCTTGGTCAGTCCCAGTCATGATCTCGGCAAGGTGTGCTGCAGGTGTTGACAAAATGATTCTCAAGTTCACCAGAGGCTAAAGACCCAGCACCACCAATGCAGCACAGGAGGAGAACACAGTCGGAGGACTGGCACTGGGGGGTTTTAGACTTACGACAAAACTGCAGTAACTGTGATACTGTGATTGGTAAGAAATGTATCTTGGTCTTATACATATTTGGTCTTTGTTCATGTTCATGGTTCCTGGCTCAGGCTCCTATAAAACCTTAGGAATTTCCTAGTTGAGAAGAGCCTTACAGATGTCTTTTGCTATGTTAATGAGGTGGCTTTTAGAAAGCACCTAAGGAGGAGGGCTGGTTTAGAGGGTTGGGAATTTCAGTCCCATCCCCCTGACCCCCAGGGAGGGGAGAGGGGCTAGAGGTTGAATTAATCACCAATAGCCAATGATTTGGAGCACCTGGCTGGCTCAGTTGGCAGAGCGTGCGACTCTTGATCTTTGGATCATGAGTTTGAACTCCATGTTGGATATAGAGATTACTTAAAAAAAAAAAAAAAAAAAATCAATGGCCAATGATTTAATCAAATGTGCCTATGTAATGAAGCATCCATAAAAACTGCAAAGGACAGGATTTGAAGCTTCCGGGTTGGTGGGTGTGTGGACGTGAGGAGAGCAGCACGGCTGGAGACGGCGTGGGTGCTCCCTGACCCTCCTCTCCCCATGCCTCGCCCTCTGCATCTCTTCATCTGGCTGTTCCTGAGTTATATCCTTTTATAATAAGCTAGTGATCTAGTGGGGGAGATGTTTCTCTGAGATCCGTGAGTCACCCTAGCAAGTTAACCGAATCCAAGGAGGAGGTCCTTGAGACCTCCAATTTACAGCTGGTTGGTTAGAAGCACAGGCCAACTGGAGGCCGCCCGGCTCATGTCCTCGTTAGAATGTGAGGAACCAATCCCTCCCCGACACGTATGACAGAACTGGATTCAAAATCCAAACGGCAATCAAGACACTGTAGTACTGGCAAAACAAGACACGAATAGATCAAGGGGACAGAAGAGAAAGCCCAGAAACAGACTCACATAGACACAGTTAACCGATCCTAGACAAAAAACAAAGGCAACACAGGGAGCAAAGAGAGTCTCTTCAACAAGTGGTGCTCAAACAACCGAGGACCCATGTGCAAAAAAATGAATCTGGACACAGACCCTACACCCTTCACGATAATTAACTCACAAGGATCACAGACCTAAATGCAGAATGCAAAACCATAACCCCCTAGAAACAACACAGGAGAAAACCTAGGTGACCTCGATATGGTGATGAGTGTACATACAGCACCGAGGGTGCAACCCACGAGAGACAACATTGATGAGATGGACTGCATTAAAATTTAGAACTTCGGCTTGGGTAAGACCAACGTCCACAGGATGAACAGACAAGTCACAGGCTGGGAGAAAAATCTGATAAGTGACTGTTATCTAAAACATGTGAAGAACTCTTAAAACTCAACAAGAAAACAAACTACCACGTTTTTAAAAATGGGCCAAAGATCTTAACAGACAGACAGGTCATCACGTTTGGGCTCCTGTGAAGAACGCTGCAGTGAACGCGGGTGAGCGAGAATCTGTTGGAGACCCCGCTTTCAGTTGTTGGGCGAATGCCCAGAAGTGGGATGGCTGGGTCACATGGCAGTTCTAGCTAGCGCTCTGACGAGCCGCCACACTGTTCCCGTAGCGGTGCCCCATCTACGTTCCCACCAGCCGCGCTCAGGGTTCCAAGCTCTCCACGTCCTCGCCAACACGTGTCATCTTCTGTCTCGTCCTGTTTTGTTGGCGGGGACATCCCCATGGGTGGGAGGGGGTGTCTCGCTGTGGTTTTGGTCCACGTGTCCCGGCCGATCGGGGACATCTTCCTGCACTTGTTGGCCGTCGGTGCATCTTCCCAGAGATGTGGCTTTTCAAGTGCTTTGTCCGTTTTTGAGTCAGGTTTTCTGTTGTCGATTTTTAGTAGTTCTCTACATGTTTTCAGAGTTTCTTACAAAACTGAACATATTCTTACCACGTGACCCAGCGATCACACTCGTTGGTATTTACTCAAAGGAGCTCAAAACGTAGGTCCGCACCAAACCTGCACACAGATGGTTTACAGAACTGCCAGCGCTGGGAACCAGTAAGGTGTCCTTTGGGAGGTGACGGGCAAACACACGGGTGCGTCCAGGCAACGGGATGGTATTCGGCGCTAAGAAGGAGCAGGCCGTCATGCCATGAAGACAGCACGAAGACGCCATGAAGACGGAGGGTCCGCAAGTGCATTTCACTAAGTGACAGCAGCCAATCTGAAAAGGCTACATCCTGTATGATTCTATCTGTGTGACGTTCTGAAAAAGGCGGGACCATGGAGACAACAGAAAGCTCAGGGGTTGTCAGGGGCTGGGGAGAGGAAGGGGTGACAGGGTGGAACACAGAGGATTTTCAAGGCAGTGAAAATACTCTTTATGACACCCTAATGACAAATACACGTGATTAAGTAACTGCCCAAACCCAGAGAACATGCCACACGCAGAGTAAAGCCTCATGTAAACTACGGACTCTGGGTGACTATGATGTATCCGGGCAGGTTCATCATTGGAACAGATGCACATTCTGGGGGGTGTGCGTGTGCGGGGACACAGAGTATATGGGAAATCTCTGTACACTCCTCTTAATTTTGTTGTGAACCCAAAACTGCTTTTTAAAGATATAAACTCTTGGGGCGCCTGGATGGCTCAGTCGGTTAAGTGTCTGACTTCAGCTCAGGTCATGATCTCACAGTCTGTGAGTTCGGGCCCCGCACTGAACTTTGCGCTGACAGTGCAGAGCCTGCTTCAGATTCTGTCTCCCTTTCTGCCCCTCCCCTGCTCATGCTCCGTCTCTCCCAAAAATAAATAAACATTTTAAAAAATTTAAAAAAATTAAATTAAAAAGTATATATATAAACTCTTAAAAAATGGTTAATGTGATAGATTTTACATCACATGTTTTTGCCACAATAAAAATAAATCGTGTTTGTCTCCATCGGCAACAATTATCCAGAATACACAATAGATAATAAGATAATTCTCACATGAATATAGGAAGTATGAAGTTCTAGGAATTAATCCATCAAAACTGCCTGGCATATAACTGACCCAGATGACAGTTCATGTATGGAAAAATATACAATACTCATGGAGGGACTGATTTAACTTTATGTTCATTCTTCCCCTTTCAATCCATAATTCCACAATTCCATATAAAATCTAAGCAAGACACGTGGTGCACCTGAGAAGCCGATTCTATAATATGTACAGAAGAACAGAGGCTCGTAAAAAGCTACAAGTGTGATGAGAGAAGGATGAAGAACAGTCTTATCCAACCAGACCTTTAAACACACTAAAATGTCAGAAGTGTAAAAACTGTGGAACCTGTACTAGTACACTGGATTATAGAGACTCGAGAGGCCAGGAGCCTAGGAGCAGCCCCATCTTTGTAAGGGTGTTCAGTATATTACAGGGACGCCTTCACAGATCAAAGAAGAGGGTCTCGATTATTTAGTAGACGTTCCCAGGAAAACTGACTCGCCATACTAAAGTAGTAAAGCCACATTATTATTTACAACACAAATGTATTAAAAGGCCTAAATTTGCTAGTAAAATGATAAAAATTTTGGAAAAAAGTACGGGAGAATATTTTCATGCCCTTAATTTGAGGAGGAATTTCTTAAATAAGATTCTAAAAGTACAAATCACAGGGTGAAAGATTAACGGGTAAGGTTCTAACAAAACGAAGCGTTTCTCCTCAGAGCGTGGCACGGACCAAGTGAAGATGGGGGTCTGGACTGGAGAAGACACGGAACCTTCTCCGACCATCAAAGACTGCAATAGCAACTACAACAAGAACGTCTGCCGGTCAAGATGACAAAAAGCATGAGATGCAGAAGACGAGTGGGTAGGACGGTGTGAACAGGTCACTCCAATGAGAAAGATGAACGACTGCACAGCTGCTCCACACCCCACAGAGCATTTTGAAATGAGGCAGAAACCAGCCTCACGCACCAGCGGTGGAAGCGTACACAGGCGTGACCCTTCTGGGCGCGGCAGAGACCGTGAAGTCCTACACGTGTGCAGCAGAGACCCTGGACGGCAAAGGTCTATGACGAGCCACGCTCACGAAAACTCCAGGCTGTGCTGTGGTGGAGAGCAGACCCAAGTCTCTATGGCGAGGGCACGGACGCAGCACGGCCATGACTATGGCAGGGTCTCTGCAGAAACCAGCCGTTTGTCACCGCATCGGGGACAGTGTCCAAACACTGGGTTGAATGAAACTACGAGACACAGAATAGCACCTAAAGCACAATTCCGTTTCTATGAATTAACAACATACACATAAATACCCTAAAATGACACCACCATGTATTTTTCCAAGGCCACACACACACACACACAAGTGAATGGATGGTGGACAGGAAGGACACATAAAAAGCAAATTCATCAAGGTGGGCACAGTGTGCACCTGTACCTAAGGGCAATGGACCACAGCATATGCTGATTCAAGTTCTGTGCACCTGAGGCTCTCTGACAAGGTCCTTGCAAGAAAATCAATACAAAGACCTTACAGACAACCGAACAGGTACATGCGTGCACATACATGCACGTCAACCGTGACGGTTTTGGAAGAGCAGTCAAGAACCCGATCACGACGAGCCGCACAGCAGAGCTCTGAAAAAGGAGGCGATCTTTGTCTTAATATGCTTTTGTGCCACCCAACTTCTCACACCTACCTACGTTACTTGCCTTTTTTTTTTTTCAAGCGAACGTTTGTTAAAAAATAAACAAAAAGCTACTGGAACTAACACCAGCGTCTGTTGAAATGAGGCCTTCTAAAATCTGGCCTGGACACACTTTGTCTGAAAGAGCCTTTGTCAAGCAAACGCAAAGTGTCAAGCAAACACTGCGTCTCAGCCGCCCCCGCCTCACTGGAAGCCACCACCCCCAACACGGGATGCTAGGGACACTCTGCACTCACAGAAACCCCAAATGGTAACTGTGGGGAACAGGACCACTAAGCTGGCATCTAGCAAGAATGAGAACACCCTTAGTTTTAGTTTTCTCTGGGAGCAAACCGTTTTACAACTTTTTTTTCAGAGAGAGAGAGAGAGAAAGGGAGAGAGAGAGAGAGAAGGAGGGAGAGGGAGGGAGGGAGGGACAGGGAGCATGAACAGGGGAGAGAGGGTAGAGGGAGAGAGAAAGAGAATCCCAAGCAGGCGCAATGCTCAGTGCAGAGCCCGGTGCGGGGCTCGATCCCATGACCCTGGGATCGTGACCTGAGCCAAAATCAAGAGTCACGCTGAACTGACTGAGCCCCCCAGGCGCCCCTGGGATCAAACTATCTGCAGCACACAGATGCCCCAATGCCCCGGAAGTGCACGCGCAAACGCAAGGGCGAGGCAGAGACGCAGCCCGAAGGACGGCAGCCCGAGGCCCAGCTCGATCCCCTCGAGGCGGCCCCCGACACACTGGGTGGGGCCCCGGTCCCACAGAGGGCGCAGGAGCACGGGGCAGGACACGCAGACGACACCAGGCCCAGAGCGGTGGACGGCGCCTGCGGGAGCCCGCGGGCGGGGAGCCTTACCGGGCCATCTTGTCGCTGCAGGACATGGTGAGCAGCCTCTCGCCCTGCAGCACCCCGTCCCACGTCTGCAGGCTGGCGTTGGACCGCACCGGAATCGTGCCTTCGCCAGACTCTATTTTCGTCCGCAGCTGTCCTCTGGCTTTGCGGTTTGGATGCCTGTCCGCTGGTTCTAGGAGAGGAAGGCCAGGTGAAAGTCCTCTCCTCTCCTCACGGGAAACAAGTGCAGCAGCTCCTACACATTTAAAGTCGAGTTTATGCCCGGGTGCACGTGCTCACTACACAGTAAGTGACAACCGCACGGGGCCCTGGGCAGGAAAGGCACAATGCAAACCAAAGTCATGGAAGTAGGTCCTAAAGAGCGCTTCCATTTTAACCAAAATGTTTACTTTCTATCATTAAAAATGAGCTGAAGCAAACAGGACAAAATGCTGACGTTCGCTAATTCTAGCGGATGGATATTTGAGTGTTTGTTACATTTTTTCCCTGCATTTTTAAATTTTCAAAAATATATTATGGGGATGCATAAATAATGCAGAGGGAAGCACATGCACAAACATCTAAAGTGATTGTCTCTGGGTGACAGGAATACGGGGGATTGGCAATTTTTCTTAATATTTTAAAAATACGTAGCCACCATCCAGAGTGAGAATGTGTTACTTTTTTAACCAGAGAAAATCATGCACTCAAATGTTGTCTTTGCAATAAATAATGCTTAAGCTGGGGAAAAGACATGAGGACACAAGTTACTATCAAATACAAGCACCAACCTCATATGCAAACACGGGTGGAGGCAAATGTGATGCGACAGGGCCCCCTTTGCACTGGTCTGTGCTGCTTCTGAAATTTCAGCCAAATACCCCAGGTACACACGCATCGAGTCACAGTTCCTCACAAACACAGGTGATGCGCACCTCTGATGTACAGACACAGACTGTCCAAATTTAAATACTAAAAGCAATGCTGGTTTGATAGCCTCACTCTATTCTAATTCCTCAGTATATCAGAATCAACGTATTTCATTAAGATTTTCTAATCAAATTACTAGTGGAAAAGAAAAATCTCCTGCTCTTATATATTCCTATCAGATCACTTTCAAGGTGACACTCTTCAAAAAAAGGGAGAAAAGGACGTTCACGCAAGTTTCCTCTTGCATCTGTTACTACGTAATCACCAATCTCCTCGAGACGTTGCTACTTGCTGAGCACTGGGTCTCGTACCTTCCAGAATCGGCTCGTGCGGCGAGAAAATTCTGGCGTCCCCACAGGGAGACGTGCTGATATACAGATGGAACTGAACGCTCTCCTTCAGCCTGAAGCCGCCGCGCTCTGACTTCTGAAAGACGGACCTTTTTTGATCGTCTTTGCTACTGGAAGGAAAAAAGTTGCGAAAAGGAACTTTAAAGCTGTAGACAAAGTCTAGTCTACCACGGTTGACGATGACTTTCAGAGGCCAGTGTTTTCACCAGGGTACAGATAAGCTGCAACGATAATATCTGCGTGTGATGACAATGAACGCAGTTCCTGTCCCCCCAATAATGAAGTTATCGGAATGCGGGTGACCTCCCCTCCTCCGCGTTTAGGACTTCAACACAGACGACAAACAGAGACGGGCGCATAAAGGAAAGTAGCTTGGACAGTTGGCCTGCTGTCTTTGCGTACGGGGACCACGATGGGTGGCCACGGTCCCAGGTGGCTTAGTTCTGCTCACACGCATGCTGCGCAAGACACAAGCACACGGTCTCGAACAGACTTCAGATCTACGACTGCGCCAGCGGTCAGCGCACGTGCGTGTGTGTGGCACCTGGCCAGCTCTCGTCTGTACCTTGAGCGTCATGGGAAAATGGGACCCAACCGCACTGCTGCCAATAAAGTTACTGTTTTAATTAAAGAGTTTTTCAGAGATTATAGAAACAACGAAAGGTTTTGCAGTACATTCTGATGGGAGGGGAATATTTTTTGAAAACTGCTCCCTTTAGTTATTTACTTAGTGCACTTACTTTAAGTAAAGCTCAAGCTGTGTATAAAGAAATCTGAGCAGGGACCTCCGAGCTACTATCTCCGCGTGGCAGTCATTTAACGCAAGGCCACGATCACTCATGTACTCGCCATTAATGCACTTTGTTCCCGTAGAGACACTTATCACCTTGGCATCTTTCACATCTGTGCCTGAAAAACAAACGAGACGTTATTCCTCTGAAGGCACAGGCACGCGTGCCTACCTGCGCTCCCGGGGTCTGCGTGCCTTCTCAGTGACTTCCCTTCCGGGCTGTGAGCCAACCACTCAGCCCGTCTTCACGCGCACGCCCGCCCCTACTTCTTACCAGGGCAGACCCGGGCTCCGCAAAGCACTTCCCGCTGAGGACTCGCTGTGCAACGTTTCTGGGAAGCCAACCTCCCTGCCTCTCTAGTGCACAGACTCTGAACCTAAGGGACTCATTTCCTCTGGACGCAGCCCCGTTGGGTACAGGTAGGGAGCACCGGGTAAGGGTCGACTAACCGGTCTGGCAGTTAGTTTTGAAATTAATAGCAAAGCACTAAGGAGGGTACGAGGAATGGCTCACAGAGGGATGAGGAGGAAAAGAGAAGCAACTCACAGTGTCCTGCCTAGGAATGCCTGTCACCGTCTAACTGTACTGGGAGTGAAGCCTGCTGGGGACTTCGGGCACGGGAAACGCGTCCACCCTGACAGGCGCGGGGCAAGGCCTGGAAAGCCTGACGGTAAACCGCACTTGCTATCAGCTGAGTGCAGGGCGTGTGCCCCAAGCGGTAGTTAGGTGAGGGTTTCACTTCAGTCCTGTGGGGTCCTCTGAGGGGCACGCGACCACTGTCTCCGTCTCAAAGATGAGGGCCCTGAGGCCCAGAGGGGTCAGAGCCTGCCCAGGGTCATTCAACCACGGGGAGCCCGAGCTGAAGCAGGCCAGGTGACGTCAGGGCCACGGGCCAAGGGCTGTGTGGTGCTGCCTGCAGGCGTAACCTGTGGTGCTGAGCAAAGGCCCCGAGTGAGATGCACACACCACGATGCAAAAAGCCCCGGGAGCCGGTCCGCGCCCCCTGAGCCCAGGAGGAGAGCCGCACGGAAGGGCCGCCCGCTGCTCACGCCAGCCGCTGGCGGAGGCCCAGAGCCTCGCCCCGGGAACGCTGCATGTCAGTAGCTGAAGCATTCACCCCTCGGTCATGTCGAGAGCAGCAGCAGAGAGAGAGGGAGAACCGGAGACAACACAGGCTTCAAACCCCAAATTAAACTGAGACCCCAGGTCACGTCCAGAGCCCTTCATGCTACCACAGACACACTCTCAGCTGTGCCACGGTATACACATTGTGCACGAAAAAGCCATCATCATTAAAGCAGCAGTCACGTGTCCTAGGGCATTGAGGGCTGGATCAATGCCGAGGGTCATGGAATCACATCCTGTCCACAATCAGATAGAGGAGAGCGACCTCGGGAGAAAAGGACAGAGCAGGGACCCCACAGAGGACTGAGGTGTTCTCCCTGGCCGGCAGGTGTAGACAGATAAACCACTGGCTTGCTCTCTGGCCCGAGGGCCGGATGTCTGCACACGGCCAGCGGGGCTGAATGGACGACCCAGTGTAGAGGGCCCCACAAGGAGCCTCAGACTCAGCCCCAGCCTGGCCAGCTGCAGGGACCCAGCAGGGGGCACGGCTGTGGTCTCCTGCTCTTGGGGTGGTCCAGGAGCAGGAGCTGCTGAGCGTTCTCACCTCCGGGTGAGGGAAAGAACTCAGAGAGGGCGCCTTATCCTGCTGGGACTTCCGGATTCATTTAATAGGGTTTCATGTGTCATCCCAAAGCGTGCTTTTTACCCAAGCAATTTCTGCTCTTGCTAGAGCTGCTCATCTATCTGCCCAATAAAAGTCACACACAAACTATCTGGAAGCATCACCATTAGTCGGGAAGTCAGATACGTCCCACTTTCAAATGACAGAAGTGCATTTTGCTGCCCTTTTCCAGAGTAGATCAAAACCACTCATTTATGGTTACAGGAACCAGACATTAATGCAGTGTGCCGTCTCCAAATAAAAAACTGAGGTTAAGAAACTGAACATTTGTAGGTGCAATTCCTACGTTTGCATATGACAGGGACTCTGAAGAATTAGGAAGATAGTTCCCGTTAGGGTCCCAGAGATGGTCACAGTCTGACCATCTTCCCCTCTCTTTTAGGCGTGAAGAAAGGCACCCCAATGTTTTACCTGTTGTCATGACGATGCCGGCAAGAACTTTCCTACGTGCGTGAGGAGAGGAGAAGTTGTCCGTCAGGTCACCGAACTTATCCAGCACCAGGCGAGCCACGGCATCTGCTAACACCTGAGGACCACAGCAGGGAGTCAGGGGCGCGGCCCGCACCTGCCCTGTGCACACCAACACGGCGGTCCCTTCAGAGTGGCCTCATAGACGGCTTCTCTTTTGAAAACCACACAGGGAAATCTGGCAAACAAGCGCATGTGAGTGTGTGTGTGTGTGTCTGTGTGCTTTCCCTTCAGAACGCTCCCCGGAAACAGAGGTCCAAGGAATTCGAGGCTCTGGATGGACTCCTTCAACAGAGTCTCACAGACAAGGACGGTCCAGAACCGGTGCCACCCGTCTGGTCCACCGGGATCCCCTTGGACGAGGGAAGCGGGGCCACCCCGGGCCACCTGCCCCGCACGCCCTCTGCTCTGCACCAGGCTCTCCCAGCCTCCGGGGCCACACTCCCGGGAGCATCAGGGCTTGTGAAGGAAACGAAAGTGCTTCTTTCCCTCAACACGGAAGGGCTGCCATCAGCTGGAGGGCCGGCGGGGCCAGGGAACATCAGGGCAAGGACAGGGGCGGTGTGTGGAACCCCGAGCCCCACGGCAGTTCCCGCAAGGCGCCTGGGGCCAGGCCGGGGAGCAGGGTGCGAGTGCCCACAGGGACCCCTGTCTTCCTCCCTGCCGTGGGGCAGCCAGCCAGCCTCTCGTGCCTCGGTTTCTCCAACGTGCAAACCAGCCGCCCTGCCCTGCCCAGAAACCAGCACTCACGAGCGTCCAGCAGGGTGTTTCTCACTCGGCCCAACCGGCCGCGGGCAGCACCAGCGGCTGCGCTCTCCGAGGGAAGGGGTGAAGGGCTCCTGACACGTTTCCATGCCCACAGCCTGCACCGGAGGACGCTGCTCAGGAGCAGACACACCTGGCAGAGCGTGGCCACAGTCCCACTTTCACGGCTCACAACTCATCTCGGGCATCAGGGTTTGGGGAAATGCCGCCTGACGGGGGCGTGTGTGAAGAGCCATGTCCCCACCGAACCCACACCTGTCTCGGCAACCAAACGGCCAGATCCAGTGTCCCAGCTTGGCCCCTAGGAAAACACTCCCCAGATGAACAGACACGTCCCGCATCCCGAATGACGACTTATTCTGAAGAACAAAAGTTGCCATGAAAGCTCTCCTGCTGCTGCACCGGAAAATACCAGGGAGCCCAGGAAGACTGCGCTGGAGCCAGAGGCGTGGGCGTGGACACAAGACACAGGGCGGGGCAGCAGGCCTCCCCCTCCGCCCCCCCCAGCCTCCTGTCCCACGAGGAGGGTCCACACCACACACGTGGCTGCAGGCCACACGGTGGTGAGGCTATCAGAGTAAGGATCACGTGTTCCAACTTATATAAAAGAACAAATCCTAAGAGAGGCTAAGGATAAGCCAGAGAAAAGAAAAGCGTCTGATGGAAGGTTTGGCAAAGTTCTAAACCACGGAGCTCAGAGATGTGCAGGTCGGGCCCTTACGGTGACACGGACTCGTGAGAGGCAGGCACTTGGGGCACCCGGACAGTTTTTCTTCCCCTTAAAGAGACTGTGATCTCATTCCTACAAGTAAGGAAGAGACTCTCCCTCTGCACGTCGGGTGCCACACGAATCACACCCGTGTCCCCATGGCCCCAGGCAGCGCCCAGGAGCTGCGAGGCCCCGGTCCAAGGCTGGCTGTGGCGCTGGCCGCTTGGTTGTGCCGCGTTAACAAAATCCACTACCGGCAGGGGCTGCGGCCGCATCTCTGGGTTTAAACCCTGGGCCACCACCAGGAACATGATGAAGGTGAAAAGTCCTATGAGCAGGGAGGGCCGGCCCAACGCCCTCAAGGGTTACTCCAGGAAAGCAGTGAGGATGCTCACCATTCCAGGATGTACGTCTGGAAACCTCCAGGCCAAAGGCAACACAGTCCAGAAATAAAGCTGTAAGGGCTGATTCTGCGAAGGCCACCCCAGGCCCTCCCAGGAAAGCATGAGCATGTCCTGGGCTCCCGAGGGGGCTCCAGAGACACCACGGTGGGGGCGCTGTGAGCAGAGACAGGACACCTAGCTCCACGCCTGCAGGCCCCCTGGGCCCCGGCCAGAGGTTCACAGACGACCACTGGGCGCCTGCAAGAACTCGAGGCAAGTGGCATCAGGCAGGGCTGAGAGCACCCCACCCTGTCCCTCACACGGGATTCCCATAGACGCCCCTCCCCAGTGAGGCCCCCCGGGGCCCCCGGTGGAGCAGAAGCATGGGGCCAGGCCGGGGAGCAGGGTGCGAGTGCCCACAGGGACCCCTGTCTTCCTCCCTGCCGTGGGGCAGCCAGCCAGCCTGCAGCCAACCCAGGCATCTGGGGCTCACGGGGTTCGCCTCAAACACGACAGCAGGCGCCACAGGAGTCAGGTGGCCTCAGACGCTAATCTGCACCCAAGCTGGAGCGCACTGAGCCACGGAAGCCCGAAATACATCCTCTCTAGGGGGCCGGCTTGTGGAATCTTCTGAAAAATGTCAGCAAGGGGTCAAGAGGGGAAGTGATTCTTTGGTTCATAAAAGACCAGTAGAATATTCTGAATGGGTTACTTTATACTGATGTCGCATTTGGTTGCTTTAGGCAAAATAAAGTTTCTTTTTCCAAAACCTTGCACTACTGGCCATTTCGGGAGGTTACCCTGACTGTGTCCAAAGACAACTGGGAAGCTGTTGCATCCTGGATTCTTCTGAGACAGATGCAAGTTGTCCCATGTGGCAATTGGAGCCCTTCATTTTTTTTCCCATCAAACCAGCTCAGATTTTATCTTCAGCAGTAATACTTTGACAAAAAGGAATAGAGAAAGTCATCAGGTTTTCTCTCTAAAAGAGTAGTTTTTACACTAGGCCAGAAAAAAAAACCCGGGTTTCCAAGAAGAGAAGCAAGACGTAATCAGAGTCGTAGGATTTAGAGATGCCAGCTACAGCTGTTTCCCCCTCCTCTCTTCCCTTTTCGAGTCAGCCAGGAGCCCGCCCTGAAATCCTGTCTCCACCCTGGTCTTACTCGGGAGGGCTGTCCTAGGCCAAGCAAGTGTGGCCACCTACCTCCAGCCCAGCAGGAGGGAAGCCCGCACGGATCCCAGGTACAGACTCGCCGGCCCCTGGAGTGCCACCAAAGGGTCCCCTTCCTTCTCCCACCTCTGAGAGGCTCACAGACCTGCTACGGTGCGCCCTCTGCCTGGCTGGCCCTTGGCCTTGGGGACCGTCAGAGCTTCGGGACACCCGCCCTGACCCAGACGTGGGCAGCCTCACTTCTGTGCTTGGGACTCTCTGGTGAGACTTTGCAGGGAGCACCGCTGAGCTGGGATGTGGTCCCCGTGCTCCGGTCACAGGCTGCTGTGGGACGCGGGTCCCCACAGAGGTGGACGGTGTGGGAAGGGAGCCACGGGCTGCCGTGTGGAGTGGGGCAGGGCGCAGCCTGGAGAGCGCGAACGGCACTGCTCTGGGGGACAGGGTTTTGTGGGTCCCGCCCGCGTGTGATGGCCCTGGACGGGCTGCCCGCACAACCGGTGCGTGCAGGGCAGGGACACCTGGAGCCAGACTTACCGGTGACGCGCAGACGGGGCGCCAACAGTGACAAGGAGGAGCGAAGCCCTGTCTGAAAGCACTGCCAAGACACGGCCACCGTTTCTGGCAGCACCACAGTTCCTCACCTGCGGTAAATGCAACTGAAGGCCCTCGCTGGGGATGGGCTGGCGAGACGGTGTTTGATCCAAGTGCAAATTAAAAATGGTCGCCAGGGCAGACTGCGCAGCCCGGGCCTTGGCGAGCTTTTTGTTCCGGCCCGAGCCCTCGAAGAACTGGCCGTCCACCACCACAGACATGACAAAGCTCTTGGCGTGGCTCTCCCCGCTCTCCGACAGGAAGTCGTACTTGAGCCCCGGCCGCAGCTCGTTCAGGATCATCACGGGGTTCTTCCCGCTCGGCGGCGGGAACGGCGGAGGGCCGGGTAGGGGAGGCTGCGCGAGGCCGGCGGGTGCCGGGGACGCGGCCAAGCTGAGGTCCCCGCTGGAACTAAAGGAGTCGTCCCCGTTGGAGCCCAGGTAGAAGGGCGCATCCGACCTGTCCGGGGTCTCGAAGCCGTTGAAGAGCGTGTCGGGGAAGTCAGCCTGGTCGGACGTGAAGTCCGTGTTGGCGGACAGGGTCCTCCCCATGGCCAGGTGGGCCTCAGAGGCGTTGGGGAACTGAACGAAAGAGCGCAGGGCCTTCTCCGCGGCGTGCAGCTTGGCCTTCTTCTTGGTGGGGCCGGAGCCCTCGAACACCTGCCCGTTCACTTCGACGGACATGACGAACAGAGGCGCGTGCACCGGCCCCGTCTGCGACAGCAGCGCGTACTGCAGGCCGGGCTTGATCTCGTTCAGCTGCATCAGGGCGTTCTTGGGCAGCGCGGGCCCCGGCGGCCGCCTCCTCTTCTTCAGGCGGAACTTGGCGTGGCCATTGCTGCCCTCCTCCAGGGGCCGCTTCCGGCCGGTGCCGCCACCGCCCCCGTTGGAGAGCGGGGCGCCCTCGCCAGGCCCGGGGGCGCTGCCGTCCGTGGGGAGCGCGCTGTCCAGACCGCAGCTTTCCTTAACATCTGTGCTGCTCGAACCTGCGGTGCCCAGAAAGAGTAACTTACAACGCCTTCGTTGCAGGATCTTGTAAATGCAAAATTTATAGATTCCTTTATCTCTCTTTGTAACTGGTTAAGTGATGTGTGCTTATTCACTCTGCCTCTGGCCGTACGTGCAAGAGCTGCACCTTCAACCCAAGAACTGCCACCTGCACCACGATGGGCAACTGTACGTTTCGCTAACTCATGGCCAACGCCATTTGCGACTACTGCCCCCAACTGCTTTTGCGTTCAAGGGTGGGTTTTTAAAACAGTTGGTTTCTACAAGAATATTCTGAAGCACCTAGAGATGCTTTACTCAAGCTTATCGGGATGTGGGGTGATAAATTAATCCTGAAAAAGCTTCCCTCAGTAAGTCCAATGTCAGTATTGACACACATTCTCCTCCTTTTCAATGTCACTTGCTCTGACTGTGCCCACACCGGGCTCTGGACCGCAGCACCTCCCGGAGCAGGGCCAGGATTTACAAGATGCACTCACAAGGAATTAGTGTTTCAGGGTCAGAATATTCGATCACTACGTGAGGTCGTTGGATTTAGTCCGTGAATCAATCTGGGAAAACTCCTCATGTCATCACTGAGGGATGCAGCCTCACTTCTAGTGTGAGCTTACATTTTTTCATGACATACAGGGATCGATTTATCTCTGAATCCTTAATATATTCCACGATAGGAAAAAGTACATAACGAGACATAAAACTGAAGCTGCGAACAGGCTACCACTTCCTAACTTTCCAAGTAAAGGCAGCGATTTTGTCTTTTTTTAAGAAACAAATATTTGACGGATTGACAGGATAAGCTGCCTATCCCACCTTTTAAAGGTAGTTTCTATTTGCAGTTAATGAAGATAATTTTAAAACTCTCTAAGTTTGGCGAAACAAATATGATTTTAATTTCAAAACGGGGAATTAAAAGGCATTTACTCTTCTCTGTAAGTTTATTAAGCTTTTTTAAAAAAGAGAGAAAGAAACAATTCCCTGTTTTCCCGGCTCATCTTCATAGGCCGTCTGTCGCGTGAAGCGTAGGAGTAACGACCGGGGCCCTGTCAGTGGGACTGCATTGGAAGACCTTTCATTAGCGCTCAAAGATGTAGTTAGTAACCGAAATAATTTTTACACGTGTAAGCAACTTACAAGCGCCCTGACAAGGCGGCCCTCGCGTCACGGTACATAATCTAGAAGTAGATGCTCGTGACGCTAAGCAAACAGCACTGTGGACACGGGAGGATAAATGGGACAGAAAGTCCGACTGACGGCCACCAATCCCCAAAGTGAAAGTTCTCAAACTTCCGGGGCGGCCGGCCCTCAGCTGGGATGTAAAGAATAACCCTGGCTTAAACCCACACCCTGGGAAACGGACTCTGCACGGAGGCGGAGGTTGGGAGGCTGCTGACCTCTCTCTGCAGACGTCAAATACTCCCCAGTACTCCCGACACACACACCACTTCTCCCAGTTGACAAAGCTGACGGAATGGACACTAAATTTTCATTTATAACATCCTCCAGCAAAAGCTCGATAGGTTACTCCTTTCGGTGCTCGAAGGAAACAAAGGTTAAAAAGGGCAGAGCAAGACAGAATTTAGGTGAACGAATAGGCAAGAACGTCACACATCAGGCGACTGCATACATCCTGACGCTGTTGCCAAACAGGATTGTCGACATGGAAAATCAGGCCGTGTAGACACACGCGCAAGTGTGTTCCATCACAGACTCACTGTCTCTGAAACAAAGGCTGTCCTTTAGGAGATAAAAATGATCAGTATTGGACTGACAAACAATCTTGAGATGTAAAAGAAAAAAAATACGCTTCCTATAATAGAGTTCACGTAAATTCCAAGTTGTCACTTGCTTCAGAAGCACTCAGACACTGCTCGTATCCCGTCTTATCAGAGGTGCTGCTGTGTAAAGGGAACACACACTGAATTAGACAGACAGACCCTGCTATCACAGCTCTTCCTAAGCAGACGTGGGCGCGACGTTAATTCACGGATGTGAACGCCACCCAATAAAATCTTTGCTGCTTTTCAAACGGTAGGAAATGTGGGACCTCACCACAGACCTCCAGACCGGAACCCGCATTCACCCTTCAGGAAAATCACCCAGAAGGATCCCTCGTCTTGGTGAGTTACCACAGGATCTGCATGCCCTGGAGTCTCCACCCACGCCAGGCGGACAACAGCCCGCGGCCCCGAGAAAAGGAGGCTTGGGGGACACGTGCTCACACAGTCCTCACGGGGGGCTTAGCGCCCGGGCAACAGTGGCCGTGGTGAGTGAAGCTGACGAGCAAAGACAGGCTGCGCCCCAAACAGGCCTTAAGAGTAGGCTCTGATGGGGACACCAGCCGGAAGACAGCACCCTGCAGGCAGCGGGGGAGGGCAGCGCCACGGTCACGCTTTCCCACACTCGCAACCGCCAAAGAGCACGTTCTCCGTGTGGTTCGTGCAACCAAGGCCCAGAGCACTGCAGAGCTCGGCGGTCCAGGAGGCGGGAGCGCCCTGCCCGCTGAGCTTCCGGGTCCTAAGTGGCCGCGAGCCCAAGCCCAAGGCCTCAGCTGGTCGGCCCTGAGAGAAGTCACAGGGAGACGTGCTGAGCAGTGTTCTAGTCACGGTGACCAGTCTCGCTACGAAGTCACCCGGCGTGCATGCCCGCCTGCTCCTCCCTGGGCACGACCAGACGCTGCAAGTACGGATGCAGATCAGAAAATGGTGTCTTCGCTGTCATTGCCCCAACTTCTGTGGGAGCCTTTAAACCTCATCCAAGTGCACTGCTCTCAGGGATTAAAGATAAAACAGAAGAGACAAGTGCACTCCGCAAACTTCTTTTGGTAGAGAGCACCACTGTGGGGGGCCAGGGGTGGGGGGAGCTGTGTGCCCCTGAGGCTCGCCGCCCTGCTCCACGGACGGGACAGTGTGGCAGACAGAGCAGGCCCCACGGTGAGCTCCGGTCCCCAGCAGCCCAAAGGCTCGCCAAAGTCTTGGAAACTTAAAATCAGCAGGCTTGCGGGAGCCCCCTTCCCTCAAAGCACAGGGAGAATTCGCTGTCTTTGCAGGGGAAAATTTAGCTACTATCCTCCCAAATGACCAAGTATTTCAATCAATCCCAAAGGGTATCTTAGATTTGCACACATGAAAATCCAGCCACTGGTAGGAGACCCACGCCGCGACATGGCACGAACCCGTGCAGCTGTGAGGCACGTGCATCTAGAGACACGTGTTCTCCCTCCTAGTACACACGTGTCGGTCCCAGAACGATGGCAGTGGAAGGTCCAGACAGACGGCTGTGAGGAAAATGCCCACACAAGTACCAACACCTACTGCAGGGAACACATCAGAAAGTTAAAACATGCCACCGTTAGCAGCCCATTTCGCAGGAAAGGAAATCACTTTTCCCAAATTCGTCTCATTACAACTATTTACAAGAACACTACGATGGTAACGGAGAATTAGCTACTTGACGCTACATGATGGGCCCAGGTCTTACTCATGTTTTCTTCTTCTTCTACATCCATGGCAAAGTGCTTGTGAGGGTCTCTTGACTGGCGGAGACGGTTTCTGTCTGAAAGACAGCAAGAAAATGACTTTGAGTGTGCCCGTCGCATGAGTACAGGGGGTAAGTCCGCTGTGCGGGAACCACTGCGACAGAAGTACAAGTGAGAGGAGAAGCCTTCACACGAGGAGGGCTACTCTGTCGTCCAGCACCGAACGCGGGGATGCGCCCACCGCTCTGGCACGGTCCAGGACACCGAAGGACCGCCAGCCGGGGCCGCGCTGCCAGGAGGGACAGCGGAGGTGGAAGGAGACACGGCAAGGGAGGCGCCCTCTGAGCGGGGCGGACCGTGCCGGGGACGGGGCCCTGGAGGGCAGGGAGGACGAGGACGGCTCGGAGACAGCCTTCCCATGGGACGCAGTGAAGACACTTCATGTCACAACGGAAGACAACAGAGCCACACACACGCCAGCCCATGCCATTGGCCATTGGCCATGCCAATGGTCACCACCGCCCAGAGCACTCTGGTCTGGCCGGAGCAAGGCCACTGCAGGATTTCCCCCCACTTCTTTTCTTCGTCCTGAACAGCACCTCGTGTGGGTGCCACTAAAGGGCACACACAGCTGTTCAAGTCGGACCTCGCCCCTTAGCCACCTGTGACTTCCTTTGTTGGCAGGAGAAACCACAGGCACCCTCAAGGAACAATTACTCCGATTCTCCGACTACGAGCAAGTTCAAAGCCCCGTCTTCCTGAATACTGTGGCTGTGCTCTGCAAGGCTGTATGAATGCATTATCCATAATAAAGGACCCCATCAGACGGCGAGCGAGGAAAAGACTGTAAATGTTCTGGCCACAATCTCTTTGTATAGAATAAAACCGAAATGAAACTTACACTGTAAGTCACTAAAAGGCAAATCCAGTGCTTTCAGGATAATGGTAACGAAAACGTGCTGAAATAGGCACATGTGTCGTAAATATCCCTCACGTATCTAAAATGTGTGTTTTCATGACAATCGCTTGTTAATAATGGCGAATCCCAACATATAACTGGCAAATTTGTTGCTAAAAGTTACATGGGTTCCTATTTAGAACCCTTTATCTATTTAAGTAATCTCTGCCCCCACGTGGGACTCAAACCCGCGACCCCGAAGTGAAGACCTGCTCGTCCCCCTGACTGAGCTGCCGGGGGCCCTCTATTTAGAGTCCTTTATTCAAGAAAGTGTTCCACGTGGTTTCAAAAGCATTGCTATTTTGTATTGATTCATTACTTCATGATGTATTTGCTGAAGATGTATTTGGTGCAAAGCACCGGGTAGATACTATAAAACCTAAACGGATCAAGTAGATTCTGCAATTGAGAAACTTAAATATAAATATCACCTGAGTAGCTGGTCATATTAAGGATTATTAATTGTTTCAGGGGTGGAAATGGTGCTTAAATTTTAGTGATATATTCTGAAGTACTTACACACAAAATGGTAACATCTGGGGTTTATTACTATAAACTAGCACACAGCGCGAGTGCAGGGAACAGCAGACGGTGTCCGGGTGGCACAGAGGGGTCGTGCTGGTGTGCTGATGCCCGCTGAAGGGCACGAAGGCTTCCATTTGCAATTCTGAATTTGCACGTGCTTTAACATTCCCTTAATAGTGTTTTAATAGAGAGGAACTTCCTCGAGGTCCAAAGTGGGAGGGAAGAGGTCGTCACGGGGTAAACCACAATTCGCCCTCGGTGGAACACAGGTGCTCTGAGGGGTCACTCACTGGGAAGACGGGTATGTGACGGCTAGCCCGAGCGAGAGGGCAGGCCGGGGGCACACCCTGAAGACGGCCGGCAGGTGGCCTGCAGGAAAGCACACAGTCACAGGGCACGTCAGAGGAACCCCAACTATTGACTCTGGACACACACTCACGCCCCGCAGGGTACTCTGTTCTTACTGGCTGAACACCGGTTTCAAAACAGCAGAAGGGATGTACACAGTGGCCAGTGGAGCAGGGGTCATCTTTCCTTTCCTCTAGCTCAGTACAAGCAACTCTCCTGGACATGACGTCTAAAGCGAACATCGGAAAGGCTCTGGGGGGAGGGAAGAAGGCAGGCCAGGTCACAGACCAGGTCGCAGACGAGCTGGGACCAAGGAACTGTGCAGCAGGGAGCCCCCGGGCCTGCTTTTTGCATCGTTATCCCAGACCGGGAGCCGAAGACCTGGTAACCTGGAAACACCGAGAGACAGAGACAACACACACGAACCAAACAAGAACTGACTGTGGCCAAAGGTCCAAGACAGGCACCCGCCAGCTCGACAGGCAACTGACGGAGCAAACGCCCCCCCCCGGCCGGACCCCACCCTCCCAGCTGCACCGCACAGTCAGGGCTGACACTCGGGGAGCCTGCCAAGGTGCCCATCTCATCCCCACTGGGGGTGTCAGGGGAGGCCCAGCTGGGAGTCAAGACTCGCCTCCACCTGGCAACGTCAGTGGAGGCCACGGAAGAGCGGCAACCTGGGAACTGTCGGCGGTGGCCTGCGGGGAACCTGGACCCGCACGGCAGTGATGGGGGGGGGGCCCTCCCCTGACAGAGAGAGCGGCGTGAGAGAAAGTCAGCGGAAACAGGAAGCTCCAGTAAGACTCTTGGAACATAATCCGTCCAGGTTTCAAAGCAAAAATCATTCATCCTACGGAGAGCCACAAAGATCTCTAACTGAATGAAAAAACACGATCAACAGAATGCCAACCCAGAGATGTTCCAATTACTGGAAAAAGATTTTAAAGTGGCCGTCACCAAAAAGAAGGAAGCGAGGAGTAAGTCTAACTGATTTTAGCGGCTGGTTGAGCAGCACCGGTCAGCAGGCCGGCGTGGAGTCGGTGAGGGACAGACGCGCAGAACAAGGGACCTAGCGAGAGGCCTGACCAACAGGTCACGCTGTGGACGACGGTGCCAGCGAGCGGCCGTGGAGGAGGAACGGTGCTGTCCACAGACGGTGCCTGAGCCCCGGGGCACCCAAGTCTGCACCCTGCATGGGACCCACTCAAAATGGACCAGGGGCTTCAATGAGAAACAACGAATTCACAGGAGAAAACCCTCAGGGTCTCGGATGAGGCAAAGAGCCTGCAGACTGGCACCCAATACACGACCCGTGACAGGAAACGCTGACAAACTGGGCTCCTCCAAAGGAAACACTCCTGCTTGAGACCCTATCGAGGAGACACAAAGACAGGCCACAGATGGGGAGAAAAGGGTTGACAGCCACGTATCCAAATAGAACACACATGAGATTCTCAAAACTAAACGATAAAACAAGCCCGTCAGAAAACGGACAGGAGACATGAACAGCCAGTATCATCATAGAGGATATACGTGGAGAGAGAGATGGCAAGTAAGCACCCGACACGGGTCCGCGACCGTCAGCCCCGGGGAAATGCAGCTTCAACCACGTGAGGCACCACCGCACACCCGTGAGAGCGGCTCGCATACAAAACGGTGACCACCGCACACGCGGGCACGGACGCAGACAAACCGGATCCCTCGCACGTGGCCGGCGGGACCGGAACACGGGGCGGCCGCTCTGGAGAGCAGTTGGTTGGGCAGCTTCTTAAAAACTGAACATGGGCATTTTATCCCAGAGAGATGAAGACACGGTTCACGTACACACTGTGTCCGGGGGTACCTGGCTGGCTTGGTTGTGAAAGCGTGCAACTTTTGAACTCACGAGTTCAAGCCCCACGTCAGGTGAGGAGATTACTAAAAAAAAAATTTTATAATAAACATGAGTGTTTATAGCAACTTGATTCCTAATAGTCCCAAACTGGGGAAAACCCAGACGCCCTTCAACAGGTGAATGATTAAATAAAATGTGGCCCATCCATACCATGGAACACTATGTGGCAATGAAAAGGAGCAGACTATTGATATACACAACAGTCCGGAGGGATCGCCGGAGAATAGGGCTTCCTGGAAAAAACCAATCTCGTGGCCACTGCATGGACCCATGTATATTCCATTGATACGTAACATTCTTGAAATGAGAAAACTGTACAAATGGGGAACAGGTTAGCGGTCATCAGGGTTTGGGGAGGCTGTGGGTGTGGCTATAAAAGGGCAACAGGAGGGATCCGTGTGGTAAAAGGACGTCTGGATCTTGACTGTATGGAGGTCAACATCCTCATCGCAGGGTGCACCGTGTAAAGCAAATATGGGCTCTCTCTCGTGTCATTTCCTTACGGCTATGTGTGGATCTACGTGATCTCAAGATAAGAAGATAAATTAAGAGTAAGCAGAAGGCACACTACACAATTAAGCAACCCCCGGTCCGTGGAGGGCTCCCCTGGAGGTCTGGGACGATGAGGGTCCCCCTTGCAACAGTAATGACGGTGAGTCCGAGCGCAATGGTGCCGGGCTCTAACGGGGCTCACCTGACCTGTAGAGCTCACCTTGTTCACCTGCCCTTACATATTAAAACCCTAAAAAAAGGACACGGGAAATGTCTCACAGTAGAAAATGATCAGGCTGTGCCCGGGGGCGTGTGGTACATGCACATTAAGAATGGCAGCCAAAAATCTCCTGCAGAGCAGAAGTCAACATTTTTGGCTTCTACAAATGCCAACTCTTATACCAACGGTTATAAAACAAAGCAAAATAATAAATGCAAGCACTTTAGGGCATTTCACGTAACCGTTTTTCTTTCATTCTGCAAAGCACTTCTTCTGGCCTGGACTACAAACACATTAAGAATTAAAGCTCCACAAAAATCCCATACGGAACACAATTCCAGGAACGGCCAATTAGAGAAAAGCTTTATTTGACAGCAGTGTTTAAATAATTTCCTCCTTTTTCGGAATGCCCCTGCAGCAGTAGGAACTAAGCTAGGCTTGGGGGGCACCAAGGTGTGAAAAGACCACTCAAGTTGCCATCAAAGGACCTGGATTTAAGTGTAACCGCATTCCAGTTAGAATCGCGACAGAACTAGGCCAGCTGGTTCTAAAGCTTATGTGGAGAAATGAACAAGTCCGAACAGCCACAAACACTAACTAGGGAAGCGATGAGGCAGGGCCGGACCTCCCAGACCGGACACAGTGCGGTGTCAACGCCCAAAACAGCATGCGTGGTTCGCAGACGACCCATCGGGGTGATGGCGGCCAAGTCCAGGGTCACAACAAGCACACCCCAGAACTCACTGCGCGGACAACGTGGTGCCCCGAGTCAGTAACGAGTACTTCCTAACAAACGGGACTGGACGTGGGGTGACCGCATGCAAGAACTGACTTCAAATGGCACGATTCAACCCGCTATGTTTTATTTCTCAGGTGGCGGGTGGCAGACAGTTATCTGCTGTATTATTGTACCTTTGTAGATGCACATGTTGTAACACGAAGTACACAACATGTGTGTAAAAAGAACGTTCCTCTTGTCTTCTGACAGTACCCTTATCTCTCCACCAGGGAGAGGGAAGCTGGGCACATTCCTACCTCTTCATGCCCTCCCCTCCCTTTGGGAAAAACAATATTCTGGAATAAATATAAAGAACATGACTTACTTGTACTAAAGATGTGCCGGAACAGGAATATTCTCTATTGTACTGCTATACTATCTTTAGGAATTCACTAAAAATGTATAGATTTAAAAAAAATGTTTAAGACAAGCAGTAAACTTGGTTAAAATTACTAGCAATTATTGCTGGATTTTATCCATTTTTATTCTCAAAACAAAATGGTTTTAAGAAAATTTGTACATATTACTTGTGGTTGTTATGGGTTTTATTTTTTTACACTGCAAGTTTTTAAAAAGAGGAGTGTTAAAATGGAGGTTATTGGTGTTGATTCTTTACTATAAATCAAGCAACGTGCTAAAGTCTAGATTAATTTTATAACTGTAGCAAAAATATTAAATGATGACTTAATTATGTACCAAAGGTAACCGAAATATAAAATTCTTAAATCATTTCAAGGAAAATAACCTGAAATTCAACACCTTAATCATGTATGTTTAGAGAATAAATTTCATGATTTGTATTTTGCTTTCACTATTATACAGACAAAATACTATCACTGAAGTATCTGAAACATTCAATTTATAACATTTACAATAAAATATTTTTTTTCTAGGCAACCATCCAAGTAATGGATGTTCAATTACCCTTCAGAGATTCTGCATGCTTTGAACAAGATATGGCAGGCTGTGCATAGGAAATGAAGTTCATGCATTACTGCTACAAACGTTTTTTCTAATGAAATGCAACTTGGAATATTTAAAATAAGCACAGCAACCAACAACAACAACAAAAACCCTCCTCGAACTAATAAGTAATTATAGCTAGGTTGCAGTATAAAAGGTTAACATACCAAAGTCAATTGCTTTCCCAGATACCAGCAATAAATATATGGAATTTGAAATAAAAAATAAAATACTGTTTACATTAGCACCCCCCAAAAATAAAACATTTAGGTATAAACCTAACAATATGTACAAGACCTATATGAGGAAAACTATAAAACTCTAACAAAATCAAAGACCTAAATTAACGCAGAGATATTCCATGTTCATGGATAGGAAGACTCAATACTGTGAAGATGTCAGTTCTTCCCAACTTGGTCTGTCTGTAGATTGAATGTGATCCCCATCAAAAGCCCAGCAAGTCATTTTGTGGCTATTGACAAACCGATTCTAAAGTTTATAGACAGACAAAACACCCAGAATAGCCAACACAATGTTGAAAAAGAACAAAGTTGGAGGACCGACACTACTGACTTCAGGACTCACTGTAAAGCTACAGTGATCAAGACAGTGTGGTGGTAGAGAAAGGACACGCAGATCGATCCATGGGACAGAACGGAGAACCCAGAAGGAGAGCCACACAGAGACAGCCGACGGATCCCTGACAAAGGAGCAAAGGCAATCAAGGGGGCAAAGAGTCTCTTCCACAAGGGGCGCTCGAAGGGGAATCTGGACGCAGACCTTACACTGTTCACAACAGTTCACTCACAAAGGATCTCAGACCCAAATGTAGAACGTAGGATCGTAGACCCAAAACTATCAAACGCCTGGAAGATGATACAGGAGAAATCCTCGGGGACCTTGGACAGGGGGACGACTTTTTAGATACAACACCAAAGGTACAACCTAATTGATAAGCTGGACTGAGTCAAAATGTAAAATCTCTGTTCTGCGAAAGACACTGGTAAGAGATGAGCAGACAAGCCAGAGGCTGGGAGAAATATCTGCAACACGTATATCTGATAAAAGAAGATATATCCAAAATACACAAACACTTAAAACTCAGCAATAAGAAAACGGACAACCCGATTAAAAAGTAGGCCAAAGACCCGAAGAGACACCTCACCAGAGAAGACATACAGACGTCACACGTCATCAGGGAAATGAAAATGAGGAGGGCACCTGTTGGGATGAGCATTGGGTGTTGTATGGATACCAATTTGACAATAAATTTCATATTAAAAAAAAAAGAAAGAAAATGAAAACGACAACGACGTCACCGTGCACCCGTGAGAACGGCCACAACCCGGAACACCGACAACACGGATCGCTGGCGGGGACGCGGAGCAGAAGGAACGCTCCCTCACTGCTGGCGGGAAAGCAGAGAGGGGCAGCCGCCGCGGAGGAAGGTTTGCCGGTTTCTTACAAAACCGAACACGCTCTGACCATACGACCCAGCGGTCGTGCTCCTTGAGGTCTACCCAGAGGAGGTGAACGTTCACGTCCACACGACAACCCGCAGGCGGATGTTTACGGCAGCTTTATTCATAACTGCCAGACCTTGGAAGCAACCAAGGTGCCCTTCGGGAGGTGATGGGCAAACACACGGGTGCGTCCAGACGACGGGATGGTATTCGGCGCTAAGAAGGAGTGGGCCGTCACGCCACGAAGACACGGAGGGTGCGCAGGTGCATCTCACTAAGAGAAAGCAGCCAATCTGAAAAGGCTGCATCCTGTACGATTCTATCTGTGCGACGCCCTGGAAAAGGCGGGACCATGGAGGCAACAGCAAGGTCAGGGGTTGCCAGGGGTGGTCGGGGTGGTGTGGATAAATGGGTAGAATGCGGAGATTTTTAGGGCAGTGAAAACAAGCTCTGTGATACTATGATGGTGGACACGTGTTATCACACATTCGTGCAAACCCACAGATAGTAGCCAACATCATAAGATGCCAGTGCCAGTGCACTGGCCAGTGCCAGTAAGGTGCCAGTGCAGGCTGTCCACTGTAAGAGGCACACCGTTGAGGTGGTGGGTGTTGGTAATGCAGGAGGTGGCGTTTGGCAGGGTCGGGGGGGGGCGGTAAATCTGCACTTCTCCTCAATTCTGCTGTGAATCAAAATCTGCTCTAAAAACGCGAAGTCTTAGTTTTTTTAAAAAAAGGCACAGCGATGCATAACAGCACTCATCATGTCAGCAGGGGAACACTGAAGAGAAGGGGAATCTACCGAATCAGAAGAGCACAGGCAGACGCATCAGGAGGACAAACACTACAGTGACCCCCTTTGCCATCGGACAAATGAAAGGAGCTGCAGCCCTGTCACTGCGGGCAAAGTCCCCCATCCCGTTAATGCTGAGGGCACGGGTGGCACCTCGGGGTAGAGGGTGCAGGGGCGTTGCTGCGGGGGAGGCGGGAGGGCCCCGCGAGGCCTGGTGCACAGGAGACCCTGGCGTCTTCTGGATCGGCTGCAGGCTTGGTAGTGATTGCACCAACGCAAATGCGGGTAAATGTGTCCCCTCTGCAGTCTTACCTGCCCTGCGCACATGCAGCTGGTGTTCAAGCCTGGCACCTCCAGCCACCCGGGTTCTCTCTCCTCCCCCCCACCCCCCGCCAGCTCTTCTCCCAAAGTAAGCACCACACATCCCAGCCTCCCCACCTCTGCCCCGTCCCGTGCACCGGGCATCTCGAGCTGGGGCCCCGCGCATCCTCCCTGTGGCGCGGCCGCTGTCTGCCGCTGGGGCCCTGGAATCGGACATCGCCCCCACACCGCGGCAGGGTGTCTCATAAAGGTCACCAGGAAGTCCTGCAGCACTCGGACCCACACCCACAGGCTCCCCCACCACCTGCTGGAGCCGGGGGGCCACCTCTCCCCGTACAGGGGGACGCCCTGGTCCCTCCTCACCACGCCCATCCCAGGGGCATCCTCAGCACCCTGCCAGCTGCTTTTCCACACGGAATCGCATGATCTCGGGTCACCAGACCTGCCCTGCTTTTCCCCCAGATCATTGCAGGCTGCACCTCCTCAAGTCCTCCACCCGGGAGAGGATCTGCCACTGTCCTAAGCCAGAGTGTCACTCTTCACCTCCCTCCACTCACCGAGGCCTGTGATGTGCAGCCTGCCTCCCCACTTGCCGCCGGCCTCCCCCACTAGGCTGTGAGGCCAGGCACCTCGGCCTCCTGGCCTCTACATGCCCAGCACCCGCCTGTGAGGATGGGCCCGACGAGCGACCCCGAGCTCTCCCACGTCCAGCTCCTTCTCCAGAGCCCTGCCTTTGTGTCAGATACACGGGGCTCACCGCAGCTCAGACAACCTAGCCGAGCCCCGCAGCTGGTCAGGAGTCCCCACCTCCAGTGCCTGCCCCGTCCCAGGGGCTTAACCTGCTGCTACAGCTGTTTCCCCTAAATAGGCCGCACTTTGCTCTGAGACCACAAACACCCCAGATGGCCGGCGGCCTACTGGACGGGAGCACGATGTGCTGGCTCCTCTCGGGTTCCATCCGCTCCGTGTCTGCTGCTCTAATGAGGGCCATGTGTTGGTCTTTGCCAGAAGGAAAGACACAGGATTTTATCAATTTTTCCTAATTTATAACTTTTACTAAAACGTGCCAACTAGATGTCAACTTGTCCAAAAACAGATGAGCTACTGTTAACAACCAGGACCTTATTAGAGAACACAAAGCCCCCAGCCGCTGAGCCGGGCCGCATTCAGCACGGCGGCATGGGGAGACAGCGACCAGAGAAGTTCCCACACTGGGCACCCCGCCGAGGAGCCGGCCAGCAGCAAGCACACGGGCCCAAAGCAGAGGGCGAGGACGGAGACAGCCTTGGCAAAGACGAGAGCCCCAGATTTCCAACATGCTTCTAGTCACTTGCTTCCACCCAAGGATGCAAACCTGCTGTCTAGGGTTTTCCTGACATGGCCAACAGAGCACCCCAAACACGTGTGACTTCTCCCCCAGCACAGCCTTGCACGTGAGCCCCACCACGGCAGGCTCCCAGGCTTGTGACCACTGGAGCCATAGATGCTACGTGCCCAGAAGGCCCTGGGCCACCGCTGAGGCCACCACACTGCTCCCAGAAGGCCCCAGGCCATTGCTGCAGCCTCCCCACTGCTCCCAGAAGGCCCCAGGACCACCGCTGCGGCCGCCCCACTGCTCCCAGAAGGCCCTGGGCCAAGGCTGCGGCTGCCCCACTGCTCCAGAAGGCCCACTGCTCCCCCAGAACCAGTCCCAGCGCCCATCCCCCTGAGCGTTCCTCTCTGGCCGGACCCCCCTGCCCTTCCCAGCAGGCCTCAGAGCTGATCCTCTGTGCCTCCTGGTGTGCAAGATGGGGGCGTCCTGTCTGCGGTGACCCCAACTAATCACATCTTGACTCCTGCTTGTATCTCTATTAGCAGCTTTCTCGAAAACGTGTCTAAAGTTAAGTACTAACTTTCCTCTTGAGTGCTTAAATCAGAAATAGTTGTAAACAAAGCAGCTGTGATCTGGTTCCCACCAATGTGAAAGGTTATCTTCTGAGTACAACTCATGATTAAGAAATGTTTTCCCAGTATCTATGATTATTACTCTCCTCTTACATGGGTCATAAGGGCCTTGTTCAAGGTCACACTCCACCGGAAGCCTGACGCACTTATGTGTGGCCTGCAGGACAGCTATTAGCAGGTGGAGGGGGGTGCTGGTGTGATGGTCCCAGCGAGCCCGGTTCAATTTCTAGCCAGGAGGCCTCCTGCAAGGCTCTCGGGGCTCTGGGTCTCTCTGGTCAGTAACGCTCACAGCATGTGGCCCGGTCCCTGCACGCGGAGAGCACCGCGGGTGTCGGCCATTCGCCACCACTGCGCGGAGCAGGCCAGCACAGACGCTTCGCCACGTCCCATCGCCTGAGGCTGTTTTTGGTAAATCAGATCTCCAGGCTCACTTGACACAACAAGAGACAGACAGTAATTGAAGCAGAGATACTGAGACAACAGCAGACAAGTGCAGGGGATTGATTGTGTCCACACTATAAATTCCACAGCACACAGTAGAAAGGCTGCTTATTCATACTTTCCAGGGACTTAGAGTCATTCTTTTTTTTAAGATTTTCAAAAAAAATTTTTTTTTTGGTTTATATATTTATTTTGAGAGAGAGGGGAGAGTATGAGCAGAGGAGAGGCAGAGAGAGAGAGAGAGGGAGAGAGAGAATCCCAAGCAGGCTCTGCACTGCCAGTGCAGAGCCCGACGTGGGGCTTGAACTCACAAACTGTGAGATCAGGACCTGAGCTGAAATCAAGAGTCAAATGCTTAACCGACTGAGCCACCCAGGAGCCCCAGCATTAAAGTAATTCTTAAAGAAATATATTTTCAAAGTCAAGTCTCAAGTTCGCCTCTAAGCAGTACCCTTGCATGTGCGGTCCGTGAACTCTGCACTCGACAGCACAATGACTACGTTAGAGGATGAGAAACCAGAGTCGGGTGGGGCATCGCATGCAAACAATCAGCCAACAAAAGTGCATCTTACTTATGTAAAAGCCAGTTATATTACGAGTTAAAATCCTATCCGGGAAGATTTTCAGTAAACCAGTGTTCTAGACACGTGAGCCCGGGAACCGCCCCCTTACACGTAACCAGCTCACCCAGCTGAGCACTGGGCTGGCTGCACAGAACAGAGCAGCCAGGACCGAGTCACTCGCAGTCAGCACCTCGCACAGCCGGGCATGGTCATGGTCATGAAGCAATGAAGCCCAGAACCGCATGGGGCCACACGCAGCACCAAGTCGGAGCAGGAGAATGGGCCGACTGGTGTGCCCACAAACACAAAACACAAAGACAACTTGCTTTGGGGCTCACACAGCCTGAGGCCCAGTCCTCACCCAGCCCCTGATCCACACCCGGGGGGCCACGGGTGTGATGGCAGGTGCCAGAGGGAGAGCACCTCCAGGAAAGGCTGATTTCTTCCATCAGCTCTGCCGAGTCCCCTGGATAAATGGCCGTGCATCTCCCTGCACATCCAGGGGCCCTGGAGCGCCCCTGTCAGAAGGCAGCACCTTCTAGATGACCCTGAGGGAGGGAGGGGTGGGAGTAGGGGGTGGGACGGACTCAGTGATCTCCCTGTGCAGGCCAACTGGAAATAAGAGCCACGTCTCCTCAGGCGATCTTTCAATAGCCTTTATAGTCAATAATACAAACACAAACACCCAATTTAAAAAATGGTACACAAACAGGAACAAAACTTATAGAAGAATAAATGTAAATGGGCTTTGATAAGCTTCTTAGTTGTACCTCTTTGTAAGTAAGCAAAGAAAGATGTCAGTTGTCAAGCTGTCAGAGAGCATTAAAGTCACAGGTTGGCTGAGTACAGGGAAGGGTCCCTGTACGGTGAACAGAAATGAGTGGCCTCCACGAAGGCCAAGGCCATGCCTCCTGCGGGAACACCTGGCCTGACTGGCCTTCTCCATGCTGGTGTCTGGGAGGGGGTAAAACCATCCCAAGGTTCAGCAGGACCGGGTGGGAGAGAGCAGGGGGCTGTAGGAGGTGCTCCAGGCAAACCCCACCGAGCAGGAGGGCTCTGAGCAGCTAGCACCGCGGTGGGGTGGGGGTCTTCGAGTGTGTGCTCACCTCCCAGGGGGACGCTGGGAAGGCCCGAAGCACGAGTCAGCACTACTGGGCTCCCACCATAATAACACAACACGAAGACTGAACTGCCACTAACCTTCGAAGTCTGATTCCAGTTCTAACAACTGGACGAAACTATGAAGACTGCTTAGATTCAAAGAAACTATGAAGACTGCTTAGATTCAAAGGTTTAGCTAAAAGAATTATGACCTTTGCAGGGCACCTGGGTGGCTCAGTCGGTTAAGTGTCAGACTTCGGCTCAGGTCACGATCTCACGGTCTGTGAGTTCGAGCCCCACGTCAGGTTCTGTGCTGACGGCTCAGAGCCTGGAGCCTGCTCAGGATTCTGTGTCTCCCTCTCTCTTTGCCCCTCCCCCTGCTTGCTCTCTGTCTCTCTCAAAAATAAATAAAACGTTTTTAAAAACTAAAAAAAAAGAATGATCACTTTTCCTTTTTCATGAAGTTAATCTTGCACCTGTATCTCCGATGTCTTACAATAAGCATTGCTTCCATAATGACAAAAAGGGAGTTTTCATTCTGAGCCACCGTCCTACACATGCCTTACTTTGCAGACTCTGAAAGCGGGCTGGGAAGTCGCAGACCCCCGTCTGAAGCCTGTGGGCTCGGTCTCCACAGTACCCTGTGCTGCAGCCCCTGACAGAGCCGCACACGTCCCGCAGGTGTAACAGCGAATACCGGATGCCTTGCAGACCCGCACGACGTCGGAGCTCAGAGAGACGTTGCAAGTGGCCGAACCACACGCAGAACTAAAACCTGCCGGGCAGACGACAAGCCAGCGGGATGTGGCTACCCGGGGGCACAGTGAGGCAGGGCCACAGGGTGACCTTGGGGCAGGCCCCCCAACTCGCCAGGAGCCTCCGTAGACGGACATCGCTGGTACCAGGGGACCAAAGGAGTCTGAGCACTGAGGCGATCTGCAAATCTGAGGCATCATTCCACTCGATCAGCACCATTACACATACTATTCTAAACGTGTCTGTTTTATACCTAGCAAACACACAGAAACGAGTCTGCCTGAGATGAAATTCTGTGGTTTACGAGGTCCCCACAAACCCCTCGGATGGCCGCCCGCTCTCTCCCGCACTGTCCCACGGCCGCCGCAGAAGGGGCTCCAGAGGACGAGCGAGAACCCCCGGGATGGAGCCAGCGATCCCCCCAGACTTAGGGTGTAAGAGGCCCCACACGAGGGCAGGGTGCATACTCCGGCTGGGGATATCCGTCACGAGGCTCCCGGGCCGCCCGCCCAGGCTGCGCCCCATGACGTGGTGGGCAAAGACGCAGGGCTCTCTCCCTGGGGAGGCGCTGCGTTCTTCGTCGCGTGCGCTGTGCCTCCAGGCCTGGCCACACAGCTGCCTGTGTGCCGCTCTGTGTTCTCGCCCACCCTCCTCTGCTGGACCGGCACGGGGGTGACCCCCTGTGTGACTCCCGAACCTTCTGGCAAAGAACAAAAAGAAGCCTGAAGCCACGGGTGACGGACGGCAGGGGCCGGCTCTGTCTCAGAGCACTGGGGTTGCACCTCACGCGGTCATGCCCTCTGGCCCTCTCCCCTCGCACTGCCTGCCTGTGCTCGCATGTGCACGTGCACGGACCGCCGTGCTCGCTCTCCTTTGCGGCCTCCCCTGCTCCCCAGCATGGCATGCCTGAGCAAATGCACACGCGTTGTCGAAGCCTGATTCCAGAACAACAAAACGTTACCAGCTCAGAATCGACTATGGTGGAAGAAAAGCCTTCACAGAGCATTGTTGTTATAACCACGCTTTGTCCTTCAAAATGGACGCACGCTAGCAACGCATTTGCAACACAGTCTCTATTTGCTCTACTTAGCACAACCTAATTAAAATCTCGCTTATCTGAAAAACACACTGTATTTTCTGGAATCAGGAAAAGAAGCCGACGTGAACGATATTTTCAATGTGAACACTAATAATTACACTAAGAACAGGCAGTGTTCAGATTTGAGCCAATTTTCATACTATTTCCAGAACAACCTCACAAACCTTACTCTACAGGTTTGCTTTACGATTTCAACTGTCGACCTGGAGCGTCTCTGACTTTCGCTAAAGCGTCCCCTCTGGCTGAAGGAGCTCCTCCCAAGCAAGCAGGGTCCCCACCTGTGCCGGGAAGCCCCTCAGCATGAAAGCCACGAAGTGCACATACATCTGTCACAACAGGTTCTAGAAAACCTAGGCCTTCTATCTTCTGCTGTTGTACACTGTTGGGGTGCAGGGCTCAGCAACTGTCTGCGCGTGGGCCCTTCTCCTGGAAGACAGGCGACGTCGATTCCTGTCAGAGACGGGGGAAGAGCCATCCCCTCCTCCCCAACACACAGAGCAGAGCAGAGTGCATCACACAAATCCACCCTCCTCGTCCACCGAATGGTACTTGAGGTGGCTCATTCCAGAGCAAATCCCAAGCCTGAGAGTTGGGGCAGTCCTTCTGCCACTGCCACCCTATCACCTACACCTGCCTGTCCTGTGCATGCCCAAACCCCTGGTGCCAGCACACCAAAGGCTCTAATGGGTACTGTTGGATGGATGGATGGATGGATGGATGGATGGGTAGATGGATGGATGATGGACAGGCAGATGAACGATGTATAGGTAGATGGGTGGAAGGATAGATGGATTAGTAGATGGATGATGGATGGGTACATGAATGAATGAATGGGTAGAGCTGTAGATGGGTGGATGGTGGATAGGATGGGTGGATGGATGGATAAATAGGCAGGTGGATGGATGACGGATGGGTAGATAAATAAGGAATGGGTAGATGGGTGGATGGAAAAGTAGATGGGTTGATGGATGGATGAGAGATGGATGGGTGGATAGACGAGTAAATTCCATCCAACCCTGTGTCTCGAGTTGTCATAGTGCTTGGCACCTCACGAGAAGGCACTCTCTCAGCAAGGTGAGACCAGGGAGAAGCCTGGTGTGACAGCCACCTGCTCTCTCGGGTGCTGCCTGCTTCACCCACAACCGGCTGCATCTCCTCACTCTACACGGAATAGATGGCCTGTTCTGCAGCAGGACTCAGAGGAAGCACACCTCTATGGGTCTGGGTCTCCATTTCTATAAACGGTCCCCACATCCTGTTCTCTTTTTGACCCTGGAAACATGGGGGATCCCAGCCTCAGACCTCAGCACAGTTCAGAGCTGCTGCCCATGTGACAGCAGTCATCAGATGGGGCGCGGGAGGGCTAGGCACAGATAAGGGCATTATCACAATTAAGACAGGTAAGTATTCAACGAGAAAGCCTTTAATGTGGAAGACAGAGGCTCTGTCACACAATGAGGGGTGGGGGGGGCAAGAGAATGCTACATCACCCCCCCCCCACCACCACAATGTTTTACTCAGCAGCTGTGCCCCAAGTGGAAAGAAGGCAACAGCGGCAGCCACCTGGACTGGCTGGGGCCCCGGGAAGGCTGGTGTGTGGGGCCTGACTGTCCCAGCAGCCTCTGCTTTGTGGAGGTCCCGGGTGATGTTGAAATTGCACAGTATTCCTTTTAAACCGTAATTTTCTGATGACTCAGCCAATCTACGTGAGCCTCACACAGTCAACAGCCAGTGACCCGCCCCAGAGAAGGGAGTGACTGTGGGTCATTCGGAAGCCATGAAAGATCCCTGAGATCGTATCACTCCTGAGGCCAACACATAACCCGCTGCTACGCTGTTCTAACACATAATTAAGTTTGGAAAAGCTCACATTATACCAGTCTTAGGAAAAATTCAACACACATGATTTGGAGCACCTTAAGACTGTATAAGACTAAGAGACTATGTTTCATATCTTGTAAAACTTTGCCCATTCGATATAAGTGGAACACTGATCATTTTTAAAGGCCGAAGGGAAACTAACACACAACATGCTGCTGCTCGGGAACCCTCACCGTGGGCTTCCACACACGGGACCGCGCAGTGAACACCACTCGCTCGATCCGGGGGCTGGACTGCTCCATCTCGCAGCTCTCTGTCTCTCAAGCTGTTGCCCCAAAATTACAGCCTGTTTGAAAATGGTTTTCCTAGAGAAGAAAAAGATTCTAGAATGCACGAAGAGGACATTTGGACATTCATCCCCATCGAGTGGGACTAGCACCAACCATCCGAATCACAGCAAGTTCCAAAAAAAAAAAAAACCAAAAAACCAAAAACTGACCATTATTCTTGTACTTTTCAATATTTTCTTCAAATGCTTAGTGATGAGGGGCCATGGAAAAGAATAGTGGCCATCCTAAATTCAGGGTGTTTAATCAACATTTCTTAGTTTTTGCTTTTACCTTTGTCTTAAGGACACCCTTCTTTTCAATGCTTAACTGAGGGAACAAAGGGCAGCACAGCAGCCTGAGGCAGGGGTGTGCCACAGCTGCAGGCCCAGCACCGGGTCCCCTGGGCATGCGTCCCCTGGGCACGGCGCTTTCGTCCCGGATGCACACACTGGCATGATGTCCGCCCCTGAAGTCTACAGATGACGACGCCCTCACTGCTCCCAGACACAGCTCTGTTGGGCACAAGCATCTTTGTGGACTGAGCACGACTGCTCCTCTCAGGTGGCTTTCTTCTTCTTTTCTCTGGGAAGTCACACAACACGGTGGCTCGCCTTACTCCCCGCAGGGGTGACACTCTCTGGCCACAGATCATCCCAAGGATTCTGGGGTAGTGCAACGGCGTCCTGGTCCTACCAGTTGGTGGGCAAGAAGGGGACGCCCACCAAGGGAGGCTCACTGGACGGCAGGCCAATCCCCTCACCAGAAGCATCTTTTCACCTGACACACTAGTTAACTGTCGGCGTACGAGGACGGCGAACTCTCAACACCCTTTGAGCAGCAACTCACCCCACGGCCAGTGGTCTGTGACTTTTACCGTCATGAGAGCTTTTAAGCCTGGTGTTAAGAAAAGGTACGCAGAGTTTCAATGTCCTAAAACATCAAGTTGAACTAGAGACTAAAATGACCTGGTGCTGAATGCAAGGAACTTGTTCTCCGTGTTCTTACAAGGAAACTATTCTCACAAGGGCTGCCGCAGCCTTACTTCCCACAGCGTCAAGAGGAGTTTTAAGGCTACAAAAGTTACGAACAAAGAGTGGCAGCGAAGGAGAAGTCATTATAAAGCATCTGTCTCAGGAGGAAAAATCTTTTAGTACCCAACACTACAAACTCCTAAGCCTTCATAAATCTCTTCCTAAAAATATACCTTAAACACTGAGGCTAAAATGCCTTCTATACATGCGCTTTTTAAACCTACCTTCTAAAACAAGCCCCCTCTCAAACTGTATACGACGCCAACGTAAGGAATGAGGCACCTGGAAAGGGGAGGCGGGAGGTCCCCGGCATCGGCAGGACCCCGAAGCAGTCCGCCCCAGAAAGCATGGGATCACAGGCAAGCCCAGCGTTTACGTTTTAGGATCAGGGCCAAACGGGTTACCTCTCCTCTCGGAGCGTTTCCTGCGCCTCCTTTTCCATCGACGCCCCACGATGCCGAAGAAGGCCCCCGTGCTCACGGGGCCGGCAAGGAGCGAGGCCATGCGGACGAGCGAGGCCAGCGCCGCCCGGCCCCGGCCACCACCACCGCCGGCGGGCACCCCCTGCCGCCTCGGGGAAGCAGCGCCCCTCTGCCCCCGGCTCATCCCTCAAACTGCAGAACCAGGGCTTCACCAACACCACAGCGCCTTCGAAGCACACCGCCCAGCAGTGACGTGTGACAGTTAACCCTTCCGTGCGGGCCCGGACACAGCAGCGCGAGCGGGAGCGAAAGGCACGCGGGGACCCCTTGCAGGGCAGCGGAAATCTCCACTGGGACCCGCACAGTCCTGCCTGGAAAAGGCTGCTGTCGCCTTTAAAATGGACAGAGCTCCTCAAACGAGGAGGTGGAAGTGTCGCCACGGGAGTGCGGTTTACAAAACAAAGCTGCGGAAAAGCACACGGCACGGCGCCCCGCTGAGCCCCAGCAGGCGGCTGCCACACGGTGCGGTGCGGGGACCACAGCCCTGGACCCTGGATGTGGGGCACGCCCCACCTATGTTCCCACCCCCCCCTCCCCGCCCCCCCCCCCCAGCCCCATTCCAGGGATGGCGTCCCCCTCCCCTCCGGAGCCACACACTGCCCTGCCGGCTCCTCTGCGGGGGGTACAGCCAGGCCCCCTGGGCGGAGCCACCAAGCCCAGGGGGCTGTCTCTGGGATCCAGCATCTAGGGCTGACGCGGGACAAGCTGCAGCCCTCAACACCCTCCTGTCCAGACGAACGCCGTTCAGGCCCCAGGGAGACACCATCCCAGATCTCGGCTCTGCATCCTTGGAACAAAAGGCACCTGCACCCAAAAGCCCTGAAGAGCCGGGGTGTCCTGGGAGGAGTCAGGAGGGGGAGGTGGCCGTGGCAGAGCACTGGGGTAGAAGAGCAGACCGATGAACTCACCCAACTCTCCTCTCAATGCAGAGCAATCGTATCTTGTATAACAAAGTTCCTTCCCAGTAACGCCCAGCATCCATTTTCCAGCTCACTATTCTACAGGCACACAAGCTGACACGGGATTCAGCACGACTGCACACGGTGCCTGAGGACTGTGCCCCCATACGAAGCAGTTCCTGTTACTCTCACATTTGTGCCTGTGCACGCCCAGACACCCTCCAGGTGTGGCATGCCCTGTGCGGGCAGCCAGATCGACGGGGACACCACCATCGCCAAGAGTTCCACTTTTTATACAATTATTAATGTGATCTGACTAAATTTTCAAAGTGTTAAACTAAAAACCAGCTTTCGGGGCACCTGGGTGGCTCAGTCGGTTAAGCATCGATTTCGGCTCGGGTCATGATCTCACAGTTTGTGAGTTCAAGTCCCGCGTCGGGCTCCGCGTGGACAGCATGGAGCCTGGAGCCCGCTTCGGATTCTGTGTCTCCCTCTCTCTCTGCCCCTCCCCTGCTTGGGCTCTCTCTCTCTCTGTCTCTCAAAAATAAATAAATGTTAAAATTTTTTTTTTAATTCAGTTGTCTTTAAATAATTTGACTTAAACATTTGATATTAACTGTAATTTATATTTTGTAACTTACATTTAATAGATAATTTTTTTAAAAGTATTTTCTGAAAACATGAACAAATTACTGACTTTTGCTTTATTGTTTACTGAAATTGACATTTTTGACAGGCATATAGTCAAATTTTATACTATTTTAAACTCAATTATGTATTTTATTTTTAATCGTTTGGACTAAGGACCAGATAATAAGTATTTTAGACTTTGTGGTCCCATGTCTCTGTTGCTTACAAACTCATGGAGGATGTCATGGCGTTGGGGGTGGGACGGAGAGAGAAGCTTCTGGCAAAGGCTCTTCCCCAGGTCTGGGACAGATTCCTTCGGGAAGCAGAGAGATCCTTCTTTCTTACGGCCTTCTCGGCCTGTGAGATGGGTGTGGGGCTGGGGGTGGGGGAATTATTGTGACAGTGACAGCCCACGGTGCCAGGCCAGCCCTGCAGACCACCCCTACGAAGCCTCCAGCGGCGGGACAGAACCCACGGCCCATCCTCAGGGAGGAAGAGGAAAGTGCAGCGGCAGGTGGAACCACAGAGCCCGGCTCTTAGGAGACGCTGGAAGGAACCCGGCCTGAAAGCGGGGGCGGGGAGCAGGCTGGGGGCCGGGAACATCAGGTCTGGGCACCGTCCACGTGCATAGCCAGATGGTTCCCACGGGGACCACGCAGGACCAACGCACAGGCAGGCGGAGTTCTTACGGCTCTGTGGCCACCAAGCTGGAGGTGCCCTGCTGCTGTGCTGTGCCCACAAAGGCCTGGCCTAACATACCCAAGATGCCCTAGTTTGGTAGAAGCAGCACTTGGACAGCAAACAACCTCCCTCTCTCCAGACAGACATCACAGCCTTCGCAACTTCACGTGACAAGCAGCCTTGGAAAAAATCGTCGCCGGCACCACGCACCTGCACTGGCATTCCTGCCAGCGGCCACTCGGGACCTTGGGAGCTTGGAATCCCTGTCAAGTTCAGAAGCACACTCTATCCCCAATGGAGGAATTTAAAAGGAACCCACAGGAATGAGAACCAAGAAACCACAAAGGAAACCATGAAGAAAAACATATGCAGTCTTCAATTACTTTAAATAAGAAACGAGAAAATTTCTTTGGACTTATTTTATAATACCAAGTTACTTATTGTATTTAAAGCCTGGGTACTTCCATGTTTGTTTGTTTGTTTGTTTGTTTGTTTTTTATTAATTGTTCCCTTGCTACGCATCAAAACAAGTTAGGTACCTAACTGTGAAAATGGCTACATACTCTGATTAACCAGGCTGGAGATGCTGAGGACAAGCCAGAAGCTCAAAACCCAGAGCACAGCAAGGGACTCATGCGAGAAGAGCACGGAGAACAGCATGGCCTCCAACCCCTCCGAGGACACACGGGCTCAGGAGGGGAGCACACAGCCACTGGGCCTGGAGCACAGAGAACAACACGGGCTCCAACCCCTCCGAGGACACACGGGCTCAGGAGGGGAGCACACAGCCACTGGGCCTGGAGCACAGAGAACAACACGGGCTCCAACCCCTCCGAGGACACACGGGCTCAGGAGGGGAGCACACAGCCACTGGGCCTGGAGCACAGAGAACAACACGGGCTCCAACCCCTCCGAGGACACACGGGCTCAGGAGGGGAGCACACAGCCACTGGGACTGGGCCCAAGGGTATCTTAATGGGGACTGAACCAAGGAAGCAGCAATTTGAGAAATAGAGCCAGAACTTCTGGAACTCTCTTATGCAGAAGAAAGAGCTTAATACTGTCAGAATCTTGAGCAATCCAGATATAATCCAACATAGCTTTTTTTTTTTTTTTTTTTTAAAGGTAAATGGTAAAAAGCTGTCTGGGCTCTAGATTTTTTATGATGAGACTATTCTGAGAAAATAATGGCCAAAGAAGTCGGGTAAAAACAAGGAACATCCCCGTGCTATGAGAAGACACTCACATTTTTAATGTTTTCTCTTTCTCCATTAGGGTTTTGGTCTCTCCAGAAAGCTGAGCTCAGTGGTGGCCCCAGGCTCTAGCTCATCCCCCACTTGGAAAGGGGGGCTAGCCACGTCAGCCCCACCCTGCCTCACCTGCAGGCACAGCACAGGCAAGGCCACCTGGAGGTCAGAACCAGCTGCTGGGTGACCCCGGGGTACCAGTTTCCTCTCTGTGCCCTTGAGATGAGAAAATTACAATTTCCCCATCTCTGTCACAACCCTGACCTGAAAGAGACAAAACGTTTTACATCAAGACATATCACAATTTATGAAAAGCGTATTCATAAAAGAAAAACTTGCAAAGTGAAAAATTCGCATATACGCTTACATGTAAAATTCTTAGGGCACGAATCAGATAAACCCAAAAGCAGAAAACTGGTAAATCCAGGGCTGGTACAAAGGCTGTGTGGACCGATTCAAAGGCTCCTGGCTGGTGCCTGCCAGAGCTTACCTACCACACCAGCGCACATGCTGACCGACGAAAACCCACTCCACGCACTGTTTCGTGGGAATCTGTCAACTAAGACGCTGCCTGAAGTGGAAACACACTAAGACCACAATCCAAGAGATACGCTATCCTTGAAAGTTAATTTGGAAATTATAGTTAATGTTGTGAAAGACACAGCGGTAAGTTTGTTAGCAGACCCCCTGCCGCCGTCATCCTGCCGTCTGCGTGTCTGCCTTGGGTTACGTGCGCCACGCTGTCAATGGAGACATTGTTCCAACCGCTTTCCTAGATGCTGCATTTGTCTACCTGGCATACGTTTCTTGCGGGGAAAAATCATATTAACTCTATTTTCTTTTTCTTAATGCTCTGGCATTTAGGCACCTTATAGACCCCGGGAGAGACTGCTCCTCCCAGGGCTAGCCAATTCTTTTTTTTTTTTTTTTAATGTTTTTATTTATTTTTGAGAGACAGAGAAACAGAGTACGAGCATGGGAGGGGCAGAGACCGAGGGAGACACAGAATCAGAAGCAGGCTCCAGGCTCTGAGCTGTCAGCACAGAGCCTGACGCGGGCTCAAACTTATGAACCGAACCGTGGGATCATGACCTGAGCCAAAGTCAGATGCTCAACTGACTGAGCCCCCCAGGCGTCCCCAGGGTGAGCCATCTCTTAAACACAGCAAAGGGGTCAGCCAGGAGTGTACCTTTTTATGCAAACAACCTCCTCACTTCTTTATGGAACTCTCACATCAAGCTAGTGTTGCCTTTGTTCTAAAGCATTCCAGGGCCCCGGACCAGGCAACTAGAAACCAAATACAGCCCAAAGCCTGCCGTGATCATTCAAACGGCCAATCTGCAACTGCTCCCCCTGCCCCCTCTTGCCCTTCCTGTGGAAACCCTAAGAAAGGCTCTGGCCTAGTCCTTCCCCTCACCCTGGACCAAGCCTGGCTCACTGTGTGGTCTGTGTGGCACGGCCCCTCCTCTAGGGGAATGTAAGTCATAAAGTCTTCTTTCGGTGGCACTGGCCTCCCCGCGATGTCATAAAGTAGAGCCCCGGGGGGACAGTGGGACAGCAGTACCATTCTCGAGACTGGCCTGGTCTACTCAGTGTTACGTGGACTTAGGTAGACCGGTCTCCCAAGTCTACTTAGTGTTGCCTCTTAACTAAAGGGCACGTAACAGTCTATAAAACAAAAAACAAGCCGTCATGTTGTGCAATCCTAACTGACATCTGCCCTGCATTCATATAAAACACTGGGTAAAAATGGCAGTCACATATATTTTGCCACCATCCCACAAACTGATCGGTTTTTTCCTCATCGCAGGACACAACCCAGTGCACGGTAGATCTTCCGAACATAAAAAATGCCATATTTTCTGCTTTCTTCAAAGTCAGAGAAGCTGAGGGTCCACGGGCGTGGCAAGGCACACGGCGCCCCGACGTGGCGGGTGGGTGCCGCGGACCCAGAACGAGCCCTCCCGGGGCGTCCGTGCTTCGGAGCCACACACACGACGCTACCGGGGCCCAGGTAAGGTCCTAACGCAGAAGTCATCTGTTTCTTTCTTCTTCCCAATTCTTCCTTCTACCTTTAGGATTATTTAATAGCAGCACAAAAGGAGAATGCCTGCATTCATGAGCTTCAAGAGATTCACAGCAGAATGGCAGCGATTTCGTGCACCAGACAAGGTTTCTGCAATGATTAAACTGATAGTTTATGCTTTAAAGAAGTACTTTGAAGACCTTTTCTCCAACTTTAACGGTGCATCCGTTTCCGACTCCAGCTGCCACATCTTTGCAAGTTAATAGCCTACTGGAATTCCAGGACCGTGTCATAAACAGCCGTGCGCCATTTAGCACCTGACGTTCCCGGTGCCTCATTAATTTCACTTTTATCAGCGTCCTCAGAGGAAAGACTCCAAAACTTACTGTTCTTAGAATATTAATTTATGAAAAGACTCTTAAAAATTATTTCCTCTTTTAAGAAGGAAAAAAGGAGTTTATTCCATTAGAATTCTAAACTCTGTACAACGAGTCAGTTATTACACAGAATCAATACGTGAGAAACTGAAGCACGACTTATCAGGACAGTGCCTCAAAACTATGTGTTAATAAGAAAAACAGCAAATACGCATGCATTCACTCACTGAACTAATGGTGAGCACCTACTGGGGAAGGGCCCGGAGCCGGACATGGTCAGAGGACAAACGGACCGCAGCAGCTGCCCCCCGGAGCCTCTGTTCCGCCAAGGGCAGGGAAGACCACTGACGGGGAGCACCATAAACGATGGAACGGCCTTGTACGTTGGAGGAGGCGGCCATCGGCCCAGAAGGGGACAGGGGCAGGAGGGCGGCGGCCGTGCTCCCCAGGCCTGAGGGAGGCTGCGGGGCAGCAAACACGAGGAACGGGCAGGCGGCGCGGGGGAAGAGTGTTCTGAGAATGAGGGACAAGACTCTGCGGCAGCACCTGGCGTGGCCCGGGAACAGCCAGGAGGCCGGACCGGCAGAGGTGGAGACCGGGAGGCCAAGAGGGCAGCTCGAGGGGCCTCTGGGCCAGTGCACGGACCTGGCAGTCCCTCTGCCCATGATTACCCTAGTCCTGGCCTCTGGCCTCTGGTGAAGAACAGGTATGGGGTGAGGGTTGATGCAGGGAGACCAGTCAGGAGACTGGTACAGACAGACCCAAGGGCTCAGAGCACGTGACGGTACAGGTGAGAAATAACCAACGCAGACGCGTGCTAAGGAACGGCAGACAGGCTCTCCCGGTGGCCTAGAGGCAGAGCAGAAAAGAGGGGATGGCCATGGCTTGCGGCCTGAGAGCCTGGAGAGATGGGCAGACTGTGGGTGGGGTCGGGAACCAGGGGTCCGGTTTGCTGTCTGTGGTCAGAGACGTCTGCAGATCCCCAGGATCCGAGGCTGACAGAGGTGCGAGGGGGTGGGACCCCAAGTCACGAGAACGGACAGAGCCCAGGATAGACCGGGACTGATCCAGGAAGGGCACCGCTGCTGGCAGCTCATGGGACGGGAAGGATGGGCAGGGAGCTTGCAAGGGAGCAGCCCCTACAGCAGAGTGTGGACTATGTTCACCAAGAGAATGTCAGCTGAGAGTCACCACACGTGTGCCAGCTTGCTCACACTTCACCAAATCTCAGTAAAGGAGACTGAAATGACTGCACAAGGGCAGCCTGGACACGGCCACCCTTTGTTTTACAACCATCAGAGATGTCACTCAAGTCTTTGTGAGCAGAGCTGTGCAGTGTACAACCCACACAGCTGTACAGCGTGGCCACGATTATAGCACCACGGTAACCAGCACGGAGCCCAAGCCTTCTCTGGTTGAAGGCCCACTTGACCTCCGGCTAGCCAGAGAACCTTGGGCAAGTTCTCACCGTCGTGGCTCCTCAGATTCCTCGCGTACACCCCAGGAGGCGGGGATGGCCCATGCGCAGGCTCGCGCTCACCCGGGGGACCAAGGGAAGGCAGGGTGCAGGGCATGGTGCCCAGCTGGGCTCTGGCCGCCGTCACATCACGGGCGCCGCCACGTTATGAAGAGGAGCCCGCCAGCTACAGGGGCTCGAGTAGCGCATCCAAGGTCACAAGCTGCGTGAGCGGCAGAATGTTGTTCAGAATCCAGGACACTTCGACCTTGGGACCCACGCTCTTGGCTCGTTTACAGAGTTGCCCAGTTAAAGCAAAAACAAGATCGCTCAAATTTCTTTTTTTATATGTTATAATTCCTTATGGTTTGAGGTCAAAATAATACATACACATTTCTTTAAATGAACGTCTCAGCTTCCTAAATTACAATGGGTTTAAACAGACAGAGATGAGTATAGTTTCAGTCTATTGGCAAAATTCCCCCACTCAATTAAAATCATAAGTTCAATTAAGCTTTTGCCATTTTCTTTTAAGGTAACTCTACCAAGGAATTTTACATTAAAATCAAAACCTACGTGTCTCAAATAAGTATAGCAGGTATCGGATTTGACAGGAAAAAAAGAAGAAGAAAAAAAGGCCCTTGAATCGAAGGCCCTATAATTAGCTCCAAAAGCCTAAAGGAACCTAAAGCTAAGGATGGCCCAGATGGCCCACGGATGGTGGCCCAGGTGGTCTGCAGATGGCCCAGGTGGCCCACGGATGGCCCAGGTGGTCCGCAGATGGCTCAGGTGGCCCACGGATGGCCCAGGTCGTCAGCAGATGGCCCAGATGGCCCACGGATGGTGGCCCAGGTGGTCTGCAGATGGCCCAGATGGCCCACGGATGGTGGCCCAGGTGGTCTGCAGATGGCCAAGGGGCCCTGGAGACATCCCAGGTGGCCCACAGATGGCTCAGGTGATCTGCACATGGCCGGGGGGGGGGGGGGGGGTGGGCAGAGATGGCTCAGGTGATCTGCAGATGGCCCAGATGGCCCGCAGATAGTGGCCCAGGTCGTCTGCAGATGGCCGAGAGGGCCCGCAGATGGCCCAGGTGAGCCCATGAATGAGTGCTGGCAATAGGGGATAACTCAAAGCCAGTAGGCCTGGGGCTACCAGGGAGAGCTCTAACTTCTTGCTACACACCGAAGGAAGGTTTGGAAAAAATATGGTGATCAAGTGTGAACATAAATTTGAAACGAAACGGGGGTATGTATTTGACAGTCATGGTTTAAGCAGGGATTTCTTTAAAGATGAGTTTTGGAAGCATTCTTTAAAAACAATGCATATTATTACTGATTATTAAAAAACCAAATAAAACACAAAACTTTTGAAATATAAACTAGAACTGGTTGGTCTTTCAAAGAAGACAAAGTGATTTTGCTCAATCTAGAATAGAAACCTCTGGCTAACTTCATCTATTTATAAATGATTCAGGGCTTTTTCCAGCTGGATGTGTATAAAGGAAGGAAGCCACATAAACATAGGTATGTACAAGGAACGTACAATATAGACAAAAATTTCTGATCTGATTGAAAACTCAAACAAGACTAAGTGGAGAAGAAAACAGTGGAAAAGGGATTAGAAACATGACAGCCCGGACTCACAGAGTGGAGAGCCAAAGGCACACACTTTGAGGATCCAAAAACCAGAACATATAAACCAGGAAGATATTCCACGTCACGATGGAAGAAAACATCCCAGAAATAAAGATCTGAATCAGCCACTGGACAGACACCCACGTGCGTAGAAAAGGTGATAGAAACAAAGAAAACTCACATATTTCTCATCAGTATTACTGAAATTCACAAATAAAGAATTCTAAGGGAATCGAGACCAACATAATCCAATTCCTGAGGAGATAAAGTCACGTCTGAGGACAGCGATGGAGTGTCACCAAATTCTCGGAAAGGGACAGTGTGACCTCCGAGCTGAGTTTCGGCCAAGCTGTTGTTCAACTGTTGGGGGGCAGGGGCCGGAGTCTTACCCAGAGGTGTCATCAGCACCTCCACCACCAAATCCGGGGTCCTGGTGCAGGCAGCCACAGGTCTCATGTCCCGTCTGTACAAGCCACGTGCACGAGGCACCTGGGGACTCACTCCTGCCCCCCGTCTGCCAGAGGCCTGCGGCGGGCAGGAAGGGGGCCCATCACCCTGAGCCTGGAGAGCTGGGTGCCAGCCTGAGCCAACACTCAGAGGGGTTCTGTTGCAGCACCACCTGCCCCCCCTCCCCGTACCCAAAGGCAACTCTATGCACTGAAGCCTCCCGTCAGTCTAAAATTCTAGAATTCTGTGCCTCGTAGACAGAATGTGAGCCAAGACTTTTAGCCCCCTGGATTACACCACAGACATTAGCAGTGGCCCAGCCAGGCCTGCCCCCCAGGATCCTGTCCCCACCACTGCTCAGCCACAGAAGAGAAGGCAGCCGCAGAAGGGCAGGACACCAGAGTGGGAGTATGGCTCCATTCGGCCAGGAAAGGACACGCAGAAGCCAGACAAGGGTTCACAGGAGATTTTAAAACGAAAATATTTATATTACTCCTTCACTTCACGATGGCAACTCTTCACTAAAGATCGAACACACACACACACACACACACACACACACACACACACACTTTGGCTAACTTAATCTTATTAAAATTGGCAATTTGTTAGCAGTATTAAAAACAAGACAGCAGTCTCCAAAATGGAGTCACTTATGCTAAGCCCCACGTCACCAAACCGAGACTTCACCTGATTCCGGCTCTGACCTCTCCCAGAAATGGGATCTCAGAGTCCGTGAGGAGTCACCCGGTCAGCACGAGCGAGGTCATCGGTGGCAGATCCCCACGGTCCCCTGGAGGAGAGTGACCTCGCCCAGCTAAGATGTTTTGCCCGGGGCAGCCTCCTCGCCCTGCTCCCTTCTGCACAGGACAGTCTGTCGTGCGTGCAGCGAGCTGGAGCTTTCTGTCTGTCTGCTGCGCTGCCTGCTGCCTGGTTCGGGATCCCTGGAGAAAGCCAACCAGACCTCCAAAATTCACTCAGCTGGGTTTTGTTTAACACCACACATTCAAACTTGATGGTACAGGCTTCTTTTTTTGTATCCTATCTTAACTATTACCTATTCAAAACACTTAATAAAACAGTAGAATCACAAAATTATGTTACACGTAAATTACGTAAGTAACAATTTTTTAAATACTGGAACAGATTATGAAATTTTACCTTCCAGTTCCACAACACAGCTAAGCCCCCTCCATAGACTCAATTATTTAAATGCACAAATTATTTGAGACAATTTAATTTGCACATCGTATCAGTCCCTGAACTAAATCACTTAGAAGTGTTTCACAGCACTGCTTCACGGGTCCTTCAAGATGGTAAAAGAAAGCCAGTGAACAGAAACTTTCCTGAAGGAAGGCGGTATCTGGGCTCACAGAGGAAACGCGCAGAGACCGCACTGGGGGTTTTCCTTTAGAAGCTGCTACTCGCCGTCCTGGACGACCCTACAGCACCACCTACTGTCCACACTGCCCGCTCGAGAGGCCCAGCGAGCGCTCTTGGCGGCCTGTCACGGTCACTCTGTGGCCATGAAGGATGAAGAGTCCGAGCGGGCAGGAGGGAAGCCCTGGGAGGAGGGCGGGCTCCGCGTCTCGACGACAGCGGTGGCGGGCTAAGGACACGCTTGTCGGAACGTGGCAAAGCCCACTTGTCCCCGTGGCCACCGCTGCCACCCCTCCACACGGAGGAGGAGCCTGGGCAGGGAGGCCCAGGAAGGTGCCCAAGGACACAGAGCTCCTACGAGGACGGCCACGCCCCTCACGCTCTCCCCACGGCCCAGACAGCACAGCACGAGGAGCGGGAAAAGGAACAATCGCACGGAAAAGGCACGGTCCGATTATAAATAAACTGCCGAGGCCCGGCCTTCCACAACGAGTCCGGCGCACTAAGGGAGGAGCCATTAGCATGCTCCTTGGCACACAGGACAGCGATGGCCCCGTGTGCTGCGTCTCGCCACCTGGTCCGAACACCGACCGGCCCGGGAATCCAGAGACCTACGGCCAGCGCCACCTCAGTTAGAAAGGCAAAGCCTGTGGGCGACGCATTTTCATCAAAAACCTAAGTTGGGTAACCTGCCTGTGAAAGCATCGCTTGCAGAAAAGCTGAAATACAACACAGGTCTGGCCTCCCCTCCACCCCTCCACCCCCCAGGCTCCGCCCCTCCCTCCCCTGCCCCGCCCCCTCCCCTCCACACTGGGGCAGACTCCCGCCCTCCACTCCCCCCGCCCGGCCCCCTCCACACTCCCTCCCACGTGGCACACCCACACCCACCCGCCCCTGCTCAGCAGCCCCCCTGCCCCGTGCCCACCTCCCCAGGAAGACACCACCGTACTTTTCAAGACTCGGTCCCACCGCACCCCTCAAAGCTCACCCTGTCCGGACAATAAGCCACCTCCCTCCTGCCCCCACTTCTGTCACAATGTCAGTGGACACCACTGCCCCACCAGTGGCAGCCCCTCTCCCAGGCCTCCTGGAGCTGCTAGGCAGGAGTGAGTGCGAGACCCCCGAGCCCCCTCTAGGCGCCTCAAAGGGGAGCGGCCCTCTGTCCTCCCAGGCGAGGGTGCCCCGAGGCCACGCGTGTGCTCCAGCCCCAGGGCCCCAGCCCCAGGAGGACGGCCCGTGGAGCCCCGGCTTTCTGCACACACCGCTCTGGGGGCAATCCGCCACCTGCCGGGATCTCCTCGCCCTCCCTGCTGCCCACCGCACGGGGTGGCAGCTGTCCCCCAGGGTGCTGGCGTTCCTAGCGGTCCTGTCCTGGGGAAAGCCTTCACGGAAAACAGAAGGAACCGAGTGGAGAGCACCAGACTTCCCTGCCTCTACACGCGAAACCCCGCTGCTTTCTTTCACACGTCACAGGTAAGTGTGGGGATCCAGAATTTCACAGCCGGCCCTGCCCCGGGCACAAAACAGCAAGAGAATTACCAACCAACTCTAGCTACTTCGGGGATCTATGATTCCCCATCCAACAACGTACAGGCACTTGAACTATCTTTTCAAGTCATTCTTTTACGGTTAATTGGGTATTTTTTTTGTCCCTTTGTAAACTTACAGCCACAACACAGAAAAACCGGGAATACCACCGCTTTTTAGACATTTTTCAAACTTGACACTGTTTAAACCAAGTTGCACTCAGATCTGTCCGTGTTTTGAATGGAAAGCAAGCCCACATCACTACTCCCCGCTGTGCGCCGTCTACAAGCTGCCCCGGCCCGCGGCCACCCGCGGGCCTGCCGCTGCCCCAAGGGGTCTGGAGAAGAGAAGCCAGGGGAGGGCCGTGCCCCACCGCAGTGTGGTGACCTCTCCTGGGTCCTCGCTCAAATGCCACCCCCTGGGAGAGGCCGTCACCCCTCCCTCTGCTGCTGTCTCCCACCCGGAAAGGGGGCCGTTCTCTGCTCCCACCAGGTGCCATCGGGCCTGTCCCAACGGCCCGGGCCAGAGCCCGCCCGCAGGTGCCAGTGCGCGTTTGCTGGATCGACGAAAGAGTGCGGCCGGGACGCGGCACAGAGCTTTCTGTAATGTTGCCACAGGCTCCCCAAACTAGAATTCCCAGCCTAACCACCCCCGGAGCTCTATGACTCCCTGGTGCAAACGCTGATGCCACTTAATTGCACCACTTGACGTCACCGTCCCCAAATCTGCTGCGTCTGTGGCTCTGACCGGGCCGTCCCCCGCCTCACCCGGGCTGCGGAAAAGAGGGGCGCCCCGTGACGCAGAACAGCAGGAGACTGGGAGGCCTGTCCGCATGTGGGAGCAAGAGCAGGAGGCCAGAGAGCTCCCGAGAGTCCGGGGGCCCTGCCGCCACAGGGGAGAGGAGAGGCGTGTGCGCCTCCCGCACCCCCAACCTGCTGCCGGGTGAGCCGGTCTTCCCGCCCCTGCCCGGCACCCGCTGCACCCGGGGCAGCCACAGGAGGAAGAGTGGCGAGGCTGCCTCGTGTGGCCTGCCGTGTGCGGGCGCGGGTCCCTCGTGCCCCTCCTGCTCATACCTAGCTCCCCCGTGGCCGCCGGCCTCGGAAGCCCAGGCACCTCGGAGGGGAGCGCTCCGCTTCACCCCATATCACCCAGGACCCCCGAGGAGCGTGAGGGGAAGGCAGCGCAGGGGGCACGTCACCCGAGGCCCTCAGATCACGCCCCCGCGGCCACCTGCACGTCACCTGTACCTTCGCCCGATCCAGAGGCTCGCGTCCCGCCCCGCGCGCCGTTCTTCCTCCAGTCTAACAAAACGTGAGTGTAGACGGCGGGTCCCTCAGCCCCAGAAAGGCCCTCTGGCGTCCGCCACCGCCTCGCGGCTTCGCTGGGGGCCGGGTGTCGCGAGCTTCTGTCTCCCCCAGTCCTCCGCCTCCTCGGCAGCCATGCTTCCCGGTGGGTCCCGGTTGGCCTTCTGCCCTTAAGTCACAGTTGTCACGGGTCACCTGCACTTCCTCCGCCTCTTTACGGTGCTAAGGTCCCCGCAACCGGGCGCGCCGTCAGGACGGCTCCGTGCGAGCTGGAGCTGTGGGCAGAGCAGGGACCGAGGACACGTGTCCCCGCCGTCGGGCCGGGACGCTCCACTCCGAAGACCCCGTCACGGCACGGTCGTCCTGAGGCCCCGCGGGGCGCAGCGCGCACAAGGAGCCCCGGACAGGACCCCGCGCGGCAGCCTCGGCCCTCACAGCAGGCGCACGACCGCTTCTGCGAAGGTCAGGCGGCGAGTTCCGCGGGGTCTGCGGCCGCGCACAGTCTCTGCTGCGCGTTCTGCTTTTGCCACTTTGTCCCCAAATCCCTTGAAGATGCAAAAGCCGTTCTTTGCTTCAGACTCTGGAGGGAGGACCCACCTGGCCGCCCGCAGGGAGGTCTCTGCCAGGCCTCAGGGGCACGCGGCTGTCGCCCAGGAGGCCGGGGCGCGGCTCTTTGGCACGTCACCTTCACCCAGGCGGGCCCCGAGAACAAAGATGCCAAGGTGCCCCTCACCTTCACGCGCCCATCCCAGCCCCTAGTAGACTCCGTGGGTTCGCCGAGCGAGCAAGTGAGCACCTTTCACGTGCCTGTTAGCTATTTCCTTAGATTCCGTCTTTTGTGAAAATGCCGTGCAAGCGTCGTGTCCCCGATTCCACCGCACCCTCTCGTCCTTCCTGACTTGCGGGAATCTTCGTGTATCGTAGACTGGAAACTCAGCCAGGCCTCGGTACTTGCCCGTCAGGTCCACACTCCTGGCGGCCCACACCCCCGTCAGGTACACGTCTCTGTCAGCCACACACCCCTGGTGGTACACACGCCTGTCGGGTACACACTCCTGGGGGTACACACCCATCGGGTGATTCCTCGTGCAGCGACAGAAAGCTAATCCCTAGCACCGCAGCTCTCGACCTTCGAGGCAGAGTCGGGGTCCACACCTCTGGGCGTATGCGGCATCCGTAGACACTGTCCAGTCGTCCTGGGAGGTGAGTCGGGGCCGTGGGGGTCGCACGTGCACGGCCTCTAAGGCCCTCGGCCCCACGGGCAGGCATCAGGTGAGGCGGGGAGGTGACCGGGACGCCCACGGCTGCTGTTGCTTCGGGAAGCCGCGGGTGCCTCTTCACCGTCTGCTTCCTCGGGGCGCGCACGGAAGCCCCTTCGCTTCCACCCCCGGCCCGTGATCTGGCCGACTCTGCCTTCGAGGCTGGAAGGCAAGGGTGTTCGACGGCACGTCCTCTCACTGAGCCTTCCGCACCCGGGAACCGACACCAGCGCTGAGGCGCGTTCGCCCCTCTGACCGTGAGCGTGGCGCACGGGCTCAGTGAGAACGGCCCCCTCCCACCTGGCGGAGCTGGCCAAGACGGCGCGCCCTACACCCGCGGGGTCCCCTCGGGAAACACGTCTCGCTCCCCACAGACCTTCCGGGAAGCCGGAGGGTCCGCTCCGGCTGTGGGACCACCACGTCCCCGGGGAAGCGGATCCGGCAGGACGCGGCCTTCCTTACAAGCCATCGAGGCTACGAGGCCTCCGCTCGGGACACGGGGCTTCACCCCCACCCCCCGGCTTCCGAGATCCTGAACCGAGGGGTGGGGTGGGGGGGAGCGGCGGCTGCGGGCTCCGCAGGGCAGAGGCTGCCGGAAGGGCATCCCACTTCCCACGGAGCTCCGGGCGGGACGCACTCGCGGACTCGGGTGCTGCCCTAGATCCGGGACCTCACAGCAGAGCCACAGACACGTTAACACCTCCTGGCAAAGTGATGCCAGCGACTTGGCCAGACACACAGACACCTTCTCGGCGACGATAACCGATGCCAGAAAAAACACACGGAATCGCTTCTCATTCTCAGCCCAATTTTATTTCAGAAACTCTCGGGAACGCCTACAAGAGAAAGCGTCATCTGTGCTCAACAGGTTACTTCAACCCTTAAACCGCTTTAAAGGGGAAAACCGTCAAGCTTTTGCCACAACACACAGGGATTCAGAACTCGGTGCCGTTGCAACTTGCAACTTGAACCCGACAGCCCGCGTTAGTATGACGAGCAGGCCTGGATCACTCTCACACTGCTCGCTGTCCCGGAGCCCACCGCTGCCTCTGCCGTGAGCCGGAGAGGCCACACGCGACAGCCGGGCGGTGCCTGTGTCAACCTGGAGGACAGCCCTGCCACGGCGCCACGCGCTCAGGACGCCGTGCTCCCTCCCACCACCACTGACTCTGCTCAGCCAAGGCCCCCAGAGAACTCCGTCCCGGCCGAGTGTCGCGGGGAGGGCAGCGGCTGCTCATCGCGGTGCCGGGGTGTTTCTGGAGCTCTGTGCACAGGGGGCCCTGCGTGGGACACCCAGGACCGTCCCAGAAACACACGGTGGGGAGGCCGCTCACGATCCACCAGCCCAGAGCCTCGCCTCGTTTTATATGTGAGCGTGAAGCATTTCTCCGTGTTTTTAACACACGCCCAACGGTCCCGAAGCGTAACTACCATGCGAAGACAGGGAAGGCCGTGCCCAGCTTCTCTCAGAACCCACAGGCCGTAACCACTTCCGAGACTGACGGAAGCCAGCCCTCGCGGCTACCTGCTCATACGGGCACGCACCACGTGGTTCTGCCGAGAACATCAGTGCCTGAGAACTGAGTACTGAGTACCGCGTATGTCTCGACTCAAGACGCCTTTATTATGCATTCTCAATTTCTCTTTTACTAAATTTGGGCATTCTACTGCTTTTTAAAATTATGCGGTGATAATTATATAAAGCAGTACCTGCTGTGAATTTCACTGAGAATAAAAAGGAGGAGTTCGTGAACACTTGTTACGGGAAAAACCTTTGGGGGTGTGTGTGTGGCCATGAGAAACACAGGGGAACTTCCAAGTTCGAACAGGAGTCCACGCTTCCCCAGCCCCTCTCCCAAGGCGCGCCGCTGGGGAGGGGCCGCAGGGCCTCCTCTGGGTGACCCCCGAGCCACCCCAGCCTCGGCAGACACCGTCACGCGTTAAGACACAAGAAACAGCTTCAATCTTTTCACGGAGGGCAAGAGCAGCCACCATGCCCAAAACTAAAAATAGAGCCGCGCTCACGGTGCTCCCGCCAGGAAGCAAAAGAACTCTGGGGAAACGTGGTGGCAGAGCAAGGCTAACAGTGACGAGTGCTCCCTAATAAAGACTTGTTCTAGCCAAAACCCTTCGTGTTTACTTTTCTTTTTCAAACCACACTGAAAAAGGAAAGTTACAGTACATCAGACTATCTGGTGCCAAAATTAGCTTTCATTTTATGAAAGAAATTCAAAATTCCTACTCTGCAGCTAAAACATCTACTGAAAGCCCGAAGAAGGAGATATAGTTCACAACGCTGCTGTATTTTACAACTTCCGGGCCTTTAATTCTGCTTTCTCGGCACATGTTTTAGAGCTCTCCTGTGGGCCTGATCATTTTCTGTATGCCTTTAAAGACAATTCATTTGTGCAAAGGATTACAGATAATTCACTTCTCCGACGCGCGCTTGCATTATATAAAAATACTTGCGTTTGGCATACATGGCAGAACTGAGGGGGCAGCTGACTGCCCTGGCACGACGTGTAGGTCACAGACTCCACTACACTCAGCAGCACTGAAGGACGGTGTCCTTTCAGACTCGGCCAGCTCCGTGCTGCTCAGCTCCTGCCCATAAACTCTAGTCACAGACCCGCTGATTTCCAATCTCTCGCCTGGCTACCAGAAGAGCCTCAGCTGAAACAGGCCCCGCCCACGGGCACAGCAAAGGGAAATGACCTTAATTTTGCCCTTTCCATACTCTCGCCGCTCTTGTGCCGAAAAGCGGGGGAGGGCTGGGGGGCAACAGCTACAGACAAAGCAAACCCTGTTTTACCAGTCTCCCTGGGAGCCAGTTTCCTCACATTCCTGGCATTTACAGACACAGAAAGGACCGGTGGGCCTTACCAGACACACACGTAGAGCCCAGTGGCCAGACGTGGGTGCACCTGTGCCCCCCAGAGATGGCAAGTGCCCCTCTCCCCGCCGTGGGCTCTGCGCCCACTCCTTCCCTCATTGCCCAGGACAGGCGGGCTATTGTCAGCATCTACGGAATGGCTGAATGGACGCGGGTGCCCGCCAGTGCCCGGTAAGCATCCAGCAGCCCTCTGCCGACTCCTTCCTCACACTTCTTCCCCATGACAAGACCTCCTTGAGTGTGTAAAACCCAACTTTCTTCAGTTAGTCACTCTGCAGGCCATAAAATAATCTTACGTGGTACTAGATTTACCCAGATTTTAATATTTGCCTCAACTTCTCTCAAAAGCAGATGGCTGAGTCACATAATAGTCGCCAAGAATTAAGTGCTAGATAAGTCTTCTTTTAGTCCATCAACGGAAACCGTTTACAGTAAAAAGCTTTACAGCGGGTCTAGTCCAGCGCCTGGCATGGGGCACAGCCTCGCACGGCGGTGACCGGAGGCCGCACTTGGCCACACAGCCACTGGAGGGCAGCAGCGCGCCGACCTGGACCCGCAGCCGGGCGGGCAGGTTTGTGCAGGCCGCAGCGGGGTGATGAAAGAATTAACAGTAACAAATAATCTGCTGGAAGACACTCAATAAAACACATTTGAAAAGGCAAACAGGCTTAATTAATCAGTTGACATCAAGCAAAAGGCGTTTTTAATCAGTCAAATAGCAACAGATTTCTGCAGGGTTTTACCTTACCGGTAGATTAGTTTCTGCGTTTGCTCGACCCCGAGGCAAAGCTCCCTCCGGTGCAGGCAGGACGCGATGACCCGGACCGGGGCTCGAGCAGTGTTTCCTCCAATCACTGCCGCAGATCTCCACGCCCAGCCTGAGACACTTCACTCTGTGTCACGGAAAGACTCAATTACTTCCAATTAATTTAAAAGCCTTTTCACCACTTCAGAAGCGAATTCTAATAATAAATACTGTTAATTAAAAATCCTCTTCCTAAATACAAGATTCAATTATTGTGATGGTGTTAAGGTCTTTTTAAAGCAGAGACACAACAACCGATCACCCTTCACCCCACCCGTCACCCTCCAGGGTCCGCTCGCCACACCCCAGCACAAACAGCAGCAGCCCACACGCGAAGGCATGTCCTTAACACCTTCTGCACAATAAAATGCCACGTGCACACGGGGGCACACGCACACGCCTAAGTACAGACACGAGCGACGCACGGATCCCGGGACCTCCCCGGCCCCTTCCAGCCCAGGCTCAGAAGCTACGACCGTCCACGCGTCTGGAGGCAGAGGCTGTGAAACACCTCCAGGTTGTCTCCTCTCAGCCTAAAAATACTGCCAACTAGGAAGTCATTAAAGAGAAGACTTCAATGTGCTCACATACTGACGGAACCTAAATATCCAACGTTAACATTTCCTTTTGGAAAAGCAAACCGAGGGGCGCCTGGGTGGCTCAGTCAGTTGAGCGTCCGACTTTGGCTCAGGTCATGATCTCGCGGTTTGTGGGTTCGAGCCTCGCGTCGGGCTCTGTACTGATGGTTCGGAGCCTGGAGCCTGCTTCGCATTCTGTGTCTGCCTCTCTCTCTGCCCCTCCCCCACTCATGCTCTGTCTCTCTCTCTCTCTCTCTCAAAAATAAACATTTTTTAAAAATTAAAAAAAAAAAGCACAGCGATATCCACGTAAAGGGCACGACCACACCGGGCTTCTCCAGGGCACAGCTACCGGCTGGCGTCTGTGGGGAAGAGTGTGCGGGCCCTGAGTGGGTGTCCACAAGACGCGGTGAGTGTAGACTGGTGCCTCGCTGAACCCGGAAGGGCCCTAACTCTTCAGGCTCCGCCCGGTGAGCACACACCTCCCTGGGGCCACCTGCCCCAGCTGAAGGTCCTCGGGGGTGAGCACTGCCCAGCCTCCACATCTCTCAGCTGGGACGTGTGTGTAAGACACGGTCCCCCGTGTTCTGTGATGTTGCCACCAGGTCTAGTGGGCACTGACGACAATGGCCTATCAGCCTGGGATTACGGGCCACACGCTCACCCTGCCAGCACAGAGCCTCCAGGGCCAGGCACACAGGTCTGGGCATGCCATCCCCGACCCCATTAGTGCCCTGCTGGTCCCATCTCCACACCCAGGTGAGGAGAAGAAAGGAAGGGGTGCCACCATGCTTGCCCCCGCCCCCTGTCCCTCAACGCCACCCCCACCCGATCAGAACCCCGCTGGCAGCTCCTCCCCCGGCCGGAGAGTGTGCAGGAGATACAGCAGGCTCCTCGGCAAAGGACGCAGAACAGGAGGCCCCTGCAGCCCGAGGAAAGGGAAGGACGATACGTGAGCCACCAAGAGGTCAGAAGTCATTTTACCAACCTGAGTCCACAGGCAGCACAGAAGAAGGGAGACGGCAGGACGAACAGGAGCGAGACCCACAGAACTGGGTTCTGGTGGTCCCGCTGGGAGCCGCTGGGTGGAAGTCTGACCGGGCCCAGGACAGCCCACCGCCGCTCCCTGGGGAGCCGGACCCGCAGGGCCAGGGGACGTCTGCAAACCGCGAAGCTGAGATAGGAGGAACCGGAGTGGCCGAGGCTGACGCCCGACTCTGCCGCCACAAGGCCGAGTGCCTAGGTCCCAGTGCAGTGACACAGGGGACGAGCGCCGTGTGAGCCGCCGCGGGGACCGAACAGACCAGCAGGTACAGAGTACCTGACCCAGTGACAGCGAGAGTCACAGCAAGAGCACGACAGAGGGTGCGCAAAGGAGGCTCTTGTCACAGAGGTAGGAGAGGACAGCAGCTGGCGGAGGGCGGAGAGCGGTGCCACGATCGCACAACGGTCCCGCGTGGGACGCCATCCCAATGAGTCTGAGCCACCCCCTCTGGCGCCCAGGAAGCATCGAGAACAGCCTGAGTCCCAGTGACATCAGGCGGAGCTCATGCCCACCCACTGTGTGAGGCACCCAGAGTCTAACAACCGGGGCATATCTGGAAAGAGTCCATGTGTTTCTAAGTTAGCTGGTACTCTTTTTTTTTAATTTTTTTGCATGTTTATTTATTTTTGAGAGAGAGAAAAAGACGGGGGGGGGGCAGAGAGAGAGGGAGACACAGCATCCAAAGCAGGCTCCAGCCTCCGAACTGTCAGCACAGAGCCCAACACGGGGCTCGAACTCACGAACCGTGAGATCATGACCTGAGCCAAAGTTGGATGCTCAACTGACTGAGCCCCCAGGCGCCCCTGGCTGGTACTCTTCTAAATCATCCACAGACAAAAGGAAATGATCACAGTACAAAACAGAAAACATTGAGAACGAGAAACAAAGATCACACATGGAAATGTGTGGTGTGCAGCTAAGGCAGTACCCAGAGGGAAACACGTAGCCTGATGCTCACGCGTCTGGAAAAGGGAAAAAGCCCACGAACCCCGCCTCGGTAAGTCAGGGGGACAAACAAGCCCCAAGCAAGTGGGAGGGAAAAGGAAGAGATTAAACCTGCGTTAATCACCTGTAACGGCAGGCACAGGCACACAGACCGACGTTGGCAAGGCTGACGAGAATGCACAGAGAAGACAGAGAGGACACTGGCTTAGCCAGCCTGCATCGAAGAAAGGACAGCGAGTGATGTGAAGTGACACCTCTACCATAGAGTGAAGTGGTCCTATAAAGGCGTCCCTGAGCGTCTCAGCAGGCCTTGGGACCAGGACCATGGGGCAGATGGACTAGGAGAGTCCCGGGGGTACCGGGCCCTCGCTTTTGGCCCTGAGAGCACGCAGTTGTGGGTCTATGCAGAGCCCCAGGCAGGTGCTCCCCACGGTCCTCAAGAGGCCTCCTTGGACAAGATGTGCAGGATGTTGACAAGAACTCAGAAACCCAGCCAACAGCTAGGACCATCGCTGCAGACACACGGGCCACCTCCAGCCATCTGAAGGATCACTGTCGAGGCCCCAGTGCCAGGGGCACAGACAGACCGTCCCCTGCCCTGCTCCCGGCCTGTCTGGGTCATGAACATAATCAAATCGTGGCTGTTCTAGGCCATGAAGTTGGGGTCTTGGTGGGGAGGAGGGAATGTTAGGCAGCAAGAGATACCAGAACAGAATTATCACTCTGAATTCTCGCAACATTACATATATAAGAGAGTATTAAGAACTTTATTTTGAAAATTTTGTAAACTTAGGTACAATGAGCAAATTCCAAGAAAAACAGTTTATCAAAGCTGACAGGAGGAAAGAGAAAATCTGACTCGATGACAGACCAGAGTCAGGAAATAATCACGTACAGTGTCAGCCAAACTGTCTCACGAATGCAGATGTAAAAACGCCCCGAAGAAAATGCCAGCAAACTCGACCCCACCATCTTTCTAGAGCTGGCACCCAGCTGGCTGGATTTCCTGCGGGCACAGACAAACGGGTGGGCGCACGGAACCTGGCTGCCGCAGCCGCCACACTACTGTCCAGAGGCTTCCCAGGCGCCCCGGAATGGGCGTGGCTGCGGGGACCGGGCGCCGTCCAGGAGCACGAGGGGGGCCACCCCACGCGGTGTCCGGGACCGACCTGGGCGACGGCCACGTGGGCACACCGGACTTCTCCTACCCAGGCACTCTTCTGTGGGACCGAACCAGCCCACGACACAGACGCGCTAGGACACGATGAGGCACCGGGACCCGACAGAGGCCAGCAGCGCCCGGCCCCACACAGCAGCGCGGACGCGACACGGCAGCGCAGACGCGGGGGGCCCCCCGCCGTCACCCCGCCCTTGCTCACGTGAGGCCGCCGACAACAGCACAGCCCGCCAACCACCTGCAGCAGGAGGAAGGGAGCTGAGGGGCTGCCCGTGCCGACGGCCACAGGCCAGGGAGCCGGGCCAGGCGGCGAGAGAAACCACGGAGGAAGCAGCACAGGGAGACCGTGCTTCACGGGCGAGCAAGCGAGTGGGCCAAGCGGGGCTGAGTTCTAATCCAGCCCCTTCTCAGTGCGCCTGGATCGTCCCTGAGACGTAGACAGGGAATTAGGTGACCGAGAGCCCGAAGGGGCTGGAGTGGGGGGTGGGGCCCGCAGGGCAGCCCAGCTCAGCTGGCACCGGCGCCTTTCCGGAACTTTCTCACAGAGACTGCTCCTGGGCTCAGGACAGCGTCCTCTGAAAACAGGATGACCCCGAATTAGCCACACTGGTCTCTGCAAAGGATTTGTACCCAACTACCTGCTAACAAAAGGAAACTCAAATGCCACGGCAAAGCTGATAACATAGGGGTCATACGGGATTCGGCATGCTCGTACCGACCGCAAGTGTGGGACCATTTGGGTCACTCAACACCTGATGGGTCTGCTGTGCCAATAAGAATTGCATGAAACAATTGCATTTGCTTTTAAGGTGATATTTATCATTATAATTCAATTAGACTCTGGAAATCAGGGCTAAACACTCCCATTTTCTACCTTGTAGATGCACAAAACCATTACAAGAGTATGCAGTGAAACAGAAACGCTCAACTGAGTAGACTCTGATGTTTGCCGACACCAATTATCTCAAGATACAAAGGCTTAATTTGCTCAAGACAAGTGAAGAAAATCAGATCAGCGGTCAACGGAAGGATGCTAAGACAAGGAAGCATTCTTCCTCACTTCTGATATGGTTTCCATTCTCAGTGCTTAACCAGTCCTAAAAATCGGTGCCCCCAGAAGCAGGACCAGAAGCCGGTGGGAAGTGAGCCCAGGGCCACCAGTGGGGCCTGAGTCGTGAGCCCGGGGGCTCCGGAAGGACACGGCGATGCCCCGTAGCTGAGATGAGCACACAGGAGGGCCCATCACGAGGCTTCTGGTGAGGAGGGGGCCGGGAGGCCTCTCGGCAGGAGGCACCAAACATGCACCTCAGGAAGAAGCAGCGACCCAGCGTGTTTTCAGAAAGATGGTTCTGTTGGCTCTGTGGGCAACGGCTGGAGGGCTGAGACCCGAGGCGGGGAGGACAGCCAGGGACAGAGGGATGACCACGTGGAGAACACCACCGGTGGGTGACTCCAAGGATCCTGACTCTGTTAAAGGGGTGGATGGAGTTTTCAATGACATGAGAAAATCAAAAGAAAAGAGGAAATCTGAGACGATAGGTGTTTTTCAATTGTCCTGAGCTGCAAAAACCTTCCAAGTAGATTAACTACAGTCATTGATGTTTCAACTTCCACAGTGACCAGACCTTCCCTGGCTACCTGAGGTTTCAGAAGGGTAAAGTCGATCCTAGTTTAATACTACGGGGAGAGGTAAAGTCTTTACGTGGTAACATAATAATGAACCCTTAACATGCAAGAACATTCAAATATTAGACTGTGAATCCCAAGAGCAGGGAACTGGCCATGAAGGTACCTTCAAGAAGTCAGTGCTTAATAAAGAGGCTGGGGAGGAGGGCACAAGGCTCCATTGCACTTGCTGCTTCTGTAAAGGAAAAGAAATGCAGGAGGAAATAACGGTCTCGCCAGAGGTCGTGGTTTAATTTAAATTTTTTTATATTATTTAAATTCAATTGAGGAAGCCGTCTGCACGGCAGACTGTTCGGTGGTACTAGAGAGCCCATCTGCTTCGTTGCCCCTGAGCAGGGGCCAGTCCGGCAAGAGCGAGCGGGACAGCATCCGAGGCGCAGAACGCGGGACTCACCTCAGTCGGGAAGACCGAAGTCCAAGGCGCTGCTCCCACGGGACCCTGGTGCCGCCGCCTAGACCGCCTCAGCCCCATTGGCCCTTCTTTCCGTTCCCCGGCATTTTGGTCTTAACGGACCAACCAAAATGGACTTTGCCATGTCTTCTACTAACTGAATTAAATATATTCCAAGGATATTCCATGTCCTTAGCAAGTAAGAGGAAAGACCACTTTAGAATGAACTCTGACGGATACAACACGGATGAATCTCTAAGTAACGACGAGCAGTGAAAGAAGCCAGACCAAAACAGTACCTATTGTCTGGCCCCAGTGATTGGGAGCTCTAGAAAATGCAGAGGGATCTTTAGAGACAGAAAGTAAAGGAGTGGAGGTCGGGTGGGGGTGGGGGGGGGGGGAGGGTCCCGGGGGTGCAAGTGACCTTCAGAGGCCATGGGCACACTCACCTCCTTCACTGTGACAGTGGTCTCACCAGTGTCTCAACATTACTAAATTTCACACTTTAAAATATGTGCAGTGTTTTGTTATCAATTATATCTCAAAAAAGCTGGCTTTAAGAAAGACTACTTTGGGGGTGCCTGGGTGGCTCAGTCGGTTAAGCACCCAACTCTTGGTTTCAGCTCGGGTCATGATCTCGCAGTTCGTGGGTTCAAGCCCCATGTTGGGCTCTGTGCTGATAGGGTGGAGCCTGCTTGGGACTTTCTCTCTCAAAAATAAATAAACATTTTCTTAAAAAGAATAGTTTGTTTTATATTTTAAAACCCTTCATCTTATTTTGTAAAGTGAATTAGTAAACATTAGTGAAAACATTTTTATGACCTGAGGGAAAACATTATTTTTTTAAACTCTGAATAATCTAATGTTTTATGGGAAACTAAACCTCACTGCAAACATTAAAACAACTCATTAAGTAGGCCAGGGAGCTCTCCCTATCCAGCTACACTTTACTGTCGTACGACCATTCCCAGAGGGACCCAATGGTGCCAACACTAGGAATGAGCTCTGTGTCTCCAGAGAGAAGGCAACTGCGGGGGGGGGGGGGGGGGGGAGGGGAGGTGGCAGGTTGGGGGTGGAGACAGAGACAGAGACACAGAGCGGGGAGGGGGGCGAGCACTCGAGGGCATTGCTCTGCACCTGCTCTCCCGCATTCGGGTCCAGCAGGGCGTGTGGCCCTGGTGTCAGGGGCAGCACCCACATCTTCCCAGCCCAGGAGACGAAAGTCTCAGTTCATGGCTCGGTGCGGGGCGCCTGAATCACCGGGATGGCAGGCGGGGAAGGACAGATACGCAGGGTGTGGGAGGTGCTCTGAGCCCTCCCTGGCCTGGGCACCTGCTCCCATCAGGACGACCACCCACCCTTTGTCCCCATACATCAAAACAACCCAAAAAGGCCAACGGGCCAGAAGAGGCGCCTCTGCTACAGGGGAGCATGCTGGTGTGGTGGCAGGGCCTCCAGACGGGGGCTTCCGGTCCTGGTTCTCGGCACCTCTGCAGGTGGGCTTGCTTACCAGGCATCAGGAAGTGGAGGTCTTCTGAGTGGGGCTTGGGGCCTCTGTTTTCCGTGACCAACGAGGTTATGTGTTAGAGATCCCCCCACACTAAAGGAGAGGGGGCGCCTGGGGGGTTCAGGGGGTTAAGCGTCTGACTCTTGATCTCTGCTCAGCTCATGATCGCATGGTTTTGTGGGTTCGAGCCCCGCATCGGGCTCTACGCTGACAGCACGGACCTGCTTGGGATCCTCTCTCCCTCTCTCTCTGCCCCTCCCCTGTTCGCCCGTGCACATGCCCTCTCTTTTCTGCAGGGGGTAAACATCCCGCAGAGAAGAACCGGGTGAGGAGCAGCGCCCCACAGAGGCGCCTCCACTACCTGTGTCCTGAGCGGAAAACAGCCAAGGAATTCAACAGCACTGCCGCTCCACACGGGATCATCACAGCGTGGACCGAAAACACGTGCAGCGAAATCTCTCCGGGGAAAAGCAGCACATAGACCCCTACCCCCCGGGCCGGCTGTTCTTTGCTAACCCGCACCGCGTCTTGTTCCGGTGACCCGAGGAGGCCTGCGGAAATCCAGAGTGACAGCAGGCCATCCGCCACGTCAGCGGGATGAATAATACATCTGTGTATAAAAAAGACTCCAGGGAACCCCAGGAACTGTAACCAATATTTGCTACCAGGCAATGAGACTAACGGTGCCTCTTTCTTCCTGTTTCGCATCTCCGCAAAGTACGCCCAGCGTACGGTGAGCGTATTTTGTTTTCAAATAAAACAAAATCTCTTACGAGAAACTCAGAAACAAGAAGCGTCCTTCAAAGATGCTGCCAGCGAGCTCAGGCACAGGGCCTGCCCGGACCCCTCCCCTCAGACAAGGCCAATTTCCAGACGGATCCTGTGATAAAACAGCTCCCACCAGCAGCTGTCCTGTGCTGAGCCCCAGGGGCGCTGGTCCTGAGGACAGGAGGACGTGGGGACCCGCAGCCCAGGCCATCTTACCCGGCACCCCCAGAAAGCACTTGTCCTTCCCCCCAGCACCCACCCTCACGCAAAGGACCCAGTCTCCACCGGTAAAGCCAGCATGCAGCTCCTCACGCGAAGAGGCCATGTGGCAAATAGGGCTCTTCGGCTTTTGGCTCTGCAGGAAAGGATCAAACAAAGCCCTCTGAGGGAGGAGTCCTCGTCCCTAACAATTAGGCGGGTACCCTTGCCCCAGGCCTTCAGAGACACTGAACCCCCCTGAGCAAGGCCAGGGCTCTTGGGCTCACCGCCCCGACACCGTGGGTTGGGTAACGGCCCGGCAGGCCGCGCGGCGGGTGAAGCTGGAGGGCGAGCGCCCCCTCCTCGCACACCCCTCACACACGTCACAGCTGCGAGCAGAGTGCAGGACTCGTGCAGGAACGCTGGGGTTTCACGGCTACAAATAAAACCAGCTCTCTCTACAACTAAACTCACGTACCGACTACGCAAAGTTCAAACCCCAAGGATGCGGGAAAAGGGGTCGACTCCCGTTGAGGCCAAAGACACGTGCCCACAGGAAGTCACAACCTTAGCTACACGACTCAGGTGAACGGCGCATGGTTGCATCCGCCGCCCCCGCGTGACCTCTGAGCGGGTTCCGGCTGTGCCCTGCCGGGGAGGACGCGGGCCACCCAGAGCCTCCGCGGGAGCTGCCCGCCACCCCGGCCCGAGCGCCCAGCGAGGACACCGGCATGCCACACAGCTGCCGTACCTGCCCGCCGGCCCCAACTCTGTGGCCGGCAGCCGGACATCAGGACTCGAGTGCGTCACCTCCTCCTGACCACCGCGGGAGATCAGACATCCAAAATCATGCACTTTTGCACTTCTGGGAGGAGGGAACAGGACTAAGCTCACAACGCCGTCCATCACCAGCTGACTGGGCCCCCACAAAGCTCGCCTGTGAGCAGGTTCGGACCGCGAGCTGGAGAAGCGTGCCTCCCGAAGGCCGCCCTGCTTTACAGCGGCTGCTGTTGAGGAACAGCTCCGGGCCCCCCTGCCCGGCAAGCCCTGGCCTCTGTACACGAACGACATTGGGACCCACACGCCCGCAGTTAGCAACGGAGCTGGGCTCGTCTGCTTGAAAGTCCAGCTCCCCAGTGCCTGGTGCCTCGGGCTTCCTCTCCCGGGATCCGGGGCTGCCGGCAGTGCCTCCCGCACGGGGTTATTTCAAAGGACTGAACAGAATGCTCAATATTGCTGGCTGCTAACGGGACAGTAACAGCCACCTAAACCAGTACTTGGCAACCGGACCGGAGCTGACCAGGGAGCCCAGACACCCCGTCATCATCAACAGCTAAGTGACAAACGGTCTTCAGGTTTGTTTCAGCGTGATCACACCTGTACAAGGTTCAGCTCACGCCCCACCTCCTCTGGGAAGACCTTGCGCTCGCAAAGTTCTCCCAGTGAGTGAGGAGGCCCCCGGCCCCCAGACGGTCAGATGGCCTCACCCCGGCGCCTCCAGGACCAAACCCAGCACCGTCCTGACACACGCCCTGGGGTTGCAGTGGGCTCCGTGGAAAAGGCCGTCACAGCGGCTCTCCCACACCTGCCACGGGCACGGCAATGCCCCCGCGTCCTCCCGACACCCCTGATCAACTCCGCTGCCTTCCTACTGCTGCTCCAGCCGCAGGGCTGCAGGCCTTTTAAGGGAGGAACAGAGCCTCCCCCTGCCCTCAGGCCCGTGGCGAGGGAGCGCCTGCTGTTTAGGTGCTAATGTGACTGGTACGCGGGGTATGTCTACTAATCCTAACATCCATTAAAAGGAAACTTTAAGCCGCGACCGTGTGAGATCACATGCTTCTCGATTTACAAAAGAATTCTAGTCCTTCAGCAGCTGTTTCAAAGTACTTTTAACTAACTAAACATTCATCTTCTCATCTGTGATATGTATACATGACTAATCATAACAGTGGATCGCTTAGAAAAGTAAAAGCCAATTGCGACTTCCAACTTGAAATCTCTGAAAAATTTATAAAGTGGCTAAGCTAAACTGACCCCTGCACTTGGCAAGGAAGAGCTAACGGGCTGCAACCGTGCCGACCGTGGGCAGCTCGTTTATACGGTGACGGATGGCGAACCTCTCAGTAGGTCAGGCACACGCCAGGCGGGCAGGAGCCTGGCAGGCGAGGCCGCGGACCACATCCCAGAGCCTCGGGCAGACGGGCTCAGCCTCCCCGGGGCACCTTCCTAGGCAGGATCGAGGGCGCCAGGTTTAAGAGACCAAGTTCTACAGGCACCTCCTTTCAAGACCCTTTAAAAATAGGCAAGGAAAGAATTGAGGGCAAAATGAATAATTAACAGCTTACAAAATATTTTTAAATTTTATTAACACATTTTATTCCCCCAACTAGCCCTGGGGAAGGGACTCAAGCAAGGCAGGTAGATCCCTTTCTCATGGACAAATAAACTAAACGGTACAAAGATGATGCTTGAAATACGTAGAGGTTCTGCCTCCAGCTGCAGACCTTCTGTTACCCCTGTAGCCCCCCGACCCGGGCTGCGGCACAGGGGACACACGGGAGGCCCCCCCGGGCTGCGGCACAGGGGACACATGGGTGCCCTCCCTCTGGGCTGGCACTGGAGACACATGGGAGGCCCCTCTGGGCTGCAGCACAGAAGACACATGGGAGGTCCCTCTGGCCTGTGGCACAGGGGACACATGGGAGGCACCTCTGGGCTGGCACAGGGGACACAGGGGATGCACCTCTGGGCTGTGGCACAGGGGACGCATGGGTGCCCTCCCTCTGGGCTGGCACAGGGGACGCACGGGAGGCCCCTCTGGGCTGTGGCACAGGGGACGCACGGGAGCCCCGCTCCCCCAACCCCGGGCTGTGGCACAGGAGACAAACAGGACCCTTTACGACTCATAGTTCATCTGTCAACCACCTGGTGACCCTCGGGGCCTCGGGGGTGGCTGCTCTGGGATCACGGCCCGTCCACCCAGGACGTCCAGTTCACCGCTGCATCTTGTGGTAATTACCAACCGCAGGCCCTTTCACTCTCAAAAGTGTCCCCATTGCAGCAGTATACCGCCCGGCCACCCACTTTAACACAAGCCCGTGTCCCCAAACCAGAGGTGAGAGAGGGGCTCACGGAGGACTGCCAGCCACCCCCCTGCCCACCTCACGGCAGGCGGACGATCCTCGTGCCCCTTTCCACCCAACTGCACTTAGGACAGAAGGCGCGTCTCGCGGAGCAGCTCTGCTTGGAGGTGAACCTGAGGTAAGGGCTCCCCGGTGACCGCCCGGCCCCCGCCCAGGCGGCCCGGGAGGAAGAGGAGAGCAGCGCTGCGAGCAGTCCCAGAGCGCAGGGAAGGGAGGTGGGTCTCCAGGGAAGTTGCCCCGCGTACGCTCAGGTCTCGAAGTATTTATGTCTCCTTGAAGCCTGAAGGGGACAGGCAAGGCCAGAAGGCACCGAGGCAGAGCCCGGCGGAGTCACCGGGGCTCAGACACATTCTAGCTATATCTGTAGCCACACAGAAGCGAGCCAATTCCTTTCGCTCACGAGGGAAACAGGTTTGCTTGTTTTCGAGAAAACGTGTAGGTGTGACGCCAGCTGTGGCAGAGAGCACCGTCCCCCCACCCGCCCTCCTCCCTGGTGACCACGCAGCACGTGGGAGAAGCGCTCGGTCTCACGGGCAATGGGAGAACGGGACGCCACGGTGCACCCTCCAGAACAGAAGACGGTCGATGCCGAGCAGGGGTGCCAGAGCTTGGCTCTGGGAGCCCCGGCCCTTCGGCTCCGCGTACCTTCCCGCGTGTGGCACTGCTGCTCCCGGCGGTCAAAGCCCCTGCGGAGGGGTGGGAGGCGGAGAGGCCTCCGTGCCGCCTCCTGAGGCGGTGACGGGCACCCGAGCATCCCGGGTGCTGGACCAGGACAGCGGTCCCCGCGCAGCACCTGCAGGCGTCTGCCAGGAGAGTAAAAGCTGACGCACGGCTCGTTTCTATGAAGCAGGACAGGAATGTCTGTTTTCATAACACTTTACAGAAGATTTGATTTAATACGTTTGCGTATTACCTTTTAAAAAGAATGGCAAAAAATAAATTATGTACTCAAACTAAAATGGATCCTGACTGCAACTGTAACTAGAAACAGGAAAGGGACAATCGTGCTAGCAGCGACCCAACCCGACCCCTAGAATTTCCAGAGGAATGGATACACGGGTAAGACACTAGGGTTATTCCTCAGGCTGCCATAGGCGAGCAGTTTAACCTCTCAGGAATTAAAACAGATTCCTGTCAGGGACGAGGCCTTAGTTCGGTTCTCGAAGAAAAGCATACAAACCAAATAATGAACAAATTCTCCCCACTCTTGCCTCACCTGGCTCCCTGACAAAACGTGCCTCGTACGCCCACCCCACGTCCCCCCGCCCCACCCCTGTGCTGAGAACCTGCCAGACTGCCTGGAAACACAAAAGTTCCTTGGGATACACACGTACTACTTGCCAAAGAAGTTGGAAAAGGCATTAATAAGTATTTCATAGAATGAACAGATTAACATTTGAAAGTTTGTTTCATGAACGGAAAATGCAAGACATGCTGTCCTGGGGTAACCTTCGCCACCTTCAGAGTCAATTACTGAACGTGGCTTCTCCTCGGGGAAGAAAATGATGCGGGGAAAAGAATCTCACATTTTCTTCTCGAAATTTAGAAGCGAAAAGGTCAAGTAAAAATAAATACAAAGCAAGCTAACTAATTTGAGCTCCTCTCCTCCCTGTACTAGCCAACAGAGCAGAGAGCTAAAGTTAAAAATAAAGAAGTGTGAGCTTTCTGGAGAAAGGGCTGTGGGGTAAAAATACACGTTCACATCTGACTTCCAGCTGAAACGGGGCCAGTTGGTAACCCTCCTCTGCTGTGTTCGTTTCCACCAAACACCTGGAAGGACAGGAGCATAAAGAGAGAGAACTGCTCACGGTGCAGGCGAGAACCACAGACCGACCGACAGTCTCATTCCTGCGAACGTCTACTTGCAACTCCGAAGGAGGACGTCAGGGGGAAATACAGCGTTTCTACTTCCAACCGGTTCGAGTTGGCTTTCCTGTGGCGCGCGGAGCAAAGCACCCCGAGGCACGACATCCGCAAACCTGGAAACCCCCAAAGGTGCACCACCAGGTTGAGGACACTGCAGCCACCCACCCACCCTTCACCAACGGTCAGTGGGTCAGGAGGGCGCCCGGGGTCGGCGGGCGGAGCGGCGAGGCCAGAGGGGGCGCGGGGGTGACCGGCTCACGGCCATCCAACCGGCTCACAAAACGGGAACCTGCTCCCAAGTCAGGATGTGGCAGTCTCCACAGGTACACACACACGCGCGCGCGCGCGCGCGCACACACACACACACACACACACACACACACACACGCACGCGCGCACACACCCATCTGGGCCCAAGCACCCATGCGGTGTATACATGCACACACACACGCACACACGGGCCCAAGCACGCACATGGTTGTGCACATGCACACACACCCGGATGTACACACACACACGTGCGTGTGCACGCACGCCCGCCCCCTCGGAGGCAGCGGGGCAGACCGGCGGCTGACACACGAACCCCAGAGCCCGAGGGGCCGAGCGGGCCCCAGCGCGGCCGCGAGGGCTCTGTGTGTCGGGCAGCAGCTCGGCGAGTCGCCTCGGTTCGTCATCCATCACGAGCGCCGAACGTCAGCAGTGCTCACGCCCTGAGGCTGCAGAGAACAAACGAGTGAACAGATATAAAGTGACATCCGCACCCGGTGACGCCCGCGTGCACGCGTGTCCACACGTGAAGGCACGACCCAAGACGGTGACACGGGGTGTCAGAGTGGTGAGACGGCTTCCTCCATTTCTTTTTCTCGTCTCTGGCGTCCGAATGTCCCGTGATGAAGCGTACAATCGAATAAGAGAAGGCGTCAGAGAGGCAAGGCCACGCCCGGAAAGGGCGCGAGGTGCAGAGAAGGCGGCTGCGCACACCCTGCCCCGGACCTGCCTTCGGTCTCCCGCCAGCCCCGTGGCGCACGGCTTCCTGCTGTCCCCGTGCTGTCCCTGCTTTGACCAGTGCAGCTGAGCTGGTGAACTCGCATTTCTGCTTAATTTAAATGTAAAAAGCCACGTGTGGCTAGTGGCACCACCTTAAATGTCAATTTAATTGTTAAAGCAGCGCAGGGAGGTGGGTAGGGTATCAGGGCACGAGTCAGGGTCCCCACGACCCCCTGCGCAGCGGCCACTCAGAATGAGGCCTTGATGTCCACTCGGTCCCCCAAATTAAATGAAGTCTGAGGTCCTCAGGCCAAGAGCAGGCAGATGCCAGTCAACGGGAGCATGGCACTTCTGCCAGCTCTGACCGGCTTGTGCCAGCACAGCCTTTAAAGGACGGGGCTCCTCTTACCGCGCAGCCCGGCCGCCCAAGCCCAGGTGACCGGGCTGAGGCCGTCCAGCCAGGGCACGGCTCCTGGCAGGGCAGCTGTGGCGACAGGAGGAGTACAGAACCGGGGCAGCAAGGCCTCAGCAGTAAGAGCCACGGTGGAGGGGAGAGCGGCCAGTGCCCCGTAGGCCCCTAATACAGCTGACGTCCTTCACACGCACCACGTGAAGAAAACGCACAAACACATCCTCCAGATGGGCCACGGTCACCAATCAGGAAAGGTCAGAGTGAGCAAACCCCAAGCCGCCTATCAAAAAGGGGCCAGTGGGGGCGCCTGGGGGGCTCATGATCTCTTGGTTCATGGGTTCGAGCCCCGCGTCGGGCTCTGTGCTGGCAGCCTGGAGCCTGGAGCCTGCTTCCGATTCTGTGTCTCCCTCTCTCGCTGCCCCTCCCCCACTCACACTCTGCCTGTCTCTCTCACAAATAAATAAACGTTAAAAAATAAAAAATAAATTAATTAAAAAGGGGCCAGTAAAATATCAGGACTCGCTGTGTGGCAGGCACCGTCCCCCCTCCCTGACCGCTGAGTGTGGCTGCTGTCGTGTCTCGCTGTCCCGTGGCTCACGCCAACCCAAGTGGGAAGCGGTGCCTCGGGAGCCCCCAGCAGCTGGCGGGGCCGACGCTGACCCTCCCGTCCACCCGCCGGCGAGCGCCTCCCAGCCTGTAGGGGCCTCGGCCTGGGACCCACCCCTCGTGCCCCACTGGACTCAAGAGGACTGGAGGCAGGACTCGCGCTCGCGCCGTGTCATCGCCCCCGCGAGGCTATCTTCTCTGTGTAGAACGCACTCGAGCAGAGGAAAGGACCATGTGCTCTTAGATCCACACTGGGAGCCACACAATTAGGTTTTAAATTAAAACAATTCAGCCTTTAACAGAGAACGCACTCTACTGTCAACAGGGGGTGTTTGTTGTAAGCTGGTGGTGGGAGGGCCAGGCCTGTGGCTCAGGAACTGGTTTCAGGCACAGCCCAGAGCAGGGGTTCTGCCCTGCTCTCCAAGTCCTCCTGTGTGTCTCTCCTCTTCTCCCTCTGACTTCCTCAGTCCAGATCCCCAAGACAGACCCCAGCTTCACGAGGCCCACATTCTCGGCACTGCCTGCACACGGCTGGTCTTGCCACCGAAGGGCAGGTCCCACTAAGGTGACCCAGCCTGTGATGGTGCAGTGGGGCCACAACCACACGGCCTGCAGACAGAGCACTGCCTTCTCACCGAGCTCTCGTCTCCCTCAGACACCTCCCGTCAAATGGGGTAGGACATCCAAAATGGACACAGGGACACCCTGAGAAAACAGGGAGCAGGGCAGACATCCCCAGAGTTAACAATCCCTCAGTGTAGGGATGAGGCGTGGTGGGGTTTGGAGGAGAGAAGAAACAGCCCAGAGGAACCAGAGAGCCAGTGAGGGAGCTAAAAGGACATCTGGCAGGTTCCCCAAAACCCACTGCCTCCACGCGGTTAGTGCCCACACCCTAAGGTGTCCAGAGGCAGAACCGTGGTTTTCTCGTCAAGTCCACTTTAAAGAATACCGCATGCGAGTAAGCTCAGAAATTAACAGCCAGAAACGTCAACACTCTCCAAGGAGCCGAAGACACCCCGCCTGCTTTGTTTAACACGTCATTTCCGATTAGGCACACGCACTGGTGACAGCTTTCAAGAGTTGGCTTGTTCGCCAACGTGATGAGCGAAGACCAGTATCTCAGGGACGCTGAAGGGCCATTTTCACGTGCGTGCACGCATAAGTGTGCACGAGTGCACACGTGCACGTCTCTTTGTGCCTTTGCCTATTTTCCTACAGGATTTTGGTCTTTGCTCCCCCAAGATTTTTGAATATGTGTGGCATAGCACAAAGAATTTTCTCACAACCGATTCTTTCGTCTTTTGACTTTACGTAGATTCTTCTGTTGCTGGTTTGTACGGGTAGGGCAGTTTTTCACTGTCGTCGTATATTTTCAGTCAGTTTCGACCATCTTTTCTTTGGGTGAACCTGAATGTTCAGCTATGCTTTTAAAAGCCTCGCCCAACACACAGGTCACATTCAGCTGTGTTCTTGTCAAACACCTGAATAGTTTCATCTTGCACATTTAGCTCCCTGACCCGCCTGGCGTTTATTCCCGCACGTGGCATGAGGCAGACACCCGACGCTGTGTCTCACAAAACGGTGTTCAGCTGCCCCAAAGTCCCTTTGAAAAAGTCCCCTGTGACCCGGCAATCGGAGATACCACTTTAATCGTACGTTACGTTCCCACCGGTACTTGGGCTTGTTCCAGAGCCGCCTACCACACTGGCCGCACCATCGTCATGCTCCTTTACGTCGAGGGGCTTTACGGTGTGTTTTAAAGTCTGGAAGGGCTATGTTCCCCACACCCCCCCCAGCCTTTCTCTTCTGCGTTTCTGGGTATCCGTGCATGCTTGTCTTTCCGTGTCAATTTTAGGATCCAGAGAAATAATGACTCCTGTTGCATTCATATTTTTATGGGGACCCCATTAAACGTGTGCATTAAGCTGGTGGAGAAGTGCCACTGCAATGATGCCGTGACAACCTAACCAAGAACGGGGCCCTCCCTCTGCTCAGGGCTCCTTTTGTGTCTTTCTCAAGAAGTTTCCGAACGGCCTTCACTTTTCAACAGCTCTTACTACGTTCATTCGTGAGCACTGCTTCTCTTTTGTTGCTGTTGTGAATGGGGCTGCCTCCCCCAAATACCTTCTAACTGGTTATGTTTGTGAATATGAAAGTTATGTTGATGTCTGTGTGTTACATTTTTATTTCTGCTGCCTTAACTAGTTTTTATTATTTGAGCTTTCTTAACCGCTGATTCTGAGGCTGTGCAGTCCCACGTGGTGGCCACTGTACGGGACAGCACACTGCTGCGGAAGGTTCCATTGGACAGGACTCTCCCTCGGGTTTCCTGAGCATCCTGCAAACAGATCATTTTACCTAGGCTATTCCACATTTTATGCCTTTGTTTCCTCTTGTCCTTTCCTCAACCTGGCTGGTAAGAACATTAGGATCCCCCTTGTAATTTTTTTTAAGTTTATTTATTTTTGAGGTGGGGGAGGGGTAGAGAGAAGGGAGAGAGAGAGTCCCAAGCAGGCTTCAAGCTGTCAGCACAAAGACCAACTACATGGGGCTTGAATTCACAAACCTCGAGATCATGACCTGAGCTGAAATCAAGAGTTGGGACACTTAACCAACTGAGCCCCCCAGGCGCCCCTAGGGTCCCATTTACAATTTTTAATGAAACTGCACATCTTCTGCCCTGCCCTGCCCTGGGGCCTCGGCGTCCAGTATCTCATCCTGCTGTGGGGAGGACAGCGTGAGGGGAGGACAAATTAGCACCAAGACGTACCACGCTGGGTCCGGTCCTCAACGTCTTCGCCCTTCCGGCCCACGTTTAAACCGTGGATAAGACTTCTTTCACAGACAAAAACAGAACTTCCATCTAAAACAAACTGAACAACTGACGTTTGTGAGTCCCGAAAAAGAGATACTTAGATGGCTAAATGTTTCTTTTTTATTGGAATTTGGAATAAATACAAAATGGACGCCTGAGCCCCATTTCATTACTTCAGTATCCCAACAGTCGTGTGTCACACCCACTCTGCCTCCAGCCACGCGCCTCCCACTTACAAGGGGCCTGTCATCGCGCACACCCCTGGCTCGGAGTGCCTTCCACCAGAAGGACCCTAACCCACCTCAGCACCAAACCGGGCTTGTAAGAGTAGAGCAGGCTAAACTCTTTCTACATTGCTGGGAAAATTCACTTTTGGCTAATTTGTTGTTTTGACTAATTCCCAAGTCACTCATTTTTAGAAGGATAAGAGAAAAGAGGGACAGACGGCAAACACACCCAATGCCCTCGGCTTCCCCGGGGCTCTCCCCGACTTTACGTGGAGACGCGCGGCTGGGAAACTCAACCCAGATTCCATGGTGTGCACATCCACAAACCTGTCTCTAGTGCACATGGTTAGGATGGCCTCAGAGAAGCGATAATGAACACGTTCAGAACGGTTAGTTAATTGATAGCCTATATTTAACTCAACACATTAGTCTAGGCCGCAACAATGAACATGACCACAACCCACACTGAACACAGAGAGCTTGGTGAAATATCACGAAAGGGCTTTGAAATCAGCAGGCATCGTGGCCAAGTGAAAAAAGGGAACTTAAAAAAAAAAGGAATTTAGTAAGCCTGTTGTTACAGGATACAATTGCAATAAAGGCAAAGGAATCAAAGGCACCGTGGAAAAGAAAAAGACCAAAGGCGACAGCTCTGAAAGCTTGAAATCCTACCGATAACACTTGAGAATCTTAGAACAACTTCATCAACAACTCCAGAAGCAAGGAATTCTAAAACATGAAATGACATTAAGGTGGCTTTTTTCTCACGGAAGAGTTTCCAAGCCAGACCGCTGACCCCCCTGCACGGTCGTTTCACAGAACAGAGACAACAGTGTCACTAGCAAGCCAGACCGAAAAAGCAGAGGCTGATCTCAGCCAAAATTCCTAGACATGGGCGCGCTATGGAAAGAAAACTCACCCCACAAGGTCAGAAGGCCTGCACGTGGTGGGTTTCTAGGCACTTCTGAAGACCAGCAGGCCACACTACCAGGTCCTTCCTGCACCTTCCCACAGCCCCATACGTTGTCATGAAGGAGCCCAGTTCTCGAAATACACGTACGACCCACAAACGTGTAGTCATACGAGGGAAGTTTAGGAGCAAGGGTAGGAACAGCGCAATGTTAGGCTGCGTTTTTATCTGCACAATGTTCAAATGATTCGAGATTTCCTTACGCCTAACTCTTACAGGTGGTCTCATTTAAAATATATTCAGTTATTTATGACCTGAGAACCACTGACACTGTAAGGGGGCACCTGAAGAAAATAGAGAAACCAGGCCATCTATCTCTTTTCATCACACTGAAAAGGCCAAAATGAGACCAAATCTCTAAAACATCACAAGTGACACAGTCAAATATCAAAAATTCAAAGGACCAAAGATGCATCTAAAACATAGCAGAAAACCACCGAGGACGTGAACCCAACACCCACGTCCCCTCGCTTTGTCTCCGCACTAACCCTGGGGTCTGACTCGTGTGTACTGCATCCAGGGTTATTTCCCCCCCGAGGAAAAAAATGCCATCTTTGTGTTAATGTCATAAAAACCACGACTCCCGGCAGCCAGCAGTCCCCTCAAGAAGACGCGCAGGAGCGAGTATGGGGCAGCCAGCGTGCTGAGCAAGGACCCGGGGCAGGCTCCAGGGCGCTCATGGGGACAGCCCTGCCCCTGCTCACCCCCGCCCACACTTCTCTGCTTTGAGCCCCTCACGGTGTCCCCTGCAATGCCATGTCTGTCCAACTCGGCCAGAACAGACCATCTCAGCTTTGCCGCAGTTGACTGCGAGCCAGTTGGACGGGAGTCCCATCTCGAAGCTCTCGGAGAACCCCTCCTTGAGAAACACCTCTGTTCCTGGTGCAACCCCCACTACCCGCGTCTCCCAGCAGCAGTCAGCCTGGCCCCTGCCCTGGTCCTCCCTCTTCTTCTGGACTCTGACTACCTCCCTGGGGTCCCAAGGTAAACGGGTGCAGAGGGCAAGGGCCCCTCTCCTCTGGCCCTGCTCCTTCACACCCACGCTGCACGGGACAACTACAGAATGCAAACTTCCAACACCTGGGCAGCACCTAACCCGGAAGTAACCACACCCACAGATGCGCATCCCGTTAAACCAACACAAAATGCAACCCAACACAACTTCCTCTCAGCCAGATCACAACGGTGCCCGAGGCCTCCAAGGCCTCCCGGGACAGGGCATGTGTGAGAGAGGAGAAGGGGGGGGGGGGGGGCCACGGGAGGCAGCAGGCCTAGTGACTCAAGTTAAAAAACATAACAGATGCGTGAGGACACTGGCCAGGAGGGCCCTGCAAGGGAAGCCCCTGGACTTGCGGCCACTAAGACCCCAGCCTTGCCCAGGGGCCCTCACTGCTGAGTGGAGTCTGTCTGGCAAAACCAAAGGATATGCTGCTTAGAATACCCAACAAAAGTGTTCAATCTACAAGGAGAACCAAGGGGACAGTTAACACAAAAGTCAACGATACTTAGGGCAGAGGATGAGCACACAAAAGGAGCTTCTAAGGAATTATTAGCTTCTTTAAAAACACTATCTTTTAAAAGAGACTTTCTTTTTTAAAACCATCTTAGACTTAAAGAGAAACTGAGATGACATACATCCAGCTCCCCCTTTATAAACTTCTGTTAACACGGTACATTGGTTACAATTAACGAGACAATATTAACACTTTGTTGTTAACTAAGCTAACAAGCCTTAGTTTATAGTCAGGTTTCCTCAGTTTCCCCTCATGTCCTTCTTCCTTCCTGGTTCTCCCCCCACCCCCCCGCCCCGCCGCCCCGTCCAGGACACCACGTTTCCTTGATCCCATCCCTCTGCTTCTCCTCTGGGCTGTGACAGTTTCTCTGATGACCCTGACGGTGTCGAGGAGGACGGGTCAGGGATCTGGGGGCATGTCCCCCAGTGGGAGCGGCATGATGGCTTCTCGTGACTGGACTGGGGTGGCGGCTTGTTGGGGGGAAGCGCCCGCCTCTTCCCACCCGGCCCGGGCGGGTGCCACCGGCACGGCCTGTCACCGCTGATGTTGGCCGTGGTCACCCGGCGGAGGTGCGTCTGCCGGCTGTCCCCATCCACGCGACTCCTTCCCTTCCCCGCACCGCCCCCCGCGGAAGGGAGTCGCCGCGCGGAGCCCGCGCCCGAGGAGTGGGGAGGTGGGCTCGGCCCCCCGGGGACGGAGCAGCCGCGTAGACGACGTGGGATCCTCCTCCGGAGAAGAAATTCAGTCTGCGCATCAGAGCGTGCCTGCATCGTCTGCCGATGTCAGTCTGGACGCGTGCGTGTGTGTTTTGCACCGTGGGCTGTCACCCAACACGCCCTCCCTCTCGCTGGGACCGATCCGGCTCTGGCCGCTGGGAGCCCCTTCGGGTGGCTCCTGTGTCCCCCCCGACACGCCCATGGAGGTGGCGTCGTGTTGTTCGGGCACTTCCTTCCTGTCTGGGTCTACACGTGCTCCGGGCTCACCTGGGGCATTTCCCGCCCGGCCCTAGAAAGGGGCCCTTGCTCTTTATTTTTTATATGCTCTTTTTTTTTTAATGTTTATTTTATTTTAGAGAGAGAGAAAGAAAAGAAGAGAATGAGCAGGGGAGGGGCAGAGAGAGAGGGAGACGGAGAATCCGAAGCAGGCTCTGTGCTGCCAGCAGAGAGCCTGATGCGGGGCTCGGACTCACCAGCCCACGAACCATGAGATCGTGACCCAAGCCGAAGTCAGATACTCAACTGACTGAGGAAGCCAGGCGCCCCCGTGTGCTCTTTTACGGAACATGCAGTTACACATCTGGAAAATACGCTTAACGGAAGAAGCCAGTTGTACCTACGCTGAATCCAAGTTCTACTTCTGACACCAGCACCCCAAGCTTGTTCCAAGTAAATGGACTTCTCCCACCGGATACTGACTGGCTGGTGTAATGGGAGGGGCTACCTGCAGTGACTGGGATGGGGGAGGAAGCCTAAACCTTTCGTTTTCAACTGTTTGCACGATTATTTCCAAAGATACGCATACTTTTACAATTTAAAACACATAGAACTATTTTAAACCCTTGTGTTGATTACAAGTAGAGGCCAAATCCAAGTAAGGAAGATACACTGACGATTCTGATGTGGAACAGAAATAAGCAAAAAGCATGCTGCGGGCGTAGAATTAATAAATAAACCACATCTGGCAAAGCCCCAGCTGTGACGACTCTCCCTAGGCTGCTGCCAGTTGTGTTTCCCACCTAACGATCAGCAAAGACTTCGGTTCATAATGGACATTCAAAAAATTCACACGTCTGGCTGACTCAGCTGGTGGAGGATGCGACTCTTGACCTCAAGGTCGTGAGTTCGAGCCCAACCTTGGGTGCAGAGCTTACTTATTTGAAAAACAAATAAATTTTATTTAATTTAAATTAAAAATTCAAATGTCTGTATATGAAGTACATAGTTTTTTGGAAATGTTCATAAGAGTTCTGCTTGGGGAGAAAAAACGTACAGTTTCAAAGATGGCAGAGGTCATCCTAACGTCCAAAAGCAAGAGTCCCCGGTTTACTTAAGAAATGCTTTCCTTTCAAACTGCAGTCCAGGAAGTAAACGTCGTACATGAGTAAAACCTGGGAGAAGCATTAACAAAAAAAAAAAAAAAAAAAAAAAAAAAATCACGGCTACATCACAGGCATATTTAAGAAAAAGATACCATAATCTCAAGGTTTTTAAAACAAAACCTCCGTGTGCACACCGCGGGAGGAAAGGTTTCCGATGTCCCCAGAAAGCACTGACCCCAGGGATTTGCAGAATGCTGTAACACGCCAGGGGCATCCGCGTCCCCGGAGTCCCAGCTTAGCAGCTCCGCGGCCCCGGCCAGGGGCTGCGTGGGAGGAAGCCGGGCGTGCAGGGCACAGCGCAGACGTGCACGCTCCGCCGGCTCCAGGGCGCGCGGGCGCGGGTGCGCGCGGGCAGGGCGGGATCCCGGGACCGACGGTTAACAGCCGCCAGCGGGAGTTGGCCGGGTGCGGCTGGCCAGACCGGACCCCACCAAAGAGGACCCTGAGAGGGCCCTACAGAATAGACTTGCGGAGCGGCGGCCACTGCGACCAGCACCGGCAAGGAGACGCGCCCCGAGCACACAGCCATGGCGACCTGGCCCACGCCGCCGCTGCTGCTGCTGCTGCTGGTGGCCCTGCTCCTGCCCGCGCAGACCTGCATGGAGCCGATGGGCACCGCACCCACCCCGACCGCGATCCCAGACGGCAACTCGTCGGCGGGCCGGCCCCTGCCGGGCATTGAGCTCAAGGCCGCAGCCCGCACCCCGCACCCCGCGCCTGGCCCTCTGGACCTGCTGGCCATGCTCATCCCGCTCGCCCTGCAGCTGGTCCTCGGGTAGGGCGCCCGTCCAGCGCGGCCAGGACCCCCGGCGTGGACACAGAGCGCCAGGGCTCCCCTGCCTCCGCTCCTTGACTTCACTAATAGAAATGGATCCAGAAAAGGGAGAATCCCACCGCCACTGGTTTGCAGGCTGTGGCCACAAAGAAAGGTCACACCTCCTGCAATTCCATGTACAGACTGAAAGAAGTTGGCGACATCCTGCTGAGTTCAAGACGGGACTTAGGAACTTTGGGTACCTACACCTCTACCTTGGGAATTAGAAGATACTTTACCTTTATTTTGGCTCATTAAATTTATAAAGTCAAAAAAATGATCAGGTAGTTTGCAAAGTGTTTCTCCGTACGGTGGGTGACAGGCAGAGGCTGGGCCTCCCGCCCACTGCAGCTCTGGAGAAGCTGGCAGTGCTCACGGGAGCTGGTGGCTGCATCTGACTTGGGGACAGCAGGTGACAAAGCCAGCACAATGACAGTAGGCATCCCAAACCCACAGCATGCGCACTCTGCTGCCCTTCCCATCCCAGCCCAACAAGAACCCTGGAGTATCATTTTAACCCAGTGCCAGAGAGCAGATGTATAGAACCTCACATAGTCATCAAATGCTGCTTTATTTTTGTACATGTTAAATCATTTTTACAATTTAAAGGTGACTTTTTTTAAAACATCTCTTTTAAATTTTTTTAATGTTTATTTTTGAGAGAGAGACAGAGCATGAGTGGGGGAAGGGCAGAGAGAGAGGGAGACACAGAATCCGAAGCGGGCTCCAGGCTCCGAGCTGTCAGCACAGAGCCCGCCATGGGGCTCGAGCCCATAAACCACAAGAGCATGACCTGAGCCGGAGTCGGACGCTTAACCAACTGAGACACCCAGGTTCCCCTTAAAACATCTCTGTTAAATCTTGAACATGAGGCGGGGCACCTGAGTGGCTCAGTCGGTTAAGCGTCCGACTTCAGCTCAGGTCATGATCTCAGAGTTCGTGAGTTCGAGCCCCGCGTCGGGCTCTGTGCTGACAGCTCAGAGCCTGGAGCCTGCTTCACATTCTGTGTCTCCCTCTCTCTCTGCCCCTTCCCTGCTCATGCTCTGTCTCTCTCTGTCTCAAAAATAAATAAACATTAAAAAAATTAAAAAAAAAAAAAAGAAAAGAAAATCTTGAACATGAGGTTTGGTAAAGCACGTGTTTGGAAAAGGGAAGATTAGAAGTTCGCCTGAGTTACATTCACACAAGTTTTATGCTATTTGTATACGTTTCTATCTTTATAAACCCACAACTGAACACCTCTCTACCAATATTTTTAGGCAGTACCTGGGACAAAGCCTAAAGTAGTTTCTGGAAGTTAATCTAATACAACCATCAACACACAGACACCCTCTCTGAAGTCTCTCGTCCATCGTCACACATGGACACTCCATTATTTCGGCTATGGGGCCTTCATAACCAAAGACATGCCAGCCTTAGAGAGCATTCCAGAAACACCAAATTCAACAATCTTCAAAACAAGAACAGCATGTGTGAACAAACACTATGTTCTAGAATGCACACTGTGTTTAGTAATTATGCTTTGATTTATACAAAGTGATACGGTAGTGACTTGCATTGAACATAAGTGGCAAATTATTTTTTAAAGGCTTAAAGGCCAATCTAAAGAAAAATCCAAATTTAACAGGTTTTACTCTCTGCATTAAAGGATGACCAACTATAGCCTTATTTGACATAAAAGGAATAATGAAAAGGCTGCTCTCCCACAGGAAATTACACTTTCTTGGTCACCAATCCCTACCACTTCTCTCTCACAGTAATGTTGAATTAACAACCCTTAACAGAAGCCATGGAAATTCCTATCAGATGATCCAAGGTTTAATTCCAATCCCAAGCATCTATCCAATTTTATCTCTACAGTTTGGAGAAGCCATTTCCAGCTCTACCTGCCCACTGGTAAAACAACTTGGGTATGTGTTTTGTTGGGGAAAAGTATGTCCCCATACCGGAGACCAATCATTTCTGCTCTACAGGAAATGCCCGGTCTGGCCTAAAACACTAAGTAACCTGGCCGTGTCTCCAACTCCAAGGCAAAGGCAGCAAGGCTCAGGGATAAGGTGACCAGCTCCTGACTTCCTGGACACTCACCCGTCTTGAGGGGCTCTGCCAGGTGCCCCGTCTAGCTCTTACTATCCAGACACTGTCTCACATGGTTCACATGATCATTCAGTCCTCACAGTAACGAGGGAGGTATTAGTATCCCCATTTTACAGATCGGGAAACCAAGGCCCAGAAGGTCAAACATGTCAGGGTCACACAGTGAGAGGTGGGGTTGGCATGGCTCAGACCAACAGTCTGGTTCCAGAGTCCAGGCAGATGCCCACTTCCTTCAGCTGCCTCTCAACTGAAGACAAGAGGATACCCCTACAGATAAGCAGGTCCGGATCGTCTCAGAGGTGGGGGCCACCATCTGATGGAGGAAGAGCAGCACAGGGAAAGCCACGAGGTGGCAACAGGCGAGGCATATACAAGAACCTGAAGACGCAAGGAGCTAGACTCAAGCAGACAGAGCGGTCAGAGGGAGGAGGCTGGGGGCCTGAACTCAAGCAGATAGAGCGGTTGGAGGGAGGAGGCCGGGGGCCTGGAGCACGCGGGGAGAGCAGTCAGAGGGAGGAGGCTGGAAACAGGTGGGAGGCAGTCAAGCCCGGTGTCTGTGGGTAAGGAGTAAGTACAGTTTTACTGCGCCCAAGGTCAAGCCTAAGGGCCTGTAAGTGCAGGGCAAGAGAGTGGGCTCTGGCTGCTGCATGAAGGGCACCGGGAGCACAAGGCAAGATTTGGGGCCCAGGAGGGTCAGGAGGCTTCTGTTGAGGGCAACGGACAGATGATGGTGGCCTGGGGCCCCTGGGCGGAGGGGAGACACAGAGAAGCAGGCATCCTGGGTAGAGAATGGATGGGACAGCAGAAACAAAAGGTGCAGGGAACTAGATGTGACACCGAGGAAAAGCTGCCAGGTTGCCAGCAACTTGGGGGGGGGGGGGGGGAGTCGGTGACATTCACTGTGAGAAGAAGGGGTAGGAAATTAAGGAAAATACAGTAGCTGGTTCCAGATGTTCAGGAACACCTGTGAGACACCAGACTGGAGGGGGAGTGCGATGTGCCCCCTGGCAGGCCTGGGCCCCAGAGCCCAAGGGGCTGGAGACGGAAAAGCAGACGTGCCCGCCCCCCCAGCTACCGCCTGTCAAAGTGGGCACGTCCACGCCCCCACCCCCAAAGCTTCTTCCCTATAGGCTCTGTCCGGCCAAAGGCTCCGCCTTCCACGCGGCTACGCAGGCCAAACCCCACGCAATGGGTCTGCCGTCTACCTGCCCTGTTCCTTCACCGCCGACCTGGACAGCGGCCTCCCCACCCGCACCCGCACCCGCACCCACACTCTCACCCGCACCCGCACCCACACTCTCACCCGCACCCGCACTCACACTCACCCCCACCCCCGCACCCGCACCTATACCTGCACCCACACTCACACCTACGCCCGCACCCGCTCTCCAGCCAGCGCCGCGGAGAACCTTCCAAACGGCAGTTGTGATTTCATAGCCCATACCCCGCCACGGCTTGCTCAGAAGAAGGCTCAACCACCCGCGGCGCCCGCAGCCCCCTCTGGCCACATCTGCCTCCTACAGCTCCGGCGACGCCGCGCCCTTTGGTGAGCGCCTCGCGGGTGGAGAAGGCTCGCAAGGAACCGCACGCCCGCCCTCTGTTCTTCCTGACCTACAGGCACTGCCGAGAAGGCGGGGAAAGTCCATCCTCACAGCCGGTTCCCTGCAGGAAACCCGGGGGAAAGGAGCTGAACTTGAACAGGAAGCGCCCTGGGGACGTTTGAGACGTGGGGAAGGTTCGTCCCAAGTCCCAGGCGAGCTCCCCCGGGGGGCAGGGCTTCTCTCTCGTGTAGGCGACCTCAGAAACCACGCAAGAGGCTGCGAAGCGTGGGCGAATACGAGAGCGGCTCCTCTGGAGGAGGGTCTGCCGCTTCCGGGCCCCGGGGCCGCTGTGTGAGGCTGGGCCCCGGCAGATAGCGGGCGGCGCCTGCCTTCCCAAGCCGCCCAGCCTGAGAGGGCTCTTCTCCAGGCATCTTCCACAGACACGGCAAAAGTCACTTCGGGGGTGGCAGGGGCCCCCCTCCTCTCGTGCCCTGCCGTGAGAACCCAGCTCGCTCCCTCCTCCCTACAGAGGGAGGCCTGGTTCCTGGCGCAGGTTGCTGCCTGGGCCCACCCACAGCGACCGTGCCCTCAGGTCACTGCACAGAAGGGGCTTGTCCCTGCCAAGCACACCCCACACCTGCCGCCAGCCGTCCGTGTCACCAGGTAGGTTAAGTCTGTCTGGTTTGAGGTACAAGACTGGCGAGCTCGCCCAGCCCCAGACCGCCCCACTCTCCAATTATTTTTTATGAAACAGAGCCTGCAGCTATCTCCACGCACCTGTCTATGGTGTGGACTTGAGACATAAGAAGCGGGAAGCGTCTGGCAGTCAGGTACCCGGACCCCTCCCCCACAGAGTCTGACTCTGCTGCACAAACTCTGCCCCAGACCCTAGTGGCCAAAGGCGGCTCTAGCACTCTTCCAGCCAATGAGACACACGCTGGGGGTTTCCAGAAATGCCTTCCTGTTGGAGACACCGCCCCTTCCTGCTTCCCTGCCTTTCTACGGAACATCAGGCTGGAGTCAGAATTCACCACAAGACCCGAGGAGCTAAGTATGAGAAGGAAACAGCAGACTGGAGACAGGTCCAGAAACCACTGTTCCGGCCCCAGACTGTCCACTTCTTGGTATAAGGAGCCCAGGAATGGAAAACCACACCAGCCAGGTTTTCTGCTACACGCTGCCAAACCAACCCTGACCCAAACACAGGCCACGGAAACGTGGGCACAAGTCCTATGAACAGGCCTGCTACAGACCCAGATCCACAGCAGCGACCGTGACTGCCTCTGGCCTCCAAAAGCTCGTGTTCCAGGGCAGAGGGAGAGTCAACACGTAGGCCAACCGGCAGACAGGGCCACGCCGAGTGTTTATAGAGCGGGGTGACGTGGACAAGGACAACACGGGGACACAGTCTCGCCAAGGAGACAACATTTGAGCTGATGGCCCAGAGACAGGCAGGTGGCAACCTTACAAACACCTGGGAGATAGATGACAGTCCCCCACAGGAAGAACGGGGGGAGGGGGGCTCCATTTGTGCAGATCGGCAAACAGGAAAAATGGAGGGAAATCACCCAGGGAGAAGGCCTGTGCACTTTTTCCTAAGGGAACTTACTTTCCCCATCATGACAGGAAGTCACTGGAAGGGGTCAAGTAGGCGTTACCTGATGAGACGCGCCCCTCGAAGGATGTCTGCAGTGACCCCATGAGGGCGGACCACACGGGAGCAAGTCTGGACCCCGGAAAGCCAATGAAGAGCTCCTGGGGCTTAGAGAGGGGGATCAGCGGGGGAAGACGGGAACAGATTTGGAGGAGCTGGCAGGCCTTGTGCAGTGAGCAAGGCGGGAGAAAGGAGTGAGAATGGTCACAGGCCCCCTGGGAGGCAGTGGGAGGCAGGGATGGGCCGGGGATCAGCTCTGAGCAGGTGCACGTGGCACCACTTCCAGAGTGGAGGGCAGGGGCTGGGGCTCCAGGGCAAGCAGGCAGGAGAGGCATCCGCACCCAGAGCAGGTGGGGAGTGTGGCCCTTGGGCCAAGGGCAGGTGGGGGCTGGGGGACCAGGCGGCTCAGGCAGTTCTGTCAGATGCTGCTGAGGGCCTGAGCAAGACAGGGACAGGACAGTGGCCACTGACCCTGACAAAGACAGGTCACTGGTGACTCAGAAGAGTCATTTCAGAGGGACAGGGAGGCCAAAACTCAACCAGAACAATCAAGTAGGTGGTGACAGTGGGGGCAGGCATCCGAGCTGGGAAGCCCCAGCATGAACACCACCGTCTGCCGTCCCCCACGTGGGGGTCCTGGCTCAGTGATTCCTCAGGTCACCTTTGTGCATGTACTGCTAGATACATAGGAGTGATTCTTCCACAAAGTCACTTCCACAAGTCATTTACTTGCACCCTCTCCCCCCATCCCCATGCGAGGGGCACTCGGGAAAGACTGGCAGGGAGGAGAGAAGAGCCACGTGAACATCGCCCACCAGGACAGGGTCCTGAGGATACACAAGTGTGGAGCTGAGACACAGCCGGACACAGCACAGCACCAAAACACCAGAGATACACTTTCCCCCAAATCCACAATTCAAAACCATCCTGGGGAGTTAATGAAAGCTTTTCAAAATTTTACTTAAAGATTTCCGAACATAAAGGTAACTCCAGACGACAGATGAGCCCGGGCTCTATACTGGGCTCTCGGCACTTGAGAAGCTCTGCCCTGGACAAGAGTCAGGACGGGCAGCCTGACGGAAGCTGAGACCGTGGGTCTTTAGTGAGGCTCAGAATACACACTGGACACTGCACTCGAATCCAGCTGTGCGTCAAGTTGTAAAGAATGTTTCCGAATAATTTGATGTATTTTATTTCTCAAAAGAGCCTCAACTTTTAAAAAAAATTTTGTGTTTATTTTTGAGAGAGAGAGAGAGAGAGAGAGGGATGCAGAGTGTGAGTGGGGGAGGGGCAAGAGAGAGGGAGACACAGAATCCAAACAGGCTCCAGGCTCTGAGCTGTCAGCACAGAGCCCAACGCAAGGCTCGAACTCACAGACAGCGAGATCATGACCTGAGCCGAAGTCAGACACTCAACTGACTGAGCCACCCAGGTGCCCCTATCAAACATTTTTTAAGCCCCTACTATACCACGGCTGTGCAGGGACAGGAAACGCAACCCCCAGGTGCTTATCAGGGCAGGGAAGAGATAAGTGCCCAGAGTTACAGCCAGGAGGACACAGAATAATTAAGTTCTGGCCTATAACTTAAAAAATGCAGGTCTTGGGGCACCTGGGTGGCTCAGTTAGTTAAGCACCTGACTTCGGCTCAGGTCCTGATCTCACGGTTCGTGGGTTCAAGTACCACCTCGGGCTCTGTGCTGACAGCTCAGAGCCTGAGTCTGCTTCGGATTCTGTGTCGCCTCCTCTCTCTGCCCCTCCCCTGCTCATGCTCTGTCTCTGTCTCTCAATAATAAACATTAAAAAAATAAAAAATAAATAAAAATAAAAGATAAAAATCCAGGTCTCGGCTGGTAGCATGTACCTTCTGGGCCTCATCACCCTGCCAGACTCCTGCTGCAGCAGACCCATCCCACCGCACCCCCCAGATGTGGCTGCCTGTGCGTCCTCCAGGCCCCTGGTATAGGGGCCTCTTCCTGGGATAAGACAAGGCAAAGCGGGGTGAGGCCAGGCCAAGAGGCAGGCAGGTCCGCTCAGACACCGCTGTGCACACACAATGACAGATTTCAGCCTCAGATCACGACCACCCTGACCCTCGCCACATGGGACAAGGACTAGTTCTGGACCACAGAATCAAATGCAAGAGGTGGCAAGAATAAAATGCAAGAGGTGGCAGGAAAACACTACCAGGTCAGAGAACAGCAACAGCGTGGCTGGGAGGGCTCAGCACACACAGAATGCCCACTTCTCTCTTCCACTCACAAGGGACGTCAGCAGGCACTTCTGGAGACCCGCCATGGGGAGCGTAAGCAGATGGGGAACAGAGCGGCTGGTGCACCCGGGCCTAGTGCTGCGAGAGGGTCCCTGCAGCCGAAACCCGGCTCTGACGACGCTTTCCTCCTGGGACCTGGGGACCGCTAAGGACAGCCCCGCACAGCATGCCAGCTGCTCAGCACCCCAGCGCCCCCCAGCCATGGTTCACACCAGGCTCCTCTGTGGCCCGAACCACGTGAAGGTGGGCATGTGGCCCCCACAGTGTGGCAGGAGCCATGCCCCTTCCTTCCTCTGGCAACCCTGCTTATCTCAGAGCGTGGGCTTCCTGGTTTTCATTGTTTACTGTGTAAATATTGGGGTGGGGGATGATATGAGACTCATCAAAAGATTTCAATAACCTAGTAACAGATTACCCTGTCGGTGCTAGAAAACAAGATAAAGATTTCCTTGGCCCTAAAAACCTAAACATGATAGTACTTTTGACATCTCAGGACCCGAGATCTCCCTTTAAGAAAGAGAAATAAAAAATACAAAAATGCATGACGATGAATTACTCATATTTTATAGGATTGGGAGGCTTTATTTATCAAAATGGCTTTTTAAATAATTATTCAGGTAAAGTTAGACTTAAGATATTCAGAGCTTCACTGATTCCCTCCACCTTACCTGTGTTTTAGGACGATCCCCACTGTGATCAGTACTTTGACACTTAAAGAAAGATGTTTTGTTCTTCCATTGACATCAAGAGTATCACTCTGGCTTACAAATTTAAGTACAGATAAAGAAGATGTACCCATTTGTTAAAATCTAGCAAAAGCCCAACAATGGAAAAATGACTTCAGATGATGGCTCTTGAATTCTCATTCCAAGATTTAAAGGTTATCTCTAAGGGTTCAACTCTCATGTTAAGACTTAGTCCCCATAATTATTATTTTCAAAGATTAAATTCCAAAGTGCAACTATACTGAGAAAAAGATAATATTTATCCCCACGAAGATGCTTTTCTTTGATCTTTGCTGTCCATCTTTCCAATCCCTCTCAGCAGCCAGATGCACTATGGCAGAGGTAGGGGGGTGGGGGGTAGGGGGCCAGCTCAGCCGGTCCCTTCCATGAGGTCGAAGCTGGCTGAGGAGAAAAGGAAGAGCCTCCGAGGTCTCCCTCCATCCTCGACAGACACCCGGCTAGTCAGGTGTCATTGGAGACCAGGGCAAGGAAAGGGAATGTGTTTTTGCCTCTGGATCTCGGCTGAGGGCCAGGCACACCTTCTAGGCCAACGGGCCCAGCAGGCCAAAGGTTCTTCTGTGCACCAGAGAATGCTAGGGGGCCAGGAGCCAAGACCCACCCACACTGTGCTTTTCACACTGTTTCCCAATATCCTCCCCAAGGAATGAGCAACGTTGATCTCTAAGGGCTTTTTAATTATCTGAATAAATAAAACAGAACTATTTTCTCTTATTAAAATGAGCGGATGGATTTCGGAGGTCCCCTGGCCTGCCTCCAGCCTGCCTACCCGCCATGACGGCTAAATTCATGGGGGTGGGGGTAGGGGAGAGCCTCTAGACGTTTCTCCCCCAGGCAAACCCGCCACTCTCCCTGGGCTGAGGGTCCACTGGAGAACGGGGACTCGCATCCTTGATCTCCTCCACTCCCACCTGACCACACAGCGTGGAACAAATGCACAACACACCATATGGTGCTTGGGAACCGGACTCCCATCCCTCGGAGCCAGCGGGCTGCCAGAGGCACAGCCCCACGCGCCCTGAGGCCTTCAGGAGGCAGACAGAGACCACCCCGGGAGGGAATAAGCCCGCTGGCATCCAGAGAGCTGCAGGTGATGAGCTCACCCACGGCTCCTCCTCAGATGACGGTCCACGCACCTGTGTTGTCTCACGAACTCTTCCAGGCACTCTACCGTCGCAGCCCTTGCAGAAATTAACCTTTCCTGATGTAACACCACCAAAACCAGTTCCTTTGCCTTTTCATCATGAGAATTTAATAAAAGCAGAAATAATTATATAAGTAGTTAGGCTAAACACCAACTAACACTGAAGCAGGGAATTTTGAGATCAAGCAGTGGAAGAAATCACACTGATTTAAGGGTGATTTAAGATAATACCAGGGGTAAAGACAAGCGGAGGTCTGAGTGAGGAGAAAATCGGGAAGGCCAGTCAAACTGGAAAAACATGCAGCTTAAAGGTACGTGGGAACCTGTGCTCCATGAAGAAAGACACCGAGTTATTCATTCGCTGCCGCACCTTTGGCCTCCAAAGTGCCTGACACACAGTAGGTGCTGAAAAGCTACCGGTCAAATGATTGCATACGTGACGGAAAACAGGTTCAGTTTACACGGGGGAAGACGGAGAGCTCCGTGAATAGAAGATGCTAGCAACCCCTCAGATTATAAGACACTTACTATCATGGGACCAACATTGCTCTTCTAATACAGTTAGTGCTACAGTAGCAACCATGGGCCAGATGTCACCTTTCCGATAAAAGTCACTATGAGTCCTACGTTTTACTCCCTATAAACAGGTAGCTCCGAGAGGCAAACACAGAGTTGTAAATGCACAGAACAGAAAACAAGAATGATGTGAAGGTCACACCAGGAGCAAGGACGGGATGGTGACCAAGGTCGGACCGGCGGCTACCCCAGGGAGCCAGGAGAGCTGACTTGGACGGACATGAGGAAGCCTCAGGGTGGATGTCGGAGATGGTCACGTGATCGCACACAGCCGGGAGGGTCACCAGGCTGCACCGGGTTTCAGTGGTAGCTGGCACCAGCCCCTAGCAGCTAAGGAGAGAGGACTATTACATTTTCTGGAATTTGGGGAGCCTGCTGACAGCTCACTGGTAGCTTGAAACAAGCAATGGTGAGAACATTTACGCCACAGAAACTGGCAAATGCTATCCATCAGGGCTTTTTACGTCCCCCTCCCTCCAGAAAGCATCTGTTAAACATTTACCAGCACAGCACTACATACACCTTACAGTATGTCAACTATACTCCAAAAAAGTAAAAAGCTAGGGGGCTGAAGGGAGGAAGGACTTTTTTGATAAAGGAAAAGGCCTTGCGATACGTAGAAAATTTAATTTTCAATGTGTTGAAGGTAAAGAATGAAATGTTTAACAGCAAGAAATCTACTAATGAAATTTACTATATTAACAGATTAGACAGGAAAAACCATACAACCATCTCAACAGATGCAGAAAAAGCATACAAAATTCTACTGCTATTCATGAGAAAGCTTATTTTAAAAAACTCTCAGCCAAGGAGGAAGGTGACCTGCTCACCTAGATAAAGGGTGTGCACAGAACAGCTACAGCAAATACCACACCTGGCGATGAAACACGAGCGTCTACACCGGGTGGAAGCCAGCGCAAGAGGGGCGCCTTGACCACCACTGCCGTGCGAGCAGTACATCTGAGGTGGCACCGGGAGCCCCAGCCAGTGCACGAGGGGAAAGTACAAAGATTAGACGGAAACAGCATCACCTGCACAACTTGATCCTCCGCCTAGAAAACACGAGACACGATCGCAAGCTGTGCGCATAACCGGCATGCAAACCCAAGAGGCTCCCTGCACGGCAGCAATAAGCAATTAGAAACGTAACTGGAGAAACCACTCAGCACGTGGTAACCGTGGGCACAGGGCAGGCTGCTTGGGGAGCAGTAGGCTACCGGCTAGCCAGCGGGAGAAATGTCACACGTCACTTCCAACCATATAAAAGCAAATTTCACATAGGTTAATGAGCTAAGTGAGGAAAAGAGGCCAGAAGAAATGAAAGAGGAATGCTCCTGAGGCGGGGCAAGTGTGCTCAGACGGGACTCAAAGCCCAGGTCGTAAAGGAAATGTCCAATACATTTTAACATATAAACATTTAAAATCGCTCTCTGGAAAAAAATAATAAACTCAAAAGACGTAGGAAAAGACCCAGGAAAAGACCTGTAGCCACGTGAAATCCCCGATATGGGCCTCCGGTGTCCCCATCAGCCAGGGCCCCCGACCGCCTCCCGGGCACAGCGCCGCCTCCCACTGGAGCCAGGTGATCCCGACACAACCCCCCTGCCCCTCTCCCCAGGAGTGGAAAGCACAGCTCCAGAATATGCTGCACCGCGGGCTCAAGGCCACCAGAATTCCCAGTAAGATGGAAGGAGAGGGTTTCCCACTGGATACAACTCTGAATCCCCAATGGCAGCTCAGACGATGGGAGGACTGGGTGGGAGGACCAAGGAGGTGGCCCCATCCTCACCCTGAGCGCCACAGGTGTCTCGTCATGTTTTGTTATGTGCTTTTTCACCTTCCTGTTTTGAAACTATTGGCTTACAGGAAAGCCGGAAACAGTAGAGAGTGCCCACCTGTCGTCCGCTCAGCCTCTCCTAACGTTTGCGTCTTACCGCATCACTGATAAATTACTAAGCTAGCAGATGATCCCGGCACAACACTATTAGCTCAATCACGAGCTGCATCTGAATTTCACCCGTTTTCCTACGAAGACCACTCTGTGCCAGGAGCCCATCCACAACCCACGGTGCACTTCACCATCATGTCCCCCCAGACTCCTCTGAGCCTCCACCACCCCTCAAGCCTTCCTTGTCCTTTGGGACCCGGACACTTGAAGAGCACAGGTCAGGTGTTCCTCTGGGGTCCACTACCTCCTCGTGAAAGTGCTGTGATTACGCATCTGTGGCAAGAACACTGGACACATGATGTGCCCGTGGGGCATCTGGGCTATATGATGGCGACCTGTCTTACCACAGGTGACGTTAACTTGGGTCACCTGGGTTAGCTGGTGTCTGCTGGCTTTCTCCACTCTAAAGTTACTATTTTTCCCTTTTTAATAAGTAAATAACTTGGGGAAGAGATAGAGCCCAGGCAAATATCCTGTTTCTCCTCAAACTCTCACCCACTAATCTCAGCCCCCATCCCTGAGTCTCACCTAAACTAATCGTTGCTGTACTGTCTTTTCTACGTCCTCACTCTTTCTACACTAATTAGAACCCTTCTGTCGGGAAGAGCTGCTCCTTCTCCCCCCGTTTATTTGCTTCTTTATTCAATTATTTGTTTATATCAGTACAGAGTAGTGGGTATTTATTCTAGTCTATGGATTATAAACCGATCCTACATCATTTTATTTCCTCGCTCAGACTGACTCAACTCTGGCCATCTTTCCCGCTTGGGGTGGGCCCCCGTGCCCTCTCGACACACCCCACCCTTCCTGAGCACCTCCTTACTTTCTGCACGGCCAGGTGTCCTGGCTGCACCTGTTCCTTCCTATCGGAGGATGATATCTGGGCATGCTCGCCATTGCTGGGGCCTGTCAGGGGACGGAGACCCAGGGCACGTGCGTGTAACCCTCATGCTCACATCCATCTCTGCGTGTCCCTGTACACACCTATCCCGATGTGCACACGTTAGAGACCGTGGGTTTACACTGCAACCTGGCTCTGGTCGCCCACCCGGACGGACGACCTGTTCGGTCCTGGGTGCACACAGAGTAGGTTCACCCTGCGAACCTCAACCCCATGACAAGCACGGTTCTGTACAGTCCTCGGCCTCACAGAATGCAGCCAAAATGCCGTCTTCCAAGATGAGGCTGCCACCTTTCTTCCCGTCCCTTTTCCTGTGGCTCCGTTGTTGTTTGTGGGGACACTGAGGTTTGCTTCTGTGTGTATTCCACTTTAGCGCCCCCCCACCTCCTGGCTGAAGTTAACGTGCTTCATTTGGGCGTGTGTAAACAGCGCAGTGGCTCCCAGAGTCAGGCTGTAGCGAGCGGTGTGCTTGGAGGGGCACCGCGCCCCCACACCTGCAGCCGAGTCTACTCCCCTGTCCCTCCCAGCCCCTCCCACCCACCCCCGTGGAACCAGTCCAGCCCCTGGCTCCGGCTCGTCCATCCCGTTCCCTTTGGCACGAACGCGCAGCCGCGCCTGTGTCTTCCCACGGCCCTTCTTCCTGGTGGACAGAGCACAGCACCCTCTGGCAGCGTGCCTCGCTCGCTACCTGGGTCTTGGAAGTCACCTCAAATCAGTTCACAGAGGCCGTACCGTCCTGCAGGTGGCACTTTGCGCCGTGGTCGACACACCTGCACGGATACGTAGGTCATTTCCATATGTGTTTCCATAGAGTTGGAGGTGCGCCCTCAAGCTAGACTCCTAGAAGGGAAAATGCTGGGGCGAAGCACCGGGCACATGGGGTTCCGCAGGCCGAATGGGGTGTTTTCGTGCCCAAGCACACAGCACTGATCTCCTCAGGCGGAGGAAATAAACAGTCAAATGAAGGGAAAGAGCTCATCTGCGGGGCCCGACACGGAGGGCTGTCAGCATAAGCCACCCTAGTAGCCGACGCTCCGCATCAGGACTGTGACATCTCACCCTGGAAGTAAAAGGTTCACGCGAGTCAAGAAGCTCAGCGCACGGAGACAGACGTGGTGAGCAAGCCACCCAAAATCTAGCGAATGGTCTTTACTAGCACTGTCCGTAACAGCGAAATGTTTTTATCCTAAACCCCATTTCGAAGCCCACACCCACGCGAGCACATATCCACACACAGCCGTGTTTGCTAATGTTCGGATCAGCTTTATTCACAGTAGTCGGAAAGTGCGAACACCCCAAACGCCCAGCCCCGGCCAAGGGACAGAAAGGATGTGCTGGATCCACGCAGGCAGGACCACCGAGCAAGTGACAGGAACAAAGTGTCGATCCATTCCACAACATGGGCGGACCCCAAAAGCCTTGTTAAGGGAAAGAAGCCTGACCCGAAAGACTACAGGTTGCAATGATTCCATTGAAGTGCAATGTCTAGAAAAGACAGATTTGTAGACACAGATCAGTGGCTGCCAAGGCCTGCGGCTGGAACGGGAATTCACACAAACACAGGAACATTCCGGGGTGACGGAAACTTTTTTAAACTGGACTCTGGTGGGACACCTGGGTGGCACAATCGGTTAAGCGTCCGACTCTTGGTCTGGGCTCAGCTTTGTGAGTTCAAGCCCTGCATCGGGCTCTGTTTTGACACTGCGGAACTTGCTTGGGATTCCGTCTCTCCCTCGCTGTCTCTGCCTCTCCCCGACTTGTGCGTGCACACTCACGCTCTGTCTCCCTCTCTCTCAAAGAAAACTTGAAAAAAACTTAAAACCGGACTGTGGTAAAGGCTGCACAACTCAGACATTTGTGAAAGTCACTGAATTGTCTTGTCTACAGAGGGTACATCTCACGACAGCCGCTTATACACAAAAGAAAACAAACCCTCCTCACAGAGCTTCCCCCACCTGTTATTTCCCGAGCGCGTCCCCTCAGAGCACTCAGAAAGGTGCACCCCCAGACAGCTGGGTCGCACGTGCGACGGCACCGCTTCTCCCAACGATCAGCGGGACTGGGAAACACAGGTCGGCTCTCCCACATCCTGGCTCCTCCACTCACAGCCGGGCTCTGTCCCAGGAACCCAGCGTACCCTGCACAGGGTGGTCCCAGCTCAAAAGTCTGGGAACTAAAGGGAAGAAAACTCCCTTTCCTACAGCAAGGGCTTGCGGTGAGAAACACCTAAGTTCATCAAACCCTCCTCTCCCTGCCCGGCCCTCCCCCCACCCAGGGAGTTTAAGGGGAGCTGGGGGACACCGCACACGGCACTCTCCGCTCCCTCCAGAATACTCTGCCGGTTTGCGCAACACCCGCTCTTTCTATGAAAATATCAGGCCGCTCGCAGTTTCGTCAGAGGGAGAAAATCAAAGAATAGAAAGCTTCATAGTAGAACGATCAACGATGTCACTCGTTCATGTGCATGTGGGTGAAAGCCCTCTACTGCGTGACACAAAAAACGTTAATGAGGGAAAACCCCCAGAGTAGGAGTGACAAGAAGTGAAGAGAGCGCGAGCTACATTCGGGTGACACTGCACCACGTACTCAGGACACGCAGCCAGCAGTCCCGAGAGGGCGTTCCCTCGCACCACTGCCGAAACCAGCCAAAAGGTGACGGGAGTGACTTTTCCATAGGTCTTCGGTGATGGGCAAATCTAGGTTGAACTCTCTGACCCCAAATTATCACTGCTCCGAATTCCTATGATTCGTTCCCATGAATTGCACATCTTCCTGGATTAAGATTCTGCAGCCCCAACTCCCAAAGCGGCTTCCAGCTGACGCAGTTTACTGCATGTGCCGCGACAGCCCTGAAACTGTTAACCTAAAAAATGACTACACGAGGCCCTTGAAACATTTAGATAACTTTTCGGTGAAAGTAAAGTTTTACTGCATTGCCAACCACAAAAGAGGCGGCCCGCCCAAGAGCACCGTGCTATGACAGAAACATACCGTAAAAGCCAGCGCGGATCATGGATTCAAGAGCGACCACTCTGTTGGACTATTATTTGGGGTAGATTCCTATTCTGAAAAAGAATCAAATTCGAAACAATCCAGACTAATAAACATACAGTTTCACGCGACTGATGTCACGCATCGCCAGGACAGAGCAGACGTAACCCCTCAAATCGCTGCTCTGTAGACGGTGGCCTGAGCACGTAGGTCCCTCTTCAGATCGAGCCCAGGTCTAGACCACGTGAAGCATCTGAGTGAAGTCTCACCGTTGTCCGTCAGTCTTTGGATAGTGAGCGCTTCACACAGGACCCTACTCCCCGTCTCTACCTGGGGACGCCCCCTGAGTGAGCCCCCCTTCCTAAGGCAGAAGCCCTGCCCTCACACAGCCCCGGCACACATCAGAGGCAGGTCGCACCGACCGACACAAAGGCTGGCCTCAAAAGAGAGAAAGCTGGCAAAGCAGGTGCCCGGCAGAACCAACTCCTCACAAGAGAAGAAACGGAGATGGAGGAGAGCCGGGTGCCAGGTGGGGGGGTGAGTGTGGGCAGAGGGGGCCCGCGGCCCCGCAGGAAGCCTGCTCCTTGGCCTCACGCACAGGGCGGAGAGCTACCCGTGTCCTCGAGTAAATCCCTCTCCTCAGGAGAACCAAGCGCGCGAACACCCAGAGAGCCAGAGAATTCACGTACACTGAGCCGAAACAAGAAAAAGAAGTTGGGCCTGTGTGTGCGGCCTGCACAGAAAGGCACAGAATACGAGGCAAGCTCCAAACTTACCCCCCGCCCGACCAACAGATACGTTAACAAGCTCAGTTCCTAACTCTATGATGTCACGGCAGGGGGGCTGACTCAATACCGCCTCCCAGGGAATGATCTGTACGATAAGCTTTAGACTTACGCACCTGAAAACAATCCTCGCTCAGTTTAGTTCCAGACAACCAACAGAGTCTAGTCCCCTAAGACTAAGAAAATGGAACAAGGGAATCCCCTGGAGCCAGAACCCATTCCTCCACCCCCCGAGATGCTGCCTCCTGACCCCCCTCCTCCCGCACCTCACCTCTTTCAGCAGAGCTGCCTGGTCCAGAGCGGGGGGGGACAGGATACCCTGTGCCGGGCGCTAGCCTCTGGCGGACCGTAGCAGCCGCGAAGGGACGGGACATTGCCCACTTTCAACACAGGACCGCGCACAGGTTCTAGGATAAACATTTATTCAACAGCTCGCTGAATGGCCCCTGAAACCCTCAGAATTTATTATTTTACTCTTGCATACGAGAGTCTCCTAGAAATGGAACAAACCTTGGAAGTCACCAACGTGACCGCCCTTGTTTTCCGCTCCAGGAGCCTGCGGCAGGGTGGGAAGCAGGTGGCCCAGCAAGTTCAGAGGCAGAGCCGGGACGAAATCCCCAGCTTCCTACACTCCGGGACACTCTCGCTTCCTCCTCCACCAAGCACCTTACAAGCCGCCTTCTCTCCAGGTTTTAAACCGGTTAAGCCTCCACCGCCGAGTCAGGTGTTTTTCATCATATTTGGCTGCTTTTCTGAAACCTCCCAGAATTACCCATATTCTCATTTCTGTCACAATGTCGCTATATCCGTTACGTCCCTGACGGTCATTACTTAAGAGAACGCTTTTCAGTTGTAGGGCTGCCCTCCGGGGTTCAAATGGCGGCAGCAGGACGCAGCTGCTCTCGTAGGTTGAGGGCTCCCTGTTCGCAACAGACTAGTTTACTCTACCGTACTTCATGGTTTTAGACCAATTTTGAATGTTTTGTAAATGTTTCTATTCTACGAAGAAAAGCACAAAAATCTGGAGATAACACAGACATACGGGGCATAAATAGATGACTGATTCACCGAGTACAACAGGAGCATGGGAGGGGCAGTGCGGGAGGCAGGCAAACAGCTTCGATCGGCTCGCCACTTCCTACCTGCGCAGAAAGTAAGAACACGTTAGTCATTTGTCCACAGACACTGACGACTGCCTCCTCTCTGCCATGCACCGTTCTGAGCCCTCAGGAGGGAGACAGAGCGAGACCCCCGCCTTCCGGAGGCTTCTGCTCAGAGGGCAGCCTGATGGGAGGGAGGAGGAGTGGATACGGAGGGACAGCAGGGCACAGTGGGTGAGAGGTGAGGGTGCAGAGGGGTGAAGCCCAGACCCCACAGCCAGAGGGGTGACCAGAGGGGACAGCGGGCCCCTGGGGGGACTGAGATGGGGGAACTTGCAGGGCTCCGAGCAGGAGAGTGATGGACCCGTCCTCCCCACTTAGGGCTCTGCTTTGGCTGACGGTCAGGAACAGGTGGAAGGAGGCCCGGGGCAGGAGCGTGCGGAGCAGAGGGTGAGGACAGTTCCACAGGAGGGGAGCCCCCTCAGAGCATCACGAGCAGTGGGCTGGATCAAGCTCGCTCCGACATTCCTGACACACGGGAGAGCTTCATATGCGTTAGCCAACACCACCCGGCTCTCCCAGAACTTACCGAGCCCCTTACATCAGTTCCCCGTCTGAAACACAGAGGTGACCCACGCTCAAGGGAACACTCGTGAGGAATAACTAGGTACCCGGGACTCTCAGCTCCGGACAGTTCCGTGTCACGGCAGCTTCCACACGTGCACCTGTCTGTGTTTTACAAACAACATGGTACGCAGGCTCCTGATCGCACGGAAGGATATTAACATCCTGCACGTCGCACACCAAGGGATGAGCAAGCTGCAGATTCGAAGAGAACCCGCTGTGAGATGACGCCCGTAAGTGAAGACCCTTCACCTCGGGTCCTTCTGCCACCGAGCATCATGGCAAGCCAGGGAGCTCCAAGGGCACTTCTTAATCCCTCCGGTCTCCTCATCTCCTGGACTCGACCCACCGCCAGACCCTGCTGACTCCCGCTCACCCTGGCACCCCGGCACCCCACCACCCCTCCCCCCAAAGCCTTCCCGCCATCCGGAAGGGTGCAGAGCCGGGCCCTGCACGCCTCAACCTTGCCTCCACCACGCCCCCCCATCAACGGCTGGACGGGGGCTACTGCCCACCCCCCAGCTGCTCCAATAAGCAGGGTTCGGGCAGGGAATGCCCTCGGCCGCTCTCTGGGCAGGAAGAAGAGCTCATCTCTCTTCCGGGCTTCAGCGCGGCACCCCTCCCGAGAGAAGCCCCTGTGCAGAGCGACGCCTCAAGAAGGCACAGCCCCGGGACGCCATCTGCCGCAGCCCTCGTGCCTTTGGTCACCGCACAGACAAAGCAGCTTCGAGGACGCCCCGGTGCCCGGTTTAGCCTCCAGCTGGAACACTGGCCCAAGGAGGCAGAGGCCTTCTCCTCCAGAGTGTGTCCTTCCACGATGACTCACACAGAACCTGTCACTGCGGGCAAGGGTGCCAGGGCAGTGGAAATCAGTTTTCCCCTTTCCCCGGCACAGACGATGGGCACACAGGGAGTCGGGGGGGCTTCTATACACTTCATCCCATTGGCTGAACTACAGAGAACATTGACATTTCAAAACTCCACACCTAAAAAAAAAAATCAGATAACCACAAACAACAAAAACCAACACGCAAGGAAGAGATTTTACCATTTTAACAGGTAACTTTTCTTTACATTTTTATTTACTTTTGAGAGAGAGAGGAAGCAGGGGAGGGGCAGAGAGAGGGAGACACAGAATCCAAAGCAGGCTCCAGACTGTGCGCTGTCAGCACAGAGCCCGACGTGGGGCTCGAACCCACGAACCATGAGATCATGACCTGACCTGAGTCGAAGTCAGACGCTCAACCGACTGAGCCCCCCAGGCGCCCCTTGAACAGGTAACTTTCAGCGAATGCAGCCGCCCTGATGACGTTTCAGCATAACTGGGCCCAAGCAACACCTGTCCGCCTCAGGAGGTGGGGGCTCTCCTGGACGCAACACCAGCATCCTTCTAGATACTGTAAGACAAATGAAGCACAAAACAGCAGGCGAATCTTGCTGGTCCTCTGCTGTGGTACCAAGTTTGGTGACTAAAGGTGCCAACTTCTAGTTAAGTTAATGACACTTTTAGAGATAAGTGAATTGTAGGGGCACTCGGGTGGCTCTGTCGGTTAAGCGTCCAACTTCAGCTCAGGTCACGATCTCACAGTTTGTGGGTTCGAGCCCCACGTCGGGCTCTGTGCTGACAGCTCGGAGCCTGGAGCCTGCTTGGGATTCTGTCCCCCTCTCTCTCTGCCCCTCCCTGGCTCACGCACTTGTGCGCTCTCTCTTTCTCTCTCTCTCTCTCTCAAAAACTAAACATTAAAAAAATTTATAAGTGAATTGTTTTAATAAAGAAAAATGCCATTTCCACATATACCTTTCTGTAAGGATGCCCCAAGGCATGTTTAAACACCGTAAGCTAATAAGAAACTGATCCTAAGTCCTAGGGCACGATTCCCCAGTTTCTTGGACTGAGCACAAAATTATCTTTTATTTTATGCCCTCCTTTCAAAAGGGCAGCATGTCTCTGAGAAATATTTTTGAAGTGAGTCAGTTCCCACGTGCAGAGGTCCTGTTCCTTCAACAACCCCTCTCACCTTCTCAAGGACTTGCCTCTTGCAATTACCCTTTTTCCAACATATTATAAATTTGTCCTTCTCTACTGGATTGCCCCTTAGCCCATAAACGCACCGTAATCGTTTCCATTTAAAAACCCAAATTACATAACTCCCTCAAGCCCATGGCCCCTCCAGCTTCTGCCAACAATTCCGCCCCGTTTTAACAAAGCTCCCCTAGAGAGTCCTCTACCTGTGACATCCTCTGTGACACCCCCTCACAGTCTCCTCCGCCATCATAAGGCTCACTCAGGAAGCCCTGGACTCCAGGCCAGCAGACCCTCCTGGTTTCCTCCTTCAACAGACCCCTTTAAGATGGGTATTGCTAGACCCTCCCCCTCCTCCACTCCTCCCTTTCCCCTCCTCCACTCCTCCCCCTCTCCTCCTCCTCTTCCCCCCCCCTCCTCCTCCTCTTCCCTCTCCCCTCCTCCTCCCCCCCTCCTCCTCCTTCTGGGCCCCCTCCTCCTCCTCCTCCTGGGCCCCTTCCCCCTCCTCTCCCCTCCCCTCCTCCCTCTCCTCCCCCTCTCCCCTTCTCTTCCTCCCCCCTCTCCCCTCCTCCTCCCCCCATCTCCCTCACCTCCTCCCCCTCCCCCTCCTCCTGTGCACCCCTTGCCAGAAGCCCCCAGGCTTCATCCCTACCCTTCTGCTCATCTGTATCTATATCCACTGCAAAGCCCATGGTTTCAAATACCAGCAACAGGCAAATGACTCCCAAATTCACATATTTGACCCCAATCTCTTCTTGAGCCAAACTTTGAATTTCCACTAGTATCCAAACATCTCCACTCGGATGACTGCTTATAAAAACAAGTGAGGTACTATTTTAGGCACTTTACATTGGCTCAGTTTGTAGGCCCAACAACCAGAGGATCGAGGCTGCCACTGTTCTCCCTAATTCACGGATGAGAACACCAAGACAGAGAAAGATTAAACAGCTCGCTCAAGATCACGCTTCTGAAACGTGACGGAACAGAGATTCATCCCACCTGCTCACGGCCCAGTCTGCGGGTGTAACTGCTGAGGAACCGTCTCCCGCAGAGTCCGAGGCCTCACGGGGCCAGTCCCCAGCTCCCGATGCCAGCCTCAGACTTCTCTATCCCAAGGCCAGCGCCAGCCAACCGCTCAGGCCAACAACCTTGGGATCATTCCGGATGTTCCATCTCACGGCAAGTCTACTGGCAATCCTGACGGGCCTGCCTACAAAACACGCTACGGTTCATCAGCTCTAAGTGTGCACTTTCCCCCTCTGAACAACTGGGAAATCGGAGGTGTCCCACAATGCTGTCAGCCGGGCAGGAGGGGAGTGTAGTGACTCTTGCCCGGGCACACTCAAACTCAGCTGTTACTCTCGGAGGCAAGACAGGAGACAGGACAACACAGCCCGCCGACAGGTCAGTCAACAAACCATTTAAGGACCAGAAACCTCTCCTTACTACCTGCCAGCAAGATCAAAAAAGCATCTAAACTCACAGACCAGGTCTCAGCCGCTTGGAAGACACCTCAGAGGGAGGCGCCTGGGGGGCTCAGTCGGTTGAGCGTCCGACTTCGGCTCAGGTCATGATCTTGTGGTTCGTGAGTACAAGCCCCGTGTCGGGCTCTGTGCTGACAGCTCAGGGCCTGGAGCCTGCTTCAGATTCTGTGTCTCCCTCTCTCTGCCCCTCCCCCGCTCACATTCTGTGTGTGTGTGTGTGTGTGTGTGTGTGTGTGTCTAAATTTAACTAAACATTTTTAAAAAAGGAAAAAAAAGGAAGACACCCCAGAGACAGCAGTGGTGAGGTCTTAAGGAATGCCAGCACAGGGAACAACGTGGAAGGCAGCATGACATCACATCGATGCTTGGTCGAAGGGTGACCGGGAAGAATCAGATTCTAAATGGAAAGAAATTTTAGAGTTACTTATTTTATTTTACTTCACTTCTATTTGCCTTTTCGATGAAAGCACCACAGTCTGATTTTAAAAGTCTTCGCTTAAAGTCCAAGAGCACTGTCGATGAGCATAAGTGAGGCCCAGGCGATATGAAAGGACTGCGTCACAGGGTAACTGGCAACATTTGCCCGCTAAGAGTACAAGCCTGAAATACAGCCTGCCAGATCTGAGCTCACCACCTGTGCCCTGGCCCATCGTGGTCCCCCCACGCTCCTGCCAGCACCCCCTGGCGGTGGCAGGGGAGGCGAGAAGGGCCCCTGCAGTCACAGGGCTCAGCGCAGTCCTGCCTTTGCCACTGACGTGTGCCCTCGCTGGGCCCCGTCTTCCCCACAAGTAACATGGAAAACTAACATGCCTACCTCTTGGACTAATGCAAAGCCAGCTAATACACAGAAGGTGCTTTAATCCCCTGGCACGTCTTAAGGACCTAATAAACATTAGCTGCATGAGAGCCAGAGTGCTTCTTTTATTTTTTTAAGTCTATTTATTTTGAGAGAGAGAGACAGAGAGAGAAACGAGCAGGAAATGGGCAGAGAGAGAGGGAGAGAATCCCAAGCAGGCTCCGTGCTGTCAAGGCACAGCAGCTGTGGCAGGGGGGTGGGGGGAGGATCCTTAAACCCACGAACTGTGAGACCACGACCTGGGCCAAGATCAAGAGTCAGATGCTTAGCTGCTTAACCGATTGAGCCATCCGGGCGCTCCCAGAGAGATTCTTTTAAAGATAGGTCATGACATCCCCTCCTTCAAAACTCTCTAAAGTCAACTAGGAAACAAAAAGGAAAGAAGGAAGGGAGGGAGGGAAGAAGGCTTCGCATCACAGGGTGATTACAATCTAAATTCCTCGCCACAGCTCCAGACCTCCTGCCTCCCTCCTCCTCACCGGCCTCCCACGATTCCAAACCCAAACCCAGGAGGAGGACGTTCCTCCAGAGCTCCCAGCTGCCTGGTAGTGCCCAGCTCCCTCCGTCCCCTGCGCCCTCTCAGGCCCCCGCCCACCCTCGATCTCATTTTGTTTGCCCTTCCTGGCACGGAGGCTCTTAGCTGGGGCGCGCCGCCCCATCATGTGAATCTCATGAAGGCAAGAGCTACCCTTTACTGTGCTCACACCCAAGTCTCCAGTGCCCAGAAGAGAATCTAGCACACGGTGAACACCTGTGGGTGACCACGTGTGAGAAACAAAACCGGCCTAAAGGCAAGCAGAATTTCTCTGCACCTGCAGTGAAAACACCAGGTACCTTCAAGCCACTTCCACACACACTTAACCCCTCTCCATTTTAATCCATCACAAAGACGCCACACTGAACACCAAAGTCATGTTTTCTTTGTGCGCTCCTAGAACAGCAGCCAGGAATACTGATCACATCACGTTTTTAAACGTGATAATATGACACTCGTGGTCTACGCCCAACAGCCATCAGGCTATGCGGCAAGGTTATGTGAAGACCTCTCTCGGCTGCTGCATATTCCCTGTCCGCACCCCAAATAAAACTTAAAAATTCATTCAAGGAATAAAGACATTTTAATTATTTAAATACGCAATTTTGGGGTTTTTTAATTTTTATTTTTTTAAGTAAGCTCTATGCCCAACACGGACGGGGCTTGAACTCACGGCCCTGAGATCAAGACTCAGCATGCTTTACTGACTGAGCCAGCCAGGTGCCCCCCAACGTACAATTTTTTAAGGAAATTCTCACTATAAAGCTTTTCTACCACACACGTTACGAATGTATTTTTAAAGGGTTTTTTTTTTTTAACACCACCATTTCCATCACACAAATTATAAATTTGGAAACTCATATTTTAGAAAATTGACACACACACACACACACAAAAAAATCAAGGGTTTTTTTTAATAATTTTTTTTATTTTTAAAGTATTTATTTATTTATTTATTCATTTATTTATTTATTTTGAGAGAGAGAAAAAGAGAGAAAAAACGTGAGCATGGAGGGGCAGACAGTGAGAGAATGAGAGAGAATCCCAAGCAGGCTCTGTGCTGTCAGTGTGGAGCCTCACGTGGGGCTTGATCTCACAAACGGTGAGATCGTGACCTGAGCCAAATCAAGAGTCAGATGTCTAACCAACTGTGCCATCCAGGCGCCCCTAAGTTTTTAAATCAACTTGGAACTCTGTAAGTTTTTCAGTTTCACACTAAGATTGACACTTTTTTTTTTAATGTGTATTTCTTTTTGAGAGAGAGGGAGGGAGGAGTGAGGGAAGGGCAGAGAGAGGGGGAGACACAGAAATCGAAGCAGGCTCCAGGCTCTGAGCTGACAGCAGAGAGCCTAACACAGGGCTCAAACCCAGGAATGGTGAGATCATGACCTGAGCCGAAGTCGGATGCTTAACCGACTGAGCCACCCAGGTGCCCCAAGATTGACACTTTTTCTTAAACAAAATTTTTACAGGCTGGTAAGTACACAGTCTCACCTATTAATCTTCAAAGTATTCTTTCTACCTCCTATTTAAATAAGAGTCCTTTATCCTAAGTATTTACATAGCTCATCACAGCATTCCAGGGAATAAAACTCCATTCTTAAATAAAACTTACGCCTAAGGGATTCTGATGGCTAATAAAAATGATTAGTAGGTTTTGCTTGCACCCACGTATAAAAAAATATTCACTGCAGCACTGTTATAGCAAATATTTAACACTATATCAAAACACATATACAACTGTGTGTGTATCTTGACTGCTGCTGGGAGATACACAATCAATGGGCCACAGCAGGTGGAATGAATGGAATGAGGTTTAAATGTCGGTACTTTCTCAATGTACTTTGTGCAACCTTCCATTTTTAAATCCATATGCAAAAATTGTAATGCTATACATTTCAGAGTCTTATATTTTATTTTTAAAAATCCAGTGCTATAAAAGCGGTTACTAACACTGCCCGTGCTTGGACTTTTTGAACCCTGCCTGTCCTGTTCAGCGCTGTATTGCCCAGGCCTGTAACAGGGAGGGCCCAGCACACAACGAGCCACAGATTAAGTGTCTGTCCATTGAATTAAGTTTGCTTTATTCATTCAGCAGACAAATACAAGTTCAAAGAATTTTCTTATCCCAAAAGTCTGAAAGCAACTGAAATGTTTTTAGGGCGTGTCAATTCACCAAGGCGCGCCTTAACCTACGAACCAAGAAGTTGTTCTCCGGTGATGTTCTTGTTGAAGTCTCGTCTCTTCGCCTCCCAGCACTGACTTTATGAGCACACTGCACCTCGAGATACATGTGTCATCAATTTCTCAGAGCCGGACCAATTTTGTTTTCACCACTGCCCCCTGCAGAAAGGCCTCCAACCATAGCTTCAAATTTTGTCCACGAGGTAGCTGAACACATTCAGTCCCAGGAACCCTGAGACATCTAACAGGGCGTTACTCACCGACAAGACAAGCGTTCTTTCCCAAGCCCTGGTGATCCCCTGCCTCCACCCCCAGCAGGGCCCGGGAACGGCATCCGCACCCAGCTCGGCGCGGCTCACCGAATACTTCCCAAGCCCCTGTGGCGGGTGCCCACTCGGAGAGGACCCGCCCACTGGCGGAAGCACGCAGGGAAAGGCCCCTAATTCCCCGTCCAGGGTGGAGCACACAGCGCCTTCTCCCCTCCCCTCCCCTCCCCTCCCCTCCCCTCCCCTCCGGGCAGCCCTCGGCAGGCAGAGGGTAGTCTCTGCCCCCAAGAAAAGACGGCAGCCAAAGACATTTCCTAGGGACTGCTCTTGAGACAACCCGCTGTTTTAGAAAATGCAGCTCTGGTGGCACCTTTCAAAGGAGTAAAACACACCGGTGAATTTCAGAGAAAAGGAAAAGGACTACATAAACACTTCTATTCCCAAAGCTTACCGATCTATCGTCTTAATTAGGGCACTAAGAGTAAAGCAGCAAGTCTGATGATCCAGCCGCTTTCTTTATACTTAAGAACGGAACGCTAACCATTACGTTTTGTTTAATAAGGGGACAAAAACGTCCTTATCAGCAGTAACGACCAAAATCTGCTGGCTAAAAATATCAACTGCGAACCAAACACAAGAGTGCGGGACTCCGGCACATATGGGCACCGGAGCACCCTTCTCGGGACCCCAACACTTTCAGCGTCCACAGCCCAATGTGACACATTCCCTCGGACCGTCCACAGCCCGGTAATTTTCCTACTGCAGATCTGAACACGTCAGAATTCACCTCGGGCCCCCAGTCGCCCCAGATTGTTCCGGATCGCTCCAGACGCCCGGCACACGCCGCGGGAACTTGCCCGCCCCGGGCCGCCCGCGGCGCGCAGCTTCCCACGCGGACACGGCGCCCTCGGGAGGGGACGCGGGGCCATCGGGGGTGTAGCCCTCTCCCGGGGGGCGCAGGCTCAGCCCAAGGGCGCACTCTGCCCTCCGCGCACGTAGAGCCTCTGCACGGACACGGTGCCCTCCAGAAGGGGACGCGGGGCGGTCCCGGGCGCAGCCATCCTCCCCCGGGTGAAGAGCGTCGGGGCGGACACGGCACTCCTGGGCACGGGAAGGGGCTGTCCCTGGCGCAGTTTCTCCCCCCCAGGGGCTCAGCTCCATTCCGGGGTGCAACGTCCCCTCCCAGGGACGCAGTCTCCCCTTCATCCCGGGGCGCCTCTTCATCCGGGGCGCAGTGTCCCCTCCACTGGGGCGCAGCTTTATCCCGGGGCGCAGCCTCCCCTTCATCCGGGGGCGCCGCCTCATCTGGGCGCAGTGTCCCCTCCACTGGGGCGCAACCTTATCCCGGGGCGCAGTCTCCCCTTCAACCCAGGGCGCAGCCTACTCTCCCCGGGGCGCAGCCTCTCTCCTCCCAGGAACGCAGTCCGCCGCCGCCCCCCCCCCCCCAACACACACACATACACACAACGGCGACAGTTTCATTCTGGGGGCGCCGCCACCCCTTCATCCTGGGGCGCAGCCCCCCCGCACGGACGCAGCTTCAACCCGGGGCGCAGCACCACCACCACCACGGGCGCATCTTCACCCCGGACACAGCCTCCCCTTCATCCCGGGCGCAGCCCCCCCCCCCTCCCCGGCACGGGCGCAGCTTCATCGCGGCGCGCAACCCCCCCCCCCCCCCAAAAAAAAAACCACCACGGGCGCATCTTCACCCCGGACACAGCCTCCCCTTCATCCCGGGCGCAGTGCCCCCACCGGGCGCAGCTTCGTCGCGGGGCGCAGCCTCCCTCACCCGCGGCGCAGAGCATCCCGCGCAGACGCGGCGCCCCGGGGAAGAGACACGGGCCGTCCCGGGCGCAGCCTCCCCACCCCGGGCGGCCCGCACCCCGCCGGGCAGTCCCTCCGGACACCCCCGCCGGGCAGCCCCTCCAGCCCCCCGGGCCCCGGGCCCCCGGCCGGGCTTCACGGGGTCCCGCTCGAGGCGCACGCCCGGCCCGGCCTCACCACCTGCCCGGCGGCGCTTACATAAACGCGGCCCCGGCGGCGGTGCCCGGCCGCGGGGTCCGAGCCCCCGCCCTGGCCTCGCCTCGCCGCGCCTCGCCGCGCCTCGCCTCGCCTCGCCTCGCCTCGCCTCACCTCAGCCGCGGGCCGCTCCGCTCCGCACGCCGCGCGGGGCTCGCACCGCCAGGCCGCCCGGGCTCCGCTCGGCCGCCGGGGCTGCGGCGCGCTGGCCGTGGCCTGGCGCGGCCCCGAGCGCGGCCCCGAGCGCGTCTCGACCCGGCCGCCTCCGCCGCCGCCGCCGCCGCCGCCGCCGCGGCCGCCTCAGCCTCCGCCTCAGCCTCCGCCCTCCGCCCTCGGCCCTCGCCGCCGGCTCCGCCCTCCCCACCGCCCCCGCCGCCGGACGCGCGCACGCCTGGAGCTGGGGGAGGGGGGCGCCGCGACGCAGGACGTGCGCGCGCCCGCACGCCGCGCCGAGCCCCCCGCTCTCTGAGAGCCGGCCGGCGGCCGGGGGCGGCGGGGGCGGTGCACGGGCCGGGCTCCCGGTCCAGGTGCAGCCGCGGGGCCCTGGCCGTGCCGAGCAGGATCCGGGCGCTCGATAGAAGGTGGGGTCCCCGTCCCCAGGCCCCGGAGGTGTCTCCCTCCCGCTCCTGCGGAGAGCTCTCGGGGAAGTCAGCAGCCGGTCCACCGTATCGCAGCGGAAGCTGTGGCTGGGTTGGTTGGTTTGTGTGATAATAAAGGCATTTTAAAGCTTTTTTATTTACAGCGTATGGAGTAAACTTACTTCTTTATATTGACCGACTTTTCTACGACTATACACATGATAATAAGCACATGGAGAAATGCAGCGTTTCCGAAGACCAGAGTGACCAAGTCAAGGCTGCACTCAGTTCAAAACAGAAAATAAACTAAAGCTTAATAAGGAAACATCTGTAGTTCTTGAAGGCGGGTGCTGAGACCAGGGCAGTGACTTCCTAGGAGACAGTGGTCAGAGTCTGGCGAGCCTGCGGCTTTTCACCTGGCTCTTAACCCCTGCAGAGCACGTGGCTGTGGAGGTTAGACACCAAGGGCAAGTTGAGCTGCTGCGGCTCAGAGGTAGACTTTGGCATCTCTTGGGCCCAGCTGCCTGTTTCCCCACGTGTAAAACAGGTCAGAGAAGACTCATGCCGGTAAAGAGCCCAGTCCAGAGCCTGGCGTGTGGAAGGCACTCCATCAGTGTTCGCTAACGCTGTCATTCCCAGAGTCCCATGGCAGAACACAACACCACAAGGAGCTCGGTGCCCTGGAGCATAAATTAACCACAGGGGACGGTGCCGCAGCAGGCCGCGTATCTGCTTCAGTTTGCTGTCTGACGGTAAAGGAAAAGCCTACCTTTCGGGCCAGCTAGCTAACAGGCGAGCCCATCGCCCTGCCTGAGGGCCACGTGCTAGGTACAGAGTCCAAAGGAGCGCTGGGACAACCAAGTACGAATCAAGACCCCTGGAATGCCCTTCAGGGACTCCTCCTTAATGAACGAGTATGTGCATGAGTACCTGCGATCTGCTACGAAACAGACCACCCCCAAGACCAAGTGGCCCAAAGCAGTCGTGTAATGGCTCACGATCCTGTGGCCAGCAGCTCCCGCAGCTCATCTCTGCTTCATGGCCTGTGGGGCCGCCAGCAGGGACCACGAGAGGAACCAGGCCGCCAGCAGAGCGGCCAAGGTCGCTTCTCATGGCAATGTGACTCCCATCGGCAGCAAGAGGATAGGCCAAGCTCAACGCACAGGGCACTTCCAGCCTCTACACCACATTTACTAAAGTCCCATTGGCCAAAGTAAGTGAGAGAGCCGCGCCCTGAGTGGGCACGAGGGGGGCTGCCCAGGGCATGGTGGAGAGACGTGTGACCCCCTCTGGAGGCCGCCTCCGCGCCGTCTCCTCCCAGTATCGTCTTCCACAGAAAGGCAGCACGCGGCCCTCCCGCAGGAGCTGACCTCCAGCACGGACCCGGCGAGGAGCCCAGGATCGCTGACTGCCCTACCAGCTCAGACAAGTGCTCTCCAGAGGCAGGCTTGGGGCACCGTCCCTGACGTGGAGGGATGGCACGCAGAACGCGCCTCTTTATGCTGACGTGGTGGAAAGCGATCTCCAGACGCTGGCGCCAAGACCTGGGATTGCCAGGTGTCGTGGAGTACCAGGACGCCCACTCGGTACCTGTGAGGTCCGCTGCCTTGATGACGGATCCCACAGCCTCCGTGGGAAAGCCCTTCGGCCGCCTGCTTACAGTCCGTGTCAGACACCTGGGCGCGGGGGCTGGCAGCTTACAGCACCGGTGCTATCACCTGGCAGGGCCTTCAGCGTGAACGGCAGCCTGCAGGCCTGGCCCTGCCCTGCCCCCCAAACAGTCTGTCGTTTACCTCACTCACGCAGATTGTGAAAATGAAATATCACTTTGATGTCCTGAAAAACAAACCTGACGCTCAAATGCTTGTGTACGGGAATCCAGCCTCCCTCCTCCATCTGCCCCGGTGACGGGGTGTTAGCGTTGATATGAGCGCAAGGACCTGTCGTCTGCTGTGGGAACAGTCTGTACAACACCAAAAAACCACCGTGACCCCTTTTTCCCTCTAGCTGCCGTGGCCATGTAGCTGGATCCAACAAGGAGAATTAGAAATCACTCTGGGGCCCCCAGGCACCTATCGGACAGAACAACAGGCCTCGTGAGCCCGGGACGGTGGCCTCCGGCAGACTCCGGAGATGGCGTGGAACCCGGGCCGCAGGCAGTGGCCTGGAGAGCCCACTCAGGAACTGTGGGGAGAAGGGAGGGGTCCAGCCTGACCACACTGGAGCTGCTGTGCCTTCATTCCCATCCTGGGCTTCCAGAAAGACGTTCGGTTGAAGGAAATGTGCCGGGCCTACAGGTATAGAAACGACTCGTTTGTCCAGGCCCCCAGCAGAGTGTTAGCCAGAGGGCTGAACCACAGGACCTGTGCACAGAGGGGCGCTGTGGCTCTGAGCCATCAGGCTGGCCCGGCCTGCTTTCTGCCCCTCCTTTCTAGGCCTCGGGCCCACCGTGCCCTCTGCTCGCACAGGGTGACCATGTGACCCCAATACTGCCTCCCCGAGCTGATGACATTCCCGACACGTCCTGCTGAGTTACACCCTGGTCATAGTCACGGTTTACGCAGGTGGATGACCCACGTATCTTGGGTGTGGATTTCCATCATTCAACTCCAAGGACACCTTTTCCTTGTTCTTTTGAAGCCTGCTCCACTGGGATCCCTGCGTCCAACCAAAAATGTATCTGACAAAATGTGTGTTTCCTTGTTTTATTTAGTTCTGTCCACTGTGCTTGGGAGAGGACGCCCACGGTACTTTTAGATTGTAGTCTAAAAGTAGCCTATTGATTTCTTGGATTCTAAAAAAGTCAGGAAGATACAACTGCTAATAAGAGATAACCAGTACACTGTGATATGTTTATCTGAGACAAATTTTTTGTCCTATGTTTATAAAAAGCGTGACACTGGAGTGACAAGAGCCAGATGGTTCTCAGCCTTCAATCAGCTCTTCGTGGGAGCAGAAGGCCCTGCATGGAGCCTGCCCAGCTCGTGACGTGCCTCCTTCTCTGGGTCCCCCAGCTCCCCCCCCCCCCCCCACCTCCGTGAAACCCCGCGGTCACAGGACCTTGTTTGTGCAGAGGAACAGGCGCACTCCTCCTACTTCCCAGCTCCAGGACCAAGGTGGAGTCCTGACTCCGTATGACTTCACTTGGAAGCTGGGGCTGGCGTCCAGACAAGCCCAAGTCTGTGCCTAGACCTGCCGCGTGGAAACCCGGCGTGGCTGGGATGGCCTCATCACCTGCCGTGCACACCGGCCAGGGGAGCGAGCCCGCGGTGAGAGTCACACAGCGGGCGGGTGGAGAACAGGCTGGTGGCTCTTCGGTGCCTCGTGCTGTGTGTCACATGTGCAGGTGAGCGTGGGCGAGGAAGACGACGAATCTGCTTCTGAGTTGCGGTGACACAGGGAAGGGTGGTGTGCAGACAGCCGGAGACAGGCAGGGGTGAGGAGCACAGCATCAGGTCGCACAGGGTCCAGACTCTGCTCCACCGACGTCAGCCGTGCGACCGGACGGCTCGTCTGGCCTCTCTGAGCCTGTTCTTCGTCCGGAAAGGAGGGTGTTGCTCACCCCCAGCTCACAGGCCGGCCCCACGCCCCGCGTGTAGAAAGGCTCCAGCGGCAGAGAGCGCGGTGCCGTGATGGAGTGTTGTGGGAGTGTATCCCGCCCGGCTCCCCAGGGCCAGAACGAGCGTCATGAAGCCGTGGCCCTCGAGCCAAGCTTCAAGGGGGAGTGGGCTGGTGGTAAGGGTGCCAAGGCAGAGGGAACAGCATGTCCCTTTGACGTGAGTTCAAAGAAGACAGGGCTTCTCCGTCAATCGGGGGAGTCATCCTGATGGGGCTGGGCCACTTGGATCTTCCTCCCTGGACCACCACCAGAATGGAATGTGCCCTGTGGCTAAACCAGAGGTGTGAAGGCCAGCGGCAGGCACACTAAGGCCAAGGGTCTGTGTTTGCACAGGCTACGTGCTCAGAATGAATTGTACCTGTAGAAAGGATTGGGGGGAAGAAAGAAGAGAGACAGAGAGGTATGTGGCCCCCGAAGCCTGAAATATTCACCATCAGGCCGTTTACGAAAAAAGTGTGCAGACTCCTGGTTGAAGCCAAGCCTCACCCCTGCACCGGGAGTTAGACCCCGTCCCAAGCGCAAGGACCCTCGTGGGGAGGGAGAGAAATGCAAACCAAAACCAGGGTGCCATTAGTGTGGGTGCGGTGGCTTGTGAGCCTCCCAGTGCTGTCTGGCCTCACCCGGGCCGAATGCCGATTGCTTCCATCAGGCGGGAGCCGTGCGAGTGGCGAGTTCTGATGTTTTTGGAAACAGACTGGGTAACACTTGGTGATAGATTGGGTGAAAGGGTGTGGAGCGGGAAGGATCTGGCTAGTGTGTACATGCACGGAGATGAGGGACAGCCGGGAAGAAGCCACCGGGCCCTTCTGTGCGGAGTTTGCGAGGCCTCTCAGATGTCCAAGCGGCTGGACGCAGAGGAGAGGTCCATCCGTGCTGGGACACACGTTTGAGACCATGAGAGTGGAAGTGATTGCCTGGAGAGGGGCAGAGAAAAGGCGAGTCTGGGCAGACGGGACAGACAGCAGGTGCACAGTGGGGCAGGAGGGGAGCAGAGGAGAGCGCAAGGAGCCTGCTGGGGAGCGTCTTTAGAAGGAAAGGAAAGTCAGTGAAATGGTGAGTCCAAATCAAGTGAGGGATCCACAGAGGTCATGGTGACTTTGAAAAGTTCGGAGGGGTGCTGGGGACAGAAGCAGCTAGAAGGAGAGGGCACTCCCCATCTTGTAGGAAGCCAACGTTGTCTGGACTCCAGAACCTGAGAGATGGACCAACCTCATTCGTAGACTAAATAAATAACCACAAGACCCTAAATAAACACCCAGAAAGCCGAATCCAGGCATGTGATGTGTAAAATGAGAACAAGGACACTATGACCAAGCTGGGCTCACCCAGGAATACAGCTTTGACTTAACACTTAAAAATCTGTTACATGACGGGCGCCAGGGTGGCTGTCAGTTGAGCGTCGGACTCTTGATTTCGGCTCAGGTCATGACCCCAGGGTCATGGGATTGAGCCCCACGAGCCCTGTGTCAGGCTCCTGCATGGATCCTGCTTGGGGTCCTCTCTCTCTCTCTCTCTCTCTCTCTCTCTCTCTGTCCCTCCCCAGCTCACGTTCTCATGCTCGCTCGCTCACAAAATAAATAAACATTTTATGTTTTTATTTCTTTTTGAGAGAGGAAGAGACAGTGTGTGAGCGGGGGAGGGACAGAGAGAGGGGAAGACACAGAATCCCAAGCAGACTTCAGGCTCCGAGCCATCAGCACAGAGCCCGATGCATGAACTCGTGAACCTCAAGATCGTGACCCGAGCCGAAGTTGGACACTAAGCTAACTGAACTACCCAGGTGCCCCAAAATATATTTTTTAAAAATCTATTATGAGAATCACCCATCAGGAGATCAGAGAACACCTGTACAATCATCTCAGCAGATGCAGGGAAGGCTTTTAGTAACACCTAGCATCTTTCACGGTTAGAAACACGAGCTCTCAGAAACTAGGAGTAACAGGGAATTTCCTTAACCTGATGAAAGGTGCCTAAAAGCACCTGAAACACTCATCAAACACACGGTGAAGTGTGAGAAACATTCTCCTCAAATCAGGAACTTGCCGCTATGAGCATCGTGAGAGAGCCCAGACAAGAGAGGAAGCAACACAGGAAGATGTATAGAGACTGGAAAGGGAGAGAGAGAACAATGGCAGGTGACATGATGACACATGCAGAAAATGAAAATAATCTGCAGCTAAATTATTAGATTTACTAAAACCTAGCAAGATTACTGAGTATAAAGCCAACACACACACACACACACACACACACACACACACACACGCCAATTTATGTGCATCAGCAACAAGCAATGTGTAATTTAGAAAAATGAGCCTGTTTACAATTGCACACAAAAGTATGAGTTAAAAATAAATCTCACAGAAGAGGTGTGTGATCTTGAGGGAGAAAAAGTATTTGTAAAAAGTTATTAAAAGAGCTAGTGAACGTCAAGACATCATTGTAATGGATGAGAAGACCCCAGGGTCATAAGGATGTCACCTCTCCCACACATTACCTGCAGACTCATGGAATTCTAGAAACATTCTAACAGGGATTTTTATGCAACTTGACTGATTCTAAAATATGTAACAGGAAGTCAAAGGAGATAGAGTAGCCAGGACCCTCGTAAAGAAGATGAGGGGATTGGTTCCAGCAACTATGACGGCCTCCTCTGAAGTTACAGTAAGTGAAGCCACGTGCTATTGGCCCAGGGATGGACAAACTGACCAGTGAAACAAAACGGTGATTCCAGGACCAGGCTCACTCACGTTTGGATATAGGGCAGAAGAGGCAGAGCAGAGCAGTGGGGAAAGAAACGACTTCAACGGGTGATGCTGGGGCGTTTGCTTGTCCGTTTGGGAAAAAATTGGATTTAGGTATAAACCTACACCCTGCACAAAACTCAGTTCCAGAAAAGTCAAGGGAAAAGAACTTTTAAACTTTTAAAACATGGGCAAATATCTTATGACCTTAGGAAAGGAAGAAGGTCTCAAGCACTTACAAAAAGTGCTGGTCATAAAAGGTAGGATTGATACATTTGACCCTATGAAAATCAAGAATGTTCATCACAAGATGCAATAAATCGGGGCGCCCGGGTGGCTCAGTCGGCTAAGCGTCCGACTTCGGCTCAGGTCATGATCTCGCGGTTTGTGAGTTCGAGCCCCACATCAGGCTCTGTGCTGACAGCTCGGAGCCCGGAGCCTGCTTCGGATTCTGGGTCTCCCTCTCTCTCCGCCCCTCCCCCGCTCACGCTCTGTCTCTCTCAAAAAATGAATAAATGTTTAAAAAAATTTTTTTAAAGATGCAATAAAGTAAAAAGACACAACTCACAGGCAGATGTTTGCAGTGTGTGTGAGCTGTCAGAGGATTTGCACCCAGGACATATATACAGAACTACAGATCCAATAAGAAAACACCAACGACTTAATAAAAATGGACAAAAGGTATGAACAGAAGCAGAAACCTGTATGGCCAAAAAGCACCTGAGAAGACGTTCAGCTTCTTCACCAGTGAGGAAATGCAGATTCAGGTCAGAGTAACACCATTTTACACCCGCCATATTGGCCCCCGCCTGAAAGACTAAAACATCAAGTATTGGAGAGGACGCAGATCACCAGGATTCTTAAACATTCCCAGTAGGAGTATATTTGGCAACCGCTTTGGAAAACACTCATTTCATCAAAGTGAATGTTCGTGCGCCCCGCTAACCAATGATCTCACTCTTGAGTGCATACCCAGGACAAATCCCTCCACACGTGGTTAGGAGACAGGACACAGGACGTGCATGATGGCCATGCTCACAATATCCAATTCCTCATTTCCTGGGAAAGATGAAATCCATCAGGGTAAAGCCACACATTGTGCACACGTCCTGAGGGGACAACACAGCTGCTCGATGGCTCAACTACAGTGACACCCAATATGGGTGAATCCTGCAGACAAAATGCTCCCTGAAGAACATGCTATCTTACACTGCGTGAAAACAACGGGGGGCTAAGCACGAGAGGGCTTGGCACACACACGCATGCATTTGTGTGCATACCTATTGTGCTGTGTATACATATGTAACTTATGTGCACACGTATGCACAAACACATATACACACATGTACACATGACGCATCTCCCAGCAAGCCAGTGATGAGCCCCAGGTTTCCGGTGGAGACCGCCTCCAGCAGGAAGACCACAGGAGCCGCTTCTGGGCAGAGCGTGAAGATAACAGTTACCGGACATGGTCTCGGTCTGGGGTGTGTGGTGAGGTGGGAGGGGCGAGTACGATGCCTTATAACTTACATGTATTTTACACAGAACCTTTTGGTGAGCCAAGTAGCATACTAAGTATATTTTAAAGGCAAATTTTAAAGGAAGAAGAAGGATGCTCGAGACAGGAGAATGAAGCAGGGAGAAGTCCCTCACCCAGAATTAAGAGTGATGAAGCTGTGGGCCTGGCACAAGAGCTCCTAAGCAGTCTGCGGGGGGCGAGGGGGAGGGCGCAGAGGACAGAAGGATGAACTAATTTGGAATTTTCACGCAAAAAGTTGCACAGCCCTCAGCATCCACAGTCCCTCTGCAGAGCACGCGCCCTAAAGAGGCTCATGTTTCCCAGGAGACGTGTCCCAGCGGCGTCTATAGTATCAGAACCACGGCAAACTCTGAGCGCCCTCCACAGAGGTGGGGTTTGGTGAGGGTCCCACAGGGCAGTGCGTGCAGAACAGTTAGCAAGGAAGGGAAGTGGGTTCTCAGTGGTGAGAACACACGATCGTGAGGATTACGTAAGGCAAACTACTTTGCAAGCCATAAAGGACTATTGCTATCAGGAATTCCATTACCAAACACCTCAAATCCTTTGTGTGATGAGATGAGTACAAATAAATACAAAACCAAACTAAACCAGCAGCTTCACCAACTTCCGTTGAAGGGTGGTAGATTTTTTTTTATACATCAGGTTCAAAAGCAGTATGGCTGCTGGTAACATCCTACTCTAAAATAATGGACTAGAGCCAGTGAAAGGGGCTTTTATTTTCGTCTCTGCCGAGTTATCTCTCAATTATCATGTTAGTAGTCTTTCTGGAGAAACGGAAAGGCAGTTAGGGACTGAAGCTGGGTGAGAGAGGGAGGACCAAGCAGAGCACCGAAGGTCCCCGGCCCCCTCCTCCCAGCTTCCAGGCACCGTTCCAGAGAGGGCTGGAGGCTGAACACGCACCTAATCAAAGTCTGGTTAATGACAAATTAGATGGCTCTGGGGTTATTTAAAGCCTTCTCTGGGGGGCGGGGGACTTCAGCTACCATACAGTCCAGCTAGAATTTACAGTTTTAAACTTAGAATTGTCGAGGCTCCAGCCCACTGTCACACGAGTTACTCAGGAATGCAGCAGCTCCGAATGGTTCCCCGAAAAGGGACCCTCACACGCATGTTGCTAAATATTTCTGCGTAGGCATACCGTGCGCACAAACAAGTACCCCGATCAGAAGCGTGCGGCCTGATGAATTAACCCACAGTGGACACACCTGTGGAATCTCCACCTGGGGCAAAAAGTAGACCGTGACCACCACCCAGAGTCCCCTTCCCAATCTCTGCTCCTTCCGAGCTCTGGAGGGTGATCTCCAGCACTGTAGATGAGTCGTTGTCTATATTTACTTCACCCGTGAGCTCGCGCGGCCCTGGACTCTCAGGTCTTGCTTCTTTCGCTCCATAGCGGGTTTGTGAGATCCACTGTGCTGTGTCTAAGCAGCACTAATTAAGGTATTTTTGCTGCCGTATAGTGTCCAGAGTATTGACATTCTACAATATATACACTCATCCTACTGTTGGTGGGGATTTCGGCTGTTCCCTATTTTGTGCTGTATGAATAATGCTTCAATGAACATCGCCTGGCACACCTTTCAGGATATACACCTACACATTTCTGCTGGGTGTAAATCAAGTCACAGGGGACACGTATGTCCCACTTCAGCCAATCTTCCAAAGTGTTGGCCCACTTTCTGTCCCGCGGCGGTATGGGAGCATTCCAGGAGCTCCTCGTTGTTACCCTCATTTGGCGTTGGCGGTCTTTTTCATTTGGGCTCCCTGTGGTCTTCACCAGTGGCTGTGCGGTTGGTGTCTGTACCCATGTTTATTGCCCTCTGTGTGTCCTTTCTGACAAAGAAGCTGCCCAGGCTTTTTCCTATTTATTTGTAGAAGTTCTTTGTATATTGTGAACACAAACTTTCTAGTCAGTTGAGTGCAGATACCTTCTCCCGCGCAGCAGCTGCTCTTTCCATAATCCTAACGGTGTCTTTTAACAAACAGCTCTTAATTTCAGTGTGATCCAATTTATCAACATTTCCCTGTGGTTAGTGCTTTTTGGGTCCTGTTTAGAAAACCTTGACTAGCCCATGGTTATGAAGATATGCTCCTGTCACCTTCTCCAGGGTTTATTGTTCTGTTTCTGAATTCTTTGTCTGTGTGGTGTGAGGTAGGGGTCCACATTCACTTGTCGTCATCATCGTGTGTATTGGAATCCAGTTGACCCTGTGCTGCTTTTGTTTTCACACTGGACTCACTATGAAGTGCTGTAACTTCTCTTACTGTCTCAATCACTGAGGTTTTATCCTAAGTCCTGTTATCTGGTAGAGTCATTTTCCAGTTTTGTTCTTCAGAACTTGCTGGCTATACTGGGTATTTTACAATTCCATATAACATTTTGAATTGGCTTATCAGTTCCCCCCAAATCCCGCTAGAATTTTTATTAGAATTGCATTGAAAAAAAATTTTTAATTAAAGAAAAAAAACAATTGCATTAAAGCTGTAGGTCGATTTGGTAAGAATGAATATTCTCACACTACTGAGTGCTCCGATTCACGTTTACCCCTGTGTTTATTTAAGTATTCTTAACTGCTCTCATTAACTTATAGTATTCTGTGTAGATATTTCACACATATTTCATTTGGTTTGTTCTCAAGTATTTGATGTTTTGGATGATATTTTAAAATATTCTCTATTTTTATTTTATAACCACTGGTTTCTGGTTTATTTAGAATAGAGTTGGTTTTGTATATTGACTTTTTATCCAGGAATCTTTCCGGATTTACTTAATAATTTTAGTGTTTTTCCGTAGGTTCTATTAAATTCTCTCTATATATAGTCATTTTATCTGTGAATACTGACTTTTTAGTTTATTTTTTTTTAATTTTATTTATTTATTGAGAGGGGGGGAAGAGCTATGAAGGGGCAGAGAGAGAGGGAGAGAATCCCAAGCAGGCTCCAGCTCAGGGCTCGACCTTATGAACCTTGAGATCATGACTGGAACAGAAATCGGGAGCCAGACGCTTAACCAACTAAGCCACCCAGGTGCCCCTAATTTATTCCTTTCAATCATTTTGTCCTTTATTGCTGTGCTCTTGGCTTGCTTCACTTGCTGACGCAGACTGGAGGGTCAATAGTGAATATCCTTATCTTGTTCCTGACCTCAGAGGGAAAGAATTCCATATTTCATGTGGTATTTGTTATGGGGACATTTTTATAGGATGCCCTCCATCAGATTAAGAGAGTTCTCTTCCATTCCTATTTTGCTAAGAGTTTCTTTTTATGAATGCATGTTGAGTCTTATCAAGTGTTTCCTTCTGTGCCTATTGAGATGATAGCATGATTTTTCTGTTTTGTTCTATTAATATGATGAACTAAGTGTGTTGTCTGGTGAACTAGGGAGACCCCAGGCCCCGAGGCCTCGACCCAGCCCATCCCAAAGATGTCACTGAAGGTTCTTGGTCTCATCACTAGAAAGAATTCAAGGACAGACACACAAGACAGCAGACGAGCAGCACAAGTGGGAAAGCTTACTAAAGTGAAGGTACACTCTTGCGATGTGAGAGCAGGTGAGAGAGAGAGGGAGAGCTAAATAAGCTGGGGGTTGGGTTTTTATCTTTTATGGACAGTTGTTAACTAAGGGGAGGAATGCTCATTATTTGGGGCTATGATTTCTCAGTAGCAGGCTTTGGGGCCTTTTCTTCTTTATGGTCGGGAGTCAGGGGTTTCCTGTCACAGTGGCACCTGCCATCTTGGGTCTGTCTGGTGTGATCTGGCTTCTTGAGGAACGCTGCCCAATAGATATCTGACTTCCTCGTGGCTGGCCATGACTCCTCGTGGCTGGTCTCCAGGTGTCCCGTCAGAACCTAACCAACCGCCTACTCCAACAAGGTGATTGAAGTTCAGGTGTTAAACCAACCTTGCATTTCCCGAAGAAGCCCAACTAGGTCGTGACATGTTGTCAACCCTTTTTGTGTAGAACTAGATTTGGTTCACTAACGTATTTGCCGGGACTCTGGTATCTGTGTTCCGAATGTTTCTTTCTTACAGTGTCCTTTTCAGGTCTTAGTGTCAAGTCATATTGAACTTCATCGCATGAGTGGGGAAGGGTTCCCTTTCCTTGCTATCCTCTGGAAGAGTGTAATGTGAGACTGGTGGAAACTCTTCTGTAAAACTGTTGAATTCAGAAGCCTTCTAAGTCTGGCGCTTGCTTTGTAAGACAGTTTTGAACTGTGGATTCAAGTTTTTTTACCGGATGTAGGACTATTACGAGTTTCTATTTCTTCTTATTCAGACAAGAGTCCACTCTGGTCTTGCTCACCCCAGCCTGCACTGGGCTGAAGAGGGCTGGTGGAGGGAGGGACGGGCAGGGGAGCCGGCTGGCTGCTTAGCAGGATGTTGCCTTCCAAAGAAATTCCAGTCTGACTCACGGAAAGAATTGAAAAGCCATGCGGATCAGGATGCCCGTGGATCAGAGCGTGCCAGAGCGGAGAGGGTATTTATGCTCCCACACACGGCACAGCTTCCTGCAGCACTTCCTCTACGATGTCTTCCCTAAGAGCCCTCGTCATGGCGGGGCAGCTGCCCCCAGCTCTCTCCTAAAGGCCCAAACTGCCTCCTGCCCAGCTGCCTTCTACATCTATTGTCCTCTCTTCCGGGGGGACCTGTCCTGTCGTCCTCGGATGCAATTACGCCGATGTCGATCCCTGTACGGATGTCATCGTCACCATGGAGGGCAGACGCAAGGAGTGCTCACCCGTGAGTGGTGCAGGACGCCCTCAGCCCCACGTGGACCCCTCCAGGGGCATCAGAGTGGGTCCAGGAGGGGAAGAACGGGGTCTGGAGGGGGGCCCGGAGGCCGCTCCAGTGCAGGCCCGGAACAGATCCCAGACCGCCTCCTGTCCTGGCCGGTCCACAGTCTCATGGCAACGCAGGCACACATTCCAGAAAGATGAGACAGCTTCTGTAGGCTATGCGGGTTCCTTTGAATCGCATACATGTATGAGCCCACCTATTTTTGCTTTCTAGAATTCCATTTCTATTTTTGGTAAGATATAAAAGCTTTGACTATTTCCCAAAATGGAAAAACACATTTTTCCCCTGTCTTATAATATCTCGGTTGCCCATTAAGTGAGTGCACTCAGTCTGTACGGGTGTTCGGGGAGTCCGTTTCCCGGTTCCCTGAGCAGTGCTGGCTGCGTGCACCACAGGCGGCTTCCCCAAGCTCTACCTTTACCTCATTTGGGTTTGTCATGCTCAGTGTTTAACACATATGGCCATAGGTGGGCTTGGGTGAGGGTGTCAGACATGCCCACCCTTCTGTAGTGGGACCCCAGGCCTGTCGCCTGGGGGAAGTGAGGGGGCGGGGAGGCAGTCCTGCCCCCTCTCTCGCTGCACTGCCCTCAAGATGTGTGTGGGCGCCGCACAATCCTGCTATTTCGGGAAGCCCGCGGTCGCCATCATGCTGGTGGGTGTGGGCCAGCTTGGCTCACCCACTCCAGTGCGCCAGCCTTCTTCACCACCAGTTGATTGGCGGAAGGATCTGAGCTTAGTGATTAAAAATGTTTCTAGAAAGTAACAGGAGCACCTGGGTGGCTCAGTCAGTTAAGCATCCAACTCTTGATTTCGGCTCAGGTCGTGATCTCGTGTTTCGTGAGTTCAAGCCCCACGTCGGGCTCTGCACTGACAGCACGGAGCCCGCTTGGGATGCTCTCTCTCCCTCTCTCTCTGCCCCTCCCCTGCTCAGGTTGTCTCTCTTTCTCAAAAAATAAATAAATATTTAAAAAAGAAAAAAACTTGTTAACACATGTGTTAAAACGGCAGTTACTCTGCGAGCACCCAAAAGAGCCTGCGCTAAGTTTACCAGAAAATTCTAGCCCGGCTTCCATCTCTGGTCTGTTTGTCAGTAAGATCTGGTGGGCGTCCTGCCCCCGTCCCGTCAGCCTCTCATGCTAATCAACCCATTGCCTCGACAGACCACCTACATACTGCACAGCGGGATGGCTTGTGCCAGATTTACACTCTCTGTGACCAGACCCCAGTCGTGCTACAGCAGCCATGCCCCGCAGAGTCCCCTTTGGCTCAACCCGAGAGGAAACCAGTCTTGCGATTTCGGGCCTGCCGTGGCTCTATTTCTGGACTCCATTCTGTTCATTGATTTATTTGCTGTCCTCACTGCCGCCAGGCTGCCCTGATTCCTGTCCTTTATAGCAGGTGGCGCTGCCGTCAACCCCCCGGGTTCTTTGTCAGAACCCTCGGCTGCTCGGAGTCCTTTGCATTTATTTCCATTACGCTTTTGGAATAAGCTCCTCAGTTTCTAGGTTAAAAGCCTGCTGGGATATTGACGAGGGCAGTATCGATCAGTAGGTCATCCGGGACACTGGACAGCTTCGCCATGCTGATCTGTCCCCCACGGGCATCGCCTGTATCCCCGTGTATTTGGTCGCTTTGATTTTGCTTGACCGCAGTTTGGAGTCTCCGGTGTAGAGGTCCTGCGTGTCTCTTTGTTAAATCCATTCCCAGGTGTTTTATGGTTTTTGCTACTGCTGTAAACCGTGTTTTTTCATCTAATTTTCCCGCTGTCTCTTGCAAACACATAGAGATGTAATCGATTTTGTGTAATGAGTGTGTCCCCTGCCTGCTGTACTCATTTACTAATCCCAGTACCTTTTATAGGTTCTTTAGGGTTTTCTGTGCCTACATCTACGAGTTGCCTATGAGTAGACAGAGATTTACCTCTCGCTCTCCAATCTGCACGGCTCCTATCTCTTTCTTGCCCAAGTGCACTGGCCAGGGCCTGTGATCCCGTGTTGCAAAGCACGCTCACTGTGTGCACACAAGTGAGTTCATGGGGCAGGGACACAGGATGGTTCAGAGGCCCCAGGCCACCACAAGAGGAAGTGCAACACGTGATTATCCTCTGGGGGGTTTGCTGCTAAAGAGCAAACCCGGCAGGACGTCTCTTATCTGTAAAACACTTGGGGCCGGGCTGGCTGTGGAATTTGCTGGGCCTCGTGGAAAATGAAAACTGAGGGGGGGGGGGGTTCAGCTCATCCAAAAGGCAGGAAAGAAGGTCTTTCCTTTCCCCTGAGGTCTGCGTCTGCCCGTCTGTGCCCCCTTCGCTCCCTCCCTCTTCCCCTGCCCCTAACTCCTCTCTCTGTACGTCTGCCTCTCCCTCCTGATCATGGTGTTTCTACCTGCCATTAAAGACATGCTCCTTCAGGCATGAGGATACGTTCAGAGACCAGCCCCCCACCTCCGGCGCCAGGGGCCCCACCCCCCCCCCACTCAGTACTCAGTATTCACATCACCCCTTCCCCCATTGATTGTCACTAACAAAAAAATTACTAAAATTTCAAAACGGCAACCAACCACAGAGCATTAAAACGGCAAACACCGTCCTCCTGGCAGGGCTCGCTTGAGTATGGACTCCCCACCCCACCCCCGGGCAGGGGGCCGCACGGCTGCCAGGCTGGCATGCCCACGAAGCTGCACCTGAGGGTTTATGCTTGAGACCCGTTCGCCCGCCTAACGGCGGGCGCCGCGTATCACGTAAAGGGGTTCTTTTTCTTATTTTTACTGCACTTACCCTCTTCCATGACAAACACGTAAATCTATTAAATTCACTTTGGTGCGTATTTATTGAGGGCGACCATACGAGGAACACCATGTAAATCACTTCACTGGGGACATAGATGAATGAAACCATTCACCTACCTCCCACACACCAGCCGCAGGCCACTGTGGCCTGGCACTGTGCTCAGGGATCTAGAACTCTCCGACCGTCTGGGACCCAGCCTCCCACACGGATGGGGCACTTGCTACGGGCCAGGTGTTCTACAGGTGAAACTGAAGCCCGGGGAGCCTGCGAACTTGCCCCGGGTCACGTACCTGGGAGGAGGTGGTGCCATGGAACACAGGAATCTGAACCAGCCCTGTCTCCCCCTCCCAAATGACCGGCTTGGGATGACAGATCTGTGCCATGGGCACACAGGTGATCACTTTGATACTTGTGCTTAATCGGGTCAGAGATGACTTCTTTTTTTTTATGTTCATTTATGTTTGAGGAAGAGACAGAGAGAGAGAGCACGCATGAGCAGGGGAGAAGCAGAGAGAGGGGGACAGAGGATCCAAAGCAGGCTCTGCACTGACAGCAGAGAGCCCGATGAGGGGCTCAAACTCACCAACCACTAGATCATGACCTGAGCCGAAGTCGGATGTTTAACCGACTGAGCCATCCAGGTGCCCCAATTGGGTCAGAGATGACTTCTTGAATGAGGTGACATCTGAGGTGAGTCTTAAAAGACTAAAGTCATTCACCAGGTCCGTGAGAGTCCTGGGGAGGAGCAAGTGCAAAGGCACTGTGGCCAGAGCACACTTCTCTTTGGGGAACTTGGAAGCAAAGGTGAGAGGGAAGTTGTATATGTTGTGCCAAGGTCAGGAGAGCAGAGTTAGGGCTTGGGTTGCCTTCAGAGAGCCCAGGGGGTGCCCTCTGCTCCAAGGGTAGTCAAGGGCTTCCTGGAAGAGGGGTGGATATGGCAGGGACCACCAACGGCACAAGAGGGCTGAGCAGAGAAACAGAGGAGGGCAGCTGTGGCTAGACTGCAGGGTTCTGGAGGCTGCCTCTAATCTCACGTCCCTCCTACCCGCCAGCCTGCGGAATCCCCTGTTCTCTGACCGGGCTTGACGGAAAGGCTGCCCCCTGCCCCGTCTATCCCGCACTGCTCTCCCAGGGTCCATCCTGCCCCTCCGTGCCCTCCTTCTGCCTTCTCACAGGAAGATGCTCTTCTGTAGAAAGTCTTTTCACTTGGCTCTGTTCGCACATCACTGTGTCCCAGAATCACTCCAGATCCGTGGCCACGGGACATTCAGGCTTTCTCCGGCTTTTGGCAACTACACACAGGGTTGCAGTGGAACGTCCTCGTGCACAGGTATTTTCGTTTGGTTGCAGGCATCTTCAGGGCGGGTTCCGAGAGGCGGGATGCTGGGTGCAAATGTACGTGTGTACAGCATCTGCTAGGTGTTGCCAGTTTCCCGGAAGGTGCACCAAGCTGCGTGGCCGCCAGCCCGGCCACACTCGCAGACTCACACCAGTAAGCTTTGCCAGCCTGATAGAAGAGAAGCAGCATCTCAGCACCATTGAAATTTGCAGCCCCCGATCGTGGGTGAGTGAACACTCGTGGATTTGAAGACTCGCCGTAACATCTTCTTTTGCGAATTGGCTCTTTACGTCCTTCATCCATTTTCCCATCTGGTGTTTGGCCCTTTGTCAGTTTATAAGAGGTCTTCCTGTATCAGGGATATTGGTCCTCATGTGTATTTTACGGTGCACATGTTTTCTCCTTCAGTTGTCTTTGACCTTGCTTATGGCGGTTTTTTGCTGTGCAAACATTTTATTTTTTATACCCTTACGTGCCAGTCTTTTCTTTGTGTCATAGGAGGAAGCTTTCCCCCCCCATCCAGGCGATTGAGGACTTCACCTCGTCACCTTCCGGTGCTTGAATGGCTTCCTGTTTCACACCAGGCCCACCTCTCCTGGGAGTCCGGCCCTGAGTGTGCTGGGAGGGGCGGAGCTACCTTAATCCCTCTTCTCAGGGTTCTTCTATTTATCAAAAGTCCAGTTTTGCCGCCGGAATTTGAAGGGCCTCCTTTATCACCTGCCCAATTACTTCACCCTGCTTCTGGCTTCTCTTCCATCCCGGGTCTGGTGGTCTAGTCATGCGCCGACCAGGATGCTGTGCCATGAGGAGGGCTGGTCCCGACCCTGAGTCTTTTTCTTTTAAGAGTATGATGGCGGTGTGCCTAGGTGGCTCAGTCGATTAAGCATCTGACTTCGGCTCAGGTCATGATCACACGTCTCGTGGGTTCGAACCCTGAGTCGGGCTCGGTGCTGACAGCTCGGAGCCTGGAGCCCGCTTCGGATTCTGTGCTCCCTCTCTCTCTGCCCCTCCCCCGCTCATGCTCTCTGTCTCTCAATAATAAATAAACGTTAAAAAAATTTATTTTCAGGGGCGCCTGGGTGGCGCAATCGGTTAAGCGTCCGACTTCAGCCAGGTCACGATCTCGCGGTCCGTGAGTTCGAGCCCCGCGTCAGGCTCTGGGCCGATGGCTCGGAGCCTGGAGCCTGTTTCCGATTCTGTGTCTCCCTCTCTCTCTGCCCCTCCCCCGTTCATGCTCTGTCTCTCTCTGTCCCAAAAATAAATAAAAAACGTTGAAAAAAAAAAAAATTTAAAAAAAATTTATTTTCAAGACTAATTAACGTGAAGTTTAGCAGTCCTCGACTTCACTCCATGTCTTTTTCTTCTGTTAAAGTTTTTTTTTTTTAATTTTTTTTTTAACGTTTATTTCTTTTTGAGACAGAGAGAGACAGAGCATGAACGGGGGAGGGGCAGAGAGAGAGGGAGACACAGAATCGGAAGCAGGCTCCAGGCTCTGAGCCATCAGCCCAGAGCCCGAAGCGGGGCTCGAACTCACGGACCGCGAGATCATGAGCTGAGCCAAAGTCGGATGCTCAACCGACTGAGCCACCCAGCTGCCCCTCCGAGTCATTATTCTAAAAAAGAATGTTAAAAGGAAGGAGACACTCAGGTGGCTTTGGGTGGGGGAAGGGAAGAAGCAAGCAGCAATGTGCAAACTAGTGTTTGGCTTATTAATATGTCCTAAAAATATCTCTGATTTGCATCTCCAACAAGTAAATGGTTTATGGGAAAACCATTTTTGTTTCAGGATTTTTGGATCAGCCGATGGCCTCGCTCTGCCAAGACTGCCCATTTGTCCCGTGTTTCCTTCCATTCTGAGGCGGGCAGCTCTGGGCTCCCACGAACAGAAGCGGAAAGGTGCAGGAAGAGAGATAAACGTCGGCAAACGGAGCCGGCCCTGCCCTGCGTGTCAGCTTTGGTGTCCTGTCTTCCTCTGGGCAATAAAGAAATGGTTTTCTGTTTTGTTTCCCTTGTGGCTAATTTGAGATCCCGGTCGCCGAAGGAGCCCAGAGATAGCAGCCGATGACTCAAGTCCGGGTTGGAGAGGGCTCTCTTTCGCCGACCGCTGAGCCTGTGGGAGCCCAGTGCGAGCGGCCGTGCACAGTGTGGGCTTCCGTGCCCGCTTGTGCTAATCCCGCCCAAGCCACCGAGGGCCTAAAAATACTCTCCCCATCACAGCAGCTCCCGTTCGGAAAACCAACAGAGCCCTGGGGTCGATGGCGTCGGGCTAAGAAGGGGCTGGTCTCTGAACCGCCGTGGTGCGGGGGCCTCCGGGCACGCCCCTGGTGTGGCAGCGCTGCTCCTGCCCTCGTAGCTCGTCCCGGGAAGCCGGGGCCTCCTGGCACCGCCCTCGGCCCCCGGGACTCTCCTCCGGCGGCATCTCAGCTCTGTGGCCAAGCGTGCCGCCTGCTGGCCGGCCTCCAAGCTCACCTCCGCCGCACCTCCCAGGGGCTCAGGACACCAGGGGTCAGGAGGACGCTCTGGGACGGTCCCGACAGGTGCACTTTCCTGCCCCACTTAGGGCAGTCGGGCTGACAGGGTGTGGATGGAGAAGAGAGAAGCGTGGCTTCACCCCCGCGTTGTTTCCACGGGCCTGCCTCCTCCTCACCCTCCTCGCCCTCACAGTCACCCACATGCGTCCTGACGGGGGGCTCTGCTCACCCAATGTCCCTCGGCCTCTCCTACAAGTGGCCGTCTTTGCTCCTGGGAGGGGAGGACCTAGGCAGCAGGGCAGGAGTGAGGAAGATGGGCTCCTGCCCTGCCCTCGGCAGGACCCTCCCCGAGGACCCCTCTGAGCACGAACACTCCGGAACCAAATTCTAAGCCGCTGCCCAGAACACACCCTGCTAGCACGCATCAGTGGTGTTTTCCGGAGGAGACACGGGTCACACAGCTCCGAGGGCGCCATGTCTGAGCGCGTCCTGCATTTCATCGTAAAGGTTTGCAGACACGTCTCAAGCCAGCGTGCCCTTGGGTCTCCACAGGTCCCCTCCCCGTCTCCTCTGGCCCAGAAGCTTCCCGGAGCCGAGTCTATGGGTTGTCCTTGGCCTCCCTGTGTCCCGGTGGACCCTGGTAGAATATCGTTCTCCGATGTAGAGTGGGGCATGGCCTGGGGCACTCGCCCCCCAGCCCGTCATCTCCTAAAAACAGGTGCCCTGGCTCAGCCCTCTGCCCACTCCCTGCCTTTCGGCCACCGGGACGGAGCTCCGTGCTCCGAAGGGCCAGCAGCTGGCTTCTGGTTTAGACGGCTTCTTGCTAACGGCTTCCATCGGGCTGCACTCCTAAAGGGGAAGGTGGGGGCGCGTTACCCTCCAGCCCAGGCGTTGCACACGCAGGGCACCCTGACCCCTGAGCCCTCCACCCGCACCTCCCTTCAGCCCCCAGGCCGGTCCCTGAAAGTCCCCAGGAGCCGGGCACGTGGGGGCATTTCTTATATTTGGAGGGTGGGCTCCAAACATTTGGAGGGTGGGCTCATCTTATATTTTTAATTAAAAATATTAACTTAATTTTCTGAAAAGGTTATAGTTGGTTCACTCCTCAGAAAGTGTAAAGAGCAGTGTCCCTCCACCCCTGCCCGACCTCTCCCAGGACCCCCCACCCACCACGTGTCACTGTTACCACTGCTAGAAAAGTCGCTCCCAGAGACAAACTGCAACTGTGCGTATTTTCCGCCTCCTTTTGCAAAGTAGTAACAGTTTTTTCTCTTCATCTTGCTTCTTTCAACCAATGATACATTCAACAATTACCTGTTGCGCTGGTCGTGCGGGGCGTGAGGACAGCAGGAGGCTCAGCCGAGAGCGGGACCGAGGGCGGTGTGCAGACACAGACAATCTCGGCGATGAACCTGTGCAGACAGGGAACCGGGAAGCGAGGCCCGGGGCCGGAGGAGGGTGGCCGCACGAATCCTGTGGCCAGAGCTCCAGGGTCTGAGTTGAAAGCCTGCAGGCACCCAGAGGGAAGGCAGTCCTGGGCAGGAAAGGGGAGTCTGAGGTGATGGGAGCCCACTCGTCCCCAGGACCTTGAGGATGGTGGGGGTCGCCGCTGAAGCTGAGGTGGGAAGCTCTTGGAGGGTTTGAGGGAGGACGACTTGATCTGACCCGTCTTGTCGGCTCAGGCAGCTCGGGCCGCATCCAGTCCCCTCGGGGTCCCAGGCTGCCGGGGGGGCGGCCTCCACTCGCCGATGGCGGAGGGAAGCTCCTTGGCCACACCTGGAGGGGGCATCCCTAGGCTGCCCACATCCCACGGGCACCCGGGCGCGGGGCCCTGGGAAGCACATTCTCCTGCTGAAGTGGCTGTGGCCCCGCTCTGCGCCTGTGGGGTCGCTCCTTCTGCTGGGGGCCTGGGAAGGAAAGGCAGAACTTCAGTTTGGACTTGTTTGTTTCTGGTGCCTATTACCATCTGGATGAAAGTGTCTCAGGCAGCTGGGGCCTGTGACGGTTAATTTTATGTGTCAACTTGATGAGGCCACGGGGTGCCCAGGCATTTGGTCAAACGTTACTCCGCCGGGGTGTTTCTGGACAAGATTGACGTTTAAAGCAGGAGACTAAGTAAGCAGATGCCCTCTCTGTGCAGGTGGGTCTCGTCCAATCAGGCGAAGGGCTGGAGAGAGAAAGAAGACTGACCTACCCCAAGTTAGAAAGGATTCTCCCGCTCGATGGCCTTTGAACTGGGGTATCAGCCTCTCCCTGCTCCTGACTGGAACTAAACCAGCCGTCCTGCACCTCCGGCCTCCCCACTCAGCCTCACCTCACTGTGTCAGCTTCCGTAATCCCATGAGCCATTGCTCACAACAAACCTTTCTCTGTTCACACCTGTTGGTTCTGAGTCTCTGGAGGGCCGTGTGAAATGCAGGTGTGCTGGCCTGGAATTCGAGGGGGAGGTGTAGACGGCACACCTGGGTGTCGGCTTGCCGTCGTGAACGGGGGGACGCCGTAAGAGGAAGTGTGCACGGACGAGTCGGGGACAGACCGAGGGGCAGCGCGTGCGGGGAGCCGCGTGGCCTCCGGGGGTGGGGTGGGGGTGGGGGTGGGGGGCACACGGCGACGCTTTCCCCATCCCTGGGAACCGGCTCCTTGCTCTGCAAACAGCACGACAGCGTTACCTGGGATCTCACGCCCCTCGGCCTGCGCTGCCGGGAGCGGGCCTGCCCGAAGCAAGGGCACGTCATTTGGAATCTGGCTCCACCAGCCCCGTAGGGGAGGTGAGCTCATCATGTTAAGATGACGAATGGAGCAAATCCTCTAGCCTAGCAACTCCTGGAGCGGCCGTGTCCTCCCCGGTCGATGAGCGGCGGCTGCATTAAGGTTCCTGGACGCGGGCCGATGTGGTTCACGGTAGCTGCTTAAGGCTTCCGTCTGTTACCACCCAGGCTGCGGGGCCAAGCTGGCGTCTGAAGGACATTCGTCCGTTTAACGGGTAGTCTCTGGAGGGCTCCGGTTGTCCTTCTAGGTTTCTCCTTCCTGGGGACGCGTCTTTGCTGTCATTTCCTGCCGGGCGGCGGCTGCTTCCCTGGGCTCCGCTGGCCTGCGGCTCAGAGCACCCCCTCCCGCTGGACCGCCAGCCCGGGGCCGGGGGCTCGCCCCGGCAAATGTGACCTCCGGCTGTGCCCTCGGGTTCCCGCCGTGCCCGTGGCGGCAGATGTGCATCTGACGACGTGGAGACATCTGAAGGAGAGCTTATGAGACACTAATGTGCGATTGTGCGCAGCAAACCCACCGTGTCTCTTCGTACAGTTTCGACCAGACTTTCAGCAGCGACACTTCCGCGGTGCTGACGACTCTCCAGATGCTGATGGGTGCTTGACGTGTATTTGCCTATTTGACCTTCAGAACAACCCACGAGGTTCCCGCCCACGGTGAGAAGATCCACGCGGCCGGAGGGGGGCCTTCGGGGGCGGCACAGCCGGGGCGTGAGGCGGGCCCCCCGGGGTCCCTCCGCGGCGCCTGCTCTCCCGCGGACACGAGGGGCGGAGGCGTCACCACGACCCCGAGGATGGCTCGCCCGTGCCTGCGATGGGGAATTCGCCAGGCCCCGCCCTGAAGGAGGCGCCCGGCCTTTGCAAGAAAACGCACAGACCCACGAGCACAGGATGACGGGCACTCTTTCGTCAGTAACCGCGTGGAAAGGCATAAATCGTAACGGGAGGGGAAACTGGTGGACTGGAAGAAGACAACAAAACCAAACACCAAGCAACAGAATGATGACAAACCGGGAGAGACATCCACAAGCTGTGCAGCAAGCCAGGGGCCGCTGTCCTGCTATTTAAAGAACGTTTACGTGTCCATCAGAGAGAGACAAAGAAAGATCAGTAGGCAGGTAACCGGTGGGACGGCACCAGATCGACACATCGGCAAGACAGTAAACTGAACCAGAGTGACAACGTGCCACGCTCCAGTTGTCGGATTAGGAAGTACTACAAGGAATGTCATTCCCGCGCAGAGGGAACGTGGGGGACACTGGAGTTTTTGCCACCTGTTTCTGCAGGATCCTTCAACAACACCTCCCAGAAACTTCTACAAGGTGCACGATTTGTTGGCAATTCATCCAGATGATACAGTGAGATATTCGCCACCAAACAGATGCACACCGGTGTTTTCATAACTTTCTTACACACCTAGGACCTGAGCAAACTGAGTGGTCAACAGCACCAGATTAGGGGCACCTCAGCCGGTTAAGCATGCGACTCTTTTTTTTTTTAATGCTTCTTTTTGAGAGAGAGACAGAGACAGAGCACAAGGTGGGGAGGGGCAGAGAGAGAGAGGGAGACACAGAATCCAAAGCGGGCTCCAGGCTCCGAGCTGTCGGCACACAGCCCGACGCGGGGCTCGAACTCACGAACCCCAAGATCATGACCTGAGCCGAAGTCAGATGCTTAACCGACTGAGCCACCCGGACGCCCCTAAGCATCTGACTCTTGGTTTCAGCTGAGTCATGATCCCAGGGTCTCGGCAGCGAGCCCCACATCAGGCTCTGTGCTGTGTGTGGACCCTGCTTGAGATATTCTCTCTCTCTCTCTCTCTCTCTCTCTCTCTCTCTCCCTCTGCCCCTCTCCCCTGCTCTCTCTCTTGCAAAAATAAACTTCCAACAATACAAGATTAGCCAATAAGTTGTATCTATTCAAGTAACGTCAGTAGATGCGACTATTAAAATGACCCAGTAGGTCTGCACCTACTGACTTAACTGCTAGTGATGTGATTATCACATAAAAATTGTACACAGTAGGTCATATACTGCATACTCATATAAAGCCTGTTCTGTGTGTCGCATAGACACAGATATGAGCCATTTTTCTCTGTGATGGGCTCATGAGTGACTTCTTCTCCTTTTTCTTATTAATTTTATATTTTTCTGCAAGGAATATATATTCCTCATATAGTAAAAGCATTTCCCCATGGTATGAGCTGAACCTGCATTCTGTTCCCGAGGTGTCTGTCCTCTGGAAAACGCGGTCTGGAACGGCCATCTGCAGTCTTGCTCCGGACCCATCACCTGCTCAAAGCTCTGCTGAAGAGTAGAGCAGAGCCTTCTGGAAGGAAAAGCTTTGTAAGCTCCCTGCACTGGAAGAATCTGCAGGTCATTAAAGGCTCTCCTCAAAGCACCTCCGACTGGAGTCTGAGCCGGTTACCCAGCCCCACTGAGTGCCTGCTGTGTGCTCGGACACCCCTGGAGGTGGAATGTTCTGGAACTGCAGCAGCAGGTTAGAACGGGAGCGCCGGCACAGACACCCACCGTCCAATCCCCGGGTGGATACAGACCACAGCAAGCAGTGAGCAGAGCTTCAGCGAGGCACCGTAAACCCACTGCTGCTGGGGAAACAGCGTTCAGAACAAAAACTCAGTGTCTGAGAATAACATTTCTAACGCAGTTCCAATTACAGAACAGAAGCTAATGTCATGAGGTGAGCAGAAAACACAGAGACGCCCAGCAATATTTTAGGAAGAAGGGGTGAAAGGAAATCTCACAGCTCACTGGGTGTGTTAGCAATCACACAGAACGTGTGCAGTGGCTCAAACTCGGGGGACTGAGTTTACTGCTCCTGCAAAGGGTCGCAAGAGGCTCTAGCTGGCGGGGCGGGCAGGGTGGGGGTGTCGGGGGTCCGAGCAGGAAAGAAGGTCCCTCCTCTGCTCAGCCATCAGGGAGGAGGCAACACCCCTGCCAGTGACGGCCGGGTCACCGCCAGCCGGCTCAGGAGGGCGAGAGGCCCTTCTGGGAGGGGCGTGTCGCTCCCACCCAGGGGCTGTCGGCTGGAACCTGGCCGGAGCCCAGCGGCCACAGGGCATTGGGAGATGAGGTCAGACCGCGGGGCAGGGACAGCATGAGACGGGTCTGTGACAGCTGACAGCTTGGGGCCTGCTTGGGATTCTCTCTCCCTCTCTCTCTGCCCCTCCCCAGCTCACACGCATGCACGCTCTTTCTCTCTCTCAAAAAAATTAATAGACTTAAAAACAAGAAAGAGAAGTTTGAATGTGGCCGTGGCGTAGTCACAAGAGGCCCTCTCGCAGAGACACAGAGGGCGGCTCTAAGTCTGCCACTGAGAGTGGGAAACAGGGAATTCCTAGACCCACAAATCCGCCGGTTATGGACTATTCTTTCCCTTTAAATGCGCAACTATAGCGGGCAGAGTTATGAGCAGACAGAGAAACGTACTGGTTTTAGACTCACGAATCACTGCAATATTCATCTATGTGGTTCTTTTCAAGCAAAATTAAAGCAAATACCATAAAAATGTTGAATTGAAGATTTCATTCCTAAGAAGAACTTTTGTGGCAAACATTGCATATCTTTGAATGGCCTTTAATATTTTTAAACAAATTTTCCTGCATTCTCTCTGTTTTTGTTTTTTTTTTTTTGATCTCCGTACGACTTTGCTCTGACCACACTTATTTTTCTAAATTCTTTTGTAATCGAATACTGTATTTTCAGTTTGTACCAAAACTATGTGAAAGTTACCTCGACCAAGAAGTCCCTAGACTAATGTTCACCAGATGGGCTGCGTCTGGCAGTCTGTGCAGAAGGCGTCTGCGTCCTGCCCAGATGGTCCGATTTCCTGAAAATGGGCTGGGCGGAGGAAGATAGGTGGACAGCCTGCCTCATCGCTGCTGCCAGGGTCCAGAAATGAAGAGAATTGCCAAGGAAGGAGAAGAAACCATCCCTCGTCTCTAAATCGCCTTCAGATGGAAGGACGTCACATTGGAAATCCAACCGGAAGAAGATAAATTTAGTTGTGAGCCTAGAAATGACCTTATTCATTAATAACAATCTCCACCCAACGTATTTTTAATCAGCAGAACCCAAAACAATATTTAAAGCTGGAGCTGTTGAATATGGAAATTTCCTTGAGGATTACTTCTTACCAAAGGACTAAATCGTCTAGTGCCGGGAATCTAGTTTAGGGCTCGCTTACTTTCCGCAGTGGGAGGCCCGGGGCCCACGGCCAGATCGCGAAAGCCGGGCCACGGTCTCGGTCTCGGTGTAGCACTCAGCCAATTCTTAGGATTTTCAAAAGGATTGAACGTATTCTGCAGGAAAATCTTAAAAGTTAACCATCCAACCGTTTGTTGGCTTACGAAACGTAATCTTGAGAAAAGAGATAAAAACAGCTCTAAAATTCTATCTCATTGAGCCCCTCCGAGAATAGACTTGTACAATCACAAAACGGAAGTGGCTTTTTTGCCACAGCATCTGGCTACCCGGTCTCGACCACCACAGCTTTTGGATACGCAATTTAAAAGAGCAGCATAACAGGGGTGATGTCCATATTGGCAATGCCTCTCCCTCATCACGTTTGTGTAAAATAAATGCCTAATGTTTTAACAACGACTTTGAGCTTATTGCTTTTATTTTTAAGTTTTAAGCAATTAATTTTTGTGTTTTGTAATCGTCTATTCTCCTACCTGGAAGCAGTAGGCGCCGGGCGCCCTCGTGGATGGGAGTCTCGCCCCTCCCCCGTCCCCAGCACCTTCCAGGGCTTCTCGCCGTCCGATATCCTTGCACGTCTCCTACTTGCTTTATTGATTTTATCGATCTTTTAGCCCCTGGCCATAAAGATGAAGAAATCAGCACACTTGTCCTGATTCCCAAAGACAGCTGACCCTGAACAACACAGGCGTGAGAGGCACAACCCCCTGCCCCCCCACGGAGTCTAAAATCCACGTGTCACTTTTGACCCCTCCAGACTTAATCCGCCAAGAAGCCTCACCGATAGCATAAACAAGTCAATTAACACATATTTTGCGTGTTGTATGTCTTATATGCTGCGTTCTTACAGTAAAGTAATGTAGAGACAAGAAAATGTAATTAAGCAAATCATAAGGAAGAGAGGCGCCCCAGTGGCCCACTGGGTGGAGCATCCCACTTTGGCTCAGGTCATGATCTCATGGTTCATGAGTTTCGAGCCTCACGGCGGGCTCACTGCGCTCAGTGCAGATCCTGCCTCGGACCCTCTGTCCTCCTCTCTCTTTCTGTCCTTCTCCTGCTCATGCTCTCTCTCTCGAAAATAAATAAGACATTAAAAAAAGGAAAAAAACAATAAGGAAGAGAAAATACATTTACTGTACTGTATTTGTCGAGAAAAATCCACTTGTCCACGGGCCCAAGGGTCAGCCAGACTTGCTTCTTCTAAACCGCTGTGAGGGCTATGACTTCTCTGTAGTCAGAAATCTATTACTGAACACTCTTGCAAATTTGTTCTAGCCTTAGTCCTATAGTTAAATAGACACAAGTCTCACTGCGGGTTATTTTGATGTTTTCTAACTCATTTCTCAGTTGGCTGAGGTTTGCCCTCCAGCTCACAGGAATAACATCCCCTGAGCTTTGCTTGTGGAAAGGTGTTGGCTGGTCGCCTTTCACTTATGACACCTCAGCTGGATACGAAATTGGGCTCCTGTCGTCTGCCCCTGAGACTCTCCCGGGTGCCGTCCTGCTAACTTCTAGCATCAGTTATGGCTGCAGAGGCGTCTCAGGCCTGACTGATGTTTCCTTTTATAACTAACCTTATGCTCTTGCTAGGCTGCTAAGAAAATATTTTTATTTCAATTAATGGAAGCTTAGTAAATTTCCAGGGTGTCTTACTGTCGACAATAGGGTGTTAATTTTTCTTGAAATCCAATGTGACATTTTTAACCTAAAGTGTGTTTCCCTTTATTATAAAGAGGATGCTTAAATTGTATTCTTAAATTACATGTTCTGTTCCTTAGTGTAATTTTCTTCCTCAGGGGCTCCAATTGTGCCCAGGGTGAATCTCTTTTGACTATTTTCCATTTTGCTTGCAATTGCTTTTTTAAGAAAACATCATGTTGTGGGAGATTTCCAGCACGTACACGTACACAGAATCGTGTCATGCACTTGGATGTACCTACCCCCTCGATACCCGTCCACGTTCTTCCATTCTTATGACGTCATCAGCACCCAGAGTCCACACTTTACATCAGGGTCCACACTGAGTGCTGTACAGTCTGTGGGTGTGGAAAAATGTGTAATGACAGGTAGCCACCATTATAGTTAAAAATCCTCTGTGCTCACGTAACCACCCCTGTGTCCTCCCCGCCCCCTGGCAACCACTGATCCTTTGACTCTCTCCATGGTCCTGCCTTTTCCAGAATTCCAGGTAGTTGGAATCATACAGGATGCAGCCTCTTCAGACTGGCTTTTGTCACTTGGTGAGATGCACTTAAGGACCCTCCGTGTCTTTTTAATAAATTTTTTGTTATGTTTATTTATTTTGAGAGAGAGAGAGAGAGAGAGACAGAGCATGAGTGGGGGAGGGGCAGAGAGAGAGGGAGACACAGAATCCAAAGCATTATCCAGGCTCCGAGCTGTCAGCATGGAGCCCGACGCTGGGCTTGAGCCCACAAGCGTGAGATCGTGACCTGAGCCGAAGTCAGACGCTTAACTGAGCCACCCAGGCGCCCCGGGGACCTTCCGTGTCTTTTCGTGGCGTGACGGCCCATTTCTTCTTAGCGCCGAAGACCATCCCGTTGTCTGGACGCAGCCGTGTGTTTGCCCATCACCTCCCGAAGGGCACCTTGGTTGCTTCCAAGGTTTGGCAGTTATGAATAAAGGCAGCTGGAAACATTCACGAGCAGGGGTTTGTGCGGGCACCTGTTTTCAGCTCCTTTGGGTACATATCAAGGAGCACAATGGCTGGGGTGCATGCTAAGAGCGTGTTTAGCTTTGTAACACGCTGCCAACTGTCTTCAAAAGTGGCTGCACCATCGTGTGTCCCCACCAGCAGTGAGACCCCCGTTGCTCCACACCCTCCCCCGGATTTGGTGTCACCAGGGTTCCAGATTTTGGCCACACTAGTAAACGTGCAGTGGTATCTCCTTGTTTTGACTTGGATTTCCCTGATAGCATATGGTACGAAGCCTCTTCTCATATGCTTAGTAGTTGCCATCCATACATTTTCTTTCATGAGGGATCTGTTGCCATCTTTGGCTTAAATTTTTTAATTTTATTTTCCTATTGTTGAATTTTAAGAGCTCTTTGTATATTGTGGATAACAGCTCTTTATCAGATATATGTTTTGCAAATATTTTCTGCTGATCTGTGGCTTGTCCTTTTGTTCCCGACAGTGTCTATTACAGAGGAAAAATTTTAATTTTGATGAAATCCAGCTTACCAGTTCTGTCCTTCATGCAGTGTGCCTTTGGTGTTGTATCTAAAAAGTTATCGCCAAACCCGTGGTTATCTAGGTTTTCTCCTATATTACCTTCTAGGAGGTTTATAGTTTTGCATTTTATGTGTACATCTATGATCCATGGTGAGTTAATTTTTGTGAAGGGTGTAAGGTCTGTGTCTAGATTAATTTCTTTTCCATGCGGATGTCCCATTGTTCTAGCTCCTTTTGTTGAAAAAACTACCTTGGCTCCACTGTATTGCCTTTGCTCCTTTACTGAAGATCAGTTAAGTATATTTATGTGGTCTATTTCTGGGCTGTCTGTTCTGTGCCATTGACCTAATTCTCTATTCTTTTGCCAACACCACACTGCCTTGATTATTGTAGCTTGAGAGTATGTCTTGAAGTCAGGTAGGGTGAGTCCTCCAACTTCATTCTTCTCCTCTAATACTGAACTGACTCTTCCCAGTATTTCGCCTCTCCATATAAAGTTTATTTTGGCCAGGGGCAGGGGGGCCTGGGTGGCTCAGTCAGTTAAGCGTCCAGTTTCAGCTCAGGTCACGAACTCACAGTTCATGAGTTGGAGCCCCACGTCAGGCTCTGTGCTGACAGCTCAGAGGCCAGAGCCTGCTTTGGATTCTGTGTCTCCCTCTCTCTCTGACCCTTCCCCACTCTCTCTCTCTCTCTCTCTCTCTCTCAAAAATAAATAAACATAAAAAAATTAAAAATTATTTTTTTTTTTACTGTTCATTTATTTTTGAGAGAGGGGACATGTGCATGCATGTGAGCAAAGGGAGGGGCAGAGAGAGAGAATCCCAAGCAGGCTCCGTGCTGTCAGCCCAGAGCCCGATGTGGAGCTTGATCCCAGGAACCATGGGATCATGACCTGAGCCGAAATCAAGACTCGGACGTTTAACTGACTGAGCCACCCAGGCACCCCTCCCCGTATAAACTTTAGAATCAGTTTGTCAATATCCACAAAATAACTTCATGGGATTTTTATTGGGATTGTGTTGAACCTGCAGATCAAATTGGGAAGAGCTCACATCTTGACAATGCTGAGTCTTTCTATCCATGAACATGGACCATCTCTGCATTTATTTAGCTCTTTGACTTCTTTCATCAGAGATTTGTACTTTTCCTCACGCAAATCTTGTACATATTTTGTTAGATTCAAATCTAAATATTTCATTTCGGGAGAGTGCTAATGTAAATGGTATTGTGTTCTTAATTTCAAGTTCCATTTGTTTATTGCTGGCAAATGGGAAAACAATTGACATTTGTATATTATTCTTGCAATCCTGTAACCTTCCTATAACCACCTATTTGTTCCAGGAATTGAGGTTTTTCATCAGTCCTTCTGGATTTTCTACATAGACACTCATGTCATCTGCAACATAGTTCCATTTCTTCTTTCTCAATCTCTGTGCCCTTCCCCCCTTTTTTATTGCTTGGGTGAGACTTCTGTATGATATTAAAAGTCAGTGAGAGGGGTACATCCTTGACTTATACCTGATTTTAGTGGGAAAGCTTCAAGTTTCTCACCATTAAGTACGACGCCAGCTGTAGGTTTTCTGTAGATATTCTTTGCCAAGTTGAGGAGGTTCTCTTCTATTTCTGTTTACCAAGAATGCTTACCATGAATAGATGTTGGATTTTGCCAAATGTCTTTATTGCATCTGTTGATATGATATGTGATTTTTCTTCTTTAGCATGCTCAGACAATGGATTAACTGATTTCTGAGTGTTGACTCAGTCTTGCTTACCTAAGACAAATCTCACTTGCTTGTGATGTATAGTTATTTTTACACTTTGTTGGATTCAATTTGCTAATAATTTGTTGAGGATTTTTGCGTCAATGCTCCTGGGAGATATTGATGTATAGTTTTCTTTTCTTGCAATGTCTTTGTCTGGTTTTTGTATTAAGGTAATGCTGGTCACATCAAATGAATTAAGAAGTATTCCCTCTGCTTCTGTCTTCTGCAAGAAATTGTAAATAAATGGTAGAATTTCTTCCTTGAGTGTTTGGTAGAATTCACCACTAAACCCATCTGGGCCTGGTGCTTTCTGTTTTGAAAGGTCATTAAGTCTTGATTCAATACCTTTAATAGATATAGGCGTCTTCAGATTGTCTGTTTCTTCTTGTGTGGGTTTTGGAAGATTGTGTCTTTCAAGGAATTGATCTTTTCCACCTGGGCTATCACCTTTGTGAGCACAGAATTATTCACCATACTCATCATTTTGACGTCCTGGGAACCCTTCGTGATGGCCTCTCTCTCATTTCTGATACTAGTAATTTGTGCACTCCTTTTTCTTAGAGGCTTATTGATTTTATCGATCTTTTCAAAGAACCATCCTTTGGCTTTGTTGACTTTATCTATTAATTCCCTCTTTTTATTTTCATTGAGTTCTGTCCCGATTTTTATTATTTCTTTTCATCTGCCTACTTTAGATTTAATTTGCTCTTCTTTTTCTAGTTTCCCAAGATAGAAGCTTAGATGATCGATCTCAAATCTTTCTTCTTTTCTAACATAGGCATTTAATGCTATAAATTCCCCCGCCAAACACTGCTTTCACTGCATCACACAAATTCTAATAAATCGTTTTTCATTTATCTCAAAACATTTTTAAATTTCTCTTGAGATTCCTTCTTTGATCCATGTGTTCTTTAGAAGCGTTGTTTTTTTTTTTTTATCTCTGTGTATTTGGGGATTTTTCAGTTACCTTTCTATTATTGATTTCTCGTTCAATTCCATTGTGGTCTGAGAGCACACATTGTATGGTTTCTATTCTTTTAAATTTGTTGAGGTGTGTTTATGGCCCAGAATGTGGTCTGCCTTCATGAAGGTTCCAAGTGAGCTTAGGCAAATGGGTATCCTGGTGCTATTAAAGTGGTCTGTGGATGTCAACTGCACCCAGTTGGTTGATGGTGATGTTGAGTTCAGCTATGTCCTTACTGATTTGCAGCCTAGCGGAGACTCCACATTTTTATTCAATTATTTGATCGCTGTTACTGCTGTATGGTGCTCCTATGACTGCTGTCACGATTTTCTATTGATCTTTGGTTTTCAGTGCTTTGACCATGATGTACACAAGCGTGGTTTTCTTGGTATTTATTCTGCCCGGGGTTTGCTGAGCTTCTTCTTAAATCTATCAATTTATCTTTTCCAACAGAATTGGAAAATGTTCAGCTGTTATTTCTCTCCTCTCTTGCTTAGACTGTAATTAAATGTATACTCAACTTCTTAATATTACCTATGGGCTCCTGAGAGTCATTTCATTTTCTGAGTCTTTTTTTCCTCTCTGTCCTTCCGATTGCAGGAGCACATTAAAAAGTGATCGATAACGTTATCTGTCTATTTAAAAGTGAGCTAGAGCCCGCTCTGGGGCCGAGGATTATAAAATATAGGAAATTCATCCTGTGTCCCCACCCCCGTCCTCTCCAAATCCTCCTGCTTTGGGGCACTACCCCGAGTCCTCATGGCAGTGCTGTCGTCTACCGTGGTGAGTTTCTGGTTGTCATCTGTGAAAGGGATGGTCTGATCAGGAGCTACCTGGCCGTGAATGGAAGCAGAAGCTGTTGTATTTGAGACTTTTGGTCACAAGAAGATCACAACACCAATATCCTCAAACATTAAGGCAACACTAGCAGAGGAGACATCAGCCATAGCCTGAACTCTCTCAGAGAAGAGTCACATTTCCTGATCAGATCTTCATAACTTCACACTAAAACTTCTTCAGATGCAAATAAGCACCACACATTTTATTTCTAACGTTGAAAATAGTTTACTGATTTATATTTAGACTGACAACCAAGTCATCTTTGTGCAAACAACAGTAAAGACCTTTCTGCAGCTCCAGCGTCGGGCGTGGGTAGGTTCCCTCGGGCTCTGCCACATCCACTCGGGGCTCACATTCCCAGGGAGGCCACAGCTGGGAACGGAATGGGCATTTGGTAATCAGCCGGCTTTGTGGCCTCATGTGCCCCATGGGATAGATGGAATCTGTCATGTTATTTTCCACTTTCCTTTGGTTGGGTGTTAAATTCACTTAAAAAAATAAGAAACAAACACAGTAACAAAACCCCAGGTTGAACACGTCCACCTTCAGCATCACTGCGCTCACCCCAGAGCCTGATTCTCCCAGCCCCACGGTCGGGAGCTGTAGGGACCCGCCATCGCGGGCAGAGCATGTGTCACCCCCCACTATCTGGGCCCCGGTCTCAGCCAAAGAGATGACGTCGACTTGAGAGAGTCCAGCGTTGCTGTTGTGCTCGGGCTGTGAGGAAGGGTTCTGGAGCTGGCTTTGGGGGGACCGGGAGCCTCGGGGAGGGAGCGGTCCTCCAAGGCCCCTCCGTCGGCGTCCCACGGGCTGCGTGCTGTGCTCCTGGCAGTGCAGCCCCGAATCTAAGCCAGGCTGAGAGAGAAGCGCCTAACAGGTAAGTTTACATTAACAGCTAAGTGAGCTTCACACATCACACAGCGATGCGGTCGCACCAACAAAATGCCTCCCAGAGACTTGTAAAGTGATGAAATGCGAAAAGGCCATGAGCCAGCTCACGCTTTCCTCTTAAGGCCAGAATGGACCCTTGGAGCACATAAGCGTGTCCGGGCGATAACGCGGCCTTGGGTCAGCCTCACCGAGACCTGTGCCCTCCCCTGCCTTCCAGTGGCCACCTATTAAACTGCTCAGATGGGGCTTCTGCTTACGTGAATGAAGTATTCCGGTTAGAGGGATTCATTTGGAAAGGTGTTTGCACACTTTTGCTTTTTTTAGTGTTCTAATTTTTAAAACTTTTTATCGTAGGGGCGCCCGGGTGGCTCAGTCGGTTAAGCGTCCGACTCTTAATTTCGGCTCGGGTCAGGATCTCACGGTTCGTGGGTTCGAGCCCTGAGTCGGGCTCTGTGCTGATGGTGTGGAGCCTGCTTCTGATCCTCTCTCCCCCTCCCTCTCTTTCTCTCTCGCTCTGCCCCGCCCCTGCTCGTGCTCTCTCTCAAAAATGAGCATTAAAAAAAACGTTTTATTGTCACATAAAACATAAATCAGGAAGATCACACAAAAGCAGCACAGCTGAACGAGCTGTGAAGCGATCGTCCATGAAGGAGAAGAATGTTGCCGACGCCCAGGAGCCCTGCCACGTGCTGCACGAGCTCCCCCCTTCCCTCCTCTCCAGCCTCTGCGACCTTGACTTTCATAGGAGTCACGTGCATGCATCTGTGCAGTTTTATCACCCGATGTGCACCTCTACACGCTGGTTGAGTCTTGCCCAGGCTCCTGTAAATCCGGTGTGCCATCCGGGTCTCCGAATCTATAGGGTCTCCCTCCAGCCTTGTCTTGTCCTTCTTCCTGGGCCAACTGGCCCAGAGGCTTCCGGAGCGGCCGAGTGCACCCTTGTGGTGCGGTGCAGCATGTTCCTCTGTCCTCTGTCTCCCGAGGGGTGGCGGGTGGATCAGGGACAGGGGCAGACTGAGATTCTGTCCCTCCACCAGGACCCGGGAAACATGGCAGGTGGTCTTTCTTTGGGACGTCAGCAGCCACCGCCTCTTAATACATGTATCTCTGAATTCACTGGGTCTACAACGTGGTGACGGTGTCATTTCACTATTTATATCATCCATGTATTAGTTATAGCACTGTCATAAAGAGACACTGGCCTCTTCTGTTACCTGGGTACCCAGGGTGACAGTTTGCACAAGGAGGGCAGGACAGATGCTTGACTTTCCCTTCACTTACAGTTTTCAGGATAATGAATTGACTCCCTGTCCTCTGAAGACGAGCAATTCTTTTATTTAACATCTCAACGGAGTCATGGAGCTACACACGTCCCATGGGTCTGCGGCCATTGCCATGATCATGATGGAAGCTTGGGTTGTCCCTGTAAGGAAGAACCCCTTCAAACGGCTTCCTGGGTCTCCGTTTTTTTAAATAAATTTTAAATTTTGGACGACTTCTAGGTGTACAGAGAAGTTGCACGGATGGCACAGAGAGTCCACGTGCCTGTGCCCAGTTGCCCCTTCGCTAAGGGATCGCCGTGGTATCTCTGTCACAAATAACAAACCAATACTATTGCATTATTATTAACGTAAGTTCATGCATTTCTTAGATTTCATTAGTTTTCTCTTAACCTTTTTCTGTGCCAGGACCTCACCCAGGACACCACCGTACATCGTATCGTTGTTCGTTATTGGCCCTAACTCTTCTTTTCTTTTCCTTTCTATTTTTGTAAGATTTTGCCTGTAAGTAATCTCTGCCCCCAACGTGGGGTTCGAACCCACAACCCGAGATCAAGAGCCATAACCTCCACCAATGGAACCAGCCAGGTGCTCCTCAATCTCTTCTTCTAAAAACAACTTATTTTCTTTTTCTCATCGATGCTGCACAATGATAAATATATGGGTAGCTATGGAAAAATCATGGTAAGATTTGACTGTACATTTGCTTATCACTGTCCATGAAAACATTACATATATTACACAATTTTGGCGGTTTTACAAAATACCTGTGACATAGGGAAAGCCAGTGATAACGTTCCTGTTTTTCAAAACCAGAGGAGAAAGTGAGTGTCCAAGGAGGAGAAGGGTTTTTCCAGGCCCCGGAGGTCTCAGCTTTTCCCCTGGAAGATCCAGGGAGCTCAAAGGCTCTGGTCAGAACACACGGTGGCCTGAGCCCAGGGCCCGGAGGCGGCTCTGACCGCACCCGGGGGGAGGAGAGGACTTCCCACTGACGGGAGCTGTGGCCAAAGAAGCTTGTGGGTCAAGGATATGCTTAAGTCAGGAATGCAAAATCATCTTTCTTTTTTAATTAGGGGACATTACAATCACATAAGTTGAATATTGGTTCGGTTTAGTTGAATATTTTTTCTTTTTCTTTTTTTTTTAGTTGAATATTTTTTCTTCCTAAATTGTTTTACTTTGAAAAATTTCAAACTCGCAGAAAAGTTGAAATGATAGTGCAACGAACAGCTGTGTTCTCTGCTCCTACACGCACCCGTGTTAGACATTTTTATATTTGCTCCCTCCCTACACACACACACACACACACACACACACAGACCTTTTTTTAGAGGGCACCAACCAATTTACGAATCAATATAAATAACATTTTAATGCAATATTTTACAAGTGGAATTGGATGGAAAGAACTCACGATGAGCAAACTATCAACATGGTAGACGCAGGAGAGGCACTACGCACCCCCGTCCCGATAGCGCCCCCGTCCCGATACGCGCCCCCGTCCGGATACGCGCCCCCGGCCCGATACGCGCCCCCGGCCCGATACGCGCCCCCGTCCTGAAGCCCCGGTCCAGCCTCAGGCGCCGCAGCCTACCCGGCTGTCCGGGCCTCCACCGCTCATCTCTAGGTGACAGGATGTTCCCGCAGCGGCCCCTCGGGGCTGGTCGGGACAGGGGCCAGCAGCCCTGGCCAGCCCAGCATCTTGGCAGGGCCCCCAGGCCTGGCGTGTTTCTCCTCGCGTCTCTGCCCTAAAGTGGACTTTTGGGAACAGGGAACAGCCGGCATGGGGAGGGCGGGGGGAGCTGCCGTGTCACTCTCCTCCCCCACCTGGGAGACCGCCCCGTTGGCCATGTGACCCGCCAGGAGACCACGGGGCCGCCGCAGACCTTCTCTGGCATAGATGGCTTTGAACATTGGGGAGATTCCCGACTCATCGTGGCCTAGTGATTTTCTGATTCCTTAGACTTTTGTTTTTTCTCTTTTTCTCCCCAGAATCACCTGGCTGCGGGGAGAGGGCGCGCAGACTTTCAGAGAAGACCAGACAAATGGAAAATGCCAACTTTCAAGTCCAGACATTTTTATTTATCTGTGGGCAAAACTAACGAAACCCTTCAGGACACTTTTAAAGTGGCAAGAACTTCCTCACCTTATGCAGATTTAAAAAATGAATGAAAGTGATTCAATTAGACTGTAAAATGTGAATTTAGACAGAGAACTTCGGGCTGAAAATAAACATTTGCGGAGCCTTAAAATACCAGCAACTGCAGTGAGGGTGGCTTCCCCCCTTAATTACCACGTTCACGTCCAGAAATAGAGAGACCTCTGTGCCGGGCATACAGCTCGAAGCCACAAACTCACATTCTCTGTGGCTTTGACCAAAAAACCAAAAATCAAGGCAGTCTCCAGAGCCAAGTCCACTCGGAGAGCTGAGCACCCACTGGGTGGGCTGGGTGCACAGCGGCTTTCTACCCTTTTTATGATCAGCGGCAAGAACTCTTTCTTCACAGGTAAAATCTGACCCCATCATATACGTCAGGTCAGGGGGAGCTGCCCCAGCCAGCCTCCCCACCCCCTGAAGGGCCGCAGCATCCCCTGTCCCCTCTGGAGTCCAGGCAGCCGTCAGCAGGACCGAGACCCCTCCCTGAGGGACACAGACACAGGGAGCGGGGCAGGGGGGGGGACGGGGATGTCGTCTCTGGAGCTGCAGCGTGGAGTCTAGACTGGGGGGTGGGCGTTTCACGGAGAAGGGGGTGCTGGTGACAGCCTGGGGTCCGTCCAGGCGGGCCCAGGGTTCACAGAGCAGCTGACACCAGGGTGGCCGGAGCAGGGAGCCAGACCAGGTGGAACGCAAGAGGTTCGCTTCTCGTACAGGAAAAGGTGGCACCGTCTTCCCTGCCGCCGACCCCCTGGGTCTCGCGGTGGCATGTGTGATGGCTTCCACCAGACCTTGGGTCTCAAGGACAACCCAGCAGGCTGTCTGCTCCTGTCCCCCCTCACACCTTTGCCCTGAGGGCTCCTCCCAGTCTGTCATCTGGCCTGGGAGGCATGAAGGACCACCCTGGGAGTGCCCCCCAATCGCTCCAGGCACATTTGCAGGAGCACCACCCCCCAGGGAACACCCCTTCCCAGTATCTTCCCAAGAGTTACCCCCCAGGAGCACCTCCCAGGAACATCCCCTGGGAGCACCCTCCCCAGGAGTGTCCCCCCTCAAGAGTTCCCCCCCCCAGGAATATCCCCCAGGAACATCCAGGAGCATTCCCCCAGGAGCACCCCCCCAGGAACACCTCCCAGGAGCACCCCCAGGAGCACCCTCCCCAGGAGTGTCCCCTCCCAGGAGTCCCCCCCCCCCAGGAATATCCCCCCAGGAACATCCAGGAACATTCCCCCAAGAGCACCCCCCAGGATCATCCTCCCCAGGAGCACCCCCCCAGGAGCACCTCCCAGGAGCATCCCCCGGGAGCACCCTCCCCAGGAGTGTCCCCCCCCCAGGAGATCCCCCCCCCCAGGAATATCCCCCCAGGAACATCCAGGAACATTCCCCCAGGAGCACCCCCCCAGGAACACCCCCAGGAGCTCCCTGCCCCACTGCCCAGGGGGGGATGCCCTGTGCCACCTCATGCCTCTGGTAGTGGCCAGACCTGAAATGAGAGCCGTACGCCTCGGCTTCTTTGAAAATGCCGACGCTTCCGTTTGAGGACAGATAACACCTGTCAGGGGCTTGAAGTCAGGGAGCACAGGTGGCTCCTCTCCCCCGTGCCCCCGCCCTGGGCATCCTGCCGACGACCACTGTGTCAGGGTTCTGTGGTGTCTCTGGGGATATCGCAGGAGGGTATCTCTTCCCTCCTGCCCTTGCTGTTGTCTGTACTGAGGACTGGCCCTCCCTCGCTGCTCAGAAAGAGCGTCCCCTGCTCCGTCCTGCGGCGAGCAGCCCGGGGCGGGCCTCGGCCGGGCTCACCTCGGGGGGGCGGCTGTCGGTTTCCCGTCTCAGGGTCCGACGGACGGAAGCCTGGCACGCTGGTGCTGGCGGTCCGGGAGAAAGTCCTACGAGTGGCCACCTGAGGTCCAGGGGTCTGTTCATGTAGCACCACCTCCCTGTGACGCCCCGCTCACAGCCCACTGCACCGGGGGGACCCCCGGCCGTCCCCAGTCGGCTGGGGCATCAGGCAGGGCTGATGGGCGTTTCTCTCTTGGGGCACTGGGCTCACATTTTAGAACGGCTGCATTTTACTGTGCGTGGGGTGTTGGGTGTGTGTGGTGTGTGTGTGTGAGTGTGCTATGTGTGTTGTGTGCATGTGTATGTGTGTTTAATGAGTGTATGTGTGTGCAGGTATGTGGTATGTGTGTGGTGTGTACGTGTGGGTGTGTGCATGTGTGTGCTGTGCCTGTGTGCGTGTGTGCATGTGTGTGTGCGTGTGTGTGCATGTGCGTGTGTGTGCCGTACGTGTGTGCGTGTGTGTGCATGTGCATGTGTGTGTGCGTGTGCATGCGCGTGTGTATGCATGTGTGTGTGTGCCGTGCGTGTGTGTGCATGTGCGTGTGTGCCGTGCATGTGCGTGTGTGCCGTGCATGTGTGCGTGTGTGTGTGCATGTGCGTGTGTGTGCCGTGCGTGTGTGTGTGCACGTGTGCGTGTGTGTGCGTGTGCGTGTGTGTGTGCGTGTGTGCGTGCTTTGTCCATGGCGCGTACAGCCCACTTTGTCCTGTACCTTTGGTTACAATGGCCTTGCTGTGCAGAAATAGCATAACTTCTACGGAGCCAAATATATCTGCCTTTCATAGCTCCTGGGTTTTGTGTCACCGTTTTAGACGCCCTTTCTTGCTGCGATGAGCACCGGGTGTTGTATGGAAGCTATGAATCATGGGAATCCACCCCCAAGACCAAGAGCACGCTGTACACACGGTGGGTTAGCTACCTTGACCGTAAATTAGATATATAACAAATAAATAAATAAGAAGAAAGATAAATAAGTACATAAATAAAAACCCCTTTTCAGCTTCATCGTTCTAAAGAAATCTCCGATTTTTAAAGCCGTCGGACCCTGCTGAATGGTGTGGCTCACGACCCCGGCCGTTCTTTCCAGATGGCTAGCGGGCGCCCGCCCCACCGCCCCACCGCCCGCCCGCCAGGTGCCGGGCGCCCATCGGTCCGCGCTGGGGTCTGCCGGGGCCCTTCTGCCCCTCCACACCTGCCCTGAGCGCGCGGCTTCATGACACGTGCTAAACACTCTTCTGTCCCCAGACGGTCCCCGCTTCTCCTGCGCCCTTGCTTTTCCCGACAGCCTCGCTAAGAGACTGCCTCCCGCGGGTCAGCTCACGCCGCCCGTCCAGCCCGCTGCGGATCCTCCTCGGCCGCCGCCCAGGAGCGCCGTGGGACTCGCCTCGGCCGCGTGTCTCTCCCGCACGTCGCCCTTGCTCGCAGCCATTCCCCTTCCTCAGCCTCCGGGAAATGCTTTGCACGACTGTCCCCCCTCCTCTTGGCGTCCGGACGATTGTGGGGGTGGGCGAGGGCGTTATGGTGGCGGAGCGGCTCCGTGAGCGCCTCAGCGCACCTGCGCCTCCGCCCCGGCCCGTAGCCCGAGTGGCGCTGCGTGCACATTCCCTGGGTGACACCCCTCACGTGCCCTTCTATGGCGAGAGCGGAGAGCTCTGCTTTGCGTCCGGGGCGGGGGCGGTCAGCGCATCTGTCCTCTGTCATGTGTCCGGTCCGGGCCGGCTCCGGGGTCTGGCCCTCGCCCGCAGCCAGCGGTGTCTTTAGAGCAAGTGGGGCATCTGGCCTCGAGGGAGGGCGCACAGGCGCTGTGAGCAGCACCTGACGGGACTCTGAAGGCTGAGGACCCCTGCCCCGGGATCGCGGGGCAGAGGGAAGCCCGCGGCCGAGCTCCTGATGGAGAGCAGAGCTCGCGCCACATTTATTTAGACGTGTCCAGATCTCCCCAGCCGGCCGGCTCTGAGCCTCTCTCTGCTCCCTGGGCCAAAAGTGTTAGGCGCCTCGGCCTCTGTGATGAACACGGGAGAGGGATCCACAAGCCAGGGAAGAAGAAACCCAAGTCCGCTGTCATTTCGTCCTAGAGCTGCCCAAGGTGAGGCCCACGCTCCCGGCACCCAGCCTCCCCCGGCCACGGCCAGGGCCAGCTTCCTTCCACCCGGACCGTGACCCTGGGGGGCACACGGCCCCTGGGACTCAGCGTGTGCCAGACACCAGGCACCGAGGGAGGGCACACGGGTCCTGTCTTCTCTCACTTCCTCAACTGCCCTGACTCTTGCCACAGCCGGCTTGCTTCATCCTTGGACGCCGACTCACTGGGACACGTTGTGTTTTTCTTGGAATTTCTAACTGCATTTCTTTCCTCCTGATGACAGAAATACGTGTCTTCACCCCAGCCCATCCCGCTCCTGAATTACTCTGTTGTTGAAAGGGCGCCACCTGTCCTCACAGGGACCTGTGACTCCTGCCTCCCCCGGAAGGTAGCTGTGTGGACCGGGGCCACGTCCGTCAACCCCACTCACTGTCTGCGCTCTTGGTGTGCGGCCACTTTTTTCCAGACCCCAGGTCTTCCTCTCTCTTTCAAATGTCGTTTCAGATGGGAAGTGCGTGTTCTGAGCTCTTGCGGGTCCAAACGCAGCTCTTTTCTCTGTCAGCCATGCTGGACTGTTTGGCTAGGTATAGAATTCTAGGTTCTGAATCACTATTATCAGAAGCCTGAAGCCCCTTCCACAGAAACCTAACACGAGCAGCACTGATGCCAGTGCGATTCTGTTCTTTTGTAGACAGCTTCTTCTTTCCCCCCTGCCAAACTTCCAGAATCTTCTCTACATGCTTGACACTGGAAAACTTAAGCAGGTGTATCCAGTGTGGGTGCCTTGTCCTTCACCCTGTGTAGGACACTCGGCCTTTCCATCTGTCTTTATTCAGCCCCAGGAAACTTCTTTATACTAACGTTGTTAGTATTTCCTTCCCTGAATTTTAGGTTTCTCATCCTGGAACTTCCATCAGGTGGGTTTTGGAGTACCTGGGTTAAGCCTCCAGACTTCTTAATGTTTCCCTCATAAAACCACGTCTTTGTCTATTTTCTCTGCATTTTAGAAACTTCTTCTTCTTCCTCTTCTGGCCTTTCCACTGAGTTTTGATTTTGAAAATTGCATTCCAAATTTCAAGAACTCTGATGTTCTCCAGTTGCTCCTTGTTTCCAGAGTTCTGTTCCTGCTGTGGGTGTGGTATCTCCAGGGGCCTCTTCCAGTAACTGCGGTTTCCAGAATATTCCAGCTCTGACACACCAAGTATGAGGACCTGAACCCCATTTCTAACTATGGCGCCTGAGGCTACGTGGAGACCATCAGGGGCTGTTGGGGGCATATTGGGAAGCCGTGTGGGGGCTGTGTTGGGAGGGCTGTGGGGGGGGGGGGCTGGGCAGGGGATGCTGTGGAGGAGGCTGTGGGAGAGGTGTGTTGGGGGTCTGAGCTCATCCCTGATCACTCTGCCTCTTCCTCCCAGAAACTTTCTGCCCTGTGTCCCTGTCAGCTCAGGGCCACACACCCTTGGAGCCCTGGACTTCTCTCTCACACTGCATGTAACCTCGGCTGCTCTTCCCCTCCACCTGTAGAGTGCCCCGGACCCACAACCTCCCCTGCACCTGCTCCGTGGCTCCCCCGGAAGCTATCATCCACCTGGACCCCTGGATGTCCCCCTACCCCACGCCTCTCCCCAGGGCCATGCTCCTCTCAGCAGAAGGACAGTTCCCAGATACTAGCAAGGTCCACCCTCTGCAGTGCCCAGCGTCCCCTCGGCCCAGCCGGTGGCCCCCACCTCCCGTGCTGTCCCAGCAGAACCTGTCACCTGCCACCAGCCAGCTGATTTGAGGTATGGTTTGCTGTGCTTGTCCCTCAGACTGTAAGCCACAGAGGCCCTGGCCTCACTGCCATATCCCTAGGGACACCTAGGTGGCTGACCTGTCCAGTAGGAGCTCTACAGATAGACATCGAACAGCCCAAGTGAGCAAAGGCTGTGACCTGAGACCCAGCGTCTGCAGGGTTAAGAGAGGCAGCTGAGAAACACAGTGGGGGGGGGGGCAGGGAAGGCCACGGGGGGAGGAAGGAATAGATACAAGGGATGAGTGAGTGGACAAGAGATTCGGGATGCTCTTTGCCCCAGGGAGCAAGTCACAGGCTATTGGAAATCTCCTGAGTCACCTGTTGTGGATGCACCAAGGAGCCTCCCAAATGGAGAAGAGCCAGCCTCCAGGGTCGCCCCCGCCCCCAGTGCCGGGTCACGGGGCCCACGCAGGCTCTGGCGTGAGGTGGCCTCTCCGGGTACTCTGCCCTGGTCCCTTCTGGGTCAGTGTTGGCCCCCACTGAGCCTCCTGCCACATCGGGTCTTAGCCGCTCAGATGAGGCCACTGGCTCCCTGTCCCTAATTCTGTCCTCTCCCCCCCCCGCCCCCCGCTCATACACGTGTCAGCTGAAGGCCACATCCCCGAAGGATGGGGGCCATCCCAAAGGGCAGTGGCTCTGTGCTCACAGTGGACACTGGGGAGACCCCAGTAACAAGGCGAGAGGGGCCCCCAAAGAAGCCCATACAAAGTCAATAAAGAGAAGTCAAAACTCCTTAATAATAAACCTGAATAAATAGCAGCAAACACTCATGCTTTTTTCCTCTTAAAAACATGCATATTTCCAGGACGCCCGGGTGGCTCAGTCGGTTAAGCACCCAACTCTGTATTTCAACTCAGGTCATGATCTCACAGTTTGTGAGTTCGAGCCCCGAATCAGGCTTTGCACTAACAGTGCAGAGCCTGCTTGGGATTCTGTCTCTCTCTCTCTCTCTCTCTCTCTCTCTCTCTCTCTATCTCTCTTTCTGCCCCTTCCCCCCCTCCTCTCCCAGAATAAATAAAGACACATTTTCTAAACTACGCATATTTCCTAAATCTGTCCACCGACAAAGCTTAGAAACAACAGCAAACTAGTTTAGCACCTCCCAAGTTGTGGTCTCTAAAGACCATTTCTCACCCTGAGAAACCAGGACTTCCTGGAGAAATGGCTGTTCCAGGTTTGGGAAGGGAAATCCCCAAGATGAGTCTTGCCAGAGCAAGGGGGGGCCCCAGGCAGACTTGGAGGGGAGCACACGGCCGTGGTATGACATATGACCCACGGTGGGGACAGGTTGCAGTTCAGACCCAGCACCTCCCAGCAGGACCCTGGAGGAGGGGATGTGTCACAAGAGCTCCAAAGAGCCTTCCAGAGCAAGGCTGGCAACACAGATGCCTAGTTTTCAAAGTTACTCCAGACATTTAAAAATTAGTTTTCTAAATTATAAAAATGATGTAGAAACTGTGGAAACCCCAGAGAAATAGGAAGAAGAGAGAAAACTCCAGAGCTAATCCCACCCCCCAATGGACCAGCTGACTTTCAAAGCACCCGTGAGACCAAGAGGGGCCCCACCAGCTCCCCAGGATGCTCATGGCTGGACAGCTTGTTGCGAATGGAGACAAACATGTCTGGCACCTTGCAAACCACCCCGTGCCCGGGGCAGCAAGCCTGCTGTTCTCCTGCCTCCCCAAGCAGCAGCGGGGGGACCCCCTCAGTGGGGTCAGATTCTGCACCCTGTGGGCCACTTCAGGGCGACAAAGGTTCACCTGCACCCTCGCTAAGCCTATCACATACTCAACTGAACCAACATTTTAGGAGCTTTCCTGTGTGCTGTGCTTGGGGGCTCAGAGAAAAATGTGGCATCCTGACAGAGACAATGGACAGGCACACTGGGTCTTGGAGGGGCCATGGTTTCTGCAGGGCTGGGGCCGGGGCCTGGGAAGCCCCTCCCTGTCCAGCCCACTGGGTCTCCTGTCCCCGGGGACCGGCAGCCGCAGCCATGTTGCTCTCCTGGGGCGTCACCAAGGGTCGGCTGGCCTCCGTGAGCCCAATGTGACTGGCATACTCCCCTTAATGTTGGAGAAGCCTTTGAACTTCCCATTAAAAACAATCCCTGTGCAATGGGGGACAGTGAAGCTGTTATAGAAGCAAATGCCCAGAGGCTCCGGGCCTCGATTCAGAACCTAGAAGAGATACGCTGGCACCAACTCCGCCGAGAGCGCTTGCCCCCCAGACGTGGTGCCCCCCAACTTGAGGATCCCCCTGCCTGGGACCACGGGGCCGACTGCCACACCCCGATCGGTGCCAGAACCGGCCTGGGCCCTGCTGCAGACCCTCTGCCCCATTGCAGGCACGTCTCTCGGTGCTGCTGTCCTTTCAGTCCTGAACTTCAGGACCCCAGGACGTGCAATTCAGAGAGACCCCGCACATCCTGGCCATTGGGACTGGATTTTCCTGGGAGCGTTGCGTGTCCTTGCAGCACCCGGGCAATGGCAGGAGGGAGACACGGCAACAGGGACGAGAGCCGGTGCCCAGGCCAGGGGCCCGAGGGTGCACAAGCCAGATGGGGCGGGGCCCCGAAACAGGCTGCGAGTCAAGGGAGGCACCTTCTGTTTCCAAACACCTGGCCTGGGAGACACGAGCACTTCCGTGCAGACTCGGTCGTACCCTGCTGTCCAGGCAGGAGAGAGGGGCCAGGTTGGGCGTCTGCCGTGTTTCCTGACACGTCATCCAGGCTTCTCCTCTCCCAGCAGGAGTTGAGCCTGGGGCATGCATGTGACTCGTCCAGGACGGTCATTGTGAACAACCAAGATTCAGACCCAGGTCTCCCTGTCGGAGGCCACGCCCTGCCACATGCCGTGCTTAGAAATGACAAACACTGAAACATGAGCTGGCGTGAATGGGGGCGGGCTGGGCCTCTCAGACGGAGGAAGTGAGGGCAGCTGAACGCAGGGTCTGGGTGTGAAATCACGGCACCCGGTCCCAGCTCTGCAGCCATTATTGCCACAGGGACCCCTGGGACAGGTCTGGAAGGCTCCACCTGAGGCCAAGGCTGTAACACCAGCCTTCTCCTGGGCTGTAACTGTGCCACAGAGAGAAGTGCCCCCTGACATGCACACTGAAAACCCCAGGGCAACTCAGGGGCCAAAAGCATCCTGCCTGCTGTGTGCTCAGCCGACGGCTCGCGCGGGGCGGCTTCCCTGCAGCCTGTCACCTGGGGTGGGAGCTGGTCGCCACTCACAGAGAGGCCCCTGTCCTCCAGCCCGAGAACCCGGGTCCTGCCCCAGACTGGAGAGTTGTTTGTTTTCTGGAGCCTGTGGGCCTGGGCCAGTGACATGGGGCCCCAGGCACACCAGGGACCTTCAGTAGAAATCTCCCTGTAGGGACAGAGCACAGGACGCCTTGTTTTCCATGTGGCACTTCGACAGGAGTGTTCTGGGATTGGCATGGGGTGAAGGGACATAGTTCTCATCTTAAAGTTGGCCCATCTTAAAAAACCCAAATAATATCAAGCATCGCATTCCTAAAGCTAAAAATAAAAGTGCAACCCAACATTTCCTAAGACACGAATGTCCTGGCCAAGAACTTTCGTGGCTGCAGATCCCACTGCAAAGCAAGGTTCAGACAGGAAAATAAATCACTGTGCTCCCAAACAGACGTGCGGGGACTGGCCCCGCGCGGCCGTGACCCCTGCTAAACCCGGCCTCTCCCATCACACGTGTTTCCGCACCGGGTCCTCAGAGGCAGGCCACAGCACGTCAGCAAAGGGGGCCCTCTCGGCTCGGGCGTCAGGCAGGCCAGGCCTTGACCCGACTCCCGGCCCAGGGGCCTCGGCAGTCACCGCAAGACCCAGAACTCAGACGCTCCTACGCGCGCGGTGAAGGTGCCGAGGGCGCCACGGTGGGCGTGTGGAGGTGGGCGCTCGGGCTCACCGCGGGCAAGCGCAGTCTCCCACTGCCACCCTTCCCCCATCCCAGGTCTTGCTAAAATCACAAGGAACGGTCACGTGGGAGCAGGAGGCGCGTGGCCCATGGGAGAAATTGCTCGGAGTTTCTAGAATACACGCAAAGCCCAGAGGGGGCTTGACCACCCCATAATTCCTCCCATTCCGGGCGCAGAGGAGTTTGGTAGAGGCCCCGGGTGTCAAACTCTGGTAAGGCAGGGGGCCAGGAGGCGGGAGGGATCCCACCCACAGCCCCTCCCCCAGCCCAGCAGGTGCTGGAGAGAGGTCACCGGAGGGGACCTTGGGTCTATAAAGCGAGTGCCCGTGGCGGGGGCAGAAGTCGCCCTGGGTGGGACAGGGTCTTGGAGAGAAATCGGGCTCGTCAGCTCTGAAACAGTGAAAACAGCAAAGGGCAGCTTGGCCACCCCAGAAAAACGAACCAGGAATCTGGGGAGTTCAGAAATCTCCCCAGGACTGAAACACAGATGTCAGGAGGTGCCTGTGGTCAGAGGGGCCGCGCCCTGGGACGGAGTAGGTGGCTGGCACACGGGAGAGCAAAGTCAGGAGCAGGGCCCCTCCCCAAGTTAGAGCAGGCTCACGTCCTCAGTCTTCAGACCGGAAGGGCCCGTGGGGACAGACCCCAGTGCTGGCTTGGAGTCCGGGGTCCTCTCTTGGCTGCTGGCCACTGACCTGCTGAGCTGCGGCGAGGCCGGGCCCCACTGTCCCGGCACAGACTCCAATGTCCCCAAGAACTGGGCGCTTTAGCCCTCTCTTTGCCCTTTACTTGTGGGTCTTGAATTTCCCCTTCGGGACTTGGGGGACGTGAGAGGCATTTCACTGGGGGGGGGGGGTCTCGGGCATCATCTGTCACTGCCACCCCCTCCCGAGAGAGGCCATATGCTGGATGTCATTTGGAACGGAAGGGACAAGGGTGCGGGGTGGTCTTGGGGGTTGGGGGGGAAGGGGGCAGCCTCACGAAGGGGCGGCTGTCCCAAGAGCCCACTTCCTTTCGTCCCCACCAAGCCAGGGCCCCTGCCAGGGGTGCCCAGGCCCTCTCTCCCCCGGACAGACTCCTCTCTCCGGGCCCAGGGGACACCCGGTGACCGTGCGTGGAGGAGCGACAGCCCCTGCCCCATGTGCCCAGAAGGGGGAGTGAGGACGTTTCACCGGTGACCCTGGTGCAGACGCGACGCGCCCCACGCCCTCGCCCTGGGCGGGCAGCACGGGCACCTGACCCCGACCTGCCTCCCCCAGGCCGGCGGACTCTCGGGACAGCGGCGGCCGAGTGCGCCGTGTGGGATGGGCAGCGGGAAGGCCCAGCACTGTCCTGCGCTCGGTGGCCGCCAAGACCCCGAGCAGGCAAAGGGGACAGATGGGCCGAGGCCCCCAGATGTGCGCACTCCCGACTCTCCTCGGAGCTGGGCCTTGGCGCGCCTCGCTTCCGCTATAAATATCTGTGTGAGTCAGAAGAGAGAACACTGCCAGCCAGGCAGCCCGCCTCTCCCGGTGGCGGCCCCGCGCAGCCTGCGTGAGGGTCCAGGCACCCCCCACGCTCGCCGGGCCTCGGCCTACTTTCCAGGCCAAAGAGAGGTTTCGTCGGAAAATGATTAACAAAGGAAGGATCTCTGCTTCTCTGCTCCTCTGCTCTGGCTCCCGCCGGGCTGGGGGCTGGGGTGACCGTGTGCCCGGTGAGCTGGGGGCGGGGGGCCCCAGGAGGGACTGGGGAGCCCCCGCCGGCAGGAGCTGAGGACCGGGGCCCGGCCGGCCGGGCTGTCTCCCAGAGGGGGCCCCCCCGAGGAGGGCCCAGGTGTCGGCCTCCTGCTCCTGCCCCTTCCTCCCCTCCTCCCTGCAGACAGCAAGTTCTTCCAGCAAGACCCAAGTGAGTCCTGATGCGTCTCGCTCGCCTGCCAGGAGCCCGGCCGGGGCCAGGGTCGGCCTGGGGCCAAGACCCCAGACGGGGGGGCCCGCCCCTCCTGCCCCGCTGTGGCCTTTGCTTCCCATCCGCTCCCCCAGCCCAGCGGCACAACGGAGCCCCCGATGTCCAGCAACAAGCACTCGGTCCAGCCCTGACCTCCACCGTCTGACCCCCGAGCTCCGAGGTGGCTGATGGAGACAGGCCGCGGGTTCCCGCGTCCGGTGCTCCCGTGAGCTTCTTCCAGAGTTCGGGGGACACTCAAGGAGCCCCGCTCGTCAGCTGCCTTAGGGGTTCAGAGAAACAGCTCTTGTCCTGTCCCCTCCTCTCCCGGGGCCACCGATCCCGGGGGGCGCTCAGCTCCAGCCCTGCAGGTGCCCCCGCCGAGGCGGGACCCGGCTCCGAGACAGAAACTTAACTAAATTGGGAACGTGCGATGCGCACGTCGTGGGCTCACGACCGGGAAGGCAAGGGGCCAGAAAGAAAATGAACCTAGCGACAGGGTGTGTGATTTGCTGCATCTTCCTGGACTTCCCCGGATTTGCTGCCTGAGCCCCAGTGCTCACAGCGCCGACCTCACCCCTGCTTGCCCTCCACGCCACCGGAGGCTTCTCCGCCCCACACCCCCATCTCTCCCTGTAGTCTCCGCACGACCTCCCCACGCCTGCCGAGCAGGAAGGGGACCGGGACACGGACCCTGCTGCTGGTGGGGGGCGGCGGGAGGGGGGGCGGCACCGGCACCCGGGGCTGCTCAGACCCGCCCGCCCCAGACCACGCTCAGAACCTGCAGTCAACAGGCTCCCGGGGACGCGATGCTCCCCAGAGCATGAGAAGCTTCGGCGATTCAGATACCGAAACAGTTTTTAACTGTCCTCGGCAGCAGGAGATGCACGCCTGGGGAGAGGCGGAGACGCGCACGGCACTTTTGGGGACACTGTGCTTCCAAAGTCGCTTGGCGAGTACCCCTCGTGCTCTGGCGTCCTCGTAAGATACTACGCTTCGCGTACCGAGCCGGAAAGCGTGTTTATTTGTAAGCTGAACTTTTCCCTTTGACTTTGCTCTGCACTCACTTAACTGTTTCAAATGGGGCAGAGGCTCCCAGACCCGCACGAGCCCGCCATCTGCTAGCCTTTGCCGGGACGCCCTGCACGCTGCCCTCCTGCAGCCCGTCCATTAGTTCCAGGTTCTGAGAGGTCACACCAGGGCTTCCTGCCTGTCCGAGGCCTCATGACACTCGTAGGGACAGAGGGGATGGGGAGACGGAGGCAGACTCCCCTCCTGGGGGAGGGAGGGGCCCGGGTCACTCTGGGCGTCCTGCCACGGGGACCACGCCCAGCTCAGCCCCAACGGGGGCGGGTGACAGGCTGGGGGGCCTGGACCTGGCGGTCAGTCGTGGACCCTGCTTTCAACGTTGAGTCCCAACGCCGGGACGTCGGCGCACGCCCTACGTACAGCCTGTCTGGAGGTCGGGGCCCCTCGTGTGGGGGCCCCACGCCGCCGCTCGGTGAGGGTGAAGGCCTCTTCCCTCCCACCCTGTCCTCGGCCAGGGGACTGAACCCTCTGAGGCGGAGGGTCAGGGACGAGGTCCCAGCTGTGCTGCGCTCTGATGGAAGGTGGGAGGGGTGGCGAGGAGGCCACAGCGGCTCCCTGAGGGGGCAGTGCCCCAGGGGCTCTGGGCTCATCGACCGTCACGTTCCGAGTGGGACAGGGGCGCCCAGATGCACCCGCCAGTGGCCGCCCCCGGTCCCCCACCCTACAGAGGCGCCAGCTCAACACCCCCCTGGAGCGGGTTGAACGGTGGCCCCCGAAAGATGTGCCCATGTCCTAAAGCCCGGAGCCTGTGCGTGTGGAAACAGGGTCTCTGCAGATGTGACTGAACTGACAGTCCTGAGACAGTCATCTCGGGTCATCTTGAGGCCCTGAGTCCACGGAGGGGCATCCCTGTAAGAGAGGACGACGTGAGGGAGGGGCCACACGGAGGGGGACAGGAAGCTGGCAGACATGAGGCCAGCAGGCAGGGGCCACCCGGCCTTGGAGGGGGCGGGAAGAGTCCCCGCCCAGAGCCGCCAGAGGGACCGTGGCCCATGGTGCACGGACACGGGACGTCCTGCCTCCGGAGGCGAGTCCCGGGTTTCTGCTGCGGCAGTCCCAGAGAACGTCGGCCCAGACTCAGCATGCGCACGGCGCACCCCAGCTCAGGGGCCTGGAGGCCACCGGGGCCCCCGCTGGCGCAGGAGGGGACACAGTCCACAGAGAGGATGGAGCTGGGGGCCCGGGGCAGCCAGGGTCAGGCCCCAGAGCTGAGGGCAGGCCTGGGAGGAGGGCCCGCCTAGACCTCGGGAGGGGAGCACCCCCCCTCCCATGCAGCGCCCCCTCCCACCGGGGCATCACTGCTATCCAGGCAGGATAGGCAGGGGGCTCCCTTCCCCAGGAAGACATGAGGTGCTGACCTGCCCTTATGGGCAAGGACTCCAGGAAAGTTATAGCTGAGCGGGTCTTACCCACGTGGGAAAGGCTCAACCCCGGGGTCTTCAACAAAGTCCCTGTCCAGGCCCCGTCCCCTCGACCAATAGGCCCTCGGGGGGCAGGACACCCTGACGCTGAAAGGGCTCCGGGGGATTCTGGAACACACGCCTGGGGAGACCCACAGTCCCGGGGCCCTGGGCGGCCTGCTGTGGGTCCCGGTCTCCTGCACCCACACGTGCAAGGAAGGGGCTACCCCGAGCCCCCGGGAGGCTGGCAGCCTGGCCACAGGGGGAGGCGGCAGGGGCGGGGGTCTGGCGCTGGCGGGCTCGCCCAGCCCTCCTGTCCGGCAGACGCGCACGTGCCCCGCGTGACCCGACCGTCTGCACATCTGGTCTTGTTGTAACATTCTGGGCTTTGGGCCCTCGGTCCCGTATCCCGCTTACTTGTGGGGCTGGTGGTGCCCGTGACCCCTTCCAGAAGACCCAGGAGGGGCCAGCCCTGCTCGGAGGGGGCCCGCAGGGCAGTGCGTTCCCGGTCACAGGTCCCCTGAGCTGGACGCTCGCACCCCTCGCTGGCCCAGCCTGCAGAGGCCCCTCGAAGCCCGTGCGTGCAGTGGCACTGAGGACGGTCCCATCCCCCGGCCGAGGGCACACGCCCCTCCCGGCCACTCTAGTCTCTGAGATGACCTCGGTGAGGGATCTGCAAGGCTGGGGCCTTCCTGCAGGAAGGATCTGCAAGGCTGGGGCCTTCCTGCAGGAAGTGGGTTCTAGGGAACCCTAGCTGGGGAAGCCCAGCGCCCCTCCCAGACCTCGCCCAGGCCACCACCTCGGAGCCAGGCCCCGGCGGGACACCGGGGCCGCGGGGCCGCCTGGCAAGGGTTCAGGGCCCGTGCTGCCCCCGCCCCCGGCCGTCCGCCTCAAACAGGGCCTGGGAAGCTGCTTGCCGCCAGGGTGTCGGGCCACACTCCCAGCCCAGCCCTCCCCACCCCCAGCCGTGTCCCCGCGTGGCATCTCCGTGCCCTTCCGCTCTGCCGCAGCACACACACCAGGCGCCCCCCGCCTCCGGGCGATGCCAGCCTCCACCGGGACGGCCGTGCCGTGGCTACAACGCTCCCGGCCCCGGGGGACCCGACAGACCTTGGGTTTCGGCCTCCCTGTGGGGCCGGCAGCCGGCGCCTGGGCTCTGACAGCACCTGTCAGGCTCGGAGGCCGCACAGTCGGCTCCCGAGACCTCGAGCTAGAAATACGCTCGCTGAGGTCCTAACAGAGCAGACAGCCTGCGCTGCAAGCCCTCCCGCCGGCTCACGGATCCGCGGCCGAACAGCCGCTCCGAGCGCTTTCTCTGCGGGTAACGCTGACCCGGGCAAGGTCACGGGCAGCTCGCGTCCCGGGCCACAGTCCTCCCCCACCAGCTCTGTCCCCGCCACGGCCGCCCTGGCCTCCTTTCCTGGTCTCCCCCGGGGGCTGGCGCCCGGGCAGGCTGCGGACAGTGGGGCACGGCTCCCGGCAGGGCGGACAACCTCTAGTGGCCTGGGCCACCGGTGTGCCCCCCGCCTGGGCTCTCCCCTCAGTCCCAAGTGCTCGTCTCCGGTCCCTGGACCCATTCTCTATTTGTTCCGGAGTCATGGCCAACCGGAATCACGGTGAGAGGGCTGCACGTGGAAGTGGCCGATGTGCCTCTCAAGTAATGTCCAGACGGCAGGCACCTTTCTCCCATCGGCTGGAATACAGATGTGGTGGCTGGCGCTCAGGCAGCCCTCTTAGACCGAGTTAGCAACCAAGCCTTGACGATGGACTTCTGCAAGATGGCGTCCCAGTCCCAGCCCTGGCATGCCTGCTTTTCGGTGAGAAGATGAAAACTCTATCTTTAAGCCACTCATTTCTTTTCCAGCCTTTCCTATGCACCTTTCCTGGATGGCACAACGTTGCTAAGAACAGTGGCGACGGCTGTTCAAAGGAGCGCTTGCCAGAGGCCACCATTAAGACACGCTGGGGGACTTTGCAAAAGGGACAGACTCGCCAAGTCGCTGCCTACACCTGAAGCCAACGTAACACTGTGTGTCCTCTACCCTTCGGCTCAACTAAAGGTCTGATAGACGACACAGGCTTTTAAAAAAATCTTCCCGTGTACTCTGAAATAATCTCTTCTAGATTAGAATTATTTCTTAATACTTTTTAAATGCCGGGGAAAAGCTTTGAATGGTTTTATCTCCTGATTCAATTTAACTTACGTGTATAGGATTTCTCAGGTTATTTCTTCTTGATCTGCTTTGTCACATCTTATTTTTCCACAATCGTGTCCAGTTCACCCAAGTTTTCAAATACACGAGCATAAAGTTGTTCCTGACAGCATCCCCACCGCAGCCCCTGGACCTCTGCCATCCTGCCTCCTGGGCTCCCCCCGGCCCTCCGGTCCTGGTCAGGGTGACAGAGCCTTGTCCCTTCTGCCCGTCACCTTCATGGTCCACTCAGGGCGTCGCCGATCCCCGCTGGGCGTTTGCTTTACGCTTCTCACGTGTCTCCCTTTCCCTGGTTCCTTTCCGCCCCCTTCTCGCTGTCTCCAAACATCACGTGGTTCTGTCCTCTGCCACCCCACCCCCGACAACACCCCCTCACGCCTGAACCTCGGGCCTCGGAACCTGCCCACTTGGCTCACCAAGGTCGGAGCAGGACTCAGCCCTCCGGGTGCCCCTGTGTGTCCTGTTCCAGGTGGATCCTGGCTGACACGTGTGATGCCTTGACAGTCTACTTCTTTTGGGTCCAACTGTACACACTGGCCACTTTCTCTGCTCGTAACCATGTACCCTTCACGTTTTCCATGCTTTTGTTTCTGCTGAATTAGAGATCATTTCTTCAGGCCTGTCCTCACTGGTCCCTTCTTCAGCGATACCTATCACTGAATCAATCCGTTGATTACCGAACCTATATTTTAAAAGCTGTATTTCTTTTGTAATCCATGAGTTTTTATCGCCATTTGTTTTGTTTTTCATTTTTAGAAATTCTATTTGGCTGCTTTTAGTTTGGCTCGATCACGCTTTTACAGTCACAGGCTCCTTATTTCCAAGGTTGCCTCCCCTTTAACTTACTTAGGTCACCTAACTTATTGGATAGTCTGCTCTGAAAGTCCCATCACGGGAGGATGTGCGAGTCGGGCTGTGCTCCCCGTGGTTTCTCTGGCTCTCACGTGGTGCCTTGTTGCCCCTGTGGCTTGTGATCATCTGCCATGGGTTCGTGTGTCTTAGACCGTGTGTGCGTGGGGGGCCCTGGAAGTCGGCCGGTGCTTGGGTTTTCCCACCGCCACTGTCTGCCCAAAACCACTCCAGTCAAAATTCTGGGCTCTGACCCCCGCGGGGACTGTGACTGTGGGGTGAGGGCCGGGAAGGTCAGCCGGCGCTTACAGATCTCAAGGGAGAGGCGTCCTCCTCCGGCCGGGCCCACGTTAAAGACCGGCCGGGGTGGCGGGACGCGGGGCCCTGTGGCGGCTCATCCTTCCGCGGAGGGTGCGGGCCCCTGCTGGGCAGGGCCCCCCACTGGGCTGCTCCTCCCCCGGGGGCCCCGGGCTTCGTCCTCCTCCACGTGGGGCCCCGCCCCGGCTCAGGTTCAAGTCCTCCGCCCGGCACACACCCTCGTCCCACCTCAGCCCACCAGGCACCTGCACACACCGTGGGCTCGGCCTCTGAGTGCTCATTTGTCACCCGCCAGGGGGGCGCGGCGTCTGTGGAAACACTGTGCATGTTTTATGGAGCATTCCTGCTGCGTGGGAGGGACGGGCGGGGAGCCAAGTCCCCGGCCGCCAGAAGTAGAAGTCCTCCGTGCGTGCAAGGGGGCTCCCCGGCCCGGACCTGGGGTCGGGTGAGGGACGGCGGGGGGCGCCTCCGGCGGCGGGCAGATGACCTCTGCACGACGCCCAGGGTGGGGCCGGTGGAAGCAGCGATGCTCCCGGGAGCCGCGTGAGAACAAGAGGCGCGTGCATCCCGGAAGGCCAGCTTGGCTCCACAAAATGTCTCTTCAGGTCTGCTGTGGGGTGTTCTCGTCCCCGCCCCCACCTCCCAGCGTTTGGAGGCGTGGCCCTGAGTCCCACTTGGTGGGGACAGGGGCCCCCCTCGGCCATTCTGTTCCCGAGAGGCCCAGCGAGTCAGGAGTGACCTGGTGTCATGGGCAGAGACAAGGAGACCAAAGGACCAGCTGTTGGCTGAGAGGTGACCGGGTGAGCAGAGCAGGGCTCTTGCGTCACGCCCTCTCCCCACTGCTCGCTCGGCGGGCTAGTGTCGCGGGCAGGGCCTCGCGGCCTGAGAAATCTGCAGGTGCTGTCACAGGCAAGGGGTGGCCAGGTGATCGTCGCAGCAGGACTCTCTCGGGGCTTCCTGTTGACCGGCACCTCAAAGAGCACTTACGGCCTTCGTCCCTCCCTCTGTTCCCTGAGGAGGATCCCATCCTGTCCACTCTGCAGGCCCGCATGGCCCCGGGGCCACACGCCCAGGCGGGCAACCCTAGCCGAGGGCAGAGGGCGGAGGGCACTCCCTCCTCTGGCTTCTGCTCAAGCCCCGGGAGGACGCGCGAGCCGGGCTGGGCCCCGGAGGCTCCCGCGCACCGGCCCCCGCTAGTCCGGCTGGCCACTCGTCCTTCCGGCCCTTGTCCCCAGCGTCCTGTGAGTCCAGGGTCACCATGTCTAGGCTGGTGCAGGCTGAGGGCTGTGGTTTGGCGATTTTCGGGCCTCTTTCTGCTGCCCCCGGCCGTGTGTGGCTGGGCTCAGGGGGCCCAGGTGATCCCAGGGCCGGCAGGCCTAGGGAAGGGGTGCGGGGGACGGGGATTCGTGGCTCCCCCTGACACTGGCCTCCCAATGTCCCCTCAGCATGGACTCTGGCTCCCTTGCTGTGTTGGTGGGAAGTGCCTCCTGGCCCTGTCACAGCTCAACCTCGCTGTTCCTGGGCATCAGCTAGACCCCCAGGACCTGGGCACGGGGTCCTCCCCCTTTCCAAGCCTGACCTTGGCTGGGGGGATCCTGCACCCTGCTGCCCAGAGCCTCCCTCTCCCTGCCTTTGACCTGAGGCACCTGGGTTGGGTGGGGGGGCAGGCAGAGGCCAGACCACATGTGACCTGGGCCCAGGGTCCAGCACCTGGCCAGGGCTCAGCTCTGCACCTGCTGGCAGTCACCTGTCCATCCTTGGAGGGCCCTCCTCACAGGCTGGGCCTGCTCAGGGCCAGCACGAAGCAGGCCCTTCCCCCAGGGTGGGACATGCAAGCCCCTCTAAGTCCTAACACCCGGTGCCCACCGGGCCCCTCCCCACTCTTACCTGTGTGTTCCTTTAGGCAGACCTGCCTCCCCCCTCAAAGGGACCCAGCCTGGCCAATCACAGCACCTCAACTCCAGCCCCACCGCCGTGATTGGCTCAGGATGAGCATGTGACTCAGTCCCCACCAATGAGCACCTTCCCTGGGACTTTGTGGGACCAAGGGAAGAAGGCACCCTGTGCCGGCCAGCCGAGGTTAGCACCTGGGGGACAGGAGCTGGGGCTAGCCTGCCCAGAGGGTGAGGCCACATGGAAGTCACCTAAGCCAGGGCCCAGCAGAGAGATGACCCAGGGCTGAGGCACAGTGACCCTCGGGGAGCGCGGGACACGCCTGGGCCGTTGGGTGCCTTGGGGCCCCGGGCTGGGCGGTCAGAGGGTCAGAGTGGCCCCGCGGAGACACCTGTGTCTGGGCCCCACCGAGCGCAACCCCGCACTCGCCCGCCACGAGCAGAAGGCCGCGCCGGCTCCTCCTGATAAGGTAACTAGTGAGGACTTATCTCCGGAAAACGAGGAATCGTAGGCAGGCAAAGAAAATAACACAACCCTCCACCACTCCCAGGTAACGGTAGCTGGAAGTGTGCTCTCTCCTTTCCCGGAGGTTTTCCTGGGCAAAACTTGCACCTGTCAGCGTCTGCCTAGTTACAGACATGGGTCCCTACCCTACATACTGCTTCACAGTCCACTTTCTTCACTTAATAAATCGGAAACTTTATATGTTATATATACACACACACACACACACACACACACACACACACACACACATACATATAGTATGTATATTTTTTGTGGCACGCCAGCCAGGAAGGGGCAGAGTGCAGGCCCTAAAGAGGTGCAGGTGAAGCCAGGGCATGGGGTGGGGGCGTCTGACAAGGTCAGCCCACGGAAGGTACCGGTCTTTCTCTTGGCCACCTGAATCCTCTCCTTATAGTTCAGAGTGTTGCCGACACCTTCATATTATGTGTCATAAAGGCTAAAATTCCCATCCTCCCCAAAGTCACGTGCCATTCTGTTTTGCTCACGAACCGTTTTTTTGTGGTGCAAAAAATTTTACTTCTTAATTTAATTCTTAATCCTTATCGTTTCTGCCTCTGAGATATGCTTAGAGAGCACTCCTTCACTTTGAGAGAAAATAAACATTGTCTTCATTTATTCCTCATATTTTAATCATTTTGTTTTAAAAATAAATCTTTTATCCATCTGGAAGTCAGCTTTTTGAGTCTTTGCTGGTATTTTGGTGAGAAGCTGGGAAGGGTTGCGAGTAGGGCTGTGAGGCAGGAGGCATTTGGGATCCCAAATGGCCCCGTTTTGAAATATCTGAATCACAAAGTCGGGGAGGACGCCCGGGTGGTCCGGTGGGTTAAGCCCTTGACTCTTGATTTCAGCTCAGATGGTGATCCCAGGGGCATGGGATCGAGCCCCATGTTGGGCTCCCTGCTGAGCATGGTGCCTGCTTGGGATTCTCCCTCTCTCTCCCTCTGTCTCTCTTCCTCTCTCTAAAAATAAAATAAAATAAAATAAAATAAAATAAAATAAAATAAAATAATAAAATAAATAATAATAAAATAAAATAAAATAAAATAAAAAAAAATACAGTGGGGGAAAAACACCCCCCAAAAGAAAGTGGGGTGAATCCAGACAAAGATCAGCCAGATAAGAAATCCCTTCCGCAAATAATAACAGCAGCGATTTGACCACAACTCCTTTCTTGGGCGGGTGTTCTTCCTCCCCAGGCCGCCTGCACGGCCACGGGGAGCAGGCGGCCCCAGGACCCAGGGAGCACTGAGGCCCGGCTCTGCCATCGGCCCCCGCGGCGGTGAAGGCCGAGGCGCGGCGAAAGCTGCCCACGCGGTTCCGGTCCCTTCGGCGCAAGGCCGGGCCGTGACCCGGAGCTGCCCCGACCGCGCGACCCCGGAGCCACGCGAGGCGGGGTGTGCTTGCTGCGGAAACGGCTTTAACCCCGGGTTTGGAGACTTTCCTACGAGGGCCAGAAGCTCGATGTCTTGGGCTCTGTGGGCCGTGAGGTCTCTTGAAGCTTCTCGTTCACGTGTTTGCAGCCCAAAGCAGCCGCGGGCGACGCACAGGGGAGCTCGCGGAGCCGGCGGCCAGGAAGCTTCTCGGGCACCAGTTTCCACGGTGTCCTCCTGAGCTGGCGTCTGTGGCCCGGTGCCCCGCGCGGAGCTCTTCTCCGCCCGTCCTGCTCCGGGGACAGACCCCGGGAACCGCGAGGCACCCCCAGAGACACAACGGCAGCCGGGCCCACAGGTTACCGGATGCAGGAACAAGATTCTAAGGGGTCTGGCCCCCCTTCCGTCCTCCGCCCTACCCGGATGTTAGGCAGGGGGAGTCTCTGGTGCCTGTGGGGCTGACCTCAGGCCGGGTCCCCTCCGCACAGGGTCGTGCAGGGAAGGTGAAGTGAGGGTGTGTGTGGATTCCTTGCCCCCACCCGCCTGCCGCCTCCGAACACAGCCTCACCCCTCCCTGGAGAGCTGCAACTCCAGGCCGAGCTCCCAGATTCCCGCACCTGCCAATGAGGGGCACTCACGAGTGCTCACACCCCTGGGTGCCGCACGGTCTTGGGGCGTTGCCATTTCGGCGGCGTGGGCTTAGCCGCGGGGAGGGCACCTTGGGCTCAGCCTAGGTGCAGAGAGTCAGCAGAGAGATGGTGGGGGGCCCAGCCGGCCCCTGGCCCCTCCGTGGCAGGGGAGAACGCGTACGTGTCTGCCGGAGGGGGAGGCAGAGGCCCGTGAGCAGGTGGGCGAGCACCGGGGACCACGTGCTCCAGCTCACCGAACTTCCTTCTGTCCCTCTGCCTCCGGAGCCACGTCCAAGAAATGACGGCCAGGTCTTTGCCAGGCTCTCTTCCAGGAGCGACTGGGGTCTTACGCTGGGGTCCCCGATCCGGACTGCGTTACGGTGTGTGCGTCAGCGGAGGCCCCCGTTTCATCCTCTTGCGCGTGGATGTCCAGTTTTCCAGCGCCAGTGATTGGGGGGACTGTCCTTCCCCAGTGAACGGTCTGGCGCCCTCGCAGGTGAAGTGACCGTACGTTTGAGCGTTTGTTTCTGGGTTCTGGGTTCTGGGTTCTGGGTTCTATTCCATCGGTCTGCATGTCTGTCCTACGTCAGGACCGCACTGCTTTGATCACGGTGGCTTTGTAGTCAGTTTTGAAAGGACAAGTGAGATCCCCACGTGAGCCCCAGGAAAGCTGCCTGGACATGTGAGGGCGCTCGCAGGGCCTTGCCAGCCGTGCCCCGGGTCCCCGGCGCTCCCCTCCCCCTGGAAAACAGAATGGGGGACAGGAGGAGAGAGATGGGGTCCCTCCCCCTGTGAAGGGTGGGTGAGTGGGTTCCCGTGTCCGTCCAGTGACTGCGGGAGGCACAGACCCCGGCACGTGGGGCCCGTCTATCTGGGGCCGGGGGGGCGGGGGAGTGTATGGAGGAAGCTGCTGTGGGGTCTGTGCTGTATGGGGGGGGGGCCATGGGGTCACAGGTGAGCAGACAGCTAGAGGACAGGCCAGCCCCGACCAGATCTGACTTAGCGGCAGGAGTGTGGCGGGGGTGGGGTGAGGTCCCGTGGGCCCGGACTCTCCTGGGAGGGAAGGGCACCCGGCTGTTGTATCCAGGATGGGGCTGCCGTGGGCGCCAGGGCAGGGAGACCAGGGCGGAGGGGAGAGCCGCTGGCCTTGGACGGGTGACGTAGTGGGGAAGGTTCCAGATTTGCATGTGGAGATGGAGCCACTGATCGATGTGTCTGTTAGGTGGTTTCCAGGGCCCGTCCCTGTCCCATCCCTGGCAACTGTGGTGTGGGACGTGGGGGCTCGGTGCGTCCTGGGTCCCCTAAGCCCGTCCGCTTGTGCTCACCTGGCTGAACCGTGGGCCGGGCTTGAGGTCGAGTCCCTGCCGTGCCCTACACACCCCCTGGAGGGTTCTAGCCCGCCCACCTTTCTGGCCACACTTTGCTACCTGCTGTGTCCTCGGCCCACGGCTCCAGAACCGCGCTGCCCCCAGGAGACCTGAGAGTTACGTTTGAGAAGCCCGGCTCCTCACTGTTGACTTCCCGACACCGAGAATCACCTGCGTCGCTGACAAGCATCCAGGTGATCCCGGGGGGAGCGGGTGCAGCCTCTGGGCTCTTGTTGACGGCCCTCCCCTCACCCACCAGGCTGGGCCCTCTCTCCACGGCCAGTGTCCTCTGCCAGGTCCTAAAGCTGGCAGTCCACAGTCCCGGTGCGGTGCCGGGGCACGTGGGAGAGCCCACTGGAGGTCCCAAAGATGCCCACGTCCTGATCCCTACAACCTGTGGGCCTGTTCACTTACAGAAAAAGGTGGAGGGAGGTTGCCGTCAGCCGACCTCAGAAGAGAGGTGCTCCCGGATTACCAGGCCGGGCCCAAGGCAGTCGCTGGGGTCCATGAGTGGCAGAGGGAGGCAGGAGGCGGACAGAGGGATGTGAGGTGAGCTTGCCGGCCCGGGGGACAGTGTGGGAACGGAGCCCCTGGGTGTGCCGCCCACAAAAACAGAGCGGTGACCGATGGCAGTGCCTGAGCCCCAGCAGCGACGAGCTGGGCGCGTGGGAGCCGGCCATGGGCAGCTTCCCAGCCGGGATGCCGGATGCCAGGAGCTCGGGGGGCCCCCCGAGCATGTCTGGGAACGTTCGAGGGCGGGCGGGGCTGAGAGATTCCAGCCGCCAGGCGCTGAGGGCCTCGAGGAAGCAGATAAGGACCGCTCTGCCTCCCCGGTCCCGCCACTGACTGTGGTCCTGCGGTGCCCACACGGGGCGGCACAGAGACCCGGGGTGGGGTGCTGCAGCCTTCCACGTCCAGACCCATCTCCCAGGGGGACACTGCCGGGAACGTCTGCTGACAGGCCGCCTGAGCAGCCAGCGCAGGACAGACGTCCCCAGGCCCGCCTGGCCCGGGGACCCTCGGGCAGGCCTGGGGCCGCACGCAACACCCGCCAGTTTCTGCAGGGTGTGGGTCTTCGCTGGCTTTTCCTTTCCTTACATTTTTGTGTCAGAGCCACCTAGCGGGTCTCTGGCTGGCCCCAGCCTCCAGCCACCCCCGTGTTGGCCACGGACAGCCTTGGCGAGGGCCCCTGCCCGCCCCTCCTGGCTGCTGTCGCCCCTGTCCAGCCGACTGAGCCTCAGACGAGGGGCCCTGCAAACAGCCCTCCCGGCAGCACAGCCTGGGCCTGGGCTTCGCCCCCAGCCTTAGTTTGGGGCCGAGCGGCTCCTCTCCCAGCTGGCGGGGCATCTCCCGGAACAGGCCTGTCTTCTCTCTGCAGCCACAGGAGCCGGACCGGAAGGTTCTGGGAAGTGGGCAACGCACCCTCCCGCCCCGGACGAGGCAGACGGCGCGCTCCCCTGCTGCCCTTGCCCCGCCCAGGCTCGCCTGCCTCACCGCCCCGTCCAGACCCAGGTCCAGTCTCTGGTGGGTCTCCCACCACATCAGACAAGCAGACAAGAGTCACTGGCTCATGACCCAGATGGGGACTCCAGCTAAGGAGTCCAGCTAAGCCAGGAGCCAGGGTGGGTCACCAGGCCACGGTCCCCTCATACCCAGCCTGTATCTTCATGTGGTGGCCAGAGGTGACCCTGGCTAGCAAGCCCCGGGAACAGAGCAGGACCCACCTCCCTTTCCCTGGGACGGATCTGATGGCTCGGGTTGGGCCACAGGACAGCCTCCCCCCCCCCCCAGTCCCCGACCAGGGGGGGAGACGCCAAGCCGGAGCAGGAGCGGGGTCAGCCCCACGCAGCCACGTGAGGGAGGGGTCCCCAGTTAGGCACTGCACAGATGAAAGCATGAGGCCACCACAGGTGCCCATCCCTGCGTCATTCAGCGTGAAAATCGAGCAAGACCGCGTGTCTGGCCCGGGAGGCATGGGCACAGACAGAACACGGAGCGTCCGGTCGCAACGGCGAGCCTCGGGGTGACAGTCACAGATACCCGGTCACGCAGTGAGAAAGCAGAGTGCAAAGCGACAGAAATAGTGTGGTCCCAGACATATCTGAAATGCCATCCGACACAGTAAACAGCAGCCGCGACTTCGTCCGAGCGGCTGGAATACCAGCCGTCTTCCTTTCGCCGATCTGTACTTTCTCAAGCCTCTGAAAGGAGCAGACGTGAACTCTGCCAGAAGTGGGGGCAACGCTATTAATAACACGTCGGGACACATTCCCGCCCCCGCCCCCGCCCCCGACAGCAGAAGCAGCGGGAACGGGGCGTCCTCCTGGTGCAAAGCCCCGGGCCTTGTCCCCTGCCGGCAGTCCGTGGTCTGCAGGCCCCGGGGGGCTCGCCCACTAATGGGTCATCTCCCCAGGCCTCCAGCCAAGGCCAAGGGTCTTCACAAAGGTCCCCGTCGCCACCGGTGGTGAGCCCGGGGCCTCCCCGAGTCACCTGGCCAGGCCCGTCTGTCCCACCTGAGCCTGGGGGGCTCTCTTCACGCGCCCTCCCCGTGGGCCCCTCAGCTGCCGAGATGCGTCATCCTGACCCTGACGGGCCCGGCGGTGAAAAGTCCTCTTGTCCGTCACCGGAAACGTGCCCAGGGGCACACACCGCCTCTACCCAGGGCCCCACCATTCAACAGGCAGTCACCCCGAAACCGGCTGCGGGCACCTGCTCTAGCCCCTCCCAGGAGCACCTCGGTGGCTCCTCGCGACTCCCGCCAGCCAGCATTTAGCGATCCTTTTAGAAAAATAGAAACTCAGTTGCCAAGGATTGATCTCTTGGGATGTTTTGCCTGTTTCCTGATGAATAATTCACTCTAAAGCACACCCACCGCTTACAGTTAAGTTTTGAATTCCTCTCATCAAATATCCATCGAGCAAATGGGTAGAAATACTTAATTCAATGGAGAACACGTGTCGTCGCAGCAACCTGCTAACACAGCTTGTCCCCCCGCCCCCGCCTGCCTCCGGGACGGCTTGTGGGGGACGGGCTTGTCCACCGGCTGTCATGGGGTCCAGACCCGAGTGGGGCCGTTGGGTGAAGAAGGCCAAGCCTGTGAGCAACCCCCCAGACGCCAGGCCTCAGGGCCTCCCCAGGGAGGGTGGCCGGGGGTCTGTCCGCTGAGCCCTAGGAGACATGCCGTGTCCATGCAGCCGGCCAGCACGATGGCAAAGCAAAGATGTGTTCTAGGTACAGCACTGCTGCGCAGGCAGGGGCCCGGCCCGCGGAGCTGGAGCCCCCCCCCCCCCCATTAGTGCCACAATCTGCTTCCAGCCTCAGGGACTGGAAGTGGACTCCCGTGGAGTTTTCACAAACCTAACCCAGCGTGTAACCCACACCCAGGTCCAGACACACAGCTCTGCCCGGCACCCCCGACCCCGCCCCCCGCCCGAGACCTCTGTGTCCACATGTGGCCTCGCCCTTCAGGGTGTCACACAGGCGGTCGTGTGGCTGGCCCGCCTGACTCCCGAGCTGTGTCGGGGGCGGGGGGGGGGCAATTAGAAAACCCTCCCCCAGGTCTGCGAACCAAGGTCAGGGGTCACTTGGGAAGGGCAGGCTGGGCCACGACCCCACACACAGGACAGTGATCCCCTCCCTTCTCTCCCCCGTCCGGTAACAGAGGACTCTTCTCAGACGGCCACGCAGCCAGAACGGCCAGGACCGGGAAGTTCGGGGGAGCCGGGCGGGGGCCGCCAGGGGCGGCAGGGGGGTGGGTCTTCCCCCCCTCCCCCGCACCGCTGCCCTTTGCAGGGGTCACTGGCGGTGCACGGGGCTTCGTGCTGACCGGACCACCCAGGGGAGGCTCCCGCTCTCATTACCGTAGACCGTTCTGCACGAGGTCAGGGAAAATCACGAGCAGATTTGTGGGGTCTTGACTGGTCGCCGGAGGGGCCTTTCAAACCACATGGAGGCACCACGTCGCTAAGGGGGAGCTGACGAGCCCTCCAGTGTCACCCCCACGCCCCGGCCCCGCACACCTCTGCCCCTCCTGTCCGGAACATTCTCCCCCGGCGTGGCCCCTCACCCGGCCGGGGCTCTGCTCCCTCAGCCCCACCGGCCACTCTCTATACCCTGCACCCGTTTCCATCTCCTTCGGTCCCGCTGTCACATTGCCCTGGTTTCCCTATTTATCACCAGGCCCGCCCGTGAGAACAGGGGTTCGGGGTCCCCGTCAGAGGACGGCAGGAGCACAGGCCGGGCCGCCCGGCGCTGGGGGCAGGAGGGGATGGCCCGAGAGCAAGGAGCCCACGGGCACAGCCGGGTCCCACAGGGGCAGCCCGGGGCTCCGCGTCCTGGGTGCGAGTTCTCCCGCCTGCTGCTGTCGCGTCCTGGCTTCGGGGGTCTGGAGGTCGCCCCACCTTGACCCTCCGCTGCCTGTCTGCACCACCGAGGATGAGGGTGCACTGAGCCCGGCGGGGATCGCCGAAGGGTCGCGCTCGGCCCATAGGGAGGGCACCCCCAGACCTGAGCTGCCCACCGCGAGGGGGACTGGGGTCCGGGTCCGGCCAGGCAGGGCAGCCTCGAGTGGGCCCTGCTTCATCTCGGCCACCGGCACCGACACCTCACGTACCCGAGGGCGCGGCCCCGAAAATAAGCCGTGTACAGGTGGCCCCCGACAAGCAGGGCTGACAAAGCCCCGTGTCCGAGGGACAGCGCAGACCCGACGACACCAAGGCTTCGGCCGTGGGTCTCCCACCCCCTCGGCCGGCCGCCCGTCTGTGTCTGCACCACCGTCTCCCTCTGGCCCACTGTCACGTGAGCCGTGGGCACAGCTGTACAGACACAGGTCCCTTTTACAGACACAGGCCTGGGGGACCTCAGACCCCTCTCCGTCTTTGTCGTCCACGCAGGGAAGCTTCAAGCTCAGAGCAGCGCTGGGCTTAGGGTTTGGTGCCGGGTCAGCGCCCAGGGTCGGGTGGGGCTGTGGACCAAGTGTCCCTCCTGGGGGGAGGCCAAGTCCCCAGTCCGGCCGCAGGTGCGGGTCGGGACCACCACCCAGCAACCCCGTTGCCTCCGCCGAGGTTCTGGCCGGAGGCTGTGGACACGGAGAGGGGCCGGCCAGGAGGCGCCTGCGTCCAAGGGAGGAGGAGTGGTGTCCAGGCTAAGCCTGGACTAGGGAGGGGTGACGAGGAAACGGGTGCTCACAGGCCGCAGGGAGCGGAAGATGCCCCGGGAGAGCCGTCCAGGGGGCCTGACAAGGTCACGACCAGCCGGAAACCCCACACGGCCTCGAATCCAAGCGCCGCTCTGCTGTCTGTTGTTGTAAACAGTTAGACGGTAAATGTGACCACCTTCCCGGAGGGACATTCGGCCGAATGCCTGAGCCTGTGATGCACACGCGCTTTGACCCAGAAATGCTTTCAGGGAGCGCCGCACACAGGGGAAGGGGCTGAACATCTACTGCTGCAACATTCATTCAAGAGACTCTGCTCCCCCAGGATCCTGTGGACCCAGGCGTGGCAGCATCCCAGCCCCGCTGGTGGCTTTTCCCAAAGCGCCGGGAGCGAGCCCAGGCTCCCCCCGGGCTCCCCGGCGCCAGGTCCTGGGCAGGATGGGGGGCTCACGGACAGCAGCAGGGGAGGGCGCACCCGCGCTGGCCGCTCAGAGTCCGCCGCAGGCCCCAGGCGCCCCTCCGCCGGATGGAGCGCGGCAGGACAAGGAAATACACTGTGTTAAGAACACCAGGCATGAGATTATCTGTGACTCTTACTTTTTTCTTCATGTATCTCTGCGTCTTCTAGATTTCCTACAATAAACACGCATTTCTTTCCAGCAAAAAAACCCATAGGGTGGGGGTCCCTGGGTGGCTCAATCAGTTAAGCGTCCGACTTCAGCTCAGGCCATGATCTCTCAGTTCGCGGGTTCAAGCCCCACATGAGGCTCTGTGCTGACGGCTCAGAGCCTGGAGCCCGCTTCCAATTCTGCGTCTCCCTCTTTCTCTGCCCCTCCCCCACTGCCATGCGCGGGCTCTCTGTCTCTCTCAAAAATAAGTTTAAAAAACAAGTTAAAAAAAAAAAACCCATAGGGTAGACTTCCACTTCCAGCCAAGACAGACTACAGGACCCAAATTTACATTCCACCAGAAACAACCCGAACACAAAACACACAAAACTGGGGTGTTCAAGGTGCTGGACGCAAGGCAACACTGAGCCGCGGTGCCCATGAAGCGGGAGGGAGACCAGGTGAGGCGACCAAGTCTCCAGGCTGTCCAGCAGCGAGGGGGACCCAGGGCGAGCCTGGGGGACATCCTGAGCCGAGGGTGTGAGCATCCACAGGGACCGAGGTGGCCACAGCAGGCAGGGTGGACACCAGAGAGGGGAGAGCCGCAGGGAGATGCACAGGTGCCCCGAGTACGTGGCACAGCACTGATGAGCACGTTGGATCTGTGGTTAAAAACCTTCCCACAGAGAAAACTCAGCCTGGACAGCTTCAGTGGGGGAATTCTAGCAGACGGTTCAGGAAGAACGGATAGCAGTAAGCTCTGTCATAACAGTGAAAAGAAAAGAATTATTCCCAAGTCATTCTGTGAGGCCGGTGTTATCCTGATACAGAATCAGACAAGATATCACAAGAAAAAAAATACACATATCTCTCACGAACACAGATGAAAAATTCTTAAAAAGTTTATTAAATTAAATCCAACGGTAAATTAAAAATACTAATGCACCATAACTGAGTGGGTTGGAGCCCAAGAACTCAAGGTCGGTTTACATTCAAAATCCAATCGACAGGGTGCCTGGGTGGCTCAGTCGGTTAAGCGTCCGACTTTAGCTCAGGTCACGATCTCGAGGTCCGTGAGTTCGAGCCCCACGTCGGGCTCTTGGCTGATGGCTCAGAGCCTGGAGTCTGCTTCCGATTCTGTGTCTCCCTCTCTCTCTGCCCTCCCCCATTCATGCTCTGTCTCTCTCTGTCTCAAAAATAAATAAACATTAAAAGAAAATCCAGTCGATGTAATTCACCACCAAATTATCAAAGCAAAAGGAAAACCACAGGATTATCTCAATAGACACAGAGAAAGCACTTGGTAAAAAGCCAACATCCATTCTGATAAAAACCGGGCAAACCAAAACAGAAGAGGACTTCCTCCACTTGGTAAAGGGCACCTACGAAAACCCACAGCTGACACTATTCTTAACTGTGAGACCGAACGCTTTCCCCCTAGGATCGCAAAGAATTATATAAAGTCCAGAAACAGACCCACGCACACAGACGACTGCGTTCTGACAAAAAATGCAAAGGCAGTTCAGCAGAGAAAATAGTCTTTTTAACAAATGGTGCAGGAAACTGGCTAGCCATGTGGGGTGGGGGTGGGGGGGGGGGAACGAGCGTTGTCTGTAACCCCTGAGCCACAGACTAGCAATCAAGCTTACAAGGGATCGCCCGCGAACCAGCATCCACATGGTACGTCCACGTGCAAAACCCAAACTACAAAACCCCTATGTAAGAAAACATAGAAGAAAATCTTTACCACTTTGGGTTAGGAAAGGATTTCTTAAATTCAAAACCAAAAGTACGGTCCGGGAAAGAACAAATCAGTAAGACCGGATTTCATCAAACTTTAAAATACCTGCTTTTCAAAAGACACGACGAAGAGAATTAAGAGAGCAGCCGCAGATGGGGAGAAAACACCTGCCATCTGCGCGTCTGACATCAGAGTTGTGTCCAGAATATATAAAGAACTCTCAAAACTCAATAGGAAGAAATGCACCCCTTTGAAAACAGCCGAAGGGTTTGAGCAGACACTTCAGCGAAGACAGAGAGTGATCCAGAACACGGAAAAAACGCTCAATACCACTAGTCAGGAAAATTAAGCCCACAGTGAGACCCCACCAACGGAAAGGCTAAAACCGAAAGGACCGACAACGTCAGGTGTTGGCGAGGCTGGGAACCGGTTCTACGCTGCCGGTGGGAACAAAACGTGGCTCAGCCACCTTTGAAAACAATTTCTTCTCAAACTGAGCGTACACCTTCCATACGATCCAGCCACGCGACTCTCCAAGAGGCAGGAGAGTGCACATCCGCACAAAGCCTTGTGCATAAACGTCCACGGCAGCTTTATTTGTAAAAAGCCCCAGCGCCATCGACAGGGCAGGCTGAAACCAGCTGTGGGCTCCTTACCGGGGAACCCCGGTCGGCAGTTAGCCGGGACGAAACCCTGCCTCGCGTGGCAACGCAGAGGAATCTGGAAACAACGCTGCCCTGCGACAGACTGATCCCGCTTACGTAAGCCTGGAGAAAACGCAAACTAATCCACGGTGACAGGAAGCAGGTCAGCGGTTGCCTGGAGATGGGGGTCTGTGCAGAGGGCGGAGGGCGGGCTCGAGGGTGGGCACGGGGAGACCGGGAGAACGGGCGGGGGGGTTGGGGGTCACTGCCGTGGCCGCGGTGGCGGTTGCGTGTGACACGCACATCACAGCCTGTCAAGCTGTGCGTAGTTTATCATTTGGAAACTTCATCAGGCTGTTTTGAAAATTCTGAATAATGACATCAATAAAACGGCAGAACGAGGACATCTGAAAAGCCTCTTACCCGTAAAAGCCACGAGGACACACTGGCGAAAACGGTCAGCATCAACTTTTCCAGGCCTCTGGAAATTAACCGACGACTTGCAGTGTGGGAAGTTTATCCAAGACAAACACCTGAGTCTCGGCCGGACCCGTGACCTCTGTGGCACTTTCACCTGCCCTACGCCCGTTGCCCACCCTGTCTCCATGGTAACCTGGAAAGCCAGCGGCCTGGCGGCCCCTGGAGGGGACAGAATGCAGCCGGAGCTCCCTCAGAGCCCCCTCCCAGAGAAGTGTCGTTATCCGGCCTGTCCGGTAGCTCCCTCAAGACCCCGCTTTCGAGGCTGTCTTCATCTGACATGTGACCCGGAGCTCTTCCCATAGGAGCAGCCATCTCTCCGAGGGAATGTGTTGAAAGGCAAAAAATCGGAGGCAAATGTTTAACACCGCAGCTGCCTGAGGCAGCAGATAACGGCTGGGGCGAAAACTAGACTAACAAACAAGCCTCAAAGGAAAGCTGGGGCACGAGAGGTCCACAGGGACATCCGAAAGCTCCAACGTAGTCCGGGAATCCGTAAGGCCGTGCACGTGCCCGGGGCTACGCGTGTGCTGCCTGCAGACCTGGGGAGCCCCTGCTCGCTGGCCTCGGCATCCACTGCCCGAGAGCGGCGGGTACGCCCAACGCGCGCAGAGCCCCTTGGTCGAGACCGGGGCACGCGCTGGTTCCTAGAATTTAGGAAGACCTCACTCCCACCAGGCCAGCCGAACAGACTTCCGTGGCTACTCGCGACAGAGGACACAGGACCCCACACTCCTTCATCAGATCGCTACGCAAACAACAGCAACGAAACTGCAGAGACAGAGGGGTGGGGGGAGGACGTGATTTCCAGAGCCCCCACAACGCATCATTTTAAACATCCAGCCTTAAAAGAACAGAGACACGCAGAGACAGCAGAGACGATGCCCCACACGCGGGGAGATGGCACTCAACAGGCCCGCCCCTGGGGCAGCCCACGCACACCCACGTCCACGACCGTAAACCAGCTGTTGTAAGCGTGTGCAGAGAACTGAAGGACGTCTAACGAGCTGCAAGAAAGTCTGAGAACAACGTGTCAGCAAATAGGGAAGATCGGCAAGCCGATACAAAGGGAACTGCAGAAATCCCGGGAAATTCAATACCTGCCAGGAAACACTCCCACTGTTGGCGGCCAGGAGAGAGGGCCAGGGGGCCACTGCATCTAGGGGGGACAAGCGCATGGGGAAGTATGGGGGAGGCATGGGGAGCATAGCGGAGCATGGGGAGCACAAAGGAACACGAAGGAGCACAGGGGAGCACGAAGAGCATGGGGGAGCACGGAGAGCATGGGGGAGCACGTGAGAGCGCAGAGGAGCACAGGGAGCACTGGGGAGCACAGGGGAGCACGAAAAGCACAGGGGAGCACGTGGGAGCATAGGGGAGCACAGGGAGCACGGGGGAGCACGGAAAGCACAGGGGAGCACGTGGGAGCATAGAGGAGCACAGGGGGCACAGAGGGCACAGGGAGCACCAGAGAGCACGGGGGAGCACGGAGAGCATGGGGGAGCACGTGGGAGCACAGAGGAGCACAGGGGGCACAGAGGGCACAGGGAGCACCAGAGAGCACGGGGGAGCACAGAGAGCATGGGGGAGCATGTGGGAGCACAGGGAGCACTGGGGAGCACAGGGGAGCACGAAAAGCACAGGGGAGCACGTGGGAGCATAGGGGAGCACAGGGAGCACGGGGGAGCACGGAAAGCACAGGGGAGCACGTGGGAGCATAGAGGAGCACAGGGGGCACAGAGGGCACAGGGAGCACCAGAGAGCATGGGGGAGCACAGAAAGCACAGGGGAGCATGTGGGAGCATAGGGGAGCACGGGGGGCACAGAGGGCACAGGGAGCACCGGGGAGCACGGAGGAGCATGGAGACAGGGGAGCACAGAGAGCACAGGGGAGCACTGAAGAGCATGGAGAACACAGAGTGGTGCCTCAGCCCCACGGGCACCGGTAAGCACACTGGCAGAGTGGAGTCCCAGAAACAGGGGAAGGTGAGAACAGGACACAAAATATTTGAAAAAATAATGGCCCAAAACTTGGCAAATTTGATGAACACCATTAATGTACACGCTGTAGAAGCTCAACAAACTCCAGGTCAGAAAGCCTGAAACGCTTCTCCACGGACACACCTTAAGCGAACTGCGTGGCGTGAAAGACAGAGAGGCCCCACAAGGGCCGGGGGAGAGCGGGCGTCCCGTTGGGGCCTCAGAGCCATGTCCACGGACGTCAACCGAACTCTGCACACACTCAGGCTGTCCTTCAGAAATGAGGGTGAAATTAAGACACATGAACGAAATAACTTTATAACAATTTACAAACACATAAAATTTTTCAATGTTAATGACACGAACAAGAACAAAATCTGAGAGCGTCATCACGGGCCAGCCCGCCCGAGCCCTAGCAGGAACGGCAGAGGCAGCCCCAAGAGACCCCGGATGGTCACCGGAATCATCGTGAGGAAGGCGAGGGGCGGGAGGCAACCACAGAGGTGGATGTGAGACTGCCCACGTGTGTTTTCATCCGTGACCTCAGCCGGGTGTGAGCCGCGTGTGGACCCAGGACCGTGAAAACACACGTGCACACGGGCGTGCGCGTGATGCTCGCTGCAGCGGTATTCACACGCTCCAAAGGTTTCAACACCCAGTCCCATCGCCTGATGAGTGTGGACGAAGGCCGTGCAGGCCGTCCGTGTGCTGGAATATTACCCAGCCGTGAAGAGGGCTGGATGAGCCTCGGGAACTTGATGCTAAGCGACATAAGCCAGACACAGACATCACGTTCTCCGTGAGTCTGTTCAAACGAAAAGTTCAAACGAAAAGGGAAATCCACAGAGGCAGAGAGTAGATTCCTGGCTGTCAGAGCTTGCTGGAGGAGGGAGCAGGTGAGGGCTGATGGCTGCGGGCTTCCTCTGGGGTGAGGAGAAAGTTCCGGAACAAGACAGAGGTGATAGCTGCACTACAGCGCCTGTGTACTAAATGGTGCTGAACTACACTTGAAAACGGTAAATTCAAGATGTGTGAATTAGATCTCAATGTTTAAAAATTCTGTAAGAGAGGGTTTCTTCCAAAGCTGGTAACTATGATGCACTCACGGCAATGCCAGTCCACATGGACGGTGCTCCTTGGGCCCAGGGGACGGGAGTGTGCCCACCGCTGGAGACGAATCCGCTGCGTGCCCAGGCCGTGCGCTGGGGCTCGCCCGGGGGCACAAGGGGCCCCAGAGCCGCTCTCCCCGCTGCGGCTCTCACGGAGCACCCAGCCCTACCCTGACCCTGGAGGCCCTGTGCCAAGAGAGCCCTGCATCGAGCCGCAGCAGTTTCTGGCTTTGGCCGCCTTCCAGTCTTCTCCTGCGAGGCCTAATCTGCTCACGCGTGCCGTAATTTTAAGGATGCTGTGTTTACGGTGCGGTGTGATGGGTGAGGTGTGCCAGGTGACCTCCCGACCCTGGTGACCATGCCCAGGGCCCGTGGAGGGGCCTGGCGAGGGAGCCCCCAGTTACCACCCGGGCTCTCCCTGCTGGGCAGACTCAGCCTTGCGTCCAAGCTGCAGCTCCCGCTCACGGGAAACGCGACACTGCAGATTGCTGCACTTTTTTTTAATGTTTATTTATTTTAGAGAGAGACAGAGACAGAGTGTGAGCAGGGGAGGAGCAGAGAGAAAGTGAGACAGAATCCGGAACAGGCTTCAGGCTCTGAGCAAGCTGTCAGCCCAGAGCCCGACGCGGGGCTCGAACCCACAAACCGAGACAGCACGATCTGAGCCGAGTCGGATGCTTAACCAACTGAGCCACATAGGCGCCCCTCTGATTCTTAAACAGTAGGGTCAGGCAGGTCCCAGTTGACATGGTTCCTCACTACACCGAACCAACCCTGCAATGCGTGTGGCTAGAGGGACCCAAGAGGACTTTGGTCCACGGCAATAACTTACCACCCTGCTGCTCCCCCCAGGGCACACCGGAGCAGGCTGGGGTCCCTGCGTGTGTCCAGAGACACCCAGGGAGCACGCCAACAGATGGATTCCAGACATCCAGAGAGCAGGGGACAACCAGACGGATTCCAGAGACACCCAGGGAGCACACATCGACCAGACGGATTCCAGAGACACCCAGGGAGCAAGGGCCGACCAGACAGATTCCAGAGATAACCAGGGAGCATGAGCCGACCCAAGAGACTCCAGAGACACCCAAGGAACACGCCGACCAGACGGATTCCAGAGACACCCAGGGAGCACGGACCGACCAGACGGATTCCAGAGACACCCAGGGAGCACACGTCGACCAGACGGATTCCAGAGACACCCAGGGAGCACAGACCGACCAGACGGATTCCAGAGACACCCAGGGAGCACAGACCGACCAGACGGATTCCAGAGACACCCAGGGAGCACACGCCGACCAGACGGATTCCAGAGACACCCAGGGAGCACACGTCGACCAGACGGATTCCAGAGACACCCAGGGAGCAAGGGCCGACCAGACAGATTCCAGAGATAACCAGGGAGCATGAGCCGACCCAAGAGACTCCAGAGACACCCAAGGAACACGCCGACCAGACGGATTCCAGAGACACCCAGGGAGCACGGACCGACCAGACGGATTCCAGAGACACCCAGGGAGCACACGTCGACCAGACGGATTCCAGAGACACCCAGGGAGCACAGACCGACCAGACGGATTCCAGAGACACCCAGGGAGCACAGACCGACCAGACGGATTCCAGAGACACCCAGGGAGCACACGCCGACCAGACGGATTCCAGAGACACCCAGGGAGCACACGTCGACCAGACGGATTCCAGAGACACCCAGGGAGCAAGGGCCGACCAGACAGATTCCAGAGATAACCAGGGAGCATGAGCCGACCCAAGAGACTCCAGAGACACCCAAGGAACACGCCGACCAGACGGATTCCAGAGACACCCAGGGAGCACGGACCGACCAGACGGATTCCAGAGACACCCAGGGAGCACACGCCGACCAGACGGATTCCAGAGACACCCAGGGAGCACACGTCGACCAGACGGATTCCAGAGACACCCAGGGAGACGGACCGACCAGACAGATTCCAGAGACGCCCAGGGAGCACGGACCGACCAGACGGATTCCAGAGACACCCAGGGAGCACGGACTGACCAGATGGGATTCCAGACACCCAGGGAGCAGGGGACAACCTGACGGATTCCAGAGACTCCCAGGGAGCAAGGGCCGACCAGACAGATTCCAGAGATAACCAGGGAGCATGAGCCGACCCAAGAGACTCCAGAGACACCCAAGGAACACGCCGACCAGACGGATTCCAGAGACGCCCAGGGAGCACGGACCGACCAGATGGGATTCCAGAGGCACCCAGGGAGCACAGACCGACCAGACGGATTCCAGAGACACCCAGGGAGCACACGTCGACCAGACGGATCCAGAGACACCCAGGGAGCACGGACCGACCAGATGGGATTCCAGAGGCACCCAGGGAGCACGGACCGACCAGACGGATTCCAGAGACACCCAGGGAGCACGGACCGACCAGACGGATTCCAGAGACACCCAGGGAGCACGGACCGACCAGACAGATTCCAGAGACACCCAGGGAGCACGGACCGACCAGACGGATTCCAGAGACACCCAGGGAGCACGGACCGACCAGACGGATTCCAGAGACACCCAGGGAGCACGCCAACAGATGGATTCCAGACACTCAGAGAGCAGGGGACAACCAGACGGATCCAGAGACACCCAGGGAGCACAGACTGACCAGATGGGATTCCAGACACCCAGGGAGCAGGGGACAACCTGACGGATTCCAGAGACTCCCAGGGAGCAAGGGCCGACCAGACAGATTCCAGAGACGCCCAGGGAGCACGGACTGACCAGACGGATTCCAGAGACACCCAGGGAGCACGGACTGACCAGATGGGATTCCAGAGGCACCCAGGGAGCACGGACTGACCAGATGGGATTCCAGAGACGCCCAGGGAGCACGGGCCGACCAGACGGATCCAGAGTCACCCAGGGAGCACACGCCTGACCAGACGGATGCGATTCCTGCTTTCGTTCCTGTGCAGCGACACTCCTAGGTTCTCACGTGCACCGGCATCCGGCTAAGCCGCCAAACCTGGGGCTGGAGACCACGGTTTGGCACAGAGCAGCGGCCTCGGGGACTGATCCGCCGACTTGCCAGGCGTCCTGCCCCTTGCACGGGCCACCACGGGGGAACCTCCATGGCACCTGCACAAGGCCAGCCTTCCCTGGATCCCCGCTTTCAGGAGAGCCGTCAACTCGACCCCCTCTTTCCCTTGGCTGCATCCGGGGCCACCTTCTTTTGCCCCCCTTTGTGGGGCAGGGTGGGGACCGGGGAGAGCCGTGGCCTTGTGGATGGGATGACCTTAGGGGCCCTCCCGTCTCCCTGGTGCTCTCAGCCTTGGCTCCTTCGTCTGCGCTCGCCAACACCTGCCTCGCAGACCACCTGAGTTCCCCGCTGTCACCTGTGCGTGCAGGCCACCCGGGCAGCACCACCAACACGACAGGGATGCCACGAAGGTGGCCAAGGCCCCGAGGGCAGACGGTAGGCGGTCCCCACAGGCACCAGGGGGCCGTGACGGTGACATCGGGCACGTGCCTGGTATGCTGGCCACTCTTGCACGAGTGCCAGGCCGAGTGGGAGCAGCATCCGGAGAGGAGACTCCGGGGCCCGCGCTGCAGTCCCTGGCGTGCCTGGGTTTCATCCACACGGGATTCAGGCTCAGCCGGAGTGCTGGCCGGCAGCAGTGACACGACCTCGCCATCACCGGAAGTGTGCCTTTCCCGATGTCCTAGCCTTTGGGTCACGACGCTCCTCTTGCCGGGAACCTGCATCTAAGATCTGTCCGTGTTATGTGAATACTAGCCCGCCCCTCTTCATCCCTGTCTGACCCCGCGGGACGATGGCCCCTCGGGTCTGCTGGTCTGCTCACCTGTCCGAAGGCATCTGAGTTCTTTCTGGGTTTTGGTGACCATGTAAAGTGGCTGTCAACAGAAGCTTCCCATTCGCCTGGGTAGATGCCCGGGAGGCGACCCACATCACTGCCAAGCCCAGGGCTCCGCTGGCTGGGGGTCCGCAGGGAGGATGCGGGAGGGAGTCACAGCAGGAGCTTCTGAACAGACCCGAGCCAAGACATTGTGGCGGCTTCAGGGACGCGGTCACCAGATGCTCTCCTTCAGCCCTCAAGGCAGCCTCGTTGGACACCGAGGCCCCGAGCACCCACCTGCTGAAGCGGGACCCACAACCCCAGTGTGGAAGGTGCTCTGGCCTGTCCGCTGGGTCACAGCCGCAGTGGGCACCTGCCGCTGCTGCCAGGTCCAGAAAGGCAGGCGAAGGCAGCAGAAGAGATCTGACCTTGCTCCTGACCTTCTCCTCCCCACCCCCGCCCCCACATTCCACCCAGAATCACCCGAGCAAAGAGCTTCCGGGAGTGAGGTTCAGGTAGGACATCTTACCACCCACCAGGGCCCCCAAAGAAGTGGTGCTCAGGTGAGCCTGCAATGCCCTCCCTGCGTCCCTGATGGGCCCCCAGCCCATGGGAGGCACAGGAGGGGCGCCAGGCTGAGGGCTGTCCCTCCCGTGTCCCCTCCGTGTGTCAACCAGGTCTCCGGCCTCTCTACAGGGACGCCCGCGGCCGCCTCAGGGCCCAGCCGGACGATCAGAACCACCTCCTTACTTTAAAATCCTTAATTTGCTCACAGCTTCGGTTGCAGAGGGGATGTTCACAGATTCCAGAAATCAGGAAGTGAACACACCTTTTGCGAGCATTTTTCAGCCTAATACCCAGATTTTTGTATCTTTTAAACGGATGACTATGGTTGTACAGGAAAGAGAAAGACTTCTCAAACTTCTGTACTGAGACACCTTCCCCGGCCTTCATCTTCCATATTGGCTCTCAGTCTTTCCGCCAATTCCTCGGGCATCTTGCAAAAGCACCGCTAGGCCCTGAGCAGTGACTCACTTGTCCCTGCTGCTCGCCGGTGCCGGGGCACAGCGCCAGAACTGGGAAGGCAGCAAGGCACCGCAGGCCCCTGGGCTTGCGTCTGGCCTCGAAGGGACGCGTGTCTGCCCTGCCGTTGGACACGATGGGAGCGGACAGCCCGGGTGGGTTTTCCTACCACCCGGGGTCTCTCAATGTCTAGTTCCCTCGTTATCAGGGCAGAAGTCTCTTTGGGGAAGATCACCAGAATGAACCCTGGATGTGTACAAACATGAAATTGATGCCCAGGGTTTTCCCAGAGAAAACTGCCAAATCACCACCAGCTTGCCTGCAGACACGTTACGCCAGTGGGGCCAGAGAACTGCTTTATATTTGGAGAAACACAGCGCCTGCGGGCCTCAGTCAGCTGACGTCTGACTCTTGATTTCAACTCTTCATTACAGTAGGAATTGAGCCCCACATCAGATTCTACACTGATCGTGGAGCCTGCTTGGGATTCTCCCTCTCTCTCTGCTCCTCACCCCCCTCCCCCAAACCCACTCACATGCTAATAATAATAAATAATAATAACATATTTGGAGAACCACAGGGCTGCCTGGGGGTTCAGTCAGCTGAGCAACTGACTCTTGATTTCAGCTCAGGTCGTGATCCCAGGGTCGTGAGGTCGAGCCCTCTGTTGGGCTCTGCACTGAGCATGGACCCTCTCTCTCTCTCTCTCTCCCCTCTGCTCCTGCCCCCCCCCCGCCCCCCTGCTCACATGCTCTCTGTCTAAAATAACAACAACTACATACTTAGAGAACCACAAACTTGGAAGCCAATCGTCTCATAAGGAGACATCTCAGGGCGGCCCGGAGTCTGCACCTGAGCTCATGCATCTGCCTCTCCCGCAGTTTCCCGCAGAGAACTGGGGGGGAGGACGGGCACGCACTCCCGGGATCAGGGCCCGTGGCATCGCAGTGGCCGTGACACACTGGCCTCCAGCAACACCCCCCCCCCCCCCGTGGGCCTGCCCCCACTGCCTGCAGGACCGGTCCAGGCGAGCAGGACGCTCAGGGGTCCCTGCTTTCTCTGCAGCCTCGAAAGGAAGCAGCTGTGGCTGCCTGGGGAGAATAAACGGCTTGGAGAGCATCCCAGCAAAGACCTGCTTGCTGCTGCAACGTTTGCAAACACCGTGGAATAACCGGAAAGTGTCCTGGCCTGGAAAACACTTCACGCGATGGACCCGCGAGAACGTTTGGAGAAAGAGGACACTGGACGCAGGTCCAGGCCGCGTCCGTCCAAAGACCCTCAAAACCACAAGGCAGGTGCAGCTTAACTCACTGGGGTTTGGGAAGCACAGGTGGCTTGGGGCCACGGCCCCTCCCCCACACACCCCTGCCTGCTGGGGACCTGGTGGCAGAGCAGGCCTGCCCGAGACACGGAGGCAACAGGACACAGAACCCAGCAGCCCTTACTGCCACCAGGGCTCCTGGCTCAGCCAGGAGCCGCGCAGTTCGCTCCCTCATTTCACCTGCCCAGCCAGGCCCACAGCAGCACCACGGCCGCCAGGAAATGCCCGGAAGGAGGGAGCAATGGGGAGCCCTGCACAGCCCCCCCTGGCTCTCGTGGGGACCTCCAGGACTCTGCTGCCCGGGCAGAGAGGCCAGCCCCGTGAGGTCTGGACTCTGCCCCACAGGGCTGCACAGCGTGGAAGGGGTGGGGCCCCCAGGGCCGCGGGTCCCACGAGCCCGGCCCAGGATGCCCACGTTCTGACCAGTAAGGAAACGGCGTGAAATCTTTTAAAAAATTTTTTAAGTTTTATTTTTCAGACGGGGGAGGAGGGGCAGAGAAAGAGGGAGACAGAGGATCCAGAGCAGGCTCTGCGCTGACAGGAGTTAGAGCAGAGGCTCGAACCCACGAACTGTGAGATCGTGACCTGAGCTGAAGTCAGACACTTAACCTACCGAGCCACCCAGGCGCCCCAAGATCCTACTTTTTAAAAGAAAAAAGCATTTGAGGTTTTCAGGGTGAAAGGGAAAGTAAACAGCATCCTCCCTTGTGTCAAAATGAACCAAGCCCAGGAACAGCCTCACAGGACACCCCCCCCAGGATGCGCTGGCCAGGCGGCACGCCCTGAGGGCAGACGGGCTGCTTCCGGGACGCAAGGACCCTTCTGCGGGTGAGAGGCTGAGCAGAGAAAGAAGGTGGAGGTGAGGGAGCCTTAAGGTTTTATCCTGAAGTCTGCACTCGTTGCACCTGCATTTCCTGGTGTGGGCTGTTCTAAGCAGCGTTCTCAGATGGGTTCATAAGACGCGGATCCCGTGAGACTTTCCATGAAAAGTAAAACACTCACTGGCTTGGGAATTCCGCCACCCTGCCCCCTTCTGGAGGGTCAGAGTCATGCAGCCCATCAAAGGCTCTGATAAGTCCTGCTGCAAGTCAATCTTCAACCTTGCCTATCTCCCCAGCTTCTTTGGCCAAAGAATCCCCTTCCCCTTTAGTAGCTATCATGCACCCAGAGCTCATAAGGCTGACTTCGGGTGGGGTAGCTGAAGAGTGTAACAGCACAGGGAGGGTCAGGCAGCATCTGGCCTCCTCATTCCTTTGTCACCTTCCCACACGTAGTGCTGTGCCTTGGTGACGCCCCTCGGCTCCAGGGTGGACAACACCCCCATTCCACCAGCGGAGGAGGGGTTAAGCGGCAGCGAATACCAAGCCCGGGAACGAAGTCTCGGCGGGGACAATCGGAGGTGGGGATTCTCCCCAGCAGCGTGGACCGGATGTAGGAGGCAGGGGCCTCCAGGCGGGCTGCCCGGTGAAGGCGACAGAGCGCCACGGCCCCACCCCAGGCCGAGGGGACCCTGATGACGTGGCAGCTGTGAGGCCCATGGGGCCGGGCAGGCCCCACAGACAGGAGGGCAGAGGGAGTGGACGGGGGCCCAATGGGGGGGCCCGCAGTGCCCAGGAGGGGCCCACCGTTGAGGGTCCTCTGACCGCCCGGCCGTCCTCAGATCAGGGGCTCAGTCTCCACCCAGGCATGACCCCCGGGCACCCCTGGAGCCCAAAGATGCCAGCAGCCAGAGCACCTCAAATTCTAGGAGGCTAACGCCCTGTGACGGGCTCAGCTGTGTCCCCTCAAAGCATATGCTGAAGGCCTGACCCCCGAGCCCCAGGACATGACTGCACCCGGAAATAGTGCCATGAAAGAGATAATTAAGGCAAAGCAAGGTCACTAGAGCAACCCTGGTGCAAACTGACCGGTGTCCCTGTGAGAAGAGGGGATGAGGACACACACACACACACACACACACACACAGACAGCCACGTGAGGCCACGAGGAGGACGGCATCCACGCGCCCGGGAGAGGCCCCGGGAGGAGCCGGCCCCGCCCGCTGTGACCCGGGGGTGCAGCCTTCGGGGGGCACTGGCAGAATCGCACCTTTCCATTGACTCGGCCGGTGGGAACCTGTTACGACGGCCGAGCGGAGGCAGCCTGGGACCAGAACGGCAGGAGACCCGACTGTCATGATACTAAACGGGGAGAAACCCCGAGGTGCTGTTTCTTGCCCCATTTAGCGGCCGGCCACGTCCTCAGATGGCCCCTCGAATCCCACATTCGCGTCCCCGTTCCCTCGGGAGACAGTGTTGTGCGGGCACTAAACCCAACCCCTTCTCTGAGGAGCCCCCGGCCTCTTACAACCCAGCACAGGAGCTGCACACCCCGATTCTGAGGCGGGAGCACCCCACCTCGGGCAGGAGGACCCAGCAAGGCCCTTGGGACATCGTAGATGGCAGAGCGTAGGCGCTGGGGAAGCTGCAGGGGCAAGTGGTCCAGCCACAGAGATTAGGGACACTGAGGCCAGAGTGGGAGGGACGTCCCCAAACACTCCTTCCAGAGCGACACGGCCCTCCTGAGTCCCCCTCGGCCCCTGCAGCTCCCACTCCTACAGAGGCTGAGGGGACCAGGCGAGGGGCAGCAGGAGGGGCCGGCGGCCCCCACATCCTGAGAAGGCAAGAGGCTATCCAGGAGTCTTGAAAGACCGGGATGAGGTCAGGCCCTGCCCTGTCACGGCCCCGTCTCGGGGGGCTGTGCAGGAACAGGGCCCACCTACACCAGCCCCGGAGCCCCACTTCTCTCTGGAGGCCGGGCCCGCCCAGCTCGCGGGGAGATGCCCACCAGACAGGCCAGGCCCCTGCTGCCCGGCTGGAGCCGGGGCGTCTGCTACCCCGGCCGCCCCTCCCGGGGGGGCCCGGGTCTGCAGGTGAAGACAGAGTACGGCAGGAGGGAGGTGCCCACGGCGGGCCAAGGCCAGTTCCCGACGTCCCCAGCCCTGGGCGGGCAGCTAGGGTTGCTGGTGCGTCCTGTGGGAGCACCCCCACGGCCTCCCAAGGGCCACTGCTGAGCCAGGGGAGGCCTGCGGGACCAGGGCCCCGGGTCTCTCTGCGAGGTTTCGTCCGGTTATCGTCCCACTGCCCAGCCCGGGCTCGGCCAGTGCTGCTCACAGCCCATCCCCTGCTCCTTGGTCCCTTGGGGAGCAGGTGGCCCCCTGGTTCCTGGGCCTGGGGGAGAAATGCAGGGAGGGAGGCTCCAGCAGCAGGCGCCTGGTGGGGTCCCCAACGAAGCTGAAATCGCACCCTGAAAGTGACGGTGTTTTTCTCCAGCAGGCCCCAAGCTACATGGCAAGCCACCACCCGCGTCACAGAGGGCGCCTGGCTGACAGGGCTCCAGCAAAGGCCGATGGATAAGGAAGTGGAGGGCTGACACAGGGGGTGGGAGGCACTGGCCACGGACCCCACCGCCCACGGGGGCCACCAGTACGGCCTGCCCCGGGAGCACAGCTTGGGGGCCTTTCCCTCCCCTGCACCTTGGCCAAGGTGTCTGTGACCCCCTGCATGTGAGAATCACCTAGAAGAGGGGTTCAGACCTTCAGGGGATTTCTGCCCCAGCCAAGCCCCAGAGGATCAGGACCCCAGGGCTGGGTGGCCTGCGTGCAGCTGGGGGCTGGGGCCCCGACCGTCCCCTCCTTCCCCACAGTATGGGACGGACTCAGCTCGAGGCTGGGGCAGGAAGGAGACAGGCTGATGCCCAGGCCCCTGCCCCAGGCCCCTGCCCCGCTAGAGCTGCTACCTGACTCCATGCAGGACAAACAGAGGCCCTGAAGGTCCAGGAAGAGCTGGGACGGCAGGGGTGGAGCCGGGGCCCCTCCTCAGCTCCGGCTGTGGGCCGGCTCATCGGCCCCGCAGCTCCTGTTCCACGGCGGGGAGCGCACACTCCCAGGGGCAGCAAAGCGGGGCACGGGCACAGAGCCCCCCTGCCTCCTGCAGGGCCACCGTGTCCCACGTGAGTCCTGTCAGGGCTCAGGCCAGGACACTCCTGGAGGCCGCCGGCCCTTCCCTGCCGCGAGGCCAGGTCCGGGGAGGAGGCCACAGACCCATTTCTGAGGGACAAGGCCACCTCACCCCCACACCAGGGCCTGGGCTCGGAGGGACAATGGAGCAGAGTCTCCTCGAATGAGCTGCTTTGGGGCACAGATGCCTGAGGCAGAGGCCGAGCCTCGGGCAAGGGGAGCCCCGTCCCCACCAGAGCCTGCAGGGCCCTGGACGCGCCCCATCCCCACCATGTGGCCCCGGCCCTGCCCAGGCTGAAGTCTATTTCCAGGGGTCATCTCATGTCCCTGCTCCAGGGGACGGACTGGCCGAGTCCAGAGCCGAGCCCGACCCGGCCCCATCCCCACCTGTCCCAGGCCCGGCCAGTTAGACCCCAGGTACCCACACGACAGCCCCCAGCGCTCAGGCTGCCACCCACGGGGCCTTTGCACGTGCAGAGCTGCTCCCCGAACGGCAGCTGCCGGGCTCGGGCCCCAGAACTTGGATGGCCTCCAGCAGCCTCCTGTTCCCCTTCCCTCCTGGGAGACGGGCTATTCCCGCTGCTTCCGGAAAGCCTGTTTGTCGTTTGGCTCACGGAAACACCATCTGATTAGACAGACTCCGCCCTGGGCTCCCAGTCAGAGGCTGCGGGCAACCCAGGGCCCACCAGCAGGCAGGAGGAGTGGTGGCTGCCTAGGTGTAGGCACCTGACATACTCACTGGGGCTGGGACAGGTGTCAGGGATGAGACAGGTGTGGGGACAAGATGGATGGGGGGGGGGGGGCAGGGTGGGAGGGCGGGAGTTCACATAGCCCGCGCGGGTTCCAGGTAGGGCTAGGTTCCACGAAAACGTCCTTGAGTCCCAGGAGAGATGCGGGGGCAGTTTGGGGTGGGGGTGGGGCAGGGGAACGAGTGAGGCCAGGATGAAGCCCCAGAGACATGGGTGAGGACCTCCGTGGGCTTGGGGAGGGAAAGAGATGGGGAGCGGCCGGCCAGGGGCGAGGGGTAACCAGGTGCTGCCGGGCCGCAGCCTGGCAGAGCTGGGGCTCAGGACAGGGGGTGGACAGCAGGTGGACAGCAGGCCGTGGGAAGCGTCTGGCTGGCCTCCACCGGGTGGGCCCAGGGCCTGTGTCTCGGAGAACCACCGAGCCGGGTGGGAGGGGTGACACAGGGAGGTGGAGGTGAGGGGGCCATCTCACGCTGGCTCTGGGGAGCCGGTGACTCGGGCCTTGGGCTCTGCTCGCAGGTGAGGAGATCCAGCCTCGCCTGCCTCAGTTTCCCCCTCTGTAGTGCAGGGCCACAATGGCACCTACCTTGGGGGGGGTTGGGAGGGCTCCATGAGCTAACCCCTGCCCAGTCGAGGCCCGGAGCCTGGCACCCACCCGGGGAGTGGACCGCCCTATCCCCCTTACCAACAGCCACGGCCACGGCTGAAAAGAGCGGCCGGGGATGATGGCCCCCTACCCAGCTGACGGTAAGACCCCAAGACCCCAAGAGCGGGCATAGCCGCGGCCTCCACTGCTCGGGGCCCAGGAGGCCTGCTTGAGAGCGGCAGCTGAGATGCTCGCAGAGGCCCGTGGAGCGCGCAGGGCGGCTGGCTCGAGGCCACGCTCACATTTTCTTAGGTGAGCACAGCGGAGACAAAACGCAGATGTTATCACAAGGCCAAGTCCTGTTGCGCGGCCGTCTTGCTATTTCCACCCACACGGCTCTGCCTTCGTTCCGAGTGGCTGCTGGTCTTTCTGCTGACGGCCTCCAGCGGGGCAGAGTGAAGGCAGGCCTTGCCTGCGTCCAGCTGGGAGAGGGGCCGCGTGCACGCACGGGGGTCCCTCCGCCAGCATCCCCCCGACAACTCCACAGGGCCCCTGCTTTCTCTCCAGGAAGGGGACGTGGCTGAGCAACCCAGCTCCGGGGGTTGGGCGGGAAGAGAGATGCGCTGTTTCCTTCGGCGTCGGGGGTCTTGGTCTAGGGGGCTGCTGTGTGGCCCACAGACTCCCGAGGCCCCTAGAGAGCTGTGTCTGTGATCAGTTCTCCTGGACAGGACTCCCCTGGCGTGGCTGAGCTGGGTGCTCTTGGGCACCAGGCCCCAGCCTCAGACCCCCACCCAGCCGGCCCTGAACAGGGGTGCAGAGGCACCTTCCTGGTCCACAGGCCCCACTCTGGCTCCTCGAACATTCCCACGCTCGGATGTCAGGGGCTCTGGCTGTCTTCCCAGGTTGCCATGAGATCACTCAGCCATGAAAGATGATCCCTTTGGGACAGTCAGGGCCCTTGACCTCCTGTACCACCCTGGGAGCCCAGCTCCCTGTGGATCAGTTCAGAATCCTTCTCCTTGGTAGAAAGGGCAGAGAGCAAGAAACAGGTGCCCCACTGTCTGGCCCCAGCAGCATCTCAGGGACCAGAGAGGTCCCGGCTGGTGCACCCCCAGTCTCAGCGGAAGGAGGACGGGGGAGAGGGCAGTGGGGACAGGAGGGGGAGGGGAGAGGCAGGGCAGGGATGGAGGGGAAGGAGAGGAGGGGAAGGGAGGCCACCAGAGTTCCTGAGGCCATCACACAGAGGCCACTGAGAGCAGCGTAACCAGGAAGGACCCCTGCAGGGCCTGTCACCACGGCAGTGGAGGCCAGAGGAGGGGGGAGGAGAGGGCTGAGTGAGGCACAGGCCGGGTCACCACGGTCACTGCAGGGGCTGCCCTGACAGCACAGGGGGGGGCTCACTTTCCTGACGGCCACTTGGCTCACAGAGGGTCCCCCAGATTCCCCTCGGGAGACGTTCTTGGACTCCGTCTCTCTGTCCTGTTGTTTCCCGTTCAGCAGACCGGCCACTCCTGTTCTCATGGTTCCCGTGTCCCTCCTGCTTCCTCCCGCTCCGTCTTCCTTCCCTTCTCCACAGTCTGGAACCGAATGTTACTTCGCGTATCGTTTTTACCGGTCTCTCGATTGTGTTAAACCATTCAGGGCGGTCAGCTGTCCTCCCGAGTGCACCTCTGGCTGCCTTCTGGAGGCTTCACTGTGTTCCGTGCTCTTTTCCAGATGGGCGCTCGGGCGGTGTTGCCCACTCTCAGGCTCCAGGGTCCGTCACGGCACATCTGGGCCGGTTCCTGCCAGCCCCGCTGCGCCTGAGAGAAGTGGCCGCGGGAGGGCTGGCTGTGTGCGTGTCTGGCCTGTCGTACGCGGCTCGCTGCCACACACACCTGTCCTTTCCCTGCACTTGCGGCGCCGTCTCCCGACCCCAGGAGCCACCGAGCACCACTCCCCGCGTCCCTTCCTCGGTCCTCTCGGCAGGACCCAGACGGCAGGCATACCGGTCACGGGACCGAAGAGCCAGCGCCTTCCGCCACCATCGCGGGTCCCGCCCAGGGCTCCGGTCCCTGTGGCCTGTACACGGACAGGCCCCTGTGTGCAGCCACGCCCGTCATACCGGAACGGCGCACCACGTGCGGACGTTGGGAGCGTCCCCCAAAGTCTCGTGCACTCCCGAGGCCACGTCGAGTCCCCGGCTGTGCCCAACTCCAGGGGCAGGGGGCGCGGGCCCACCGCCAAGCTGGGGAGAGGCGGGACCGGGCTCGGGCAGGGTGCGCCCGCCACAGTGCCCCAGGCTTCGGGCTGGGCCGTGCTCTGCGGCAGGGACGTCCCTGCAGGGGGGTGCTCCTGGCAGAGCCCACACGGCCAACGCGTGCGCCCAGGCTTCCTTCTGAGAGCCGGCCACCCACCTGGTCCCTGGGCCTCCCCCGGAGGCGGCCACAGGCACACCCTCCTCCGTGGGCCCCTCAGCATCCCCGTCCCGGGGCTGCCCGCCCCCCACGACACTCCCTCCCCGGCCCTCCTCTCCCGAGCACACCTTTTGAACACAGTTTACAGTCAAGGCTGAGGGAAGCATGAAGGACGCCAGGCAGGCTCTGAGCACGTGACAGATTCATGTCTGTCCCGGCAGGGGAGGGACACCTGGGCATCGGGCATCTGCCATCTGCCATAGCGGCGACACACCCCCCATGAAGCAGGTTTGCTCACAGAGGACGAGTGGACGCTGGCAGGCTTCAAGGGCCAGGTAGGAGGGGCGGGCCTGTCCGTTAGGGGCTGTGAAGGACACACCCACGTCAAGACCCTAGACAGGAGTGGTGGCCTCAGCACAGCGCCTGCTCCTTCTGGAAGGTTGGGACCAGGACATCCGAGGGGCCGAACAGGGCGGGGTCCCGCTGGGCCCAATGCAGCCTCTGGCGCAGAACCTCAGGACCCCCTCCCCAGGCGGAGGGCGGGACCAGGCTGTCACCCAGGCTGCGGGAGCCAGGCGGGGACTGCAGGGAGCTGGGCACCGCCGGTGGGAGCAGGGCAGGCGGGGGGGTCCGGCCTCAGGGGGCCACGGGCTCAGGCCAGGGCAAAGGCAGGGGGGTGGAGAGAACACACGTGCCTCCCCCGCTGCCACCCTGCCCGGTCCAGAGAGCTGAAGCTCGGAGACCCCGTGGAAACCTTCCTCGAGACCCGCGGGGAAACCTCACGGTTCAGAGGTCGCGCCGCCCCTCTCGCTCCCCGGCTGCTCAGTAAAACCCCAGCAACCAAAACACAGCCCGAGCCAAGCACGTGACCCCAGGAATGCAAAGCAGCAGCATGAGGAAAATTAATCACTCTGCTCGCCCCCCGCAGCCACCCGCAGGAAAAATAACAACAAAATAACAAAACACATGACTTTCTCAACAGAAGCCAAGAAGGAATTCAGTGAAATTCACCTCTTCTTGATAAAAGTGTTCCAGAATTAGGAATGCTACGGCTCTCGCGCCCAGGAAGTTACGCACATCACAGCGAACGCATACAGACGAGCTCTGAGTTTGCACCTAAAAGCATGTAATCCGCACACACATATACATGTGCCTATACACACGCGTGCACATGTGAGCACGCGTGAACAGAGGCACCAGTCCTCACACGTGTGCACACATAGACATGCATGTACACACGTGTGCACACAGTCCCACACACGCCCCACAGCAGCTACGTTTTTCCAGACGATGGCCAGGCCCCCGAGTGGGGCTAGGGTGAGGACCTCCCCAGGTCTTGCAGGCCGATGCCCCTGCCCGGGTCACCCACAGGACGTGACCCTGGTCAGTAGCAGCAGCATCTCCTGGGTGGAAAGAGGTGTCCCAGTCCCGCCTGGGGTCCAAATCTGAACTCGCCTTCCCCCACCCCAGGGGAACACTGAGGAGTTTGGGGCACATGGCCCTGCAGCAGGGTCAGGGCCGTCAGGTCAGCACCGTGACTGCCCCTCAGCCCCAGCCAACGTCACGCACCAGTCAGGACCCTTGTCCCAGTGGGGCTAGGACCGCAGGGTCCTCCGACAGCTTCTGGCCCACACGCAGTTAGACAGCAGTGCCCTGACATCTAAAGCGGGAGCCTTGTAGCTGAGCTGTCCCCTAAGCAGCCCCCTGCTGGGGTCCTCCCCAGGCAGCCCTACTCTCTTCCAGAAAAGGGGATCCCACGTGCTCCCAGGGTTAGGCCTGCCCAATATGTGCGGCCCTAGCCCAGCCCTGTGTCCCAAGAGAAGCCCCCACCCAGGCCTGTGCTGTCAGGAAGGACAGCCACCTCCAGGTTCCAGCCAGCTCCGGGAAGGGACAGGGGTGTGGAGAGAGGGGCTTGAGAGGACTGGACAGCTGGCCAACCACTCCTCCGGGCACTTACAACCATCCAGGGACGAGGTCTGACTGGTCCCAGCCTCCACTCCCCCCTTTCAACAGAAGTCCTCAAGTGTCCCAGGCCCGTCCCACCACCGCAGCCCAGGCCTTGGGACAGGTGAGGCAAGTGTCCCCAGCGCACAGGAGCTCCGCTCAGTGCCCAGCCCGGGTCACGGCACTTAGGAGGGCTCAGCCTCTGGCTGGTGCTGCCCTGCGGTGGCCTCGTGGGTCTAGGGGCACAGGGGGACCTGGATCTTTGGGGACAGAGGGCAGACTGTAGCAAATTCTAGAACTTCAAGACAACCAACCCCTCCCAAACACATCCCTCCCCTGCACACCCCTCCCCTTCTCCCCATATATCCTCTCCCCTGCACACCCCTCCCCTTCCCTACACGCCTCTCCCCAAGGCACTCACACAGGAGGAAGACTCCCCCCTCCTGTCACCCTCGAGCAAAGACGGGCCACCAAGCTAGCGGGCCCGGCACCTGTATCCTGGCAGAGAGTGTCAGGACGGTGTCAGCTCCCGCCAGCTGAACTCACGTCCCCTCCCCGAGTGTTCCCACTGCTTGGAAGGCGGCCAGCCCCTCCCCTGGAGACCTCCGGTGGCCCCAGGGACCCCACGGAGCTTACAGCGGACCGTGCCTGCCCCCAGCAGACTGCGCTTCCCGTGTGCCGGTGTGTGGAACTGCCCAGAGATTCGGGCAGAAGGGCTGGCGGGGTGAATGAGAGCTGGGGGTGAACCCCGCCAGGTGGCAGGCCAGAGGACACGGGGCTCATCGGTATGTTGGGTGGCACCTGGGTCAGCAGGCCAGGGCCCGGGAGGCGTCTGCAGAAGGCAGTGGGAAGGCTGTTCACACAGGAGCCCAGAGCCCGAGAGCTGACCAGGGCAGATTCTCTAATCAGACACCGTTATGTAATTAGGAGACCGGAGGTGGGACCAGAGGTGGGAATAATTACCACTGTGTCAGAAACCCAGACACCAGAGCAGGGAGCAGGGTGCTGTCCCTCCCAGGGCACCCGAGCCCTGTGCTTGGGAACTGAACCTGAACTGAGGGCAGAGGTCAGAGGCAGGGGTGGGGTCCCGGGGTGGCAGGAGCTCTGCATTCTGAGGACATCTGCCTCAGCAGGACAAGCAGCGGATACCCCAGCTCCAGCTCCAGCTCCAGCCCCAGCCACGGGGTCACTGCCCTCTCTGGGCCTCAGTTTCCCCCTCTGCAGAGGAGGTCCCGAGTCAGGGCTCAGCTTGCCTGTGAGCAGAGGAACAAGAAGGGACAAGGCCTGGCAAGAGGCCCTGCAGACTCCTGGCCCAGGAGCAACCAGAAGACACATCTGAATTCAAAGACACCAGTAATCTCTGATTTTCTCCCAAGGACCTGGCAAATGACATTTCCCTGATCTCAGCAGAGCCTTGAGAAACACAAGCCAACATCAGGAACATGTGTCTAATTATCACTTTATCCTATGTTATTTTAGTGCCTTTAGAAAAAATGCAGTTGACGGAGTCTGTCTGACTTCAAAACAAGGATGCTGTTCACGTAGGCCGAGGGCCTGGGGTCCAGAAGCAGGAGACTCGCTGCCCCGGGGAACGCGACATCAGAGAAAGGGCCGGAAGGCTGGCGTCTTGCTATCTCCACAAGCCAGCCAGCTCTCCCGATAGCCTGGAGACACGCGGCGACGGCAGCACCCTGGAAAGCCCGGGTCACGGGGTGGCGGCCACCAACCCACTGGGGCCAAGCAGGGGCTGAGCCCCCACATCGCAGCACAGTGACATCAGCCCAGGCGGCCGTCACGGGTGCTATGGCTGCGCCAAGAACGTTCCAAAAGCAGTTTGCTGAACACCTGACTTCCAGGCAACACAGGACCCTGACAGGCACGGCTGCCGGCGCCTGACTCACCACCCCGGCAGAGGCTGCCAGCACCGACGCCCTTCCGTGCCCAAGACAAAGGCCCCGAAGCACCACCGAGGCCTGCGACTGCACGCAAGCTGGCAGAGAGGCTTCGGGGCCGGCGTCAGGCTCACGCGTCACCGTCTGCCCAGGACCAGACCCGGGCCCATCCTGGCGAGCTCCCTGCAGATGGCGCCCCGGCCCATCCTGACACGCTCCCTGTAGACAGGGCCCAGCAATCTGCAGTCCAGAGATCCACGTACCCGACAATGACCCGAATAGGAGCCGGCCCTGGCGGCCTGCCTGCTTGCGGTGGTCTCACAGACCCTGGGGGCCACGCATTCACACCGACCCCTTCCTCCTCACTGCCCCCCGCCCCGGAGCAGGCAAGCAGGGTTGCAAAGAAGGCACAGTGAGGGACACGGAGGGGATGTGCTGTGGGCACTTGTGAGTCGGGGTCCCGAGGAACCCCCCCCCCCCCCGCTGGACACCACGTGTAGACCCTGGGCTTAGTCACCTGGGCCCACACAGGCCCACCATGTCCTGCCCCTCACGCATCCACTCATTCATTCATTCATCCGATGTGCTGCCACCAGGCTGCGCAGTCCCGGGTGCCGCCGACCCAAGCGGTCAGAGCAAACGCTGCCCTGGAGTTTCGATCCCCGGGAAAGAAAGCACAGAGGACACGAGGAGGAAACATGGGGCAGGGCACGTGCAGGAAGGGAGAACGCAGGGTGGCGCGGGGTGGCGTGGCGTGGAGGGGGACCCTCTCCACCACATAAGGAAGCCCAGCCCGCACACAGCTCCTGCTCAGAGCTCTGCTGTCCCCTCTCCTGTGTCAACACCCCGCCCCAGTCTCCCCACGCCCAGCGCTCCCCCGCTCCACCTCACGAGCGGTGTTGGACTCTGGACGTGCACCCTCTATTCAGCTGGGGGTTCTGAGAACCCTGGTGCCCAGACCAGCCTCCTGGCCGAGTGCACCTCCACAGATTCACGTCTTCCTGGAACCTCAGAACGTAACTGTATTTGGAAATGGAATCTGTGCAATGAGTTAATTAAGCTGAGATCATACTGGAGGAGGGTGGGCCCCGACCCACGGGTGCATGTGAAGGCAGAGACAAGGAGAGTCCCCAGGCGGCCAACCAGCCTAAAGACGCCGGAGTCACTGGCAAACCGCAGATACCGGAAAAGGCAAAGAAGTCCCCCCACGTGGAGGTCTCTGGAGCAACATGGCCCTGCCAGCACCGACCCGACTTCCAGCCTCCCAGGAGAGAATACGCTTCTGGAGCTTGAAGTCACGTGTCTGGTAATCTGTTACCTAGGAAACAAATTCAGCGGGTGCCTCAGGCAAGAGTCCAGCCTGGCCCAGACTTGTGGGGAAAACACACAGCTGTATGTGTTTGGGGAATGTTCGTTATTCGGCGATCAGAGCAGTTGCTAACTGATACACATGTCCACCAAAAGAATGGGACAGCATCCGTAGCAACAAGAAGGGAAGAGAAGGAGGGGGGTGTTTAAGGGGGAAGGCAGATCCAGGTGGGTCACGGGAGTGCAAAAGGGGGTCTTGAAGATTTCTGGCTGGGGGCCAGGGGAGGTAACGGTCCCTTGGCCTCCTCACCAGGAAAGCTTCAGAGGTGAGCCTGGGGACAGGGCAGGCAGGGCCCATCAGGGAAAAGGGACAGTCAGGGGCTTGGAGAGGAGCCCCTGGACTCGGAGGGACCTGGCCTGCAACGGGCTCACTGCTCCAGCCTGGCACTGTGCTTCGGCGGCATGTTCTCTGTCCCCTCCCCCACTGGTTCTGGTGCTGTGCACCTGGACAATAGGCACGGGGGGGTAGGGACACCGGCCAGCTCTGTGGGGCCCACGGTGCGCCTAGTTGGGGACGCAGTCCCCAGCCAGCGCTCCGCGAGGGCCCTGAAGGCAGGTCCCAGAGCCGTCGGCCCACGCGCCCGAAGCGCACAGGGTTTAAGATGCACAACCAGTACTGGTCTATTCCGTGTCTCCACCTAAAGTCACCACCCAGTAACTCACGCCCATTGCACACACGGCAGAGCGGTGGCTGGAAGCTTCCCGTCCCGCTCAGGTCAGGCGTCCGGCCACACCCGGGGGGCCACATCTGGGGGGCACACACGGGACTGGAGCTCCCGTTTCCAACCCCACGAGCCCCAGATCATCTGAGCAGCAGCCGTCATTGGGGTCCGGTACTCTGCTCTGGAGGGGGACATGTCCCCACACGTTTGAGGTTTCTCAGCCCATTTCCTTGGGGTGAGTCCTGAGGTCGGCAGAAGGGGCAGCCCTCCCAGCCTCCCTCCGGCCTCTCCCTTACCCACAGCTCGTGCTCTCAGAGCGGCCGAGGGGAAGGGCCTGATAAGGGCACGAGGGGGTGAGCAGGCCCAGCCGTGGTCAGACGGGGCTTGCTGCGGGACCAGGAAGGAGATTTTCTCCTCAGACAACACTTAAGAGCCTTGCGGCCACTGTCACCAAACGCAGACAACACAGAAAGGCGTGATGGGGAAACGCCCAGGCATCTGCACCGTCTCCCGGGCGGCCAGTGCCCTACTCCGTTTTTCCCAGCAGTTATTTTATTGCAGAAACGAGTTTGTCACAAATACCACTTTGTAAACAGCTTGTCTCACGTATGGAGAACTGGTTTCTGTGCTGAGAACAAGACCGTACCGTCCCTTAGGGCCTGGCGGTCCTGGCGACATGGCCACGCTGACCTCTGGCTGAGGGGACTCGGCTGCCACCTGCAGCCTCTGTGGTCTTATCTGTCCCTTCTGTGTCCCGTCCCTGTGATGTGTCCACACCGTGTGCTCTTGTGCGGAGAAGGGGTCCAGGATCCGATTCCATTCAGCCATCCGTTCCTGGACAGGCTCGGCGGACACTGCTGAGCTGTCTGTGAGTCGTGAGCACGGCGGCCACGCCACTAGAGGTCAGGGACAGATCAGCCACAGGACCCAGAGTGCCTGGCGCCCGGACGCAGAGGCAGCACGCCCAGGCTATTGCCCGCCTGTGAGGGGCGCTGGTACCCAGGCCCGTCCTGGGCCCAGAGCTGCCGCCGCGGGGGCCCAGGCCTCTGAGCCGCACATCCACGAGCTCGGGGCCTCTGGCCGGAAAAGCAGCCCCCTCCACATCTTCGAATCAAGGGTTTAAGTCTGATTTCCCACAGTCCGGCCTCCAAACCCCGGGCTTCTCACAATAAATACCCATCCTGCTCCCGGGTCAGCCGCCGCAGGGCGGGACCAGGCCTCCTCCCAGCGTCCAGGCTGACGGACAGCAGCGGCCCTGCTCCCCTTAACCACAAGAGCAGGTGGAGGGGAGCAACCTGGGCTCGGGGCCACAGCGGGGAGAGGGCCGGGGGAGCGGCACGGAGACAAAACGGGAGAAGCAGACAGGAGATGTTCCATCCGAGCCCCCGGGAACCGGGAGGGCGGCAAGCGCCCCCCAAGCACGGAACAACGTGGCCGCGTCTCAGGATCCTGACGCCTGCCGGGTGGTAGGTCGTGCCATCCCGGTCGGCCAGCCCAGAAAAGCCCAAGAGCAGCCTGGAAGGAAGCCCGCAGGCCCACTGCCCGAGGTCACGCCACAGCTCATCCTCACGGTGGGCACTGCCGCCGGGTTCAAGGCGATGACAGCAGGGGCGGGTCCTCGGGGCTCACGGCACGCCTCCGGACCGGGTCAGAGCTGGCCGCCACCGTGCAGCTGCATCTGCTGGGCCAGCTGCTGCCCGACGGCCAGCAGGGGGCTGGCCCTGTAGGACGGACTGGCCAGCAGCTCCTGAAACCGGGCCCTTTCTTCCTCACTGAAAGAACGGAGATCAGAGCGGGTCAGCAAACCCCCACACGCCTCGGTGTGGGGTGTTAGGAACAGGCGTCGGCACCGCCTCCCCTCAGCCACCCCACACTCAGGCACCTGGGGTGGGGCTGGACACTGGAGCGGGTGGGCCAGGCCAGGGGTTACCCTGGGACAGAGCACCTGGGGCCTAAGGGTCACCACGGGGAGGTGGCGGGGGGGGGGGGGGGGGGGGAGGGGGGGCGGCGCTAGGAGGGACTGTACGTGCCCATGGGTCCGGGACACCGGCCCCTCCTCCAGGGAGTGGGCTCTGGGCCCCCATCCCAGCCTTCGTGGGGAGCTGCTACTCAAAGCAGGAGGAAGCTGACAAACGTGGGGAGGCAGAGCCTGCCCCCGGCCTGCACAGGCGGCCTTACATAAGAGGCGCCCTCCCCCTCCCCGCAGCTCTGCCGAATCGGCAGTCACGGAGGGGCGGGAGCTCCGCACCCGCCAGCCCGAGACCGGCCCTTCTCGCAGAGGGCGCCGTGGCGACAGAGCTGCGATGGGAGACGGGACGGCTTCCTCCGGGGGTGGGGGTCCGGGGCCCCCCGAGTCCAGGTGGTGGCTGCCGCTCTCCCCCCCGCCGGTCTCTGAGCCCAGCCAGCCACTCTCAGATGCGCCAGGGCCAGCTCGAGTCTGGTGGGCACCCCTGGGGGACGTCACCTCTGCACGGAAACTAAGGGGACCCGGTCCGAAACCTCATGATGGCAGTTCCAGAAGCAGTCTGGGCAGGGGGGGGAATGTGCCACAGCAGGAGCCGCCCGGCCTAGGGCAGGTGGGGGCAGGACAGGCAAGGCCAAACCTCAAGGTGCCTTCCTGGCTGTCGTCAGGGAGACCGTCCCCTCTGGACCGACTGCCCCAGCCAGGTGTCCGCTCCCGATGCCCGGGATGGCCGGGGGCTCTGGGCTCCAACGAGGACCCCCTAAGAGCTGGCAGCGCTGGTTCTGGTAGCTTCCGCTCCCTTTGCTGCCCACGGAAAGGGCTCCCCGGCCCAGCTGGAAACAGGCTGCTGCACGCCAAGCGGTCCGCGGTGCCCGAGCGGACACGGGCTGGACGCCGGACAGCACGGGGGGCATGACGGGAGGAGAGGGGTGGGAGCGGCGGAGCCCCATTTGGGAGTGGGCCCTACTCACAGGAGCTGGAGCCTCTGCGCGGCACTCATGCGGCTCAACTCGGCGGGCCGGGGCCTCCTGCTCACCCTCACCCTGTTGGGGACACAGAGAAGCAGGTCAGCGCGGGCGCCCTGGACCCCTTCTCACCGTGGGGCTCCCCACAGGACCCAGCGCAGCCCACCTCCCTGGGGAGCCGGTACCAAGAGACACGTCTACGTGGCGGGCAGCAAGAAGGGCGAGAAAACCAGAGCCCGGAGCCAACACCTAAATTTAGCGTCTAGACCAGAAGGCCTCATTCTTTATTCATGTTTTCTGATAAAATATGAATGAAAGACCTGTCTCCTGAGTCCCAGAGAGCACCTGCACCCGCCTCTCCTCTCGCTCACGCTGACTCGAGCGCCCGCTCTCAGGCAGGGCCGCCAAGACGGCCACGTGCATCCCCAAGGGCCCGTCCCAGACTCCGAGCCTACGGCCAGGCTTTCCCGAGTCACCCTCCGCCCCAGGCCACCTCGGCTCTGCTCCTCTCGCTGCTGACCCTGCGTTCACCCAGGAGCTGGCCCCTCGCAGAACGGGCTGGCATCCCAGGCCTTGGGCCCCCCCCCACTGGCCCCCCCCACCCCCCGTCTATAAAATAGTAAAATCCACTGATGCTTCCCACAGCCCTCCAGCTCTGTCAGCAGAGACACATCGGGGAGTCCCCTCGGTGCCCGTGGGCCAGGTGACCCCCTAGCAAGGTGGGAGGCCAAGATGGCCACCGAGCCTCAGGGCACGGCTAGGACCCCGGTAAGCAGCTCCCGGGGGGAGGCTCCCGTCCTGCGGACAAAGGCAGACAGGGTGAATCCCCAAGGCCATCGGGGTGAGCAGAGCCAACACCCCAGCACAAACCCAGCCAACCCCTCAGTCCTGTCCCCTCTGTCCAGACAGGTCCGGGCCTTGGTCTGCTTTGAAATGACCAAGGCAGAGAGCTCGTAGAAGGGCAGACGCTCACTCGTGGCGTCCGAGCTTGGTTCTGGCTGCAGACCGAGCAGGGCAGATGGTGGCTGGACTGAGACCACCCCCCACCCCCGGCGGGAATGCTGTGCGGCTCAGAGCACACAGCCTGCTCGCTGCTCAGGTACCCGCACAGGTGACCCCAGCCTCACCAGCACTGCAGGCAGTGGCTCTGGACAACGGCTGACCCAGGACAAACCTTGGGAAAACCACTGTAGCCCTGAAGCCTCAGTTTCCCTGTCAAACAGGCAAACGCTTTCCTGGCAAACTCCGGGTAGCCAGGCCTGCAGTCCCAAGGCAGGTGACCCCCGGCACTGGTGTCCGCCCTTATCGCTGCCACTCCCCTGCCACGGGTGAGCCCACAGGGCACGCCCGGCCCCCAGGGGCCTCGGAAACCAAGTGTGTGGAAGAAACCCCAAACGACGCCGGTGGGAACACGCAGACTCCTGCGTAAACCCACAGCCCAGCGGGCAAACCCGAGTCCGCCCGCGGGGGGGGGGGGCCCCAGCGGAGCCGTGTTGCCGCCTCTAGCCAGCTCTCCAGCAGCAGCCGCCGGCCCGGGGCCGCTCCGGGGTAGTGGCGGCAGCGGCCTCAAGACGTGGCCAAGACCACCCGGACCCCACGGAGTCCCGCGGATGGGCGGCCTCGCCCCTGTGCCCGCTGGCCCGGTGGCTCGGCTGCATGGGGCTCCCCACCCGGTTCGTCAGAATGGAAAAGACGACCTTCACCTGACACTCTCGTCCAGAGGACTGAATTCTAGAGAAGCTAACCTTCCCGAGGAGCAGCAGGACTGTCTACCGTCCGCGTGCCGGCTCGTGTCAGGAGCCCTCTGTGGCGCCCACACGGATGGAGGCTAGGACATGGCCAGGGGCAGGCACGCTCCAAAAGCCCCGAGCCCCGGGCTCCCTGCCGCCATCGCCCCGGGAGGCCACATCACGGATGTGGAACAAGCTTGGAGCGGCCCGGGGCCTCGGTCAGGGTGTCCCGGCGGGTGCCTGGGGACCCCTGCGTTCAGGTCTGGGTGTCCAGGGTGCCAAGGCCATCCCCACAGCACGTCCTGTCCGACCCGGACTCTGGGACTTGCCCAGGGGGTGGGGACAACAGCAGTCACGGAGCCATCTGTGCCGTCCACAGTCTCTGAAGTCACCCACTGGGGGGACCTAACCCCAGCGGCACGGCCTCCTCCCGGGCTCCGAGGAATCCGGCCACGGAAGGCCAGGAAGAGGCCCGGACGCTTCCTGTGATGAACGCTGATGGGCTGGGCCTGCTCTTGGCGAGATGGGGCTGGGGGCTCCCGGCCAGGCACAACCGGGCGGGAGGGAGTACAGGGACCCAAGGCAAAGCTTGCGGCTGCGGGCGGGGGGGGGGGGGGGGGTGAGCGCCATCACCTGCGCACGCCAGACAGCGCCCCCATCCCGCCCCCATCGGGAGAGGCACGCAGAGCCCTCCTGAGCCCTGCCCCACGGGCCTCTCCCTTGGCTGACCTTGGCCCGGACCCTTTCGCCGTGACAGGCCAAGAGCAGGAACCTGACAGCCCTCAGGGAGTTCTGAGTGCCAGGGAATTGCTGAGCCCAAGAGCGGTCCTGAGGTCCCCAGACTTGAGCCAGTGTCAGGAGTGAGGACGCTATTAGGGCGCCTGGCTGGCTTAGTCAGTGCAGTGTGCAACTCCGGATCTTGGGGTTGGGGGCTTGAGCCCCACACTGCATGTGGAGGTTACTTTAAGAAACAAAAAACGAAGTCCTGTAAACTGTCCCTGCAACTTCACAGGAACACACTGGGGTGTGCACGCAGACAGATTTCCTCGTTCTAGCAGCAAGATGGACGGCAGCCCCCGGCAGAAAGGCTGACTCCAGGGCCGGGAGGAAATGCCCCAGGTGAGCCCGGAGCACGTGTAGACCCAGACAGGAAGGAAGTGCCCGAACAACACGACGCCACCTCCATGGGCGTGTCGGGGGGGACACAGGAGCCACCCGAAGGGGCTCCCAGCGGCCAGAGCCGGATCGGTCCCAGCGAGAGGGAGGGCGTGTTGGGTGACAGCCCACGGTGCAAAACACACACGCACGCGTCCAGACTGACATCGGCAGACGATGCAGGCACGCTCTGATGCGCAGACTGAATTTCTTCTCCGGAGGAGGATCCCACGTCGTCTACGCGGCTGCTCCGTCCCCGGGGGGCCGAGCCCACCTCCCCACTCCTCGGGCGCGGGCTCCGCGCGGCGACTCCCTTCCGCGGGGGGCGGTGCGGGGAAGGGAAGGAGTCGCGTGGATGGGGACAGCCGGCAGACGCACCTCCGCCGGGTGACCACGGCCAACATCAGCGGTGACAGGCCGTGCCGATGGCACCCGCCCGGGCCGGGTGGGAAGAGGCGGGCGCTTCCCCCCAACAAGCCGCGACCCCAGTCCAGTCACGAGAAGCCATCATGCCGCTCCCACTGGGGGACATGCCCCCAGATCCCTGACTCGACCTCCTCGACACCGTCAGGGTCATCAGAGAAACTGTCACAGCCCAGAGGAGAAGCAGAGGGATGGGATCAAGGTCACGTGGTGTCCTGGACGGGGGCCCCAGGAAGGAAGAAGGACATCAGGGGAAACTGAGGAAACCCGAATAAACCATGGGGTTTATCCAATGGCTATTTTAAGTGTATCACTTATATATCAATATTGGTGTTTTGATTGTGCCCAAGGCACCACGTAAGAAGCTATTAACTGGGAAGCCGGGCGTGAGGGACGGGGGAAGTCTCGGTATCATCTCCTCACTCTTCGGTAAACCTAAAACCGTTTCAAGATAACATTTATTCAAACAAACACACAATTCCCTGGTGTCAAGACACACCTGAGGAGGGACCGTGACCCCCAGACCAGCCGGGGACCTTCCTACACCCAGAGGGCTGAAAACAATGTCAGCCACAGCAGCCGAGGCCACACGTGCTCCCCGCTGGGCCGCCGGCCGGGTGTTGGTGCAGCTCCCCGCACCCGGGGTGAGCACACATTTCAGATGAGAAAACTCAACGCGGGGGAAGGACGCGTGACTGGGGCCACGTTTGTTATCAAGAACCAGGGTGAGGTTTGCATCTCGGGCCATCAGCTGTGATGGCCACCCGACTCCTTGCCGGACAGAATGCTCTAGATGCTTCCATCCCAGGAGGTGGCCTGGGAGCTTCCGGCTCTGCAGCCGAGTGGCCCTGAGCACATGGCCTGACACCCCCCACCCTCAAGCCTGTGAGCGGGGAGGGGACAGCAGAGGGACTGGCTTCTCTAGAGCACGCACAGCAGGGCGGCAGGAAGCGCTACCAGGACGTGTGCGTCTCGGACGGGGTACCAGAAGCAGGGGGCACGGTGCCAGGCTGCGTCTCTGGGGAGCGAAGCAGAGGGCACACGGGGAACAGAGCCCAGCAGCGGTACAGGAAGGACCCCCCCCCCCCCCCGCCATGCAGCAGCCCTCCCGGCGAAGCCGCTCTGAGGCCCAAACGGCCGGCAGGCGCCCCTCCTCGACGTGCTGGCCAAGGGAGGCCCCACCACCTGCGGACCTCGCGGCTGGGTCCGTGGAAGCAAGGGTTTCCGCATCAACAACCGGGCCAGGCCCCTCTGGGGCCTTTGCCTGCCTACCCCTCCCCTCCGCCGTTTCTTCTCCCGCTCCGACCCCCGGCCCGGCCTCGCAGCCTCAAGTTCCCGAGGCAGCCGCACACGGACGCTCACCCTGCAGAACGCGGCCGCTGGCCACCGGCCTCCAGCTCCAGCAGCTCAGGGAGGGCGTCTTTCAGGGGCTGCAGGTCCCCCACCACCACCGTGGCCCTCCGTCTCCGCTCTGCCTTGCGCTTCTGCTCGGCCAGCTTTATGGCTTCAATCTCTGGGGAAGAGGAGACGTGAGGTCAGTGAGAGAAGCAGAGAATGAAGAACGGGCAGCTTCCTTCCTGCCAGCACCCCGTCCCAGAGGCACACTTCCTAATGGCAGAATGACGAGACTGAGCCGCAGGCACGGAGGCCTTCTCCTTCTGGAAAGGGACACTAGCACGGCGGCCTGTGCCTTTTGGGGGCAGGAGCAGGGATGTGCGGTCAGAAGTGGGCAAACGGACGAGGATTTAAACAGCGAGTCACCGACGGCAGGGCCACATCTCCTGTGCTCTCCAAGCGCCTCCTGGGACCGGGAGGGAGGAAGTGCGTCCCCACGTAGGGGAGTTGATATTGTGGGGCCCCAGGAAGCCTCTGCACAGAAGTCGTTTCTAGAAACTGCAAGCACCCGCCTACCAGGGACAAGCACTAAGGGAGGCTCCATCCACAGACACAGGAGCCGGCCCCCTCCGAGCCCACGGCACTAGGGCGGCGCCGCGCACCCCAAAGTCCCTCGGCTGTCCGGGGCCAGCTCTGAAGAGCCCGCCCCGCCTGCTCCAAAGTCAGAGACACGCAAGCTGCCCCCAACCAGGCTCCCAGAGAGCCCAGGGGCCCCTGGGGAGTGAGGCTGCTCTCCCTGGCCCCAAGAGCCGGGCTCCGGGGGACAAGGATGGCCGCCCCTCAACGCCCCGGACCGTCAGGACCACAAGGGGACAGGTCGGTGCTTCCCATCCTGCCAGGGAGAGGATAAACAATTTACTGAGGTCCCATCAAACCAGGCGCCGCTTCTCCGGGAGGCAAACATCCTAGGACGGCTGCAAAGGCCAGGGCGGGCGTGCTGACAGACCGGCGCCGGGACCGAGGGCAGCAAAGCACAAGCCCAAGGCTCCGGGGAAGACACCTACACACGGCTGCACAGACGTTAGCAAATCCGAGTGGAAGTGCTTTAAATTAGTAACACGTGTTAACTAGCTGGAGCGTGTCCAAGGCACACAAGGATGATTCGACGCAGGGACGTCTGCCGGGGGGTCTGCAGCGGTCTGCTTCAACAGAAAGGCCACCATCGCTATAAGAAATGCCAAAAGGAAGATGCAAGAATTTACTATCCTGGGGACACCTGGGCGGCTCAGTCGGTTAAGCGTCCGACTTCAGCTCAGGTCACGATCTCACAGTGTGTGGGTTCAAGCCCCACGTCGGGCTCTGTGCCGGCAGCTCGGAGCCTGGAGCCTGCTTCCGATTCTGTGTCTCCCTCTCTCTCTCTGCCCCTCCCCCACTCACTCTCTCCCTTTTTCTCAAAAATAAACATTAAAAAGTTTTTTTAAATTAAACAAAAAAGAACTCGCTATCCGCTCACCATAAAAGTTATAATAGAGCCATGAACGGAAGGACATTCTCTAATTTGGCAGGAGATTATCTACCAGAAACCTCATATTCTCTGGCAAAACATCAGAAGCCCCCACACCAACCCGTCATGCACCTAGGGAGGGTGGGCAGCAGTGAGAACCCATAGGGCAGAGCTCAGCCGGCCCAATCAAGCCACCACAAAGCTGACAACAGACTCAAACTTCAACAGCATTTTTAACTGAACCTATGAAACTAATTCCAAATCTTATTTTAAAAAAAAATTTTTTTTTAATGTTTATTTATTTTTGAGACAGACAGAGACAGAATGCAAGTGGGTTAGGGGCAGAGAGAGGGAGACACAGAATCCAAAGCAGGCTCCAGGCCCCGAGCTGTCAGCACAGAGCCCGACGCGGGGCTCGAACTCACCAGCTGTGAGATCATGACCTGAGCCGAAGTTGGACGCCCAACCGACTGAGCCACCCAGGCGCCCCCCAGATCTTTTTTTTTTTTTTTTTTTTAATTTTAAGAGAGACAGAGAGAGAGCAAGTGTGCACACTCACACAAACAGTTGAGGGGCAGAGAGAGACAGACAGAAAATCCCAAGCAGGCTCAGCGTGGAGCCCAATGCAGGGCTTGATCTCAACCAGGAGATCATGACCTGAGCCAAAATCAGGAGTCGGATGCTCAACCAACTGAGCGACCCAGGCACCCCCAAATCTCGTTTTTAAAAGAACAACTGAATGGTAAGAGTAGCCAAAACGTTTTTTAGAAGAACAAGCAACAAGACAGTGGGCCTCCTGGACACTGAAGCAAACTGTGAAGTGACAGAAATCCCAACAGTATGGCGTCACCGGGCAGGTGTGAAGGGCAGCCTTCCACCTGCTGTCCCAAAAACTAAGCAACAATGAAACACGACAAATAAACAGAAACGTAACGCCAGAAAACACAGGCGCCAGGCACTGATGTGCACGCGTGCACGCACATACACACGCACGAACACACACACACACACACCCCAGGTAAATACAAAAAGGTATGCGACTTTAATCTTGCACCACCAGCCGGCGGTTACCCCTGTATGGAACTTGGCAGTGAATGCGGTCTTCGGCTTTGCCCGTGTTACCTAAACGGTTCTGTAACTTTTTTACGTGGGGCTGAAACATTACCTTATCCTCAGATTTGGGTGCCCTCTCATTCCAGCCCGGGGGCTCAGGGAGTGAGAACAGTGAATTTAAGGGGGTGTCAGTTCCGTGCCAACCGGCTCAGCACAGGCGCTCCAGGCTGGCAGCTCTTGGCAGGGGCGACCTCGCCGCCGTCCCCACGGTCCCCGCCCGGCTGGCTCTCCCCTGCTTCTGCACTGAGCCCCAGAGTCGCTCCCGTCTCCCAGCCAGAGACGGGGCCGCACAGGGAGGGAGGCAGAGGTGCCTCCCTCCCACCTGGAGTGTCCTCCGAGGCCTGGACCCTGCATGCCCTCTTCTGGCATCGAAGCCACCCTTCTTCCTTCCAGGCAGGTAGGTAGCGGCCTCCCCTCCCCCCACGGGCTCCGCCATCTTTCTACCTAGGCTGGAAACAGCCCCCTTGGCGGATTTCTCTCCAAGGAAACCCTTCCGGGGGTGCTGGGACCCGACAGACCACACACTGACGCTTGTCCCCAGGAACAATCTCACGGCTGGCCCACTTACAAGCAAAGAGAGACAGGAAAAGGTCCATTCTACCAACTATGTGGTCTAGAGCAGCAGGTTCTGAGTGTTTTGGGGGTAGGTAGGAGGCTCCTCCTGCCCCTACCGCTCCCCCTCGGCTGGCTCTGGAAGGTTCCCAGAGACTGACACTCCTTTATCCTAAATGGTTTAATTTAAAACTAGCCTGATGGGGCACCTGGGTGGCTCAGTCGGTTGAGCAGCCGACTCTTGGTTTTGGCTCAGATCACTCAGGGTCATGGGATCGAGCTCCGCACTGGGCTCCGCGCTGAGTGGAGCCTGCTTGAGATTCCCTCTCTCTCTGCCCCTCGCATGCACGCTCTCTCTCTAAAATAAAAATTTTTAAATCACTGGGGCACCTGGGTGGCTCAGTCGGTTAAGTGTCCGACTCGATTTTGGCTCAGGTCACGACCTCATAATTCGGTGGGTTCGAGTAACGTGGAGCCTGTGTGGGATTCATTCTCTCTCTCTCTCTCTCTCTCTCTCTCTCTCTCTCTGCCCCTCCCCCACTCGCGCAGTCTGTCTCTCAAATCAATAAACTTGTCAGGAGAATGAACAGGAAAGTCACAGTCTGGAAGAAAATCTGCAACACGTGTACATGACCCAGGGCTGGCCTCCCGGACGTAAGAACAATTCTTGGAGCTCAGGAAGAGAAGGCAAAGAGCCTCACGAAACCACACACGACCGGACATGCCGTGCAAGCGGGAGTGGCCGGTGAAACGCCCGGTGGCGGTAACGAGCGCCAACGCCACGAGGAGCGGCTGACACCCTGCCTGGCACTCGGATGCCGCCGCGCCCTGGCAGAGCCGTGGCGCAGGCGGAACGCGCCTCCGCGGCCGGCGGGAGCATAGATGTACAACCACTCTAGGAAACGTCTGGCAGCTGCTTCTTAAACTAAACATACACCTGCCCTATGACCCCGCGTTCCATTCCCAACTACTCATCCCAGAGAAATGAAAACATATTCCACAAAAAGACCTGTGAAGAATGTTCACAGCCTTTTTCACGGTAGCTAAAAAGAGAAAAAGACCAGGTGTCCATCCGTAGGAAAGTGGGCAGCAAAGAGTACATCCAGATAAAGAAATCCTTCTCGGCGACAGAAGGGCACGGGCCATAGCTGCGCTCAGCAGAGAGGACTCTCAAAAACACCACGTGAAGCAAAGAAATCCAGACACGAAAAGAGTACGTCCTACGAGATTCCACGTACGTGACGTCTAGAGCAGTAAAATCTAGGGAGACTCAAAAGAAATGACACAGGGGTCACCTGCAGGGTAGTCGAGAATGCGGAGCGAGGGGACTGCGTGGGAAGGCGCACGGGGACTCGCCGGCGACGGTGGCCTTCTGTGTCTCAAAGGGACTCTGGTTGCACATGTGTGCGCACTGGTCACAAATCGCTGCCTGGCCCTTCACTGCACCCAATTTCACCTCAAAATAAAAATGAAAACCCATCAACAGACGCTGAACCATAGAACTATTTGGGAGAAACTGTGCTGACGTCTGCCACTCAGGAACGTGCACAGAATGCGGGTGGTGGACAGACAGACAGAAACGGACAGACGAGCAGACGTGGGAAAGAAGAAGTGTCCACGTAAAACCAAGGTGGTGGTTTCAGGTTTCCCCGTAACATTCCCCCTGCTCTTGCGTGACATTTTTCATGACACAATACTAGGTAAGACCGAGTGGGGTGACGTGGGCACCGCCACAGCCCGCCGTTCCTGAACAAAACTGTGAGACAAAGGAGCTAAGTAACTCAAACTCAAAGAAAGAAAGAACAGCGTGTTAAAACGACAAGAACTGAGAATTCAGACCCAGAGAAAGTGGAAGAAACAAGCGAATACGGGAACCGACTCCCGGGACGGAAGAGATCGGAGACGGGCGCAAACACAGGACAGCGACCAGGGGCTCTGATGACGCGGGGCCTGCAGCCCTTTGCTAGTGAGGGCAGAGATCGGACTAGAGAAGATGTTTCACGGGAAACTACAGGTGGCCAAGACCGACCCAAGCAGTGAGACAAAGACACCAACCAGCACGGGAAGAAAATTTTAAACATCAGCTCAACGCTGCAGCCCAGACACGTGCAGGGTCCCGGTGGCCGCCGTCTATCAGTTTTCCAAATCTAGTACACAGAGGACATTCTGTACGTCTCCGTGCCAGGAACCGTGACAAAGAAAATCAATGAATGAATCACTTCCTTAAGGAACTTCCCCAAAGTGACCAAAAAGTAAAATAATTGTGGGAGAAACAGGCAAATTTCCCTAGAAAATTTAAGAAGTATATTTTCTTTAAAACCTTCCAGGAGGGGCGCCTGCGTGGCTCAGTCTGTTAAGCATCCAACCCTTGATTTCGGCTCAAGCCCTGATCCCAGGGTCAAGGGCCCAAGCCCCACTTCAGGGTCCGCAGTGACAGCACAGAGTCTGCTCCGCCCTGCTCTGCCTCTCTCTCCCTGCCCCTCCCCCGCGCACGTGTGTGTCCAGACACACGCGCTCGCTCTCTAAAGAAACAAAAGATACTTCCAGCGAAAACGAATTTTAACCACGAGAGAATACACAGGGTATCACACATTATTTTCAAAAGTCAACAGAATCACACTCGAAAGGTGCAATAGGAAACAAATTGCAAAGCAATCCTCACAAGAAAACCTTCAGAAGAGCATCAGTGAGCACTCGGCACCACGAAAAGTAACCCCGTCTTCCAAAATGCGACCGGTGGGCAGAGAGGCACCGGGTGCGGCGAGGCGGCCGCTGGAGGCCCTCAGAGAGAAGGACCGCGCGGCCGCGGCCCGCAGAAAAGTCCGGAAGGTCACCACTGGCGGGAAGGTGACCTCACGGACACCCTGAGTGGCTCTGAGGTGACACACTCACGACACGCGGGATCGCTTGCGTGCTGACGAGCCGACGCCGCGAGGAGCCCAGAGCGGCAGGTGCAGGGACGACGGGGACCGTCTGGGGGGGGCGTCAAGCCGGGAGGCGAGGGAGGTACTTACTCTGCAGCCACCTCTCACGCCTCAGCTTCAGCTTCTCCTTCTTGGGCAAAATGACCCGGGCGTCCGCACCTGGGGACAGAGCACATGGGGTGAGTGGAGCACGTGTCGGGAGGGAGCCCTGCAGCAGTGTCCTTCTGAGGCCGCAGGCGGGCCTCACCAGCGAACCCTCCCGCCCTGACTCCGGGATGGCCCCCAGGACGGGCCACCGTGTGGCCGTGAGGCCCAGAGATGCCACACAGCTCACGAGCAGACACGCACTTTCTGGCTAGGCAGAAGCCTGTGCCCCCGAGCCGCACGGGCCCCGCCGTTTGGAATTTCCCTGCACAGGCGCTGCTCAAAGCCAAGGGGTCTCAGGGGAGTCCAGTCTAGGCAAGAGGTGGTCCCACATCTTGTCACCAAATCCGGCCACCGTAGTGAGAAAAACCCACTTCTCTTCACACGGCGCCTCCTCTGGGGGCCAGCTGTCCCCTCCCCTGCACTGGCTCCTGCTCCCCCAGCTCCGGGCCTGCCGGCTGTCCCACCACATGAAGACTTCGCCCAGCCTGGCCTCCCCTCCCTCGTCCCCCAGGAGGGCCTGCACATCCCCATTCTGTGGGCTATACTGTGTCCCCCAAATTCACGTGTTCAAGTCTTAATCCCCAGGACCTCAGAATGCACCTGTATTTGAAGACACATCTTTAATGAGGCGACTGAGGGAGAAGGTAGGGTGGCCCCAGTCCAACGTGCCTGGTGTCCTCCTAGGAGATCAGGACACAGACAAGCACAGGGACGATGACGAGAAGACTCGAGAAAGATGGCCGTCTGTGCGCCCAGGACAGGGGTCCCGGGGGGAGCCGGCCCTCCCAGCATCTCAACCTCCACACTGCGAGGGAGTATGATGCTCGGCGTCTGGGCGGCCTGGGTGCGGTGTCTGCTCCAGCCGTCGGAGCCACCCGCGCGGCCTCCTTCTCGGAAACAACGCAAAGCACCGCGTTGCCACCACCAGCCGTGTGGGAGGCCCGCCTGCCCACGCCCCCCAGGAGCTGCGGAGCCAGCCCTGGAGTTGCCAGGTGCCCAGGTGGGGGCAGGACGGCCCACGAAGGAAGGGGGCAGAGCTGTGACACTCCTTCACTAATTGCCTGAAGAAACCTGCTGCCCTTTAGGGCACATCTCTGGCAGCAACCCTATGAACGGGCCCCGTTTCACAGGACAAGAAACCCAGGCTCAGAGGAAGGCTCACAGAACTATGAGTGTGACCGGAAGGGAGCGTGACAGCTGAGCCCATCGGGCCAGCACCCCGGGGACCACAGTCCTGGAGGGTCCCGGAGACACAAGACTGGAATAAACCCTGAGCCACATGGGCACAGGTGAAGCTTCGCAGAGAGCTCAGAAATCACACACGGCCCTGGCTGCAGGACACGAGGCTTCCCGGGTCCGTCTTGCTGACCCCAGGGAGGCCCTCTCCTCCTCGGCAGGTGGACAGGATGGGGGCAAGACAGAGGAGCCCCTGCCCCCAAAGCTACATGCGGGGGGTGGGGGGGTGGCAGAGCTGACGCCACTGGGGCCTGTGCCACGCTGACCAGACGTGGACTCCCAGCTAGACGAAGATGGCCAGCCCGTGTCGGCGGAAGCCACGTGTAGCCCCGAGGGTGTGACTGCTGGCGTGTCAGGTGGGGCTGGGACTCCCCTTCTCCGGGTCCTTCCTTCTCTAAGGGCAGGAAATGGGCGGGGCCGGGACTTAACCTGGGCCGCAGGACACCCCCCAGAGGAGGGACCTCTCACTGGGTACCGAGCCCCTCAGCCTCCGCATCCTCAAGTGAACAGTGGGGCGAAGAGCAGGTAACTCTCGGCACGATCCGTAGATTTATGACACAAAGCCCGAGAGATGGTTGTCGCCCTTTTGAAACTCTTCCGACCAGGGAGGGGAGGGCTGCCTGACCTGGGGGCAGCAGCAAAGCACCACTGCCAGGCTCCGGGAGCAGAGAGGACGCAGCCTGCCGGCTCTCTGCCCCACGGCAGGGCTGTGGCGTGTGGGAACGTGGGCTGGAGGGCGCCGGGCCAGGCAACGCCCCACGCTGCAGCCAGGGTCTCTGCCTCGGGCCTGCTCTAAACACAGAGCGGCCTCCAGGCTGGCTCCACTGCCTTGGCCTCAACAGGCCTCCCCAGGGACAACGCGGCGGAGCCCGGGGCCTGTTCCACACGGGGCCGGTGCCGTGGGACACGCACATCTCCCAATTTATCTCCACTCCATGCAGATTTTCCTGCTATGACAGCAGATCCCTGATGCCACTGCCACAACAATCCGGAAACAAGTTCCGTCAGACAGACTTGTCACCTCAGGAACGTGCACAAACCCTGTAGCCCGAGACTCCCGGGAGAATTTAATCCCTTCTCCAAGACTAAGACCCTGCACGCCGTGGCCCTGTGTCGAAACTCCCGGACGTGCTGGAGCTGACCTACTTTTCTCTTCACCGCCCTGACCCCTTACTCCCCTGGGGAGCAGAGGCCCCGTGACTCGTCAGTCACCCTCAGCAGCTCAGAATGGGGTGGGTGTGAGAGGGTGAACAGAGGGGCTGCACGGTGTGGACGCCCAGGACCAACACTGCTCCAACCAGCAACCCCCACCCGTGTTGCGCCCGGCACCGCACCCACCATGGGGTCCGGCCGCCAGGCGCGAGCCTGATGCGAGGCAGGGAGGGCATCTGTGCAGCCTCGTGCAGGCGTCAGGGGCCTCTGAGGGTGGGGGGTAAGAGGTCCACACGTCCCACTGGCATGTCAAGCCACAAACGGGGTAATGACGGTGCCCACTGTGGGGTCAGGGGGCATCTGTTTGGGGCATGAGCCTGGGCAGCGGAGGCCAAGTGACCTGCACATCCAACAGGCGAAGGCAAGAGGGCGGCCTCCCAAGGAAGCATCTGACGGCGGGGCATGTAGGCAGCTCGCCCTCAAAGGCTCAGGGAGACACCTTCCCCACGCTCCTACAACTTGCTATAATTTGAAGTAACTTCAAAATAAAAACAAGTCTACGACCAGGGAGGACTGACTAACTCGTGGCCACGCTGCATCGGGGCCCCCACCCTGCTCTGCCCCAGGAGCCTCCGCCCGGCAGCCCGTCCCCACGCACTGGGGAAACGGGAACCAGACACACGGGCCCTGTGAGACGGCCGAGCGCGTGGGCAGTGAGGTCCCACAGAAGCCACCCGGAAGCACTGGCAGAGGGCCCCACGCGCCCAGGAGGGACACGGATGCTGCCACACTGGGCACGGGCGGCAGGGACCGGGACAGGCGCCACAAGCCCTGCTCACCTCAGTGTCCCTGCCGGGCCCCCCCACCCAGGGCATCCGGAGGGTTCCAGAAGCCCAGACCCCCAAGGACCGGGCAAAGTCCGCGTTCTGCACTGCGGCTACAGCCTGGACCGAGACCGATAAGAGGGAGGGCGCGGGGGCCGGTGGGCCAGGCGGACGGGCCCTGAGGAGAAGCCGCGAAAGCACAGGCTTCACAGAGAAGGTGGGATCTGGGGCGTCAGGGCTGCCTGCGCAGCCAGAGCCCGAGACCGGGCGAGGCAAGACGGCTGCCCAGGTGCACCTCGGGGTCCCTGGACGCGGTCGGAGCCGGAGCGGAGGCCACCTCGGAGGGTGTCTCTGGGGACTGTAGGAAGAGAGACAGGTCCTGGCAGGGGCGGGGGACCTGGCTCCGTGCCAGCCTTGTTAACGGAGATTCTCAAACACACGCAGGGGAGGGACACTGCGGAGAACCACGAGCGCTCCAGCTGCCCCCACTCCCAGCCACCTCGGTCACTTACGGCAAACCCCAGACACACCCTCTCCGGCAGCGGCTCTGACCCCTGCGCCCAGGTCCCTGCGGTCGGTGTCTGCCCATCAGAGTGTCCCCGGGGCCTGAGCCAACAGCTGTGGAAGGGGATGCCCCTGAACATTGGCACCACGGTCCGTGGGGGACACACCCCAGGAGAATGGGCTGAGATGGGTCTGAGGATGCCCAGGGGGACACAGAGGTGGCCTGTCCGGTCCACTAACCCCTGAAGCCCTCACCGCTCTCCAGTCCTAGCACCAAGCCCCTGCCACGGCCCCACACCGGGATCCCCTGGGCTCAACGCTGGACAGGCCACCCTCACCCTTCTGGGTAAGGACACCTCTTCCAGGCGGACGGGAATCCCAGTCAGGCCAACGGTGGCCCCACGGCATTGCCGAACTGGGTTCTCCTTAAGGACACACTGACAAGGCCTCTGCCACAGGGGCCAGCGACCCGGGGTCTGCTCTGCTCTGGCTCACGGTTACCCCCACCTCACCTCTGTCAGCCTCACTCCTGTGCCGGCGGAGGTTAGAGGGTGAGGCCCTACGGCTGTGCTGTTTCACTGAGGGAGACGCTGAAGCCCAGGGGCAGGGCCTGCCCTGAACCACGCGGAGAGAGCCCGACGAGCACGTGCCGTACCAAGGCCAACAGGCCCGAGTGCGGCGTGGGCGTGGGTGGCCCCGGTTCTGATCCTCGGGACGGAGTAAGCAGACCAAACATCCAGTCGCCTTCTCCGTGCAGAAGCTCTCTGTGACCCACGACGGCAGAAACACCAGCCTCAGGAAAATGGGGCTGGGTGCGATCACGCCGGCCTCTCTGGTGTCCATTAGGGGGGTTAAAAGTACCGCATGCAAGCCTGGGCCCCAGTCCCTTCCAGAGCCACGATCCTGGGTGTGCCCTGACCTCCAGAACCACCTCCGCCAGAGTCAATGCTACAGCTGCCTCTCCGAGGGGGAGAGGTGTCCAGCAGCATCTCTGACGCGTGACAAAGGGACAGCAACTGCACACTCTGGGGCGCGTCGCCCCAGCCTGAGTGCCCACCCGAGCTCACTCTGGCAGGTGCCAAGAACACCAAGGCTTGGGAGGCCTGGCTGGCCCAGGGTGTCCCCGGGACCCAGTGAGCGGTTCACACCCATCCCGAGGCTCAGAGCAATTCTCCGGAACCTAAAAACAATACTGACAACAACCAACCCACCGACCATGCTGAGCACAGGAGGCCTCCTGGCCAGGCGGGTCGCCTCCCCAGCCTCAAGGCAGCAACCTCAGGTTCAGACACCATGACTGCGGGCGTCCCGGAGAGAAAGCGCGGGCACAAACACAGGGACAGGCTGCTCTGACGGGAAAGGCTGACAGTAAGACGCACCCTCCTCTGGCAAGACAGGGCTCTTTGGGGGAGCGACACAGCAGTCTCCTCGTCTGTAAGAGGGGAACCACCTCTGCGGCACACCGGCCTCGTGGGGGCCAAGTACAAAGTCAACAGAGCTCAGCAAGGAACCGGTGTGGCCGGCCCAGCCACACCCACACGCCTGCACCCCAGTGGCCCGCCTCCGACACAGCCTGCTGCCCGTGCGGGACGTGCGGAAGACGGGCCCTGGGCTCCTGGTGTTGAGTCCGGGGAGGACACGGTTGATGCGTTATCACGGGGCTTCTGCTCTCATGGAATTGGGAGGAGAGTCAATACATAATTAGTTCTCCTGTAAATGACATCAAGAAGCTATTCTCACGGCACCAATGAACGTGCGCAAACGCTCGGGCACAGGCAGCTGCAGGTGTCAGAACCGCTTCCGAGGCAGGTCGGTGAGACTAACCCCGTGGACAAGGCCATCTCGGGACACCGACACTCCCACCACACCTAAGACACAGATTTGGGGGAAATAAAGTGGGAATCGGTCCCGTCCCTCCGTACATCAAGATAAGGTCCCAAGTGATTAAATATATAAATAAAAAACAAAACCATAAAAGTACCGCAAAAGACACAAACGACTACAAAACACAAAGAAAACACCGATTTGACTACATACAAATTAAAAACTTCTGCAACAAGTTATGTGAACAAACTCAAAAGGCATGACTGACAGGGGACACCTATACGTAACAAAACAGGCCTCTTCCCTCCTATGTAAACAGCTCTCCTGAATCAATAAAAAAGACAAACAGCCTAAAGAATAAGGTGCAGGAAGAGGCTGCTTATACAGAAACGTGGCTAATGGAACTTCTAAGGAAGCGCACAGTTTACAAACCTGCCCCCACTGCTCCCCCTTCACGTGAGCAGAGACTTAGGTCAGCACCAGCCGGCTCCAACCGGAGGCAGAGGCCCACTCAGGTGCCAAGCAGGAGCTCCCACGGGGCGGCGTCTTGAGAAAGCCATGAGGCGACGTCTACGGACGTTCATTGTCTTATAGGCTCCTTGTGTCCGATCCCCAGTCACCCCAGTCAGAGGCAGCACCAACACCTGGGGCCACACGCAGGGCCTTGGGATGCAGACCCGGGAGCAAAGGGGCCATGTAGCTCCCAAAACTGGTCACTGGTTTTTTAAATGTCTGTGCATCTGACTCAGCAATTCCACTGCTACATTTTTGTCTACAAAGACATTCACCGGCATCCAAAGATGGGGGACCCGACATCCCCTCACATGACAACCCCAACAGCCTTGCAGAGGAACGAGGTCGCCTCATGCTGATGGGCAACCAAGCCCGGCACTCAGCGAAGTGAGGGGCCGGGGCCGGCCATGCGTGCACACAGGGTGGAAACAAAACCTGTGGTGGGGACGGCCGCGGGGAGTCCCCGCACTGAGTCTCCACACTAGCGTGTGCCACGCCCCCAACCCACTAGGGAGGGCAGTGGCATGACACCTACTCTAGGAAGGGAGCCACTGGTGGGCGAGCGCCGTGGGCTCTCCCAGAGGGAGGGGACTGGCCCAGCACCAGGCGGCCAGAGATGCAGCCACGCAGGGAAGGCCCGTGCTCCGCACCACGCAAGGCTGGGGCAGGTGGTCACCTATGGATGGTGCAGCTAGATTTCCTTCCCTTCCTTTCTCTCTTTTCTTCATGACTTACACTGCACCCCCATAAGGAGACAGACTTTAAAAAAAAAAAAAAACAGCAAAGATACCAAAAAAAATTGGGGACAAATTGCTCTAATCAGAGACAAAGTGTGGGGAGCAGACTGGCAAGATTATTAACCAAAGAGACCGCGTCAACATATTTACAAAAGCACACCCACCAAGTTTTACTGCTAAAGCACCCTTTTTGTTAATGAAAAACCTCTCCCGTGATGAACTCCCAGAGGCCACAAACCGTTGTGTACGTCAAAAGGGCAGATTCAACACCCTTAGGACCAACTTCTAACATAAAGACGCAGGATAACCTGGCCGTCCCTGCTTTCAGAACTGAAGACCGATGGGCAGCCGGTGGTTTCGGTTCTGCAGCCGCAAAGGGGGCCCCGCCAGCCCGCCGGGCGGGACCAGGACCCAGGGGCAGAGGGGCTGGGGCTGTCTTGCCGTGCTCTCCTCGGGGCAGACCGTCCCACCCGCGGCGTGACCAGAGTACCTCCTGGCTGCTCTCCCGCAACCCCTCACCTCTGCCAAGCTGGCCCATCTCCATCACCAACTCCAGGCCACTGGCAGGAGGAACCAGGTGGGGGAAACCCTCCAGATAACAAGGCGCCAGAGGGACAGTGCGCAGGACGGCTGTATTCCAAGTATGGAGGCAAACAGCTCACAGCCACGGGCCCCTTTCTCTCAGGGAAGGAGGCCTACAGACAGCACCCCTACAGTCCAACCTGTGCCAGGCGGTGCCTCCGCCCTGGGACGCTCAGGCCGAGGTCAGTCTCCCTCAGGCAGGGGCTGGAGAGAGGGGACATCGGGCGAGCTGCCCCGAGGGCCACCCAAGCAGCGTGCACACAACATGCTCTGGCCTCCCCTCCACGGTGTACCAGGCACCGGCATGATCCTGAAGTGGGGCAAGGACAGGCCCTGCGGGGGGCTCCCCGCCAGAGACCGCACGCACCCTCCCTGACCGCGGCCTCCACCGAGCCCGCACAGCAGACGGGGGGAAGTCACGGGCAGACAGACAAGCGCAGGCCACGCTCAGGTTCAGCCATCCCACGTTTATGTGACAGGGCCTCCCTCTGAGCGGTAGGGACGTGAGGACCCATCAACTGGGAAGAGGCCAGGAGACCCCACCTCACAGATTTTGCCGAGCACCCTGCGGTGGGCCATGGAAAACAGCAGACAGGGTGCAGGTGCCCAAAGGGAGGCGGCTGCCGGGCCCGCGGGCACTGAGCCCCGATAGCGCAGGACCATGTGAAGGAATGGCCTCCTCGCAGCCACCAAGGACACGAGTGACAGCACACGGCCACGGCGGGGGCTGCTGCCGGGCTCCACGTGCAGCAGAAAGGCGCCGAGAACCTCAAATAGCTCCCTGCCACCGCGTCCAGAGGGCCGGGGTTAGAAACAGCAGCCACGTGCTCAGCAGCATCTCCCAACCCGCCCTCTCCAGCCCCTGACACAGCTGTACCCCAGGGGGAGCGGCACCCTTCGTGACCCAATGACCCCCACACGGCCATACAACCCCACACGCCCGATCGGGTCCAAAGACCACCGCTGGTGGGCAGCACTGTAAAGACAGCGGCCCTCCGCGGAAGGAAGGTTCTGGAGTGGCGGGAGAGGAGCGAAGGCTCTCAGGAGCACCCAAGGACCTGCCTGCAACTGGGCCCAGCTCTGCTGACGAAGAGCCCCAGGACACAATTCCAGAAATCCCCACGCCCACGGCAGACAGCCCTGAGGGGCACCATCCCTCCACACAGGCTGGCCACCTCTCTGCATGGCCAGGAAGGCCTCCCGCTTGTGTGCGGACAACCGGACAAAGGCATCCCGCCAACCTCACAGGGGGCACCCAGGACCATCCCCAGATAGACATTCCCCCAGGAAGCCTGCCCCGCGAGGTGGGGACCCTGTCCGGACAAAGAGCAGCAAGGCAAGCTCGGCCGAGGGGCCCGCTGGCCCCTTCCTGACATGGGCCAGGCAACATCAGCTCTAACCAAGTCAGTCTGTGTGCATGGGGAGGTCACTCAGGGAGGTCACAAATGCAACACCCCACACAGGGACAGAGGGACAGCGGTCCCTGGCGGCAGATGTAGACTTGAGTCTTTCCTGTAATACACGGTACTTTTCCGATCACGAAGCGCTACCTTTCACAAAAGCAGTTTCAGGGGGAAGCAAGCCCCTACCTTCCAACCCTCGGCCAGGGCTCGGCACGGACGCTCGGTGTGGACTCGGGGCATCCGTTCACGCGTCGGCCTGGCTTCCGTGGAGCCAACGGCTCGAAGAACAGGACGAAGGAGCGCCATCCACAGCCCGGCCCCTCCTGCTCCCCTCAGACCCCAGAGCAGGCCCAGATCTGCTTCCTCCCCCCACCTCTCATTGCCCCCGCCTCCGGTGCGTGGAGAGGTCCGCCGCAGCAAGACGCTGGCCCCCGAACGGCTGCACCCCACCACCTGCCTACGTGTCTAAGAAGTCCTAAGAAGGTTCAATCCAACAAGCTACTTCGGTCTGATGAACACTCAGCCCGCCATGCTGCCAACGGGCGCCACTACCACAGGCTCCAGGAGAGAGGAGGCGGGGTCACCATGAGCCTCCTTGTCACCTGCGGGGGCCACGCTCTACAATCAGAGCTCTGCAAGGATGAACTCACAGGGCCCCCAGCAGCCCCTCTTGCAGATGAGGGAGCCAGTCACAGACGGCCTCCGGCCACCAGCGAGAAAGCGGCAGGCAGGATGTGACCCGGCAGACTGGCTCCTGACCACCTGCCAAGACAGCAGAGGGAGTTTCTGAAGCACGTGCTGCCCGGGACAAACACTCCGGCGCTACAGACGGCTCACTAGACGAAAACCACCAACACCGACCTGAGGCCGTGCGGAAACGCTCCTGGGCAGGGCCGGCCGTGGGCCACAGCAGGCCAACCCCGCAGCACGCCCCCCGCACGCCCACCCACGAGAACGCCAGGCTAAGAGGACAGCAATCCACAGCTCCCCGAGTGGAAGAGCTCAGCCCCCCGATCCCCCAGGACGACAAAGAGCATCCGACACGGGCGGGTCCTTGCGCCAGCACTGCTCCTTCCACAGGAAGCAGCTCGGTGCCGGTCGGGGTGGGACGAGTACAGAGCTATCGAGGGTCCCAGGCAAGTGCAGGCACCGCCCCTCACCAGTGCCGTGTGCAAGCGCCCCCGGGGCTTGCGGCTGACCCAGACTAGACCCGGGCCCTCAGCCAGCAGGCACACCAAGGCCCTGCAGCGTGGCTCCTCCTCGTGGCCTGGCTGTGGAGTGGGGTGTGGCCCCTCGGTCCTGGTCCTCTTTCCCACGGACAGGCGGGACCTCGGACCTCAGTCCTGCAGGGTGGCTGCCCGGTTCACTGCAACGGTCCCCCTTCGTTGTGCTGGGGGTGGACACAGCTGCGCACTGACTTACCTGAGTCTACCCCGAGCCAAGCCAGAGACCGCTCACGGGAGGGTGGAGGGGCTCCTTGCTCAGAGGGGCTGTGACCATCCTCGGAGCCCTGGACCCGGTGAGAGTCGTGACCGGCGGGGCCTATACCCTGCCGCGGCTCACGCTGACCCGTGGAGCCCAGGCATGCCGGGGGTGTCCCACGTGGGCTGGGCAGCCCTGCTGGCATTTGGATCACCAGTGCTGGGCAACATCGGGGGGAAGGGCTGGGCTGAGGCTCTGAGAGAGGGACCCCAAGAGAAGGCCTGGAGCTGGGCAGGGAGAACCCTGGCAGGAGGGACGCTCCAGCCTCCCAGGGTCTGGCCGGGGCCTGCCCGCTGCTCACTGAGCCCGTGCCTGGCGGGCTTCGGCGTTCAGCAGACGCTCACCACACTACGCCTACCCTGCTCTGGTCCAGCAGAGACACCTCCAAGCACCAGGCCCCCCACCTGCACGGATCTCAGCCCCCACGGCGCTCAGGGTGGGTGGGACGGGCACGGAGGCTCTCGCTGCTCGGCCTGACACAGCCGCGTTCCCCAAGCACAGGAGCTGGATGGGCGGAGGACGAGCTGCGGCCACTCTGGGGTGCTGCTGTGCCCCCCACTCCTCGGCACCTCATCCCTCTCAGCACACGCTGCGCACACAAGTCCTTGCACGGCCAGGCCACGCCCCCCACGGGCATCGGCCAGGTCCTCCCGTGGCTGGCCTCCCACGAAGAGCCCGTCCAGAGACGGGAAGAAGGTACCAGAAATGAAGCGGCTTTGGCTTGTCCCAAAGTGGGGAGGAAGGACAAAGTACACCCACGCTCCTCCTCCCAAATCCCTGACGACAGAGGGAGCAGGAAGCAGGCCCCGTGCCCCAAGGCCTCGCACCCAGGCCCTCTCAAGACCATCCGGGGAGGGCCCTTCCAGGCCACCTCCTTGACCTCGCCCTTCCCTGCTTCCTGTCGTTAAAAAGAACAGGCTGGAGGCAGACGGAGGCGAGAACAGCCGACAGGGGGCCCCTTCCTGCCCCACCACGTGAAACTGCGGGCCAGCCACCCTCCAGCAGCCAGCAGGCCCAGAGCAGAAGACCGTGCCTCCCAGTCGTCCGCCTGCTCCGTGCACAGACCTTCGGGCCCTGCAGGTCAGGACGCCCCTGAAGGCAGGGGGCGCGCTCCCTGGGGTGGGTGGAGGCGCTCCCGCCCAGGGCCTACACCCCCAACAAGGAACCAAAGAAACGCCTAGGCGACAGCAAAGGGGCTCACAGCCAGCAGCCTGCAGCCACCGCCAGCGGGCGGACAGCGTGCACCGCCTACTGAAGAGCTCCGGGGTGCCTCCACTGTGGGCTTCAAGACGGCACGAAGGCCACGAGGGAACCAGACACCCCCTCAGCCAAAGCAGCCCCCAGGCGGCCACCAGCAAGGCCCCCACGTTCCTGGCCTGGGCCCAGGCCCAGAGAGCAAGAACCCCCTCTCCTTGCACGTTTCACATTCGAGGTGGTGCGGGGAGAAGCCATGAAACTTTCTGGGTGGGTTTTGTCACACCCTCCCTCACACTAGAGAAGGAGGGAAAAGTCTTCGGAGGGGGAGCTTTACAAACTCCCTGAAGACGGAGCCTGGAAAGCCCTGGGAATCCGTGCTGGGCGCTCCTCGCCCCTCGGCAGGACCGGCCTCTCGGAATCCAGAATCCGGAATCCGGAATCCGGGCTTGGCCTGAAAAGAGACGCAGCTCTGCCGCCCTCTGCTGAACAGGCTTCAGGCCTGCACCTGCTCCCAACTGAAAGCCAAGGTCACAGCACTGCAGCCACGGAGCCAGAAGACGAAGAGGACGGGCACACGTGCTCCGTGTGGGCTTCCCCTGCTCCGGGGGTCCCCGCAGCAACGTCCCTCCACCGCAGCCCGGGGCCGGCCTGGTCCCAGCGCCACCTCCCTACCCTCTCCCGCCACAGACTCGTCAGCCCCCAGAGTGCCTCCTGGCAGCCTGCGCGCCGGCCCAGCGTGTCCACCGTGCTCGGCAGTGATGCTGACATTCTCCCCTCCCACAGCCCTGGCCAGGCCCATCCTCCTCCAGGCCTGCCCCAGCCTGCCTGCCTCGCTGGGCTTGAGTCCCGGGGCCGGCACTGCCCGGCTCAGGCCCCGGACCGAGTACTGGCCCGACACCCTGGGTGCTTGTGTGAGAACACACTGCACTTGTCTCCTGCGACTCTGCAGCACAGAGAACGACACAGCTAGAAACAGGAAGGGCACAGGGTGTCCCGTGGCAGGGAAGGACGCGGGAGCTGGACGCTCACCCTAGACCTGCCCTGGGCCCTCCAAGATGGATGCAGAGGAGCTTCGAAGCCACTTCACACCCAGACCCACGAGCCCACAGACCCCGACCCCCAGGGCAGAGCCGAGTTCCACCGGGGATGGGGGATGGGAGATGGGGGGGGGGGGCCGTCTGCAGCAGGAACTAGGGGTGGCCTCTGGCTCTACACCACATCCTCCTGCCCCCACGGGGCGCCACAGGGGCCACAGGCCACCACACAGAGTCCAGGGGGTCCCCCACAGGGAGCTCAGCACCCCTGCCTGGAATGGAAGGTGGGCCCAAGGAGGGACAGACTCGGCTCCCCGGCCAGCAAGGCTCCCAAAAGCTCTACGTACAAACAGGAAAGACGCCACCAGCAAAGCACCCACGGGGCCAAACAGGCCCCTTAGTGTGAGCACAAGTCCGCACAAGGGGAGGAGGAGCACGGGTGTGCATGTGGGGCAAGGGGGGCCACAGGCGTGCACGTGGTGGGGACGTACAACAGGCATCTGTCCGCGCCAGGGGACGGACCTACAGGCAGGCCAGGGCTCCTCCCCGAGCAGGCTCGGCCGCCTCCGGACCACACACCCCTGCACGGGGTGGCCTCATGGCCAGAGGCAGACAGCAGTTCTATTTGTGACTCAGCTCAGGGTGAGGACTCTGGGAGAGACGCGTCTGCGCTAATCCAGGCCGGCAGACACCCTCGGCCTCACGACCCAGCAGGTGACTGAGCCGCAGCTGAGTCCTCAGATGCCACCTTCCACAGGGCCCGCACCTGCCCCGGGCCAGCAGCCCCAGCTCACACCCGGGGAGCCACGCGGCCCATCGTCTCCCCGTGGGACCCAGGGCACCGGCCGGAGGGGAGGCGAGGTGACCCAGGCCAAGGTGGAAGAGCCGCTGGCAAAGAGGGAGGCGCGGTGGGGAGAGGCTGGAACACTGCCACCTGTCACCAGAGGCGGCCGGACACCGCGGGCCAGCAGGGAGGAGCTGTGCCTTCTGCAGCGTTGAGCCAGGCACGGACTAAAACCAAGCGGGGTGTCAAACACCTCCCGCCTGCTAACCCACCCTCACCAAAACAGGCCAAACAGGACAAAAACAGTACTACGTGTCCCGTCTGCAGATAAGCAACCGAGGCCCAGAGCAGACCCAGTGCCCCCGCTGAGAGCTGCCAGCTCTCCAGGCTCCGGAGCCCACGCTCCGAACCCTCAGCAGCCCCGCCCCAGGCTACCTGCCCACCTCAGGGTCCCCAGGATCCCTGCCTCCCCCTGAGGCCCTCACGGCTCTGCCCAACACACCCCATGCTTTGAGCTCCACACCCACAGTCCAGGCCCTCTCCTTCTGTAAATGTTTAATTTTCTGTATATTTTTAGGACATTTTGATACCCTAAAAATACACCTTTCTGGCTGGGGGCTAGCCAATTCCCATCTTCAGCCTCCTAACCACGCTGGCACGTCTGCCCACGTGGCCCTGGGTGCTGTGTCCCCGTCTCCAGGACCTGAGAGTATAACACAATCCTAACCATGCTGGTGCGTCCACCCATGTGGCCCTGGGTGCTGTGTCCCCCTCTCCAGGACCTGACAGTACAGCACAATCTTTCCTGAGCTGCTCTCATCTCTTCTTGTGACCACAACTGACTGCCCAGCTCATAAAGAAAACAAAGTACTTTCCTTCCTTCTCTCCTCCCCTCCTCCTGGCCACCTCCCTTATGGTTTTCAGGTCCCCATCACCCAGACTCCTAGTGTTCCCTTTGCTGAAAGTAACATCTTGCTCTTTCTGGGTGGCTGTGCTCCCTGAGCAGCCGATGCCACCTACGGTGGTCCGGAATGTTCTAAAAAGCCCTCAGACTCAGTGCAAAGGCAAGAGGTAACCGAGTTCTGTCTGCTGAGCAGAAGACTTGCTCAGTGAGTGCAAGGTCCCAGATCTGCCAGCAGGTCAGCTAACACACCAAGGTGCTGCCGTGGCAGGGGCTCCCACGGAGGCCCCCACAGGACTGCAGTGGCTGCTAGGACCCAATCAGGAGATGGCAGGGACTTGGCCATACATAGCCAGTAACCGGGAGGACCAGTCTGGGATCCAGGATCTTCAAGAGGAGACCAGAAAAGACGGGAGGGGCTTCTGAGCTCCTATAATGGCCAAGCGGGAGCCACTAGGCTACTGGTCGGTATGCACTGGAGAGTGATGAAAACCACGTTCAACAGGGCTGGGTGGGGTCCCAGGGCCGCTGGTGCTGGCTGCGGATACCCCTAAGGTGGGAACTCAGCCTCAGCCGGTCTCCCGTGCAGGAGAGGCGGGGAGGGGAGGGAGGAGAGAAGTGGGGAGAGGGGAGCGGACCGTGCCCTGCAGGGAACCGGGCCAGCAGTGCCAGAGGGAGGCCCTGCCGTCACCCCACTCCCAGGTGGGGCCACATCATCTGAGCTCAGCAAAGGGAGAGTCCAGCCCCTACACTGTCACACCCCCCCACCCTGCACCATCCGTGAAGGGGACAAGGTGCACCGGCCCCTCAGACACGGGAGCGCTGCCTGGCCAGCACGGCTAACGGAGCCCCACGCAACTCCTAGGCAGGCCGCGGGGCACACCTGCCCAGCAAATGCCACGCTCACCTGACAGACCAAGTGAACAGATGCTCCAAAATCCAGCAGCCAACGATGCGGATCATCAGGGTCCCATGCCGGTCTACACCTGCACTAACGCTCCGTCCCCTCTACTCCCTGTGAACCTTCAGGGCACAGGCGTACAGACGGCTTCTCCCACTCTCTGCCCTGGGTCTCCACCTGGGGCCGGCCCCTCACAGAGACCCCGCTACAGGCAGGCCGGGAGCAGGCGCAGGACTCGGGGTCCCAGCGCCCAGACAGCCCGGCTGACCTCTCCCCCGCAGCGCCCACCTCTCAGGGAGGTAGGAATCTGTGTGCCCCGCGCTTCAGTGGACACGGCTCCCACTGAGATGTCGGTCAGCTGCCACAGGAACAAAAGCCACACACTCCACGGCTACTTTTCGCCACACCTCTGGGTGGAAGGGAGACGTCAAAGGGCCACGGCAAGTGGCAAGAGCCTGGCGCTCATCAGACAGCAGATCTGTCCGGGCTCGGTCACTCCAGGCTGAGCCTCTGCTACCTTGGGCTGCGCACAGCCACAGCTATGCAGCCACAAACACGACACTCGCTCACAAGGACCACCGTGTGGAGCAAACGAGAAGGTGAGAGCGTGGGCCAAGCAGCCCCGTCCCCCGCCTGGCCGCCCGCCCACTCGGCAGAGCGCTCGGCCGGTGCAGGGAGAGACCCGGTGCCCCAAGAGGCAGGCGGCACGCCGGCCCAGCCCATACGACCAAACAGGCAGAGCCCATCCCAGGGCAGAAGACCAACAGCTTCACGACCACTGGGGGAGGTGGGACAGGGTGGAGGAGAGGCCACAGGGTGGCATGCGGGGGAAGACATCTGTCAGCTCTGGAGGAGTAACTTCAATTTAAAAAAACTCCTGAAGACGGGGCACCTGGGTGGCTCAGCCAGTTAAGCATCCGACGCCTGACCTTGGCTCGAATCATGATTTCACGGTTCCGGAGTTCGAGCTCCACGATGACAGTGTGGAGCCTGCTTGGGATCCTCTCTCTCTCCCTCTCTTTCTGCCCCTCCCCTGCTTGCGCTCTCTCTCTCAAAAGTAAACAAACATTAAAAAAAAAGTTTTAGGGGCGCCCGGGTGGCTCAGTCGGTTGAGCGTCCGACTTCAGCTCGGGTCATGATTTCGCAGCTAGTGAGTTCAAGCCCCACGTCGGGCTCTGTGCTGACAGCTCAGAGCCTGGAGCCTGTTTCGGATTCTGTGTCTCCCTCTCTCTCTGTCCCAACTCACTGGCATTCTGTCTCTGTCTCTCTCAAAAATAAACATTAAAAAAAAAAAATTTAAAAACAAAAAAAATAAAAAAAAAATTTAATAAAAAATAATAACTATATAAATAAAGAAACAAGCAACGTATAGGTTAACCTGAAATTTGCCCCAGCCCACACATGAGCACATTAAACCCAGCCTGGCACGGTGCTACAAACACCCAGACCTTAGCCGCACATTCTCACCTCTCCTGATGGAAGCAACGCTCCTCGTGTCTGGGTCCAGCTTCTGCACCAAGGCACTGGGGTCTATCTTGGTCCCGGCAAAAACATCAGTGTTCATGAAAGCCCATTCCTAAGAAGGAAAGAAGACGTGAGACTTCCCTGTGGCTCCAGAATGCAAACGTAAGGCCGCACACAAAGCAGGGGGAGCCCTCAAGGCTGGGCCAGCTCCTGCTCAGAGGGCCTGGGGGAGGTAACCCTTGCCCCCCCCCCCCCCCCCCCCCCGCCGCCGAAGCTGAGCCCGGCCAGTGGGGGCTCAGACCCTGGGGCCCTAAGGCAGCACGTCTTCCTGTCCCCCTCAAACCACCAAGTGGCTTGGCTCTTGGAGTGCAGACTGTCTCAGACCAGACTCAGGACTGGCAGCGACTAGAAACACGAGCTCCACGTTTAGAAGCACTGGGACAGGAAGCAGATTCCCTTCCGAACCTGCGCCACCTCGTTCTTCCACAGCACTCTCCCCTGTTTCACAGCCACTGCTCCCCCTCAATCGTCTCCCCCCAGGTCAGCTTCCGACACACGATCAGCCCCACACGGAGACTTCAAAACCCTCCCAGTCACTGCCAGTCACACTCTGCTGAGCCCACCTCCCAGGCCCACCTGACTCATTTCGGGTCCCAGCTCCAGGACAGGGACCCCAGAGGGACTGGAGCACTGACGTCCAGGGGAGTCACAGACCAAGACAGGACTGGGGTGAGGCAGAAACTGGCCCAAGGTGTGGGCCTGGCCTGCAGCCCGGAGCTCGCACAGAACACCTGCGAGAGAAGCCCAGACTCGCTCCTCGGGAGTTCTCAGGGTGGGAGGGAAAGTCAGTAAATAAGAGACAGAAAACTCACAGGGGCAATGCTGGAGCCTAGGGGGGGCTGGGAGCACCAAGCAGGGAAGGCCAGCGTGGCAGAGTCCTCCCGCCAAGGAGGAGCCACAGGAGACCAGGGGCAGGGTGCACGCCGGGCCGCCCACGTTAGTGTGCACACGGCCAATCCCCGCTTCTTTCTGCACAGCCATTCAGACCCCGTTCACAGCGGTACTCCACATCCAACTGCTTCAAGGTTTCAGAACTCAACACGACAGGTGTCGATGCTGCGTTGTTCCAACGTCTTCGGAGGACCACAGTGTCGTTACGCTAGGAACTAGGAGTCTACCTACTCCGTATTGGAGCTCAACAGCTATCCCCTTCGTTCTACAAGTTCCATCAGTTGCTTCTCTCTTCTCGTCTGCCTAGTCTCGACGTTTTCTTTCCTCACTTCTCTTACTTCTACACTTTGAACGTACTTATTTCACAGTCTCCATCTGATAATTCCACTTTCTGCCCTCACGGCATCTAATTCTGATGCCGACTCTCACTCACGGTGGGCTGTTTCCCTCGAACTCTGGCTGTGTCCTGAGCTCAGGAGGATTTTGCCCACCGTGAGAATCCCACCCGGCCTGGCCGGCACAGGGATTAAGAGCCAGGGTTATATGGAACCTCTGCCAGATGGGCAGGGAGAGGGGTGTGGCAGGCTGTCTCCCAACAACCATCTAACTGAAGAAAACTAAAAATCTCATCAAGAACAGAAAGAATCTATTGGGGCGCCCGGGTGGCTCAGTGACTTAGGCATCCAGCTCTTGATTTCGGCTCAGGTCATGATCTCAGGATCGTGGGATCGAGCCCCATGTCAGGCTCTGTGCTGAGCATGGAGTCTGCCTGTGATTCTCTCTCCCTCTCTCTACCCCGCCTCCCCCCATACCCCCCATCCTGCTCTCTCTCAAAATAAATAAACATTAAAAAAAAAAAAAGGGAACAGAATCTATGGCTTAAGAGCTATGCCCTGTTATCCACCCCCACCTTACAGAAACTCCCTTGGGAGCTCTACTCCTGGCTCCCCAGCTCCCAGCTGCCAACGATCCCCCCACCTTGTGCCACAGGCACTAGTCCAAGAAGGTGAGCCAGACGGTGGGGATCCCTTCTCCTGCCCCGCCCCCACCTGTTGGACAGAAGCACCACCTGAGGCAGGGAAGGCTGGGAACAGCAATCCTCACCCCTCATCCCAGCTTCTCTAGGCCACAGGTACTAACAAGCCAAGAAGATGACGAGGGGCCGCCCCCCGGCGCCCACTTGTAGACAGGGGTGTCAACAGGGAGAAGCTGAGGCTGTCCCTGCCCCCCTCCTCGTGTGGGCACAGAGGTCCTGCCAGAGGCGGGACTTTATCTGGAATGCACCGTGGGGACTCACAAGTCTAGGGAGTCGTTGAAAACGCTGGCGATCCAGGCAGACGGTGGGGGTGTCCGTAGCTCCAAAACACCAGCAGCAACAAGGTAAGAACACAGCAGCGCAAGCGGAAGTTCAGCAGAGGCCACATCAGAAAGAGAGGCAAGCGCCCTGTGGGCAACGGTCAACGCTGGAGGCCCAGGCTGCCCCTCAAGGGCAATCAGAACCATATGGGGCACACGAGAAAGTGCTCCCCAAACCAAACACAACACGGGGCAGAGGCCGACCGGCACAGGGGCCTAGGCGCAGCCTCCGAGCAGACACTGGCTCGGCAACAAGCCGCTGTGGCCCAGGGGCAACTCCCAGCGGCAGCAGCTGGAGGCTGCACGAAGCTCAAGGCTGTGCGGGGCCAGGAGTATCACAGCGAGTCTCCAAGCTGCTAGTCCCTGCTGGGAAGCGGATCAAAAATGTAAACTCCCTGAACTGTGACCGCAGCCCAGAGCCACACGCGTACATCCAGTGGTAAGAAGCAAACACCTAATGGGACACGGGGGCTCAAGCACAATCTTGGACCAGTAAGCGGCTCAGACAAACCCACCTGGTCAGGCTAAAAGATAAAAACAAAAGAGCATAAGCAGGGAGATGAGAGGCTGCACGCAGACCTCACATAGTCCAGAGCCAGGCCAATAAACAAGTAAAACGACCAGGCAACACCCCCCTCCCCCCCATCCCCGCCCAGTGCTAGGATACATCACTACCAAGATTAATAAAGGGAGTCAGGGGACCAGCAGGGGGAGCTGCAGCCCTACTCAAGGTCAACTTGCAGGTCCAATGGGAAGAGACAGACTTGACCTTAGACCTTGCAGGTGGATAGCCTCTCCTATCCCAGCTGGAGGAAGAAAGGATTTCCGTACCCCCACCCCGCCCCCACCACAACTCAGCCAACAAGAAGCGGAAGGAAGCAGAGAAAAAGAACAGAGCCCTAGGAAAGGAAATACGAAAGAAGAAGCCTTACAGAAAAATGAAGAGAAACAGCCTCGCAGGAAAACGAATGGTCTTAGAGCACCATACTCATGCCTACGGGTGTCCCCGGTAAGTACCAGAGAGACAGAGAGGCAGAAAAATATCCAAAGAAATAATAGCTGAAAACTTGCTGAATCTGAGCAAAACACTAACTGAAACGTGCAAGAAGCTCAAAGACTCCAAGTAGGATAAAGAAACTCCACACAGAGTAAGTACAAAGAGAACTACACTGAGACACGTCAGAGTCACGTTTACAGGCAACGAGAACCACCCCCGACCTACAGGGAACCCCAATACGACGGACAGCTGACCTCACACACAATGGAGACCAGAACATGTGGGATCACATTTCAGTGTGCGGAAAGACGAAAGTCAGCCAAGAATCTTACATCCACCAAAACCATCTTTCAAAAATGAACGTAAAATAAAGAGAATCCCACATAAACCGAAGCCGAGACCATCTGTCGCTAGCGGACCTGCCTTCTGAGAAACGTTAAGGAAGTGTTTTAGGCTGAAAAGGAATGTTACCAGACAACAATCCAAAACAAAACAAGAAGCCTGTTAAAGGTAAACATATAGCTAATTACAAAAGATAACCGTAAGAACCTAAGGTCGGGTTGTAACACGTACAGACACAGCCTGCAGAACAGGAGCAGCACAGCAAGGGGATGAGAGGGAGGCAGTTACACAGCATGAAGGTCCTACCTTTCTCTGCACCGAAAACAGAAACACCCATAACATAAGCCCCACATCAATTGCTAAAGGACATGAAGCGCAAAGGTTCTTTTCGTGACCAAACTCTGCTTAACCCCCCCCAGTCCCCATGCAGTCTTGTCTGCGGTGCTCCGCAAGCCCCTCAGTTGACTTTTCACAATACCAAAAGCACGAGCAACAAAAGAAAAGAAGCTGGACCTTGTAAAAAATGAAAACTTGTGCTTCCAAGGATAATACCAAAAAAGAAAATAAAAAAAGACACCACCTCACAGAACTAGAAAAAAGTATATGCAGAGCACATACATCTGGTAGGTGTTTAGCATCCAGAATATAGAAAGAACTCTCGCAACTCAACAACGAAACACACAATTTCAAAATGGGCAAAGGACTTGAACAGACATTTCTCCAAAAAAAGATCTACAAATAGACAACAAGCTCATGAAAAGATGATCAACGTTATCGGCCCTTAGGGAAATGCAAGTCAAAGCCATGAAATACCACCTCGCGTCCATCAGAATGGCCGTCATCAAAAGCATAGCCAATAACAAGTACTGGTAAGGATTCAGAGGAAGTGAAACCCTCATGTTACTGAAGAGAATGTAAAACGGGGCAGCCACTGTGTTAAACACAAAGTTCCATGCGACCCAGCAATTCCACTCCCAATGTCCACGGCAGTATCGTCCACGATGGCCCCAAATTAGAAACCACCTTTCCACCAACTTGGGAACGATGAAGAGAACGTGGTGTGGCGGAGTAGCAACCATACAATGGGGTGTTTTCACCCATAAGAATGAAACATAAACACACTGCTCTAGAAATAAGGACGAGCCTCAGAAAAAACTACCTGAAAGAAGCCAGACACACAAGGCCACAGCCGGTACTACACCATATACGAAAAGTCAGCGCAGTCAAACCTGCACACAACGGATGCCACCCGCAGCGGCCGCTCAGGAGTCCAGACTCAGCCAGGGCAGTGGCCACATTCTCCTCCCCGACACTGGCCCTGGGAGCCAGCATTCACGTGTCAACCGCGCTCAGGAGCCCCGTGGACACCCACGCACACAAAACGGATTTTGGACACAAACAGCTAGCCGCAGGCAAACAGGAAGTGGACTCGTCGTGGCCAGAATGATGGATAGTAAGTAAGGATTTCTAGGGGCGCCTGGGGGGCTCCGTCGGTCCAGCCTCAGACTTCGGCGCAGGTCAGGAGGTCACGGTTCCAGTTGGGAGCCCCGCATGGGGCTCTGTGCTGACAATGCAGAGCCTGCTTGAGAGTCTCTCTCTGCCCCTCCCCCACTTGCGCTTTTTCTCTCTCTCAAAAATAAACTTAAAATAAATACACAAACATTAAAAAAATAAGTACAGGGTTTCTTTTTGGGGTGATGAAAATGTTCTGAAATGTGTAGGGACCACCGAACTACGTTGTGAACCTAACACTAAAGAACGCCCACTGAACGGGACACTTCACAGGAGCGAGTTTTAGGACACGTGAACGACACGGTGTTATTCCAACACGGTGTTCGTAAGGGCCAGACCGCGTGTTAAAACGGCAGCTCCGTCCTCAGCAGCTGAGCGTCCCTGGTCGGAACGGAGGTCAGGGCCGTAGGGAAGAGCAAACCAGGCTGTTCGCGCTCGCATTCCGCTCCCCGGGGCCCCGCCAGCCCCCCACTTCCAGGCGGCGGGCTAAGCGCGTGCACGCGCCCGCGGGCCCGCCCACGTTACAACACGTGGTCGGCCGGCCCACCACCACCGGCAGGAGGAAGCGCCGAGGCGAGCCGGCCAGAACCCGGACGAACCCCGAAAACATCACTGAGCGAGGGAGCGGGCCGCGCAGGGCCGGGTACGATGGGCGTGCCCGCCGCAGGGTCCCCTCGGACCTCGGTGCTCAGCCACACCGCCCCGGGGTCCGCGGAGGCCACTCACCTTCGCCCCGACTCCTCCGGCCGAAGCCTGAGCGGGGGCCGCCTCCCGGGCCGGGGGCGCGGGGCCGGGCGCCGCCGGCCCCGCGGGCCTCACCGCCGCCTGGTGCACCCGGGCCCGCAGCCCCCTCACTTTCCCCATGCTCCCGCGACACCCCCGGCCGGCCGGAAACCGTCTGCGCGCGCCGCACCGCCGGCCGGAAGCTGGTCCCGCGCGCCCCCGACCGGGCGGAAACCGGAGCCGGGAGGCGGGGATCCGCGCTCTCCCCGCCGGCGCCGCGCATGCGCCCGGGGCAGGTGTGGGCATTCGCGGGAATCCAGGCGGCCTCGCTAGCACCTGGGAGAGTGATGGGTACCGCCGGGTCGGGGACCAAGCACGTTGAAAATACACGAGTGTGTTGGGATGCCTGACTCAGCCTGTTCAGTGTGGGACTCTTGCTTTCTGCTCAGGTCATGATCTCCCGGTTTGTGGGATCAAGCCCCAGGCTTTGTACTGACAGCTGCTTGGGATTCTCTCTCCCTCTCTCTGCCCACGCTCTCAAAAATAAGTAAATAAACATTAAAAAAAAATACATGAGTGTGTTTGCTACACAGCCCTTGTGCCCTCCAAAAGCACCGTGGGAGCAAAACGAGAGTCAGGACAGGGTGAGGGGAGGGAGGGGGGACTAAAGTGGGGAACTGAGAGGGAATATGGTTGAATCTAAGGGCACCCCAACAACCCTTGATTGATCTAGTCCATTTGTCTTAATTAACTTTGATTAGCTTAATTAAGTTAATTAACTCTAATTGAACATTTATTTCGTGTTCACCTTTTTCTACATGGTTTCATTTACTCCCCAGAACGATTCCTTGAGACTGGTGTAACTCGACCATTTAAATGGTAAAGCGATGCCAGATCGCAGGCTGGGAAGCTCCGGGACCAGGACCTGAGTGAGTCCTGCTCTTCTGACAGGCGCCTTCTGCTTTCTGAGCTCAGGGGCTCCCACGTATCCAACCCAGATGGTGCATTCAGGAAAACAACCTCTGGGTGGGTGTGACGCCCATCCTCAAGGAGCCCACTGTGCTGTTGGAGACAGAAAGCCGGCGAATCTAGAGCAAAGTATAGCACAAACCAGGATATGGATGGGGCCACACAGGAGTCCAGACTCAGCCAGAGCAGCGGCCACACTCTGTCTTCCCCCTTCTTCCCCCCCAACACTGAAAAGGTCCTGGGTGCTCGCACTCACCACTCAACCCTGTCCAGGAGCCCGGTGGAAATCCATCCACACGAAATGGATTTCGGAGAGGATTCTGCTGTAGGCAAAGCTAGGTGCCATTTCTCAGGAAGGACACAGAGGTACTCACCCAGCGGGGGTTGGACACATGACCACATGGGCCGCTTAAGGCCAAGATGACAGGATCTGTGATTTACTCAAGGCCACATAACCAGCTGGAATTCATATCCACTTATATATTCCAGGCTTTACTGAGGATATGATGCTCTAGAAAAGGCAAAACCGTGGCAAGTGGACACGCCCTACTTGGATTGATAGCAGGTCCCGTTCAGGGTGGTCTCTGGCCACGCCATGCAGGAGCCAACCTATCCAGTTCCAGAACATTCCAACAGTGAATGAGGCCATTTGTAGATGAAGAAGGCACCTCAGAGACATCAGACCAGAACACACAGGGGTGACTTCATAGTACGGACCCAGTCTGAAGCCACAGAGAAATGTGTCACTGGAAGAAACCCCAGAAGCCCTTCCCAGGCTTAGCATTCCCCACTCTGTAAAAGCCGTCCTGCTATTACCTGCCCGGTGGCCAGCGTGGATGTCTGACCAGCATCTGCCAGACCAGGCTGGTCTAAAGGAGAACCCAGCTTCCTTTAGCTAGAACCTCTTGCCCGGCTGTGAACAGCACTGGTTGTACTTCTGGATGCAGTGGGTGTCAGTCAGCCCCGCAGATGGCTTTCTAGAATGTGGAGAAGGTGGCACCCACAACCCAGTCCACACCCATCCAGCAGCACCTACGACTTCTTTCAGAAGGTGTCACGAGAGAAGCCTTGTTCTCTGGTGCCGTGCCACAGGTCCACAGCTGTGCCATGATATAATATGAGAATGCAGAGGTGATTACTGAGGTCATGCGAATGCAAAGATGAGCTCATTGATAAGAGGGCATCGGCACAGGTGAAACTCAGCGGGCACCCGGAGGATCGTGCCGCTTGGCAGTCCGTGCAGGGAGGGAGGGAACGTTGCAGCAGGAGCTCCGTTCTAAGGGTTCCGGCATTGATGACCCAATCGCTAACCCACTGGTATCCTCTACATCCAACCCGCCTCCTCTCCTGAGCCGTTGGGAGGCAGGGAGGCCAAGGTTTGGCTCCCGGCTCCAGGGACGCGGTCCCTTGTCTAACCCAGTGGTGATCTTAGCACCCGGCCAGCTCAAGGCCTGAGGGACAGCTTCAATTTTAGGGTTTGCTTTTTGCCTCTTCTGTGCAATGCAAGCTTTCTCGATAAAGGGAAAACAAAGTCCAACAAAATGAATCAGTTGGGAGTCTTTGAGAGTCCTGGGGCCCCTTCTCTCTCCATCTGTCCCATGGTCCCTCTGGATGCCCTCGTCCTATTCGTGCTTTCCACACCCTATCCTGCTATCCTGACGTTGCCATCTGCAGCTGGATCTCTCCATCTCCACCTGAAAATGTAGTGAAAATCTCAAAACCGGATTCTTGCTTCTGATCCCAATCTGTCCCTGCCCCAGCAGTATATCTGCCTTCCAACGAACGCTACCCACGCAGCTGCCCGAGCCAAAAAGCGAGGTGTCATCTTCTCTGGCTCCCCCTCTCCCTGCCACATTCAACCCAACAGCCCCCTTCTCTCTACCCCAAGTCCCCCACCCCCACCCCGGGGCTCCTGCCTCTAGCCCTGCTCTCCGTCTCTGCTTGCAGCACCCCTACCTCCCCAGAGGGGCCCCCAGGCCGCGACCTCCGCTCCAAGGCCACCCTGGCCCGCCCTCCCCGCCGCTCCGCCCTTCCCACGGCTCAGCCGCGTCTCCGCCCGCCCCCTCCCTGCGGGACCCGGAGTCTCTGCTTTCTCGCCGACTCGTTCTTTCGTCGCGTGAGGGCGCTCGCGGGGCGTCGGACGGAGCGGAGCTGGGCTGGCCGCCGGGCGCAGACGCGGGGCTGCGGGGACGCGCTTCCCCAGGACCCGCCCTTGGGCAGCGGCCTCAAGACCTCGGGGCGCCGGGGTCGGTGGGGGGGGGGGGGGGCCCTCGGGAGGTGCAGGCGGCCCCGCCGCTCTTCGGTGTCCCCCGGGCCCTCGCGGAGGGACTTCCTGGCGAAGCAGCCGGTTTCCCAGACCCCCGGAAGCTGCGCTGAGAGCGGCCCCTTGCAGCTTGGCGCGCGCAGTCACGGCCCTGGGACATGGACTCCTAACCCTGCCCTCGCCACGTGCCCAGGGTCAGGACGTCCTTCCTGGGGTGGTCACGGGGGTGGCCACCAGCCTCCCGGCGGCAGCGCCCCGCCCCGCCAACCAGGTCCTCCAGCTCTTCTCCCCGTGCACTCGGCTCCCTTCAGCCCTGCCTGGCCGGATTGGGGAGGGGGGTGTCTCAGGATGCTGGGGCCTCACTCAGAAAAGGAAGATCCGGGTCGCACGCACCCAGGGAGGTGGCCAGGCATCGGAGCGACTTAGGCAAGGTAGGCACTGATGTGGAGAACAAAGGCTAAAGAAGAAAATTAAACTTCCTTATAACTTGGAGCCATTGACAAGTACTTGGGACGGGCAGAGTGACCTCCCTCTGGGAGTTTAGATGCCTCTATGTTAATTCTTTGCTGGGGTAAAAGGCAACCTTAGTTTGACATTAGCCCAACCTCCAGGATCCTGTAAAAACCCCTTGGAAACTTCCTTTATCTCTAACACACACACACACAAACACACACCTGCCGAAGGTATAGGTTAGCCGTCTTCCTCCAAGCATATGGCCCCTGGTATACATCTGAAGTGTCTCCTGAGTAAGGTTTTACTAGACAGTAAATGACCTTTTCCTAACAGCAGCAAGCCCCTCAAGGTCCTGAAACCTTGCTTCCAAATCCGTAGAGACTACCCTGTCCCTGACCCCCTCCCAACTTGAAAGTATATGATCAGTCACCCCTCACAGCCCCAGTGCAGCTCTTCCTGCCCACAGGTCCTGTCCCCGTGCTTTAAAAAAAACTACCTTTTTTGCACCGAAGACACCTCAAGAATTCTTCCTTGACCCCAACATTTTCTTTTTTTTTTTTTAATGTTTTCTTTATTTTTGAGAGCGCGCATGAGTGGAGGAGGGGCAGAGAGAAGGGGACAGAGGATCTGAAGCTGGCTCTGCGCCGACAGCAGGGGGCCCAATGTGGGGCTTGAACTCACGACCCACGAGATCATGACCTGAGCCGAAGTCAGACACTCAACAACTGAGCCACCCAGGCGACCCCCCGACAGTTTCACATCAGGAACGTCTGAGCCTGTTTACCCATCTCTGCAATGGGGCTGCCAGCGTAGGCTTCTTGAGGAGACCGGCAGAGCCCCAGGAAGCACCTGCCCGCAGCACACTCCGTAGATTCCAGTGGCCCATAGAAGATAGGCGGCAAACACATCCCGCTTCTCAGCTCAGGTTGGGGCGTGGGGACTCTTGGTGTCGGGGGTGGGCTTGGCAGGGGCAAAACCCTGCGTCTGACCCCAGCCCTTCCTGCCCGACCTGGGTGCTTGGGGTGACGGGCTGAGAGGGCAGCTCCCTTTCCCTCTCCTCCATCTTCGGGACCCTTCCTAGCATCGGGGACTAGCATGGGACACCCCGCTACAGGCGGGCGGCTGAGACGTACCCCGCTCTGCGCACGGTGGGCTGGATCCACCGGCTACAAATTGGAAGACTAAGGCAGGCTCCGAGTCCCGCCGTCCTCTGCCCGGCCCGGTTCCCCGAGAGGCCCTTCCTGGAGACCCAGGGGGCACGGCCGGAGGGTGGCTGCGTCAGGGCGATGGGGGTCACGTCGGCACTCGTGCACAGCTGCCCCTCGGTCGTACTGCCCGACAGAGGTGACTCGGTCCTGGCGACCCTGGCCCCAGGCGGGTGGGCACCTGACACGCTGGGCGGAGAGCAGAGAGCTGGGTTCGTGGTGGCCTCCACCCCGTGACCTTTGGCTTTGCTTCAGGGACTTCTGGAGTTAAAATGGCCGGTTTGAATCTCTGCGGGGCCGTTTGTCATCTGAGCATCTCCATAACCAGACGAATTTCCGGGAGTGGGGCACTGGCGCCTCCTCTTGGCTCCTGGACGGCGCGGCAGGTCCCCGACCTGGGCGCCTGTGGGCGCAGCTTCCCGGGGTGGGAACCGCGCCCAGGAACGCCACAGGAAGCTCAAACAGGCTGGGGCCGTGGAGTTCCCGAATTTGGAAACTCTTTGGGCAAAAATGTGTCCGACTCACTGCGTGATGCCGGGGTCGAGTGCAGGAAGTGGTGACGGAGGGGGCGGGAGGAAGAGGCCCAGGGAAGGCGCGATTTCCAGGCCCGCTCTGCTCTGCTCTGCCCCGAGGGGAAGCAGTGCCGCCTGGGCCCTCCGGGGGCGGCCCCAGGGCCCTGCACCCCAAACCCTCCAGCTCAGGTTCTGGCTTCTCCTTCCACCCTCTCTCCTCCCCCCTCCCTGGCCTAGGCAACCGCTAGGTTCTCTGCCTTTGTTTCACGGTCTGAGTAACGTAATTTATAGTTAATAGTCTTTTCTGGTTGTAAAATTAATACGTGGCTGTTGTAAACAATTTAGAAAATAGAGAAAACTATTTTAAACAGTTAAAATCCCTTTGATCCCCTTGCCCAGAGGTGCCTCCTGCCACCTTTTCCCGCCGCTTTCTGAGTCTTGCCTTTTTTGACTTGGAATTTTCATTGTTGCTCAAGTGCGGAAAGGGTTAGGTCTCCCTGGTGCCCATGCAGCACACAGCCTAGGGGCTCCGCCCGGCCCGGCCTGCAGCCCATGTGACCTTCAGCGGGCAATTCCCCTTGGGGATGGGGTCACACCTGGGTCAGGGCCAGTGTTCCCTCCCCCTGCTCCACCTCACTGTCACCCCACTCAGTCAGCTCCTGGGTGCCTTGCCAGAATGACCTCTCCCTCTCTCCTACTGTCTGTCATTCATCAGCCCCCAGTGGGCTGGGCACCTGGCCCTGACACCTGCCCTGCCCCCGTCTTTCCAGGCTCTTCTGAGAGCTTCAGGTACTTCATCTCAGCGTCCCGAGAGGCGGACCCTTCAACCCCACTGTACAGATAGAAAAGACACCTTTCAGGAACTGGGCGACGGCCATGCAGCCACCAGCCCCGCGGGGACCCGGGACTGCAGCCCAGGCTTCCCAGAGCCCAGGCATGTGGGCCACCACTGCTCCCCTGCCCGGCGGCCTCCAGAAGCAAGACTGACCCGGGGGCCCCACGAGGGAGAGGTGCCGCTATTCCCTTGAGGGACAGAACAGGAAGGAGGAAGAAGACTGCTCCCCAGCCTGCAAGGTCTCCCCAGGTGAAGAAGGGTGAGATCTTTCCGGACAGGTCCTTCTGGGCTCTCGACTGGGGCCCACAACCAAAGGGGAGGGACGGGAAGCAGGTGGACAGAAATGGAGCACTTCATTGGAGTGCTCCCAATGGAGACTGGGAAAGAGGCTCCCAGCCCCAGCCGGATGCCCGCAAGGGTGATGTGGACCCAGGTGGGGCAGGCACACGATGGATCACCACCTCTGGGGTGTGGGGGGAGTTGGGGAGCCACTTGAGATGCCTCATTCTCCCCTGTGGAAGAGGAGGAAACTGGAAACCGGTGGGAGAGGCCAGGGGAGAAGCTTTCTTCGGAGAGAAAAAAGGCCCCTAGGGTTCACTTCAGCTTCAGGTGCTCCCGGTTCTGTCCCCCGCCCCACCCCCAGCTCTGATGTTCTCGTCAGCCTCCTCCCCAGCACCAAGTGCCTTCTGGGTGCAGGCCTGGTGGGGGCCTGAGGCTCAGAGTCCGGTCTGGGCTGTGTCCCCTGCTGATGATCAGACCACCACAGTGTGTGTTAGTGGGACACGCAGGCCCCACCCCAGGCCAGGATCCGGATCCAGCAGGCTGGGCGCGGACCAGTGGGTCTGCATTCCTGACAGGCACCCAGCCGAGCACCTAGGCCGGGATTTCCAGGTCCTGGGTGTAGTCCCTCCTCTCCCACACACTGTCCTCTGTCCCCAGAGAGTCACTGGTCTAGAGCAGGGTTCTGCCTGTTTTTGGGTGCAGCTAAGCTCATTTACATACAGATGGTCTGTGGCTGCTCGGGTGCCACAGGGGTCGAGCTTCTGCTGCAGCCGTGCGACCAGCAAAGCCAAAGTCATGCAGGACCTGCTCCTCGGTCACCTTCTCAGGGCCAGGCGCTGTTCTGTGTCCCCACTGGCCTGGAACTCACCCAGGGATGTAAGGCCAGTGATCACTGTCCTCGCTGGCCAGCAAGGGGCCTAGGGCCAGAAGGGGCCGCTTGTCACCCAGCCACACAGCTAGGCAGCCACCGGGTCCTTGTCCCTCACCTCTACACGACTGACACGACACATTTGTGGGGGAGACGGCATTCGGGCTGGACCCTTTAGGATGGGAAATGCAGGGGCAGGTAGGGAGGGCTTCAGAACTGACCATTCAGGAGAGATAACACAGGTGAGTTCAGGGATGAGACAGGTCATTACATTTGGCTAACGCATGAAGCCCTGGTGGCGGAGGGAAATGGCAGCTTTCTGGTGTGCCGTGCCCGGGTGGCTCAGTCAGTTGAGCCTTCGTGGTTCATGAGTTCAAGCCCCGTGTTGGGTTCTGCACTGACAGTGCGGAGCCTGCTTGGGATTCTCTCTCTCTCTCTCTCTCTCTCTCTCTCTCTCTCTCCCCAAAATAAATAAATAAGCTTTTAGAAAAAAATAAAAGAAAGTGAACCTGCTAGAAACCTTCCCAGGGAGCCTGGCTGGAAAGAGGTGTGAGAAAGTTTCTCACATGTTCCTCCAAAATCTCAGCCTGCCCTGAAAGCCACCTTCTGGGGCAGGGCAGGGCCAGGTGCTGCCATGCCCAGTGGCCCTGGAGGCCTCGGTGGCCGTGCCTTCCTCTGTATCCTTCCTTCATGCTCTCAACATTCGGGGAAGCCAGGTTCTCATTTGCACTGCATTTCCAGGAGGAAATGGAGGAAAGAATTTAATTCCTATCTATTACATGCAAAGAAACCAATGCAGAAAAAGCAAATTGTTTCCCCCCAGGTTCAAAAGTTAAAAGGTAGAAGCAGAAAATTCAACAAGAAAAAATTTCAGATATAGACACTCCCCTCAAAAAAAACCACCAAAAACCAAAACAAACAACAACAACAACAACAACAAAAAAACTTGCTATAATTGTATTGGAAGCTCCATATCGCTGGGAACTTGTCTCTGTCATCTTTTTATGATTTGCTACTTTACGTTTATTGGGCACATGCTGTGTGTGCCTGGCCCTTTGTGGGATGCTTTCACATGTCTTCATTTGTCCTCACAATGAAGGGAAGGGGTGAGGGAAACTGAGACCCAGAGAAGGAAAGGGATTGAGTGTCGAGAGACTACTACCACTCCCAGTGGCTTGTCTGTTGGACCCCAAGTGAAAACTGCTCTCTTAGCTCAGCATACATGCCCCCAAACTAGGCCCCTGGGGCAAGAGGAGCTTAGAAGGCAATCATGAAAACTGAGTCAATTAACATAGGGTCAGAAGGTGCAAAGTTGCTTTGACAAAGGCACCACAGACTTTTGGTGAGCACACGCTACTAAAGATGTCCACAACTGGCTATATTTGGCATTGGTAGAAACCATAAACTGAACAGGAAATGGCAATTTGATAAGCATCATAAGGAGAGGAATGACCCTGGGACCTGGGTTAGGGCTAGGTGGCCCCTTTGACCTACTGGAGCCCCATGGGTCAGCCTGGTATTCGTAGCGAAAGGAGAAATTAGATTCTAGGGGCCTGGGAAGGCATTATGGCCTGTTGTGGTGATGAGGATGTTAGCTACTCACACCCCTGCCCGTCCCTCACATCTCTGTAGAACAATAAACAGTTTCATTTTTCATCCAGGCTCAGTACTTTTATTATTCTAACCACGTAAATGTGCACTGCTGAGCCAAGTGGACATTCTATAATTACATCTTCTTCTTTATGCAACTTTCTGGTTTTCCCCCAGAGTTGATCATTGCTTAACTTTTTCTGGCTCAATTTCCTTTGAATTTAGAGCCAAACTCTTCTGCCCTCCAACAGGTTTTCGGCGTCAAGCCTGTTGGTTAATCTTTCTGTTCTGATGAGTGTTGAGCAGCCCCCTCAAGCTGTCCTTCCTTTAGGTGAGTTAGGAAACCAGGAATGCTTCCCCATGGAGGGAAGCTTGACGTGAAGGTAGTAGTTGGGTGGTAAGTGGGGATGAGGGTACCTAGGCCAGCATTCAGGACAGTAGGTGGCTAGAAATGACTCTAACCTCTCAAATATCTTCCCTACTTTCTATGCTCACCTGGCTGCCCCAGCACCTATGTGGCCTGGATTACAGTAAGCATCTCCATTGCTCTGGCAGAGTGACTTTTTGCCCGTTTGTAAGGATCTGTGGGAGATCCAGTGAGAGAACTATCTGGAGCACTTACGAGGGCAAACACTGTTTTCTGCTCTGTTCTTCTCACCCCCACTGGAGCGTGCTTGCCTCCAGCCTCTGCAGCTGTCTCTGCTGGCTCCTCCACCCCCTGCCTCCCCCACAAAAGGAGCAACAGCTGAATCAACATTGCAGAAGGAAGTTACTGGTGGGAAGAAATTAAAAAGAAAACAAAAGCAAGGATGGGGGAAAGGTCAGGAAAAGGCAAGAGCTGGGCCAGAAGGAAGTTAGCAAAGGAGTGCAAGATAGGGGGGTGTGAGCTGGGAAAGAGTTGTCACAATCATGCTGTTGACCCGAATGCCATCATGACACCCTCTCGAGGGCCAAGCTTGCTTTCTGCCTTTTGAGTGCTGGGCGGTTCTTTCTCTGGTGCCTCCTCTGATGGGTGGGCCCCAGTTCTCACATCTTGCTCATCACACCCACACAGCATCGTGGGCTGTGGTGCCTGAGCCTCCAACCTTCTCCCAGCATCAGCTAAAATGCTGCAGCCCTGCCTGGGATTCACCATAAAAGGAGCCCGGAACCCTTTGCCTCACATTCTCCATCAATAAAACGTTTCTTAATCTTCAAACTCTCACAAAGGAGCCCCCTCTGGTCCTCTTGGTGCTGTGTGTCGTGGGGATGCTGCTGGGTGGGAAGTGGGGCTGGGGGTGCCCAGGCCAGTAAGGGGATGGAAACATCCTTCCTCTCATCTCTCCCTCCTTTCTACATCACTTGACTGTCCCCTGCCCCCAACCCCATGCCAGGACCACTTTGGCAGATCCCTACTCGTTCTGCCTTACACCACTGTGACGTGCTTGTCCCTGAACTGGACCGTGTCATTCTGGAGGGCACAGGCTGTGTGCTCAGTGTTAGGCCAGCCACCACGACCTCAAAGAGCACCTGAGGAGATAAAGTTGACTTACTGGAAGGTTTGGTGAAAGTGACTGCAAATGGAAGGTATTGGCTGACTTAGGGGAGAAAATTACTCCCAGAATTCTGTTGTCTCATCCCTGGCCTCAGCTTTTTCCGAAATACAAAGCCTCGTCTCCTCTCTTGTGCTCATGCCCCGCAAAGGCCTCCAGGGTTTGGGTCATCATGTTCTTGGTTTCACACTGTTATTCTTTTTTTTTTTTTTTTTAATGTTTATTTCTGAAAGAGAGAGACAGAGGGCAAGTGGGGGAGGGGCAGAGAGAGGGAGACACAGAATCCGAAACAGGCTCCGGGCTGTCGGCACAGAGCCCGATGCGGGACTTGAACTCACGACCCGAGCTGAAGTCAGACGCTTAACCGACCGAGCCACCCGGGCGCCCCTTACACTGTTATTCCTGAATGGAGAAGCTCCTTCACACGAACCCCAGGACTCCCCATCTGCCGCTTTCCTGCCAGAGCCGCTGGCACCAGGCCCTGCTCTCAAATGCTCTGTGGTGCTGGAGACTGGACACGCCATGGTTTATGTAGCCACTTCCCTGTCACCAGATGTAATTCAATTACATTTTATACCGATCGTGTCCCCATAAAGACACGAATACCTCGTAGTCCCGGTTGTGGCTGTCAGGAAAGGGTGCTTCTGAGACGAGGAAATTGGTGTGTACGTTATACATGTAAATACGTCGTGCCATTGCCTCTCATTACCTCACCATCTTTAATCGGTCTTTGCAAATTTGCCCTTGTGGGAAATAGTATCTCGTTATCTTCGCAGTGCCTGCTGAGTCTCTGTTTTGCTGGCTTTCTGTACCTCCCCCTGGCTTTCTTCGCTTGGCGTAATGCTTGGGATTCGTTCATGTCATTGAATTTCTTTTTTTTTTTTTCTTTTTTTAATTTGAAAGAGACAGAGCATGAATGGGGGAGAGGAGCAAAGAGAGAGGAAGAGAGAGAATCTTAACCAGGCTCCACACCCAGTGCAGAGCCCGACGCAGGGCCCCATCTCACAATGCTGGGATCATGACCTGAGCCAAAATCAAGGACTGGTTGCTCAACCGACTGAGCCACCCAGGCGCCCCATGTCGTTGAATTTCTAACATGTGCATCGAATACCATAAATTTCCCTCGAGGCACTGCTGTACCTATATTCTGTGGATATGATATGTGGTATTTCATTTGATTCCATTCAAAATATTTTCTAATTTTTTTGAAAAAAAATTTTTTTAACGTTTATTTATTATTGAGAGACAGAGAGAGACAGAGCATGACTGGGGGAGGGGCAGAGAGAGAGGGAGACACAGAATCTGAAGCAGGCTCCAGGCTCCGAGCTGTCAGCACAGAGCTCGACATGGGGCTCGAACTCACAAACTGCGAGACCATGACCTGAGCCAAAGTCGGACACTTAACCGACTGAGCCACCCGGGTGCCCCAAAATATTTTCTAATTTACCTTGAGGCTTCCATTTCACCCACAGATTACTCAGGAGTCTGTTGTTTCTGGGCACCTGGGAGGCTCAGTCAGTAAGCATCCGACTCTTGATTTCAGCTCAGGTCATGATCACAGGGTCATGGGATTGACCCCATGTTGGGCTCCATGCTGGGCGTGGAACCTGCTTGGGATTCTCTCTCTCTCCCTCTGCCCCTCTCTCCAACTTGTGTTCTCTCTCTTAAAAAGAAAAGAAAAAGAAGTGTGTTATTTCTTCGGAGATTTTTCTAAATCTTTCTGTTGCTTATTTTCTGGTTTAATTCCAGTACAGCTAGAGAACATACTGGGCACGATTTCACTTCTCTTCAATGTGTTCACATCTATCTTATGGCCCAGGAGACAGTTCTCCTGGGTGAATATGACACACATACATCCGCGACTGCTGGCTGGAATGTCTTCGGTCCTAACTGCTGATGGTGTTCTCAGATCTGTGTGCTCGCTGCACTTATCTGCCTTTTTTTTTTTTTTTTGTAGGCTTCACACCCATCGTGGAGCCCAATGCAGGGCTTGAACTCGCAACCCTAAGATCAAGACCTGAGCTGAGGTCAAATGCTGGATGCTTCACTGACTGAGCCACCCAGGCGCCCCTGTCTGCTTTTTATAACTGAGCGCTGAGAGGGGCATTGAAGGCTCCAGCTGTAAGTGGGTGTTCACCCCTTTCCTCTCAGCTCTCTAACGTTTCTTTGTGTGTTGTGAGCCCTGGTGTTAGATGTGTGCCTGTTTACAATCCTTACATCTCACTGGGTTGACCCTTTATCGTTAAGTAAAGCCCCACCGCACAACTGGTGGTTTTCACTGCTGTGACGTCTACTTTGCTCGACAGGCACATAGTCCTTCCCGTTTTCTTCCGATTCGCATTTCCATGGTACAGCTCCCCCTCCCTTCTTCTCTCCCCACCCGCACCATCACACTCAGAGTGCGTTTCTTACAGCCGGAAGAGCTGGGACGTGTTTCAGAAACCCTATCTGCTGCTGTTGGCCTTGCCATCATTATATTTAGGCCATTTACGCTTAATGTAATTATTGGAATGGTTGGATTTGGATCTATTGTTTAAATCTTTGTTTTCTGTTTGTTCTCTTTGTTTTCCACTTTCCTTTCCTTCTCCTGCTTTCTTTTGGATCGTAGGAGTGTTTCTAGCTTTGCATTTTAATCTATCAGCTGGCTTCCTGACTAAGTGTTCCGCTGGCTGCTCTAGAACTTATAATATGTGCCTTATACACTGCATTATCTACTCAAAAATTAGTATTTTACCACATCTGGGGGAATGTGGTAGAACTTAAAAACCATGCGGATTCCTTTACTGCCATCCTTTTGCTGGTGTGTCACGTATTTTGTATCTTACATGCGTGGAACCCTCACCGGACAATGTTATACAGCTGGCCACTGAATAACACAAGTGTGAATGGTGTGAGTCCATCTATGTGCAGATTTTAAGAATCAATACAGTATAGCACTGTAAATGCATTTCCTCTTCCTGATGATTTTCTTAATAACGTTTTCTTTTCTCTGGCTTACTTTATTGTAAGAATACAGTATATAAAACGTATAACCTACAAATGTGTGTTAATCGACTTGATCGACTAAGTCAAAAGTCATACATGGATTTTTAATTTTGGGGTGGCAGTCAGCACCCCGAACCCCTGCATTTTTCAGGAGCCAACTGTAATTTTTTTCTTTTTTTCTTTCTTTCTCTTTCTTTCTTTCTTTCTTTCTTTCGAGAGAGAGGGAGACCCAGAATCCAAAGCAGGCACCAGGCTCTGAGCTATCAGCACAGAGCCTGACGTGAACCTCGAACCCATGAACTGCAAGTCAGATGCTCAACCAACTGAGCCACGCAGGCGCCCCGAGGAGTCAACTGTAATTTTTATCAACATATTTTAAAGACCTTAAGAAGAGAAAAGTAGCCTCCAAATACAAAAATTGTATTTACGCAGATATTTCCCATTTCTGTTGCTCTGTCTTTATTCCTAAATGTCACATTTCTGGTATCATTTCCCCCTGAAGTCTTAAGATTGCTTTTAGAGCTTACCTGCTGGGGACTAATTTTCTTGCTTTGCTTCTGTATGACAATGTCCTTACCTCTCCCTCTTTCATGGGGAATGTGCTGCCGTGGAATCCAAGGCCAGCAGCCCTCTCCTTTGAGCTCTGTGCCACTGTCTTCTGCCTCTGTGGTTTCTGGTGAGAAATTTACAGCTACTCAATACTTGTTCCCCTGCGTGTAATGTGTCATTTTTCTCTGCATGGTTTTGAGAATTTTCTCTTTATCTTTGGTTTTCCGCAGTTTGAGTGTGATGTTTAGGCTTGATTTTCTTTGAGTTTATCCTGTTTGAGGTTTACTGGACTTCTTGAATCTGTAAACTTATATTTTTCAGCAAATTTGGGAAGTTTTCAGCCATTATTTCCTCAAATGCTCTTTCTGTCAACCTTTCACTCCTGTCCCTCTGGGACTCCAACAATGCAGATGCTGGAACTCTCGATGGCATCCTGCAGGTGTCCGGTCTCTGTCTTTGCCAATCTCTTTTTTCCTCTTTGTCATTCATACTGCTCTTCAAGTTCACTCTCCTTCTGTCTGTACCATTTTCCTAGTAAGGCCATTCGGTGAATTTTTTATATCTGTTATTGTGTTTCTAAATGTAAATACCCATTTTACTCTTTTTCATAGTTTTTAAATCTCTGCTGAAAATTTTTCACCTTTGTTTTTGTTTCCAGAGTGCTTTCCTTACTTAATGGAGCATATTTATGGTAGTTGACTTCAATGCTTTATTTGATCATTTCAACATGGTGGTCATCTCAGAGTTGGCATTGTTTATTATCTTTTACCTTACAAGTTCTTGCAGTTTTCTTTGGTATTATTGTTGTTTGAGTACTTCCGGATTGTATTTTACACATTTTCAATATTGCTTAATTCTGGATCCTATCACAGTCTTCTCCAACATTGCTCATTTTGCTTTTGCTGGCAGGTCAGCTTGATTAGGGCAGAGCACAAATTCAGACCCACTTCCTGTGGGCTCTGCTTCCCGCATGAGTTTAGTTCTCAGGCTTTGTAGTGCTATTTGGACCCATCTCACACTTGCATGCCCCTGGGTCCAGTCTTTGACCTTGGGAGTGGTCTACACCATGACTCAATTCTCAAAGCCTTTCCACACATGTCCAACCGAGGGGTGAGCCTGGAACTTGATACAAAGCTTTATGGGATCTCTTTCTTGACCCCCTTCTTATCGCCCACGTGCCCTGGCCTCCAGAGGCCTCCTTCCCTGCTCCTCTGGCCGTCAAGCAGGAGTTGTGACCCTCACCCCCTGCCGCGTGTGTCCTGTGCCTGCGTCACTCTGGGCCACAGTGAGGACAGCAGTAGCTTCTGCTGTTATAGCTGATGCTCCCACCTTCCTGGGAGCCCAGGTTTCGGGCAGGAGTTTGCCTCTGGGGCAAGACCGAGATGAAGAAAATGAAGCAGGACATCTTCCCCTCCTCTCTGCACCCATCAAGGCACTGCTTTCCCAGGCCAGGGGCCAGAGAGGAGGGCTTCTCTTGGCCACGCGCACCGTGTTGTTCTGGGGTGCAGAACACCTCGAGCTAAGCCAGGGGTCCTGGGCGGGGGGCAGGACATTCCCCTCCTATCAGCCTTTCATCAGGGTTTGATTTCTCACCCCAATCTGTCGGAAAATTGCTCTATTTCACCCTGCGTGATAGCGTTAGCTGCGATGAGTGGTAGAGACGGGGTGGAGCGTGCCTGCTTTGTCTCAGCCAGGGCTGGAAGCCGCTGGTGGCTTTTTTCTCCTAAATATTCTCCATTTTGTTTTATTTCCTACAGCTTCATTGGGGTAGAATTTACATGCCAATATTCACTAATCGTAAGTGTATACCGTGATGATTTTAGCAACTTTACGGGGTTGTGAAATCATCACCACAGCTCAATTTTAGCACATTTCCATTACCCCACACGCTCCTCTAGCTCGTGTGTAACCACTCCCTGTCAGTTCCTTTTTAAGAAAATGAAATATCTCAAGACTACAGAAAAGCGTGAAGACCGGCGTCACCGACACCCACGTACCCACCATCTGAGTCTGTCAGATCTTAACATTTGGCCTTACTTTGCCCAGTAGTTTTTCTCCTCAAAAATATAAAACTGGGGCACCTGGGTGGCTGAGTCGGTGAAGCGTCTGACTTTGGCTTGGGTCATGATCTTGCGGTCTGTGGGTTCGAGCCCCGCATTGGGCTCCGTGCTGCCAGCTCAGAGCCTGGAGCCTGTTTCCGATTCTGTCTGTCTGTCTGTCTCTCTCTTTCTCTCTGCCCCTCCCCCCACTTGCACTCCGTCTCTCTTTCTCTCTCAAAAATAAATAAACATTAAACAATTAAAAACAAAAAAAAAAACAACTATATAAAACTGAAAGCCTCCTCACTCCGTTCCAGGACCACTGCCCGCTGGGCCCTCAGAGGGGCTGGTGAGCGGGTGTATTGCATCCCACCACACACGTCCTTCTGCAACTCGTGCGTTAAAGAACCTCAGTGTCAAGGTTTTGAATGGCGTCCTGTGGATACATACAGCTCCAGATTAATAGTTACATCGCTGCTTATTCTCTCCCTGCGTGAGCCCGCCACGGCGTGCTGCCGATTCCTCTCCAGATTTGCCTCCAGTTTCTCAGGGGGCGGCGTTTTCCATCGATGCTGTCCTCTGGTCAGCATCTTCTTTTCTTATACCGTGTCCCTGAATTTGGCCGCCTGTGACTTCTGTGCTTTAGAACATGTTGAGATTTGGGGCGCCTGGGTGGCTGGTCGGTTAAGCATCCAACTCTTGGTTTCAGTTCAGGTCATGATCTCAAGGTTCGTGGGTTCGAGCCCCACCTCTGGCTCTGCGCTGCTGGTGTGGAGCCTGCTTGGGCTTCTCTCCCTCTCTGCCTCTCTCTCTGCCCCTCCCCTGCCATCTCTCTCTCTCTCTCTGTCTCTCTCTCAAAATTAAAAAGAAAATGTTGAGATTTCCTTTGTGGCTTAATACATGATGTGTTTGTCAATTAGGGAGAAGGGCGTCCATTCCCCAAATCCTCCGTAGGCCTGACTTGCATTTCTGTTTCATCTGTTCGTTTCTGCGACAGGTGTGTTCAAGATGTTCGCTGCGTCTGCTTATGTATCTGTCAGTTTCGTTCTATGTATTTCGCAGCTATTTTGTTCAGCACAGGAAGATCTGTGACTGCTTTCTGTGTGCATTACAAACTCCGTGCCCCCATCGTTCCTTAAGCACCGAATGCTTTTGGCCTTGAGTTGTATCTTTTGAGACCATTAAAAAAAATTTTTTTTTGACACTTATTTAGTTTTGAGAGACAGAGAGAGACAGAACGTGAGCAGAGGAGGGGCAGAGAGAGAGGGAGACACAGAATCCGAAACAGGCTCCAGGCTCTGAGCTGTCAGCACAGAGCCCGACGCGGGGCTCAAACTCGCGAACCGCGAGATCATGACCTGAGCCAAAGTCAGACACTTAACCGACTGAGCCACCCAGGCGCCCCTAAAAATTTTTTAAATGTTTATTTATTTATTTTTGAGAGAAAGAGAGAGAAAGAGTGTGAGTGGGGGAGGGGCAGAGAGAGAGGGAGACACAGAATCGGAAGCAGTTCCAGGGCTCAAAGTCACAGACCGTGAGATCACGACCTGAGCCGGAGTTGGACACGCAGACTGAGCCACCGCAGTGCCCCTTAAGAAGGCTTTTGGATGGCTCTCAGATATGACATGAAATATTTCTTATCAAATTGTCCATTGACGAGTGTGAGAAGCGGCAGTGGCCCCGATCTCCCGTTCCGGTTCCGTAGGATTTTTGTTTCAGATCGTCGATACTTTCACCGCTGTTTATGAAACCAATAGTTACGTACGCTTCATCATTTCTGCGAATTTCCTTGCTCACTTCTGTGGGCTCACCGCATACCCCTGCCGGGTTTATTCGACGGAGAGCATCTTCTGCGCAGAGAGTAGGGAGCTAGGTGTCTGAGTCCTGGCTCATCTGAACATGCCTGGTTTCATTTCTTTGGGAACCTAATCCATTCGTGTCTCCTCTCCTCCCCGCCATCCCCCCTCCCAGCCCCCCACCTCGTGGCATTTTCTTGCCCTCTGTTCTGTCCTTCGAGGGCGTCAGAAGCCTCCTGAGGGCACGCAGCGGCCTCTCGCCCGGCCGGTCGGGACCCGGAGCCCCTGTCGCTGGCACGTGCCCCTCTCTGTCCACGGGCCGCCGCTCCTGGGCTCTGGGGCTCCGCTGGGTGTGGGCATCGGCACCGCGTGTCTCCGTCTTCCAGCCTCCGTGCCGACGCCGGTCCTGCACTGCCCACCGGCTCACTCTCACCCTGGCATTCTGCTCCTCGGTCCCTGTCGTGCTTTTTATTTCCGCGACCGAGGTCTGGGTCCCCGGCACCTCTCCCTCTCGCCTCTCCTGTGAGTGCAGTCTGCGGGCCGGGCCCCTGCCCCTGGGTGCGAGCCCGAGGTCCTCCGTCCCTGCAGGGCACGGCCACGGCCTCGCCCAGGGGCGGGCCCTGGGGGCCACCACGCTGGTCCGAGGCGTGCTCCCCCCTCTCGCTGCCCCTCGCCGGTGGGTGGTGCGTGCACAGGGCAGGGCGAGGGGGCTTGGGCCGACTTCCTGGGACACCCCCACAGGGAGCCCGTGCAGAGCTCAAGGGCTGGGGTCTGATGGGCCACCTGTGGTGCAATCAGCCACTTGCAACTACTTCCTCCAAAGCAGTGGGAACAGGAAGCACTGTGCCCTCACCGCCGTCGGGGCTCGCGGGCCGTCTTCGCCGCGACAGCCCAGCCCGGTAAAGAGCAGAGCCCCCTCCCTGCCCCGCTGGGACACCCCACCGAGGTCGCCAGGGCATCAGCGAGGTGAGGGGACGGGGGGGGGGGGGGGGGGGGGGGGGCAGGGGTCGCTTTCCTAAAGGGGGACCGGTTGGGCCCGCGGCTCTTCCCCGGGGAGCGGCCCAGCCCTGAGGGGGGGCCCTGGTCCCCGCCACCCACCGTGGGCTCGTCCACTCCAGCCAGGGGGAGCGCTGTGCCCCCCGTGGTCAGAGCCACAAAGAGGCGGGGACGGCTGTAACTGGGGACAGGACCCAGGCGGGAGGACGGGGCGCAGCTCCGGGCCTCGGTCGCTGGGTCTAGGGGCTCTCGACAAACCACACGCACTTCCTGAGCCCCCGACACGGGGGCTGCGAGGCGTGGAGCCCGGAGGAGCCTGGAGGGCAGGCGAGACCCCCCCCCCGGAGGGGCCGGACCGCGGGAGCGCTGGCGGGCCTCGGCTCGCCTCCCTTTTCCTGCCCGAGACCCTCCTCACCACGCCTCTGAGGCTGGCTGTGGAGGTCTCTCCTCCCGCGGTGTGTGCGGTGAGTGTGAGCGAGAGCGGGGGTGCCTGTGGAAGGGTGAGAGGGTGCACACGTGTGTGCGTGTGTGAGAGCATTGTGTGAGCAAATGTGTGTGTTTATATAAGTATTTGAGTGTGAGGCGTGTATGTGTTGCCCGTGAGGTATGTGAGAGTGTGTTGTGTGTCAGGTGTGTGGAGGTGTGGGGGGTGTGGGTGTGCGTTGTGTGTATACTTGTGTGTGAGTGCATATGTGTACGGGCGTGTGTAGGTATGTGGGTGTGTGCAGGTGTGCGTTGTGTGTGTACTTGTGTGTGAGTGTGCGTGTGTGTATGAGGGTGTGTATGGGTGTGGGGGTGCATGTAGGTGTGCGTTGTGTGTACCTGTGTGTGAGTGTGCATGTGTGTCTGGGCATGTGTAGGTGTGCATGGTGTGTACTTATGTGTGAGTGTGCAGTGTGTATGGGGGTGTGTAGGTGGGGTGTGTGTGTGTAGGTGTGCATTATGTGTGTACTTGTGTGTGTGTGCATGTGTGTATGGGTGTGGAGGTGCATGTAGGTGTGCGTTGTGTGTACTTGTATGTGAGTGTGCATGTGTGTATGGGCGTGTGTGGGTGTATAGGTGTGCATTGTGTGTGTGCTTGTGTGTGAGTGTGCGTGTGTGTATGAGTGTGTAGGTGTGTGTGGACGTGGGGGTGCAAGGGGGTGTGCACCATGTGTGCGCTTATAAGCGTGCACGTGTGTAGGTGTGCATGGGTGTGGGGGGGTGTAGGTGTGTGTAGGTGTGCATGTGGTACGTGTGCATTTTCCTGCTGAGGGGTCCACCGCTTCTCTTGGACCGTCAGAGGTCTGCGAGCTCGGGCCAAATGCTGTGAAGGTGTCGTGTGAGAGCTGAGTTTTGGGGGACAGACACAGGTGTGTGACTAAGCCTCCCACAGCCAGGCTCCTGGGGGCCTGTCCCGAGGCCTCCTGGGAGTGGGGGGCCTGGAGCCGCGTCTGGGCCCCGGGGTCCCCCTGGATCCCGGCCGACACCGCCCTTCGGTCCCCTGGTCTCACCTCGTCCTGGCTCCCGTCCTCTTCCCCCAACCCAGGGCTGGGGTCCTGCTCTGCCGTCCCCGGCTGGGCTCCCCTCCTTTGGGGGCACCTGGGACCCTGAGTGGGCGAGGAGGAGGGGCAGCCAGGGGCGGGGTGGAAGGCGGGGGGACCCCAGGTTCTGGTGGCAGCGGCCGAGCCCACACCTCAGTGCTACATCCCAGGCAGGCACAGGGTCTCCCTCTGTGGGCACCTGATGTCCAGGTGACTGAGGGTTGTGCTGACTCCAGTGGCCCATGTGGGGTTTCTGTGAGGTTAGGGATCAGCTCCGCCGGGGAGAGGATGGGGTGGGAGGGCTGGGGCGGGCTGCTCAGAATGGGAGGGGGTAGAGTAAATCATTTCCCGAAGGCTCAGCCTCTGGCCTCTGTAGCAACCTGGGTGGAGCTCCCTGCCCTACAGTCGTGGCCGTGGCCGTGGCCGTGGCCGGCCTGCCCTGTGCGGCAGCAGGAGGCCCAGGGCAAATTACGGTCATCACCTGGGGCTTTCACGAGAGACGGGAACACTGACCACGGGCCTTGCAGACTGTTCCGAGGATGCCGCCTGCTCTCCGGGGATGGGAAGGACCTGTGTGCACCCCGGAGGAGGCCCCCCACCCGTGACGAGGGCCACCGGTAGTTCAGACTCCAGCTGACTCCACAATCGAATGTATAATTCAAACCCCACTTCCCGGGGGGGTCAGGCAGCCAGCAGCGCCCGGCTTCCGCGTGAGCCCCCGGCCCGGGTCCCCGGCGCGGCACAGACGGACAGACACGTGGCCCGTTGGGATATATCCACTTTTTCTTTTTCCGCGAACCTTGAGTTGCCCTGAACAGGCGCTTGCCCACTTTCGCCGCTGTGCGGGGCCCACAGGGTGGGCTTCACGGGCCGCTGTCCAGCTGCACAGGTGGACGGGAAGCCCGGCTCTTTGGGTTGGCTACTTGGCTGCTAGCCCGCCGCCTTGGTCAAATGTTTGTCAGCCGGCTGTGACGACTGCCCACCACCTTTCTTGGGACATTTGCCTCTTTATCACTGACTTTTTAAGTTTATTTATCTTGAGAGAGAGAGAGGGAGAGAGAGAAAATCCCATGTGGGCTCCACATGGTCAGTTCAGAACCCGACGTGGGGCCTGATCTCATGAACCGTGAGATCATGACCCGTTTTGAGTCTGTCTTCTTGATATTTCCTTCCTTAGTTTTATGCTCAGAAGGTTTCCTCACTCAGAGATACACTCTTCTGGTTCTGTTATCATTTTATGTCCCCGAATTCCACGGAGTTTACCCAGCCTCTGGTGTGAAGGAGGCCCCTTCCTGGGGAACCCCCACTTCTGCTCATCCCCTTTGAAGGCTGGGGTGCAACCCACTCCCTGTCTCTGACTCAGCCCCGGGCCACGAGCCAGGGTCACCCTGTCCCCCCCCCCCCCCCCCCAGCAGCACCGCTGCCATCTTGACCCTTCTTCCCCAAGCTGCTTGGCGATCATCATACCAAGGTCGTTGCCTTTTCCCAGGAAGCAGGTCTGATCTGTCGATTTTCGTTTTGTTCGCTTTTCCCATTCATGACTTCTGCCCTCGTCTGTGTATTTCCTGCCTCCCTTACCAAAGCTTTCCTGCTCTTTCCCCCACCTCTGCATTTCCGTCCCCGTACGTGCACCTGTCCTCACCTGCAACCAAAGCACATCGGGCATCTGTTTTCACGTCCCATCCTGCACAGAGGGTTTTCACCGCACAGAGGTGGAATTGCACAGAGGATGTTGTCTGCAAATATAATTTTGACTTCCTCTCTGACCTGAGAGGTGTTTATCACATTGTTTTAAAATTTCTTTTTTTAACGTCTTTTTATTTATTTATTTATTTATTTATTTATTTATTTTTTCAACGTTTTTTATTTATTTTTGGGACAGAGAGAGACAGAGCATGAACGGGGGAGGGGCAGAGAGAGAGGGAGACACAGAATCGGAAACAGGCTCCAGGCTCCGAGCCGTCAGCCCAGAGCCTGACGCGGGGCTCGAACTCACGGACCGCGAGATCGTGACCTGGCTGAAGTCGGACGCTTAACCGACTGCGCCACCCAGGCGCCCCTTTATTTATTTATTTTTGATGTTTATTTATTTTTGAGAGAAAGAGAGAGAGAGAGAGAGAGCAAGAGCAGGGGAGGGGCAGAGAGAGAGGGAGACACAGAATCCGAAGCAGGCTCCAGGCTCTGAGCTGTCAGCACAGAGCTCGATGCAGGGCTCGATCCCACGAACCGTGAGATCACGTCCTGAGCCGGAGTCGGATGCTCAACCGACAGCTATCCAGGTGCCCAAAGTTTTATTTATTTAAGAAATCTCTGCAGCCAGCGTGGGGCTGGAACTCACGACCCTGAGGTCAAGAGTCGCATGCTCTCCTGACTGAGCCAGCCGGGTGCCCCTGAGCTCTTTAAAATGTCTAGTTGATACGTGGGAGGGTGTCTCGTCTTCTTCCACATGCTGAGAAACTGGCCCTTGCAACGTGTGCCGTCAGACTTCGCGGGGTGAGGTGGGCAACGGTCGACGTGCCTCGCAGACACTTTTGTAGGGCTGGGGGTCCAGGGAGCGTACAGGCCCTGCGTCCTCTGGCCTCACTGCGCTTTCTGTGCCCTGGGTCTGTCCGGAGCGTCCGTGCTCAGCAGGTGGTGGCTCCAGCCGCCCCCGCGGAAGCCAGCTTCTGTCCATTCTGTGTTTTTATAGAACGCAGAAGCGACTCCATATCCATACTCTGCCTTTTGGTTTAAGAAGGCTGGTGCCTGTTTCAGATCCCTGGTAGACATGGGCTTTTTCACCATGAAACAGCTTTGAGTCCGCAGGCTCCGGGGATGAGTACCGCATGGGGGCGGCGGGGGGGGGGCTGCCTCCCATCTTTGAACTTCCTCGCCAGAGCCTTCCCCCTCGCCCACCCTCCATCACCTGATTTGGGCCCGTAAACCCAGGTCGGTGGGTTTTCTGACCCCAGAGGCCTGAGCCGTTCTGATGGCCAGTGAGCCCTGGGGACCTGGAGTGGCCTAACATGAGGGTTTGTACTTTTGCAAAACCTTCATCTTTTGATGTGATGTGGGCCGGGAGGGAACGGTCAAGAAAGAATTCTGAAGACGTTTTCTGTGCAAGAAGGTGGTTTTATTAAAGCACGGGCACAGGACCGTGGGCAGAAAGAGGGATACTGGGGGCGTCAGGAACAATTGGTTATATACTTTTAAGTTGCGTGGGTAGAGATAGAGGAAGTTTCCGAAGGGATTTTCTTCTTCATTTTTTAAATGCTTATTTATTTTTGAGAGAGAAACAGTGTGCGAGTAGGAGAGGGGCAGGGAGAGAGGGAGACACAGAATCCGAAGCAGGCTCCAGGTTCCAGGCTGTCAGCACAGAGCCCGACGGGGGGCTCGAACCCACGGACCGTGAGATCACCACCTGAGCCGAAGTCAGACGCTCAACCGACCGAGCCACACGGGCCCCCACACTTTTTTTGCCTTTTTTTCCGCCTCCTCTTTGACGGGAAACCTGATATGACACCAGCTTACTGTCCTGAGTCAGACCCTGTGCACTCCCTCGGCATGCTGCCCGAAGTTTTTTTCTTTCTAATGTTTCTGCTTTTTCTTGTCTTTTACCAAATATGGGTTGTGTTTGTGTGTGAGAGATTGGGGAGGAATGTAGCGTGTCGTTCTTCGGATGCTCCCTGCCCTCTCACCTGGCTGTTAAGGGCTTTACTCTTGCCAAAGGAGACCCTGGTCAGCTGCGTCCACTGGGTGCCTCGGGGCCCGGGTCTCTGGGTCTGGGGGGGCCGACCCTGCCCGTGACTCGGGAGTCACCACTTCCTGCAGTTTGGACCCAGGCTGTGCCAGCAGCCTCCTCGAGGGCAGAGTCCTCACAGCCGTGGAGGGCCTGGGGTAGCTCAAGCTGCCTAGACTTCGGGTTTTGCACCGGAGGGGCTGCGCTCGGGTCCGGGTCCGGGGAGGTGAGGCCTGGGGGCTGCTAGAGCAGGGTGCCCGCGCCTCAGGACTCCTGGCTGGGCCCTGGAGCCTGGGGTCCCCCTCCTTGCCCTGCTCAGCCGGGGCCTCCCACTTGCCCTCCAGCTCCCGAGCCAGGGTCCTGACGAGTCGGGTGCCCATGGGTGCCGGGGTGCACTGGAGTGCTCTCCAAGCCTGCCCCCACCCAGAGCTGCGGTCTCACAGGAAGCCGAGGCAGTGTGCCAGGGCGGCCATCAGGGCTCGGGCACCCACACCCTGTGCTGTAGCGGGAGCCGGGCTGCAGGACTGCACTCAGAGGGGGCCCGGTCTGTGTGGCTCCAGGATGCTGGTCTCAGGCGAGGCCTGGCCTCTGAGGGCCAGTCCTGCCTGCCGGGCAGGTGCACCGCAGCCCCGCCCCCTGAGGCCCAGGGAGGAGGGGGCTCCACCCGTCCCCACCCGCCCCCACCCGCCCGAGGCTGAGAGGAGGGCTGGCTGCAGGCCAGAGCCACCCTGTGTCGGGGCACCCCGCCCACCCCGCCCCCACCCCACCAGGCTGGGGGACACGTGGGTCCTCCGTGGCCGCCCCCATCTCCTGCAGGCCAGGATCGCGTGGAGAGAGGGCAGCCACAGCCCCCACCCGGCTTCCTGTGGTCAATGTCAGGACATCACAGCCTGTGGGCCGTCTTACCTCTTACCGTAATCAAGGCTCCCTCCCTCTCTGTGGGAGGAGTGTGTCGGGAAAACGGGAACCCAGGTTTACATCCTGCCGCTGGTCTCCGTTCCCCATGCGAGGACCCCAGGAGCTCTCGTGCTGGTTGTTGTGAATGTTTGGGGTCCAGTCTGTGGCCACAGGAGAGCACGTGCCCCTTCCCCGGGGCTGTGGCACGGGCTTGCCCTGCGGGAGCGCAGGCATGGTTGGGCACTTGGGGAGGGTCTCCACCCTCCACTTGGCCTCCTCTTTAGGGGGCCGCTACCCACAGACCGAATGTGCCTGGGGCGGTGGCCAGGTCAGCCCCGGGCTGGTCTGCACCGGCGGTCAGCTGTGGAATTTTGGAGGGGCCAGATGGAAACCGGGACCGGCCTCGCCTGAGCCCCACGCACCCACAGCGGGAGACAAGGGGCTTTCTTTCGTGAACGGGCTTGGCCGCAGTGAACTGAAAACTGCTGCCCGGGCCCATGTGGCCACTGCTATGACCCAGGAAGCCACAGTGCCACGTGGCTTCTGCAATTTTGACCCTGAACAGGAAGGATGGAGTGTTCTGTTTTGACATTTCTGGGTCCTGATCATAATATTGGTGGGGACCAGGGAGCAGGGGCACCTCCAAAAAGATGGGAACTTGAGACTGGACGGGGCTAATACGCACGGGAACCCCGCCACGGGAGCAGGGGAGCCCCGGCTGGTTCTCCGTCACCCAGAGCCTCTGGGTGCAGAGACACGGGTTACAGGGGTGCAAACGGGGACCTACCTACAGGCCGCATCTGAGCCCAGCAGGCAAGGCAGGGACCATGGGCCCTGGGTCAGGGCCTCTGCTGGCCCCGAGGTCACCCTCCTGGCCGGCCACCACCAGGCAGTGTCAGGGGGCGGGGAGCCCCAGGGCCTCAGAGGCCTGCCCTCGGGAGACGAGCCGGCCTTCACGTGACGTTCTGGGTGGGCTGTACTGATCTTTTAACGTTTATTCATTTTTGAGAGACAGAGTGTGAGCCAGGGAGGGGCAGAGAGAGAAGGAGACACAGAATCCGAGGCAGGCTCTAGGCACTGAACCGTCAGCACAGAGCCCGACGCGGGGCTCGAACTCACTCACAGACTGTGAGATCACGACCTGAGCCGAAGTCGGACGCCCGACCAACTGAGCCATCCAGGCGCCCCTGGATGTTTGCTTCTGGTAGAATGCGACCCCCTTCCTGCCTGCTAGCTCCCGATTCCTGGCTCCCCTACACCTTGTTTGCCTTCTTGGTCTGGTGGAAAGACCACGGCCAGCTGAGGATTTCTGAGACCTGGGGCATCGGTGCTTTGGGCCCAGCCAGGATCCGGCACCCCCAACCCGGGGCGCCTTCAGGGGAGGGTGGCATCCCGGCGAGGGAGGTGTTGCCCATCGGGCGGTGGGTTAGAAGGTGCCGGGTCTGCCTTGAGGAACCAGAACGAGAACCTGAACACCCGTCCCCAGCCTCGCCCCAACGACCTTGCATCTGGGAACATCAGGACCAGGCAGTGTCGGGGCCCTGTCCACGCCGAACGTCAGGTGCTGGGTGTTTAAGGACGGCAGGTGTGCGTCAGGAAACACAGAACGCTGGCGGCCTAGGGCTGTGGCCTCGGACAAGGCAGCAGTGGGCTCCGCAGCACCCACTTCCCCTCCCGCAGGGGCGTCTGAGCAGGGCGGCTGGCTAGGCTGGCTCCCGGCAGGTGCGCCCATCATGCTGGTTCTGCAGCTGCCAGGAGGCCCCGGGCCAGCCCAGGCTCTGCTCTGAGATCGGCACTCAGTTCACTGAGGACTCGGGCACACGGTGGCCGCAGCCCCCATCCACGGGTGCAGCCTCACACATGCAGCGTGCAGTGTGTGTGTGTGTGTGTGTGTGTGTGTGTGTGTGTGTGTGTGATGGGTGCAGCGGGGGGGGGGGGGGTGTCCCGGGTGTGCGCCTGCGTGCACATGTGTCCCTGGAGGGAGGCCCACTCCCTGCTCCTCCCTGGAGGCTGGTGGGCTCAGCAGTGAGCCCCACGCCGCTCAGGCCTCCTTTCCTGCTGCCAGCACAGCCGGCCTCGGGCACTCGGCCTCTCCCGGGGGCTGGCCACCCCGGGGCAGCAGGCACAGGGCCTTCGGGCGCCGCGTCTGTGGGCCAGCCAGCCGGAGAGTCTGGAGAGTGTGGGGTCCGAGGCCCCGTCACTGAGACCCCTTCCGTCCCCAGGACATGCTGTGCCAGCACTTCCCGCTCCTCACCCTGGTGGGTCTGCTCGCCCTCTGGTCCGGTGAGTTCCGCGCAGGCAGGGCCATGCGGTCCGTGCCGGGGGGGGGGGGGGGGGGGGAGAAAAGGGCTCGCCCCCTCCCCCCCCTGCATCCTCCAGGGCCGAGTTCCAGCCTTGGAGGGGCGGCGCCCCTGGGAACAAGTCCCAGGAACGGGCCTCAGTCTCCCTGCACTCCCCCTCCCGCGAAGCCTGGCTTCCTCCCACCCCTCCCGGTGCTCCGGCTGCCCCTCCTCCCCCACCCACCCCCTGACCCGCACCCAGCTCCGCCGCCCCGAGTGCCCCGCGGCTCCGTGTGGGGTTGGCCAGCGCAGGCCGCCGCTCACGGAGCCGCCTCATCTTGCCCCCAGCCCTCGGCCAGCAGTGTACCAAGTTCAAGGGCAGCAACTGCCGGGACTGCGTGGAGTCGGGCCCCGGCTGTGCCTGGTGCCAGAAGCTGGTAAGAGCCGCCTTAGGCTGCGCCCGCCGAGGGCCCCCACACCTGGCCTGCCTTTCCCCCCTTCCCACCCCCCCCCGCCGGGCGCCCTCTCTCTGCCTCTGGAGCTGCTGGCACCCAGGGGCGCCCACCCCTCTGTTTCCGGGGGGACGTGGGGGGGGGGCAGGCACAGCCCAGGGGCGCGGGACTGTCAGAGGGACAGGCAGACTTGGCCCCACCCGGGGCAGCCCCAGGGGAGGCGGACCCCTGCTCTGTGCCCCCTGCCCAGGCACGAGCCCTGACCACAGACCACAGACCACGAGGAGACACACAGGGAAGTGGACACAGCTTTCGGGGGAGAAGTTGTGGGCGGTTCTGTGTCGGGACCTTAACTCCTCCGCTGCGTTTTTTCGTTTTTATGTTTTACCCATAATAAGACCTCCAGGGCACAGTCCCTAAATTGACAGTTCCCGTCCCAGGCCCACCCTCCTCCTAGAGAGAACCCCTCCCTTGAGGGACCCTCAGCTCCTGACCACATCCTCCTCCCCTGGGACGCCCCCAGCTCCTGACCGTGCCCTCCCGCCCCGGGGGACCCCCGGATCCTGACCGTGCCCTCCCGCCCCGGGGGACCCCCGGATCCTGACCGTGCCCTCCCGCCCCGGGGGACCCCCGGATCCTGACCGTGCCCTCCCGCCCCGGGGACCCCCGGATCCTGACCGTGCCCTCCCGCCCCGGGGGACCCCCGGATCCTGACCGTGCCCTCCCGCCCCGGGGGACCCCCGGATCCTGACCGTGCCCTCCCGCCCCGGGGGACCCCCGGATCCTGACCGTACCCTCCCGCCCCGGGGGACCCCCGGATCCTGACCATACCCTCCCACCCTGGGGCACCCTTAATTCTTCATACTTCAAGGGTCCTTAACCACAATGCGTCCCCTCAGAGTACCACAAAACACTTTTCCAAGGCTCCACACTGCCAGTGGCACCTCATCACCCCTGCACGCTCTACGCAAAGTTTGCCAGTTGTTCCAATAATGCCTTCGATGGCATCTCCCTCTGTCTGTGTGGTGACCCAGGGTCACGCTCTGCACGTAGGTGTTCTGTCCCCCTAGTCGCCTCCAATCCAGGGCGCCCCTCGCTCTGCGTCATCACGTCATTGACATTTCCCCGGAGTTCAGGGGAGCAGGTGTGTGCAAGCCCTCAGCGTGGGCTTGCCCGGCCTCCCCTCCGATTGGGCCCAGAGCGTGCGTTTTGGCCGGAGCCCTGCCCGGGACTCGTGCTGTCACCGCGTCCCAACACTGGTGATGCCAGTGTGGACCGCCCAGCCGAGGGGGCGACTGCCCGGCGTCTCTGCCGTGATGTCATTATTCACTCCTTGCGGTTAGTAAGTAATTGTGGGGAGATGCGCCGAGGCCAGGAAACATTCCGCTCCCCGCCAGGCTTACACCCGCTCAGGTTGGCACCCGTAGGTGATTCGGGCACGAATCACTTGTCACTTGGAGGGCTGCCAAGTGGTGGCGTCCACTTCACGGACTCCCGCAACGGCTCCTACAGTCTCTTCTCTCTCATCAGTGTGGACCCCGTAGATTTTTATTTTACTCAATAGCTTTACAATCTATCGCCGTCATTCTGAGGCTCAAATGGTTTCACATTTGGCCACTGGGACCCTCCCCCTCCCCCCCTCCCCCCCTCCCCGCCAGCCTGTGCCCTCATCACTTTTTTTGAGCACTTTCTTACTCCAGAACAACCAGACACTCCAGGCCCAGCCGCACTCTCCTGGCCCCAAGGGTGGGATCAGACATTGCTCTGAAGGTTCTGGTTCCCTTTCTCGAGAAGCCTGCCTCCGGATAGCTGCAGTACACGTCCTCCTTTTCTCAACCCTACGAGGCGGGGGCAGCGGCTTCCGAGTTGCCAGCCCGCACCCCGGCCACCAGCAGCCTACAGAGAAGTGGGGTGTGGTGGGGTCTCTCTGCTCGGATGCGGCACGGCCACAGCCCGGGGGGGAAACCTCTGCCAGCCAGTTGGATTTCTCCCTTCCCTTTCGTGGGCTCGTTCCATTCCTTGGGGATACAGCTGGCCTCGCTTCCTTCCACGGGGATCCCGTTTGGGACTCTGTCTGTTCCTGTGGATTTCGCTTTATGTCTCAAGTACTTCACGCACCGACAGAGCTCCAAAGGGACAGACAGGCAGCCCAGGAAGCGCCAGCCCTCGTGGCCCCTCCGTGGCCCCGGCTGTACCAGGCCGGCCTCCCGCGTGGCCGCCTTACCCTTCCTGAGCCTCCTTCTGTGAAAGGAGCAGAGAGCCGCACACCTGTCTTTAGCGTGTCCTCCCTTGGTGCCACCGAGCGCGGGCCCTTCTCCTGCCCCGTGCTGTCAGAACCCAGGGGTCTTCGTGGGGTCGTGAGGACACTGCCCTGGACCCACCAGGGCTCCCCGGGTGCCACGTGCCTTTTCTCAGGGCAGAGCCTCCGATGAAGGCTGCTGAAGGGCGTGGACACCCCTGCCGGGTGCTCCCGGCTCTGGGGCTGCTGAGGGACCCCGCCATGGGCCAGCCCGGGGCTGGAGACATCGGTCCTTTGGTCATCTCTGCTGCCGGAGGCAGTGGAGGGCAGACGGCTGGTTCCCAGACCGGGGGGACCTAGGAGCCCCACGGAGGGGCCACTGGAAGGCAGGTGTCTTCCCGGCTGCCCAGCCTCCCGCCCGCCCCACCCCCACAAGGACACCTGTCTTGAATCCCAGGTGGGAATAAGGCGGGTCAGCCTCCTCGAGTGACCCCGAGGGCCAGTCTCATGCAGCACCCACAGTGTGGCCCCCACATTTTCTCCACCCTCCTCCTGACTCCTGACCCCCGATCCCACCCCCAGAACTTCACTGGGCTGGGGGAGCCAGACTCCGTTCGCTGTGACACCCGGGAGCAGCTGCTATTGAAGGGATGTGCAGCCGACGACATCATAGACCCCAGGAGCCTGGCCGAGACCCACGACGACCAGGAGGGCGTCCGGAAGCAGCTGTCCCCACAGAAAGTGACACTCTACCTGAGACCAGGTAGGCGTGGCCTCGGCCACAGACGAGGAGCATGCGTGTCGGTTGCTCTGGGTGCCAGGGCCGACCGATGGCACAAGTGTCCATGTGCCAGGTCAGACAGCAAGGTGGGCAGGAATCCAAGGACGGTTGGAAACCCCAAGGATGGAGTCTGAGCACCCCTGTGGCCCCGTCCCCTCTGCCTGCAGGAGGGCGCCCCCACACCCACCACCCGTGGCTATGTGCCTCTGCTCTGCGTCCTTTCCAAAAGGGAGAAGCAACCATCTGGGAAACGCTCTTCTGTCCCACTCTCAGAATGCCAGGTGCTCTTGGCAGAGCAAAGGCTCTGATAAGTCCTGTAGCCAAGGAACTCGAATGACTGTTTAAATCAGTGTTGCTCAAACTGACTTGACCGCAGAACCCTGCCAGTGCCCTAAGAAGTGCCCTTTGGGAAGGTGGCTGTGGTGGAAGGAGCAGGACCATGCAGTGGACAGGCCAGGGCAGGACGGGGTGGAGTCTGTCCCTCAGCCTCACCTCCGTGATGGCAGTCCTGCAGGGAGCTGGGGGCTGGAAGCGGGACAGAGAGACAACTCAGTCACGCCGTCCCTGATCTTTGGCGATTTATTGAGCATCTGCTATGTGACGGGGCGCCCTAGGTCTGGGACAAATAAGCCAGCAATCACATGAGAACGTGTTGTGACTCAGACAGGGGCCAGAGGGGACGCGATCGGGAAGGGGGCCTGCACCGGGATGGCTGGGTTTGCCCCATGCTGGGGGCGCAGAGCGTGGCTTGCGGGGACAGCCAAGTAGACGTGTACCTCGACAGCGCCTGACGAACGAGCGCTCAGCGGTGTGCGTGGTCCAAATGCTCCATCTAGCTGGGCGCCCTGTGACTCGTCCGCGGGCCACGGAGAAGGGGGCAACAGTGAACATTTCGGGACCTGTGGGGGGCAGGTCAGTGCCCCTGAGATGCCTTCTCTCCGCCCCGTCCCTACCGGCAGGTCAGGCGGCTGCCTTCAACGTGACCTTCCGGCGGGCCAAGGGCTACCCCATCGACCTGTACTACCTGATGGACCTCTCCTACTCCATGCTGGACGACCTCATCAACGTCAAGAAGCTGGGGGGTGATCTGCTCCGGGCTCTCAACGAAATCACCGAGTCGGGCCGCATCGGTGAGGCTCCCCCCCTCAGTCCTGGCCGGCCCTGCTGCCCCGGGGCCTCTGCCAGGCAGGGCACTGCGGGGGGGGGCGGGGGCTTGCCAGGGCCCCACGCAGGCCACCCCGGGGGCCACCCCCGGGCGCTGTCAACGCCATCCAGCCCTCCACCTCCTCTCCTTCCTTCTCCTTTGTTTTCTGATATGTTCAAAAAACAAACCCTCTACCGTGCTACTCATTAAAAAAACAAATAGTCAGCAGAGTAGGCCGGGGCCGCACAGCAGTCACGCCGGCAAAGACAGAAGCCGGCAAACCGGCAGCGTCCTGACCTGCGCCGACTCACTTGCCACGTGCGAGTCTCGGGCACACACGTGCGTAAGGCAAAGGGGACGCCTGACTCCCCCGTCTGCCTCCTCCCGAGCCGTGCGCAGGGACGCACGGGCACACCCTCCATCCGTGCACATGCGCTCACACGCCGTGCGTGCACGTGCTCACACTCGTACACGATCACACTCGTGCACACGTGCCCTGCTGCGCAGTAGGAAAACAGAGGCTCCAGGGCGGGCTTCCTGCCCACCCCACTCGTCCCGCCCACCCCTCAGGCTTCGGGTCCTTCGTGGACAAGACGGTGCTCCCCTTCGTGAACACGCACCCCGAGAAGCTGAAGAACCCGTGCCCCAACAAAGAGAAGGAGTGCCAGGCGCCGTTCGCCTTCAGGCACGTGCTGAAGCTCACCAACAACTCCCACCAGTTCCAGACCGAGGTGGGGAAGCAGCTCATTTCCGGAAACCTGGACGCCCCCGAGGGCGGTCTGGACGCCATGATGCAGGTCGCCGCTTGCCAGGTGAGGCCCCGCCCAGCCCGGGTCCCCACACCCCTTCCAGGGGAGGCCCCTTCCACCCCGGGTCCCCAGACCAACCCCAAAGGGAGACCCCAGCCCCCGTCCCCAGACCCTCACCAAGGGAGGCCCCGCCCAGCCCGTGTCCCCAGAGCCCACCCAAGGGGAGGCCCCGCCCAGCCCTGGTCCCCAGAACCCCCCAAGGGGAGGCCCCGCCCAGCCCTGGTCCCCAGAACCCCCCAAGGGGAGGCCCCGCCCAGCCCGGGTCCCCAGACCCACCAAGGGGAGGCCCCGCCCAGCCCTGGTCCCCAGAACCCCCCAAGGGGAGGCCCCGCCCAGCCCGGGTCCCCAGACCCACCAAGGGGAGGCCCCGCCCAGCCCTGGTCCCCAGAACCCCCCAAGGGGAGGCCCCGCCCAGCCCTGGTCCCCAGAACCCCCCAAGGGGAGGCCCCGTCCAGATCCCCAGACCCCACCCAAAGGGAGGCCCTGCCCAGACCGGGTCCCCAGAGCCCACCCGAGGGGAGGCCCCGCCCAGCCCAAGCCCCCAGACCCTCCAAGGTGAGGCCCCGCCCAGCCCCGGTCCCCAGAACTCCCCAAGGAGAGGCCCCGCCCAGCCCCGGTCCCCATACCCACCAAGGTGAGGCCCCGCCCATCCCTGGTCCCCAGAACCCCCCCCAAGGGGAGGCCCCGTCCAGATCCCCAGACCCCACCCAAAGGGAGGCCCCGCCCAGACCGAGTCCCCAGACCTCCCAGGGGGAGGCCCCGCCCAGCCCCGGTTCCCAGACTCCACCCAAGGGGAAGCCCCGCCCCGGTCCCCAGACCCCACCCAAGGGGAGGCCCCGACCAGCCTTGCTCCCCAGAACGCCCCCAAACCCAGGGAGAGGGAGCGTCCCCTGCCAGGCGTCCCCAGGCATGTGCGCTAAGTGGCCGTGTCTGCCGCCCCTGGCCCCAGCAGGCCTCCCCCTGCCCCCTGCTGACCCTGGCCTTCCCGCCCCGCCGGTCATGATGTCAATGCACGACTTGACTCGGACGATTCCAATCTCCCAGTGTCTCCTGCTGCTCCCCAGACGCACATTTCCATTTCCGCGTGCTGTCCCGTGGACGACACGGGCCGCTAACGTCCCCGGGCTTGCCCTGTCCCTTTGCGTGTCCTCAGGTTCTGTCATCTTTTGTGTCTGCCACGTTTTTACACGGTAGTAAACGTTTCCGTGAGTGTCTTCTTTCCCTCTGTGGGGTATTTCCCAGTCCCTGGTCGGAACCCCCAGCGCGGCCTGTGCGTGGGCGCGGCCATCGGGAGGTTGTCCCGCAGACACCTGAGGAGCAGGCCAGGGTGCTAGAATCCGGCCTGGACACGGGGACCCCGAGCCCCGCGGCCCGTCCCGGCGGAGGTGCTGTCTGAGAGGGGCCGCCTGGCTCCAGCCCCCACGCCGCGCTCTGCCCACTGGGGAAACCGAGGCCGCTGACTCTGCTGTGTTCTCAGGAGCAAATCGGCTGGCGCAATGTCACCCGGCTGCTGGTGTTCGCCACGGACGACGGCTTCCACTTTGCGGGTGACGGGAAGCTGGGCGCCATCCTGACCCCCAATGACGGCCGCTGTCACCTGGAAGACAACATGTACAAAAGGAGCAATGAATTTGTAGGTGGCCTTCCGGTCCTGGGAGGGAGTGGGTGGCACGGGGGCGGGGGGGAGGGGGGGGTTGGGAGGGAAGGCCCACCTGGGCTCCGCCCCAGGGGAGCAAGGAGGCAGCGCTAGGGGTCCAGGGGGCTGGCGCAAGGGGCCACACCTCAGGCCGGCACAGCTCCTCGTGGGGCACGCCGCCCCTCAGCATGGAGAAGCTGGGCATCCTCTGGTCTGGAAAGGTCAGCACCCGTCACAGGAAGTTGCCCTCACCTGCAGCGGATCGAACTGCACCGTGGAATCGTCCGGGGGTGGGAGGCTGGGCCTCCGGGCCCCAGGTGGGAGTGGCCGGATAGCCTGGTGGTGTGTCCCTGAACCCCGGGACCGGCTGACCAGGCGTCTGTCTCCCCACCAGGACTACCCGTCGGTGGGCCAGCTGGCTCACAAACTGGCTGAAAGTAACATCCAGCCCATCTTCGCCGTGACCAGGAGAATGGTGAAAACCTATGAGGTCGGTGGCATCGGGTCCTGAGCAGCAGGGAGGGCACGGGCATGTCAGTGGTGCTGGCACCCTGCGTCTCTACGGGCTGAGCTGCGCTTGGGCGGGCGACGGGCGACGGCAGGCGGGGGTGCCCACTCTGGGCTCTGTGCGGTTGGAGGAAGGAAGAAGGATGTTCTCTGTGGGTGAAATCCAGTCACCGTGTTTCCATTTTTGCTACAACGTAGAAAGTCTTTCTGCAGATCAGAGGCTTCCTTCTTGTTTTATGTCCCAACACGTGCGGTTCACGCGTTTATCAGGCACATATGGGCAAGTGCAGGACCTCAGGCCGGCGGCATTTCACCAGGAAGCACCCCCGGATACCCTGCAGAGCCCTGGGCCCCCGCCAGAGCTGCCCCGCCACTCAGAAGCCAACTCTCTCGCACACTGACACTTCCTTCTCTGCTTTGGGAACCCTGGGTCTGTCCTGATTTCACGGAATTACTGTTCTTGTTCCATTCTTCTAGAACATGGGGAACTTTCTGTTCCTGGGGCAGTTTCTCTTCCGTCCTTCCTGCCCTCGGTCCGGCACCGTGTTTGTTTTGCGTGTGCACACAGCCGGCTTGAGCCGGGTTGGCCTCCTCTCAGCTCTGCTGGGCTGGGAGAGCACCTGCCAGCCCCTCCCCCTCCGTGGGAGGCGTGGGGCGCCGGGGAGGGGGCGTCGCAGAGTCAGCAGCTCCTGCTGTCAGTTCTCCAGACTCCAAAGGAGGACAGGACCCTGCAGGGGACGCGGAGGAGGGGGAGGGGCAGGTGTCTAGGAGCCGTCCTGGGGCAGGCGGGCAGTGGAAGCCTGCCCGACCACAGGGACAGTGGCTCAGCGCAGGGCCGATGGCCGGGGGCTTCGTAACAGAAGATTGCCCACCTGTGCTGGCTGCGTGAACATGGGCAGGTCGGGACCTGGAGGCCGTTCTACCAGACGTAGCAGGTCCCAGTAATTTGCTATTGGGACAGGACAGCGTGGTGATGGGGTAGAAGCTGAAGCAGGAGATTTGAATCCCAAACCCACTAGCATGAACAGTGCCCTGGCAGATCTGAGCCTGTTTCCTGACCCCGACTCATGGGGCTCTGGGTGAGGGACATCGAGGTGACCCAGAGCCTGTGAGGAGAGCACTTGTTGCACTGTCCTTGGTACACCTGCATCAGAGTGGAGGCAGGTCAGAGGACAGGAGCCCGGCTTCCCGGAGTCACGGTGGGGTCCCGCCCCGGGGGGGAAGGGGAGAGGGCAGCAGAGGCCAGAGGGCGTTGGTGGCCAGGCCGTGACAGTCCTTGTGGACTCCGTGGAGGTGACTGGAGTCTCTCCGGGGAGTTACGGGAGGGCGTTGGGTCAGAGAAGTGACTCAACCATCGGTTCTGTAAGTGAGCCATGATGCAATCTTCCGGGAGAGGTAGTGTGAGGGGAAGGAGGGAACACAGAGCTGTCCGGGCGGTCCAGGTACGCCACACTGCCACGTGCAGGTGCCACGGGACCAGCTGACCCGGGTCCTACTGGAGCCGATTATTACAGTCCTGCTTAACAGTCTTTTTTTTTAAAAAAAAAGTTTAAGTTCGTTTATGTATTTTGAGAGAGAGAGAGACAGAGAGAGCATGAGTAGGGGAGGGGCAGCGAGGGAGAGGATCCCAAGCAGGCTCCACGCTGTCAGCGCAGAGCCTAAAAAGGGGCCCGAACTCACGAACCGCGAGATCATGACCTGAGCCGAAGTCGGACACTTAACCGACTGTGCCACCCAGGCGCCCACACAGTCGTTATTAAAATTAAATTATATCAACACATTAAAATGCTCAGAACTGATCCCATCCTGGTGGTTTTGGCACGTCCTACGACTCTATGCCCTTGGTTGTTTGCACCTGACACAGCCGCACGGTGGGGACACTCTCACGGCGGTGAGGCGCGCTCTTCCCAGCTCTGTGTTCAGTGACGTCACAAGCTTGAGCTCGGCCGAGGGGGCGTGTTTACAGCGAGGAAATCGGCAAGTGCTCAGCTTCTGAGCCACTGACCACACGCTGTCTTAACTGAACGCGATAAGATATCTGGTGGGGGACTCTCTGGGCCATTTTATGACCAAGAAGGAAACTGGGGTGTTACGGAACCATGGGCTCCCGTGGCCCCAGGGATGCAGCTGTGACCGTGTGGTCTGTTTACCTAACAGAAACTCACCGAGGTCATCCCCAAGTCAGCGGTGGGGGAGCTGTCAGAGGATTCCAGCAACGTGGTGCAGCTCATTAAGAACGCCTACAATGTGAGTCCCCCTGGCACTCAGCCGGGGTCCCTGGGGCTGTCGCAGGCACCCCGCCCTCCCTGCTGCAGGTCAACAGAAGGGTGGGCCCGACAGAAGTGCCCTGCCCCCTGGGGCCACCGTCAGGCCTCCTGGGCAACGGAGCCTGGCTCTTCCCGAAGGGCAGCCGTGCCCTCCCTGGGGATGGAGCGGCTCGTCCCATGCCCGAACCTCGCCTCCCCGATACGGAGCCCCCTTGTAGGCCAAAGTTCCTGGTGGCGAGAGCACCCGATGAGGGTGTCGAGTTACAGCCCTGTCGAGGGGGTTCTGTGTGTTCCATGTACCCTTGCAGAGCCCCTAACCCCCAGAGCAGTACCTCTTGAGCACCAGCCGCTGCCCAGTGTTTCTGTCTACACACCGATGGCATGGTCACCTGTCCCCGCTCACTCACTCTGAGTCTGTTCCTCTCTCTCCCTCTCTGTCCCTGTCTGTCTCCCACTCCCTTAAATGGGTTTTCCAGCTCCTACCCTGTGCCAGGCACTGGGCACTCAGTGGTGGGCGGGACTGTCAAGTCCCCGTTCTCATGGCTGCGTCTGTCCCCATCTGTGCCCTCCTGGCCTCTCGAGGGGCCATGGCGTTGGTAACCTTGTTCGCACCTGCACGGGGCACAGGACCTAGCGCCTCCCCAGCTCTCAGAGGGCATGTGGGGGGAGGAGGGAGGGGTGAGAAATGGAGAGGCCTCAGAGCCATTGGCCAGGAAGGGCCCGGGGACAGCGGGAGGAAGCTCCCTAATCTGTAGCCGTTTTTTGCCCGCAGAAACTCTCCTCCAGGGTCTTTCTGGACCACAACACTGTCCCCAACACCCTGAAAATCACCTATGACTCCTTCTGCAGTAATGGAGTATCACAGGTGGACCAGCCCAGAGGGGACTGTGACGGAGTCCAGATCAACGTCCCGGTGAGGCCCCATTCCGACTGTCGGGAAGGTTCTCTCCCAGGCACAGCTAGGAGTGCACCCAGGCACACGGGGCAAGCACAGGGACAAGCAGGGGGTATCACCCTCAGCACACTGCTCAACACAGGGCTCCCGGGTGCAGGAGGACAGAGGGGATGGCAGCGCCCCCTGGGGCAAGATGCTGGGCAGTGTGTCCAGCAAGGAGCAGAGTCCTTTCCACACACCTCAAGTCTGGTCCGGTTTCCTGATTTGTGTACGTGTGTGTGTGTGCGTGTGTATATGCGTGTGGTGTGTGTATATATGTGTGCTGTGTGTTTTGCAAAGATACTAAAGCATGGGCCACACAGGTGATTAGATAAAGACATTGATATTTAAGTTATTTCCATAATATTTTGAATTTATTATGACCATGAGAATTAAATTTTCCCTTTTTCTGGCTGTGAACTAATATTCAGCAAAACACCGCTTTTATTGCAGTTTTAAATGTGACATTGGAATTCCTTCAGATATGTTACTCGCTAAATGTCACACATAAATTTTTACTGAAGTATCTCCCCTCACACTGGGTGGACCCACACAGGGATTTATTCAATCTTATGATTGGTGATTGCTTCTTATATATTTTTCCTGATATTTCTGCTCTACCTTCGTGGCCCCAGTGGCAATTCATTTAAGTTGGTCTGGGCCGTGCCTTGCTTTTGACAAGCCGGTGCCCCCCTGAGCTCTGTGCTGACTGCCCGCGCAGGGAGGGTGGTGGGGCTTTGTGCTGTCGTACCCGGTTCCTGTGGGGCCTGTATTCGGGGTCAGAGCACAAGTCCATACCCAGGATCTAGGGCCTCCTGTGGGATTCTGGCATCCTAGCATACCAGACATAAGGAGAAAATACACGTCCTTTTAAGTCATGTAATCTCCTTATTAACACGTGTGTGATAAAAAAATTCTAGAGAGCCCCCCCCCTCGCCCCAGCCCGAGTCCAAGCCGGAAGGGATGGGCGCGGGGTGGGGGGTGGGGCGGGCAGGGCAGGCTGGGCGGGGCTCGGGTGAAGGAATGGGCGGGGCTAGGGTGAAGAGATGGGCGGGGCTCGGGTGAAGGGATGCGAGGAGCTCGGGTTAAGGGATGGGCGCGGGGATCCGGACGGGCTGGCGGGGCTCTGGTGGGCCTGCTGCCCCCACGTTCTGGCACCGCGGACACCGGCTCTCCCGACGCCCTTCTCTCTTTTCTCGTGTCAAGTCCCAAGTCCTGGAGAATCGCAAGGTGTCTCGTGTTCTTCCGTCCTCTGGCTCCGGGGCCCCTGCAAGGGCCCCAGCAAGGGCTGGTACTCTCCAGGCCTGGGACCAAGCACACACCCCTTGCCTACTCGGGCCTGGCCCCGGGACAAACCCCTACGTCCAGGCGAGGGCGACGACACGGGAGCGGGGTGGGAGCCTGCTGTCCCGGCCTTGCCTGAGCCCTGCTCTTCTCCACCACAGATCACCTTCCAGGTGAAGGTCACGGCCACAGAGTGCATCCACGAGCAGTCCTTTGTCATCCGGGCCCTGGGCTTCACGGACACGGTGACCGTTCACGTCCTTCCCCAGTGCGAGTGCCAGTGCAGGGACATGAGCCAGAACCGCGGCCTCTGTGGTGACAAGGGCTCCATGGAGTGCGGCATCTGCAGGTGAAGTGGTGCGGGCAGGTGTGGGGCCGGTGTGGCCCAGGGCCGCAGCTCTGGGAGAAGGGGGCCTGACCCGGGGCCCCTCCCGCTGCAGGTGCGACGCCGGCTACATCGGGAAGAACTGTGAATGCCAGACGCAGGGCCGGAGCAGTCAGGAGCTGGAGGGCAGCTGCCGGAGGGACAACAACTCCCTCATCTGCTCGGGGCTGGGGGACTGCCTGTGCGGGCAGTGCGTGTGCCACCAGAGCGACGTCCCCAACAAGAGTATCTTCGGGCGCTTCTGCGAGTGCGACAACGTCAACTGCGAGCGCTATGATGGCCTGGTCTGCGGGGGCAAGGGTGAGCAGGGGTGAGGGAGAGCTGGGGTGAGGGGGAGCGGGGACGCGGACGGAGGGACGGGTGGACCCGGGTAGAGCCAGGTAAGCGGGGCTGAGGATGGGAGGGGGGGAAGGGGGGAGGGACGGACCCGGGTGGACCCGGGTGAGCGGGGTCGTGGACGGGAGGACCCAGTGAGCCCGATGCAGCCGCATGGGGCTAAGCAGGTACAGACAAACAGGCGGACGGACGGATGGATGGGTGCGGGCCGGATGGGCGGGGCCGAGTCTCGGCTGCCGTCCTGCAGAGCGGGGCACCTGTTCCTGTGGCAAGTGCTCCTGCAACCCGGGCTTCGAGGGCTCCGCGTGCCAGTGTGACAGGTCCACCCGGGGCTGCCTGAACCCCGACGGCTTTGAGTGCAACGGGCGCGGCCGCTGTGTCTGCAACGTGTGTGAGTGTGACACCGGCTACCAGCCGCCCCTGTGCCTGGAGTGCCTGGGCTGCCCGTCGCCCTGCGGCCGCTACTTGTGAGTGCCCCGCCCCGCCCGCCCGCACCCATGCTGCTCTCCAGCTCCCGGGTCCCCGCAGCTCTGCCCCCGGACTCCTCCGGGAGCCCCTTCCTCCTCCCCGAAGGCTTCGCCCGTGTCACCCCACCCGGGAGCCCTCCTGGCGCCTGAGACCCCGTGCACCTGCGCTCAGCCCCACGCTCCTCTCCTGCGCAGGTTGTGCGCCCAGTGCCTGAAATTTGACCCGAGCCACTCGGGGAGTAACTGTACCTCGGTGTGCGGGAATGTGGGCCCGCTGAGCAAGCCCCCGGAAAAGGGGCGCACGTGCAAGGAGCGGGACGTGGACGGCTGCTGGATCACCTACACGCTGCGGCAGCGGGTTGGCAGGGACAGCTATGACATTTACGTGGATGACAGCCGAGGTGAGACTTCCGGGGTGGCCCCAATGTCTCCCCGCTTAGAAGGCCGGCCTGGGGGTTGGCGAGTTGTCCACAGCTGTGGTCCTCCTGGACCGGCCCCTCCCTGCCTCACCGGTGACACCTGAGACGCGGTGCTCCGAGCCAGGGGACGGTTCTCAGGCTGGTTACCTCCTACTTGACAGCTGACTGGGGCTTGGAGCTGTGGGTCCCGAGAACTGGGCGAGGGACAGCTGTGTGAGGACCCCTGCGGGCTTTTGGAGATCCCCGCGCTGAGATCTCAGCCCTGGAGGGGGTCAGCTTTCTAAATGCTGCCTGCAGTCTGTCGCTGCAGCCCAGGGCCGTCCCTGGCCCAGTAATGGCTGAGGACACGAGGACGCCAGTCCTGTTCTTGTGGGGTCTCACCTTCCAAGGGGATGGAGATACGCTGGGTCAACACCTGAAATGCCAGTACCCGAGACAGCGCGGGACTGTGGTCAGGGTCAAGAGGTGCAAAGACGGGAGGGGGGCGGTGCCCCAGAGGTCAGAGGTCAGAAGGTCTCTGGGAAGAGGACCCTCGCAGCTGAGACCGCAGGATGAGGGCAGCCACACAAAGCGAAGTGAAGGCTGGGGGTCAGAGGCCCTTGGCGCTGGGTCTTTACGGGCCCCGGTGAGTCCCGGGAGGCATTTGGGTCTCTCTCCAAACATACCAAGAGGCTGTTGGCAGTTTTCAGAAGAGTGAGGGACAACTCTGAGCTGCATTTTCGGACGTGGACCCACAAAGGGCCTCTGCGTGACGCAGGCACTGAGGCACTGACAAGGCTAGGTGTGGAGGTGGCGGGGGCGTGGGGACAGAGCCTGCGCTTGAGTGGAGCATGGGGACGGGGTCGGGAGCAGCGGATGGTGTGTGGGGGTCGGGTCGGGTTTTAGGGGGCACACGTTGGGTGACGGTGACAAAGCACGTGTGGGTGTTGGGACTTAGGGACACCGATGCCCCTTGGGGTACATTCTGGGGTGGCCCCCAGGGGCATTCAGGGCACACAGACGCTCAGCACCCCGCTCCTTTCCTACTCAGAGAGGTTGAGGGGACGGACAGAGGCTGGGGGGCCGAGGCGCTCAGGCGAATGCAGCAGGTGTGGGCAAGCCATCCGCCAGTGCCCAAGTGGGACTGAGACCCGCCCCCAGCTCCCCTCCCCGCAGTGGGAACCCCAGAGGGGCAGGTGGGGCTCAGGCCCTCTGTGCGGCCTGGAGCTCACGGCCTGAGTCTGGGGCTGCAGGTTCCGGCCTGCCAGGGTGGACACCTCTCGCCAGGTTTCTTCGACGGGCAGATTTCGGTCACACGTGGTTTTGTGCACCCTTGGCCAAGTTGTTTAACCTCTGTAGGACGCCGAGGCCCGCTAGAAAGGTCAGGATGATGGAGCGCATGAAAACACGGGCACCCAGGGTCAGGCAAATAAGGGCCCTGTTCCCTGGGTCGGGGGCTGAGGCCTGACACACTGCAGCCCAGAGCCCTGGAGGAGGAGGGTGGGGGCCCCAGGATGCCGCCATTGGTTTCCTCAGGAATGCTTTCACTAGGCGAGTCCTCATCCCTCACCCCTGCTACCAGGTGTGTCGGGGGCCTCGGGCACCGCACCTGCCTGAGTGCTGACTCAGTCTCAGTAGGTTCTGGTGACGGGGCCACCGGCTGTCCATGGTGGCAGCTGGCTCAGGAGGCTGGTGTCCTGTCCAGGCTGCCCTGGCTACTGGCGTCCTGGCCCCACTTTCTTCCCGTGTAAACGAGGGGCCTTTAAGTTTCATCCGGAACCACAGGGCCTGGTCTGTGCCCTGCCCTGCCCCTTCCCTGGCCGGGGCCTGGGGCTGTGGTTCACTCCCCCACCTGTTGCCTTGATGGTGAGCCCAGCGGTGGCAAAGCTGTGTCCCCCTAAGCACTGGACTGTGTCCTGGGGCAGGGCACACGTGGGGCCCGGAACACTCATGAGTGCGTACTTCTCCCTTGCCTCAGAGTGTGCGGCGGGCCCCCAAGTTGCCCCCATCGTGGGGGGCATCGTGGCGGGGGTCGTACTCATCGGCATCCTCCTGCTGGGCATCTGGAAGGTTCTGACCCACGTGAGTGACCTCAGGGAGTACAGGCGATTTGAGAAGGAGAAGCTCAAGTCCCAGTGGAACAATGTGAGTGGCTGTCCTGGGGGTCAGGCCCCCCCCCCCCCGCCCCTGTGACCCCCGCCTCTGTGACTTCTGTCCACCTGTCCCCGAAGCTCATCCTTAGAGCTGGGACTGTGGGAAGGCCACCCCCACTCCTGGCTCCTTCTTGTCCTGCACTGATGAGTCGCGTCGCTTTTCCCACCAGGACAACCCCCTTTTCAAGAGCGCCACCACGACAGTCATGAACCCAAAGTTTGCTGAGAGTTAAGAGCACTTGGTGAAGACAATGGTGTCTGAACCGACCGGATGGGACCACCCCCGAATCACATCTCCTCCGTCGGGTCCTCCACGGACACAGCTTACGACGCTTGAACATTTCACCCATTAACCAAAAATCCACTGTTTTTTTCTGCTCTCAGAACAATAGATATGGCCAGGTGACAACGGGGACCCATCAGAAGGAACAGCCTCCCCCTTCTGATGTGTCTGACCTTTTCCGTAGAGACTTGAAGAAGGAATTGCTTGGGTCTTTCAAGGTTAGATGCGTTTTCCCGCATAAAAGAGTGGTGGGCTCATTAAAGGCAGCACAAATTTATTTATACTTGAACTTCTCAGGGTATAAGGTTCCATCCCATTGAGTATACTGTTTTTCAGTCACGCGTATAGAAACAATTAATAAAACTTCAGAAGAGGCTGTCTGTGGGCTCTGCACGCTTAGAGGACACGAGTCGACTGTGGGCCGTGCCGTGGGGATCTGTTCTCTTTCCTCCTTCCTCACCTGCTGGCCTGTGTCCATGGCCCTCTCTGCCCCCGTCCCTGCCCCACCTCCTAAGCCTTCAGGGGCCGTGTGGGGAGCTGGGAGATGAGCTTCTCACCACCCCCCCCCCCCACCCAGCTGTCTGCACCTGCTCCTGGGGGTGGGGCAGCAGAAGGCAAGCCGAGAGGAGCGTTTGTGTCTCACGGGCTGGACAGGGCTGACCTGGAAGTCCTGCCCGCCCAGCGCCGCACGACCGAGTGAAACGGCCCGGTGTCGCGGGATCGCTGTGCGTGTCGGTACCCAGCGGTGGTGCCCTGGCCACGCGAGTTCCCGCCAGTTGGCACAGGTCGGCAGGCTGGGTGTGGGCCAGGGTCGGAGCGGCGTAGGACACAGAGCTTAGAGCAAGGCTTAAAGACGTGAAGCCGAGCCCCTCGCACTCTGACCTTCGGCTGCCAGCAATCCTCGCTGCTGGTGGTTCCTTCTGCCCCTCCCCGTCTCCCGCCAGGGTGTGGGCGCCACGCCGGGCCGCTCCAGCACCTCCTGCCCGTTCGTGCCTCCGGGCCTCATGCCAGCCCCGGCGACAGCCGTCCTCCTCCTCCGGGGCGCACGCCTCCCCTTCCCCGGGCCGCCCCTGACGGCCCACCCCATCCAGGTCCCCTAGAAATCGGCCAGGATCGCGTGTCCCACTCCAGACCGGCCCTGTTCACACGGCGCATTTGAAACAGAATAGCAAAGTCGCCTTTTCCACGTGAGGGGCGCCACATCCTTCCGGGCCTAGGAAAAAAGAGCCAGGATTGATTCTACTCCTCCGAACTGTTAAAAATCCAGTTGAACAAAATGGAATCGTGGTCACCCCCGGGCTCCCCGCCCTATGAATGTTGGTGGCCCAGCCTGCCCAGTCGCTGTGACCTCAACGGCGCCCCTGTGTGAGTCGAGCCCATCTCACACGCGGCCTGCCTGCCCAAGGTCCTTCCTCTCAAGCCCAGTCACATCCGAGGGACGTCGGGCATCTTTCCACCAAACTGCTCTCCTTCCTCGGGGTCCCTTCCCTGTGCACTGTGTCCACACACGCTAGGTGGCAACCTCACTTCCTCTTCTTACAACCAGGGCTGGAATTCTCTCATGGTGCCCTGTGTCCCCTCCATCCCCAGACCTCCAGCTGGGGTTCCCACTCACTCTAAAGGTACACACCTGTCTGTGGGAAAAATGGTCGAGAAATAACTTCCAGGGGCGCCCGGGTGGCTCAGTCAGTTAAGCATCCGACTTTGGCTCAGGTCACGATCTCGTGGTTTATGAGTTCGAGACCCGCGTCGGGCTCTCTGCTGTCAGCACAGAACCCCCTTCAGATCCTCTGTCCCCCCGTCTCTGCCCTTCCCCTGCTTGTGCTCACTCTCAAAAATAAATAAACATTTTTTTTTTTTAAAGAAAGAGCTTCCAGGGGCGCGTGGGTGGCTCAGTCAGTTGAGGTCCGACTTTGGCTCAGGTCATGATCTCGTGGTTCGTGAGTTCGAGCCCCGCGTCAGGCTCTGTGCTGACAGCTCAGAGCCTGGAGCCGCTTCGGATTCTGTCTCTCTCTCTCTCTCTCTCCCCCTCCCCTGCTCATGCTCTGCCTCTCTCTGTCTCTCCAAAACAAATAAATGTTAAAAAAAAATAAAAAAAAATAAAAAGAAAGAGCTTCCAGTTTTGGGACTGTTCTCTTTCACCTTCCTATTTATAGACGGCTTTGAGACTCAAGACCAAAACCATACATCATTTATCTAAGCAACTTGATGTCTGTTTCTAGAATATGCATGTACTTCAATGAGCTGACATCTAGTGGGTTTTGTTTTATCCCTTTTCAGTGGAAGGGATACCGTGAGAGTGTACCGTGGGTGTGTTTTGGCCGTTTCTCCTTCACCAGATCAGTCTTGGCATCCACACGACCTGTCTCAAAACTAGGACACTGCTAACCCCACAGGTCAGGTAGGGCCTAGCCCTCCCCCAACCACCTTCCGGGGGCGGCTCAGAGCAGGGAGTGAGCCCAGCTTCCAGGCTTCCAGCTTTTGGGGGTCTGTGTGGTAAACAGTGCAGAACTGTGCAAAGCAAGCCCACGAGCCCAGATCCAGAGTTTGGGGCTCCCGGACACGGGCCGGTGGCTGATCCAGAATTCGGGGCTCCCGGACACAAGTCGGTGGCTGGTCCAGAGCAGCAGGTGGCAAACACGGGGTGAGAAGAGAGGGAAGGTGTCAGAATGACCTGGGTGCAAGCCCACGGCTTCTCTAAGGGCCTGATTTACGAGGGGGGGGGGGGACAGTTTAGATTTCTTTCTCAGTCAGCACGACTGTAGGGAAAGTGTGTTTGGACCCAGAGCCTGATTTACAGCCCGCCGCCCCTGCACCGGGCGCCTGCTCTGGGAATGACTACGCTAGAGGAAGACCATCTCGTCCTTGACATACCGATCAACTTTCCTGCTCCCCACGTTCCTTTACGACAAAACCCGTGACTCCTGCCTACACGCGGCTCTACGATCTCCCGAGCTTTCACAGGATGTCAAAAAAGTATACAAATGTGGGGGCACCTGGGGGGCTCCATCGGCTAAGCCTCCAACTCTTGATTTCGGCCCAGATCGTGATCTCACAGTTTGTGAGATCGAGCCCCACATCAGGCTCTGTGCTGACAGTGCACAGCCTGCTTGGGATTCTCTCTCTCTCTCTCTCTCTCTCTCTGCCCTACCCTCCCTCAGGAGCTCTCGCTCTCTCAGGATAAATAAACATTTAAAAAAAGTATATAACTCTGGTAAAAACTGTTCATTCTCCAGAGCACCTCCTTCCCTGTGAAGACCGTGTTTCCTGGACAGCTGTCCTAACCTGGGCTCAAAGAAAACTCTCTTTGTCTCTTTTGGAGATTCTAATGTTCTGTTCACTTTTGTTGACACCAAGTATCCCCGTGGGCCTGGGATGTCCCGGCCTTAACCCTGAAAGTCCTCCCTCCCAGCAAATCACGCAGTCCAGGCAAAACTGGACAGTTGGCCACCTCCGACACGTGTGTTTCTTCCACACCATCGAGCGAGTGACTCAGTTCTTGGAGGACACTGACTGCGTGTCCCACAAATCGAACTTGATTCTGATACCAGATACCTGGACATGGCATCAGATGCCACAGGTGAGGGGCTCAGTCCCACGGAACTGCTTCCCGGCCTTCAGATGCAATTCCAGCTTGTCGCCTGGGCTTCAGGTAATTGGCTACAGATCAGAGATCCAATTAATTTGCTAGGGTGGCTCACGGAACTCAGAACAGCTTCCGCTCTGGATTACCGGCTTATTGCAAAGGATGTGAACGAACAGCCAGATGGAGAGACGTGTACCGGGAACGGGGGAGGGGTGTGGGGCTTCTGCATCCTGGGGGCCACTCTCCCCACCCCTCCACATGCTCCCCGACCCAGAAGTTCCCCAAACCCCAGTCCTTTGGGGTTTTTATGGAGGCTTCATTACACAGGCATGATTAACTTGTCGGCCACTGGTGACTATCCAACCTCCAGCCCCTCCCCGCTCCCCCCTCCTCCGTCAGTGGGGTGGGACTGAAAATTCCAGCCTCTGCTCACAAGGTTGGTCCCCAGGCTTTGGTGCTTTCCAAAAGTCCCCTCTTTAACAGAAACTCAGATGCACTTGAAAGGATTGTCGTAAGTAACAAAAGATACCTTCATCACTCTTGCTATCCAGGAAACTCCAAGGGTTTTGGGAGCTCTGTGCCAGGAACATTAAGACCAAACGTCAACTTTTGATCCTATCCTATATCCCCACGACCCTAGCACCCCCCACCCTGCCACAGATCTGCACCGGTGGGGGGCGCCTGGCTTTGGGTTCCTGACTTCTATTGTAAATGCTAACCGTGTGAGGGCCTCTTGCTGTACATGACCTGGGACACTTTACTTGGGCAGGTGGGGGACCTAGAAAGGTTCACGCTGGCAGCACTGGCAGCTCAGGGGGCTCAGCCCGGCCTGCACCTGCGGAGCGTGAAGCGTCAGTGTCCCTCTCAGGCTCGGGCTTCATTGCTGGGGAGGGGGGGGGGGGGACCGCCTGCAGCATGGCCTGTAAGTGTGCCCCGGCCGTGTCAGTGCGCAGCGGGCCGGGTGGGGACTCGGTGACCCAGAGCCCCGCTTCTCAAAGGCTGTTTCCTCACCGCAGGCCCAACTTCACCTGCGCATTTGTTAGAGACGCAGACTCTCGGCCTGGCTGTAGATCCGCTGAGTCAGGGGCTCTGCGGTGAGCTTAACAGTCTGGGTTTGTCATGTTCTGCATGTGCTTCTGAGGCACGATTGAGAAGCCCTGGGCGAAACTGGAGGACGAGTCTAATCACGGACATAACGGTGGGGTATGTGGGCGAGGAATACAGGTGTGTGCAGTGGGGAGGCCCCCTTGGGAGGGGTCGGCCCTGCTTGGGCGCTTTCTCTGGCAGGGCCAGCTGAAGCCAGGCCTGAGCTGATACCCCGAGGCAGTTTCTGGAAACATGGACTGCAGAATGGTTGCCCTCAGGCCCTGTCCTGGTTGTGACGTATTCCCGATAGTTTTCCAACGATCCTTTTGAGAACTTTGCACCTTGTGCCCGTGGGATGGAGAGGAGCTGGAGGGGACTCGGTTGAAGCCCCGCCTCCAAGTCTAGCCCTGCCTCTGGCTGGCGGCGTGACCTTGAAAAAGTTGTTTCCTGTCTTGTCACATTACGGGTGGAGGCTCACTAGAGCCCCCTCTGCCCGCTTCTGAGGACTCTGAGAGGCTGACACAGAAAAACACTTTAAGAATCGAGACCGCCCACAGGGGATGGCTGACCAGAGTGTTCCGGGTCTCACGCCTTGGTCCAGGCCCCACACGGCAGGAACCAGGACCAGCTCCAAAACCCAAGCAGGTAAGAGCCCCTTATAGCTCTCTCTGGAGTCGCCGCGCGTCCAGGTGCGTGTTCCGTAACATCCCTTGATCCAGCCATGGAAATGGGCTCTGTCCATCCCTCCCTCCGCCCCAGAGTCCCTTGGAGCCCCCGCCTATCCAAGAGCTCCTAAGATCCCTCCAAGGCCATCCAAAGTCCCAGCCCCTCAAGTGCTCCCTGTGTCCTCAGCTGATCACAGAGATCTAATGTGTTACCTGTTTCAGGTAGTAGCTTTGCTCTTTTTTTACAGGGCCTTTTGGAAGTAATTCCTTAACTTACTAAGAGGAATGCACTCTTTTTTTTAATGTTTATTAATTTTTGAGAGAGAGAGAGAGCGAGCATGCGCATGTGCACCAGCACCAGCTGGGGAGGGGCAGAGAGAGAGGGAGAAAGAGAATCCCAAGCCGGCTCTGCACTGTCAGCACAGAGCCCAACACACAGCTCAGTCTTAGGAACCATGAGATCTTGACCTGAGCCAAAACCAGGAGTCAAATGTCCAACCCACCAAGCCACCTAGGTGCCCCAAGAGGAATGTACTCTTGATGACAAATAAAATCAGATGGCAGGCACACTGACCACAAATAAAAACAACTCTGGTGAAAATGCCCAGCAAGCCACTCCCATATGCACAACTCCAGGGTGGGGACCCTGGAAATGTGAAATCACCACGGCTCTGGATTCCACCCAATGACCAGTCTGGTGTTGGAGGACAGCCTTTCCCATCGTGCAGGATTTGACCATCACTTCCCTTAAATTGATGGCGTTGTGACTGTGCGGTCTGATTCTTTGGCTATCTTTCTTGGAAAAATCATACGCTCTTTTTAAAAACTTTGTTTATTTGTTTCGAGAGCGCGTGCACACGAGCCAGGGAGGGGCAGAGAGAAGGCGAGACAGAATCCCAAGCAGGCTCCACGCCATCAGCACAGAGCCCGATGTGGGGCTGGAATCCATGAGCTGTGAGATCATGACCTGAGCTGAGATCAAGGGTCGCAGACTCAACCGACTGTGCCACCCGGGCGCCCCAGTCATACGCTTTTAATTGCACGTGGCCAAGAGGAGTCATTCCGTTTCTCTGAAAAGTTATCGCGGGTGTGCCTCTCATGATGCTGCTTGAGTCTCCCCTGGAAGCTTAAAGCTCTTTGACAATTGAATGCAATTGAAGTAACGCTGCCACTTCCTCCCCGCTTTCAAAACAGGAAACGGACTCTAGATGCCAAGTATTTTTTGAACATCCATGTTGTTGAAATGTTGCAGAACACAGTTGGGTTTTAAAATGCTACTGCTGGGTATTTAAAAAAAAATGCTATTGCTGGGGCGCCTGGGTCGTTCAGTTGTTGGTTAAGCACTCAACGCTTGATCTCAGCTCAGCTCTTGATCTCAGGGTCACGAGCTCAAGCCCCACGTTGGGCTCCACGCTGGGTGTGACGCCTCCTTAAAAAACATGCCAGTGCTGATGGCGCCGTTTCAAATGCAGCAGTGTCCACGGAGTCTTGGTTTACCAACGTCCAATGTCCTTCGACCATCATTAAATTGTTTGTTGTGTGTTTGCGCTGTTAGGACGAAAACGTGTTGGTTTCTGGGGCCATATATCTAAATCCAGGTAGGTGTTTATTCCATTTCCAGTGGAAATGGAGTTTTTAAACGTCTGTTTACCTAAACAGCAGATCCAAGTGGAGATATTTGGAGGTATTTGCAGTAGGAGAAGTGGGTCAGTTTACTACAGTTAAGGGGCCTTTGCTGCCTTACCCGTACAGGAATCCTTGTCACTTCACGAAAAGCCGAACAAAGTTGAAGACATACTCATTAAAGCATTCAACGCTGGCATCGACACGATGTCACGGGCCCGTGGTCTTCATCCTTTCATCCTCTGTGCCGCAGACCAAGACCAGCACCATGGGCACCCAGGCTAACTTGGGTCGGCCCTGAAGTGGAAGCTGGGAAGAGCTAACGCTGAGGCTGTGGGTCCTCCCCGTGTGTGATCTTGTGATCTCATGATGGTCAGTACTGCTGTGAGCTCACAGAGACTGAGTACCTTGGGGGGGGGGGGGGAGGTCATAGAGGTAGAACCTGGCCAGGTTCATTGCTAGCCCTTGATGCACCCCTTTCTTCTGGCCCTGAGACCTTGGCCAGTTATCCACCCCCTCTGGGTGCTTTTCCATGACGGAATGACGGGACAGAGATGATGGGGCGCTGCCCTCGGTCCTTGCACACAGAAGGAGGCACAAATGCACAATTACCAACTACTCTTTTGATTGAGAACAGTGCTTGCACCCCGGCCCTGGAGGTTAAGGGCAAGCTAAACTCTAAGGGCTGTGGGCCCCCCATTCCGGGAGGGGAGGCATGGAAGCTTCCAGGCCACACGTTGGTCTTGATCCTCACGTTAGACTGCGGAGCTCGCCGGAGTTGCAGCAGAGGCAGGTGTGGGGCAGCAGTGCCACATGCCTGCGAACAGCGTGGGGGCCGGGAACAGCAGGCTGGCGGGTGGCCCACCGTGGGCCCTGCCCTGAGCCCCGGGGGCCTGGGGGAGCCGGCGGTGCGTGGCCCGCTTCCCCGGACACCAGCCACGTCCCCCTCCACTTTGGTCACGGAAACAGTCTGCAGAGCGAGCGGCCTCCTGCAGTACGCAACCCTCCTCGAGCAGGCTCCCGAGAAGGCACCACGAGGGCCAAGGCTCTGTCGGGGTGTGGAGACGGGGGAGCGGGCCCAGATGCGTCTCCGCGACCACACGGGGCGAAGCCCGAGGCTTCTCTCAGGTGACAGCTTAACTGCGAGCTGTTCTCTGTGAGCACAGGTCCCGTCCAGTGCAGCCCGAGCGCGGGGACCAGCCTGGCACCGACGGCGGCACTACCGGGCCCCGAGGCCACCAGGCCGGACTTCCGCACGGCTTTAGGGTCCAGCCCACCGCGCCCCCGACGCCCCTGAACGTCCCTTGAGGCCGCGCACGCGCACTGAACCGCAGCGAGCCCGGTCCAGACTGCCGCTTTTCAGCCGCGCACGCGCACGCGCACGCGCACGGAGTCCCGTCCCCGCCGCTCCGGAAGGCGGGGAACACAAGCCGCGGGGGGCAGGCCGGAGGACTGGGGGCGGGGCGAACAGGGAATCGCGGCTGCGCACTCGCCCCTGCCGCTCGCCCCGCCCACTTCCGGCGTGCTGCTCTTTCAGGGGGAGAGTGACTAGCCCGTCCGCGGAGGTGGAGCGCGTAAGGCTGACGTCTGACGGACCGACGACCGACGAAAGGGGCCGCAGCCACCATGGCGTTCGGCGGCCCTCGCGGGCTCGTGCCCCGCTGGGAGTTGCCTGTTGGCGTGGCCGCGCTGCTCCTGCTGCTCTTTTCGGTGACCGCCGCTCAGGAGCCGTCCGTAGCGGGTGAGGGGCTCGGGGCGGCTGAGAGTTTCTGGGCGGGGCTGGGAGGTGGAGAGGGCGGGGGGAGGGTGGGTCCCGGGGCGGGGGAGGAGGTGGAGGGGGCGCTGCGTCCCCGGGCGGGGCGGGAGAAGAAGTGGAGGGGGCGGGGGTCCCGGGGCGGGGCGGGGGTGGAAGTGGAGGGGCCGGGAGTCCCGGGGCCGGGGAGGAAGTGGAGGTGGAGGGGGCCCCGTGGCGGGGAGGTAGAGGGATGGGGGGGGTCCTGCGGCGTGGCGGGGAGGTGGAGGGGGCGGGGAGTCCCGGGGCAGGGCGGGGGAAGAAGTGGAGGGGGCGGGGGTCCATGGGCGGGGCTGGGGAGGCGGGGGAGGGGGCGCGGGGTCCTGGAGTCCCGGGGTCCCGGGGTCCCGGGGTCCCGGGACAGGGAGGTGGAGGGGGCCCGGCAGGGAGGTGGGGGGGGCCCGGGGTCTCTGCCGCGCCCAGTCGCTGCCCCAGGCTGCGGCCTTCCCGTTGGTCTAGCTGCAGCGGGGGCGCCGGGAGGGGGGCAGACCGGCCTTTTGTCTTGGTTCGGTCGCGGGGCGGTGTCAGCGGGACCCGCAGGATCATCCTGAGTACTTTGCCCTCCCTCTTAGTCTCACTCGACCCTCTCTGACCGAGCTGGCGATTAGTTTCTGAGTCAGGAAGTGGAGCTTAACCTGCTGGAGCCCCAGCGCTGGTCGGTAGCCGGTGTCCAGGGGCCAGGCCCCTTGAGGCGTGGGTGCCGGGCACTGGTGTGGCGCCTGGGGCCCCACTCCCCTCGGGAAGGAGTACTCGAGTTACTGCATGGCTCAGTGGAGTCAGGAGAGCTGTAGTACCGGCCGCTTTGAAGGAGCTGACTCTGCTTCTGCACTCAACAGACCTGGGGTGGGGGTACTTCCTGGGTTTATCTCCCGTTCTTATCAGCCGCCCTGCCAGGTGCTGGGACAGCGGTGGTGACCAAGAAACCCTGAGTGCTGGGTGGGTGGGTGAGAGGCTGCTAGGGAAGGAAATGCATGACCTAGGGCCAAGCTGAGGTCTCGGAAGATTCCAGAAATGGAGTATTGCCGGAGGCTGTCCTCCTGCCGGCCAGTGGAGGGGGGCCGGTCCTCCGACTCAGCCTCCGGGCCTGGTGGCAGGTCAGGGAAACATTTAAGCTGGGGTGTGTCAGAAGTGTTGCCCTGGCTGCTGTGTGGGGGTACCCGTGTGATCACTGGTGGTCCAGTAGGCCTCTGGACCTGTTTCCAGGGCTCCACAAGCAGGACTGACTTGGGGCCAGTATTATCCCGGCTTGTTGAGTTTTGCCGTGATTCCAGTACAGGACTGGTTTTCTTCTGATCTACTTCCAAATGTGTGTGTGCCTGTGACACTTGGGACGTAGCTCTCTGGACGTTTGTAAGGAGGCAGTGGAAACGCGGTGCACAGAGCTCTTCTGGTTGGGATTGGGTTCCAAGCGCAGACGTGGAGTGGGTACCTGTTACCGCACCGGAATGGATAACCTGCCGGAGATGGGTCTTTCTCAGGGGCTGGCGGGTGTGTGTCTGCGTAATTGGAGGGGGCGGGTCAGGAGTGCCCCGAAGTGACGTGTTTGACCGCTCTGCTTTTTAACTGCCCTGGCGTGCCGAGATGAGTGGCGGTGTCCTTTGGTGACTTTCATTAGTTTTTTAATTAGGGAATTAGATCAGAACGGTTGCCACGTGGCACTGCACTTACTGTCGGTTCAGCCGCCCCTCCGCCCTTGAGCTCACGGTGGTTACTCGTCCCCTGGACTCGCCCCGGGTCCTCCGGTCCTTGGGTCCTCGGGGGAAGGTGGCGGACTGTTGTTTCTCCTGCAGCAACTCCTTCACGCGGGAGGAGCGGTGTGCCGGGAGGGTTTCCCACTCAGGTACCCTCGGGTCTCGTTTGCCTTTCCTCGGACGGGGGCACTGTTGGGGCGCTGAGGTCCCCCCTTCCCCAGAGCACGCGCTGTTTACCGCCCGTCGCCCTGTAGGGTGTGACTGTGGCGTTCACATCACTGGTCCCCCTGCGAGGCCATCAGGGCGCTTCGGAGAAACAGCCGGCAGGGGGTCTGCAGCTGTGGGGAAGGATGTGTCGTGAGGGGTGGGCTCGCGTGGCTGTGGAGGCTGGGAGGTCCCGGGACCTGTGTCTGCAAGTCGGAGCCCCGCGGAGGCTGCCGGGGTTCCTCCGTGTCGGAGGGCCCGGGAACCGGGAGCCCCGGTGTCTGAGGGCAGGAGAAAGCGGTCGTCCCAGCTTCGGCAAAAAGAGTAAGTTCACGGTGCCTCTGCTTTTGTTCTGTGGGGGCCCCTCTGTGGGCTGGGTGCTGCCCACTGGCCACGGTGAGGACGGTCTTCACTATTAAGCCAGCCGATTCGAATGCTGACCTCCTCTGAAACACCCGCCCAGACACACCCAGAAATGTCTGCCAGCTGTCTGGGCACCTGAGCCCCGTCAAGGTGACACGTAAGTCAACCACGACAGGCGTGCAGATTCAACGAATGCGTCACAGCGGTCCCACGCTGACAGTTCCTAACGTCCCACTGTGTGTTGGCGGCATGGAGACGTTAGGGACCCAGGATGCTCTGAAGGTCTTTAGAGCAAAACTCCTGAATTTACAGAAGCCTCCGTGGCCCTGTGGAGCCCACCTCGTGTGGGGGGTGAGACTCCATCCCCGCGTCTCCTCCGTACCTCGGAGCTGCTTGAAGGACACAAAGGAGCTCAGCTGTGGCCTGTGCAGGTCGGGGGTGGGAGCCCGCCCCGACTGCTCCTTGCGAACGGCACAGGATTGGGGGGGACGCGCTTCCTCACCTGCCCGTCTCTCGCCGAGAACCACGGCGTTTGAAACCAGTTGTAAGGGCCTTCCAGTGTGTATACATGTGGTGCATGTTATTTGTATGTTCAGACGGTCCCCAACTTTCAAGGGTTCGGCTTAGGATTTTCGGCTGTCAGCGGCGCCAAAGGATGTGCGTTCAGTAAACACGGTGCCTGGAGTTTCCACACGCCGTGTCACCCCGGGGCTGGGCGGCCACGCGGTCCCCGCACACCGACGACCGTTCTGGGCCCACACGGTCTGCCTGTCACTTCAGTACGGTATTCGGTCAACTACTCGAGACGTCCACCCTCCTTGTAAAACAGGCTGTGGGCCAGGCGGCTGTGCCCGTCCGCAGGCTAACGGAAGTGTTGTAGAGTTTCGAGACCCGGGAATTACACGGAGTTTTGATAGGAAATTTCCCCCTTTGAATGGGTTTCTGGGGACGAAACCCCATCATAAGTTGAGGAAGACGTGTACCATGCCGCTCAGCTCTTTATTGGGACAGGAAGGTGACCAGGACTTTCGTCTAAATGATTTTTCCACCCGATTCTCAAGTGACACGGATGGCATAGGTGCTCTCTGTCGCCGTGCAGAGGGGGCACAGTGTCCGATGAGGGATTGTTGTGCCGGGGGCCGGCCAGGTGCCGCCCTCCTGCCTGTGTGTGACGCGGGCTCAGTAAATGCAGTAAACGCGTACTTGCTCGTTTCTTTATGCTTACAGGACAGATCTCGTCACACCCCTGCTAGTGTGTGCCTTTCTGTATGTAATCGGTGGCCTCACCCGGAACTTTAGGGAAGTACGTGGGTGAGCGTATCCTGACAGAAAGACCTTTTTATCAGAGTGAGTGACGCCCGAAGGTTTCTAATCGTTGGTAAACAGACTCTCAGTGGGGGACTTGTGGAACGGGCGTGTTCACACACAGCGCTGGACTCCGGAAGCAGGAGGCCGTTGTGCTGGTCTGCGGCCATCAGCACGTGGTCTGTGTCCCGTGCCCGAGAAGGCCAACCCCCGCCGTCCGCAGCAGCAGCAAGTGGGCTATTTTCCTTGCCAGCCATGCAAGACGGTGAGGTGTTTCGTAAGGGAGAGAACAGAACGACCTTTTCCCGGTGCTGGCCCTTTTCGGGAAGACTGTCCAGTGTGGGTGTCTCTGCTTGTGTTGAACGTGTGCCCGGTTGGTGGTCGTGGCGGGGGGCAGGCGGAGGGCTGGTCTCCGTTGACTCCTACGGGTCTGTGGTCCCAACACCGTGGGGTGGATGAGGTTTACGGTGTGTCTCTCGGGGTGTAGTTCACATGAGTCCAGCTCTCAGAAAGACTTTACAAACGAAAACAAAAAAAATTCCCGTGAAAAAGTTCCCGTACCCGACCCCCCTGCTCCCTGTGGCCACTCAATTAAGATTGACGAGAGGTATGTCTTTTCTCGTAGAATTTTTCGACGAGGATTTGAGGGGCGCTTGGGTGGCTCGGTCCGTTGAGCGTCCTACTTGATTTCTGCTCGGGTCGTGATCCCAGGGTCGTGAGTTGGGGAGCCCTGCGTGGGGCTCCCCGCCGAGCACGGAGCCTGCGAGGAATTCTCTCTCTCCCTCTCTGCCCCTCCCCTGCGTGCGTGCTTTGCTCTCGCTAAAGGAAAGAAAAAAGGACTTGAGTCGGTGTGACAGGCAGTCGTGCAGATTTTCACGGTGGCTCCTTGCCTGACTGTTCAGAAGAGATGTCGAAGCTGCCGAAACCTCGAAGGAATAAATCGCACAGCAAACTCCGCATGCCTTTCTGTTGTCAGCATTTCCATGCTTGCCTTGCGCTCCCTCCGCGTCTGCTTGTTCTCCCCCCTCCAGACCGCCCGAGGGTCCGTCAGGGTCCGTCGTCCTGCGGCCCTCCCCCTTCCCCCCTCGCCCCTCATTCTCTGGGCCGGGCCTCCTGTGCGTCATGGGACTCTGAGGGTCAGAATCAGACAGTTGGCGTCGACAGGACTCGTGAGTACTTGGAGATGTAACGTAGGGCGTGTGTGTACCCGGTGTACCCGTCATCCCAGTAGTGTCATTCCGTCCCCTGCCCGCGTCCAGGACGGTGCGGGGCTTCTGGCCAGCATGTCTCCCCACCCACCCAGCACCGCTCCCCAGTCTGTTCCCAGAAAACGACTCTGTAGAGGGAGCCCCACTTGGCCTCGCCTGGTGTCCTCTACTTGGATTCCGGTGCCTTTGACGGACTCCACCACACACGGCTGTGTCCTGCCCCCTGCACCCCGGGGGCGCCTGCTGCCGCTGTGTCCCGTCGTCCTGTCGTTGTACCGCCCATACTCTGGGCACTCGTAAGGTGCGTTTTGTCTTCATAAGCGATGAGACTGGGGAGGCGCTCCGAGACCGCAAGTGTCTTGTCTCCTCACAAGCGCGCGCGGTGGTCTTGGCGTCCAGGTTTCCCACGATGATGGCAGAGCCGCAGGCGGTCAAACCCCCTGCTCCTGCTCCTGCTCCTGCTAGTCGGCCTTCTCCGTACTTACTCCACGTCCGGGTGAAACCCTGGAGTGTTCAAGAGGCTGCAGTCCGTGACTGTCAATCCCTTTGATTTTAAATTGTCCCCGTTTGGCAAGGAGGACTCCCCCCCCCCCCCCCGGCCTTCAAGCCGGCCTTTGGGTCCTTTAGTTATTTTGTTATCCGCTCCTAAGTTGGTGCCACTTTGTGATGCCGCAGTCTGTCCGGGGCTGATTCTGTCCTCTCTGTACCCCACTTCTGGGATCAGCTGCTTCTCCGAGGAGCCCTGGCCCCTTTCCTGGGGAACTGTGTCTAGACACTGAGGCCCCCCCGCTGCCTGGCCCTTTGGCGGACGGACAGAGGGAGTGCTTGGATGTGGCGGCCGAGTCCCCGGCCCTGGCACAGCCGGCCCGCCTCCGGGCTCCAGGGCACGGGGCTTCTGAGACAGACGGTGCTGTTCCTGTCCCTGTCCTGGCGCCTCTGCGACCCCGCCTCTGAGTGGTGCTGGCAGAGATCGAGGGGTTCTGTGACTTGTCTGTTTCTTTACCTCCGTGGAGCTAAGTTATGTCTGTTCTTTTTCTTTTTTTTTTTAATGTTTAAATTATTTTGTATCTGGGGTGCCTGGGTGGCTCAGTTGGTTGAGCGTCCGACTTTGGCTCAGGTCATGATCTCACAGCTTGTGAGTTCGAGCCCCGCATCGGGCTCTGTGCTGACAGCTCGGAACCTGGAGCCTGCTTCAGATTTTGTGTCTCCCTCTCTCTCTGCCCCTAACCCACTCACATTCTGTCTCTGTCTCTCTCAAAAATAAACGTTAAAAAATTAAAAAAAAATTATTTTGTATTTGATAGCACACGAGAGAGATGGGGAGAGACAGAGAGAGAGAGAGAATCCCAAGCAGGTTCCCCACACAGCACGCCCAACGTGAGGCTCGATCCCGCGGCCCTGGGATCGTGACTGAGCAAAAATCGCGAGTCAGGTGCTCGGTCGATTGAGCCACCCGGGCGCCCTGAGTCCGTCGTTCTGAGAACAGTAGTTGGAAGTCAGCTTTAGTGTAAAGCCAGTGGCGTGCCAGCGGAAAGACGGCCGTGGGATGGCCCGTGACAAGCGGGCTTTCGTTTTAAACAAAGTGGGATCGTGCTTAGCACGTGGAAGGTAGAAGGGTTAGGCTTCAAGCGCCTGAGAGTTAGTCCCGCTTCGCGGACGTCATGAGCACGCGTGTGACTGAAACGGGAGCTCCTCCCCTGGGCAGACGGGGTCACGCGTCACGAGCGCGTTCACACGCGCGGGAGAGTGGGAAGACCCCACGGCGAGCGCTCCCTCGCACGCCCGCCACGTGGGTGTCGGCTGTTCACGTCTGGCTGGGTCTCCTCCGTCGTGGGGCCCGTCCCGGACCCTCTGGTAAGCTCGGCGAAGTCCGCGGCAGACATCCTGCGCTCGTCCCGGTACCTCCCCGCGCGCGTCGTGACCTGGAGCTTCACGTTTGTCTTTTCCTTTGGAGACAAATCTTGCGTGCGGTGAAACACGGGAGTCTTACGTGTGCCGTCGGGTGAGTGACGCCCACGTGACCCCCGTCACGCTCCAGCACGCGCCCATCTCTCCGGAAGGTTCAGGCCGCCGCCGTCCCTTTCCCGGTGCAGATGAGTTCGCCGGCTTCGGAACCGCACGCCCGTGGAATCCGGCCGGTGGTCGTCCGTGTCCGGTGTCCGTCGGTCCACGTGACGTGGTGAAGGCTCCGTGTTCCGTGCGCGCGGCGCGCTCCTCGTGGCCGAGCGCCGTTCCGTCGCCACCGGTGTGCCCACCTTCTGTACGCGCGCATCTGGCTGTCGTCGGCTTCCCTGGCACCGTAAAGTGGGCACGTTTTCCTAGCGTCTTGAGCGAAGCGCTTGGGTGCGATGGCTGAGGCTGAGCCACCTCGCCTCCCGCCGCCGCGGCGGACAGTGCCCTGGGGCTCCGCCTCTGCGGACTTGGCCTTGTCAGCCCTTCTAATCTCAGTTTCCCCGGCGCCTGCAAAGTGGTCGCTCCTTACGACTGGGGCGTGCGGTTCCGGTGGCTCACGAGGTGGCACGGACCTCTCTTCGGAGTAAGCGTGTGTGCTCAGCTCTGGGTGCGGAAGACGGCAGCTGCTTGAGAGCGTTTGGACGTTTTTCCCCCCGGCTGCGAGTTCCGGGGCTGTTGGCTGGGTGGGGTGTGACCCCTCCCTGCCGTGAAGAGCGGCTGGAGCCGGCGGATTCCGGGGGGCTTCTCCCTCAGGTCTGGGCGGGACTGGCGGGGGCCGAGGCCTGGCTTTAGTCCCACGGGCCTGGCATTGCCGCGGCCTTTGGTTCCAGAGACTGTGCCGATGAGCCAGCGGGCCTGGGCCAGTTGGGTGCGTGCTACACGCCCACTTCCGCTCCTCTTCCCCGAAGGTACGTACCGCCGTTGTGCCCCGAGGCCCCTTTCTCCGCACGACCCCTTGCAGATGGGACCCTGGGGCTGCGTGTGCACGCTCCCCGGTGGCCGGCCTGCAGCAAGGCTGGGAAACTCCCGCTGCTGTACCTGGGAGGCTGGCTGCTCGTCTCCGTGGTTCAGAGCGCAGACTGGGTGCCTCCCTGGACGCCTGGGCCGGTGTTTCCAGTGAGCGGTTCTCAGTGACCTGTTTGTCCTTTGCCCGCAGCTTGTTCTCAGAACACAAACAGGACCTGTGAGGAGTGCCTGAAAAACGTCTCTGTAAGTAGACACCCCCGCTCTCCACGACGGGGTGGGGGGGGGTGGGGTCTTGTGGGTGTTAAAGGTTCTGCCGTCTGGGGTTTGTGGAGATAGTTTCTGTAATGGGAGTCGAATGCCATTTTAGTCTTTCTCAGGAGTAGTAAACCGTCTCGTGAGAACTGCAGATATCACCTGAGCGTCATTAACACGCATGCTTACCTCCTGACCAGGTGTCTGGGCTTATAAACTGGGTTGGGCCCCACGGCTGGGAACACGTGTGAGTGGGCAGGAGGCCTCATTGAGGCTGGTGGGCTTGGTGATGGTGGGGGGGCGGTGTTCAGAAGCAGGATGGGGGAGTGGAGGGCAAGGGGAACGGAGAAGGGTGGGCACTGGGCTGGGCGTCACTTAGCGTCTAATCTGCAACTGTGAACCCGTGGCCCGTGCTTTCATGTCGATGCCACTAGAGCATAGAGGCCTGTTGGGGACGGGGACCGTGACTCTGTTTTGCACATGGAACCCCAAGATGGGGCCGGGAGCGTCCTGCGAGTTCCCAGAGGCCCCGCCTGCCGTGGTGCTCAGCCAGGGCTGGGGAGTCTGCTTCCCCAACTGGCCTGCCCACAGGAATGAGGGCCGTCCACGCACCGTGGGCCCCCCAGTCCTCGCAATGTGTCCCGCGTTCTCCATCAGTTGTCCTGGGTTGGGGTGGATGCTCCTCCCTGGGCTTTTCACCTGGGAACGGGGAAGGGTGAGGGCAAGGAGAGATGCGGGCCCTCAGCCCGGAGGGCCTGGCGTCCTGGGCTCAGACTGACCAGCTCACCAGAATTACAGGGAAGACTGGGAGTCAGGATGCTCCCGTGCTGACCCTGCGTGACCTCGAGCAGGAGGGCAGCCGCCCTGTAGCAGGTCCGGTGCTCTTGGCGGTCTCCTCCAGGTGGACCATCCTGGGATCTGACACACAGGCACGTGTGTGGCTGGCCGTCGGGGACCAGCAGAGAGGCACGTCGGAGAAAGTCCGCCACCGTGTGGGGCCTGTCAGGGTCCCTCTGCCCCATCCCGTGTGGCTCCCCGAGCAGTCCCTGGGCTTTGACGCCTTTGTCTGGGACCGTAGGGGAAGCTCCCTCCAGTCGGGTTTTACGAGGATAGTTTAGAGCCACGCAGCCTGTCCTCCCTTCCCTGGCAGCGGGGAACCCTGTGAGGCAGGTCAGGACAGACGGGCCGGGTGGTTTCTGCCCTAGGATGCTGGCCACGCTTTCAGAAGAGAACTTGCTGACCACCTGGCAGCGTGTCGGGTCGTAGGGTCTGAGTGGACCCTTGTGTTTGCTGGTTAAAGACTGAAGGGTGTTGCTACCGCAGCCTCAGACCTTATTGTTGGTAACCCTGAACTTGCTCACCTGTCTGCGCGTTTTCCTGGTGGCACGGCTTTTTAGCGGCGGATGTCACCGTCAGAAGTCCTCCCGGCCGCAAAGGAGCCTGGTGTCCTGCCTCGCTCTGGCTTCAGGAGTACGCACTTCCGCGGCGGCGTCCGGTCCAGCCCTTCCTTCCGTGGGAGGACGTTGTGGGGGCACACGCACCCCCATCTCAGCAGGCGGGCGGGCAGTAAGCCTGAAGGCGTGGGCCCGCTCTGGACGCAGACGGGTCCGGTCAGAAATGCAGGGTGCAGGGGCCGCAGGAGGCCTGCCCACACGGGTCCTCAGGCGCACGCGGGTTTCTGGAAGGACAGGTAGGGGCCTGGGAGGCCAGAGGGGAGGCTGAGGGCACACTGTGTGCGTGCCCTGTCAGTGCCACCTGGATGGCTCACCGCGGGCATGTCACTGCAGTAATCTCAGGTCCTGGGAGGGACGCTTTGAGCCTTAGTTGCGTTGTCTTTAATGGCCAGTGCGGCCGGAGAGACCACAGGTAGGATCTTTGTACGGCGATTGCCAAGGTTGCAAAAGTCCACCAGCAAACGTGTAATGAGTGTGGTCCCGCCTGTCCTCCTGCAGACGATCCGAGACGGTGTGTCGGGAAGGGAAGGAAGTAGGGGGGTGGGGCAGGTAGGCCCTGTGGAGGAGGTTGAGGGGCGTGTGTTTGGAGAAGAAGGTTCCGGGCACAGGGAGGAGGCCGTGCAAAGACCCCGGGCGGGAAGCCACCTGGCGGCCTCCAGGACTGCACGGAGGCCGAGAGGCTGGGCATGGTGCCCGAAGGAAGAGGGTCTGAGTAACATCAGCCCTGGTGGGCAAGGCGGGGTGGAGCTGCTGTGGCGGGGTGAGGACCACGGCCTTCCGGTCAGCCACTGAGGGGGAGCAGACGGTGTGGCTGGGCTCGTATCCCGGACCGTCTGGTTCTTTGGTGTTTACGCTGCGTTTCTGGGGTTTGGCAAACATTCGTCTCTTTCAGTGCCTTTGGTGCAACACCAATAAGGCGTGCTTGGACTACCCCGTGACCAGGATCCTGCCACCCAGCTCCCTTTGTACGCTGAGCTCTGCACGCTGGGGCGTTTGCTGGGGTAAGTCTTCGTGTTCACGGAACTCTTGCAGAGTCAGTACTGTCTGGGAGGGTCTGGGTGTGCTCAGTTAGCATAAGCTGCCAGAACACGGGCTCCCTGCAGGAAGTCAGGAAGCCAGTGAGAATGCGTGCTTTCTGGGAGGGCAGCCAGGGGTCCCCGGGGTGCCGGAGGCCCACTTGCGAGGCAGAGGGACGAGGGTCAGCTTGGGGACTGCGTCTTGCTGGCGTCTGTGTGCCTGGAGTCCTGCTAGGTCAGCACGGTCAGGTCCCTGTGTTTCTATGTCCCTTTCTGCCTGCCTGTGGTGGATTCTGTAGGCGCTCTCTCTCGGGGGCCGTCAACCCTTTTTGAGATCCCACAGAGACCAGTCCTGGACCAGGGAGCCCTTGGCACTTTGAGCATGAACCGTTGAGGTGCTTTTATTTCTATTTTCTCTAGAAGGTGATTTGTTTAACGTTTATGCGTTTATTTAAAAGAACTTTTTAACGTTTATTTTTTGAGAGCACACGCATGCGCACATATGAGTTGGGGAGGGGTGGAAAGAGAGGGAGACAGAGAATCTGAAGCAGGCTCCAGGCTCCGAGCGGTTGGCACGGAGCCCGACGCGGGGCTCGAACTCATGGACTGCGAGGTCATGACCTGAGCTGAAATGAACCGTTGACGCTTAACTGACTGAGCCACCCGGGTGCCCCCAAGGTGTTTTAAAGTTGAAGCATAACTTCTAATGATGCGCACACACGTTAAGTCTCCCTTCCTGTCCTCGTATGACGTAAACACACACGTGTACGCACACACGCATACGTTCAGCGAATTGTCACACGAGTCCACAGGTAATCTGCACTCGGCAAAGCATGTAGACCATTCCCAGCGCTCACAACCTGTCCCTGTCGGGACCGTGGGCAGCCAGTGCACTGACCTGCCACCCCAGGGAGTGCTGCCCGCCCCGCCCTTCACTTAAAGTAAGCGTGCTGGTCTGTCCGACTCCCCGTTCGGGGGCATGTCTGAGACTCGTGCGTCACGCGTACCGGCTGCCTGTCTCGCTGCTGCTTGGCGCCCTGTGCCCACTCTGCTGCCGGGGACGCCCGGGGTCCCCGTGCTGCTGCAGACATGCTCGTGGGCAGCCCCCCACTCACTCCCGCTGGGCACATGCTGAGCAGCGGGATTGTGGACTCATCACCTTTCAAGAAGGGCTCCTTCAGGCGACCGGGGCTCCCGCTTGTCCCACATCCCTGCCAGGGCCTGGGGTAATCTGTCACCTTCATTTTCGTCCATCTGGCAGGTTTGAAGTGGCATCTCATTGTGGCTTTGATTTGCTCTTCCCTCATGACTGACGATATTGAACACCTTTCAGGTGGGGGCATTTTTGATCATTGGCCTGTGAAATGAAATTCCCACCTTAGGGCTGTGGGGCTGGCCGTACCCCTGACTCGGGACAGACAGAGCCACAGCAGGCCACAGCAGTTTGCGGTTCGTGGTGACTCAGCCTGGGGGAGGGGGACAGGAACTAGCCAGGCGTTGTGGGGGGCAGGCTCTGCCGTGCTCCTGGTTCCCGGGAGAGCACGTGCTTGGTTTAATTGACCCCGAGGGCCAGGGGGGCACGGGAGCCTGCTACTTGCCCATCGGGGATAAGTGGGAACCGCTATGGGTCCCCGCATGCACCGCAGAGGATTGGGTAGGGTTATTTGGCCGAGGACCTGCTCTGTGGGAATAGAGTGGGGGTGGGTGGGGCTCATGCCATCTGGGGAGACTGGGGGCCCCCACATGTCAGGGAGCACCAGATCTAGACCTCGTGCTGTGGGTGCTTTACAATTCTTTCACCCACTTCTCGGCAAAATTCTTCTGGGGTTTTACCTGTGATGACTTTGAATCTGTGTTCGTTTGGGGGAAAGTAAGATCTTTACCATGTTAAACCGTCGTGCACAAGCAGGGTTGGTGTTCATGCACAGAGGCCGTCTTTCCGTCCTCGAGTAGCACGCCACAGCCTTCCCGCCTAGGGCTGTGGGGACAGGGGCCCTTGGTACTTTCCTCCGTCACGACCAGATGTCTGTTTTTATTTTGTAACTGGTTTTAGCTGCTCGTCAGAAATGCTGTCTTGGAGGTGGGGGGGGGGAGTGGTAGATATATTTCAGAACCAGCTGTCTTACTGATCAGATTGGCTCTTAAAGTTCATTATTTTGAAGTTCTCTGGTCAGAAGATGATGCCATCTGCCAGCAAAGGTCTTTTCTTCTTACACCTGTTCCTGCTAATTTTTGTGATGCCGGCACTTCCAGAACAGGTCAAAGGAGGGAAGAAAACACACGATCTAAAGCCCAGAAGGCATTTCAGATGTAACACCTGTTTCTGTTTAAAGTAGTTGAACAGAGATGCCTGGGTGGCTCCATCGGTCAAGCCTGTGACTCTTGGTTTCTGCTCAGGGCATGATCTCGCAGCTCGTGGGTTCGAGTCCCGTGTCGGGCTCTGTGCTGGTGGTATGGAACCTCCTTGGGATTCTGTCTCCCCTGCTCTCTGCCCCTCCCCCGCTCACGCTTTCTGTCTCAAAAGTAAATAAACATAAAAAAGAAAAGAAAGTAGCTGAACAAAGCACAGAGTGTGTGAGGCCAGCGGCCGGCTGCATTGAACGTGAGGGTCTGTGCGGGCCTGAGTGGGGTCTGAAGGGCGCCGGGCACTGGGGGTCGGCCTCCCTCTCCCACCTGGCAAGCCCCGCCCAGCCACCAATGGGAAACCGGGAAACGGGGGAGACTCGAGGGGATCAGCTCTGCGTGGCGGCCAGACTTTCTAACTTCAGTGCCAGGAACGCTCCACCATCGGGGGGGGGGGGGGGGGGGGGGGAGTTCGCTCTTGAAGCCTCTTCCAGGGCTGACTTAAGTGGATGAGTGAAAACTCGAGTTCTCTGGTTTGAATTAAGTAGAAAAATAGGGACTGGTTTGGGTTTATAAATCCTTAAAAGAAGTTGAAAGAATCGAGAACCTTGTTTTAACTACTTGTTTGCCTCAGAAGTTGGGTCTTGACAGGAAATGACAAAATCCTCGAGCAGCCGTCCTCAAGCCCCGGGTGGGGCAGGGGCTGGGCCCGCAGGGCTCACAGAGTCTCCCGGGGGGCAGTCAGCGCACTTGACCCTTGAACAACGTACACGTGAGGGACACTGACCACCCCTCCCCCCCCACGTCCTCGAAAATCCGCACACAACTTTCGATTCCCTGAAAACGCATCATCTGTTGACGGAAGCCTTACGATCACGCAGGCAGCCGATGAGCACCTGTGTTGTGTGTTGTGTTCTTCCACACTGTGTCCTTGCCGTGACGTGGGGGAGGTGTTCGTAAGGAGATCTCAGGAAGAGGAGGTACGCCTGAGTTCTGCCCCGTAGGTCTTGAAAATGCACGTGTTAGGGGACCCACGCAGTGTGAACCGTGTTCAAGGGCCAGCCGTGTAGGGCCGTGGACTTGGATGTAAATAATCAGTTGAGCTGCACGGGGCTCCCCTTCCGTCTGGAGGAGTCCCTCAGGGCGGGCCCGCTTTGTTACCGTCTGTCAGGCTCGAAGCGCCTTCGGACCCTGTGGCCTGGGTCTGCGTGGTTGGCCGGTAAACTGTTCTTAAGTCCCACGAACACACTGAGAGACATAGGCGGGGCCCCTGCGCGGGCTGCGGCCCGCCTGTGGGGGAGGGGGCGGTCCTGCTCCCGTCCTGACCCCCGGCTCCCTCCCTCTGGGATTTGCAGTGAACTTCGAGGCGCTGATCATCACCCTGTCGGTGGTGGGGGGGGCCGTGCTGCTGGCCTTGGCCGCGTGCTGCTGCGCTTGCTGCTGCCGCAGGAAGAGGAGCCGGAAGCCGGATAAGGAAGAGGAGAAGGCCGCGCGGGAGCGCGAGGAGCGCAGGGTCCGGCAGGAGGAGAGGTGAGGTCCCCGTTGGCTCGGGAACCCAGCCTGCGCGGCCCTGGGAAACGACCCCTGCCGTGGGGTGCGCCCCTATGGGTTGTGGCACAGGGCGAGGGAGGCGGGTCTCCTGTCCCTGCCCGTGGAACGGGATGGTGGCCCGGAGAGGCGCTGCCGCGTCAGGTCAGCTGCCAGTGGGGGCTGAGGCCCTGCGGGTTTCTGCGCTGTCCCCGCAACGCCGTGTGCCCCTAAGTAAAAACTAACGTTTGCGTGTTCCCAACCTTCCTCAGAATCTGACGTCAGGTTTTTCTTTACGTGAAAAATATTTTTAAAAAATACAGTCTTGGATATTTGAATTTCTTTTGTTGAAACTCAGAATCAAAGGACGTGATGCTGACACAGCCTCATGCTGCCTGGCCTGGCGGCTGGGCTTGTCCCCACACTGGTCCCTGGTCTCTTCCCTGGAAAAGAGGACAGACCCCCACTCTGCTGAAGGTACATCATTTAACATTGTGTTATATTTGGGTGCTAAGTGAGATTTCTTTGTCTTTTTAGGAGAGCAGAAATGAAATCCAGACACGATGAAATCAGAAAAAAATACGGTAAGGATCGACTGCACGCATCTTTTGTTTGTCTGGGAGTGGGTTCCGGGCCGTGAGACGTGACTGTAGGGTCTGGGCTGAGGCTTCCGGGAGGAGCGATTGGTTCTAGACCGCGCGGTCCGGAAGGAGCTAACTCCACGGAATGTCTGGAAAGGTGAAGCCTTAGGGTGTTTACTCTCAGCTGGATTTCTGAGCGCCGTTTGCTGATGAGGGGGCGGAACTCGACGGGTCCCTGTGGCCTCCCCTGCGCCTGGTGCTCCCACCGCTCCCGCACCTGACTGCGGGCCGCACGCCTTTTAAAGGAGTTAGCCAGAGGTCTCCATGCCGCCAAGTGATTCATCTGGTTTTGGTTTTTGTTTGGAGGGATTTGGGGGGGATACTAATGTTTTAGTCCGCGAGAGCATTAAATCTGCTCCCGGGTTGAGTTGGTTCTCTGCTGATTCCCACATCCGCGTCCATGCTGTTGTTTGGGGCTGTTGGGATTGCTAGAAGTGGCCGCACTGCGCTCTCGCCGATGACCGCCGCGGGGCCTCCAGCTCTGGGCCGCGGTGCTTTCGTGGACCTCACGGCCTGAGCAGTGTTTGCTGTGTGTCGGGTGCACCTGGCAGCTGGGCTCAGGGCTGAATCTGATTAGGAAAATTGCAAAATCTCTTCTTTCCTTTTTTTTTTTTTTTTATTGGAAAGTTTGTTTTGAGAGAGAGAGAAAATCCCAGGCAGGTTCTGCACTGTCCAGAGAGGCCAACGTGGGGCTCGATCCCACAGCCCTGAGATCACAACCTGAGCTGAAATCAACAGTTGGATGCTGAACCGTCCAAGCCACTGTGCCCCTCAAAATCTTTTCTAACTAGCGCCCTCTTCTTGGAGTTCTGTGTCCGTACAGGGAACACCCTGTTCTCGTGGTGTTTTCAGGTCCTGTGCACTAGAGCAGTGGGTCCTGGAGCCTCGGCTCCCTCCGGTGGGCTGCTGGCCGTGCGGTTGACTCGGCACCCCCACCCAGCACTGGCTGGCCCCTCCGTCCACGCAGGCCTCCTCTCACTGTCACGCCCTGGTGCGTGTGGCCTCAGGCTCGGGTCGACCCTGCCAGCCGCCGGGTGTGGGTTCTGGGGCCCGAGGCTGCCCTGACCGCCCCTCCCCCTGCCGTTGGGTCTCCTTGGTTGCAGGTGAGATGTCCGGCAGCCGCCAGAGCCTTCCCTCGTGTGCTCCCGCCCCTCGGCTTCCTCTGCCAGCTGGCCCATCAGGTCCCCGGTGTCCACAGCACTCACCCGGTGTCGGGTGCTCGTTCCCGGCCTAGGCAAGGGCGGGGTCCCGCGTGGGTGATGTCGTGTCAGTGGTCGTGTCGGCACGGTGCCGTCTGTCCCCGGTGCCTCTTCCAGGCGCACGTTCGTGCCCAGTGAACGCCAGCTGTCCTTGGCACGGGCACCTTGCTTCACGATACTGAAGTGTTGAGAGGAGCTTGTTGGCACCTGACTGACGTTACCGTGCACGCGAGAGAGACGCGTTCGTGTGCACTCACACACAGACTCCACCACGGTGCCTTTACCGCCACGCACGAGTAGCACCTAAAGTCTGCCCCCGCTGCCGCGTCCCACTTGCCCGGTGTGTGCGAGGCCAGGTGGCGCCTCGGGCCGGGGCTCCTGGCGCGGGGCCTTCTCCATGACCTTCACCGAGGCCCTTCACTCCTCCGTTTTGATGGTGCGCCAGGCCCTGAACTGCCCTGAGGAAGCCAGCTTGTGCCTGTTTACGTAAAGCCCACCTAACGGACTGGACTTTGCAAAGACCCAGCCGCGTGGAAGAATTCCCGGGGGGCCCCCAGGGGGGAGACGGGCCAAGGCACGCGTACCAGCATGGAGGAAACCCTTCTCTTGGTTTCAGAAGGCGTCTGGTTTCCTAATCACAGCACGGTCTCTCCCCTTTAAACCAGAAGTAGAGCTGGGAGCTGTTCCATTCGTCCTGCTCCAACACGACTGTGTTCGGCATCTGGCACACGGGCTCCCTTTACCAGAACCGCCGTGGGCTTCCTCCCAAGGCCGAGGCGGCGGTCCTCCCCAGACGGGCCACCCTCCTGCCTCCGCACTGGCTGCCCTCCCGCCCCGTGCCCACCCCCTCCCCCCACCTGCAGCACATACACTTGGTGCAGCGGCTCCAGAAAAGTGTGGGCGATACAGGTTTTTAAAGAGAGGGAGAGGCTGTGTGTTCAGAACTGCAAAGAGAAAACTCCTAGGCCTGAGCGTTTAGCACCAGAGATGTATTTTTACAACTGCGTTATATTAGCCACGTCAGAGCACTTGGTGGTGGTGAAGTGGACAGTCACCTCATTGTTTTGTAGCCTTAATTCTAAGGACATTTAGGGTGCTTTTGTTAATTTCTGTATATTAGCCAAACGCTGTGGGGAGAAATAATGGCTGTTTCTTAATTCCTCTTTGAGAGAATTAGCCAGTAAGTTTTTATTTCTTTAGGTTTGTTTTTCTTAGAATGATTGTTTCTGGTAAATTTTATTTCAATTTTAAAGTCACCTGTGGTTTGACTTTCAAAAAGGTTAAGCGTAGGGGCGCCCGGGTGGCTCAGTCGGTTAAACATCTGGCTCTTGATCTCAGGTCATGATCTCACGGTTTGTGGGATCGAGCCCCTCCTTGGGATTGTCTCTCTCTCGCAAAATAGATAAATAAGTAGAAATAGTTGCAAAAAAAATAAAAAGGTGAAGCGTGGTGCTTGAACCTGCTCCAAACACCCTTTTTCTTAGAGCCACAGTGAGTGTTCACAAAACACTGAATTGTGTTGTGTCCTTGGACTTCGTTTCCTGCCGTGTGAGCACATTTATAACCAGGTCTGTTTTGTTCCAGGTCTGTTTAAAGAGGAAAACCCGTATGCCAGGTTCGAGAACAACTGAGCCACGCGCCCAGCAGTCCCCGCGCGGCTCCAGGGAGCACGGCGCCGCCGCCCTGCGGACCCGCGGGCTTCCGTTCCCTCTTCTGTATCTGTATTTAGTCACTGCAGACACGAAGCTTTTCAGGGGGGTCGGTTGGTTGTGTTGTTACTTCCAGGAGGCAAAGCCCACATCCTGCTACCCTTCTCCGCTGGCGAAGCCAACCGCGGACGGGGCAGCCGGCCTCCGTCCCGCCTTCTGTCCTCGCGTCCCTGTGCCCGACGGCGCGCTGTGCGCGTGCGGCGGGGGAGGAAGGGCCCCTGTCACCCCGCCGCCCTCCCATCACCCGGCTGGCAGCTGTGCGCCCTGCGTGGCAGCCCCCCCGGGGAGCCGGGCACCCAGACGCAGTCTGCCGGGCCGTGCCTTCTGACCCCAGCCGCTCTGAGCAGCGTCCGGGAGAACTTAGATTCACCTTAAATCTGTGTTTTGTTCCGTTCCGTTCCATTCCGTTTCAAATGAGTCTTGGATTTCATTCCTCCACCAAAGGTGTTTCACCAAGAAATTTTACTGTCAAAATTCAGACCGCTTACAGGACAATTTTTAAATTTTAATTTGTATTTTTACCAGAACACCAAGATTTTTTTCCAGTGAAAACTTGAATAACAAATGAAGCATTAGAGCCCCCTGCGGGGGCAGCAGCAGGTGCTCTGGGCCGTGGGCCTGGAGGGGCCATCACCGCCCCACTCCCTTTTCAGCCCTGGTGACGGCCGGCGCCGGGTCCTGTGTGTGGCCACACCAGGCTCTCCCTAGTCAGGCCGTCTGCAACATGGTCACACAGGGACCACGGGGTCCCCAGGCTGTCCGAGGAGGAAGGGACCATGCCCCGTGGGCCCCTCTGCGGGGCTCTGCCCACTGGGGGGTCGGGCAGGGTGTCCAGGGCCGGCCAGAGGGATTTCCACGTGCTACACGGAGACACTGCTGACTGCCCTGCTTGTCACACGACCCCTAGCTTGGAACCGCACTCTTCTGGCTGGGACGCTGTCCGTGGCCTCCGGGTACTGCCTTCCGTCGGCCCCAGGCCTTTCAGAGCAAGATCTGTGGCTTCAGTAAATGACCACATCCTTCCTATCGGGGATGCAGACCGTGGAGTAACTGTGTGAACTGCCTCTCTTCACTCTGAAAATAGTCCCGGTGGCCACCGCCACATTGCTTTGGATTAGGAAGACGTTTAGCTTCGGGGAGGTGGGTCGACAGGCGCATGAGACAAACGATGTGTTCCGCTTTCGCACTCGTGACTGTGCCGTCGGGGACCGCTCTCCGTGTCACGGAAGGTTCTCATACAGGTCAGTGTGATCCAACACCCCACACCCCTCGACAGCACCCCCGCCCCCAAACCCCCCCCCCCCCAGCCACGTCGGCCCGTGCCGTGAGGTGACCGCGCTGTCCTGCAATGTCCATAAACTGAGACACTAACTGTACAAACTCTTGACTATCTCTTTCTGACTTCTTGGGCATTTGATAGCAATTTGAAGTATTATGAAACATTCCTAAGTATTTTATAGCAGCCTGCAGATTTTGACTTTCTACTTTTATTCATAAGAAAAACTCTGTAGCAGATTCCAGCAGCCTTTGTGTTAATACAGTAATGTACGTGAGGTCACGCTGTGTCGTGAATGGTGTGGGGCTGTGCCCTGTTCACACAGCGCATTTAGTCCCTTCGGGGTACCGAGGCCACACCAGCGCATCTGGGAGGCTGTCCTGGTCCCCGCATTTTATAAATAGTCCTAAGAGCACCACGTGTTGTAACCTCAAGGAGACCGTCAAGTTCAGAGTGCCTTAATCTTAACCAGTTTCCAGTAAGTGGTTTAATACACGCTTTGTTGAATCTACTGTGTCCTCGTGTCTCATTTCTCGTGGCGTTAGCATGATCACCTGGAGGGCAGCAGGTAGCCTACAGAGAGATTCTGGCCCGCCCCGGGATGTGTGAGCAATCGCGGCTTCGGTGCCATGGCCCAGGGGGTGGCCGTGCTCTGTCCCCAGGTTGCCCTCCCCCTCCCCTGCCGGCCACCCCCAGCTGTCTGCTGTCCACGAGGCAGGTTTTCTGCCCTGCCCCACCAGCACCTTCCTTCTGCTCTCCTGGAATCAGATACAAAGAACTCTGGGAGAAAGCAGTTCTGGCTTTGAGCTTCGTGTACTTGGCTCGGCTGCCGATAGAATCCCTCCCTCCCTCCCTTCCCCGGGGTGGGGGGGTCCTCACTGCCCGGCTACTGGGGAGCACCCACCCCTCTTCTGAGTTGCTGCTGGGCTGGCTGAGCCTCTGGGACTTCCTCTGTGCTGCGAAGGCAATGTTGTGCAGGTAACGTGTCCGCCAGGGCCGTGGTCCCTGTGGGAAGTGTGAGCCCACCCACGTTGCTGTGCTGCAGCCATGCTCAGCCACAGGGTAACTCCAGGATCTTCTGGGAAGTCTAGAACGGGGGAGTGTGAGGTCGAGATGTAGTCCTGGGGTGTCCCCGTGCCTGGCACGTCCCTAGGTGTCCAGTCCACTTGGGAAACTCACTGGTCTTGCACTCGTCAAAAAAATTTGAGGAGGCGCCTGGGTGGCTCAGTCGGTTTAGCATCTGACTTCGGCTCAGGTCATGATCTCACATTTTGTGAGTTCGAGCCACTCATCGGGCTCTGTGCTGACAGCTCAGAGCCTGGAGCCTGCTTCGGACTCTGTGTCTGTCTCTTTCTGCCCCTTCCCCACTCGTGCTCTTTCTCTCTCTCTCTCAAAAATAAACACCCACGATTGGATGGGTGATCGGTGGCCACCTCCCACCAACTGGCTCTCGGTGCCCTTCCAGAGCCAGTCTGCGTCACGGGGCTCCTGGTCTGCTCCGCCAGCACGTGGATCCGTGCACGTGGCCGCCGCCTCCCCAGGGGCCTCGGAGCGCCTCGTCCCACTGTCTGCTTGGCAGGTGCTGGCTGTTTCCATTCCTGTCTGTCCTTGCTGCTTTGTGTGAGCTGTGGGTCAGTTTCTAGGAGTAGAATTCCGGATCACGGCGTCCGTGATGCTTACAAAAGTGTTGGCAGGATCTGCCCATTACTCTCCAGACAGAGGACAGCCCCCTCGAGGAATCTGTGCCGTTTCGCAGTCTGGAGGTAAGCGGCCCCGTGTGACTTTGCCCAGTCCTCACCTGAAGGTAGGTTACTCTGAGCAGTTGTCAGGCTGCGTGCCTGTGCGTGTGGTGCGGTCGGGGACGGACAGGCTGAGCCCAGGCCACGCTGGGGTGCTGGCGTTGACGTGGCTGCTGGGTCGGGTCCGCTGCTACAGGAGGTCTGGGGCTCCCTGCCCCATCCACACCCCAGTGCCCTCCTGACTGCCCTGCTGTGCAGGCCACTGACCCCGGCGACCGCATCCCGGTCAGGCGGTGGCTGATTCGGTGGCGGTTCCTGGCGTCTACCCCACCGGGACCAGCAGGCGCCGGTGAGGCCTGGGACTCGTAGACAAACTCACGGTGGCCGGCACTTAGCAAATACCTGCATGTCTCACGGTCATCGCTGCCACCGGAGAGCCGTCTCTGGCCACGTGTTCGCTTCAAGGAGCCAAGGGATCTGGCGGCAGCCACAACTTTGGGGCTTACGGGGCCCCTGGTACAAAGGTGTCTGGCCAAGCCCGCTGGGGGCAGGGGGCACTGACTCCCCGCGTGGGTTGCTGGGAGCGGGTGAGGGCACAGTCTTCCCACGCCCCTCATCCCCAGTCCCACGCACTCTGCTGGGGACCCAGCCCCCAAAATGGTCTTGGAGTCCAGAGGATCTGCCCAAGTGTAAAAGCGGCTCGAGCTGCTACGTCGGGTGGATGGTAGTGCGTCTGGTGCCTCCAAGTCCGGAGACGTGTCCCCGCTGGCAGGGCTCTCCCTGTGCCTCTGGCCCCGGTGGGCAGGAGCAGGGCAGCCAGCCTGACGGGGACGTGACACCGTCACCCCTCCTCGATGCCACTGCCGGGAGTCGGTCAGTGCGCAGGGCCTGGGCGTGCCCCTCCCCTCCCCAGGGCCACATCTGGCACGTCCGGGGTCAGGAGCTGCGATCCCGCGAGCGATTCCATCCCGCCATCTCTGCCGCTTCTCCTGGGAGCCGAGAGGAGGCTCCAGTGTGGATCCCTCCCGCGCACAGAGCAGACGCCGACCCCACGGAGGAGCCCCGGGGGCGCCAGCGCGGCCTCGCATACTTGATGGGTTTTCTGCTCGCAGAGCTAAAGAATGATGCTTAATTTGGTTTCGGACCAGCTGTCTCCTTTTAAGCCCTGAAAACTAAGGATGATCCCTCCCCACGGGTAAGTCACTAAACGCAGTCCGTATGCCATTCTTTTTTGTTTGTTTGTTTTATTTATTTTTGAGAAAGCACGAGCAGGGTGGGGCAGAGATGGGGGGACAGAGGATCTGAAGTGGGCTCTGCGCTGACAGCAGTGAGCCCGATGAGGGGCCGGAACTCAGGAACCGCGAGATGGTGACCTGAGCCGAAGTCGCACACACGGCCGACCGAGCCGCCCAGGCGTCCCTGTCCTTGTAACATCAAGTCCTTTCACAGATTCTAGCTCCCCGTAAGTGTGAGGAGTTTTCTCGGAGAGTGCACACTGGGATGGGGTTTTGCAGGCATTTGGGGTGAGGTTGGGATGCTGGCTAGGCTGGACGCATCACAATAATTGAATTTTTCTAAGAGGACGTTGTTTCCCGGCTGCCTCGCGTGCTCAGGATCGGCGAGCGCCGTCCCTGCCGCAGCTGCTGGCCGCTTGGCTGACCGCCTTCATGCTTCCTTTGGTCAGAGCCCTCTCTGGGGTCTCCAGTCTCTGGCCTCCTCCCCTCTCTTGGAACTTGATCTTACGCTTTCGAGGTTTTATACGTATTCGTTCCTCTTATTCTACTCACAAGTGACCCACGATTGGCAAAATTAAGTCACTGAGTATCTCAGACAGGGCAGAGCACTGGAATTTTCTGTATCCCTAATAACAGCTTTGCCATTTTTCTTGTTTTCAGCATTTTTACAAAATCATGAGGGTCACCTCTGGCTACTCAGAGGGTCTCAGACACTCACGTGTAGAGGGCAAGGGGGGGTGGGGGAGGGGTGCTGCCAGCTGGGATCCCAGTGGCAACTGGGACACGGGACAAAACCTGAAGAGCAGTTAACTCAGCATAAAGCATAGTTGACTCCGTCAGGGTAAAGGGGACTTCACTCGGCTTAAAAAATTATTAACTAGGCATAAGGTACGGCTAACTTGGTATGAATAATAGTTAACCCAGTATAAAGAACTGTTCACTAGGCGTAAAGAGTAGAATAGTTGACCTAGTATAAAGAATTGTAAATTTGGTATAAAGAATAGGAGAGTTACCGCAGCGTGAGGGATGCCGTGTGCACCACGGACCGCTGCACGGCACCAGCGGGGGAGCTTGCCCCTCAGGGCTGGCACCTTACCCCTCGATGATGGGGTCTTAGGAACCCAGAGTTCAGGGTGGGAGTGTAAGGTTGGGTGACTTCCTCAGAGACCTGTGCTCGTCCCCAAGGAGGTTCCCATGGTGCTGCTCTCCCGGGTGACTGCCTCCCGGACGCAGGCCCAGGGAGGAGGGGCAGGCAGGGGAGGGGACCCAGCCCTCGAGAAGCCTGCGTGCTCAGCCCCGGGGCTGGGATGGGGCGGCTCTGAACTCCAGGGGCCCAGGCGACATCCTTAGGACGAGCTGTTTGAGAGGGCCCGAGGGGAGCCTTGTCCTGGGCTTCGAAGATGCAGTGCCCTTGGGTCAGGATCAGAGCGGGGCAGGCCAGGCACTGTGGTGGGGGCGGCTGGTGCCCTCCTTCCCCTGGACAGTCTCTCCCAGGTCAGCAGTGACCCCGACTCCGCATTCCTCCTCTTCTGCGCCACTGCCTGACCCCATGTCCCGTGGCCTCTCACCACAGCCGGCCCAAGTCAGACCCTGTCCCCCACCCCGCCCCACGGTGTGCAGAGCACTGTGGAGTCCGTCTCTGCTCTAGCCTGCACCTCCTCCTCTGCTGCTACTCTTGCCCTGCGGCCTCTCATCCACCCCGGCCTGAAGGGCACCTTCAGGCTGCAAACCTGATGGGGGGACCACTCAAACCTCTCACAGCTCCCTCCACACTGAGAATAAGACTCGAGGTCTTAGGGTGGCCGAGAAAGACTCCTGGGTCTCCCCGTCTGCATCTCCCCACTCCCCCAGACACCGACGCCCTTGGTGCCTGGAACACACCAAGCCCACGCCGTCTCAGCCTCTGCTCCCTGGAGCACCTAAAGCACCTTCCCAGGCATCCTGGCAGCGCCCACCCACATTCCCTCCCTCCATTCCGTATACTTCTCTGGCCGCCTACCTGAAGAACTGTCCTGTGCTACATATGATCTGTTCCCTGACTCAGGTCTACTCTTTTGTCCTTTTGGCCACCTAATGTAGCAGGGTTTAACTAGAGCAGTGGGACCAGTAGGATATCTGTCTATCTACACACCCATCCATCCATTCATCCATCCATCCACCCACACACCCATCCACCATCCACCCACTATCTACCTATCTACCCCCTGCTACTTCTCATCCATTCATTCATCAATCCACCCACCCACCCATACATCCACCAATCTAGTCCACTCATCTACCCATCCACTCATCCATCCGCCCACTTGTCCATCCATCTGTCCACTCATTCATCCCTCCATCCACTCACCCATCCACCCACCCACTCATCCATCCATCCATCCACCCACTCATCCATCCATCCATCCATCCATCCATCCATCCATCCATCCATTCCTCTATCCACTCATCCATCCATCCATCCATCTACTCATCCATCCATCCATCCATCCATCCATCCACCCACCTACCTACCCACTATGTACCTGTCTACCTCCTACTACCTCCCATCCATTCATTCATCAACCCATCCATCCACCAACCTAGTCCACTCATCCACCCATCCACTCACCCACCCACCCACCCACTCGTTCATCCATCCCTCCATCCACTCATCCATCCATCCATCCATCCATCCCTCCACCCACTCATCCATCCATCCCTCCATCCACTCATCCATCCATCCACCCACTCATCCATCCATCCATCCACCCACCTACCCACTATCTACCTATTTACCCCCTACTACCTCCCATCCATTCATTCATCAACCCATCCATTCACCAATCCAGTCCACCCATCCACCCACCCACTCGTTCATCCATCCATCCATCCATCCACTCATTCATCCCTCCATCCACTCATCCATCCATCCCTCCATCCACTCATCCATCCATCCCTCCATCCACTCATCCATCCATCCATCCACCCACTCACCCATCCATCCACTCATCCACCCACCCACTCGTCCATCCATCCATCCACTCATCCATCCATCCATCCATCCATCCATCCACTCATCCATCCACCCACCTACCCACTATGTACCTGTCTACCTCCTACTACCTCCCATCCATTCATTCATCAACCCATCCATCCACCAACCTAGTCCACTCATCCACCCATCCACTCACCCACCCGCCCACCCACTCGTTCATCCATCCCTCCATCCACTCATCCATCCATCCATCCATCCCTCCACCCACTCATCCATCCATCCCTCCATCCACTCATCCATCCATCCACCCACTCATCCATCCATCCATCCATCCATCCATCCATCCACCCACCCACCTACCCACTATCTACCTATTTACCCCCTACTACCTCCTATCCATTCATTCATCAACCCATCCATCCACCAATCCAGTCCACTCATCCACCCATCCACTCACCCATCCACCCACCCACCCACTCGTTCATCCATCCATCCATCCATCCATGCACCCACTCATCCATCCACTCATTCATCCCTCCACCCACCCATCCATCCATCCCTACATCCACTCATCCATCCATCCACTCACCCATCCACCCACCCACTCATTCATCCATCCATCCACCCACTCGTCCATCCATCCATCCACCTATCCATCCATCCGTCCATCCATCCATCCATCTATCCATCCTCCCATCCATCCATCCATCCACCCACCCACCCACCTACCCACTATCTACCTATCTACCCCTCACTACCTCCCATCCATTTATTCATTCAACCCATCCATCCACCAATCCAGTCCACTCATCCACCCATCCACTCACCCATCCATCCACCCACTCGTTCATCCGTCCATCCACTCACTATTCACCCATCCATGCATCCATCAACCCACCTTCATCTATCCATCCATTCATTTCACAAATGCTTTTGTCATGAAGAAATCTTGGATTCTTATGTAGTCAAACATCAGACTTCCTTTATGACTTTTGGGTGGCTCTATTTGGCCTTTCTTCATTCCAAAATTATGAAGCTACATTGCCTATGTTTTTTCGAGAGACTTTTTAATTTGGATCCTGCGTCTAAGTTTTTCATCTCTCTGGAATTTTCATTGGTGTAGGTGTAAAGTATGAATCCATTCGTATGTTTTTCCAAGTGGCTCCCCAGTGTCTCAGCATAACTCAGTCTGGGTCTGGAAAGAAGCCCCTCTTGGACTTGCTTCCTCTGGGGAAGTGCACCCTCCTTCAGGCGCGTCAAAAACCCCAGGAGAGGGGAGAGGGATGTGTGCTGCTGCAGGTGTGGGGGCCGGGCACGGACATGAGCGTTCCTCCGTTGTGGGGCCTGCCACCATCTGCCCACAGAGTCTGGCGGGAGAGAACAGCTCTGCCTGTGACCTTCACCCCCGAGTCACCCCGATGGAATCTGCTCGGGTTAGTCCCAAGTCCCCAGTGCAGCCGGGCCCATGGGACGGTGCTTGTGTTGGGCACTGCACGGACACATCTCCAGAACCTTCTAGGCCTGGTCAGGAACAGAGACAAAGAGTCTGGCTGGGGAATGCCAGGCGTCCAGGCAAGTCGGGACATACTGGGAGGGAGCAGGCCAGGGCAAGAAGGCAAGGGTTGTTCCAGAAGAGGCCTGTCAGAGGATGGCCACCTGCGTCTTCTCTAGGTATGACCACAGTCATCTGTGAGGCTTCCTGGAGGACCGTGGTGGCTGCCCTCTCTCCTGGCCCCTTTCAAAGGTGATAGAGCAGAGAAGACGAGGTCTGGAGGGCGGCTGGGTCAGAGGCTGCGACCAGGTAACCTGGGTGTGGGTGTCCAGGTGGGTGGCCGGCTGGGCATTGAGAGACAGCGGGCGGCACTCAAGGGTAGACACTTGGGGCCCCGTGGCCCAGCTGATGGTTTGAGGACTGGCCACTCCAGTGAGAATCGTTGGGCTCTGGGCAAATGACCTGACCACTTGGCTGTTGAGTCCCAGCTTTCTGGAACGATGCCAGCACCAGCTGGATGCCCACACGACGTCACCTGCTTGCGGCTTCTGGCCCAGTCTCTCCAGGGAGGTCTGTGAGTGATGTGGGCTGCGGCCAGTACACCTGCCTGTCCTTTTCCCCAAGGCCACCCCAGCATGGCTTCTCTGAGGGTGTCACAGTGGCCAGGAGCTGCGGTACAGCCGGACCCAGAGGTGCAGCCAGACCGGCAGGTAGCGCTGGCCGTGCCCCAGGCCCAGGGCAGCCCCTCCCTTGCTGTCCCGTGGGCCACGCCACACAGCTGGGTAGGCTTTGTCATCCCCGCGTGTTAGCACCACATCAAACACCCAGTCCCTCAGTTTGCTTTGGTGAGGCTGGTTGGGAGAGGAAAGGGCTCCCCCGTGAAATCTCAGAGCAGTGGGAGGGGGTCCTCTTGGGGGTCTGTGGTCCCGCACTCCACGCCAGGACCGTGTTTCCTTTGGGTGAGCTGCAGAGTGACGCGGGGGCAGAACGGTTAGGGTTCCTTTTCAGCACACTGAGCGTGCTGCCCCAGGCCTCTGACAGCTAGAAGGACGTGACCCCTGCCTGGTGGGGGTGACGCTGGTGCCCCTGGGCCTGGAGGGCAGAGCATCCGACCAGTGGGAGGTTCGAGCCTCAAGGACTAAGGGAATCTGCCTTGCTGGGTCTGGACGTGTTCGGGACGTGCTGTCCCATTCTTCCTGGCCCCGAGGCATGTGCGTTTGGTGACCGGCTGATCAGGTAATACACGATCCATGACAGGCAGTTGAGGCAGGGACCCTGTGCCCAGATCAGGCAAGGAGCCGCTTTCCAAGTAGAGAATCGTCCACACAGGGCGCAGCCTTCCTCCCAAGGACTAGACAGGGGCTGCGTGTGGTTCTTCTCTTGGGGCCTGCCAGAAGGCTCACACGCTTCCTGTATCACGGGCTCTGCTGGGTCACCAGGCCCTGGGCGGGCAGCCCCGGCCTCTCCGTGCTTCAGGTGCTCCAGGCCCCACTCAGTCGTGGTGGCCTTAAGGACAATCCCACACGTGGGTCTGAGCAGCACATCCACACGTGGACCACGTCACCTCTAAAACCCTAAAAGGCCCAGGTGTGCAGCACACCCTTCATGGGGCCCAGCGCATCGTGCAGTGACCGTCCTCTCTGGAGGGACAGTCTGATGTGTTCCCGGCAGCCCCCTCCCCAGGAAGGCCCCCAGGCGGCATGACCCCAAGCGGGGCGGGGTTCAGCCCCCACCCTGGGGCGCACAGTTACTGACTAAGCTTCTAGCCTTCTCCCTGTCCCCGTCGGGCCTAATGAGCTTAGTGTGAGGTCACCGTCACCTCGGCCTGAGGACAGTGACAAAGTGGACCCACCCTGAGGTCAAAGTGAAGGCAATCTGCTCCGCAGCCGCGCGAAGGCAAAGGCAGGATCTGGAGACACGGAAGCAGCCTGTGTCGGGCCAGCGGGTACAGCCTGGGGGCCGGGACCTCGGCGCCCTGGCTGCATCACCTTCACGTAAGGCTTTGGTGCCTGCAGCCCGCCTGGCTTCAGCGGGTTGGGGGAGCACCGGCCTGCTTTGGCCACCACGACAAAGTGCCACAGCGGGGCGATTTGGACAGCGGGCGCTCATCTGTCATGGTGCCGGACGCAGGACGCCCCCGACGCAGGCGTGGGCAGGCCGGGTTCCCCCCGAGGCCGGTACACGGCCATCTTCTCCCGTGTCCTCACACGGCCCCTCCTCTGTGCCCACATTCCTCCCATCTCTGTGTCCCAATGTCCTCTCGTTAGAAGAGCCCAGCCACCTGGGGTTAGGGCCCACCCCGACGGGCTCTTTTAACCTAACCACCTCGTTAAGGGCCCCGTCTCCAAATAAGGCCACGTTCCCAGGTGCTGGTGTTAGGGCTTCTGCGTTCAAGTTCCGGGGGTCACGCTCGAGCTCCTAGCGTCGGGGGAACACCGGGTCTCCCAAGCCTTGGATGGTGCCTCCCGGCGCCGCCTGCTCCCGGCAGCAGGTTCGCCAGGTCGTTAGCGGGGCGGGTGTGCAGGTCCCCGGGCCTCACTCTGCCCGCCTCCAGCCACAGATGTCCCTCCTGCAGCCGGTGGGGACACTGTCTGCGGCCCCTGGCTCCCACCCGGCCCGCTGTGAGCTGGATTGGGGGCAAGACCCTTTCTCCTCTGCCTCCGTAAGCCCGCTCCAAGAAGCGCGCCTCCGTGGCTGAATGGGGCCTCTTCAGAGCCTGTGTGGAATACCCCGGAAGGTCCAGGAACTCCCTCTGCTCCGGGACGCAGCAACCCTTGAGAATGGCCACAGGCGCCTCTGGAGAAGGTTTCAGGGCCACTTCATGGTCTACACCTGTGGCCAAATTGCAGGGCCCTTCCTTACCAGCCCCAGGGACCGGGGAAGAGGTCAGGAGGCCCCGTTATGGCGGCTAGAATTGTCCTACTGTAGCTTAGCTGTGTGCTGACGTCCTTCCTAGGCTCCCCGTGATCACTTAGCCCGCACGATCCCCGTGGCTCAAAGAATTCGGATTCCCTCTCCCCCTGGGTGACTTGTGGTGTGCTCTTTGCTCCCTCTCTGCATCCAGCGTTAGGTGCTGACATCGGTACCTGGCGCACGGGGTCACCTTCACCTGTGCACTTCTTAGCCGCTCGGTGCACAGAGTGTCCTCACTGCGGCTCGGGAGAGGTGGGCAGGGTGCACGTGATAGACCCGCTCCAGCACTCAGCCCCGGGGGCCTCAGGCTTTTCCTCCACACCCACACTGGTGATCCTCCGCTGTCCCTGCACCTTAGGAATCATGCTTGTTTAGAGAGGGGCAGAGAGAGAGAGAGAGAATCTTTTTCTTAAGTTTGAGAAAGAGCGAGCGAGCAGGCGAGCGCACACACGTGAGCAGGGGAGGGGCAGAGAGAGAGAGAGAGAGAGAGAATCCCAATCCACTCACAGCACGGAGCCTGATGCAGGGCTTAGTCCCACAAACCTTGAGATCGTGACCCGAGCTGCAATCAAGAGTTGGATGCTTAACCGAGCCCCTCAGGCGCCCTGAGACATTTTTAAGCCCATCGATGCCAGACTTCATGGGTGCAAGAGGGTCGCTTCCGAAATGCACCTGGTGACTCAGGCACTGCCGAAGCAGGAGGGAGGGCGGCGTGGCCCAAGATCTAGCAGACTGTCCTCACCAGGGGGCTGGAAGAGAATGCAGAATGTCAGCCCCTCCCCCTCCGGCCGCACCGGGACCTGGGGCTTGACCAGATTGCTGACGATTCGTCCAGGCAGCTTTGCCTGTCCAGCTCCCAAACGCGAGCAGCACCGGAATCACCCGGCGGGCTTGTGAAGACAGGCTGCCGGGTCCCGCCAGTTTCTGATCCAGCAGGTCTGGAAGGGGCCCAAGAAAGTGTATTTGTAACATGCTCCCAGGTGATGTGGATGCCGCTGGTCCAGGGACCAGATTTTGAGAACCACCGCTCTACAGAACGCAGAGGACGTTTGTCATTTCAAGCTAACCGACCACGGAGAAGTTCAAGATTCTGTGAGCGGGGGCGCCTGGGGGGCGCTCAGTCAGCGAGCGGCTGATTTCGGCTCAGGTCATGATCTCACGGTTCATGGGATTGAGCCCCACGTCAGGCTCTGTGCTGAGAGCACAGAGCCTGCTTGGGATTCTCACTCTCCCTCTCTGAGGAAGAGGGGGACAGAAGATCTGCACTGACAGCAGAGACCCATGCAGGGCTTGAACTCACAAACCACAAGATCATGACCCGAGTGGAAAGCGGACGCTCGCCAACTGAGCCACCCAGGTGCCCCTTCTTTTTTTAAACGTTCACTTATTTATGTTGGGAGAGAGGAGCGAGAGAGAAAGAGAGCACAAGTGAGGGAGGGGCAGAGAGAGGGAGGGAGGGAAAGAATCCCGAGCAGGCTGCACGCTCAGTGTGGAGCTGACACAGGGCTGCATCTTGCGAACCGTGAGCTCCTGATCTGAGCCGTAACCAAGAGTCAGACACTTATGCGACTGAGCCACCCAGGTGCCCCAGGATGTTTTATGTTTGGTTTTTGCCAGCTTAGACAGGGCTCCCAGTGTGCCTGGTACATGTAGAAATCCCAGGTGAGTTTTCTGAATCTGGATCTGTGCCATGATGTCTTAATTTTTAGAAAAACTGAGCCCCTATTATTACTTTTTAAAGTTTCTTTAGAGAGAAACAGAGGGTGTGAGTGAAGGAGGGGCAGAGAAGGGGACACAGCACCCGAAGTGGGCTCTGAGCCCAACAGCAGAGGTTCGGGACAGAGCCCGACAGCACAGAGCCTGATGCGGGGCTTGAACTCCCGAAGTGTGCCATCATGACCTGAGCCAAGTCAGATGCTCAACTAACTGACTGAGCCACCCAGGCGCCCCCAGCCCTTATTTCTACAAATATTTCTTCTGCCCCTTTTCTCTTCTTCTGTTCCTCCAGTGACACACATTAGACCGTGTGAAATGACTCATTCCAGGGCTTCTGTTTGCTGTGTTCTCTTGGGTTCTCAGGGGTTCCCACCTGTTTCCCTCTGTTTAGTTCGGGTGATTTCTACGCACTTATCTGGAAGTTCACGGCGTCTGTGTTGACTGCGTTCGTGAGCTGGTTGAGAGCAACTTCTCCGTCACGCTGCTCTCTGTTTCCAGCATTTCCGTTGGACTCCCTCACGGCCTCCATCTTTGTGCTGGCATTCCCCACCTTTTCCTTCACGTCACTTACCTTTTGTGCCAGAGCCTTCACGCAAATCCTGTTGGACAATCCTAGCTTCTAGGTCGTATCTGGATCTGGTTCTGCTGATTGTCGTGTCTTGATTATGGGTGTTCTCCTCTGTGTGTGCGTCTTGTAGAACACCGATATTGCCCGCCGGACAACAGAGACTGAGGTTACTGGTATTTCTATCTGGAAATGGACATCCCTCCTCTGTTCGGCTGCCTCCGTAGGGGGTGAGTGAAGCAGGTGGGAGTCGAGTGAGTCTGGGCTCGGTGGCCGTTACGGTTTCTTTAGTGTTCACTGACCTCAGATTCCTTTGGCATCCCCTGTGCTGCAGGATAAACTCACGCTTGCTTCTTGGTGCTGTCCTGGCACAGGGTGTGTGTATGCGGTGGGCAACGGGGAGACTCTATCGCCGAGGTCCGGCCCCATGTCCTTGGATCTTGGCTGGGACTTCTGTGGGGACCCCGTTTCCTTTCCAGGGACAGGAGACCTCCAGAGGGCCGGGCCCAGGATGTATTCCGACAATGTGGACAATGAAGGGACACCTTCAAAGACTTTAAGCTCAGATTTCTAGACCTAGAAAAATATCTTCCCAAACTGAAGGAGAGACGTGAGGTGCAGGCGGAGTGGGCGGCCGTCCAAGGACTCTGAGAGTCCCCGAGAGCAGGCAGATTGGAGGGGCCCGGACTCAAAGACCGGGAAGCTGCAATCCCAGCTCGCCGATAGTTTAAGGAAAGCTATGGTTTTATAGGTTTTCCAGCTTCTCGTTTTCAGACCAGGATAATTATTGTTCCAGCTTTCTGCGTCCTCAGCGGAACCCTCCCCCTGTATGATTTCTTACAACTTAATGACCTTCTCTTAGAGACCTAATATGTAATTAATCGTGTTGTTCAGATTCTCTATGCGCTCGGTTTCTGTTATGTAGCGTGCATTCCACAAACCTCAGGAAAGCGGTCACAAGACAGCCTCCTGCACCCACCCCACCAGCGCCCCCAGGGGCTGGGCCTCGACTCACCAGACTCAGAAGGCCGTGATGGGGACTGGTAAGGGGAGAAGGGGGACGCAGCTAGGGGTGAAGCCTGGCTCCACCAGGAGATAAGTGGCCATAGGAGAAGGCCCTCCACACGCCTCTGTCCATCCTCTGTCCCGGTGAAGGGCGCAGGCTCTGGGGTGCGTGGGGGCTTGCTGAATGAACGCCTGCAAGCGGTCTCTAGCGGTGGCGCAGAGAGGTGGCTCAGCCTTGGGTCTCCTTCCTTCCCCTGCGGCTCCTCTTAACTGGACGCGTGGCTCCTCACCTTATCCAGGAGTGGGGCTGCCTTGTGAGGCAACACTCACTCACCAGGTCCCCTGTGGTCACCAGAGATGGTTCACCAGACTGGCCTTTGCTTCCTTTTCCTCTGAAAAACCGTGCTGCACTAGCGAAACGAGTGGGCGTGCCTGGGCCTGGCCGGCTGAGCAGAAGCAGGCCAAGGACCAGGTCGATGGACGAGGGCACCGAGGAGGCGGAGAGGCCCTTCTCAGGCGCCAAGACAACGTGTCCATCCTGGTCCCTGACCCCTGCCTGTGGGCGTTCCCCTGGGCGCCCCCGCGCTCCCGTGTGTGCCCTCGGAGCCCCTCGGTGCCTTGTGCTCGCCCCTCCCTTTCCTGTGCGCCCGGGGCCCCTGCGTGTCCTGGGCGTCCCCCTTCCCTGTGCGCCCCCGGAGCCTCCCCCCAGCCCCCCCCCCCCCCCCCCCCGGTCTTGTGCTCGCCCTCCCCTTTCTGTGCGCCCCAGGGCCCCTCAGTATCCTGGGCGCGCCCGCCTTTCCCGTGCGCCCCCGGGCCCCTCGGTGCCCCGTGCTGTCCCGCTGTCGGAACGGCCGGATGGCGCGGGGCCGCTCCGTGACGCATTTCCAACCACCAGGAACCTCGGCCCGGCCGAGCGCGCGCCCGACGCCTCGGGGCACGCGCCTCGTGCACGCGCGCCTCCACGTGACCCCCGCGCCGGCCAACCGGCACGCAGGGATTTGGGGGGCAAAGCGCGGCCCCGCGAGCAGTTGCGGCGGGAGAGCGGCGGGCCGAGAGCGTGACTCGCCCGCTCCGGCGCTGCCTGCTTCCCCGCCGCCGCCTCCCGCCGCCGCGCGCAGCCATGTCCGAGGAAAAGCCCAAGGTAAGGGCCGGCGGGCGCGGGGCCGGGGCCCCTGGGTCGGCCCCGCGCTCGCGCCGTCCCCGCCGCCCCCCGCCCCGGTCCGCGCCCGGCACCCTCCGCCACCTCGGGATGGAGGGGGAAGGGGAGGCGGTGTCTGCGGGGTTTCCCCGCGCCCTGGGCCTCCTGCCCCTCCCCCCGCACGCCGCGCCGCTCCCCTCCCCCTCCTACACGGCTCCGCCCCGCCCAGGCCCCGCCCTGCTGCTGCTCCGCCCCGGCCCCGCCCCGGCCCGGCCCCGCCCCGAGGCGCTCCTCGCCCCACCCAGGGTCCGCCCTGACGGTCCGGGTCCCGCCCCTCGGCTCGTGGGCGCCTTGCCGTTCTCGGAGCCTCGCTCGGGCGGACCTTGGACACAGCGGCGGGGGGCGCGTCCCCTGACCCGACCCTCCCCGCCGGGACCCCTGAGCCACCTCCGGATTCACCCTCCCTCTCCTCCCATCCGCGACCCTATCCGGGACCTACCCCTAGCCTTGACCTTTGCCCCACTACCCCTTTCTCTCCGGGGCCGTGCTTTCCCAGGACCTTTCTCGCTGAGACCTTTCCCGGCTGCTGCCCTTTCGGACCCCCCGGTCCGCGCCTCCGCCCTGCGGGGTCTGGACGATCCCCCTTATGTCTTCGTAGGGCGCGGAGAGGGCGCACGCTGGGTACCCGCGGCGAGCCCGCCCCAGCCGCGTCCTGCTGCGCCCTCCAGTGTGTGCCCTCCCTTATTCATCGAAGTCCTCGGAGTGTGTGCCCGCCCACCTCTCCATCACCTCCTCCGGTGTGCGCTCCGCCCTCCCCGTCGCGTTCTCTACTGTGCACTTCCCCCTTACCTACCGCGTCGGGGTCGCTTTCCTGTCCTCCTCCCCATCACACCCTCTGACGTGTGCTCCTCCCCTTCCCGTCGCGCCCTCTGCGGTGTGCTCCCCATCCTTTTGGGGCTCCCTGGTGTTGGCCCCTCACTTCGGTGCGTTGGCAGTCAGTTCTTAGGAAGATCCGACGTTATGTTACCTGCTCTTATTGTGTGTGTGTGTGTATTTTTTGTCTGCACTGTTGGGGTCTATTTTTTTTTGCCCAAGTGGAAGATCAGCTGAGCTGAGTGCTTTGCATATAGGTGGCCTCCGACGTCAGCCTGTTTGGTACTGGAGATGGCACCCCCTCTGCACAGAGACCGGAGCCCAGCCTCCGTACACACAGGAGGCAGAGCTGGGGTTGGGTGGACCCTCCCAGAGCCCCCATCAGGCCTTGGTGGAAGCTCGCACCGTCCTCGCTGTGACTTGAGAAGAGGTCACACTCCCACACAGCCTCCTCGTTCCAGATGTGGTCGGAGCCTTTGCTTTTTACCAGCTCAGCCTTTATACCAGTTTCCCATCTTGGGCGGATTGTCTTCAGTGAGGCAAATATAAAGGCCTTTACGGTTCTCTGGGGCTTCCTCTGACTGACGCGTAAATACGTGCGGCACTTGGTGGCTTTGCTGTACTTAAACTTTACTGTTAGGTGGTCGCCTTCTATGTTCCAGTTCAGTTGAGTGAACTTGTTTTAACTACTACTTTAAAGAAAAGATGTTTACTTATTTATTTTGAGACAGAGCATGCAGGGGAGGGGCAGAGAGAGAGGGAGAAAGAGGACCCCGAGCCGGCTCCGCACTGTCAGCACAGAGCCGGACACGGGGCTCAAACCCATGAACTATGAGATCATGACCTGAGCCGAAATCAAGAGTCGGATGCTCAGCTGACTGAGCCCGCCAGGTGCTCCTGTTTTCACTACTTCTGAACTGAGGCCGGGCTGTGCCCTGTGAGCCTGGAGAGGGCAGGAGGCACGCTCCCGAGCCATCACGGTGCTGGGATAAAACCTTGTGGGTCAGTTGGGAAAACAGCCCCCTCTGGTTGAGGCAGAGGGTTGACCTTAGTGATTTGAGGTCATTGTTTCTTTTCTTTCACTCCTGTTTACTAGGAACTCGCTAGGGGTCTGGGACAGGCCATTGGTTTAAGCAGGGAGAGGGGCTTGTGACCTTCCCTGCCCCCACAGCCCCCGAGGGAGCTGGCGCCCCCAGCACCCTCCCCGAGCCCCTCCTGCCATGTTCCTCCACCTGGACTTGCCTCCACCGCCTGGCTTGTTTGCGTCCTGGGCGCTGTGTCTGTTTGTTTTGACACGTCGATATCTTTTCGTTAAAAAAGCAAATGCGTTCTCTATCCACATGCAGAAGAATGAAGTTGGACTCTTACCTCACACCATGCACAAAAAAGCAACTTGAACTAGATCGAGGACCCAAATGTAAGACCTGAAACAAAACTCTCAGAAGAAGACCTAGGACAAAAGCTTCCTGACATTGGACTTGGCAACGACTTCCTGGATGTGACAGCACAGACACAGCAACAGAAGAAAAAAATAAACAGATCGCACTATTTGAAAATTAAAAATTGTGTGCATCAAGAGACACCATCCGTAGAGTCCGAAGCACCCCACAGAGTGGGAGAAAATATTTGCAAATCATCTGATAATGGGTTAATATCCAGAATATGTAGATCACCCTTAACAACAGCACCAAAATAGAACCTTATTCAAAAATGGACCAAACTCTTGAATAGACATTTCCCCAAAGAAGATCCACAAATGGCCAAAAAGCACGTGACATATGCTCAGTGTTGCTAACAGGGAAACGCAAATCAAAACCCCAGTGAGATACGCCTCACACCCGCGGGGTGGCCGCTATAAGAAAACAGAAACACGCGTCGCTGGTGAGACCGTGCAGCTGTTGGGACGCTTGTGCCCTGATGGTGGGAATGTAAAATGGGGTGGTCACTGGAGAAACACTATGGGTGTCCCTAAAAAAATTAAAAATAGAATTACCGCATGCCCCTGCGATCCCACTTCAGGGCGTTGGCCCCCAAACCCCGAAAGCGGGGACTCCGAGCCACCCTTGTTCATCCACATTCGCTGCAGCGTCCTTCGTAATAGCTACAATGTAGAAGCAACGCAAGGGTGCTCAGTTCCAAGGGATGAAAAGGGTTCCGGGGATGGATGCGGTGAAGGTTGTAGGACATCAGGAGTGTATTTCATCCCAACCTAAAGTGGTTAAACAGTAGATTTTATGTTCCGTGTATTCTAACACAAGACAAATTGAAAAAAAAAATTCTCTCTCTAAGCAGGTATGAATGCGGTACCCCGGATTGGATCCCAGAACAGAAAAGGACCTTAGTGGGGGCATTGGGAAAATGCCGGGAAAGCTTGGCGTCCCGTTCCTAGAGACGCACGCCAGTGCTGGCTTCTCAGGTGCCAGATGGGTGTGGCGTGTGGGGTGCTGAGGTGAGAGGGAGCCGGCGAGGGGGGTGTGCGGCTGGAGCCCGGTTCTGCACCTTTTCTGTAAATTCCAAAATAAAAGCTTTATTTGAAGAAAAAAAAAAAGCGCTCAACAAATGCATCCTTCGTCTCTGGGGAGAGGGGGGTGCTCACGGGAGCGCCCCAGCTCCCACCTTGGACACCCCGCTTGCACTGCCCGCTTGCCCACGGCGGAGTCCATGTTCCGGAGAAGGAGGCCACCAGTGCGTCCACCTGTGTCCTGGGGCTGCTGCTCTTCCGGAGCCCTCCGTGTCCCCAGCAACCCGCGTGCCTGGGCACCGAGGGAGGGATAGGAACGGCCGTGGAGGCAGAGGCAGTACAGAGGAGCCCTGCCCCCTGCCCTCAGCCCTCGTGGGTCGGATCCCCCCACAGGACGTGCCAGAGAGAGGCGGGGGTGTGTGACAGTTGACATTAAACTTTATCTCTGAAAAGGCTCAGGCCAGCTTCGTCATTTTGTTCAAAACAAACGACTCCTGTCTTCCCCGGCAGTACCAGATAAGTGAGGTGGCCCTGTGCCCACAGCACCTGCCGTGGCCGCCCTCCATGGCTCTGGGCAGTGGCTCGGGGACCCAGGCATCCCCAAGAGCCTGCTGCTCAGGGTTCTCCTTCGTTGTCTTGTCTTCGTGAACCTTCGTTGTCTTGTCTTCCCAGTCTGTATAAGTCTGTACAACCTGTGAGTGTGTGGTTTAAGAGTAATCTTATAACAAAGATGGAATTTTTTTCTAGATTTATTAAGCAGATTTTTTCCTTTGAATTTAGAATCTGAAAATTTTTTAGATTTGTGCTGTTTCCTCTCAGATGCTTAACAAATACAAGTTAAAAGTGAATTGTGTGTAAAAATGAAACAGTCCTAGGAGTGACTCTAGATCGCAGGAGAACTTTAAGAGTTCAGTTTCATTTATTTATTAAAAAACTTTTTTTAACATTTATTTATTTTTGAGAGACCGAGCGTGAGCAGGGGAGGGGCAGAGTGACAGGGGGAGACATCTGAAGCAGGCTCCAGGCTCCGAGCTGTCAGCACAGAGCCTGACTCAGGGCTCGAGCTCACAATCCGCGAGATCGTGACCTGAGCCGAAGTCGGACGATTAACCGACCGAGCCACCCAGGCGCCCCTAGAATTCTGTTCGTTTTAAAGACTTACACCCCAGCAGTTACCCCCAGACTCGCGTGTGAAAACGGCGGCTATTTGGAGATGTGGTCCTGAGACCCGGTTTTGCGTGTCTTTGCAGGAGGGGGTGAAGACCGAGAACGACCACATCAACCTGAAAGTGGCCGGGCAGGATGGCTCCGTCGTCCAGTTCAAAATCAAGAGACACACGCCGCTGAGCAAGCTGATGAAGGCGTACTGCGAGAGGCAGGTGCGTGCAGCCCTGCCGAGGGCCAGGCCGCGCGGGGGTGTGTGCAGTGCGTGTGTCCTGTGTGCGCGGGGGTGTGTGCAGCGTGTGCATCGCATGTGCGTGTCATGTGTGTGCATGGGTTTGTGTGTGCGCGTGCCCTGCGTGTGCGCGTGCGCGTGCTCTTCCTCGGGGGCAGGCAGTTATCCGGTGCCCCTGTCGGTCACCGCCATCAGCTCTTCCTCGTGCGCACCTGTCACACCGCCTGCCCTTCCTCCGGAGTCTGGCGGGTCCTCCTGATGCAGCCGGGGTCACGTTCAGCTGCAGAGCAGTGAGCGCGCGTGCGGTTCTGCGGCAGCCGGAACACGTGTGTGCGCACGCCGCCCTCCTCACTGCGGTTTGCGGAAAGTGCTTGATTCCCTCCCTTTGCTCGGCCGTGTGCGCAGCAGAGCGATTGGCCGGCACCCCCCGCGCGGTGGCGGGCCGGCCGCTGTAGCTGTCCTCCGGGTCAGCAGCGTCTCTACAGACTTGGGGCTCACACAACGCTTGTGCTTCCCGCCGCCGTGTCCCGTGTCCTCGTTCTCGCTCGGGGGCTCCCTTCGCCCCGGGGCTCTGCGCCACCCGAGGACCTACGTGGCGGCATCGCTGTGGCATCGCCGTGGCGCGTGGCCCGCCCGGCCTCTGCTCCCTTTGGTGGGAGGCGGCTTTGTCCAAATGCTTTGCAAATGCTGGTGGTTGGTTGGTTCCCGTCTTGGCTCTGATGATGCCTTGGGCTTGTTCTAAAAAACACTATAAAAATCCTACGTGCCGTCCTCTTTTTCTCCCTTCTTTTCAGACTTGCTCCTCGGAGGCAGTCACTCCCAGCCCCTTCAACTGTTTCTTTCGCTCTTTCTTGGTAAATAGGTTTCTGTTTCTGTTTCTTCATGTTTTTGGCCGTAGAGATTATTTTCCCCCAAGAAGGCTGGAAAGTCATAGCTCTCTGACCCTGCTGTCTGTTCACGTCCCTGCCCCTGTCCTTCCAGTAGATTGCCCTGGAATGTGCCGGGTGCTGCCCTGGGGCCCGGCTCCTGTCCACGTCGGGTTTCTGTTGGTCAGGTGGTGGTCGTGTGTGATTTTTCTGGGTGTCCATCAGTAACGTGTCAGCCACGGTCTCCACAAGTACCGTACCTCCACAGGACCTGGCCTTGGGCACTGCGGGCACATCTTTGGTGTCCGGCCGCCCTCCTGCCCCTTCCTGCCCGGGCCACACCGGTGGCACAGCTGTCATCGTGGAGCCACCCTGGAATCCATCTGGAGGCTTCTTTTGCCTGCATCCTGTGGTCTTCTGGATGAATCTTCATCCCGTCTCCCAGCATCTTACTCGAAGGGTTATCAAGGGCAGCGTCTTTGAGACTCTGTTCTGAAAATGATTTGCTTTTCACGAACCTTCACGCTTCACTATTTGGCTGCGTGTAGATTTCTAGGTTGAATTTCTAGAAAAGTCATTTTCTTTATTTGGAGTTATCACCTCGCGTTCTTCTAATGTTGGTGCGGCGAGTTCGGGGACATTCTGATCCTCTGTCCTTTGAATGCACTTTGCTTTTCTCTGAGAGCTTTTGGGACCTCCTTCTCCTGTCTGGACACTTCGCCCTCATGTGCTTTGAGAGCACGATCGTCCCCTTCACTTTCTCGGTACTTTCTACTTTCTTTTGTCTAAAGTAATTTCTACACCCAACGTGGGGCTTGAACTCACGACCCTGAGATCAGGGGTCACATGCTCCACCGCGCCACCGACTGAGCCAGCCAGGCGCCCCTCCGGTACTTTCCACATAGAAACTTTTCAGTTCAGGAAACACGACTTACGTTGGTTCTTCCGTGACTGGCCTCTCCCGTCCTGTCCCCCGTGTTCGGAACGCCCACGCATGTTGGAGTCACCTCTTCTGGAGCTGTCCCTCGAGATCATCGCTTCCCACCTGGCACTGACCGGGCTTTAGCGTTTCTGACGGTTTTTTTTCTGGAAGCTCCTCTCGACTTTCTGTTCCCACCTTATGCGGACAGACCTGCTTCTGTCATGACGTCTAATTTCCAAATGGTCTTCATTCCTCCCTGTTCTCTGAGGGTTTCTTTCCCCAGTAGTCAGTAACGCTCGTTTTCTGCCTCCCGGAGGATTTCTAGTGTGTGTGACCTCTGGCCCCTCCCGTCCCCTGGGTCTGGTGCTTTCCTTCCTTGCTGGCTGCATGTCTCACGTGCCTGAGCCTGTCTTCACACGGCCCCCCGAGTCCTGGTGAACTGCTCATATTTAAGAATGCAGCCCAGACAGCTGCTGACCCACTCGCCACCACGGGGTGACCTGCCAGGATTGGTGGTTTTGTGGGGGGGCTCCCAGGCGTCTCAACCTGTGAGGCAGCAGATCTCCCAGAAGGGGCCCCCCCGGGCTCCTGCCTGTGCCCTGGGGGTGCAGCCGGATGGGCGAAACGGGGCTGCCGTCACTCGTCCCTCGTATCCTGAGTCCAGGGCTCAGCGTTGACCTCTCCAGGAAGTAGACCTTTTGCCCTTGGGAGGTGCCAGCTGCTTGGGGCTTGGGGGGCCCCGATATGGGGGTCCAATAGGAACTTTGAGGCAGTCATCCAAAATCAGCTGCGTGCTACATCTCTGCCTCCGGGTGCCCGTGTGCAGGTCCCTAGGCCTGGGGGGCTCCCTGTCTTGCCCCCACCGCCACCCTGACCTTGGGGTCTGGTGTCCACAGCCCCGCAGCCCCCAGCCAGCAGCCATGTCGTCTGCCTGCTGGCCCGTCTCCTCTCCTGTTTTCTTTGTCCTTCGTTGTTTTATGTCTTCCCAGGAGGTTCAGGGGGAGCAGAGATGCATGTTTTCATGCTGCCTGTTGTGTTCAAGCGAAGTCAGAATTGCTTTTTAAGAGGAGGTGCTTTTTCTCCTCGACCATGTTTGCCGTGCCCTGGGGACGAAGAAAGTCTGCCTGTGCTGCTCCCTGGACAGAAACGCTCTGCTGCAGCCCCTCCGGGCCCGGGGGTCAGGACTGCTTCCCACCCGCACGCGGCCCTTGACCACAGGCCTCGTCCTTACCTGACGGCTTCTCTTGGAGGAGTTTAAAAAAACTTTTTTTTTTAAACGTTTATTCGTTTTTGAGAGACAGAGAGCATGAGTGGGAGAGGGGCAGAGAGAGAGGGAGACAGAATCCGAAGCAGGCTCCAGGCTCCGAGCTGTGAGCACAGAGCCCGATGCGGGGCTTGAACCCACGAGCTTCGAGATCATGACCTGAGCCGAAGTCGGAGGCTTAGCTGACAGAGCCCCCCCAGGCGCCCCTCTCAGAAAGTTTTCAGGGCGCCCCTCTCCAACAGTGTAGGATTGTGCTGGCTCCTCGAGGGAAATGAGGGGGTGGGTGGGGCCGGGCACTCGCAGCAGCTGGAGAGTGTCAGAGCAGTGGTTTCTGGAATTATCCCTGCTGGGGCATCACGTGAAAGAGATTGTAGGCCCACTGGCAAGCTTTTATAATCAAGTGGACCAAAAACCTCTATGTTCAGAATTCAGGTGCTTTGAGATAAATGTCTTATTTTTTGGAATTAATGTGTTATCTGGAAATATCTAATGATAATTGGTTTTCCTTTTCAGGGCTTGTCAATGAGACAGATTAGATTCAGGTTTGACGGGCAGCCGATTAATGAAACAGACACCCCTGCGCAGGTACGAAAGCTCCGTGTGTGTGCGCTTTCTGGCTCCTTCCCGCCGCGCTCGACCCGCTCCTGTTGGGAAGGGCTTGAAAGCTGCTGATGGGTGCTCATGCAGAATACTCTTCCTTTCTTAATGGTTTTAGTTATTAGGTTATTTAACTTTTCTTGGTCACGTACATTTCTGAGAGAGAGCGAGAGAGAGACCGAGCGTGAGTGGGGGAGGGGCAGAGAGAGGGAGACACAGAATCCGAAGCAGGCTCCAGGCTCCGAGCTGTCAGCACAGAGCCCTACCTGGGGCTCGAACCTACAAACTGTGAGATCATGACCTGAGCTGAAGTCGGATGCTTAACTGAGCCACCCAGGCGCCCCTAGGTTATTTCATTTTTAAATTCTGAATGTTCTGAAGTTTTTGAAATGAGAGACGTGCACTTGGTCACATAGCATCCTCCACACCGGGGGATGGGGCAGGAGGACCGGGTCCTGAGCGGCTGCGTCCGGGTCATGGACGAGGGTCACGCAGACCCACCTGGCACCTCTCCCGGACGTGGTTTCCACCCACCCCCCCGTCTGGACGCCGAACTTGCAGCTCAGTTACTGTCCTGATTCTCATGCCCTTTCCGTATTTATGCACGCGGGGCATGGGTGCCAAGGACAGGCACAGCCGTCGTTATCAGCCACGCGGTTTCTCCTCCGCGTAGCCCCCACACCCCCGTCCCGTCACCGTGCATCACGCTGCGGTGAGGAGGGCTTCGGCCTTGAGGTCAGCAGGACGGCCTTGTGCTCGAGAGCCACTGACCCTCGCGGAGTCCCCACCTTCTGCGTCTGCAAAGTGGCGAGGGTGCCCGTTTTCTCCCCTTTGCGGAGTCGTGGGAATCGTGGGACTGGTTCGCATGTGGGGACCGCGCAGCCAGAGGCTGTGCCTCTGCCCGCCCCCGGGTGCCACGCGGCTGGCACCGGGGTCGGTCCGGAGGCGCCCCCCGCCGGCCCCAGCGCGCCTTCTCTGTGTTTCTGGGAAACCTTACCGCTTCCAGCCAAACAGCCTGTTTCAATTGGCAGAAGCTTCCTTGTGTTCAGAGAAGGGCGGACGAGGCGAGGTGGTCGTGTGCCCTCTGTGGGGGAAAGCAGCAGCAGGCAGGAAACGTTTGCGGCTTCCCTGCCCTGGTCTAGGGGGGAGAGGGAAGGGGCAGAGTGGGGCAGCCAGCGGTGCTCCCGCTTGTGCGGTTTAGATTCAGCCTGCTTTGGAGCTCACGGGCATGACCCCGCTGCGCCTGTCATGAGGTATGTGGTCCTGCTGGTCCCCAGGACTCCGCACCGCTCGTTAGAGGCGTCTGATTGGAAAACGATTTTGCGTCATGTTCAGTAAAAGTTGTATTTATTTCATTTTTTGTCAGAGAGGGGAGAGAGAATCTTAAGCGGGCTCCACGCTCTTGGCACGGAGCCTGACACGGGGCTCGGTCCCGTGACCCCGGGATCACGACCTGAGCTGAAACCAAGAGTCGGACGTTCGCCTGACTGAGCTGCCCAGGCGCCCCTCAGGAAAAATTTTAGACACTTGTTTATGTTTAAATGAGACGCGGTTTTTCTTTCTTTCAAAGGTTCTATTTATTTTTTTAAGTAACCTGGGCACCCAACATGGGGCTCGAACTTACAGCTGAGATCGAGTCTCCTGCTGTACGGACTGAGCCAGCCAGGCGCCCCAGAGTCTTACTTTTTCCACCAGCGTCCTTAGCTTTGCACGTTCTTTTGTAAGTTCCGTCAGGGGAGGCTTGGGGGTGGACAGGGCTTCTTGGAGATCCAAAACCAGCATCTTTTCCCTGCACGGGACACACGAGGACGGGTTTGGGGACGGCGTCCTCCAGGGTGAGGAAGACGGGTCCGTTCTGTGACAGTGAGGAAAGTAACCGCTGTCGCTCTCTCCCCGTGCCCGTCACGCCGCCCCCCGCCAGCTGGAGATGGAGGACGAGGACACCATCGACGTGTTCCAGCAGCAGACGGGAGGCTCGCGGGACAGCCGCTGTCGCTAAGGGCGCCGCCTCTACAAGGACCGTCCCCACCGTGTCTTCGGCCTTGCGTCTGCTGTTGAATAGTGAACAAGTGGCCATGCCAGTCACAAAGGAGTCTGCAGAGACCCGAGGACAGTCACCAAAATTACTTTCCTCTCTGACATTTTGCGAGGGCAATTCAGAACTCTGTCTGCAGGGGGCCACCGCTGACACCCGGCCAGTCACACTTGTCTTTGCGTAAGATGAGTTGCGAGGTTTCTTTTGGTTTGTTTTTGCTTTCATTTTCGTCCCCCCTCCCCCCGCCGCCCCAGAACATTGGCCCAAACTGTGGTCTGCAGGTTCAGTTTTCGTCTAGATGGGGATCTTACCCCAGGTATTGAGCGCCACCCCCCCCCGCATATTCCAGCTGAGAACTCCCAGCACCACAGTGGGGATGCTTCCGTTGGACAGGCTTTGGGGGCAATTTGGCGATGGAGACAAAGTGTCACTATTTCGTATAGGCACAGGTTTTTACAATGCTAAGTGTTGCATTTTAGAATATGGTAAAGTTGAAGGGAAAATACTGGAATGTGTTTTTAAAAGGTAAAATGAAGGATAACCAGGTCCTTCAGTAACATGGCGCTGGGTGCCCCGCTCCTCGAGTGGCCCTGTGGTCGGGGTCTGGGGTCCAGGAGCCATCGCCACCCACTGCCTGGTGCCCGGTGCCACGGCACGGGCAAAGGTCAATGCAGCAAAAACCCTTTTCCCCTGAATAGAGACGAAAGGAACCCCCACATTTCTCACTTGGTAATAGTGCTGTGGCCTCAGATTTCTCCTCGCATTTGCTTTGGACGAATAATTATGGTCTATATATTAAAAAGCAAGATTCAGTATTGCACCTAACGTTTTTGTGTAAAAGACCTGCTTCCAAGTGTGTTGCCAGTGAAGCCCACGGAAAGGTGACCCCGTGTTGCCCTCCTGGACTTGGGCTGTGCTGCTTTGCAAACAGCTACGGGGTTTACGCTTTAGTACGTGATTGCAGTTCTGTGAGATGTTTTGGGATCTGTACCAATTAAGCCCTGATAGATTTCCTCCTGTCGTTCTGTATGGACCCACTGCTGCCTTGTTCTAGTCCCGGAGTGTGACCATGACCGTCCTCTCTTGCTTGCCTGAAATCTTGCTGAAGATGTTCGCATTTCCTTTGTGTTTTGCTGTTTGGGCATGGGTGGGACGTCTGCTGGCTCTGTTGTGTTTATTCCCCAATTTGTACATTATTTGTTGTCCTTTGCTACTGTAAACAGTAAATATAGTTTGGTATTCTGTCTCTTGGCTTGTCTTAAATACTGCGTTTGGCCATTGGGGCCTATGTCACAATTCCGTATCTGTACGGACCGTGCAGCGAGGCACGTACACTTAAAGGCCGGTTATCGAAAAGTAAGTATTCACCTGATGGCTGCCGTCCGCATCCTTGCAGCTAAACCCACGCCAGTCCCGGCATTCTCCTGCCGAGGGGGACACCCCCTCATTCCTCATGAGCTCTCCCAGTCTGCAGCTGAACCAGCGGCATGGCACTTTTCCTCTCTGGGGTGTCGTGTGTAAAGACAGGGCAGATTTTGGGGGCAGATGAATATGGACGTTGGTCTGGGCTTCTCAAGTTTTTGGTGTTTGAATACAAGGCTACTTTCCTTTGTGCAGTGAACAGCCTACTTACTTACGATATTTTGTATACCCTTACTCTAAAATATGCGTACTTGGGAGGTTTGTTTGCATTGTTTAATTTCATTCAATTCAGTAAATACTGCCATGCCCAGGTACCAAAGCTGCATCCACGAACAAATCAGACAGAAACTCCTTGTCCTCGTGGAACATGTAAACTCTCTATTTACAGGAGACCGATAATAACAATAAATCAATTTTATATTATGCTAATAGATTATATAGGGCATTATATGGCAAGTTCTATAGAATAATAGGTAGGATGTAAATGTGGAGATGAAAACTTGTTTTTTAAAAGGTGTACATGTCTTTGCATGGGAGAGCCATAAAGGAGTAAATGTGTTTCCTTTCTCTGAAGCCAGCCAGTGGGGTTCTAAGAAACATAGGTAGATTGCCAAATCACAGTGGGTCATCTGGGAATAGAACCACCATAACATGAAAAAAAGGGCTGTTTATCCCCATGTTACACAATCGTGCAGAAGCCTGAGAAGCAAGGAGCTGGAAGGGGTGGCTGGAGAAAGCCACTCCTAGCCAATCCCAGCTAGGGCGCCGCTGCCTCAGGGCCACGCTGGTTGGCACGTGGGCAGGTGGGTAGAGGAGGAGTTGCTACTTTTCCCTCTTTGGCCTTCCTGGAGCTCCTCTCTTCGTGGAGGGGTTGCTGTGGGGCCACGCTGATGCAGAAGAAAACCACCCTGGCACCAGTCTTCTTCCAACCTAAGGCCTGTCTGAAGGAAGTCAGGGGGGCATCAAATGCCTTCTTTGTGGATCTTCTTGCTTTCACTGCATTGGGCCTGAAAGTCACTCTGAAATGGTCCTGTGCCACAGATGTAATTTTTTTTAAGTTTATTTTGAGAGAGAGGGAGAGTGCGAGCAGGGGAGGAGCAGAGTATCCTAAGCAGGACCTGCGCTGTCAGTGCAGATTCTGGTGCCGAGGTGGAGTTTGAACTCATGAACCATGAGATCGTGATCTGAGCCGAACTCCAGTCCCACTCTTAATCAACTGAGCCACCCCGGCGCCCCCCCCACAATGTGTACTTTAACGGATGGGTAGGATCTTCAATTTTTATCTCCGTTCTCTTTAAAGAATATACACCTGGAATGAGATCTGCTCAGGCATCAGTCTACCTGCCCTCGGTTCCCACCGAGTGATGGAGGCAGGATGGAGGCTGCTACCCTCCGTCTCCATACTTTGTCCCCGTCCTGTCCCCCAGGCGCCACCCTCCGTCTCCATGGACGTCCTGTCCCCGTGCTGTCCCCCGCCACGTCCCCCAGGCTCCACCCTCCATCTTCATGGACGTCCTGTCCCCGTGCTGTCCCCCGCCACGTCCCCCAGGCTGCCGTCCTCCGTCTCCATGGACGTCCTGTCCCCGTGCTGTCCCCGTCAAGTCCCCCAGGCGCCACCCTCCGTCTTCATGAACGTCCTGTCCCCGTGCTGTCCCTCGTCAAGTCCCCCAGGCCGCCGTCCTCCGTCTACCCGTCCCTCATTCCAGTTCTCCATCTCCATCCCTGGTCCCGATCCTTTAATCAGACCTTCCTGGGACACCACCGGTAGGATGTAACCCGCTCTGGGCGCCCGCGGCTCCGGGATCTCCCGGAAGACCCAGGCCCTCCAGGAATCTGGATCCCCGGGAGCGACGTTAACCCACAGAGGGGCCGAGGCCCTGGCGTTGGGTAGGAACCTCGGAACCCCGCGATCAGGCCGTCCCGGCCGCCGCGCCTGCGCCGCTCCCCGTGGCGACGGCGCCACCGCGCACGCGCACGCCGCGTCCCGGAAGGGTTTCCGGGTCCCGGCGTCGACCCGGAAGCAGCCCTGCGGTGGGCGGGAGAGGCCGGCGCTTGGGAGGGGAGGTCGCGCAGCATAGCTGTTGCCAGGACGATGGCGGGGACGGCGCTCAAGAGGCTGATGGCCGAGTACAAACGTGAGTGCGGGGTCCGCGCCTCCAGTCTGGGGACCCGCTCCTCCCCCCCCGCCCCGTCCGTCCGCCCCGTGTCCCGCGCGTCCCTCGAGCTCGCGCCCCCCCTCTGCCGACCCCCGGCCCTGCGCCCCCCTCCTCCAGTCCCCGGGCTCCCACCCGGCGGTAGAGTCCCTGCTCGGGGAGGCTCCGGGCGCACACGGCCGTGTGTGGCGGCCTGAGTTGGTGGAGATGTGGGAGCCGTGGACGCCGAAAGCACTGAGTCATGCCCGCTTGTTCCCGCGTAGGCGCGGGGACGGGAGTTTGGTCCTGGGAAACCGTGAGCCCTAACAGTCTGCGGTCCCCTTCCTCCGCTGCGCCCACTGCCTGCTCTTGACTTCATACACGAACTCGTAAAAGGAACCCTTGGAAAAGGACAGTCGGCATCACTACTCCACGAGTTTAGAAATGCGTCAACAGTTCCACGCAGCCTTTGTTTTTGTCTTTGGCTCCTTTAGTAATTTAGAGGACTCCCTCATTCCAGCCTTGCAGGAAAACCGGAATTGCCTACTGAGAAGCTGAAACCAAAAGCGTATGGAGAAAAAGCGCATTGTGATGCATTTGGGGTGAAAGGTCAGATTTGGCTTTCTCTTTAATAACGGAACAGTTTTTGAGTAGTGCCACCTGTCACGCTTTCTAGGTGGTGCCCAGAGAGCCTCCTTTGTGCTTTCCTCGCCAGGGAAAGGTTTTAATGTTTGGGGAAAGTAAAGGGAGAAACGAAAGACGAAGAACATTCCGTGTTCTGCCTTTTGACAGCCCCGTTGGGAGAGTTGCCAGGAGAGGTCATGGGTGAAACGGATGTGTGGCAGGTGTCGTGAGCTGCTGGTGGAGACGGGGTGGTCGCCCGCGTGTGGGTAAGAGAGGGTCTCTGCAGCCGCAGTCCCGGTTCAGGCCTTGACCTCTGCACTTTGGTCCTCTGGGAAGGTTAATGCTTTTCAGGATACTTGATAGATAACTCTGATTTTGGTAGCTGGTGTTGTTAGGGTGACATTGAGAGTACTTTAGAAGAAGGTTGAGAGTAGGCCAGAATAATGACTGTAATAAAAATAATTGGTAAAAATGCACGGAGCTCAGTCCCGTAACCGGGTTGGTGGCCCTGCACGCGGAGGGTCCGCGTTCGGCGGGAGCACACCAGGGTGATTCACGTGTGGGCTCATGAAAGAAATGTTTAAACACTGCTCGCTGCCAGTGTCCCCTACAGTGGGAGTGTCTTTGAGAGACTTGGGGGCAGAGTATGAACGGAGGGTTGGGTGGGAGCGGGGCACCGTTGCCTGTGTCCTCACGGGAGACCTGGCCGGGGGTCATATGTGTGGGCACACCTGTCATTCCTGCCTTCCCCGTCCGTGCTTCGGTGTCTGTCTTAGGCTGTTTAGCCCTGTTTCTAGACTTCGAGAAAAGGTTATTTTCTTGTGTCTTTAGGGAAGGAATCTGTTAAGGCTGCAAGGGGAATTAAGTTCAGGCTGCTGCTTCAGTCCAGTCTCTGCATTGTTGAACTTGTGTTTCCTAAGGATATTGGCGGTGGCCAAGGTTACTCTTCCCTTTACTGTACTTGCAGAAACTTCATCCGTTATTTCAACCATGTTGTCATTTTGCAGTAATAAAACACAAATAACACCTGACTTCCAAAGCCGTATCACAGAAGGGTATCGTATGCATTTTTATGTGTTAATGTGACTTCTCAGAGTCCGCGGGAAGGCAGAGCCCTGAGGAGCTCTCCTGAGCTTGCCCCCCTGGTGATCCTGTCGGACGCTAATCTGGGCGCTGCTGTGAGCGCCCCCCCCCCCCCCCCCGCAGGTGTCACAGGTTACTAAACAGCCGTCGTGCAGGTAGGGAGATCATCCTGGGTTACTGGGGTACAACCCGTTAACCACACGAGGCCCCGGAACAGAAGAGGCGGGAGAGGAGAGGCAGGAGGGGGCGTCTGAGACGTGCAGAGCACGAGGAGGACTCCACCTGCCGTGGCTGGCTCTGGAGAGGCCAGGAACAGAGGGGCGTGGGTGGCCCGAGAACGTGAGACCCGTCGCTGGCCGACAGCAGTGAGGACCGGGAGCCTCCGTCCCACGGCTGCAGGGAACTGGATTCTGCCGCCAACCTGAGTGGATCTGGGCAGTGCCCTGCCTTGACCGCTGCCCTGTGAGAGTAGAACCACCTGCCCCTTCTGACACACGGAAACCGTGAGGTCATCGGTGGGTGTCGTTTTAAGCCGTTGGGTTTGTGGTGATTTGTCCCATCAGCGATAGAAGATGAATGCAGTATGTTACTGAGGGGGTTCTGTGGTTGCTGTATCTTAGAATCATCGTAAATTCCATTTAGTGACTCTCATCTTGTGTGAATTAGCATCCGGTTTGTCTTACCACACCGGAAGGTGACTCATTCATTGTAAAGGTGGACTTTGCAGGAACGACCTTTCTGTGAAATGGGGTTTCAGTGGATTGGGACAGGGTTCAGGCATACTTTATCGTATTTGGGAATAGTCACAGGCCTGCAGAAATTTCGAGGGGCGGAACCTTGGATATGATTCTGTACAGCCCCTGGTTTTCCAAATTGTGTAGGCAGTTGAGTAACAGAGGCAAAACGATTGGCCTAGCTCCTTACGGCCAGGAGAAAGGAGAACCAGGAAAAGAACCCAGATATTTTAAACGGGTGTCTTTGCTTGACGTTCTGTCGTCACCCATCACCCAGCCTTCCCGAGAAGGTTCAAAAACAGACAGGTATTGGGTTCTGGGGGTTTCCTCAAGAAGGCTAAGTGGCTAACAACAGAAGTCTGCTCTGTCGCTGTTCTGGAGGCCTGGCGTCCCGACTCCGTGTTGGCCGGGCCACGCTCTGCAAGCTCTAGGGAGGAGTCCCTCTTGGCCTCCTGGAGCTTCCGGTAGTTGCCGGCAATTTTTGCTGCTCCTTGGCTTGTGGCAGCGGAACTCACATCTCTGCCTGTCTTCCCTCTTCTGGAGGTGCCCGTCATAGCTTTAGGACCCACCCCTGTCCCATGTGACCCGTTTTAACTGCAGTCCATCTGCAAAGCCCCCATTTCCAAACAGAGTCACATCTGGAGATTCTGGGGGACATTATTCAGCCTAGTTCAGTGTTGAATAAGAACCTCAAACTTGCTCGTGTAAAACTGATCTCTGGCTCCTCCTGCACCATTGCTGCTCCCGCAGTCCCCGTGCCTCCCTTGGTGGCAGTCGTGTTCTTCCAAGTTTTGGGGCTCAAACCTTAAATTCACCCTTGATGACTCACTTTTTTTTTTTTTTAAGTGTATTTGTTTTGAGAGAGAGCACAAACTAGGGAAGAGGCAGGGAGAGAGAGGATCTCAAGCAGGCTCTACAGCACAGACCCCTCCATCTCAGGAACTGTGACACCACAACGTGAGCTGAAATTGAGAGCTGGACGCTTAACCGACTGAGCCACCCAGGCGCCTCTGTGTTTAATTTTTTTATTTTTATTTTTTTAAATGTTTGTTTATTTCTGAGACAGAGAGAGAGCATGAGTGGGGGAGGGGCAGAGAGAGAGAGAGAGAGACAGACAGACAGACAGACATACACACAGAATCCGAGGCAGGCTCCAGGCTCTGAGCTGTCAGCACAGAGCCTGATGCAGGGCTCGAACTCATGGACTGTGAGATCATGACCTGAACTGAAGTCGGACGCTCAACGGACTGAGCCACCCAGGCACCCCTGTGTTTAACTTTTAAAGGAGCAGCCAAGCTATTTTTCTGACTGGTTGTACCACTTTACATTTCTGCCAGCAGCGTATTAAGGAGTTCCACTGATTCTGCTCCCCTGTCCACACTTCGTATGCTGGGTTTTTACATATTTAGCTGTTCTAGAGTGGTATGGTGTCTCATTGTAGTTTTCATTTTAAAACATCTTAATTCTGCCATTTTCTGTCCTTGTTTTTCAAATTCAGTTTTTACCTTAAGTTTATTTACACTAAAAAACAAACAAACCATCACAGTTCACTCATTTCTCCCACCCTCCCACTGCCTTGCCTCTGGCAACCATCAGCCTGTTCTTTGTATCTATGAGCTTATTTTTTTTAACGTGTATATATTTTAGGTATGTATAATACATATATTTTGATATATATATATTTTCTTACCGTATATAACCGATTTTTTTCGGTTTTCCAGTACATATATAAAAGTATGTTTACACTGTACTGTAATCCGTTAAATGTGCAATAACATTATGTCTAAAAAGAACCAATGTACCTACCTGTGTTTGCCCCATCGCATATCAGCTGCTTTGTTGTAAGTTGATTTGACCATATATGTGTGGGTTTATTTCTGGGCTGTTTTGTTTCTGTAATCCATGTGTCTGTTTCTATGCCATTTCTACACTGTTTTAACTACTACGGCATTGTATTATAGTTTGAAATCAATGAGCCTGATTCTCCAGCTTTGTTCTTTCTCACATTTGGCTACCCTGGGTATTTAATGGTTCCATGCAAATTTTTGGAGTGTTCTATTTTTTGAAAAATGTCATTGGAATTTTGATACGGATTGTATTGAATCTATATATTGCTTTTTGTAGTATGGACTTTTTAATAGTATTAATTCTTCCATTCCATGAGCATGAAGTATCTTTCCATTTGTGTCTTCAGTCTTTCATTAATGTCTTGTCATTTTCAACAAACAGGTCAGTCACACTCCTTGGTTAAATATATTCCTGGGTGTTCTATCTTTTTAATGCAATTATAAAAGGGATTTTTTTTTTTTTTTTTTTTTTTTTTTACTTTCTCTTTCTGATAGTTCACTATCAGTGTATAGAAATGCAACAGAGGGGCGCCTGGGTGGCGCAGTCGGTTAAGCGTCCGACTTCAGCCAGGTCACGATCTCGCGGTCCGTGAGTTCGAGCCCCGCGTCAGGCTCTGCGCTGATGGCTCGGAGCCTGGAGCCTGTTTCCGATTCTGTGTCTCCCTCTCTCTCTGCCCCTCCCCCGTTCATGCTCTGTCTCTCTCTGTCCCAAAAATAAATAAAAAACGTTGAAAAAAAAAAAATTAAAAAAAAAAAAAAAAAAAGAAAGAAATGCAACAGATTTTGGGGCACCTGGGTGGCTCACTTGGTTAAGCATCAGACTTCGGCTCAGGTCATGATCTCGCGGTCTGTGAGTTCGAGCCCCGCGTCGGGCTCTGTGCTGACAACTCGGAGCCTGGAACCCGTTTCAGATTCTGTGTCTCCCTCTTTCTCTCTCCTCCCCCACTCATGCTCTGTCTCTCTCTTCTCAAAAATAAATAAACGTTAAAAAAAAAATTTTAGAGATGCACCAGATTTTTATGTATTGGTTTTGTACCGCTCAACTGTATTGAACTTATTTTAACGATTTTTGATGCCGTCTTTAGGGTTTTTTAATGTATAATATCTTGTCGGCCTCAGATAGTGACAGTTTTGCTTCTTTTCTTTCCAATTCGGATACTTCTTATTTCTTTCTTTTTTTTTTTTTTTTTTTGCCTAAGTGCTCAGGCAAGGGTTTCAAATACAATGTGGAATAACAGTGGTGAGGATGGGTTTTCTTGTCTTGTTCCTGGTCTTAGAGGAAAGCCTTTCAGCGTTTCACTATCGAGTATGGTGTTGGCTGTTGGATTTTCATCTATGGCCTTTATTATGTTGAAGTATGTTCTGTCTGTACTTACTCTGTGGAGAGTTTTTATCATACGTGGACACTGAATTTTGTCAAATGCCTTTCTGCATCGATTGAGATGATCATACGGTTTTCATCCTTCATTTTGTTAATGTGGTGGATTACATTGATTTGCAGATACTGAACTGTTCTTGAATTCCTGGAATAAATCCCACTTGATCATGGTGTATGATCCATTTAATATATTGTTAAATTCAGTTGCTAATATTTTGCTGAGGATTTTCACATCTGTGTTTACCAGGGATATTGGCCTGTGACTTTCTTGTGGCAATCTTGTGGTTTTGGTATTGTGGTGATCCTAGTTTCATAAAATGTTCCCTTCCTCCCCTCCCGTTTTCTTTCTTTCTTCTTTTCCTTTCCTTTCTTTTCTCTCTCTTTTTTGGGAAGAGTTTGAAAAGAACTGGTATTAGTTAATTCTGTTTTGAACATTTGGTAGAATTCACCAGTGAAGCCATCTGGTCTTGGACTTTTGTTTCTTGGGAGGTTTCTGATTATTGATTCAATCTCCTTACTAGCAATCAGTTCAGATTTTCTATTTCATCATGATTCACTCTTGGTAGATTATGTGTTTGTGTATCCATTTCTTCTAGATTGTCCAATTTGTTGGCATACGATGGTCCATAGTAGTTTCTTATGGTCCTTTGTGTTTCTGTGGTGTCAGTCGTAACATCTCTTTTGTCATTTCTTTCTTTCTTTCCTTTTTTTTTAAGTGTGGTCCATGCTAGGCATGGAGCCCAGTGCAGGGCTTGAACTCATGGCCCTGAGATCGAGACCTGAGCGGGTGTTAAGAGTTGGACATGTAACTGACTGAGCCATCCAGGCACCCCATCATTTCTGATGTTTCTCTTCTCGAGTCTTGTCTCTGTCTTGGCGAGTCTGGCTAAAGGTTTATCACCATTATCTTTTCAAAGAACAGCTCTTAGCTTCATTGATCACTTCTATTGTCTTTTTAGTCTGTTTCATTTATTTCTGCTCTAATGTTTGTTATTTCTTTCCTTCTACTGACTCTGGGCTTTGTTTTTTCTTTTTTCTAGTTTCTTGAGTTGTAAAATAAGGTTTAGTTGAGATTTTTCCTGCTTCTTGACAGAGGCATTTATCACTATGAACTTCTCTCTTAGAACTGCTTTTGCTGCATCTATAAATTTTGGTACGTCACATTTCCTTTTTTGGGGGAGGATCATAAGGTATTTTTTTATTTCTCTTGATTTCTTCTTTGACTTATTGGTTATTCAGTAGCATGTTGTTTAATCTCCACGTATTTGTGAATATTCCAGTTTTCTTCACGTAAGTAATTTCTAGTTTCATACCGTTATCAGAAAAGATGCTTTATATGATTTCAGTCCTTTTACATTTGTTAAGACTTATTTTGTGTCCTAACAGGTGATTTGTCTTGGAGAACATTCCACCTGCACTTGTGAAGATTGTGTATTCTGCTTTTGTATGGAATGTTCTGGTTCATCTGGTCTAATGTGTCATTTAAGGCCAGTGCTTTCTTATATTTTTGTATGTCAGTGGGATATTAATGTCCTCTACTGTTGAGTTGCTGTGTCTCCCTTTAGGTCTGTTAACATTTGCTTTGCATATTTAGGCGCTCCTGTGTTGGGTGTGTAAATATTTACAAGTGTATCTTACTGTTGGAATGGCTCCTTTAGCGTTATGTAATGCCTTTCTTTTGTCTCTTTGTTTTAAGTCTATTTTCTCTGATACAAGTATAGCTGCTCCAGATTCCTTTTGGTTTCCATTTGTGTGGAACAGCTTTTTTTTCTTTTCTTTCTTTCTTTTTTTCAATCCCTTCACTTTCTGTGTGTGTGTGTGTGTGTGTGTGTGTGTGTGTGTGTCCGTCCTTAAATTTGAAGTGAGTTTCTTATAGGCAACGTATAGTTGGGTCCTATATTTTAATCTGTTCAGCACTCTGTGTCTTCTGATGGGAGAATTGAGTGCATTTACACTTAAAGTAATTACTGACAGGCACGTGCCTGTTGCCATTTTTGTTGTTTTCTGACCGTTTCTGTAGTTTCTCTCTGTTCCTTTCTTCTTTTCTGTTCTCTTTGTGCTTTGATGACTTCAGTGGTATGCTTATGTTCCTTTTCTTTCTTTTTTGTGTATTTGCTACAGGGTTTGGCTTTGTGGCTACCACGTGGCTCACATGTGACAACTTCTGTACAGTCTGTTTTCAGTTGATAATAAGTTTGATCCCATTCTAAAGCTCAATACTGTTGTTCTCCTTTCACCCCATATTTGATGTTTTTGATTCACACTTTACATTAAAAAAAATTTTTTTTAATGTTTTATTTATTTTTGACAGAGAGAGAGAGAGAGAGAGAGACAGAGCATGAGCTGGGGAGGGGCAGAGAGAGAGGGAGACACAGAATCTGAAGCAGCTCTAGGCTCCAAGCTGTCCGCACAGAGCCGGACGCGGGGCTCAAACTCAACAGCTGTGAGATCATGACCTGAGCTGAAGTCAGACGCTTAACCAACTGAGCCACACAGGCGCCCTGACACTTTACATTTTTTTAATGTGTGTGTCCTTTAACTAGTTTTTGTACTTACAGTTATGTTTACTACTTACTTTTTTTAACCTTCATGCTAACTTTGTAAGTGATTAACCCCGTACTTTTACTATATACTTACCTTTGCAGTGAGATTTATTCTTTCACATGTGTTCTCGTGAACACCCTTTCTTTTCAGTTAAAGAATTCCCCGTAACAAGGCCGGGTTAGTGGTGATGAACCCCTTTAGCTTTTGTTTCTCCGGAGAGCCCTTTATCTCTCCTTCAGTTCTGAGTCGTAACTTTGCCGGGGAGAGTATTCTTGGTTGGAGATTTTCCTTTCAGTGCTTTGAATGTATCGTGCCTCTGCCTCTGGCCTGAAAAGTTTCTGCCGAAAAGTCTGCCGATAACTTAGCATCACGTACGTGTACATAACAAGTGGTTTTCATCTTGCTGCTTTGAAGATTCTCTCCTGGCTTTTACTTTTTGGTAGGTAATTATAAGGTGTCTTGGTGTGGGTCTCTCTGGGTTCTTCTTCCTTGAAACTCTCTGGGCTTCTTGGATCTAGATGCCTGTTTCCTTCCCCAGATGAGGGAAGTTTTCAGCCATTACTTCTTCAAGAGATTTCTGACCCTTTCTCTCTCCTCCTCTGGAAGCCCCATGATCCAAATATTAGTCTACTTGATGTCTTAGGAGCTCCTAACTGTCTTCACTTTTTTTCATTCTTTTTGCTGCTCTCATTGACTGAGTTCCACTGACCTCGAGTGGCTGATCCTTTCTTCTGCTTCATCTGGTCTGTGTTTCAGTTCAGCCGTTCTGTTATTCACTCTGCGATTTCTCTTTGGTACGTTCTTATATTTCCCACCTCTGTTGAGGTTTTGTGTCCATCGGTTTTTCTCCTGTTTGGTGAGCGTCTTCGTGACCATCACTTTGAACTCCTTATCGGCAAACTGTCTCCGTCTCACTGAGATCCTTTTTCCTGAGGTTTTATCTTGTTCTTTCCTGGGAACATATTCCTGTTTGTCCATTTCGCTGGACTGTCTGAGTTGGTCTCGATACCAACTGGGAACACCCCCCTCTCCCAGTCTGGAAGGAGCGGCCTCGTGTAGGAGATGAACCTCGTCATTCAGTCCCGTCCCGGCTTTCGGTTGTCACTCAAACCTTCGTGCTGTCCCAGCACCTGTTGTGTCTTTGATACCTCCCGCAGTGGAGGGTGTGCCAAGACTTGTCATTGTCCCAGAGCGGAGGGTCTCAGCACGCAGATTCAGGGTGACTGGAAGCCAGGCCCACCGGCAGCAGCTTTTTAAGGTGTGCAGATACGTACAGTCCTGTGGGGCCTTAAGCATAAGCCCCACTGGTCACCAGAGCTAGGCACTCTGCAGGTGTCCCCAGTATGGCTGTCACAAAAATCGGGACTCCAGATGAGTGTGTAAGTTCTTTTCTGGGCGATGCCAGTGAGCTGAGCTGGTGCAGGGCAGAGGGAGAGTGCCAAGGTGGTGCCATAGCCGTATTTTCGTAGAGAGCAGCTCTGTGGACCGTGGAATGTGTGCCAGACCCGAAGGCTACCTCTCAGCTCCAGGACACGCAGGGAGGCCTCCTTCACGGAAGGATGGGGGAGTGGGCCTCAGCCTGCCCTCTGTGCAGTGCCCTGGGGATGGCAGCCTGCCAAAAACCCTTTCTCCGACTGTGGTAGACCCATCAGACCCGGGAATGCAAGGTCCCCTGGCCACCAGCACCAGACGATCAAGGGACATCTCCCCCCGGTGGCAGCTGTAAAAAGCAGGGTGCCGGCTGTGTGTAAAACTCCCTTCTGGGAGACATCACACTCTGGATTTCGGCGGAAGGTGAACGCGAAGATAGCGGCTGCCCGCTGAGGTCTCTGGAAGGGATCAGGTTGGTCCCAAGATGCACATCTAATCAGAAGCACACCCCGCAGGCTGCAGTCCTCATGGTCAGCTGATAGCCCTCCTGCCCAGAAAGACCGGCCTCTTGCTTTCCCCGGGGGTGGTAGCTGTTTAAGAACTGCTTCTCTATTAGTTAGAGTCCTGTGGGACCCACAGCACGAGTCCGGTGGCCGCCAGAGCCAGGCGATGTGGAGATGTCCCCTGGAAGCAGTCGCAAAATTTGGGGCACCAGATCGGTTTGAGCTCCTCCCTGTGTGACTCTGATTGTTACAGGTTCATGGGACCAGCAGCTCCGGTCTCCCTGGCCTCCAGGGCCAAGCGATCAAGAGGTGTCCCCTAGGTGACAGCCACAGAAATCAGGGCACTAGATACGCGTAAAAGCTGCCTTCAGGTGGATGCTGGTGCCCGGGAGCACAGCGGAGGGAGAGGCAAAGGTGACCCCCCGGTCTCTGTCCGCAGAGAACAGTGTTCCGCCAGGCTCCTGCTGAGTGTGATGAATCAGACGCCTGCGCCCCGGTGGCCACTCTGATGCCAGCAGGCGCACCTCCGTGAGTCTGGGCGTGGTCCACGGGCTGCCTCGGAGCTGGGCCCTGGGGAGGGCCAGTCCCCGCCCCGAGCCCTTGAAGGGAGGTTTCTCACATGGCTCCCGTCTTGGGGGTCTTGGGATGCGAGTCCCATAGGGTCTCAAAGCTAGATGATTTGGAGGCTCGTGTATGCAAGCGTTCGTCTTAAAAGTTGGGGTGCTGCTGTTCAAACCCTTTACTCCTCAAGAAGCAGCTCTGGGTTTTGAGTTTCCTCCTGGTTGTGAGATACTGTGCGGGGGGTCATGGTGAGATTGTGTCCCAGCTTCTGTTGGCCACTTCAGTGTGGTTTTCTTCTCATTTGCTTGATGCGCAGTTATGACCCAGCCGGCCTCAGTGTGCTTTGGGGGGCAGATTGTTCCGTTTGTAGCTGTAGACTCCATGTTCGTGGGAGGAGGGGCGCCGAGGGTCTCACTGCATCGCCATGTTCTCCTTGTGGCTTTGATTTGCGTCTCCCTTGCGACCGATGACATTGAGTGTCGTTTTGTGTGTTTATCTGCCATCATAAGCGTCTTGAGTCTTTTGCTGATTTTTAATCATGTGTATTGTTTTCTTATTAAGTTGTAGGAGTTCTTCATATACTGTGGCTACAAGTCTTTTGTTGGACATTTTGTAAATATTTTCCCTTAAACCATGGCTTGCCTTGTTTTAAAAATTGTGGAAGAAAAACATGATTTTATCTTACCAGTTTGTTTTGTTTTTAGTTTATTTACTTACTTTGAGAGAGACCGAGACCGCGCGAGTGGGGGAAGGGCAGAGAGAGAGGGACAGGGACAGGGAGAGAATCCCAAGCAGGCTCCGTACTGTCAGTCCAGAGCCTGCGGCGGCTACTTTTTAAGCCACTATTAAAAATATGTTTTTAACGAATTAATATTCTCAAGGGGTCAGTGGCATAGTTTTTGCACATTTCTCTGATACTAGGATTTTGTTTTTCTTTTTGAAGCTGTTTTTGTGAGTAGACACCAAGCTGTCTGTGCAGGTGTGTATTTTGGAAATAAAACGAGTGTCGCAGAAACGTCCCCCGTGTTACTGTAACTTCCCTGACCACTAGGTGCCGCTGTCGAATAAGGATGCGGCTGGGACTGCAGCCCGCCGGCTGCCCCTCCCTGGAAGGCCCTGGAAGGAGGGCGCGGGAGGGAGGCTCCAGGGGTGGGTCCACAGATGAAGAACGAAGCAGCCCTTTTTGGAGGGAGCCCCCCCCCACCAGATCCCTGGAGGATGAGTCCCCCACCCCCAGCAGTTTATCAGTCCTCTGCTTTAATTTGTCAGGTGTTATGCGAAGGTGATTGGCCTGGATTTCAGATGACTGGGCGTGTAGCTCCTGGTGAGCTGGGTTCTGGGCTTCCCTCTCCCGGTGGTCGGCTGTCACGCAGACACCCGAAGGGGGACTGAGACGGTCGGAGTGTGTGTGACTGCGCCCGAGGGGCTCAGCCTTCCTGGCACTCGACCTCCGTTGCACTTGACTGCTGCCTCCTCGCAGTGCTGGCTGCCTCGCCGTTTGTCCCGCGGCACTGGCCTCGCGTTGGGGCCCTCGCTGCCCCTTCCTCTTCCTCCCGCGTGCTGGGCTCTGGTGCCCTTGGCGACAGACGGGGCTCTCCCCGTGCCCGTTCTTGTTTCCTGCTCAGGGTTTCTTAGCAGGTGTTACTGGTGCTTCGAATGAAAGAGTTGTCCTCGTGTGCACTTTCTTTATGGCCCCTTCCCCCTAAATGGCAGTAGCATTCCCCGGTCACCGCGGACACCCGACAGTGGCACCCGAGTTTCCCAGTGTCCCCTGGGAAAACTCCAGCAACTGCCACCAGGTCCCCGCGGCTCCACCTGTCCCTGTGCGCACAGCCCCCAAGTTTCTCCTGCTAGTGTCCTCTCTCCCTTGAGCTTCAGACTCGTCTGAGGTCTCTCCGCTGGTGTGTTTTCTAGTCTCCACCTTAATGTGTTTAAATGAGAATTCTTGCCTTCCCCTCAGACCTGCTCCTTCCCCTCCCGTCCCGGTAATAGTGCTGTTCGCTTAGTTGTTTGGGCCGGGGACCCGGGACCAGTCCTCACATGTCACACCCATTTCGTCCCTGTCTGCGGGACAGACCCCCAGAGTCGCCACTCTGACTCAGGCTGTCACCTTCCCTGCCTGGACTGTCACAGTAATGGCTTAAAACTGTTTATTAGCCTGAACTACAGCCGGCATAGGGTTCAGGTTCAGGTTCAGCTTGGTGAGCTTCTCAGAGCATCACCACCCAGATGAGCAGGAAGGCTGCCAGCCCGCCAGAACCCCACTGTGCGGGGCCCCCACTCCACCAGAGCAGCTCTGTCTTCATGGGGTAATCACTGCTTTGCTCTGTTTCCACCGAAGCACGCATTCTTAAACATTGTCGTTTAGAGTGCCTGTTTTTTAATGGATGTAATCCATCTATAAATGTAGTTACATATTGTCTATTCTCTTTTTTTTCTTTTTAAAAATTTATTTATTGTTGACAGTGTGAGAGCAGGGGAGGAGCAGAGAGAGAGAGAGAGAGAGAGAGAGAGAGAGAGAACTTTAAGCAGGCTCCATGCTGTCAGCACAGAGCCCGCTGCGGGGCTTGATCTCAAGAGCTGTGAGATCATGACCTGAGCTGAAACCAGGAGTTGGGCACTTAACTGACTCAGCCACCCAAGCACCCTGTGTTGTGCATATATATCTGGGTGTGTACGCATATGTGTGGTGTATTATGTGTCGTGTGTAGTACGGGGCTGGTTTCTTTTGCATGACTGTGTCGCGTGTAGCTGTGTGTCATTTATTTTCACTTTTGTTCCACTGTATGAATTCACCACGGTTTCTTGACCTCTTCTGTTGCTAGATATTTGGGTGTTTTCTTTTTTTTTGGCTGTTACGAGTGATGCTGCTGTAAATATGCAGCAAAGACACGACGGAATATTTCTCAGCCATAAAAATGAAATCTTGTCATTTGTGACAACATGGATGGACCTTGGGAGCATTACGCTAAGTGGGATAAGGCAGAGAAAGACCGATACCAGATGGTCTCACGCATGTATGGAACCTTAAAAACAACTCACAGAAGGAGAGTACAGGTTGGTGTAGCCATGGGGGGTTAGCAGGTGGACAACATGGGCGAAGGGGTCAGAATACAGACTTCCAGTTATAAACTAAGTCCAGGGGATGTCACGTACGGCCTGGCGATGATAGTTAACAGTGCCGTGTTGTGTATTTGAAAGTCGCTAAGGGGCTAGGTGTTAAAAGGTCTCATCAAAAGAGAAATTTGTGATTGTGTGTGGATGGGTGTTAACTTGCTGGACTTTGCTCATTGCAGAATATATACGAACACCGGCTCCCTGTGTTGCACACCTGAGACTAATATGGCAGTGTAAGTCAATTCTGTCTCAGTTGGAGAGAAAGGAGCCCCCCTCCGGCATCACCTTCACCCTGAGGCCTTTCTTGCCTCAGGTGGGCGTGTGTCTTTGTATCACTTTGCCACCTCCCTCACTACGTTCTTCAGTATGTCTTTTCGTGTGTGTTTCCTTACTTATTGGCTGTCTTCCTTCACTGGAACGGAAGGGAAGCCCGTGGAAGGAGGGGCCTTGTCTCTCCTTCACCACTGCGTCTGCGCTGGCTGGAGGAGTGGGGCCTGGCGGCCGCGTGGGTAGCGGCTGGCCCCTTCTAGTCCAGCTGGCCGAGGGGAGTGTGGACACCGCTGCCCCGGGGCTTCGTGCAGCCCCTCAAAGCTTCAGATAGGACCAGAGGGCAAATGTAAGTAAATACCATTTGGATGAGTGATTCCGCAATTAGAATTGTAGCTGGGCACTTTTCAGGACATCAAATTATGTGGCAAAACAGAGACGTGACACGCTTTCAGGCCAGCGGTTAGAGCGATATTTTGATGACACCGGTGAAGTATTTAGTTAGAGTGTCCTGTGTTCACAAGGTGTAGATTCACCGTGGCCCTTCTCTCGGCCTCTCTCGCTTAAGCTTTTACCCACGGGGGGAAGTGTGGTCTCTGTCTCTTTAGGGAGAGTGTGAGCTGTTACAGCGTCAGACCCTTACTTCCATCCAGGGACATTTCGTCCCCGTCTTCCTCCGGAGACTGATCCATAGGGCGGTGGCAGGGGGCTAGAGGCTGCTGCGCATGCGGCCAGGTGGTCGGTACCTGGGTCTGTAGCACTTGTGGTCAGGTGGCAGGTTAACTCCCGGTGCACGCGTGCGCGTGTTTCTGTGTGCTTGTCCTCCGGAGAGGGTCGCGGGCTCCCGGCGACTCCCGGCGGCCTCCTTTCCCACCCGGTGGTCCCAGTTTACATTCGTGCCCGCAGGGTGTGTCTGTGGCTCCTCGGCGGGGGGAGGCGGCCTTCTGTCCCATCTGGAGGCTCGGGCTCCTGGGCTGCTCCGCTGGGGGCACGGTCATCCCACTGTGGCCTTAGTTTCCCCACAGTTAATGAGTTGAGCACCTTGTGACATGTTCCTTTATTTTGTGACGTGTCTTCAAGTCTTGTGCTTGATTTTCTTTTGGGTGGTTTATGTATTTTTATCGATTCTGAGAAGTTTCGATACTAGCTCTTTGCTGGTTATGTCTGTAGCAAATACCGTCCTCTCTGGGGCTTCCCTTTTCATTCTCTTAAAGGTCTCTTGATAGCAGAGGTTCTTAGTTTCAGCGCTCTTAATTTTACCCATCTTTTCCTTTGATGGTTGGTGCTCTTTGGCTTTACCTTTGTAGTTAGTCTAAATTATTTATTGTTTTATGTTTCATAAAACAACTGAAATTAATTTTGGGGGGAGTCAGCTTTATTGAGATAAAATTTGCACACAATTAAATGTGCTACTTAAAATATTTTTTTTAATGTTTATTTTTGAGAGAGAGAGAGAGACAGACAGAACGGGAGTGGGAGAGGGGCAGAGAGAGAGGGAGACACAGAAACCGAACAGGCTCCAGGCTCTGAGCCGTCAGCACAGAGCCCGACGCGGGGCTCGAACCCACGGACTCTGAGATCATGACCTGAGCTGAAGTCGGACGCTCAACCGACTGAGCCACCCGGGCGCCCCTCAACTTAACTCTTTTTCAAGAAGTCTGGGCTGTTCTCAGTTGTTTGCATGTTTGTGTATCTTTTAGAGTTATCTTGTTTGCATTCAGGCAAGAAGACCTGTTGGGATGTTGGCTGAGGCTGCACGGAATCTGTAGGTGCAGTTTGAGGAGGATTGAGAACTGTAATTTTGAGGCTTCCATCCATGAACTTGCTCGAGTCTCTGCTTGGGAAGGCCTTCAGAGCCGTGGCGGTTCTCGCAGGCTACAGGTCTGCACAGCTTTTAAAAACTTACCTGTATGTGTTTCCTAGTAGAGTTGACGTCTTTTTAAGATTATTCTAGTTTGCTCATACATAGAAACACATTCAGTCACATGTCTGGACCTCATAGTCAGCAGTGTTGGCCAACTCACTTCTTCTAGTGTGTCTTCTGATTCTTTCGGACTTTGGGCGTATGTGACGTGGCATCTGTGAGTAACGATGGTTTTACTTCCACTTTTCGGAACCTTACGGCTTGTAGTTATTTGGCAAGGGTTTGGCAATTTTATGGCCCTTCAGGGAACCAGTTTTTGGTTTTGTCTGTCTGTCTGTTTCTTGCCACATCAGCGATGTCTTGGGCGCCTGGGCCCTACAGGAAGTGCATCTCTGGCCCGATTCCCTACTCCCGGGTGGCCACCCTTCTTGCCCAGGACTGTTCTTCTCTCGTCACTCGTCCGCGTCTGTGTGCGGGTTTGGGTTCACTCTGGAGCCTTCCACATAGAAGACGAGGAGGCCAGGAATTGGGACGGCGTTTCTCGGTGGCGGGGCTGGGCCTCAGTCTCTCGGCGGCCACTGGTCTTCAGCGGTTGCCGAAGTGCCGCCTGCTTGCTTCTTCCTACTTTCGATTCTCGGCGCTCGGGCCTGACGCTCCGTGGGGTGCCACGTCGGGGGCTCACAGATTGAGTAGAGTGGCGCCGGGGACCGACAGCTGTGCCGTGCGTGCTCCGAGTCCTGGTTCACGAGCGCCGGCCGGTCCCTCGTTTCTCACGCTCAGAAGGGCCCGTGCCGCCGCTCACAGCGCCAGGAAGCACCATCCCGTCGGAAAACCGGACGCTGTGCTTGACGTGTGAAGTTGAATCGAAACAACCGGCAGGGGTATTTTTGAAAGATAATTGACCCCTTCGGTTTCTTCATTTGTCAGATGAAAGGGTTTATAGCTCCAGAATTCTGCGTTTTGCTGCCGTAAAGAGCCGCATACGTAGTCGTTGTCGGAAACGTAACGGGAATAGGCGTTCGCTTTGGACAGACGGGGTTTTAATCTGTTAATGTATATACTCCACAGTTGTTGTTTGGTTACAATGCCAGCCTGATACTCGTTCTGTTTCATAATGCTTTTGCTTTTTCATTTTGTAGAACTGACGCTGAATCCTCCGGAAGGAATTGTGGCGGGTAAGGCACTAAAGTTAGCTTCTTTGTAATTTACTTCTAATTGCCAAAGTGGCCTTCTAAGTTAATTGTGGAATTTTTTTTTTGTTTTTTTCAGGTCCCATGAACGAAGAGAATTTCTTTGAGTGGGAGGCGCTGATCATGTAAGTTAGTTATATGTGCTGTTAGTTTCCAAGAGTTATTGGACATCAGACCCCGGAATCCAGCTAGCAGCAGGGCTGTGCTCAGAAGTCTCCATTCGAAGAAAAGGCTTCACGCACCTGTTAAATTGAGCTCTTTTTTAGCCTGCTGGTCTGAGGAGAAAACAGCAGAGACGTATATCCCGAGGAATGAAAATGTTTCCTGAGAGTCAATAAAAAAGTTTTGTCATACTTTATATTTGTAGAGTTTTAAAATAATAAGTTTTGAACGTTGAGTGGCAGTGCTGGGTTAGCCTCAAACGGTATCGGTGGCTTTGACTTCGGGAAGTCCCTAGGAGCCCACGGGTTTTTTTTGGTTTATTTTTTTTAAACTTGTATTCATCTTTTGAGAGAGCGAGAGAGAGACAGACGGAGCACCAGCTGGGGAGGAGCAGAGAGACAGAGACAGAGACAGAATCCGAAGCAGGCTCCAGGTCCGAGCTGTCAGCACAGAGCCCGACACGGGGCTCGAACCCACGAATTGTGAGATCATAACCTGAGCTGAAGTCAGATGCTTAGCTGAGCCACCCAGGTGCCCCAAGGCCTGCAGCTTTGAAGGGGGAAAGGCCCCCGGGGTGGGGAGGGGAAGGTCCCTTGGGTGCAGGTGAGCCTCCGGCCCTGCCCCCTGTGCACCTGCGTTTTCCTCTTCCTCCTGCTCTGTCTCCATTCAGCCCCTCTTCTGCTGCTGCTTTCTTCCTGTGCGTTGCATGGCCTTCCATTGTCCCTGACCCCAAGACGTGGCTTTGTTCTAAGGAGAGCATTGTGACTCCTGGCCCTGTTCTAGAAAGATCCTGACTGGATCTCGTGATCTTTCACCTGGTGATGTTGCTTAGAGCCGCAAATGGACCCCCTATTCTAGAGTGTTCCAGGGCCCTTTGAGCCAGGCCCTTCGATTGCCTTCTGTCCACTTCAGATGTACATTTTTGACCATTCTTAGATTTACTGTATTTTCAAATAAACGTGGTTAAGTAAAAGTTAGGAAGTTGGGATTTATCCTCGGTCTCTCAGGTTTCTCTTCGGTACGATGAGACCTCTCAGGTGGCCAGCACGTGTCGAGGCTGGGTTCTGGGGGGTTGAGACGTGCTCTCAGGGGAGGGACCGGGGCTGTGGCCGCACACGTCCTCGCGCTGTCTGCGCATGCCCGGTGCGTCCGCCACGCGAGTTCTTACCGCTTCCCGTGTTCGAGAACCACATTGCTGGCAAGTGTTGTCTGTGGAGGTGAGATTGATAATATGGAAATGGATGAGAAAAGGAGGCTTTTCTGATAAGCAGGATATTTAAAAATCATCAGTAAACATTGTCCAGAGGAAATACAGCACGCCTAACGTTCCCTGATAATTTGTAATACCCTGATCGCTTGGGCCTGTGGTACCCAGTTTTTCCTGTGTTCAAATGTTTCTGGCATGGGGACGTCTTTACAGCTTATCTGGGCACGTAAAAGGGTGTTGTAGCTTTTGTCCCCTAAAGCAATTCTAAACGGGACGGGGCGTCTCCTGGTCAGCAGCGTCCCGCGTCTAATGGGACATGGCATTATCTGCTGTGTCGGCTGTAGGTCCTTTGATTTTTTTTTTTTTTTTTCAACGTTTTTTTTTATTTATTTTTGGGACAGAGAGAGACAGAGCATGAACGGGGGAGGGTCAGAGAGAGAGGGAGACACAGAATCGGAAACAGGCTCCAGGCTCCGAGCCATCAGCCCAGAGCCTGACGCGGGGCTCGAACTCACGGACCGCGAGATCGTGACCTGGGTGAAGTCGGACGCTTAACCAACTGCGCCACCCAGGCGCCCCTGTAGGTCCTTTGATTTTTAAGGAGACAGGAGATTACATCATATGAACGTGATTTGTCACCGCCATTTTTCACGTACCGTGTCACGTGTGTCGCTTCTGTGCTGACGACACAGGTGCACGGGTTCCCGTCAGTGGGCCCCCGTCTCACACGACACTGGCCTCTGACATCAGCAGACTCCTTTAGAAACCCTTTAAGGGACACGTCAGGCCCTCGGAATGGTTTCTAAAAAGGTGTTTGTTAAAACCTGTTGGCATAACCGTTACTAGCTTTAGATCAGCACTGTAAAACGAATATTTTGAAAACCCATGTTAGCAGTTAGATGCAAAGGCAGCAAAAGCAAAAAGTAAGCAAGTAGGACTGTGTCAAACGAGGAAGCTTCTGCTCAGCAAAGGAAACCACCAACAGAAGGAGGAGGGAGCCTATTTGCAAATCACCCGTCTGATTAGGGGCTAATACGCACACGATAGAAGCGCCTCGTACACCTCAAAAGCAAAAGGAGAAACAGTCTGGTTAAACGGTGGGCAGAGGATCTGAACAGACGTTTTTCTAAGCAAGGCCTCCGGACGGCCGACGGGTCCGTGGAAAGATGCTCAACGTCACTCATCACCAGGGGAAAGCACACGAAAACCTCAGCGAGATTCCGCCTCACGCCGGTCAGAATAGAGTGGCTGTCGCCAACAAGACAAGAATCCGAAGTGTCGGTGAGGGTGAGGGTGAGGGTGTGGAGAAGGAGGAGCCCTCGTGCGCTGCTGCTGGGAACGCACACCCGGGCAGCCGCTGCGGAAGACCGAACGGAGGTTCCTCAGAAAGTGAAAACGAGAGCCACCCTTCCACCCGGCAGTTCTGCTTCTGGGCTTTATCCAAGAGGAGGAAACCACCGGTTCGAAAGGACGTCTGTACCCCCGTGTGTACCGCAGCGTTACGTGCGACACCCGAGACACGGAAGCGGCCTGAGTTGGCGTCCGCCGGTGGATGAATGGATGGAGGAGATCGGGGTGCGTGAGATGGGCGGAGGCGGACAGAAGGTACCGCGTCCGGCTCCAGGCGTGTCCCGGACGTGCTGCCGTCACCGACCTCGTGGTGCGTGTTGGAGAGCCTTCGAGACGGTGACTCTTGCGAGTTGTCGCGAGAAAAAGATGGGTGGCTCCGTGTGGTGACGGATGTTCCCTGGCCTCACCGGGGTGCCCGCGTTGCGGCGTCTGCGGATCCGGAGTCCTCGCGCCCCACGCCCGGAACAGAACGCTCCCGGTCAGGCCTCGGTTTAAGAGGAGGTGATGAGGCTTTCTCGGCTGGAGCGCTTTTGTGTTTGAATGGGGCTTTTGCCTTCGCGTGGGATTCCCCTGCTCCAGGGTCTGCCGAGCCTGTGGGTCTTGGTCCCGTTCCAGACCCTTTTACAAACAAGAGGCCGTTTACAAATGTACTTAAAACATCTATTAAGGAATTAACTGTCCTCCCGGCGATTGGTCTCACCCTGCTTTTTGGCAGACAGCTGGCTGGATTTCACTCCTCAGTGATCGCTCTGCTTTGCTTTCTTTTTATTCTTTGATTGTCTGCAGAGTTTCTCTGTGCCCCGGCGTTTCTAAACCCGTACCTGCCCCATTTTCTGGGAGGGAGGGAGGGAGGGAGGGTGCCGCCGGCTTAGCCGCCCTGCTCCTCTGCCGGGCCTCCGTCTCTTGTCAGTTGTGCGGCGGGGAAGACCGCTTTTCAGGGGCTCGGGCCACAAGCACGGGGTGCCCGTTCTATTAGGGTTCCCGTCTGAGGACGCGGGTGCATCCTCGGTGACCCCAGATCTCCCCCCGAGAGAACGGGAGGGAGGCCGTAGGATGGGAACGGGAGAGCTAAACGGTAAAATTGCCCCCGCCGCTTCTTTGATTGAAAGTAGAAGGTAACCCCGATGGCTTTTGGCTGAGCCGAGCGGCCAAGAAGGGGGCCGGGGCTGCTGCCATCAGATGAACAGACGTGGGGGACACTGCTCGTAATTCGTGTCGAGAGCGGTCTGACCCGGCAGCCCCAGCCTTGGTCTCTTCAGCAGACGGTGTTCTGAAGAGCTCTGCGTGAGGTTTATTTCTGCAGGCACTGCAGTAATTAGAAAATGGAAACAACATTGTCCAACATAGTTTATGAAACATCCGTACTGCCCGACGTCGGAATGCCGTGTAACACCGACAAGGTTCGGGCAGAATCTCCATGCTGGCCTAGAGAGGCGTCCCTCGTGTGTCACCGGGTGGAAAGAGCAGATTAGGGAACAGCGGGCCGAGACCAGTGCCGTCCGTGGGGCTGATTTCCTGCCCCCCGGGACACTCAGTGGCATCTGGAGATAGTTGTGGTTGTCACAGCTGGGGGACTAGGGGAGTCCACTGCCAGCGTCTGGGGGGAGCCGCGGAGCACCTCGCCGCGCAGACAGCACAGGCCCGTTGGGCCCAAGATGCCGGTGCTGAGGTCGAGAAACAAGTTTTGCCTGCATTAGGTGTATAAGTTGAAGATTCTGGTAATTTTATAGTTTTGAGGCCGCTCCCACAACAGTTTTACAGCATTTCCTGAAAGGTCTTCGTGCCCCCGGTCAGTCCCCATTCCCACCCTGAGCCGTAGGCAGCCTCTCTTCTTTTTGACCCTCGAGATTGGCCGTCCCCGGACTTCTCCTGCAGATGGAATTATAAAGCAGCCGGTCTTGTGTGTCCGGCTTCTTTCACCCTCCTGTGCATTTGCGATTCTGTCCCCTTGCCGGGGGTGTCACGCCTTCGTCTTTGCCACTGACCCCAGCCCCTGGGGGGATGGGCCGCACCTTCTTCCCCACCCGCCAGGCCAGGGGCCTTTGGCCGCTGTGACCAGTGCTGCTGCGGTCCCTCGCGTACGGCGTGCACCCCGTTGTCGCTGTCGGTGCATCGCTAGGTCCACGGGAGTGGGGGTGCCGTGACACAGAGGAAGCTGATGTTTTAATGTCTCCAGAAACTGCCAGGCCGTCTTCCACAGTAGGTCAGAGTTTTACGTTGCCACCAGCATGGAGGAGGGCTCCCTCACCCACGCCTGCCGTGTGGCTGGAGCTGCCCTGGGCGTGAGGCCACACCTCACCCTGGACTTGACCTGCGTTTTCTAGGGACTAATGGTGTTGAGCATCTCTTCATGGGCTTATTAGCCATTCGTGTATCTTTGGTGAACTTGAGAAGTTTTGCCCATTTTTAATTGGCTTGTCTTCTTTTTCTTAATTTAATTTTATCATTATAAAAATATTTATTTTTGAGAGACAGAGAGAACAAGCAGGGGCAGAGAGAGAGGGAGACAGAGAATCTGAAGCAGGCTCTGAGCTGTCAGTGCAGATCCTCCTGTGGGGCTCGAACCCACAAACCGTGAGATCATGTGGATTGGTGTCTTTTTGAGTCCTAAGAGTTCTTTATATATTTTGGGTGCAAGGCCTTTATCAGACCCGTGATTTTCACGTTTTCTTCCAGTCTGCAGCTTTCCTGGTCGTCGTCTTAATGGAGCCTCTTGAAGCTCAAAGGTTTTAATTTTGATGAAGTGCAACCTCAATGTTTTTCTCTTGTGGGTCATGCTTTTGGTGTTGCATTACCCAAGGTTACAAGGGGTTTCCGTTACATATTTGTGGTTCTTCTATTGACCTTTTAAATTTTGATCCATCTTGGGCTGATTTTTTTTTCAATATATGAAATTAATTGTCAAATTGGTTTCCATACAACACCCAGTGCTCATCCCAAAAGGTGCCCTCCTCAATACCCATCACCCACCCTGCCCTCCCTCCCACCCCCCATCAACCCTCAGTTTGTTCTCAGTTTTTAACAGTCTCTTATGCTTTGGCTCTCTCCCATTCTAACCTCTTTTTTTTTTTTTTTTTTTTTTTTCCTTCCCCTCCCCCATGGGTTTCTGTTATGTTTCTCAGGATCCACATAAGAGTGAAACCATATGGTATCTGTCTTTCTCTGTATGGCTTATTTCACTTAGCATCACACTCTCCAGTTCCATCCACGTTGCTACAAAGGGCCATAGTTCATTCTTTCTCATTGCCACGTAGTACTCCGTTGTGTATATAAACCACAATTTCTTTATCCATTCATCAGTGGATGGACATTTAGGCTCTCTTCATAATTTGGCTATTGTTGACAGTGCTGCTATAAACATTGGGGTCCAAGTGCCCCTATGCATCAGTACTCCTGTATCCCTTGGATAAATTCCTAGCAGTGCTATTGCTGGGTCATAGGGTAGGTCCATTTTTAATTTTCTGAGGAACCTCCACACTGTTTTCCAGAGTGGCTGCACCAGTTTGCATTCCCACCAACAGTGCAAAAGGGTTCCTGTTTCTCCGTGTCCTCTCCAGCATCTATAGTCTCCTGATTTGTTGATTTTCGCCACTCTGACTGGAGTGAGGTGATATCTGAGTGTGGTTTTGATTTGTATTTCCCTGATGAGGAGCAATGTTGAGCATCTTTTCATGTGCCTGTTGGCCATCTGGATGTCTTCTTTAGAGAAGTGTCTATTCATGCTTTCTGCCCATTTCTTCACTGGGTTATTTGTTTTTCGGGTGTGGAGTTTGGTGAGCTCTTTATAGATTTTGGATACTAGTCCTTTGTCCGATATGTCATTTGCAAATATCATTTCCCATTCCGTTGGTTGCCTTTTAGTTTTGTTGGTTGTTTCCTTTGCTGTGCAGAAGCTTTTTATCTTCATAAGGTCCCAGTAGTTCATTTTTGCTTTTAATTCCCTTGCCTTTGGGGATGTGTCAAGTAAGAAATTGCTGCGACTGCGGTCAGAGAGGTCTTTCCCTGCTTTCTCCTCTAGGGTTTTGATGGTTTCCTGTCTCACATTCAGGTCCTTTATCCATTTTGAGTTTATTTTTGTGAATGGTGTGAGAAAGTGGTCTAGTTTCAACCTTCTGCATGTTGCTGTCCAGTTCTCCCAGCACCATTTGTTAAAGAGACTGTCTTTTTTCCATTGGATGTTCTTTCCTGCTTTGTCAAAGATTAGTTGGCCATATGTTTGTGGGTCTAGTTCTGGGGTTTCTATTCTATTCTATTCTATTCTATTCTATTCTATTCTATTGGTCTGTGTGTCTGTTTTTGTGCCAATACCATGCTGTCTTGATGATTACATCTTTGTAATAGAGGCTAAAGTCTGGGATTGTGATGCCTCCTGCTTTGGTCTTCTTCTTCAAAATTACTTTGGCTATTCGGGGCCTTTTGTGGTTCCATATGAATTTTAGGATTGCTTGTTCTAGTTTCGAGAAGAATGCTGGTGCAATTTTGATTGGGATTGCATTGAATGTGTAGATAGCTTTGGGTAGTATTGACATTTTGTTTTTTTGTTGTTTTTTTTTTTTTTTTTTTAATTTTTTTTTTTTTTTTTTTTAACATTTATTTATTTTTGAGACAGAGAGAGACAGAGCATGAACGGAGGAGGGGCAGAGAGAGAGGGAGACACAGAATCTGAAGCAGGCTCCAGGCTCTGAGCCATCAGCCCAGAGCCCGACGCGGGGCTCGAACCCGCGGACCGCGAGATCGTGACCTGAGCTGAAATCGGACGCTTAACCGACTGAGCCACCCAGGCGCCCCTAGCTTTGGGTAGTATTGACATTTTGACAATATTTATCCTTCCAATCCATGAGCACGGAATGTTTTTCCATTTCTTTATATCTTCTTCAATTTCCTTCATAAGCTTTCTATAGTTTTCAGCATACAGATCTTTTACATCTTTGGTTAGATTTATTCCTAGGTATTTTATGCTTCTTGGTGCAATTGTGAATGGGATCCGTTTCTTTATTTGTCTTTCTGTTGCTTCATTGTTAGTGTATAAGAATGCAACTGATTTCTGTACATTGATTTTGTATCCTGCAACTTTGCTGAATTCATGTATCAGTTCTAGCAGACTTTTGGTGGAGTCTGTTGGATTTTCCATGTATAATATCATGTCATCTGCAAAAAGTGAAAGCTTGACTTCATCTTTGCCAATTTTGATGCCTTTGATTTCCTTTTGTTGTCTGATTGCTGATGCTAGAACTTCCCACACTATGTTAAACAACAGCGGTGAGAGTGGACATCCCTGTCGTGTTCCTGATCTCAGGGAAAAACTTCTCAGTTTTTCCTCATTGAGGATGATGTTAGCTGTGGGCTTTTCATAAATGGCTTTTATGATCTTTAAGTATGTTCCTTCGATCCCGACTTTATCGAGGGTTTTTATTAAGAAAGGTTGCTGAATTTCGTCAAATGCCTTTTCTGCATCGATTGACAGGATCATATGGTTCTTATCTTTTCTTTTATTAATGTGATGTATCACGTTGATTGATTTGCAAATGTTGAACCAGCCCTGCATCCCAGGAATGAATCCCACTTGATCATGGTGAATAATTCTTTTTATATGCTGTAGAATTCGATTTGCTAGTATCTTATTGAGAATTTTTGCATCCATATTCATCAGGGTATTGGCCTGTAGTTCTCTTTTTTTAACGGGTCTCTGTCTGGTTTAGGAATCAAAGTAATACTGGCTTCATAGAATGAGTCTGGAAGTTTTCCTTCCCTTTCTATTTTTTGGAATAGCTTGAGAAGGATAGGTATTATCTCTGCTTTAAATGTCTGGTAGAACTCCCCTGGCAAGCCATCTGGTCCTGGACTCTTATTTGTTGGGAGATTTTTGATAACTGATTCAATTTCTTCGCTGGTTATGGGTCTGTTCAAGGTTTCTATTTCCTCCTGATTGAGTTTTGGAAGCGTGTGGGTGTTTAGGAGTTTTTCCATTTCTTCCAGGTTGTCCAGTTTGTTGGCATATAATTTTTCATAGCATTCCCTGATAATTGCTTGTATCTCTGAGGGATTGGTTGTAATAATTCCATTTTCATTCATGATTTTATCTATTTGGGTCATCTCCCTTTTCTTTTTGAGAAGCCTGGCTAGAGGTTTGTCAATTTTGTTTATTTTTTCAAAAAACCAACTCTTGGTTTCGTTGATATGCTCTACAGTTTTTTTAGATTCTATATTGTTTATTTCTGCTCTGATCTTTATTATTTCTCTTCTTCTGCTGGGTTTAGGCTGTCTTTGCTGTTCTGCTTCTATTTCCTTTAGGTGTGCTGTTAGATTTTGTATTTGGGATTTTTCTTGTTTCTTGAGATAGGCCTGGATTGCAATGTATTTTCCTCTCAGGACTGCCTTCGCTGCATCCCAAAGCGTTTGGATTGTTGTATTTTCACTTTCGTTTGTTTCCATATGTTTTTTAATTTCTTCTCTAATTGCCTGGTCGACCCACTCATTCTTTAGTCGGGTGTTCTTTAACCTCCATGCTTTTGGAGGTTTTCCAGACTTTTTCCTGTGGTTGATTTCAAGCTTCATCGCATTGTGGTCTGAAAGTATGCATGGTATGATTTCAATTCTTGTAAACTTATGAAGGGCTGTTTTGTGACCCAGTATGTGATCTATCTTGGAGAATGTCCCATGTGCACTCGAGAAGAAAGTATATTCTGTCACTTTGGGATGCAGACTTCTAAATATATCTGTCAAGTCCATCTGATCCAATGTATCATTCAGGGCCCTTGTTTCTTTATTGACCGTGTGTCTAGATGATCTATCCATTTCTGTAAGTGGGGTGTTAAAGTCCCCTGCAATTATCACATTCTTATCAATAAGGTTGCTTATGTTTGTGAATAATTGTTTTATATATTTGGGGGCTCCCGTATTCGGTGCATAGACATTTATAATTGTTAGCTCTTCCTGATGGGTAGACACTGTAATTATCATATGATGCCCTTCTTCATCTCTTGTTACACATCTTGGGCTGATTTTGGACATGGCGTCAGGTAGGAGTCCAAAGTCACTCATTTGCGTTCGGCTCTCTGATTGCCTTGATGCCGTTTGTTGAAAAGGAAACCCTTTCTGCATTGAATTGCCGCGGCGCCTGGGTCCAACATGACCGTAAATGTAGGGGTGTATGTTTCGGCTCTGAGTTCTGTTCCCTCGAGCTGGGCCCATCCTTGGACCGCTACCGCATGCACAGTCTCTGTTCTTGTAGCTTCCCGGTAAGTTTTGGAATTGGAAAGTGCAAGTCCTCTGATTTTGTTCTTCTTTTCCAAGATTGTTTTGCCTGTTCCCGGGTCCCTTGCAATTCCGTCTGAATTTTAAGATCGGCTCCTCAATTTCTGCAGGGAAGCCAGCTGGCATTTTGATAGGGATTGTGTGGATGAGGACTTTGACAGTCCTGAGCGTTCTCATCCGGGCATGTGGCATGTGTCTCCATTTAGCGAGGTCTTTGAGAATTCCTCTCAGCAGTGCAATGATACATTTTTAATTTGAAAAACCCAACTTTGTGGATGAAGGTATGTGGGTTTAAGCACACGGAGACAGGCTTGGAGAACCCACACTTAACCTGTGTCTGCCTTGGGGAGGCGATTCCGGAGGGAGCGGAGTTTTCTATACTTCACGTATATGACTGTTTTCCAAAATATGTTTCTCTAGTTGAAGTCCGTTCATGTTGTAAAAGTTGTGTGTCAGAATTGACTATGAAATTCTTGTAATGATGGACTTATTTAGTGTGCTTTTAATACAGTTCAAGCATATCTGATTGCAGGTTTTTTCAGAGACGTCCGTATCGCAAAACAGAACAAAATACACCAAACCCAGGGTATGACTGTAGCCTCCTTCTGGACAGATTGAATCCGAGAAGACTATATGGGAGAGAACCCGAGTTTGCTACTGCCATGGTTTCCCAAGGCGGAGGCCACCTGTCCTGTCCCCGTCCTTCCCGCGCTTCTCACCGTTGGTTTTGTACCTGGGAATTAGTGGGCAGCACAGAGCACAAGAAAAAAAAAGCAACAAAAACGCAACAAACCCACCGTCTGGGTCGATCCCAGAGACCCCCCCCCCTGGGCACCTGCTTCTGGGCGGCCGAGCCCACCTGCTCCTTTCCCCGGGGCGCTCCCTGCAGGTTGCGCTCCCTAGGGCACCTGCTGTCTGTCCTGCTGGTGGCCCGCGACCGGGTCCCTCCCTGCTCACTTTGAAGCGGCGAGGGGCCTTCCTGTAGCTGGTGCTCCTCCCGCACTTGCCTGGCTTGAAGCCCAGTGGCCGGGAGCTCGGCCTTCAAGGGCGCCCCGCACGGGTGTGTGGCCAGCCTCCTGCCCGGGTGAGCGGGGGGCGCCGACTGCGGAGCGTGAGGGCAGGAGGGACGTGGCGCCCCTCCTGGCCCGCCTGCTGGGTGCCCTGTGCACGTTCAGCGGCCTGAGCGCCACGGGGACCCATCCCTTGCCAGTGGAGGGTGTCTCTGAAGCAGCGTACCTTTCCCTCTTAGGCCTCAGGTGGTCGTGACTTTGGGGAATAATCGTCCCTTAGTAATCCAGTTCGAGTCAAGTGCTGACGAGTGGTTTACAGTCTCCGTTACTTAGAGCCTTGTCATACGTGTGTCGTGTGTATTGTCCTTGTGCCGTGACGGACTTGGAAAGGAGAACAGGCAGCCTCTTCAGCACCTGCCACAGCCGAGTGACGTGCAGGCCGCCGTCCTGGAACACGCCCCGTGGGCACACGGCTCAGTCACACCCGGACACACCTGGGTTGCACTGCCGAGCCCGCTGGTCTCCCTGTGCCTTCAGCGTGCTGCCCGCGGCATCTGTTGTTATCCGGACACGCTTTGAAGTGGAAAGTAAGGAACGACGGTTTTCGTTTTAATTTAGTGTCCGAGACTGAAGGAGCATCTCTCCGATTTTCACGGACTCTGCAAGTAACATCGTTTTCGACGGTGGGCGCGGGGCGGGGCGGGCAGTCGCCCCCTCAGTACTCGCTGGGTATGCAATTCACCCAGGCCAGCAAATCAGCGCGAGCTGTCGGACGTGCGGTGTCCTTTCCGGAGCAGGGTGCGCGCGTCTCGCCCTGCTCCGATTCTGGTCTCAGAAAGTGAAAGTACGTCCTTCAGGAACGGCGTAGCCATTATTTTAATTCATTGGTGGACGGCAGTTGGCAGCCTTTGAAGAGTTCCGTTTGCTTTAGATAAATCTGTTTCCTTTCGTCTTGTGCTTTCCTTTTTCTCACCTGAGGATTTCTGAGACGAGGCCTTGAGCGAGAGAGAGAGTGGGGCCGCCTGGAGCGGGGGTGCCAGGGTTTGTCCAGAGAGCGCACCGGCTCTGTCTGGGTGTCGTTTCGGGAGTCAGCCCGGTGGCGTGTTCCGGAGTCGGCAGGCACGCCCCTGCACACGCGGGCCCCCTGCCTGCTTGGCCCAGCAGCGGGGCGGCCTGGAGGAGGAAGCCCTGGTTTCGAACCAGCAGCCGACCAGGGACATTTGAAAACCGCTTTGATGCTTGAGGTGTGGGAGCGCTTCAGGAAATGTTTGGTCGCGCTCCTGAGGCCACGGACGACCCAGTGGGCTCTTTTAATGTTGAAGGAAGCCCTATGGTGAGAAACGCAGCCCTGAGCGAATTCCGTTCGGTTCATTCCAAAACGCCACCCAGACGTTCCCTCTTCTGACTCGGACGTGCCAGAGTCCCGAGGCGCGTGGGCAGGCGTTCCCGACGAGGACGGGGTTCCTTTCTAGGGGAGCGTCCGCCCAGCCTCCCGGGTTAGCCGTTCAAACTGCCTTCTACCCCGGACCTCAGCTCTGCCATCACTCGTCGAGCCTCCCAGCTTTGCCTCCCGGGGTGGGGGGGGCGTGAGCGCCACGCTTCCGGGCACCTTCCGTCGGGGGCCTGGGGACGATGAAAGGGGGGCTCTCATCGGCTGCCTGGGGCTCCTCTACCGGAAGACGCATGGGGTGGTCTCCTCCTCGGTCCGTGCCAGGCCCGTGTGCAGAGGAAGGGGCCTCCAGGACGTCTGTTCAGGGCGCGGGGCGGGCTGGGACCGCCTCGTCCGGCAGCCAGGTGGTGGCCCTCGTCCGGCAGCCAGGCAGTGGCGGTGCTGGCTCCCCGTGCCGCCTGCAGGCCCTGCCCTGGACGGACACCGTCCCGGCACCGGAGCCGGCCCGGCCCCACACTCGACCCTCTTCACGTGGCTTCGCCTGTCCTGCTTTGACGCCAGGGCTCTGGGCACTGTCGTGACCCCCTCCCCCCCGTTTCATTATGGTTTCTCCAAAAAGTAGCAAGGATGCGGTTTTCAGAATCATGGTCGGTCTCTTAAGTTGAAAAAAATGGACTCCAAAAAACACTTTTTACCTTGTTCTTTTTTTTTTTAAGTTTTACTTATTTTGAGATAGAGCATGTGTGTGCATGCCGTCGGGTGAGGGGCAGAGAGAGAGAAAGAGAGAGAGAGAGAGAGAGAGAGAGAGAGAGAGAGAGAGAGAGAATCCCAAGCAGGCTCTGCACTGACAGTGCAGAGCCTGATGTGGGGCTTGAACTCACAAACCGTGAGATCGTGACCTGAGCTGAGATCAGACGCTTCACCCACTGCATCACCCAGTTGCCCCCCTCCCCCCTTTAACAGGTTAGACCTTGTCCTTGTTCTGTTTTGCCGGAGCCCGGCCCTCTTTCCCCTGGGACGCAATCCTGGCATCCACTGCGGTGATGCCAGTGGAAGCTCTGAGTGTCCTCACCAAATGGTAGAGAAGCCCTCTGTGCGGCTTCTTCGGGGATTCTTTGTCTTTTTCCGTCAGTTGTGGAGAGAAATATCGTTCACGATATTTGCAAGTTTATATTTATTTTACTGAATCGAAATAACATTGACTTAAAATTTGTGCTTTGAAAAAACGATTTTAAAAAAATGAAGGTTGTCTTGGAATAAGCGTATTTCAGTCATCGTCTCCCGCGCCACGCCTCGCATTCATTCTTGAAAGGCAGCGTGTCTGCCTGCAGCGACTAGGGCCCGGTCTCCACGCCGTGTTGACGTCGTAGAGCTCGTATTACAGGTCGTGGCTTAGACAGGCACTCAGTCGGGCCCAGCAGCTCACACGCGGCCGGCTGTCGCCACACACGTTCGGTGTCTTATTTTCGAGGCTTAGGTAACCTGTCAGCCGCTCTAACGCGTGTTCCCCAGGGGAGGTTTTGTAAGGGGGAGTCTTTCTGTCTTGAGCTGGGGCTCTGCCTCTCTGCTGCCCTCCTGTCGTGCACACGGGCCAGGAAATAGTGTTAATTTACACATACGGTTTTAAAATCTGATGGGGCTTAGAAGCGGTTTATTCCATTTCTGCCATTTTCCACGTGACGAGGCCATAAAGCCAGGCAGACAGGCGTGCCGGTGACCGTGTGGCGTGGGCCGCGTGACAGGCACCCAGTGCAGGCCCGCGGGTCAGGGCTGGCCGTGCGCGTGCACACGCCTGGCTGTGCGCGTGGGCCTGTCGGGGATCACCTGTGTGCTTTTCATCCGGTCCTTGAAGGTTACAGAAACCCCGTTTCTAAGGCACACTTGAGGGCGCCTGGGGGGGCTCAGTCGGTTAAGCGTCCGACTCTTGGTTTTGGCTCAGGTCATGATCTCACGGGGCTTGTGGGTTCGAGGCCCACATCGGGCTCTGCGCTGACAGCTCAGAGCCTGTTTGGGATTCTCTCTCTCTCTGCTCCTCCCCCGCTCATGTGCTCTGTTTCTGTCTCAAATAAACTTAAAAAAAATAAGAAAAGTAAAAATAGCCTTTGAAGTAAAAAAAAAACTCTTAACCCCTATCATTTAATATGATAGTCTTTCTCTAACGGGCATAATCCATATCCTTACTTGAAGGTGAAATGACGGCGAACATACAGGAAGTTTACAAGGTCCTTGGGTTTTGCAGCTTTGCCCGGAGCCCTCTCCTCCGATCCCGGCTCTAGAGAGGCTCTGTCTGCTGCCCCACCCTTACCTTCGTGAGCGCAGAACCTGTGCCCGAGGCGTGGTCTCTGTGCTGGTACCTGGGACTCCAGCCAGGTTGGGGCGGGACAGTGAGCGTCATTTTCCACTCAGGAAAACATATCGGCGGGGCACCTGGGTGGCTCAGTCGGTTGAGCGTCCGACTTCGGCTCAGGTCATGGTCTCGCGGTCTGTGAGTTCGAGCCCCACGTGGGGCTCTTTGCTGACAGCTCGGAGCCTGGAGCCTGCTTCGGATTCTGTGTCTCCCTCTCTGTCTCTGCCCCTCCCCTGCTCACATTCTGTCTCTCTCTGTCTCAAAAATAAAGATTAAAAAAAAAAAAAAGAAAGAAAAACGTATTGGTTCATCACTGTCATGTATTTATTCATTCATTTACTTGTTTTTAATGTAGAGGAAGAAACTTTCAATATAATTTATTGTCAAGTTGACTGACCTACCGTGTATCCAGTGAGCTCTTGGTTTTGGGGGTAGACACCCGTGGTTCGTCACTCGCTTGCCCATCGCTGTTACTTAACCTTTCCACGCGCGTTTGTGAAACACTAGGAACTTGCTCAGCTGGCCGCTGCAGTGAGACGCTGAGAAGACTACTTGCACCTGTGTTTCTGTCTTCTAGGGGCCCAGAAGACACCTGTTTTGAGTTTGGTGTATTTCCTGCCATCCTGAGTTTCCCACTGGATTACCCATTAAGTCCCCCAAAGATGAGATTTACCTGCGAGATGTTTCATCCCAACAGTAAGTGCTCTGGGGAGTGGCTTTGATGGCACCGGGCGAGGCACGGAGTTGTGCGCGTGGGACAGGTGCCCTCAGCGATGGTGCCACGTGGAAGACGTTGTGTATGTTTTGAACTTCCGTCGCTTAGTCATGGTGGGATTGACATCAACCGAAAAGCAGGGTAACGGAGATAAAAAAAATGTGGACCTAACACTGGGTGCCATTTGACCCTCCCGCTCCTTCCAGTGGGCCGATGAGAGCACGTGAGCACGGGCGTGCGCAGAGCGCTTTGCAGGCCTCCAGCACGGTGTGGTGTTCCACAGCGGGGGCTGGTCAGAGCAGACTAGGTTTGCAACAACACATGCCTGGTTAGTCCGTATGTTAGAGCGCTGTAGAGAGACTTTAGATGCTCTAGAATAATATTTAATGATATGGAATGGTATTTGGTCTATACCGAATGAGAAAAGCAGGTCAATCAGGCTTATTACAGTTTACTTTTTTTTTTTTAATTTTTTTTTAATGTTTATTTATTTTTGAGACAGAGGGAGACGGAGCGTGAACAGGGGAGGGTCAGAGAGAGAGGGAGACACAGAATCCAAGTCAGGTTCCAGGCTCTGAGCTGTCAGCACAGGGCCTGATGCAGGGCTTGAACTCACGGATGGTGAGATCATGACCTGAGCCAAAGTCGGACGCTTAACTGACTGAGCCACCCAGGCGCCCCTACAGTTTACTTTTTTGAAAAAGAATTCACATGTAAATATGTATAACTGGAAGTGTAACACAAAAATGTTGAAAGTGATTCTCTTTCCATAATGGGATCTCTTTTTTATTTGTTTTTGGTTAATCTTTTTTCTAAAATAAACGCGTATTTTAAGAAGAGGGGAAAATACCGTCACTAAAGAAATTCACTGGACTTAAGTTGGAAAAGTGTCTAGTAGCAGGAATTGGAATTCCTCAATAGCTGTGGTTTTTATTTCTTCCTGGAGGATTAGTAAGAAAATATGTTGTATTTTAAGTGATCATATTTAGGATAATATTTCTCTTTATAAATGATTAATTTTACTAAAAATCGTGATCTTCATAGTTGAGAAGAAAAGTAAGTAAGATACACCGTTTTGTAGAAATATTTTATTTGAAACGAATTCCTTTTCCTATGCTTCTCTGCACATAAGATAGCTGACGGCTAATTGAACTCATGAGAGCATTTCTAGAACTTTCTGAGCCTTTGACACCTCTCAGCTTACAAATGAGTCCACTTTGCAACGGTCTCCCCTGGCCCGCACCTGCCTGGGCACCTCCTCTTGGGAGAGCTCTGCCCAGATCCCGCCGCCCTCAGTGAAGGGTCTCAGGATTTGCCCGCCTGGGGAAGCGCTTCCTGCCGCTCCTTTGAAACTTCTCACTACGCTGATGTTACGTGTGGGTCATCAGTTCCCTCCTCAGAGAGATCGTTTTCAAGTGCTCTCTCATGTTAATGCAATTCTGCCTGCCTGGTAGGTACCCAGGACTACCCCTTCCTTTGCGAAGGCTGGCCACGAGGTGGCAGGGCTTTGAGGCCGGGTGACGCGTGCACGTGGGCATCCGTCACGCTGCTGTTGACTTTGGCGTGTGTTCCGGGTGTTCTGTAATGCAGAATTAAAAATACGTGACAGTAGATGGAGTCAACTGAAGAAGTCCGCGATTTCAAATCGATTAACCAGAAAACGGAACTATAACGAGGATTGTGGGCAATTAAAAAGTAATACGGTTATATCGAAGATATGACACTCTAGAACCGTGCTGGTGACGCGGTGTTAGAGGCAGATGTGGCTGTGAGCTGACAGTTTGATGTTGTGCTGAGGAGTTTGTCATGTTCAGGTAATTCAAGTAGTTTTAAACTTTGTCCTCTAAGTGGATGGGTGTTATTTCTGTCTTGTGAAAATCATTTTTGAGAACTATTCAGGTTTGCCAATGACATGAATATTGATAAGTCTCTAAATACTTTGAAAGAATAATTGAGTACCTCTACTGACACTTGCTGGGATACACGGGTGAACGGATAATAGAAGGTGGGGGCCTTGACCATCACGAGCTGCCAGTCTGAGGGCAGAGGTGAACACGGTCGGACGAGTCCTACAGGTAAATAGGAAGTCACACCAGGAGGCCAGGGAGGGGCCCCGGGCAGGTGGTGGTCAGGCTCACATCTGCAGGAAGAGCCGTGGGAGTTAACCCAGTGACGTGTGAGAGGCGGAAGTGTGTCTGACTCGTGCAAAGGCCCTGTGCAAGGAGTGAAGGGCCAAACCGGTTCAGGCCCTCTGGCCAGGAAGAAGGATCCTGATACTTGTGCGGGAGGAGTGGAGATCCACTGAGGGCATCAGAGTGAGGGAGGGAGTCGTGTGGCCAGTGTGGTCTTGGAAGGGTCACTGGCTGTGGTGTAGAGGACAGACCGCAGGGCTGGGACACAGACGCGGCGGCCTGGGGAAAGAGAGGCCAGCGGTGCGGAGCCCAGCACAGGCGCCGACGAGGGAGGGATTGCAGGGGGGCGCCCGGTGAGAGAGGAGGCGGCAGGGACGCCGCCGCCTCCGTGTTTCTGGGTTTGTGCTGTCACCGTGTGTTGTGACACACTGTCACCGTTCGGTGCCACCACCAGGAGGAGGTCCGCTGAGATTGGACACCTCACGGCAGGGATGCCGTCCGGAGCCTTGGGCGCCCAGGCCCCGGGCGTGGGCACCGCCGCCGGGCCCCCTGACGCCCACAACAGCTGCGCACGCGCTCTCCGTCCGAGAAGCACCGACCGTAGGCAGCTGGGAGCAGAGTGCCGCGACGGGGATGGATGGACGCGCGAGGAGTGAGGTGCCACAGGAGGGCCGCTCCGACCCACCCGGGCTTCTCAGTGGTCACGGGGTTGTGAGCTCACGAGCAAAGGGGAATTACTAAAACTCGTCCTCAACTGTCTGCTGTTCGTGTCGTTATAACCGGAGGGCCTTGCACTTGGACAGTTGAGTGTGCCCGACCGGACTCCCCGTGTCTGCGTATGCGCTGTGCCGCCTCAGGACCCGCCCCGTGTGCCGGAGGAGTGACGGCGCCTGCGGCACCCTCGGCGGGACTGGAGACAACCGCGAGCCGGAGACGCGGTTCCTCCCCAGACCGTGGGCGTCTGGTTCATGGCGCCGTGCGCGGGGGCGGGTTAGGTCGGACACAGCTGACCTCCAGAGGCGCAGACGGCCGTCCGTCTCTCTGTTGGAGCGAGTTCCCTGGAGAAGTCGGGACAGCTTCCTCCTTGGATGGCACGGCCTTCGTCCTGGCTCTGCGGACGTAGGTCTTCGCGGCCTCGCTCAGGGCTTTCGGGGCGGAGTTAGGAAAGTCGCTCTGGAACCAGCTCTGGAGATGACGTGCGTTCGTTTGGTGAAATGTCTCACGGCCGATAATCCTCCCTTTCGTCCTTGGGGAGCGAGTGGGGCCTCGTGGCCGTGAGCGTGGCGCCCGGGGCCCTGCTCTGCTCCAGCCGTGCCCGCGGCTTGCCGTGCGCGTCCGCCTCGCCCGCTCTCCGCCGCGGGGCTCACCCGGTGTGTTTTGACCCCACAGTCTACCCCGACGGCAGAGTCTGTATCTCCATCCTCCACGCGCCGGGCGACGACCCCATGGGCTACGAGAGCAGCGCGGAGCGGTGGAGCCCCGTGCAGAGCGTGGAGAAGATCCTGCTGTCGGTGGTGAGCATGCTGGCAGGTAAGGCCCGCGGCCACACGGCACGGCGGCTGCCGCCGTCTCCCGTGCACTTCGCTCCTGCGTGCGGTGTACGGACGGGGCGGTTTTCTGCTTCCTCGCCGAATTCTTTGTACCTGCTCGTCCGCGTGTCGCACGCCTGTCATTCTTACGGGTCTCAAGGATGCCTTCCCGTTGTGTGTATCGTGTGTTGACCGGAACTAACCGCGCCCCGATCCGCGGGCACCGCGCTCACGCGGTGGGTGTTTATCGGGGGGCCTGCTGTGTCGCAGACGCCGGGCCCTGGGGCCCTGGGGGGTCCAGCTCGGTGCACCCTGGGCCCCACTTGAAGGCCTGCTTTCTGAGGAGACTTTGCAGGCCCAGCAGTGGTTGCCAGTCACCGACGGCTCCTCAGATGCAGGGACTGTGGCGCCAGCTCCCGCGACGGGACTGGGTGGGAGGAGTTGAGAGCACGTGGGAGGTGACCGGGGAAGGGAGGCAGCTGAGCCTCGAGGGGGCCCTGCCGGGACCGCTTACGGCCCAAGCTCAGCGGGGGCAGGGGCCAGGGCGCCCTGTGGAAGTGTGTGCTCAACTGGGGCCCAGGCCTCCGTGCGGGTGTTAGACCGTGCAGCTGTGCCTTAGAACGACCGTCCCTGCAGCCGGGTGCCCGTTGGGCAGGTGTCCCCGTGGCCCGGGCGAGAGGACGAGGGCTTCGAGCAGCTGCAGGGCCAAGAGCCAGGGTGTGTCTGGGAGACACAGGCTCACGGACGTGCAGGGTGACGCCTGTGTTTCTGACTTGAGTGCCTGGGTAGAGGAATGCTGTTTCTGGGGACAGGAATCGGGGTGGGGGGGGGGTGGCAGGAATGGGAGGAGAGTCCGGGATGTAAGTGTCCATCCTCAGTGGCCGTCCCCCCTCAGGAGCCGCTCAGCCAAGGCCAGGAGTGGGAGCGAGGGTGCGGGGTCACATCTGGGGAAGACAGTGGGTGGTGGGCAGGACAAGGGGGATGAGGTACAGAGGGCGGGTGGGCGGGAGGAGAGGAGTCCTCAAAGAAACGTAGGGAGGAACGATGCGGAAAACCGGGAAGAAGGGGAACGGAGGCGAGCCGGGGGAGGGCCGACGGTGCCGTGGGTGGCCCGGAGGAGGAGGCCGGCGGGTCCTCGGTGGGCCCCTTGGGTCACCGCGAAGTCGCGGACGTCAGTTTGAAGGTGGAGGTGCTTCGGCCTCTGTTCACACGCCGAGTGAACGACCAGGCGAGAGGCGACGTCGTCTCCGGCCGTCCGCGGTAAGTTGCACCCTCGCAGACGTCGTTTCTTTGGAGGTTTTGGTGTATTCCTCACGCGCTTCTCTCACAGCACGTGTCCTCTGTCCCGACCTCCCTCTTCTCCAGCTCTGTCCCCACAGCCAGCGCAGCCACGGCCTGCCGCGCTCGGCGCCCTCCGGCCCGCTTCAGGAGACCGAGGCCCCCCCCATCCACCGCGAGCCGTGCGGGCCCTGGGGTTTCCGCGTCGCAGATGCGGGGCGGGGAGCGGGCCCGGCCAGGGGTCCCCTGAGCGCACGCCTTCCTTGGGGCCTGCGGGACCGCCGGTCCTCTGCCCCCTCCTCTCCCGCTGCCCACCTGGTAGCACCGAGTCTGAGACCACGCGTGGTCATTTGCGTCTGTAGGCCCACTAGACGGTGCCCTCTGAGGGCCCGTGTCGCCGTGTTCTCCGCACACCCGGTGCCCTGCACGAGGCCTCACGCACGGGACCCGGTGGGGAAAGGCTTGTTGAGTAAAGGGAGGAAGAAAGTCATTGTGGGTGGAGGAACGGAGGCGGCGTGCCCGCAGAGGGAAGCCAGGCCGGGGCGCTGGGGAACCGCCCGGGTCGTGCTGGCGGCCGCGCCGGCCTCTGGGCTGCCTTTTCTGCCTCTTCTGATGCAGCACTTCACGGCATTCCAGTCCCCTGCCCCACAGGCCCCGCTGCCTCTTCGTGTGCGTCCTGATTTGTCCGGAGCGCCTGCCGGGCTCAGGCGTCCCCCTCGGCCGGACGTCGGCCTCGCAGGGTCCTTCAGCGGGAGCCGGGTGGGCGGCGGTGGGGAGGAGTGGGCCACGCGGAGCACCGACCGTGAGGCGCGGTGGGGACCCGGTGTTCCCGGAGCAGGACTGAGAACGCAGGCTGGCTCTTGGAGACCCTCGGGAGGCAGGGGTCACGAGGGCGGGTCTTCACGCGGTGTCCCCGACCTCACGCCGCCTCCGGCCTCCCTGTCTCGCGGGTGAGGAGGCTCCCGTCCGTCTTTCAGAGAGCTGATCTCCTTCCCTGGCGGTTCACAGACACCAGCACCTGTCCTTCGTGTCTGGGACACGGTTCCAGAAGGATCGCGGGTGTTCTCGAGGGAAGCGGGAGACCTCGCCGGGCCCTTGCTCTCTGGCGCCCTTTCACACGGAGCGCCTGTCCTTCTCTTGCAGAGCCCAACGACGAGAGTGGCGCCAACGTGGATGCTTCCAAGATGTGGCGGGACGACCGGGAGCAGTTCTGCAGGGTCGCCCGGCAGCTGGCGCAGAAGTCGCTGGGGCTGTGAGGCCCCGGCACGCACACGGACACGCGCAGTGACAGTGACACCCTGTGCTGGCACCCAAAAAGGCGAGCTTGCAGAAGCACAGCGTCTGGTTTTCCCCTGCCTTTCCCGCTCCAAACAGGCTTCTCTTCTGAAATGGTGATTTATGTAGGATGATGACGCCGGGCGCAGTTTTCCCCGTACTCGGGTGGGTGGTCGGAGGCCCCGCCACTGCCCCTCCCCGCCGGGGCCCCGCCCGTCGGTAGTGGCTTCCCTTCCGTCTGCCGGGCAGGGGGCGGCCAGAACCAGTTGTCCTTCTGAAGAAGCAGCAGAGGGTGGGCGGGACAGCTCTGGCCTTGCTCCCCGCGTGCCCCAGGGGGACGGCTGTCTGCGTCCCTGCTTTCTAGTGCTTCGGGGGTGTTGTCCTTGTCATCTGGTTACAGCTTTTTGTTTGTCGTGCATTACAAACTATCACACTTAGAAATGCTTTCAGGAAATAAATACTTTTTAAAAATGTGGATTAATGAAAAACGGGGTGTGTACGAGAGAGGTTTACTGCTGGTCGTAAGGACTGACCGCTTCTTCCTGGTCCCGTTTAGCGGGGAGGTACACCGATGGCCGGGTTTACTGGCGCATCACAGGGCGGGAGCACGTGAGACTGGACGTTTTGGTCAGTGTCTTCAGGACGCACGGGGGTCTGTCTTTTCCACATAAACACGGGGAAGTTCTGACGTTCTGTACGTCGTGGCCGCAGCAGGAACGTTCATTATTGAGACAGTTCTTTTCACTTGGGGCTGGAAGGGAATGTGCACCCCTAGTGAGCGCAGAGGCGTGCCTTATCCCAACCTTGACCGGGGCCGGGGGCGGGGGCGGGGCACTCAGTGTGGGGTGTGATGTCCCTGCCCTGGCACCAGGGGCTCCGTTCTAAGCAATAACAGATCTGTTGCAGAATCAAGGATTTGGCCTGTCAGACAGGTTACATCTAAATAGGAATTTCTATTTTTGAAGTGGGGGACAGTCTACAGGACATACCGTGGGTTTTACTTCTCATCCTTCTCTCCTCAGTCGCTGTCCAGTGGGCGGGAATCTGTCTCACTGACACCTGCCACAGGGTTGCTTGGTGTTCACGAGACTGGTGGACGGGGCTCCGTCCATGCTGGCTCTGTAAGGAAAGCAGATTCTTTCTTTCTCAGAAGGGAACCATTTCAGATTTGGAACTCAGTACGAGAACTTGTATTTGGAAGGGGATCAGGAAGGGAGAGGGGTTGTACCTGAATAGTATTTGCGGGCGTATGAAATGAGACGCGGCCCTCTCCATGGAGAGGGAAGGACTGGTCCGTGGGGGGATGTGGTCCGTGGACACGGCTGGTGTGTGGGCGCTGTGGCCACAGGGTTTCCATGAAATCTGGAGAAGGGAGAGAGGCGATCTCTTTGCAAGCAAAATATTTTTATTCACTTGTATTTATTAAATGGAAACAAAGAGAATCTCATGTCCTTACTTTGTGGTGGAGTTTAATTACTATGTTAAAAATAAAGTTATATATTTTCCCCCTATTCTGTACCGTATTTTTCCTTGTGGACTTTTATGTAACGCTCCAGAATTTTGTGTAATCCTAGAAAACCGAAACTGTTTGTGCCCGGGGTCGGTGCCAGAGGCCTCGTAGCGAGGCGTGGCCGCAGCTGGAGCCCTTCGGAGCGCCCCTTTATTCTGGGGACCCGTGCCCTTCTTCCTCTCCTCCCCCTGCTGTGCTCCTTTGCGGGAGTTCTGGGTTCCCTAAGGGGCCCGGGTGTGCGGTTGGTGGCGGGGGCACGGGGGTGTGCGTGGGGCATGGGGGATGTGTGCGGATGTGCGGGGGCACGTGGGGGTGAGTGGGGGTGTGCAGGGACATGGGGGTGCGTGGGACACAGGGGGGTGCACTGTGGGCATGTGGGGGTGCATGGGGGAATTGGGGCACATGGGGGATGTGCGGGGACACGCTGTCCCCAGCCTCTCCCTGGATCCTGGTGCTTCCTGCCACTGGGCGGTGAGGAGAAGCCGGGGTGACGTTGAGACCACACGAGTTCTGCAGACATCAGAAAGCAGGCGACTCTGGCCCGAGCCTGCGGTGACCATCGCTGTCGAGCTGGCCCTCGACTCTGGTTACTTACCTGGTGAGTGGAGGGCACAGAGGCCTGTTGGGAGGCTGGTCACTGGCCGGCTTCTGCCCTGGTGCTGCCCTCCCAGCTGCCTCACTGGCGGCCAGAAGCCCTGCTGTGTCCTCCACTGGGTGTGGAGTCCTGCCGACCCTCAGCTTGGAGAGGGAGTCCCACGGCGGCCGCCCGCAGCGCCCCGTGCAACCCAGCCAGCCTCGTCTCCTGGACCCCAGGTGGGCGCCGGGCCCTCACCTCCACCTCCTCCTGCCCGCCAGCCGCTGCTGCCTCTGGCTAAGCTACTCGGAGTGTCTGTGGCCCCTCTCCCTCTGGCTCGTGCTTCTCCTGCTTCCGAGGGGGGGCCCGGGAGCCCTCACTGACCTGCCCCCCCCTCCCCCCGGGCCTCCTCACCTGAACCAGGAGATACTGATGTCTGGGGCTGGGGTGGGGGGCGGGGTCAACACCGGGACTCCACGGAAGCGCGTGCATGTGGCAGGTGGCTGTGCTGGACGTGGGACACGTGTGGCAAGGCTCTTGTGCCCTCCCTTTCCCTTTTGACTGAAGTGTATCATCTCACACTGGGACACTCTAAGTGAAAGGAACCGGTGTTTAAAACACGAAGGGCGCGAAACGCACCGATTCCCAGTGGAGTCGGGTCTCCTGGCACGGTGAGGGGGGCTGGGCCTGGGGACCCTCGTGGGCAGCAGCCCCGCGTGCCCCCCCCCCGCCCAGTGGATGCACAGGTCATGGATCCCCTGCCTTAGCCGCACACGAGGGGGCCCCTGTAGTTCTGGCTTCTCCCCTGGAGTCCCGGGGCGTTGGGTCCTGCTCAGAAGGGGCTCAGTGCTTGGGGCTGGGAGAGGCTGGGCCACGGCCTGGCGAGGGCGGGGGTCTCAGTTGGTGGGAGATGGCGGGACCGTGCTGTCTCTCTTGAGGCGGCTGCTGCTGCCATAGCCGTCGACCTGCGTGCTGGCCTCGGGAGGTGCTGAGCCCCTGTGTCGCGCCGGCCCCGCCGTGGGCAGGCAGTTTGCGCAGCTGTGGGGCCGCCTGCCTTGTCAAGGTGGGGAGCGGGGCCAGCGGGTCTCAGAGGGGCTGGGCCCTGCCGGCTTGGGGTCGTGGCCCTGGAAGCTGCCAGGGCCCCGCCAGGGTGACGGCGCAGGCTCTCCCACGCGGGGCAGAGGGGAAGGGTCTCCCACGCTCCAGCGGCGGGTGCTCGGGGCCTGCCCCTCCGGCCCCCGTGGTGAGCTGTGTGTGCCCGCCGTGGTCCCCGGACTCCTGCTTGCTGCAGACAGGCAGTGCTGACAGGTTCCTTCCGTGGCGTGCGTGTGCACGGGTTCACCTTTCTGGCAGCGGACCTGCTGTTGGAACCCATTGCGCTGGACACGAGAGACTGAGGGCCCGTCCCCTGCTGACGGCTCTTGAAACCCCGGGTAATGGGCGAACGGACTGGAGCACAGCCCACTCGGGGACTCTCCCGGGTTTCTCCCTTGGACCAGTTCCCGCCCGCTGGGCCCTGGGCACCTCCTCCCCGAGCGTGCCCCCGGCTCCATCAAGACCTCCATCAAGACTCGTTCCTGCACACGCGCTCACCCACCGCTCCTCCACGGCAAGCAGCCCCTGGAGCTGTGGGGGCTGGTTCCCAGCCATTTCCCAGGAAGCACGGTCCCCGGAGGGATGGCAGAGGCCGCGCCCGCCCGGGGGTCCCGCCGGGGGTCCGCCCACCTGGGACCCCAGAGCAGCAGAACCCGGCGCCCGCTGCCGGACCGTGGTGCTGTTTGCTGCCGTGGCGGCAGCTGGGACACACCTGTGGCAAGAACACCACCCCTGCGACCCGCGGGGCTGGGTCATGACGACTCGTGCCCTTAGCGTTTCCTCATCGCGAGCCTGCCTGCAGAGGCCGCGGGGCTGGGTGGCGATGCTGTGGCCCCGGGGGCCTGGGGAGCTGTGTTCCTGGCTCCAGCATGGGGGCAGGGGTGGTCATGTCTCTGCGGTGGGCCGGCCCCCCCCCCCCCCCCCCGACCTGTGGCACGGGTCCTGACCGTCTGTCGGCACCCGGCGGGCTCAGCAGAACCACTAGAGGTGGGCTCGGTCCGGGTCGACGTGCCGCGCCCTGGGAGCAGGACGGGGCGTCACAGCCAGTGGCCTCCCGGCCAGAGACCCTGCAGTCAGCCCACCTTCTCGGGGCTTCTGGCGAGAGACTGGCAGGCACAACCCCCGTTCGGTGTGGTCGGGGAGCCTGGCCCCCGGCACCCGCTGGACACGGCCCGCGGACGCGGCTGGCTGTCACAACGGGCAGGTGTGTGCGCCGCGGATTCCATCGGCAGAGGTAGGGGTGCGGCTCAACTGCCTCAGGCACGACCCCTCCCTCCCTCCCTCCCTCCCCCTGCTGTGGAACAGATGGGGGAGGGGCAGTGGGCCAGGAGGGGGGCGGGGCGGGCAGAGACAGGGCTGTGCTTGACAGGTGGGCCCCGGGCCCAGGGGGCTTCGTGTGCACACATGCACCGTGCACACACACGCACACCCCCTCACACGTGCACACTCACACCTGCACGCTCGCACACGTGCAGACCTGGTTGCGTAGCTACGTGCATCTGGTGTCGGGTCACAGCAGACACGCAGCAGGACCCTGTCCCAGTGCCGCAGGGAGCGTGGCCACCGCCTTCTGCGACGCTGCTGCCCCTCAGGGAGCGGCCGGGGCTGCCCGGGGCTGAGGGGACACGTGCAGAGGGGGCTGTAGGCAATCTAAGTGGCCCCATAAAGCACAAGCCCCACTGCCTCACCCCACCCTCCCAGGAGCCACAGGGAGCCGCCTCGCTCACCCCCGGGCGAGTCCCGGGTACCCCCGCTCCTGGTCGTTCCTGGGGAGCGGCGGAGACGTGGCTCTGTGACGCGTGCCGTCCTGCCAGCCTCCCCCGCCCGCGTCCCGCAGCCCCTCGTCCTCCTGGTTAACCTACCAGTGGGTTGGTTACACCTGCGGGTGTTCTGTGTGCAAGCCGTCCTCCTGTTTCTGGGGTCGTCCAGCTTGCTTGGGGTGCGTCCTCCCCGGAGCACGCGACCCACGTGGGCCGGCTCGTGTCCTGTCGCGTGGCTGTGTCCGTCCGCACCGGTGAGTGTGGACTCGGCTCTTTCCGGCTTGTCGTGTCTTGGTTTTGGCACCGGAGTGGCACGGGCCTCGGGGAGTGACGTTCGTTCTTTGCTCCTGCAGGACAACCCGTTCCCGGAGAGTTTATAGGACTCAGGTGTGAACCCTCTCGGCTCTGCTCTCTTTGGGGAAAAACTCCTTAACACTTAAAGCATCTATAGCCTTATAGTTAAAGTGGATTTCTTATAGATAGCGTAAATTTGGGTCTTTTAAAGCTCTTTTGTTTTGGGACGCCTGGGGGGCTCCATCGGTTAAGCGTCCGACTTCGGCTCAGGTCATGATCTCACGGTCTGTGAGTTCAAGCCCCTCATGGGGCTCTGTGCCGACAGCTCAGAGCCTGGAGCCCGCTTCGCATTCTGTGTCTCCCTCTCTCTCTGACCCTCCCCTGCTCACGCTCTGTCTCTGTCTCTGTCTCTCTCGAAAATAAACATTAAAAAGTACTAAAAATCTTTCATTTTTTTCTTTGAATTTTTAAGATGTATTTTTTAAGTAAAATCCATACCCAACGTGGGTCTCGAACTCACAGCCCTGAGATCAGGAGTCACATGCTCCACCGACTGAGCCAGTGGGACACCAGTTTTTATTACTTTTTTGCAATCTGACAATCTCCATCTTGTAACCAGTGTAATTATGTTTAATGTAACTATTGAGATGTTTGGATTTGGTCTACTGTTTTATTCTTTGCTTTCTGTTTGTTACTTTGTTCTGCCTTTCTTACTCTCTTTTGGACTATTTGAATAATTGTTAGTATTCCATTTAGCTTATTTGTTTTTTAAATGTAACTTATTTGTATTAGTAAATAAATAGTGTTTTATTGGGTGTTGTATTGATCTTGTAGCGGTTGCTGGAGGGATTAGAGAAATTTTTCACAGTCCATATAGAGTCGCTATTTTACCAGTTTAAGTAAAACCTAGGACCCTTCCAGCCACACAGGACCCTTTCCTGCCTTTGGATTTGTCACATCTGCGCCCACCGGGCCACCCCAGAGGATGCTCTGGCTTTCCCTCTCAGTGATTATTTTAAAGAATCTGAGGGAGGAAGGAGCATATTACACTCACTGAGATATTTGTGATTTGTTTTCTTCATGTGTGTCCGAAGGCCAACACTCCAGCGGGGTCACCATGCTGGGGTCGCTGTGCTGGGGTCCCCGTGCTGAGGTCCCTGTGCCGGGGTCGCCTTGCCAGGGTCCCTGTGCCAAGGTCCCTCTGCTGGGATCCCTGTGCCAAGGTTCCTGTGCTGGGGTCGCCTTGCCAGGGTCCCTGTGCCAAGGTCCCTCTGCTGGGGTCCCTGTGCTGGGGTCACTGTGTCGGGGTCCCTGCGCTGGGGTCCTTGTGCTAAGGCGCCTCTGCTGGGATCCCTATGCTGGGGTCACTGTGCTGGAGTCACCGTGCCGGGGTCCCTGTCCTGGGATCCCTGTGTTGGGGTCACCATGCCGGGGTCCCTGTGCTGGGATCTCTATGCTGGGGTCTCTGTGCCAAGGTCCCTGTGCTGGGATCCTTGTGCTGGGGTCACTGTGCCGGGGTCCCTGTGCTGGGATCTCTATGCTGGGGTCTCTGTGCCAAGGTCCCTGTGCTGGGATCCTTGTGCTGGGGTCTCGTGCCGGGGTCCCTGTGCCGGGGTCGCTGTGCTGGGCCTGCCGAGCGCCTTCAGCATGGGAACAAGCTGCCAGCGCAGATTCTCTGTGCTTCGTCGACTGGGACGGGGCTCGTTTGCCTTTCTTCCTGCAGGTGTCTCCCTCCGGGACTGGGGCTGCCCGCCTTCATACCGCGGTGCTGCAGCCCGCTGCCCGCACTCAGCTGGTTTCGGATGAGAGACGCCCGCGGACTCCGGCGGCTGCCCCCTCGGTGTAATCACCCTGCCCGCCGACCGCTTGCAGGCCGCCTTCCTTGCTTTGGGTTTCAGGAGTTGGATGATGTTTCTGGTCGTGGCTTTCGGTGGCTTTGTCCTCTTGAGGTTCCGCTGGGCTGTGTCAGTACATAGGCTTCTGTGTTTGCCAAGTTTGGGGAGTGTTCAGCCATCGTTTCTTCAACGGTTGTTTCTGCACAGATCTTTTCTGTTCGCCTGGGGCCCCTGTGCGTGGACGCCAGGCCCGTCACCTGGAAGCCTCTTCTCGTCCTTCAGGACGGATGCTTCATCCCGACGGTCTTGAGTCCGCTGACGCTCCTCCGTGCCGTCTCCACTCAGCCGTCGAGTCCTCAGGGTAAAATCTTTGTTTCACGTGTTGTGTTCTCTTTTGCTCTAGCATTAGGGGTGTGTATGTGTGTGTGGCGAGAACATCTCTCTCGGCCCCGCTCAGCATGACCCCTTGAGTGGCCCGAACGTGGAGCATTACATGTCCTGCTGGCGGGAAGGTTTCAGTCGTATGAGGATGTTCTGAGCGTCGTGTTTGCTGACTCTGGTTCGGTCAGGGTGTCTGGGATCTGCTGCTCCAAGGTGGGGAGTCGGCCCCGCAGGTGCGCCCTGAAGTCCCCCCAGCCTCTGGGCACTGGCTCCGGGGCCAGCCCGGGTCCCACGGCCTTGGCTGTGCGGCCCGGCCGTGTCGGGGGCAGAAGGGGCCTGGGGGTGGCTGGCATCCCACGTTAGGGCTCGCAAGATTTTCTGTGCTTCAGGCCCGCTCTGTGCGTGGCGTCGGGGTGGGGGGGCAGGGCCTGGTCCAGCAGACCCCCTGCTCCGGCGCCCTCTCTGCCGTCCCCACACCCTCCACGGGGCCCCCCGCGCCCTCCTGGCACAATCCGAAGTTCCGGGCGGCCAGCTTGCTGGAGCGGCCGTCAGGCCAGGGAGTGGAGGGGGCGAGGGAAACAGCAGCTCCCTCACAAGCTTGGGCAGCCGCAGCCCTTTCTCCTAGTCCCTGTGGCCAGAGATGTGGGTGTTCTCCTGGGTTCTGGGCTGCTGGGGCTGCAGGGGGGCCGCCCCGGGGCAGGGTGGGGTGGGACGAGGAAGGAGAGGAGAGGAGAGGGTTCCCCTCGTTCCTTGGCCCGTGGCCGACTTTGCCTGGACCTCTGCCTGGAAAGAGGGTTTGTCTTGGGGGATTTGCTGACCTGCCCACCCCGCCCGCAGTCCTGCTGGGGCGTGCCTGGTGCGGGGGGAGCGGGAGGGAGCCGGGCCCGTGAGTGAGTGGGTCCCGGCTGAGCCCGACTCCGTCCTGGTCCGTCCACCCGGCTCTGCTTCGTGGGTCCAAGGCTGCTTCTCCCGTTCTGTCTGTGTGAGGTTGGGGTCGTCATCGGGGGAGAGGCCGTGGCGGCTCCGTGCGGGTGCCTCCCGTGCGCACCCTCCCGGCCTCCGGCTTCTGAGCGGCGCCCTCGTCCCACCAGTCAGCCTTGCTGTGGGACCCGCGCTGTGCCCGCCAGTTGTCAGCACCTCGCAGGGTCCTCCCCGTGCCCCCCTCTCTCCTGGTGCCTTCATTAAGTTCTCCATCAAACTGGGGAGGTTTTGTTCACGATCTCAGTATTTCTCTGTCCCATTCGTATTCCCTTCTCCTTCGGGCACACCAGCCACACGAGGGATGCGACGTTCAGGATCGTCCGGGTCCCCAGGCTGCTTACTTGTCACCGGCCTGGTTTCCTCTTCCTCAGTTGGCTCATTTGTGTTCACCTGTGTGCTGGTCAGGCCCACCCCGTGAGTTCTTCATTTCGGGTATTCCGGACCCGAGAAGTGGAATTTTTGTTGTTTTAGCTTCTCTTTCTCTGCCGAGATTGCTCGCCTTTGTCTTAATGCTTCTCCTTTCCGTTCGTTATCTGGCCGTCCTCAACACCTGCTTCCGGTCTTCCTGCACCTGTGCCATCTGGGGGTGCCTCTCGCCCACCCCTCCGTCGGCGGGACGCTCCCTCCACACGCGTGCCCTGAACTTGCTGCTGAGACGGTGCCGGCCCTGGGATCTCCTCCCCTGACGGGTGCTGACGCTCCGTCACGCGTGTCCCCGTTGGCCGGAACTCGTCCTCAGCCGAGGACCTGGGGCCCCGTCGCCCTGCAGCTCGTTCTCCAGTGCCCTCCGCACTCACTCTGCCCCGACCCCTGCCTGGCGCGCTCAGCCTGGAGTCCAGCTCCCTGGGAAGGGACCCGGGCACCCGCAGCCTCACGCTCCCGTCTCTGGGGCTCACGGCCTCCAGACCTCGTCCGCTGTGCCCGGGCCCCTCGTGCCCGGTGCCCGCCCCGTGTGCCGGCGGTTTGGGGCACAGGCACTGGCCCGGGACCGGTCGCCGTCACAACCGTGGCGGGAACCCCGGGGACGGTCGTCTTGGCTTGTTGTGGCTGATGCGTGTTGTCTTCATAGTTGGACAGACACAAAGATCCAGGCCTTGGTGGAGCTGCTGCCTGCCCTGTGCTGGGGCATCTCTGCCCGGGTTCCAGGCTGCTGGGCCGGCTCACGCGCCTCCTCGCAGACTGGGTCTGGGAAGGGGGTACCGAAGTAGATGCAGCTTTGTTTTCTTACTTGTTTTTAAGTTTAAAATCTTTATTTTGAGAGAGAGGGCATGTGAGTGGGGGAGAGGGGCAGAGGACGAGAGAGAGCGAGCGAGAACCCCAACAGGCTCTTCACTCCGTGTGGAGCCTGACCAGGGGCTTGATCCCATGACCCTGGGGTTGTGACCTGAGCCGAAATCAAGAGGCAGATGCTCAGCTGTCGGAGTCCCCCACCTCCCCGGCACCCTAAATACGGTTTTGATTCCAGTTTTTCACCCTGTAGAGATCACTTTTTTTTTTTAATGTTTATTTTTGAGAGAGAGAGACAGAGCATGCGCGGGGGAGGGGCAGAGAGAGAGGGAGACACAGAATCCGAAGCAGGCTCCAGGCTCCGAGCTGTCAGCACAGAGCCCGACGCGGGGCTCGAACCCACAGATGAAGAGATCATGACCTGAGCCGAAGTCGGACGCTCAACTGACTGAGCCACCCAGGTGCCCCTGAGATCACTTTTGAAGTATATTTCACACAAATTTTTGGCTTAGACTGTCGTCTGTATGAACTCACGCTGTTCTGGGGCCTCACACAGACGTATTCAAAGAGGCAAAGAGGACCCGAGCCCCAACATGGCAAGGCCACTGAGCGCCTGTGCCTGGCCCGCTGGACCATGGGGGGCGTGGTTAGTGGACTGCACAAAGGGGTTGTCCGCCATCCGGGCCAGGCCCCCCCGGGAGGTGCGGTCCTGGGGAGCGGCACGGGGTTTCCGGCCACTCTGCCGGCATGGCTGGGGGAGGGGATAGATTGGAGCACAGAGGGCGTGCAGGCCCTGGCTGTGTGTGCCCCTCAGAGCTGCTCTGCAGGGAGCTGGGCTGAGCCAGTGTGGGGTGGGGGTTGGGGGCAGGGGGAGGGGTGGTGCTGAAGCCTCCTCACAGGGGCCAGGTGAGGGGCTGGGGTGCAGAAGGGGTTGGGAGACTGCGCTGGCAGTCCAGGGTGGGTGTGCCCTGTCCCAGCGTTCCCAGATCCACCTTCTGGAAAGTTCCCTCGTGCCGCTGAGTGGAAAGGTGGGTGGGAGGAGGAGCCGGAGAGAGGGAGCTGGGAGAGCACCCGGGCAGGGGCGAGGGGGCCCAGGGGCCAGCTGGTGCCACGGGAGAGGCCACCCCAAGGTGGCTGGACAAGGAGGCTGGACAAGCAGGCAAGCTCCCTGTGCACGGATTCGCGTCTGAGCGTCCGAAAGGCCCGCGCGGAGGCCACCGCTTTGTGTGCCGGACGAGAGACGCACGATGGAGGCTGCCTCCGGCCAGCCGGCCGGCCGCCCCTGTGCCCGCCACCACCGCGCCTGGCTTGGTGTCCAGTCCCCCAGGTAGGGCCTGACCGCCTTCAGGTGTTTCCACATACCCTCGAGAGAACGATTAAAAAGTAATTAACCTAAATTTAGCCTGCTTGTCGTAATAAATCAGCCACACGAATCATGTGCAGCGTGCCAGCCTGCACATGCTCGACTTCCAGGGGAATGTCACCGCAGGGGAGAGGCCCTGCCGCCTCCACCGGGGGAGGCGGACCCCCTGCGCACACCTGCCTGCATCTCGGCAGACCGCGGGCGGCACCGGGGTCACACCCGAGGCTCCTGCCCGGAGCTCCCGCACGACAGGGGGTCTGCCTTGGGCACGGGCCGGCCCCCCCACCTGGCCAGTGTGGCCCAAGGAGCCTGCATTCCAGGAAGGGGATCCTCTGGTGTAGAACCCGGCGTGGGGGGGGGGGGTGAGGGTGTCTCAGGGCCCAGCCTCGGTGGCCACTCGTGCTGCCGTTGGGTGTCCCCAGACTGCGTGTGACTTGGTGGGGCGTCCACAGCGGGACCTGCTTCTGTCAGCCAGGGTGGCCTGGTGCCGTGCGGAGGCACCCCCAAACCTCAGGGCTTTGTGCCGGTGCAGGGGTCCCACAGGACCACGTGGACCGGCTGGTGGAGCCCCTCGCTCCACGTGGCCCTCCAGGGAGACAGCAGAGGGCTCAGAGGCAGCGCACAAGGGGGCTACCGCAGGGGCACGTGGGGAGACCAAAACGCTGGGCTAACAAACTATGAAATAAGTTCCCATCCCCCATCTTTTTTTTTTTAATTTTTTTTTTTTAATGTTTATTTATTTTTGAGACAGAGATAGAGCATGAGCAGGGAAGGGACAGAGAGAGAGGGAGACACAGAATGTGAAGCAGGCTCCAGGCTCCGAGCTGTCAGCACAGAGCCCGACGCGGGGCTCGAACTCGCAAACCGTGAGATCATGACCTGAGCCAAAGTCGGACACTTAACCGACTGAGCCACCCAGGCGCCCCCCCCCCCATCCCCCATCTTGACGGAGATACTCCCGGGCCTGACAGCAAAACGTGAAAACACACGGAGTTTAACTGTTACCGTGCGCGTCTGGTTTTCTGTGTGTAGATGAGCATTATTTACATGTTATATATTTATCCCATAAAATTTATATTCCTTACCCTTATTTCAACACAATCATTAATTATATTATTTAAGAATTTCATTAAATATCTATTAACAGTGTTGGTCTAAAATATCTTGGGGCGCCTGGGCGGCTCAGTCGGATGAGCGTCCCCCTTTGGCTCAGGTCACGATCTCGCAGTTTGTGAGTTCGAGTGCCGCGTCGGGCTCTGTGCTGACAGCGTGGAGCCTGCTTCAGGTCCTCTGTCCCCTTCTCTTTGCTCCTCCCCACCTTTGTTCTCTCTCTCTCTCTCTCAAAACAAATAAAACTTAAAAAATTAAAATATGTTTAAAAACTATAATTATGTTCAAAGTATACCAAATGTGAATACATTTCCATGTACTATGTAAATTAAAGTTAGATATAAAAATTAAAAAGTATTTTTCAGTGTTTTCAAAGTTATTTTCTGCTAAACCATTTAAATGTATATCCTGAGATTAAAAACGCAAATTATAATTTGTAAAACACAGATTACATTAATGAATATAAAATGTAAATAAAAATTATTAAATGTAACCTTTTGATACTCTCAAGTTTTTGAAAATGACTTGGAGGTGCTTTAAAGAGACCACGTGTGATCTGAATGTTCTGCGTGAGGGTGTCACCGGCTGTCGTGCAAGCCGGTCCCGGGGGTTTCAGGATGTGAGTGCCCCCAGGGTGACCTGAGGTCCGCCCCTGAGGACCCTCGAGGCCACGGGCTAGAATGCTAAGTGGAGCCGAGATACGGTGGCCCCGTGCCGATTCGTCACCTGCGCACAACTCCGCACGACCCTCCATCAAGCGGCTCCGACACGGCCTGTGGCCCCGGGACCTGGGCGGTAGCCGTGCGGAGAATGCCGCAGAGGGCCTCGGGGCGGGCGCGGCAGCCAGTCCCTGTGATGGGTCCCCACCCTGCCCTGCAGTCGGCGTGTTGTTTGTGACCTGCAGTCTGACGTGTGGGCTTCTGGGGTGGGGGTCACTTCGAGCACGGCCTGCGGCCAGGAGCGATCGCACTGGAGTTTGGTGCCAGGGCGTAGCCTCCCTGGGCCTGGAAGGCTTGGGGACCAGTGGTGCCCACACGGGTCTTAGACCGGGGCTCACCTCTCGGGGCCCCCCTCGCCTGGCTGTGACACCCCTACTCGCGGGGTGCGGGCGCACCTGCAATCGGGGTGTCTTCCAGCTCGGAGTCCGCCAGCCCGGATTTTGCTCAGCTGTACTTAAAAACCAAACGGGGGCGCCTGGGGGGCTCAGTCGGTTGAGCGTCCGACTTCGGCTCAGGTCACGATCTCGCGGTCCGTGAGTTCGAGCCCCGCGTCGGGCTCTGGGCTGATGGCTCGGAGCCTGGAGCCTGCTTCGGATTCTGTGTCTCCCTCTCTCTCTGCCCCTCCCCCGTTCATGCTCTGTCTCTCTCTGTCTCAAAAATAAATAAACGTTAAAAAAATAAAAAAAACCAACCAAACAAACCCTATCGTTGCCTTTTAAATTTTGCAAACGCACGTGACAAACGTGGCTCTTTGGACCAGTCCCATGTCCCCTCCCCCTGCCCAGGAGGTCAGAGGTCCATGTGGAAGAGGCGTGGGCCGCCCTCCCTGGGGGCCGTCAGGAAGTGAAGAGTGGTTTCCCAGCCACTTTTCGAACACAGCAAGCCCGGCGGGTTACAGGGTGAGTCCGGCGGTTCTGTGTCCCAGGTCTAGGCCGGTCGGCCTCCACCCCGCCGGCCGTCGTCTCTGCGGGTCCTGGTTCGCGAGGCCTCCCCGCGCGCGCGGTGTCCCGAGTGCTCCCCGGAGGCCTGTTCCTCCGGCCCGTGCTCGCCTTCGCTTCTGTGGGTGCAGGCGCACCACTGGCTCTGTTCCTCCTCAGACGAGCCTCGGTGCCCCTGCCGGCCCGTTTCGGCCTGGACAGGTTTGGTTCTGATCACCCAGAGGATGCGTGTGTGGCACACCCGCTCTGCTGGCCGCTCCCCCAGGCTTCCCCGGCTCTGCTCAGCGCAGGGGCCGCTTTCCCAGGCGCCCCCCCCCCCCCCCCCCGCCGTTGGGGCTGTGGCCGTGAAGACGCGTCGCCCTCGGGGCATCCCAGCTCGCCGGGGCGTGGGATCTAGGGGACATCCCGTCGCGGGGGCCCTGGGACCCGCCTTCTGTCTGGTGGGCTCGGCCAGGCCCGGAGCCCAGAAGCCCTCAGGAGCCAGCGGGGTTTCGCCTCCTCTCCCCGACGGCCTGGGGCTCCCGCCCAGGGGTCGGCCTCGGACGCACGGAGGAGGCCGATTGGTTTTGCAGCCGCCCTGCCCTCCTGGGCATCGGGCCTTCTCAGACTCCCCCCCCCCCCCCCCCCGCCCCACACACACCGCCTCCCCGGGTCCAGCCTGGCTCCCGTGGCCACCTGCTCCCCGGGCACCTGCCCTGCAGCTGCCCGCCTCCAGCTCTTCTGCCCCAAACCTGCGAGCCAGGAGCAGCCCCTGCGGCCTCGGAGCCTGCCACCTCTCACACGCGCCCTGTGTACTCAGACCACTCCACTCCCTCCCTACCTCGCCCTCCCTCTCCTGGACCGTGACCGTGGCCTCTAGAAAAAAAAAAAAAAGTGAAAAAAGTTTAAAATGCTTAATGCAAAATCAGTTTGTGTTCATTTTGGAAACCCAGTTTGAGCAACCGGGAAAGGTGAAGGTTAGCACAGAGCGGGAGCTGCAGTAAACCCACCCCCCGTCCAGGCTCTCGCCTCCTGGCCTGCCCTGCGCTGGTCCCTGCACTCACACTTTAGTTCAGGCAAGTGCACGGTCCCCCTCCAGGGGAGCCCCGTCTGCAGCAAGCGGGGGCACTGCCCTCAGGGCGCTGCACCTGCGCCCTTCCAAGAGAGCCCTCCCGCCCCAGAGACACCACCGCCGCTCGGCCAGGCCTCCCCGTGGAGCCCCGGCCTCTGCTCCCACAAAACCCGGGGGGAAATGACACCTTTGTTCGCAGTCCTGATCGTACCTAGGGTGAATGGGCCGTGCCGCGGGCAGCTCGGAGGCCGAGGCCCCTGAGACCTCGTCTAGACGCCCCGGTGGGAAACGGGTCTTGAGGCCCTGGGGAGATGATCGTGGGTGCCTGGGCCTTGGCTGGCATCCAGGACCTCCCTACTCGTCCAGGGGCTTGCATACTCCGGCCATTGGCCATCTAGAACTTTCCCACACTTCTGAGCTGCAGTAGGAATGCCCACCCCTCTTCTCCGTCACTCCAGTCCTGCTCATTTAAACGCGAAGTTTGAGGGGCGCCTGGGGGGCTGTCGGTTAAAGCGCCTGACTCTTGGTTTCGGCTCAGGTCACGATCTCACGGTTCATGAGTTCAAGCCCCGCGTCAGGCTCTGCACTGGCAGCATGGAGGCTGCTTGGGATTCTCTCTCTCTCCACTCCCCACCCCCTCCCCCACCCCGCTCTCTGCCCCTCCCCCACCCATGTGCACATGTGCATGCTCTCTCTCTCTCTCTCAAAAAAAAAGCTTTGAAAAAACTGTAGAGTTTAAAAATTAAAAAAGTAACTTGTATTTTGGTTGGGGAATCTCAAAGAAATGACGGGCAAGTCAACATGGTAGTTCTAATCCATTGCAAAATACTGAAAACCATCCTGCCTCTTCCTCGGGAGCCTGGCTGATTTTCAGGACACAGCGCACCCCAGGACCTTTGCTGTTTGCCCGCTGAGCCTGTCTTCTCTGCACACCCAGTGGTCGCTCCCTCGCCTCCTTCCCTCCAGTGTCGTTGCGGGCTGTCTGACCTCACCACTCCTAGATCGGACCCTCCCCAGCAGCCCCCGTTTGTCTTGTTTGTCTGACTCAGCTACGTGAACAGGGGACACGTGTCTTAGCTCAGGCTGCGTACGGCGCTCACAGACCGGCGGCAGCAAGGCCGAGATCAGGACGCCGCACGGTCGGCTTCTGGTGAGGCCTCCGTCCCGGGCTCGCCGGCGGCCTCCTGCTCACTGTGTCCTCACGCGGCACAGAGAGAAGCAGACCCAGAATCTCTTCTTTTCTGTAAGGACACTAGTCCCACCACGGGGGCCCCTCCTTCATGACTGCATCTAAACCCACGTGCTGGGCGTGGGGCTTCGGGGGACACGAGCATTCAGGCCCCACGGCGTCTCACCCGCCTTGACACAGGTGCCCGGCTTGGAGCCGCTGCTGTGTGCATGTTCGTGGAGGGAGTGGTGCCCTCGGGTGACGGCATCTCGGGGTCCCCGCTTTCCGAGCCAGCTGCCTCACGAGGGAGAAAGTCGTCCAGGGCACCAGCGGCGGGCGGGCGGGAGCTCGGCCCCGGGGACCCGTGCTCCCAGCTGTGCGTTTCTGGGGCTTGTGGATCAGTGCACCTCTCCCTCTTTCCTCCTGGACTCTACAGAAGCCGCCGCACGGTGCCCTCTGTCTCTTTCTGCCCGGTGCCTTCCGTCCCTTCTTCGTCCCCACGTCTTTCTGGACGTGTTTTCTTCTCATCTATTTCCTACCCTGCTACGTGTCTTTTCAGCTGTGATTTAAACTCGCTGTCAGACCCATCCGTCAAGTCCCTGTCCTGTGACTGAGTGAGGGGGAAGCTGAGGCGGGCAGGGCAATGTCTCCGAAAGATGTCCACGCCCCAGCCGAGCCCTGTTGAACGTGCCGCCTCCCCCGTCTTCACATCTCACACGAGTGCGATTCACTTAGGGGTCTCAAGCTGGGAGGTGACCCTGGATTATCCAGGTGGGTCCCATGCATCACCGGGTCCTCATAAGAGCGGGCGGAGGGTCCGCGTCAGAGGAGACGTGACGGGGGCCGGGGAGCTGCTACGAGGGATGGGGCGCCTCTAGAAGCCTGTAGAAGGAGACGGAAGTCTCCTGGGGCTCCTTGGCTTTAGGCCCGGCACCTCGTCCAGAGCCCAGAGTGCGAGTCCTGTGACGGCTCGTGTGCTGCTGTGGGAAGCTAAGAGAGTCCCTGTGTTTTGGGTCGTGTGGCTCCCGTGTGGCTCCCGTGTGGCTCCCGTGTGGCTCCCGTGTGGGGGTTTCGAACATGGACATTTCACGTTCCACGGTTTCTGCTTTCTGGCAGGACCTCCGACCCGGTCCCGGCTTTCACGTCTACCCGCTGCTCCCACGGCGGCGTCTCTGAGGGCCCGTCTCCGCTTTTTGGTAATTTGGCCGGTTTTGTTCACGTGGCGGTGTGGCCTTGCGTGTCTGTTCCCTTCGTCTGTTGGGCACTTTGTTTTAAGATGTGTTTGGAACAAGAGTTTGAGGCCCGGGACGTTACCCTGCGGGCAGGGCTTTGGACGGCCGTGCTGGGCCCCTGCGGACAGTAGCTCTGGGGGTGCCGAGCTCCGGGCCGAGGCCAGACGGGGGCGGGGGGTGCTCCCCTGGGGCCCCTTGTGGGGCGGGCCTGCCTGCCGTCGTCAGAGCCGGGGCTCCCGGCCGCCCCCCCACCAGAGCACAGCGGCTCCGAGCCCCGGCCTCCCTCTCTCTCGTTTGGTGCCCCCCACGGGTCTCGGCCTCGTGCTGCCCTGTACTTGTTGCTGTGCAGTCGCGTCAACGAGGCGTTCGTCCCGTTTTCCTAGCCGTGAGCCACCCCCGGCGTGCGGAGAGAGCAGGCCACCTGGCTGCCGTGCGGAGGCGGACGCGTCCCCTCCCTGCAGCCCCGCGTCCCGCCTCGCCTCCCTCACACCCTTGGCAGCCTGGGGCTTGCGTCCTGTGTCGAGGGCGCCCCGAGGAGCCGGCCTGTCGGGGGCGCCGCGTGACCAGAGAAGACTTGATGGAGGCTCACCCGACGGCTGTCACTCCGAGGTCAGACCACGGCGTTGGCGGGGCGGCCCGGGGCCGGTCAGGAACTTGGCCGGGGGACCGGCGGACCCGGGTCTGGTTCTGGCCCCACCGCTAAAAGGCTGCGTGTGCGACACACGGAGCTCGTTATTGCTGCTGCCCTTGTCCGCCACGCTGCCCCCGCGGCGCACAGAGCGGGACCCCCCGAGGGCTCGGGGGCCCGGTGCGTGGACAGTCGACTTCCCACTAAGCTGCTCCCTCGTGCTGCCCACCCCCCCACAGCCCGATGACCGGCTCCGGGAGCAGCCCGCCGCCGGGGACGCCGGGACGGGCCCGGGCCTCCGAGCGGCGCTGGGGTGACGTGTGAGCCCCGGGGCTCCTCTCTCCTCCTGTGCGGGAGACGCGAGCCCGGACCAGTCGTGAGCTGCCTCATGAGCGACGGCGCACGGCGGTGTCGCTCCCGGTGCTTCACCCTCGGAGCCAGAGCCACACTCGGAACGTGTCCAGCCTCCTCCCATTCAGCCACCTGGAGATGCGATCATCCACCGTCTGCCTAGATCCTGCCTTCCTGCCCCCAGCTCGCATTCCCTGCGGCGGGAGGTGACTCAGACGCAGCCTCGGAGTCTAGTGGGGCCGCTGTCCCTGCTGGCTGGACGGCCACGCACACGCACGTGCACGCACACACACAAACTCGCACACACGCGCGGGCGCGGCACGTGCCCCCATCATGCACACACATCACATACACACAGCCGTGAGCGGCGGCTTCCCTGGGCGCGGCTGCGCGGGGACAGGCCACCCCGTCGCACTGGCTGTCACTCTGTAGGCGGTGGGCCCGCAGGAGGTTTAGGGGTGGGGTGGGGCGGGGCAGGGGGTCAGCTGGGAGCTGTGGGGGTGGAGGCGGTGGGCGCACCCGAGAGGCTTTCAGGGCAAAGCGACAGGGTTTGCCCAGGGGTCAGGAGCGGAAGACAGGGCAGGGGCCCGCTGGCTGAAGCCGTGGTCGGTGCCGGGGCCGTGCGGTCCGGTCCGCAAGGGGCCTTGCTTCTTCCCCAGGGCCTCCCCCAGTTCCCTCGTGGGGGTTGCCTGTCTCCACAGCGTGCGGTCGGGCAGGACACCGGAGGGTGGTGTGCGAGCCCGGAGCCGAGGGTCCCGGGGACACGTGCCCGTCTCGGGATGGACGTCCCCGCGGCTCTGTGACCCCAAGCCTTCCCCCCACCTCGGTCTCCCCACAGGAGACCCTGGAGCGCCCACCCCACGCGGTTGTAAACGCACATGTCCCGAGTCCGAAGGACAGCGGGTGAGAGGCGCAGCTCCCGTTAAGCGAAACTGCCCGGAAAGTGTTCAGAGTTGCTGCCGGAGGGGCCTGGGCTCCGCCCGGACGTTCCTCGTTCCGCGCTTACCCTCGTCGGCCCTGCGGGGTTCTGGCGAGCTCCATGGGAACGCTGCCTGCCACGCGCCGCTCCCTCGGGGACGTCCCCTGCCCCACGCGTCCGGCCCTGGGAAGAACGTCACCGGCACGGGCAGGTGGACCCCAGGGAGCAGCGGCCGGGCCGTCATACGCGGTGCCCTCGCCGCAGCTCGGCTTGCCCGGCGTTTGCTTCCGGACGCGGCTCCGTCCAGCCAGGCCGAGGGGTGACGCTGCTCTGGAGCTCAGCCGCGCTGGTGAGGCCGGACGAAATGCACGTGACAGTAACCGTTCTCCTGGGCGCCCGGCTCAGTCGCTAGGCATCTGACTTCAGTTCAGCTTGCGATCTCTCGGCTCGGATCGCGACTCTGAGTCCTGCCCCGGGTGACCCCGCTTCTCCCGCCGCTTCCCCTCCCCCTCCCTCCCCCTCCCCCGCCCAGGAGTCTCTCTGCCCCTTGCTCACTTGCGCCCTTTCTCTCGCTCAAAAAAATTAGCCACTTTATTGTGAACGGCTCAGCGGCATTCAGTGCATTCACACTTTTGTGCAGCCGTGGCTTCTATCAGTTCCAGGACATTCCCGTCACCCAGAGGAAGCCCCGAGCCCGCTAGCGGTCCCCGCATCCCCTCCCCAACCCTGGCACCCCCCAGTCCACCTCCCCCCTCCCCCCCCGCGGCTGTGCCTGTCCTGGGTGTTTCATGGGAGCCAAGTCCCGCGCTCTCTGCTCTTTGGGGTCTGGCTTCTCTCGCTGCTGTGGCTTTGACCCCGGGACGGCCTGGTTGTCCCGAGCGTGGGTTTGTGAACAACTAAGCGTTTTGTGGGAAATGTGGGTGCGGTGTGGCCCCCGGGCAGGGGCTGCATGTTGGGGAAATGGTTCTTGACCTTATTTTGTGACGTCTGCTCCCTGACGTCATGTGGAGCACGGCGTTGTCCTGTCCGTGCACTGCGGGCCTGTGGGTCTGGGGGCTCTGACTTTGTGTGGAAGTTTCCACATCCTCCTTCCGCCTCTGCATCACCCCGGCTCCCGGGACCCTCCTCACCACGGGCTCCCTTTCCTAAGCCCTCATCACCGCTGAGTTTCCTTTCAACCCTCCGCGGTTCCCAGCCCTCACCCAGCACCAGAACCACCCAGAGGGCCTCCAGGGTCTGACGGGGACTGAGAATTTGCCTTCTAAGGAGCTCCCAGCCGATGCCCATGTGGCACAAGGAGGACCACCTGCTGGCAGGAGCCGCGGGGACCGGCCCCAATGATCTGACGTGGTCCCACCAGGGCGGGGACTTCCCGTGGCCCCGCAGAGAGCAGCCTTGTCTAATGTGAGAGAAGGACGCTCCGAGACCCAGAGACGAGCAGATGCTGGGGGGCTGGTGTCCCAAAGACGTGCTCGTGTGTGTTGCCTCCTGCACAGACAGGAGGCTGTGGGGAGGGGCAGCGGGGGTGGGGGCGGGAGGCCTCTCGCTGCCTGGAACAGGGATGACACCAGGTGCACTTTGCACGCATGGGTCTCCTAGCTCTGAGATGGACGGGTGGCCAGTGGTTGGGCGAGGGGCGGGCACAGCGACCCCCGTGGCCACACCTTGGGGTTCTTCTTGGCATTGTTCTCACTCACACAGGACCGTCCCTGAGCCATACAGCCTCCCCCTGCAGCCCCAGTGCCCCCGTTCTCACACTATACTCTCGCTCGATGGTTCCCAGGGATGAGTCTCTCCCTTGAAGCTCCAGGACACTTGAGGACGTTGCTCCAAGGCTTCATCTCTTGTCCAGCTGTGCTGTCCCCATCTCCTCTGCTGCTCTCTCCCTGGGGTCACTGCTGCCTTCTCTGCAGGACTGTGTATGGCCTTGGCCCCTCACCTGTGCCCTGCTAGCTGCTGCCTGCTGGCCTCGGGCCCCACGCCAACCAGGGGGGTCAGGTCCAGCCTCCTGGCCCCAGGACAGGAGAAATCTCAGCTGCAGGATGGGTCCTCCTTCTTTCTTGTGGGCTGAGTGGGTCTTCCAGATGACAGGCTGGCCCTGTGGAGGGACATTGGGCAGCTGCACTCAGGGGTCTCTGCAGGAGGGCCACTGGTGCCTCACCTGGTGCCTGTCGGGCTCAAGGCAGTGCATGCACACGGCCTGAAGTTGCACAACACTGAGTTGTCCCTACCAGCGTCTGCCAGCTGCCCGCTTTGTGCATTCACCGGGTGGCTGGTTGGGACGTCCACTGCCCCTGTTCTTCTTGAGGACCCGTCTGGGCTCCTGTGCCATGGACAACTTGCAGAGGTACCTCTCTTCTCTTAGCGTCTGTAGTGTGTCCCTCACATGGACGTTCCAACCTTTCTCGAGACCCTTGATTGACGGTCACCTTGTTTCTATCTTCTGCTCTCGGACACAACACCACCATCACAGCCCTGTTCACGCATCGTTGTGCAGATGGGGGAGTAAATATGTGACCGTGTCCTAAACGGGATTTGCTGGGTCAGAAGGGATTGCTGCTGTAAATACTGAGAGACTAGCCGTGGGCCTCGCTCCCGCCAGATAAAAGAGCACCAGCGCCCCCTGGCGCAAACAGCAGTACCGCTTGGGACCCCCCCCCCCCCCCGCCCTTCCCCGCAGTTGGTGGTGAGCTCTTAAGGCCTCTACTGGACTTTCTGATGAGAGGCGGCTTTTTTGTGAGCATGTCTGGATGGGACACTCCTGCATGTTCTCCACCTAGACTTTCTGTCCCCTCCTCTCTCCACCCCCACACACCTTCTCATCCTTCGAGGCCTGGCTCAAGTGCCTTCTCTTCCAGAAAGCCTCCAACCTTGTGCACAGACTCTGTTACAGTGTGCCGTTTGGCAGAAGGGGGCTGCCTCTGCTTCTCAGGTCGGGGAGCCATGCAGGACTGGGGGTCATTTATTTCCCACATACTTCTAGAAACATCTTCCTTTATTGTTCAAAATGCTTTATCTGGAATATGACCCCTTTTAAACTTATTTCTCCCCAGATCACTTTTTTTTTCAATATATGAAATTTATTGTCAAATTGGTTTCTATACAACACCCAGTGCTCATCCCAAAAGGTGCCCTCCTCAATACCCATCACTCACCCTCCCCTCCCTCCCACCTCCCATCAACCCTCAGTTTGTTTTCAGTTTTTAAGAGTCTCTTATGCTTTGGCTCTCTTCCACTCTAACCTCTTTTTTTTTTTCTTCTTCCCCTCCCCCATGGGTTTCTGTTAAGTTTCTCAGGATCCACATAAGAGTGAAACCATATGGTATCTGTCTTTCTCTGTATGGCTTATTTCACTTAGCATCACACTCTCCAGTTCCATCCATGTTGCTACAAAGGGCCATATTTCATTCTTTCTCATTGCCACGTAGTATTCCATTGTGTATATAAACCACAACTTCTTTATCCATTCGTCAGTTGATGGACATTTAGGCTCTTTCCATAATTTGGCTGTTGTTGAAAGTGCTGCTATAAACATTGGGGTACAAGTGCATCAGCACTCCTGTATCCCTTGGGTAAATTCCTAGCAGTGCTATTGCTGGGTCATAGGGTAGGTCTATTTTTCATTTCCCCAGATCACTCTTGACACAGTTTTTGACCAAAGTGAGAAAGATACAGAGGCCATGTGGTGTCACCGTGTTGTCCGCAGTCTGGCTGAGCAGAGGTGTGCAGGGAAGGGCCCTCTCTTGCTTGCCTCCCACACCCCTGCATTCTGCCTGCTTGGCCTTCAGAGGGTGTCTGTCTTATGTGGCCTCTGCCTCTGTCATCCCAAATCCTCCTCACGGGCTTCCGTCCTTGCCCCCAAGTCTCAGATTGTGCCCCGAACTCTGCTCAAAGCCCCCCTGGCTCCCTGTTGCCCTGGACTAAGACCTCACCCCTTTCCCTGGCCCACAAGGATGAAGGCCCTGCAGACTCCTGCCCCCCTGCCCCTCTCATCCTGCTCCTCCCCCTCTGCCCCCGCCCCTCGCCTCCTTCTCTCACCCTGCCCCTCCCCCTCTGCCACTCCTCTGCCCCCGCCCCTCCCCTCCTTCTCTTATTTTGCCCCTGCCCCTCCCCCTCTCCCCCTCTCCCAGCCCCTCCTCCTTTCATCCTGTCCTTCATCCTCTCCCTGGCCCCTCCCCTCCCCCTTCCCCCACCACTGGCCCTTCCCCATTTCTCCCCCTTTCCAGCTGTTTTCTGGAAACTCGAGCTTTGTTCCTCTTGTTTCACGGACTCCTCTGTCAAGTCACTTCTCTAACCCAGCCCATCCATCACTCTCTGCTCCCCATGTGCAGCCCTCCCCTCCCCTTCCCTCTGGGACACTGGTTTCCATCATCCAGCGGGACAGGGACCCTGTCCTGGGCTGTGCGGGTGGGGCAGCCCAGAGAAGGCTTGCGGGCGGAGGGGTGACATACACCCAGGTGCGGGTTCCTGCAGGCCACCTGTGCATGCAGTGGCCCTGACCTTGCCGGCTCCTCCCCCTGGGCCTCCAGAGGTACGGCCTCCTGCGTGTTCCTCGTGTTTGCTCCTTGTGCGGGCGCTCGGTGGGTGGTGAGGCGAGGGGTTTGCTCTTCACGGAGGGCCAGCGTCTCTGGGCTGGTACCCAGGGGCAGCCCTGCAGGGAGGGCCATGTGCCCAGGGCCTCACGGTGGCTCCAGAGGATAGAGTTGGGATGTTGGTGGGCCCAGGGACCCAGGGGCGTGGAAACGGGGTGACACACAGCTCCAAGGTGACGCTTTCCTAGAGAGCCTAGGAGACTCAGGGACGAGGCCCTCGCTCCCTTGGAGAAGCCCCTGGCTCTCTGCCTAAGCTGCCCAGGATGGACCTCATGACCTCTCAGGTCAGCCTGTAAAAGCACACATGATTCTTGGTGGTCACCTACTGTGGTCGGACGGTGTCCCCCAAAGAGATGCATCGGAGTCCTGAGCTCTGTGCCTGTGACTGTGACCTCAGCTAGAACCTGGGTCACTGCAGGTGTGATTAGTTAAGAAGATTTCACACTGGGGCGGGATGGGCCCTAATCCAGTGGCTCGGGTGGAGGCCGAGTGATGACCCAGAAACAGGGAGAAGCCACGCGATGATGGAGGCAGAGCAGGGTGACGTGACACAAGCCAGGGGGCCCTGGGGCCACCGGAGCTGGACGAGGCAGGACGGATCCTCCCGGAGCCTTCAGAAGGGGCCCCGCCCCCGCGATGCCTTGATCCCTGGACTTGCAGCCTCCGGAATGTGAGAGAATAAATCCACGTTGTTCTAAGCTGCCCCTTTGTGTGCGTGTAGTGGCCCCACGAAGTAAGTTATACACCTGTCATCCCGAGCCACCCAGGCCCACCTGGCCATCACGTGGACAGAGCTGGCACCTCTCTCCCCTGGGGTGCCTGCCTGTGGTACGTCCCCATGACCCCGTGGGGAACAGAGACCCTGAGAATTACGAGGGCACGTGACACGCCCGACGGAGAGAGCCTGTCACCCTTCCCCTCTCGGCAGGCGAGCTGCAGGTTTGGAGCTCAGCCAACGGCAGCAGTGGGGGTGTCTCAGGAGAGTCCCCGCCGTCTGCTGTGGGACGGAGCCAGAAAAACGCGGCGTCTTTTTCTTGCCTCTCGATGTTAAGTTGCCGTCAGAAGGCAGGGCCTCTGTTGGCTAAAGGTGTCCGGGGAGCATGGGGTGGGGGGCGCCCAGAGTGGGTGCTGGCTGGGCAGGCTGGCCGGTTGGGCTGCAGGCGGCTGGACAAGGGAGCCCTGGCGCCCCTGGCAGCCCCCAGAAGCAGGCCCCGGCCCGTCACTCGTTCTCCAGCTCAGAGCGCCTAGTGCCTCTTCACCTGCCGTGTGTGCTTACAGCTCCGGCCCCACAGCTCCCGGGCCGCCCGTCCCAGCGCTGCTGGGTCTGAGGGCAGCAGAGGGGGGTCCCGTGAGCGGCAACGTCCTGGCTTCCGTTAGAGTGAGGGGCTCGGAGAGGGTCAGCACTGCCCGGCCCCACGGGGCAGGAGCGGGCCGGGCACCCCGGGGGCAGCTCCCCTCCTGTTACTGAGCTGTATTGACGAGGCTGGCCGCCTGAGAAGGCAGACTCTTGTCCCAAAGCCGTCTCCGAGCTTTGCGCCTGGCCCAGGGGTTGGGCCGGCCCAGGGGGCGCCACGGCTGTGATTCCTCATCACCCGCAGGCTCCATGGTGCCGGCCCTGGAGTCATCTCAGTGCTCGGGGGTGTGCGGGGTTCCCGTTCTCGTGTCGTGAGGCGCAGGAAGGCTCGGTTCTCGCTACAAAGGGGAGCCAGGTCCTCAGATGTGCAAAGAGAGGTCTGTAGAGCCATCTGTGTGCCCTGAAAAAGAAGACATTTTGCTAGAAGATCGCTGGGCTCATCAGAAAGCTGAAGCCTGGCACAGGAATGGACAGGCACCTCAGTGGATGGAACAGAGGACGCAGAGATGGGCCCACACACGTATGGGCAGCTAATCTTAGAACAGGAAAGAGTATCCGATGGAACACAGACAGTCTCTTCAGCAAGTGGTGCTGGGAAGACTGGACAGCGACAGGCAGAAGAATGGACCTGGACACTTTCTTACACCAGACACAGAAAGAAACTCAAAATGGATGAAAGACCTCAGTGTAAGACAGGAAGCCATCACAATCCTCGAGGAGAAAGCAGGCAACAACCTCTTTGATCTCGGCCACAGCAACTTCTTACTCAACACGTTTCTCCAGGAACAAAAGCAAAAATGAACTATTGGGACCTCATCAAGATAAAAAGCTTCTGCACAGTGAAGGAAACCATCAGCAAAACTAAAAGGCAACCGATAGAATGGGAGAAGATATTTGCAAATGACATATCAGATAAAGGGTTAGTATCCAGAATCTATAAAGAACTTCTCAAACTCAACACCCAAAAAACAAATAATCCAGTGAGGAAATGGGCAAAAGACATGAAAAGACACTTCTTCAAAGAAGACATCCAGATGCCCAACCGACACGTGAAAAAATGCTCCACATCACTCATCATCCGGGAAATACAAATCAAAACCACAATGAGATACCACCTCACAGCTGTCAGAATGGCCAACATTAACAACTCAAACAACAGACGTTGGCGAGGATGCGGAGAAAGAGGGTCTCTTTTGCATTGTTGGTGGGAATGCGAGCTGGTGCAGCCACCCTGGGAAACAATGCAGAGGTTCCTCAAAAAACTAAAAACAGAACTACCCTACGACCCAGCAATTGCACTACTAGGCATTTATCCACGGGATACAGGTGTGCTGTTTCGAAGGGACACAGGCACCCCCATGTATAGCAGCACTATTGACAATAGCCAAAGGATGGAAAGAGCCCAAATGTCCATCGATCGATGGATGAATGGATAAAGAAGATGTGGTGTGTGTGTATATATATATATAAGTGGATGGAACTGGAGGGTATTATGCTAAGTGAAATTAGTCAGAGAAAGACAAAAATCATATGACTTCACCCATATGAGGACTTTAAGATCCAAAAGAAATGAACATAAGGGAAGGGAAGCAAAAATAAGATAAAAACAGGGAGGGGGACAAAACAGAAGAGACTCTTAAATATGGAGAACAAACAGAGGGTTGCTGGAGGGCTTGTGGGGGGGGATGGGCTAGATGGGGAAGGGCCATTAGGGAATCTACTCCTGAAATCGCTGTTGCACTAGATGCTAACTAACTTGGAGGTAAATTAAAAAAGAAAAAAGCCAAGCAGCTTCAGCAGGCGTGGTGGCCTTTGCGGCCTGGGAACGTTCCTCGGGGCCGTGGTCAGCAGATGTCAAAGAGAGTAAGTCCTGTGACAGGTCGGGGGCCTCAGGTCAGCAAGCGAGGCGTGTGTCAGCGTGAAGCAAGTTCACCGTAATGACAGGCCGGAGCACTAACGCGCCCCGTGTCCCCTCGGGGAAGGGGCACGCCTCCTTCGGTGAGGGTGGGCCAGGGCGGCTGTGCCGGCAGAGGGGCCCATACGGTCAGCTGCAGCACCGGCTCCGAAGAGAGGGCGGAAGAGACGTGTGTGGGTCCACGTGTAGCTGCCTCGTATGTTGTGTGTGTGTGTGTGTGCGCGAGAGCATGTGTGGTGTGTGTGGTGTGGGGGGGTATGTGGTGCGTGTGTGTGCATTTGTGTGTGGGTGTGGTGTGTGTGCGCGTATGCATGAGTGTGCAGGTGTGTGTGCACATGCATGAATGCACACGTGTGTGGTGTGCACGTGTGTGTGAATGTGCATGTGCGTGTGCAGGTGTGTGCGCACATGCATGAATGCACACGTGTGTGGTGTGCACGCGTGCGTGGTGTGCACGTGTGTGCGTGGGTGTGAATGTGCATGTGCATGTGCAGGTGTGTGTGCACATGCATGAATGCACACGTGTGTGGTGTGTGCGTGTGTGCGTGTGTGTGTGTGTGTGTGTGAATGTGCTACGTTCCTGCTGCAGCATATACCAAGGTGCCAGGCGATTCTCCCTGACGGTAGGGTTATGGATACTTTTTATTTCCTCCTTTTTGCCACCACGTGATACGAAGTTTCAACAATGACCCCATTTTTCCTTGTGTAACAAAACTACAGTCATTTTTAAAAGCAAATGTGTGTCTAAGTGATGTAACTTGTTTGCTGGGGATAATGGCCCGTCAGGTCTGTCCGCGGAGAATAATGCCGAAGCGTGCGGTGGCCCTTCTGTCACTGTTGTTTTCACAGAGCACACAACACACGAGCCCGTTCCCGTCAGCACGAGGGGCGTTGCCTGGCGAGGTCGGGCCCGGGCCGCGGACGTGCGGATTCCCGAATTCTGCCTGAAGAAATGCAGGTGTGCGAGTCCCGTGCGACCAGTGCCGCGACGCGCTCGGACGCCAGCCAGCGCCCCGCCAGGTGTGCTTCCTGGGTCTACTTGTATTTTCAGTAAATGGCACCTTGTGTCTCGTACGAGGGGCTGCGTCCCCCAGAGTCTTACGTTGGGGTCCTGACCCCCAGGACCCAGGAGGTGTTTGGAGTCGCGGCCTCGGAGAGGCGACTGAGGCCCAGGGGAGGCGCGGCTGGGCCTGACCCCCAGGGCTGGCATCCTCCTAGGAGAGGAGGCGAGGACCCAGACTCGGGGAGAAGCCGTTTTCCTCGTGGCTCACACCCCTGCACCGTTCGCCCATGGCCTCCCGCCCCCTTCCCGGGCCCGGCCCCGCTCCTTCTCCTGTCCTCGAGCGTGTGCCCCCCAGACGGCGGGCTGCCCGTGAGCCTGTCCCGGCATCAGCGCATCCCCACCTGGGGGCGGGTGGGCGCTCACACACTGCGGGGTGTGCCCACCACCGCGCCTCTTGCGGCCCCCCCCCCCGGCCCTCCCTCAGCCCCCCAGCTCGGTGCCACCTGCCCGTGGTGGCTGCGGCCCAGCCCCTCGCCTGGCACCGTGCAGACGCTCCATCGAGACGTACAGAGCGCATGACGGACGCCAGTTTCAGGTTATTGGCAACCTTGCTGGAAAGCCTGGTACCTGAGGGGCCCCCGGGTCTTGGGACGGGAGCGCCTCGTCCCGGAGGACTGCAGTCAGGCCTCGCCGCACAGCCCGGCAGGCGTGTCCACACACTCGGCACCTCCTTGGGACAGCGAGGGGCTCCCGGTCCTGAGACGCAGGAGGAGGGGTGGAGGGGCGTGGAGGGGGCACAGGCACAGGGCTCGGGCAGGAGAGGTGCCAGCTGGAGGCAGAGGAGAGGGCTGAGCTGGAGCGGCTCCCCCAGCGGCGTCAGGACACTGGTGGCGTTTCTGGGCCGCAGACGGACAGCAGGGCTGCCCTGGAGAAGTCCCTGAGCGCAGGGAAGAGGTGGCCGACTGGGGAGGCGGGCGGACCACGCCTGGGTGGCTGTGTCGAGCACGGCCTGGGAGGGGGCGCAGCCTCGTGCACAGGACCAGGGGGCCGGGCAGGACGGCAGGTGTGCGGCCGTGTGGGGGAGGCAGCAGACGCCCACCTCCTGTCGGACGGGGGACCAGAGGGGACAGTTCTTCGAGCCGCCTAGGAGAGCACAGGGGCCTCTGCTCACTGGGCCTCACAGGCCAGCAGCAGGCGGGGGTCCGGGAGAGGCAGGCGCCTGGCATGGTGTTGGTGACTGCACGAGGCTCCGGCCCCGGCAGCAGAGAGACTCGCCCGGGGCCACAGGCAAGGAGGGGGACGTTGCCGTAGAAAATCTGGGCTCAGGACTAAGAAAATTCCCAAATGCCCCCAACTCTCTTTCTATTGGAGCTAACCAATTATGCCCGAACTAATTATAGAGCCCCGCCGTCACCACCGGCCACAAAACACAGTTTTCCATTGGACGCGTGGGTGCCTCAGTGATAGCATTCACACACCCTGAGTCCTTGCAAACACGGTTTTACAGATGTCTTAAGATAACAAGGACAGGACACCAACACGGAGGCCAGAGTGGCCATTGGGAATCCCACACTTCCTTCTCTCTGGGGGTGGGTCCTTCTGGGGGCTTCCCTCCCCAGCAATCAAGGTCCCCTGCTCTGCGGGCACCCAAGGGCATACCCAGCCCCGGACGGGTGCTGTGCAGACTGGGCCCCGTCCACGAGGGTCCCCCGGTCCCACACGTGTGGGCGCTCGGGCCGCGTGCGTCTCCCTCCTGCCCGGGGCGCTCAGGGCGGGGACGCACGCAGGCCGTGGGTCTCCGCAAAGCCTGGCCTCCGGGTTGCATCCCTGCCTCTGCAAAGGGAGGGCGGCCCGCGGGGTCTCCGGTGCAGGGTGAGGCCCTCGCCTCGCTCTGCCCCGACTCCGGGTGATTCACATCAAACAGTGGGCGCCTTTGTTCCCGCCGGCTCTGCGTGCGCGGGGCTCCCGGTGCTAATTATAGCCCTGCCCGCGCCCGCCCGCGCGCCTTTGAAGCGGCCGCCGCTGCCCGTCGGCCTCGCACCCGGGTAATTGCAGCTTCCCTCCGGGCCGAGGCCGGTTGCTAAGTTTTCCTGGGTCTTTTCAGCAGGTTGTTGGGGAAATTACAATGCAGCTCTCAGGAGAAGGTAAAACCTATGCTTTTATCGGGGTTAGGTTAACCTAGGTTAATCTGTAAAGAATTTTAAGAACATGCTTTGCCCGGAGGTGGCACCTGGTGCCGTGGGCAAGCTGGAGATGACAGGCTCGGTGAGGGGAGGAGGCCGCGGCTGTGCGGTGGTGGCCCCGGAGCAAACGTGCCCCCTGCCTCCTGCGCCTGGAGAGCGGAGCCCGAGGCGGAGCCTCGCCGGCCGGCCCCTTTTGCATCCCCTCTCCTTATAACCAGTTAATAAAACTCACTTGAGTGATGACAACGGATACGAGTGCTTTTGGTATTTGAAACAAGCCCAAGGCCACTTGGTGGGGAGGGAGGGAAACGTTTCCTTCTTCTTTTTTTTTTTTTTTAAATGTTTATTTCTGAGACAGAGAGAGACAGAGCATGAGTGGGGGAGGGGCAGAGAGAGAGAGGGAGACACAAAATCGGAAGCAGGCTCCGGGCTCCGAGCTGTCGGCACAGAGCCCGACGCGGGGCTCGAACTCACAAACCGTGAGATCGTGACCTGAGCCGAAGTCGGACGCTCAACCAACCGAGCCACCCAGGCGCCCCGGGAAACGTTTCCTTCTTGCCCCCCTCTGTTCGGTTCTCCGTAGGAAACAAAGCAGGTGGGGCCCCTTGGAGCGGGCCGTGCCAGCAGTAAATGTGCCCCTGGACGTCCTCACGGGGTTTGGTGTTCACGAGGTCAGAAAGTCGACGTGCCCCGGGACGGCCCGCGTTTGCTCTCCAAACAGCGCGTCGAGACCCACAGTGAGCAAACCTGGCCGAGCCCAGCGCCTTCAAAGGGAAACTCCAGGGCCCTCCCGGAACCGCAAATACGGCAGTTTCCAGAGCCCGTGGACACCCAGCTTCGTGTGGGTGGGGTCCAGGCCGAGAGTCTCATGGGATGTTATTACAGGGCAGGATTGTGTAGAAAACAGTAAATAAATGCCTAAGGCATGTCATAACCTACTCGGGGAGCGGAGGGGCCCAAGGAGACAGATCCTACCTGAATCCACAGAAAGGGAGCACGGCCAAAGTCCCGGGAGCGGTGCTGGCACTTCGAGTTTAATTGAAGAGCACCTTTCCCGCTAAAGCAAAGTTCCGTGGAACCCTGGGTTGCAAGAATAATAAAAGCAGAACTGTTTGCAGAGAGGTCAGCATCCAGAGTCTCACTTCCCCAGCACAACTTCCCGCTCTCCTTCCTCCCCCCTCCCCAACTTCCTGCCCCCTCCTCCTCCCTTGCCTCCTCCAGCCGGGTTTCCTGCCCCTCCCCTTCCTCCTCTCCCTCCCCCCCTCAACTTCCTGTCCCCGTCCTCCTCCTCCAGTTCCATTTCCTGCTCCCTTCCTCTTCTTCCTCCTCCAGCTCCACTGCCTGCCCCCCTTCTTCCTCCTTCCCTTCCAGCTCTACTTCCTGCCCTCCCCCACCTCCCCCCTCTCAACTTCCTGCCCCCTCCTCCTCCTCTTCCTCCTCCGGCTGTACTCCCTGTCTGCCTTCTTCCTCCTCCTCCTCCAGCTCCATTTCCTGCCCCTCCTTCTCCTACTCCCCTTCCTGTCCTCCTCCTCGCCAGTTCCTGAACCCCCCCCTTCATCCCCCCACTCCCCTCTGCATTTCCTGCCTCTCCCCACCCTCATGTGCCTGGAAGGTCATTTCAGAGGCACTGTCCTCACTTTAGAAGGGAGTTCTCCAGAGGAGGCACATACACACTCAGAGAGACAGACAGAGGCTCAGGAGTCGACTCACGTGATTGTGGGGCCAGCAGGTCCCCAGCATCTGAGATCTGCAGATCCCGCTGGCAGGCGGACCCCCCGGGGGGAGCTGGTGTCGCAGATGGAGTCTGAAGACAAAGTTCTGGCAGAATTCCTTCCTTGAAGGAACCTCGGTCTTTCCCGTAAGGCCTTTCACAGATGGGGCGAGGCCCTCGCGTGTTTCGGCGGATAGTAGATGGTAATCTCACAGAAGAGCGGGCCTCCAGCAGCACCCGGATTCTCCTGACTGCGGTCCCGACAAGTTGACGCACAGAATTAACCGTCACGCTGGCAGATTTCAGAGCATTGTTCCTTTCCCGGATGAAGGCACTCTCTCCGGGGGTGCTTCCGGTGGGCTCTCCGAGCAGGGAGGCCTGAGCCCCGGCCGACGGGCACCCCGCGGACTCGGTTGGGGTCGCGGCGAGGCTTTGCAGGACCGCCCCCACCGTCTCCTTTCTCGTGACTCTCTCGCCACCTCCCCGAGGGGAGGGCCCTCCGGCCGGCTGTCCCGGTACTTTCCTGGGCAGGCGGCAACCCGTGTGGCCGTGGCCATCAAGCACCCACCCGGGTGTTGGCGCGGAGCGAGGGAGGGCCCCTGCTGAGAGGGCCCCCGAGGAGCTTTGAGGGACACCCTGGGCTTCGCACGTCCCTACCGTCCCTCCCGACCGGATGGCTCCAGGGGCCAGAGCAGAGACAGGAGGGAGAGCTGCCTGGAGGAGGAGGCAGGGGAGTTTGTTGTGGATGGGGTCCTGGGGCCCGCGTGTGCTCCCCACCAGCCTCGTGTGGCTCACGCCAGAGTGAAATCACTCAGTACCTCAAGAGCTTTGTGTCTGGGGCCCTGAAGGGCAGCGCTTCGGCCCCACTTGCAAACTAATGGGTCCGCCTGCCACAGTTTTGTGGGTTCTGACACGAGACTCCCGGGTCAGAGGCAAAGGACCGTCCCTCCAGGGTCTCAAGCCCCATTTCCACAGGGGACAAGAAGAGGGCCGGTGACGCGGCTACCCAAGTAGCAAAACCCGCTCAACAGACTTCTAGAAATGTAAGCACTTGTGGTGGAGAGGACCGTTAAGTGCCAACCGGGGAGAGGCATGCTGAGAGCACACAGCGGCCACAGACACAGACGTGCCGACGAGCTCAGGTGCGTGTAGGGGGGACGGGTGGAGTCACGGGAGAACCAGCTGCTTTATACGTCATGTTGGTAAAACCGTCTGCCGAATGGCGGGGAAAAGCGTTCTCATATGCTTGAAAATGTATAAATGAATTAAAGCCCCAAACCGGAAGGAAGTATTATAAATCTAAGAAAACGTCAGGTCCGTGAAAAAAAAAGGAAGAAAGAGAAAACGAAAGGCCTGGGGAAGCAGTGTTAATGAGGCTCTGTTGTACGTGCAGAATAAGGTTTGGGTGTTCAAGAGACCAGTGAGTTGCATGAGTTCGTGGCAAACCTTCAGAGGTAGGTACAGAGTGCCGAAATACACAACATGGAGACGGGAAAGAAATACAATTGCAGCTACAGAAGAGATTGATTTTATTTTAAGAGAATATCATGTTAGTTCTTTGCCAGTAAATACGAACACTTGCAGGAAGTGCGTGATTTCCCAGTAAGATGTAAGTCATCAGGGCACCCAGCAGTCTCAGTCGGAAGAGCATGTGACTCGTGATCTCAGGGTCGTGAGTTTGAGCCCCACGTTGGGTGTAGAGAGCACCTGAAAGAAAAAAAATAGAAGCCATCAATATTAAGCTACGAAGGAGAAGGAAAACAGAACAAGGAGAAGAAATGGAAGTCTGTTTGAAACATTTACCATCAAAAGAGGCTCCTCTGGAGCTTAAATCTGGTCACTGTGTTAACTATCCTTATGGGATTAACGGTATTTTTCTTGGATGCGGTGATCTTCTTGCGGAAGTGTTGGAACGTGTCTTTATTTTAGGAAACACATGCCATGCAGAGACGGCTGGAGTGAAGGTCATGTTAACAATTTATGTCCAAACGGCTCAGCAGAAGAAACGTTTGCACAGACGCCTGCAGATGTCTCACAGAAGCCCAGGGATAAGCTGTCACCAGCAGGTGCATTAAGGCAAAACAAATGTTTGGTTAAATTTTCTCTAGAGTTGAAAAGGCTTTTTAAATTTTTTTAAAAAGATGTTCATTTATTTTTGAGAGAGAGACGGAGTGCAAGCAGGGGAGGAGCAGAGACAGAGGGGGACACGGAATCCGAAGCAGGCTCCAGGCTCTGAGCTGTCAGCGCAGAGCCTCATGTGGGGCTCGAACCCACGAGCTGCGAGATCATGACCTGAGCTGAAGTCGGACCCCTAACCGACTCAGCCGCGCAGGAGCCCCGAAAAGTTTTTTTTAATGTTTTTTTTTTCAATGTTGCAAGAAGGCTCAGATGTTCTTATAAGCGAAGCCCAGTTTGCCTGCAGAAAACAAATTGTTAGGATAGTTGAAGTGTTCTTGAGCCTGGGAACGAATGGAAAGGACTTGAGCTCATTTCATAAAGCCAGCATCACCTTGACATCACCCCACACTCAGGAGAGTGAGCTCACTAATAGATTACACGTTACTGAATGCCAGGATACGAGGCTGAGCCCAGACGGGCATGGTCTGGGCACCCGGAGTTTCCACCCTGGGGAGGAAGACAGATGTCATTCAAAGGATCACCTGAACTGCGATCTAACGGGCCCTGAAGGAGACACGCGGAGGAGGTGTGCTGAGAGGCCCTAACAAGGAGGCTTTCCCCAGAGGAGTTAATTAGGAGAGAGGAGGGTGCCGGGGAGAGGGCCCGGCCTGGGAGCAGCCCCGGTGGAAGGAGGGACATGCTGGATGTGGGCCCGAGAGAGGCGCGCTGGAGCCTGGAGGGAGGGTGTGTGTACGTGGGGGGTGACACTGCAGCTGGGTGTGGGGCAGGGTTGAACCCAGTGCCTTCTTGGCCACAAGGCCAACGTTGTCTTTATTCCAGGAGAAACTGGGAGCGGCTGAAGGGGGGCCGGTCTGGCCAGGTTTGGGTTCTGCAGAGACCGCTCCAATCAGGAGGAGGCCCAGAGGGGTGCAGGAGACAGTCGGGCAGTGACAGTGCAGAAGGGAGGCGGCCGGGGCCAGGAAGGCGGTAGGGTGCGGGTGGCAGGGATGATTGGGGGTAAACTCAAAGGGACTTCCGAGGGAGGTGCCAAGGACGAGCTCTGGGTTTCTGGCCTGTCGCCCTGGGTGGGGCCTTTTCTGAGTGGGGGGGGTGGGGGGGGTGGATAATGCGTTTGCAGCACCCAGGAGCATGTCGGGTGGGTGGCCTGGTGCTCAGCGCCCTCAGCGGGGGCCACGACACACATTTTTCAGCCTTCTACCTCCAGGGGAAGACGGGCCTGAGGGGCTGCCTGGAGGGAGAGTGAGACGAATGTGAGCAGGAGAGCAGCCTCCTGGACGAAATGTTGGTCTGAGTCCCACAGCGCAGTACCAGGAAAATGCACATGACCCCCGTGCTTTACAGCAGGGGAGTAAGTATGGCTCAGCACTGGGAACAGAGCACCGTAGTGAATTCCACCGACAAGGTGAACATCCCATCAACTGACGTGCACAAGCCTTTGAGAAGATACAGTGGTCATTCCTACTCTAAGTAAAAGAGGAGACGAGCTTTTCAGGGTGGTGATGCTCCCAGCTGTTCCCACTGAAATCAGGGATGAGAAGCCCACTCTCCTCGCTGTTGCCAACATTGCTCTGAAGGCTCCAGTCCCTTCTACGAGGAAACAAATTGGTACACACATTAAGACAGAAGAGCCAAAAGTATTCTTTTCTAAAGTTTATTTATTTTTGAGAGAGAGACCAAGCATGAACTGGGGAGGGGCAGAGAGAGACACACATACACAGAATCCGAAGCGGGCTCCAGGCTCCGAGCTGTCAGCAGAGAGCCCGACACGGGGCTCGAACCCATGAACTGTGAGATCATGACCTGAGCCGAAGTCGGACGCTTAACTGACTGGCCACCCGGGCGCCCCAAGCCAAAAGTATTCTTATTGGCAGACAATGTTTGTTTATCTAGAAAAACGGGAGATTCCAAAATCACTTAGTGAATCTGAGGTTGAGAGATACAAGATAGTTGTACTAAACCAGTTTTCTTTATACCACCAATAACTAATTCAAGTTACTACCAATAACTAATAACCTGTGGAAATAGGGGGGTTGTGTTCATAAAGGCGTAAGTAAGTGTATGGACGTTTACAGGGATAATTTTACCGAACACGTGTTGGGCCTCGGTAATCACACTTTTTTGATGAACTTAATTCAAGGTTGAAATAAACAGAGAGATACCCATGTTTCTGAGTGGGGAAGACTTCATATCATAGAAATGTCCATTATCTGAAATTAATCAGTAAACTGGTTGCCATTCCAATAGGTATCCCTATAACATTTTTGCTCGTTTGATTTTGGTTTTGGAGATGGAAATGAGAACCAATAATTTTTGAAGTTCACATGAAAGAGAAAATATGAAAGAGAAAAAGAGAACAGTTAATATGTTTTTGAAGTGAGAAAACTAGTGAGTTTGCCCTTGATCTGTAGGTATGAACACTTACTATAAACATTCACCCAAATGACGTGCTGGTAAAGGAAATAGACAAAGAGATTAGTAGAACAGAGACTGATGGAATAGTTCAAGTATTCGTGAGGCCTAATCCATCATAAATGTGACATTTTAGGGTGGTGGGGAGAGGTGAGGTATTTAATAAATGGTGCGTGCATAACAGCTTTCTGGAAACACAGCAACTCACTGCATTCCAGATATCCAAGATCACACCCCAGATGGCACGGAGAGCCAAATATAAACAGACGACATAACAGCAGAGAAATTTAAGAGTTGTATTTGAAGACGCATAAGGAAAATGCTGCTGACTAGATGATAAATTTAAATACCTGGCAGAAGACAAAAACATCACAAAATTATTTAAACTAAGGATCAAAAAAGAGGTGATCGGGGGAAAAATATTTGCAAAGAATGAATTAAAAGTGCTGCTGTCCAAAGGGGTCATCACACGACCAGGCAAACTCTCATTCTCATTCAATAACAAGCCCTCTCCTATTAGATCACTCTCGGAACGGAATTCTAGCCTGCGTTTCTGGAGACGGTGGGCCAGTGGCCGACAGGCGAGCGCTGGGTGCTGGGCGGGGGCCAGCTTGCCAGGTGCTCCCGAGTCTGTCTGGACTGCGGTGAGCCAGGCGCTCTCTTCAAACATCCTTAGAACCGTGTTCATTACGAGTCAAATTATGGCATACGTTCTGGAGGAATTTTCGAGTCTGTATTGAAAGCCCCTGTGGTTCAATAGTCCCCCCCCCCCCCAGGTGACAGGCTGGTCTCCCCCACAGGTGACAGGTTAGGTGACAGGTTAGGTGACAGGCTAGTCTCCCCCACGGGTGACAGGCTAGTCTCTCCCACGGGTGACAGGCTGGTCTCCCCCATAGGTGAGAGGTTAGTCTCCCCCATAGGTGACAGGCTAGTCTCCCCCACGGGTGACAAGTTAGGTGACAGGCTAGTCTCCCCCACGGGTGACAGGTTAGGTGACAGGCTAATCTCCCCCATAGGTGACAGACTAGTCTCCCCCACGGGTGACAGGCTGGTCTCCCCCACAGGTGACAGGTTAGGTGACAGGCTAGTCTCCCCCACGGGTGACAGGCTGGTCTCCCCCGCAGGTGACAGGCTAGTCTCCCCCACAGGTGACAGGTTAGGTGACAGGCTAGTCTCCCCCATAGGTGACAGGTTAGGTGACAGCCTAATCTCCCCCATAGGTGACAGACTAGTCTCCCCCACGGGTGACAGGCTGGTCTCCCCCACAGGTGACAGGTTAGGTGACAGGCTGGTCTCCCCCGCAGGTGACAGGCTAGTCTCCCCCACAGGTGACAGGTTAGGTGACAGGCTGGTCTCCCCCGCAGGTGACAGGCTGGTCTAATAGAACCAGCTGGGTGATCGATCGGCTGATACGACGTCTTACTTCTCTAACCTGGAGTTTTTGTGTCCCGTTGCTCCTATTTCGAGTCCTCGTCTTCCTGGAGAAAGCACAGTTCCCTCCTGGGACATGTGGCCCAGCCCCTGGAGAGAGGCAGACACGCCGCGGCCACGCTGGGATGCTCCAGGGCTATTGCTGCCACTTGAGGAGGCCCGCGTCCCCAGCGGAGCGAATGAGGCCCTCCTCTGTCACCACAGCGGACAAGGGGCGTGAGGGTGTGCCCAGAGTTAAGGAGACGTCCCGGGGACCTCCCGAGGCAGTCAGCAGACCGGTAGGTAGAGCGGCCTTCCGGCCAGTTCCAGGCTGGCGGGGCCCGCGTCTCCATAGCGATCAGGGACCTACCCGGCCTCCCCCCGGTGAAAACCCGACCCTGGGAGGCTCGGACAGGTCCCCAGCAATCGCGGAGCGGCCCTGGTCTGTGATGCGGCGGCGGGGACCTCTCTCTTACACACGGGTTGTACGTCAGCGTGGCTTCTGGGCCGGTGGTGAGGCGTCTCTGAGGCGAGGGAGCCCTTTCTGGCCCCGGTGGGCTTGGGGTCCGAGGGAGGGGAGGGAGGGACGTGGACCCCGGGCCTGCGCGTCTCCTGCTTGCTGAGCGTCTCAGAGCCCGTGTGCAGCTGCGGCCCGACGTAAACGACACCCGGCACCTGCTTTATAGGCTCCCACCCTGAGGGTCTCACCGGGTGCGTCTAGGCGGCTGGTCCGGGGTGCTGTGGGAACCGGTCCGGAGGAGGAAGTTCTGCGCTTTGTTTTCTGCGTTGAGGCACGTGTTTTTGCAGTTGTAAATGTGAACCGGCTTTCCACTAATGAGCCCTTGTGTGTCGAGGGAGTGTTGCTAGTGTTAGTGGGTCAAAGGTAATAGAAGGAGACTTTCCCGGAAGCCTCAAGGTAGCAGCATATCGATTCTTCAGATCTGCGCGTTAAAGAATGATACATACATGATCATTTACCAACCAGCCAGAGACTTGGGGTCAGAGGTCGGTGTCAGGTGGGAGGGGTCAGCAGGAGTCACAGTGATGCTGCCTGGGTCTGTGTCCCCTGCCCTCCTGACCCGTGACCACCCAGGGCCACCGAGACCCACAGAGTTCTCATCAAATGGGAAAGAAGAGAGGGCGACTGTTGGGTTTAAACCGCTGTCCTTCCTCCCACGGTGAGTTCCTCTCTCGCTTCGGGGGGGTGCCTGCACCGGTGGGGTCAGGAAGGCTGCGTCCCTGCGCCGTGTGCCGCGGGCCTGGGCTGGCGGGGGACCCGGAGCAGGGGTGCGGGAGGCCACCCCGGGGCCCACGGAGGCTGCTGTACGTAGTCATGTGCCTAACGAGCTTTTCCAGGCTTTCCTCCTGTGACCTCAGTGAGCTGAAACGTGCGACTAGGGTGGCGGCCGTCTGTTAACCTCTGTTGGAGATGTCTGTCTAGAGACAGAGACAGAGGGGCAGATGTCTGTCTAGAGACAGAGGCGGGGGAGATGTCTGTCTGTCTCTGACTGTCTAGAGCCAGAGACGGTGGGGGAACAAAATCTCTCCAGTCACATGGTTAGTTTCATGCAGAGAGGCTTCAACATCCTCTTTCCCTCCCGTCCTCTGTCTCTGTATCTCTCTGTCTCTCTCCCCTCCCCCTTGCCGGCCCCCCTCCCCCCAGCAAGCCCTACCCCAGGGGCTGGGCCCCCCTCACAAGCACCTGTGTCCCCCACAGCCTCTGCCCAGACCCGGGGGCAGGGGCTTCCCTGGAGGGAGTGTGGTGTTTGCAGCCACGGCAGAGTCATTCTGCGGCGAGGAAAAAGGTCACCGGCGGCCTACAAAAGGGTCCTGCGGATCCCGGGAAAGGGCCCAGGACGCAGTGTCTCCGCACACAGGCCATCGCCCCCCGCCGGCCCTGGGTGCTCTGGAGAGGGGCGGGCCGGGCAGGGCGTCATAAACGACAATAATCGCGCTTAAAAGCTGTCCTGCCTGGAGCAGCCTTTCCCGTCTGCTACCCTGCCCGCTGCGGTTTGGAGAGGTCAGACCCAAGTGACCCTCGGCCTCGGTGAAGGGCTGCTCCCGCCGTGAGCTGGGCCTCGGCGCTCCCCGCCCCCGGGCCGTCTTCCCGTGTCTTCTCATTAGCTGTTCCCGCGGACTGGCTTCCCTCCGGAGGGGAATTCCTGAAACCCACACACCCTCGGGAGGGCTGGGCACCAGATAAAAGCCGTCCTCAAAGCCCGGCCCCTCCTGGGACCCGGTGGCTGTGCTCGGCGCGCAGCTTGTCCTCCTAAGGCAGGGGTCTGCACCCACGGAAAACAGGTTCTCGGAGTTTTTCTGGTTTGTTCCCAGCTCTCCACCGGCACACCTATTTCTGTCTTTCCTTTGGGAGAAATGTGCTTTGCCAATGACTAACCGCAGTTGTGCTGAGATGCTATCACCTGTCACCTGCACGGCAGGACCCGAGCCCATGCGGAAATGAGATAGGCCCGCGCCACCTGCCTCCCCCCGGCAGAGCCCTGAGAAGGTCTGTGCCACCCGGGGCCGCCTCTGTCCTGTCTCGGGACTCGGGCATGTGGCCATCACAGTGACTGCCCCAGGGGCCCCTGCTGCCATCCTGAAAGGGCCCACCCGGGTGTCGGACGAGCAGCTCCCTCCCTGCGGGCCGAGGGCGGAGCCCCTGGATGGAGCTTGGGACCTATACTCCTCATGTCTGTCCTGCTGATGCTGTGTGTCCCGCTCCTGGCCCTGGCGACCCCGGGCCGAGGCACCCGGCGATGGGAACCCTGCACAGGTAAGGGGGGTATTGAGCTGGGGGCCGGGAGGGGGGCAGCTGCGCGGGTCAGTGCCACTTCCCATCCCCCGGTCAAGGTCACTGCGAGCCGGGTTTGCTTCGGGGGCACCGGCAGGTAGAGAGGGACGGGCAGAGGCAGAGATGAAAGGGGTGGGGGGTGGGCGGCACAGTGGAAAGCTGCTGACAGGGTGGGGACTCGGTTCAAAGCCTTAACCAGCCTCCATCCAAGGGCTTCACAAGTATTTTCCTGTGCATCCTGGGGAAAGGCCTTGCACCTGCTTCAGGAATGAGCCAGCACCCCCCCCACCTCCGCCCGCCCCCCTCAGGCCGCAAGCTCAGAGAGCCCCAGGTCTGCGCTTAGTAAAGCACAGCCCCAGACACCCACGCCAGCGCTGGGGAGAGTGCCACCGGCTGGCTCCCGGCGGGGGTGCGGTTCTGCTCCCCCTCTTTCGGAAAGGTTGACTAGCTAACGGCCATGACATCACTCTGTCTTTCTGGAGTCGCTACCAAGAGATTTTACTTATCAGAGCTAACATTAAACACAAAGTAGCCGGAGGAGGAGGCCCAGCAGCTGGAGACCCGCCGCAGGTGGGTGAGTGAGGTCCGCGGCGCGGGGCTGGGCGGGGGGCAGGTGCCGGGGGATTGGCAGGGCCCTTCCAGTTTTACGTGCAAATTACTCAGCCGGGGTCCCTTCCATGTGAGGGCTCTCTGCTCTGATGGGCCCTGGTTCCAGTGACAGGACCGGCAGATGACTGATGCTGACCCAAGTTTGGAATGCTGACCCACAGGGTGGACGGGTGCCCCGTGAAGGGGAGCAGCCAAAGCCCTGGGGTGGGGGCAGGACTGAAGCCCCCCTTCCCCCACCCCCGCACTCTGGGCTCCTGTCCGCAGTGACTGCCTTGGGACTCGTGGTTTGCGAGCAGTGCAGGATTTGAAGGTCACCTGTTGCCAGGCAAAACCCCCTGCACGGAGGCCACCGCGCGGTCCCGGGGGGCCCCGGAAGGACCCCCAGGCAGCGCTGCTGTAGCCGCTGCCCTGAGTGCGGCAGTCTCCCCGGTGGGGAATGAATCACTGACGTGTACCTTCACGTTCCCTTCAGCCCTGGGAACAGAGTCAGCCCGCAGAGTAATAATAAAGGTTATTTATAAAGCCCGCCCCCTGTGCCCTAAAGGCTTGTTGCAGATAGTTAAAAGGTGACCCAGTTATAAACACCGGGACTCAGGAGGAAAGATAAAAGTCGGGTGCATTTGGAGTGCTCCCAAGGCACTCGTGCTCGGCTGTTCGGGACTTCAAATGGTTAAAACAATCGCTTTGATTCCTCTCTGTTTTGGAAGGCACCTGAGTTTACAACGCAGGGTTGTGTGAGTGTGCTGGGGGGGGGGGGTGCGTTTCGCCCGCCTGGGGGCCTTGTTCCTGGTCTGTGCCACCGTGTGCACGCCAGGTGCCAGGAGCCTTGGCCGCCGCAGCCCTGGGCTGTCATGTCCTGCCCCGAGTCTGGGAGCACAGATGATACCAGCCTGGGGTGGTGACCGTGGGTGCCGTGCTGTCCGCGAGGGCTTTGGTGCCCCTGGGCGTCCCACCCCGTTCTGTGGAGGGTGCCGTGCTGGGGAGACGGGGCGGCTTTGGCTCCCAGTGCTGCCGTCGTCTGCCTCTGCTGCGAGGCTGTTGGGGGACTATGGGCTGGATTTGGGGGTATCCTCACCCCAGCGGGGCAGTAAAGGTACCCTTACGCCTGCACTTTGGGAAGAGGTAACTCAGTACTGGCGATGGCAGGGCGGCCAGAGGGGCCCAGGAGTCGGCAGAACTGGGAAGTGGAGTCCGGAGGACTCTGGGTTCGCCGTTGGGGAGGTGTGGGCAGGACGGTCCGGGAGGCTGGGGGTGTGGGGGGAGGGCCGCGTCTGGACGGTAAGCGGGCCACTTCTGTGCGGCTTTTGTGGGAACGGGATGGCAGGGCCGTGTGCCGGACAGCCAGGGCGGGCACGGGGTCCGGGCGGGAAAGCTGGCAGGGTCGCGTGGGCGCTCACGTTGGCGAGCAGCTCACTAGTGCTCTTTGGAGGGGGGGGCTCACCACTCCCAGGGTGACCCAGGGTGCCAGACACCTTACGGTCTACCTACTGTTTTAGTGGTAGGGCAGTTGGGTCACGTGTCTGCCCAGGAGACCACCTGCCGAGTGGCGGGGCCTGGGGCCTGGCCTTTCTGCGCAGGTGTGGGTGCAGGTGCGTCCGAGGTTGGGGCAAGTCTCAGAAAGCCTTGGCCAAGCGGGACAGAGGGGCCGGCGGGCAGGCCGCACGCACGAGGCCACCAGGGGGCAGGTGGGAGGTGCAGGCTGGGGAAACCTACGTGGTGGCCCTCGGACAGGTTTCAGGGCTCAGGGGCGCAGGGTGTGCACGTGGTGTTGGCGTGGCCTCCTGGGGGGTGAGTGTGGCCGGCAGGATTCCGGGGCGACATGCCTCTTATAAGCCGTTGGCCTCCCTGGCTCCAGGAGCCAGCCCGCGTCTCCTGACCCCTGACCCCCCGGCCGCTCCGCCAAGCGGGGCCAGCTGCTTTGGGACCAAAATGTTGAGGTTCGGGTCCCTAAGGTCCTTCCTGGTTCCTGTAGGACATCCGCGGTTCTGGGCTGCGTGCCGGGAAAGTGGCTGGGGCCGTCCTGGGGGAGACGCCCTGATGGGCTGTGCTGTGGACAGTGGGGTGGGGGGGACACTGGGCGGAAGTCCCTGGCATCCGTCACACCCAGCTCACGTCCACGGGGACGGGAGGCCGAGGTGGAGGGACGCGGCTGGACCCTCCCGGGCTGGCCGGCTGGGGGGCTCCAAGGGGCTGGGTACGGAGAAGGGGTGGGGGGCACAATTGTCAGCTGCTGCCGGACGTCAGGGTCACGGTGTCTCCCCTTCCACTTCTTTCCCTCCTGCTGCCCCCAGAGCAACCGGGGGTGGGCTCCTCGCCAGGGCTCAGCCTTGGTGTCACTCGCAACCTAGTCCGAGTGAATCCCTTCACTCACCCCTTCTTCCCCCTTCTTCCCTCCTTCATTCACTCCATACCCAGGCAAGGGCGGTGCTGTGCCCACCCCTGGGGACACTAGAATCACAGAGCCACCAGCAGCTGCGACATCCTCCAGAGTGGGAGGGGCCCGGGGTGGGGGGGCTCAAGAAGGAACCTTGAGGGTGGCAGTGGGGGACCCAGGGTGCCAGGGACCCCAGGCTGCCAGTTGCAGGAGCAGGTGGGGTGGTCAGACCTGGGCTCTGGGTGCCTGCGGGGGCCCTTCATCCCTAGAGCTAGAGAAAGTACTCACGAAATGACAGAACAGATCCACATTTTATTTTATTTTATTTATTCTTTTTTAATTTTTTTTTCAACGTTTTTTATTTATTTTTGGGACAGAGAGAGACAGAGCATGAACGGGGGAGGGGCAGGGAGAGAGGGAGACACAGAATCGGAAACGGGCTCCAGGCTCCGAGCCATCAGCCCAGAGCCCGACGCGGGGCTCGAACTCACGGACCGCGAGATGGTGACCTGTCTGAAGTCGGACGCTTAACCGACTGCGCCACCCAGGCGCCCCTTTATTTTATTTTTTAAAACGTTTATTTATTTTGAGACAGAGACAGAGAGAGAGAGTGCAAGCATGAGCAAGGGAGGGGCAGAGGGAGGGGGAGAGAGTCCCAAGTGGTTTCCCTGTTGTCAGCGCAGGGCCTGCCTCCAGTCTGGAACTCACAAACCCGTGAGATCGTGACCGGAGCCGAGCTCGAAAGTTGGGTGCTTACCCGACGGAGCCCCCCAGGTGCCCCCAGACCTGCATTTTAAAAGCTACCTGGCAGTAAGGAGGCCGGGGAGCTGGCCCAGCGGGCAGCATCGGGCCTCTTGCGCGTTTGGGGGGCAGGAAGCCTGGATGGCTCTCTCGGCCACCAACTTTGTCCTTGCACTTGTTCAGCCAGAAGCTTGCAGGAGAGTGGTGCTTTCCAGCCTGAGTTCTGGGGAATCCTGGCCCCTGGGAGAGGCCCTCAGATCGGTTCCTGGAGACCCTGTGTGGGCACGACGCCCCCTCCTGGCGGCTCACGGAGCATCCTCCCGCAGGAAGAAGAGGCTTCTGTACCGCCGTGTCCTTTGTCCAGGGGGGGACTTCCCACTGGGGGCTGGGGGCCTCCCGGTGGAGCGCAAGCAGCCCGAGCCCCAGGTCTCATCTGAGCGGCGCGCCCCCAGGAGACCCCTCCACACCCCTCACCTTCGTCTCCCCAAAATCACACCTCAGAGAGAACCACCCCACTCACTCCCCAGTGCAGAGGAGGTGAGATGCCAGCCAGGGCCCCGCACCGCCACCAGGGGAGGCTGACTCTGTCACCCTGACGTCGTCCTCTTTAAAAATTCTCACCCATTAGGCCAGGGCACTTTTTGTTTGCACGAAAGTTAGGAAGCAAAGAATATTAATTGAAAAAAATTTTTTAGCGTTTATTTTTGAGAGAGAGAGAGAGAGAGAGAGAGACAGCACGAGCAGGGGAGGGGCAGAGAGAGAGGGAGACACAGAATCCGAAGCAGGCTCCAGGCTCCGAGCTGGCAGCACAGAGCCCGACTCGGGGCTCGAACTCACGGACCGTGAGGAAGTGACCCTGTCTGGGACTGAGGCCTGCTATGGGGAACCCTGGGAAACGTGGGGGCCCCATCCAGACAGCCTCGAGGGAAGTGCCCTGGAAGGCAGCACCCCTGGGCCTCAGATGCCAGGGTGTTGGAACTCAAAGTGGCTTAGCCTCTGGGGTCTTCCTCTTGACCTCTGTCACACCGGGCGGGGTCTGCGGCCGGGGACGGCATGGCACATTGGCATGTGCAGGCAGAGGCGGGAGGACATTTGAATAAAACACTGAAGTTCAAGGGCGGATGGAGAGAGAGAGACTCAGAAGGCAATGCCCCCTTTAGCTGTCTCCCTGGAAGGCCCGGCCCCGCCTGCCTCCCGGCCCAGAAACCACCTTGAGCCCTGCATCCTGATGCTGGACTGACCGGGGAGAGCGAGGCCTGGGGCAATGGGGCCTTCTTGCCAAGGGGCCCGCTGTCCGGGTGGCTGTGGCCACCTGAGGCCCGAACCTTCCGTCCAGCCACCCGGAGCCGCCTGGAGGTGCAGTTGGTGACCACCAGGGTGGGCCTCAGAACTCACTGCCATTGAAAGTGTTCCCAAGATGTGGCTCGTCGGCAGGATTGCTAAAGCCGGGGTTCCGTTAGCCCGGAGGCTGGGAGAGAGGGCCAGTGGAGGCCAGGACTGCAGGTGTATTCGCTTAACTCCAGATGTGTGCTTGGGAGGAGGCAGACAGCTTCTAGGGCCAGGAGCCCCAGTAAGACTGAAGAGCTGGGGGCCGTGGCTGCCAGAAACAGCCTGGGGGCCTTTCAGTAACAGGGGAGGGCTGTCTCCGGTTCATCTGGTCGTGATGTGAGGCTGCGAACCGGCTCGGCCCTGGTTATTAGGCTCCGAAGATGGTGAACATTCACGCTGACCTGTGTGCCCGAGATTGCGCTGGGTTAGATGCTGAAGGAGGCAGGGAGGAGCCGGGGGTCCCCAGAGTGCTCAGCTGGCCCTGGGGGGACGTGCCCATCAGAATGGTGGCCTCAGCAGGCAGGGCGGGGGCACACGGGGCGGCAGAGCAGGGACACGCAGGAGGCCTGGCGGCAGCAGGAGGAGGCAGGGGTGCAGCAGGCGGGGCGGGGGCACGCGGGGCGGCAGAGCAGGGACACGCAGGAGGAGGGCCTGCAGCAGGAGCTGGGCTGGCAGCAGGAGGGGGCTGAGCAGGGGGAGTCCTCGCAGCAGACAGGGGTGCAGCAGATGGGCTTGCAGCACACAGGGGTGCAGCAGACGGGCTTGCAGCACACAGGGGTGCAGCAGGCGGGCCTGCACACGGGGCGGCAGAGCAGGGACACACAGGAGGAGGGTCTGCAGCAGGGGCTGGGCTGGCAGCAGGAGGGGGCTGAGCAGGGGGAGTCCTCGCAGCAGACAGGGGTGCAGCAGATGGGCTTGCAGCACACAGGGGTGCAGCACACGGGCTTGCAGCACGCAGGGGTGCAGCAGTCTCCCTGGCAGGGGGAGGAGGTGCAGCAGGACGGCTGGCAGCATGAAGAGGTTGTGCAGGGGGAGTCCTCACAGCAGACAGGGGTGCAGCACACGGGCTTGCAGCAGACAGGGGTGCAGCACACGGGCTTGCAGCACACAGGGGTGCAGCAGTCTCCCTGGCAGGGGGAGGAGGTGCAGCAGGACGGCTGGCAGCATGAAGAGGTTGTGCAGGGGGAGTCCTCACAGCAGACAGGGGTGCAGCAGACGGGCTTGCAGCACACAGGGGTGCAGCAGTCTCCCTGGCAGGGGGAGGAGGTGCAGCAGGACGGCTGGCAGCATGAAGAGGTTGTGCAGGGGGAGTCCTCACAGCAGACAGGGGTGCAGCACACGGGCTTGCAGCACACAGGGGTGCAGCACACGGGCTTGCAGCAGACAGGGGTGCAGCACACGGGCTTGCAGCATGCAGGGGTGCAGCAGACGGGCTTGCAGCACGCAGGGGTGCAGCAGTCTCCCCGGCAGGGGGAGGAGGGGCCGCACAGGAGGGTCAGGCAGGGGGCCGGGGCGCGGCACGGGGGCTCGCAGCAGCTCTCTGGGCAGTCGTCCTCCTGCCAGGAGGAGTCGGGGCAGGAGTCCGAGGCCCCGGGCAGGCAGACGTGGCTGCCATAGCTCAGGTCGCTGGAGCAGACGGACAGGGTGGACGCGGCCATGGCGGGGGCGGCGGGGCTGCAGGAGGCGGTGTGTGTGTGTGTGTGAGTGTGTGTGTGAGTGCGGGTGTGCGTGCCAGCTGTTCGGGCTCACTTTTATAGCCCTCTGTGTTGTGTGTTTTCCCAGCAGAGGCTCGGGACATTTCCCCTTCCTTGTTGGTGTTTAGAGCCAGTTTTCAGGGACCCCTCATTACGGCTTGTTTATTTTCCCGGAAGATGCCACCCAGCTCGTAAATGTGCCCCTGTGTGTTGGGTCCTGAGCGAGTCTGCTGAGTGGGCGTGGGGCCATCAGGCCAGGCTGGAGCTGAGGCAGGTGGATGTGGTGTGTGGGGAGGGGTGGGCTCTCAGCCAGTGGACAGTCGTCTTAGAGACATGGTAACAGGGGAGGTGACTCGGATTCTGGCCTCAGGAATAGCTCCTGATGTGGGTGCCCGTCTCTGGGGCACGTGGTCCCCATTCTTTTGCATTTGTCACCAAGTGCAAAGAGATGAAGGGAGGGTAGAAATGCCTGAGAGGGCTCTGGCCGTGGTGCGGGCTGTCTCTGCCTGACCACTGCCTGGGTGGAAGGCTGTGGCCTGTGGACGAACGGGCTGTGTGCTGTGGGGTCAAGTTCGTGGGCAGGGGGAGGGGTGGGCCTGTGCCTGGCCAGGCAGCCGCCATAATTCTCCTGGCGTGTCTCCTTTCCAACTTCTGGGCTCCCAGGGCCCCTGTGGCTCTGGCCACAAGGTGGGCGTGGTGGGGCAGGGCATGTGGTGCCCCTCACCTCCCCCTGGCTGGGCTGTGGACCGGTTTCGCACCCCCCCCCCCCCCTCCGCTTGCTTGCAGAGCAGCTGGTTGCGTTTCCTTCTGCCCCTTCTTCCGCCTCCCTCCCCGTGCCACTCATTCTCTCCCTGCCATTGTATCTTTCCTGGGGCTGAGCCTGGAGTCCCCTCTGTGGGGCTCCGGGACGCCCCTGTGGGATATTCAGGGTCCCGGAAACAGTCACTAAAAGCTCTTGTGCCAGGCACAGCCAGGGGCTGGGGCAGCAAGGAGTGGGGGCGTGGGGGGTGGGGGTGGGCGAGCAGATGTAGATCAGCCCTGGGCCAGGGCCTCTGCTGGAGGAGGGGGAGGGGAGACACAGGCAGGTGGGTAACCGGAGGCAGGGTGCCTGTGGGGGCTCAGGGAGTCAGCGGAGTCAGCACGCGGAGGTTCTGTGATATCTCAGTCACTGTGCAGGGGTGTGGTGGCCATGTGAGGGGTCTGGGGTGGTGGGAGGGCAGCCGACTCTCAGAGGCCGTACATACGCGACTGGGTTAGAGTATCTGCCAGGTTTGGGGGTGGCTGGACCAGACTCCTTAGAAGGCTGAGGGTTTATTTTATTTTTTAAATTATTACTGCTATTTTATATTGTCTCGGCGACATTTCAAACCAGAATCCTTAGAAACGATGAAAGCTACGTTCATCACACAAACTTGACCGTGCACGTGTGTATTTGCTTCCTGGGATTGGGTGTAACAAATGACCACACTCCCGATGCTTTAAAACAACAGAAATTTATTCTCTCAGTTCTGGGGACCAGAGTTCTGAAAGCAGGTCTCTCAAGCTGAGATCGGGGTGTGGGCAGGGCTCCTGCCCCTCGGGAGACTCTGGAGGAGGGTCTCTCCTGCCCTTTCCAGCTTGGTGACTCCCCCTGGCTTGTGGCCACAGCGTCCCGAGCTCTGCCTCCCATCACATCGCCTCCTCCTTGTCTGCCTCTCTGGTGTAAGGACCCCAGACGGCCCCTGGATGTCTAGGGCCCACGTGGCTGGCCCGGGTCACCTGCCCACCGTGGGATTCTGCATTTAGTCAGCCATCCACAGTTACCCTTCGAAGTCCTTTTTTTCCCATGCAAGGTCACAAGTGCCGTTTGGGGTTCTGGTGAAGCTGTCTTTGAGAGCGTTATGTGGCCTATCGCCGTGTCCCTGCAAACATACCTATGTTTTACCTGCACTGCCCACTGCCCACCACTGCTGGGGCTTGAACCACATCAGCTGGGCACTCTGTGGGCCTCTGTCCCCTCTGTGGCAAGATGGGCTCATAGTCGCTTAGACTAAGCTTAGAGAATGATGCAATCAGCTAGAAGGTTCTCAGCGGCTGTCAGGCACGTGAGTATGCCCGGAAGGTGCACAGCAGGGCCCGAGGCTTCAGGTCCCGGAGGGCGGTCACCATCTGGCCCTGTGGTAAGGTTCAAAGCACGGATTTCTGGGACATAGGTCCTGGCGAACTGGACGGCCTTGACCTGCACCCGCTGGGGCTTCCCTTTACAGGAGACCACGTGCAGGCCCTCACTCCCTAGGTGCTTTGGATCAAAAGGGGGGCTCCAGGAGGTCCGTGCTGGCTCTTCCCGCTCAGACTTAGCAGTTCCGCAGGCACAGAGCTGCAGGGCGAGGACAGGACCACACGGGGACGGGCGAATGCTCTGCCACGTGACCTCAGTGCCGGCGCTCCCCGGCCTGCCCTGCCCGTCGGCGTAAGGGCGCAGGGCCCCGGAAGGCAGAGTCCTCTCGCAGTCACAGTCGTTGAGTTCCCATCATCTTTCTGCAAGGGCGGCGTCTCCTACCGGACCTTCCTTAGAGGGATGTGCACGAGCCACGGGGGGCCTCCAAGCAGCAGGCCTGTCATCTTCTGGCCTGGCCCCGTTGCAGCACTCGGTCCCCGTCTTATCTGCCCGGTGTTGTTTAGCAAACGAGGGACCCCTGTTGCCAGAACCAGGGAAATGGAGGCAGGCACAGACCCTGAAGGCCTCTCCCTGGAAGAACCGCCAGCCGGGCAGGGGGTGGGGGTGGGGATGGGAGGGCCACGGCAGGAGCCCCATTCCCCTGGAGGGGGGGCCAGTTCAGCTCAGATGAGCCTAAGCTCAACTTCTGCAGGTCCTGGGGGGGGGTCACATCTGGAGGTGCACATGTGGCCTGGAGCCCAGGAGAAGCCGGACATGTCCGGAGAGAGGGCCAAGGTGCAGGGGGAGGGAGGTCAGGGTAGGGCCCTGGAAAAGTCAAGAGCTGTGTCCTAGAGGCCGGGGCCAGCTCTGCAGGGACAGATGCACAGGAGAGGGAGCAGGAGTGACACTAACGGGAGCACGGGGGCCTTTGGTGGCTGTGCCAGGCTGGGTCAGGGGCTGGGGTGTGGGAGGGTGGGGGGAAGGGTGTCTCCGTGGAGGGTGTGCAGCAGGAGGTCACTGAGAGCCGAGGCTCTGCTCTGAAGGGGACAGACACAGGCTGCTCTGGGCTGGGAGCGGGGTGGGCGCTGTGCTCTAATCATCACTACAGAGGGAAAGGCGTTCGGCCCTGTGTGTGTGGTCGGAGGACGCAGCTCCGGAGACAGGAGGGTGTTAGGTGCTGGAGAAGGAAGGAGAAGCAGGAGGGCTCCGGCGGCCAAGGGGGTGCTTGCTGGACGCCTGCACCCCCCCTTCCCCCCCAGGGTACGCCAAACCCTGCGTCCTGCCGGGCTCCCTGCAGAGGGGAGAGATGCCCAGGGTTGCTGCGCCCGGGATGGCTGCCACTGAGTCCCTGAGGGTCTACCCGCCAGGGCCGCGGCCACGGCCACCATGCCTGTGACTGGCCCAGATCTTGCGGGACGGGAGCCCCGTGCCAGGCCAGTGAGAGGCGGGGCCCTGAGGAAGGGCTGGTGTGGCCGAGGACCACAGGGCAGCCGGTCCTCACTTCTGCGGGGACCGGCTGGGTGTTCAACTAGGATTGGCCCCGAGAGAACCAGGTGACACGGGGTTAATGCAAGCACGTTTATTAGGTTTCCCCAAGCAGCTTCCGAGGAGGGGAGGCCATTGTGGCCTGCGCTTCGGACGTGGTCGCAAGTCATGACCATTGGGACCCCGGGAGGAGTGTGGCAGGGAGGTGGGAAGAGTCATCCTGAGTTGGGTGGGAACCCCCTCCCACCCAGGCCTGAGAGGAGGGGCTGCTGTCTATACTTCACAGGGGCCTAAGAGACAGACCCCAAAGCAGCTGGGAGGCTGGTAGGTGGGAGTGCTGGGGGTCCCCACAGTGACGGCTGGCCACATCACTGGCAGTAGGACTTCTGGGCCGAGGCAGGGCGGGAGCAGGCAGGGCGGGAGCATGCGGGGCGGCAGAGCAGGGACACGCAGGAGGCCGGGCGGCAGCAGGAGGAGGCAGGGGTGCAGCAGGCAGGCCTGCACACGGGGCGGCAGAGCAGGGACACACAGGAGGAGGGTCTGCAGCAGGAGGGGGCTGAGCAGGGGGAGTCCTCGCAGCAGACAGGGGTGCAGCACACGGGCTTGCAGCACACAGGGGTGCAGCAGACAGGCTTGCAGCAGACAGGGGTGCAGCAGGCGGGCCTGCACACGGGGCGGCAGAGCAGAGACACGCAGGAGGAGGGTCTGCAGCAGGGGCTGGGCTGGCAGCAGGAGGGGGCTGAGCAGGAGGAGTCCTCACAGCAGACAGGGGTGCAGCAAATGGGCTTGCAGCAGACAGGGGTGCAGCAGACGGGCTTGCAGCACACAGGGGTGCAGCAGTCTCCCTGGCAGGGGGAGGAGGTGCAGCAGGACGGCTGGCAGCATGAAGAGGTTGTGCAGGGGGAGTCCTCACAGCAGACAGGGGTGCAGCAGACGGGCTTGCAGCACACAGGGGTGCAGCAGACGGGCTTGCAGCACGCAGGGGTGCAGCAGTCTTCCTGGCAGGGGGAGGAGGTGCAGCAGGACGGCTGGCAGCATGAAGAGGTTGTGCAGGGGGAGTCCTCACAGCAGACAGGGGTGCAGCAGACGGGCTTGCAGCACACAGGGGTGCAGCAGACGGGCTTGCAGCAGACAGGGGTGCAGCAGACGGGCTTGCAGCAGACAGGGGTGCAGCAGACGGGCTTGCAGCACGCAGGGGTGCAGCACACGGGCTTGCAGCACGCAGGGGTGCAGCAGACGGGCTTGCAGCACGCAGGGGTGCAGCAGTCTCCCCGGCAGGGGGAGGAGGGGCCGCACAGGAGGGTCAGGCAGGGGGCCGGGGCGCGGCACGGGGGCTCGCAGCAGCTCTCTGGGCAGTCGTCCACCTGCCAGGGGGAGTCGGGGCCGGAGTCCGAGGCCCCGGGCAGGCAGACGCGGCTGCCATAGCTCAGGTCGCTGGAGCAGACGGACAGGGTGGACGCGGCCATGGCGGGGGCGGTGGGGCTGCAGGAGGGAGTGGGTGTGGGTGTGGGTGTGGGTGTGGTGGGTGCTCGGGGTGTTTGGGGCTTATATACACCTCGGGGCTGTGTGCTGTTCATCACGAGGCCTGAAAAGCCAGTCCGCTTGTTGCTGGAGCGCGTCCCTGAGGAAGCTGGTCAGGGGCCCGTGGCGGGTAGCTTAGCTCATTTATGTCGCGGGAGGGTCAGTCACTCCTGATACCCGCCCTCCGCTCCCAGCGTCCCTCTGCAGCTACTTACTGTTACTTCCCGTGCCTCTCAACACTCAGAGAAATAAATCATGTGCCTATTTTTTCATATTGTCTTTATTTGGGGAAATGACTCTGTTCCGAATGCATCAACCAACGGATAGCTTGGGAGCTGCGTTTATTTTTGGTGTATGTGCAAACAGGCGTGTGTAATAGCTCTTCTGTGCCCGCAGCTATTTGGAACGAGTTTGTGTACATTTTTTTAAATGTTTATTTTTGCGAGAGACAGAGCACAATTGGGGAGGGGCAGAGAGAGAGAGGGAGACACAGAATCCGAAGCAGGCTCCAGGCCCGGAGCTGGCAGCACAGAGCCCGACGTGGGGCTCGAGCTCGCAAACCGTGAGATCACAACCCGAGCTGAAGTCGGACGCTTAACCGACCGAGCCACGCAGGTGCCCTGAAAGTCTGTACATGTTAACTCCGTGACCCTTAACCTTGTGAAGTGGGAACTGTTGTTCCCATTTTACAGGTGGGGAAACCGAGGCACGAGTGAACACCAACACCCATACAAAGTGAGCAGAAGGGCCCGGATCAGAAGTGGGGGGCCCGTGTTCTCAGGCCAAGACTCTGCTGCCCCAGAGGGCGGAGAGCAGGCTGGCTTCTGGGAGATGCGAGGGCACAGGATGAAGGCAGATTGAGAGGTGTCCGGGAAGGTGTGCGGGGGGTGCCGGCCGGCGGGCAGCACCTGGTCAGGCGGTGCTTCTAGAACCTGGGAGAACGTGTGCTCAGTGGCCGCAGGATCGTGTGCACGGACTGTGGGGCGAGGTTGCGGGAGGCAGGTGGTCGGTAAGAGCAGGACCTTGTCCGGCTGAGAGCAGGGAGCGTGGGACAGGGTGAGTGTCCCACGCGGGCTGAGGCACCGGCCTGCAGGAGCCCGGCAGGTGGCGCTGGTGAGCCATCAGCTGGCGCAGGCGGGGATGGGGACTGGGGGCGGAGCCATCGCAGGTGACCCTGAGGGAGTCCGAACCTAGTTGGGGCGCCGCCAGGGGAGGCCTTGCGCACGGCCTGACTGGGACTGCCAACTTGGTGATCGCCCCCCGACGGTCCACACTCGCAGTGGGAGGGACCACTGCCCTCTGTGCGGGGAGGCCAGCCTGCAGTGGCCGCTTGGGCTCCGAGGGGAGCCTGGTGTCAGCAGGAGAGCAGGGATGCAAGGGTGGGGGTGGGGGGGGACAGAGCCCCTGAGCGCCCAGAAGCCTCAGGGGTGGAGGGAGAGCAGGTGGGTCCCCAGGGTTTGGGGGGCCCCTTCTGGAGGGGATGCGGGGCATTTCTGGGGAGCGTGCGGGCTCCGGGGAAGCAGGCTAGAGGGCTGTGGTGGGTGTGGCTGGTGCCAGCCAGACGGGCCGCCCTTCCTGAGCCGAGGCAGGTGCAGGCACCGGGGTCTCTGCTCATATGGGCACCGACGGGCCACACGTGCCCAGACGCCAATGCCCCGCAGGGAAGACAGATTTGATTGAGGATGACACGGCGGGGCCGAGACTTGGGCATGGAGCTGAACGGGGTGCCCCGTGCAGGCAGCAAGGTGGTTGGCCAGAGGGGAGCAAACGGTGACAGGCAGAGGGTCTAGACTTGGGGGGGGGGGGGCATCCGGGTTTGGGACTGGCAGTTTGGGGTGGGGCCCCTGCCTTCCAAAGAGACAGGCAGGCCCACCTTTCCTGATGACGCTTCAAAGGGATGGCGCCCTGCTTTCCGCGAAGCTGGGCTTGTGCCAGGCGCGCCTCCGGGGGATGGGGTCTGTAGCTGCTTTGTGGGGACGCCTCTCGAGCGGGGGGCTGGGGCTGGGGTCGGGGGCGGCCAGGCTTTCCCGGGGACGTGCTTCTCCAAATGCTCGTGCGCTGAGAGTGAAGGCAGTGCCCGCCTCGCTCGCGGCCGCCCACCCCTCTGATGCCTGCCCGGCCGCACACTCGGTCCCCTGGGACGCTGGCGCTGCTCACATTCGTGGCCGCCCAACAGGCGAGTGCTCTGTGGGCCAGCGGGGAGCCGTCCCGCCCTTGCCGCCCGAGCAGATGCCATGAAGAGCCACACGGTTATCTCGAGTCTCCCCGACCCGGTGCTGCGCCCACTGGCGGGGGCTCTGCCCATGTTCCCTCCGCTCACTGCCTCCCTGAGACGGCCACCTGCAGCCTCCTGTGTGCGTGTGCAATTATGAGCACGCAGGGGACCACTGGGTGGCTCAGTCGGTTGGGTGTTTGACTCTGCATTTTGGCTCAGGTCATGACCTAACTGTTCGCGAGTTCGAGCCCTGTGTCAGACTCTGTGCTGACGGCAAGGAACCTGCTTGGGATTTTCTCTCTCTCTCTCTCTCTCTCTCTGACCCTCCCCTACGCGTGCTCGCTCTCAAAATAAATTTAAAAAGACTAAAATTATGAGCATGCAGTGGTTGTTATATGTTATTATTGCAGCTACCATTACAAGTATGACAAAGCCATATTCTTCTGTTTGACTTTCTTTAAAAAAGTTTTTTAATTGTAGTAAAACAGAAATAACAGAAAATCTGCCATTGGACCCATTTTCAAATGTACAGTGTCGGGGCACTAAGTGCATTCGCGATTGTGCAGCCGTCTCCACTGTCCAGCTTCAGGACTTTTGCCATCATCCCGAACTGAAACTCTGTCCCCATGGGACACTGCCTCCCATCCCGCAGTCCCCCCAGCAACCCCCTCCCCTCCATCCTACTGTTTCTGAGTCTGGCTGCTCTGGTACGTCATACGAGCGGGGTCAGACCATCGCTGTCCTTTTGTGGCTGGCTGACTTCACACAGCATCGTGTCCCCAAGGCTCATTCATGTCGCAGCGGGTGTCAGAACGTCTTTCATGTCATGAATGAAGAATATTCCACTCTGTGGACGGACCACATTTTGCTTAGCCATCCGTCAGTGGACCCCTGGGTTGTTTTTACCTTCTTGCTGTTGTGAACAATGCTGCAAAGAACATCTGACTGCCTTTTTTACTTTTTTGGGGTCTATTCTTAGGAGTGGAGTTTCTGGGGGCATGTGGTAAGTGCCAGAATGTTTCCAGGCTGGTGCACGACTTGATAGTCCCAGTGATGATGTTTGAGGGCTCCAATTTCTCCACATCCTTACCAACACTGGTCCCTTCTTTTTCTTTCTTTTTCTTTCTTTCTTTCTTTCTTTCTTTCTTTCTTTCTTTCTTTCTCCCTCCTTCCCTATCTCCCTTTCTTTCTTTCTTTCTTTCTTTCTTTCTTTCTTTCTTTTCTTCCTTCCTTCCCTCCTCCCTCCCTATCTCCCTTTTTCTTTCTTTCTTTCTTTCTTTCTTTCTTTCTTTCTTTCTTTCTTCCTATCTCCCTTTCTTTCTTTCTTTCTTTCTTTCTTTCTTTCTTTCTTTCCTCCCTCCCTCCCTCCCTCCCTCCTCCCCTCTTCCTTCCTTCCTTCCTTCCTTCCTTCCTTCCTTCCTTCCTTCCTTCTTTCCTTCCTTCTTTCCTCCCTCTCTCTCTCTCTTTCTTTTTTCCTTCCTTCCTTCCTTCCTTCCTTCCTTCCTTCCTTCCTTTCTTCCTCCTTCCCTCCCTCCCTCCCTCCCTCCCTCTCTTCCTTCCTTCCTTCCTTCCTTCCTTCCTTCCTCCCTCCCTCCCTTCCTCCCTTTCTTTCTTTCTTTCTTTCTTTCTTTCTTTCTTTCTTTCTTCTTTCTTTCAATTTTAGCCATCCTAGCGCATATGAAGTGGTGTTTCATTGTGGTTGTGATTTGCATTTCCCTGATGACTAATAATGTGGGGCATCTTTTTGTGTGCATGTTGGCCCTCTGTACAGCTTTGTTGGAGAAATGTCCATTCAAGTTCCTTTCCCATTTAAAAAAAAGTGTATTTATTTTGAGAGAGGCAGAGAGAGTGTGAGTGGGAAAGGGGCAGGGAGAAGGAGAGAGAATCCTAAGTAGACTCTGTGTGCCATCAGTGTGGAGCCTGACATGGGGCTCGAACCCATGAACTGTGAAACCAGGACCTGAGCTGAAATCAATTTGGACGCTTAACTGATCGAGCTACCCAGGTGCCCCTCTCTGCCCATTTTTAAACTGGGTTACTTGTCTTTTTGTTGCTGAGTTGTATGGGTTCTTTATGTTTTCTGGTTATAAACTCTTATCAGACATACGATTTGCAAATATTTTCTCCCATTCTGTAGATTGTCCTGTCACTTTCTTGATGGTGTCTTTTGAATCACTAGAGCTTTTAATTTTGATGATGTCCAATTAATTTTTTTCTTTTGATCTTCATGCTTTTGGTGTCATAGCTAAGAACCTGTTGTCAAATCCAAGGTCACGAAGTGATTCCCCTAAGTTTTCCTCTAATACAGTTTGGTTTTAGCTCTTACATTTAGGATGTTTATGACTTTTAGTTAATTTTTGTATATGGGGTGAGGTAGGGGTCCAACTACATTATTTTGCATGTAGAAATCTGGCTTTTCTGGCACCATTTGTTGAAAAGATGATGTTCTCCACTGAACAGTCTTGAAATCTTTGTCAAAAATCAGTTGGCCATAAATATATGGGTTTATCTCTGGACTCTCAGCTTTACTCCGTCAGTGTGTATGTCTGTCCTATATGCCAGATACCACACTGACTCAATCACTGTACTTTCGTAGTAAGTTTTGAAATCAGGAATTGTGAATCCTTCAACGTTCTTCATCGTTTTCAAGTTTATTCTATTCTAGACTCTTACCAGTTCCATATGATTTTGAAGCTCAGCCTTTTCATTTCTAGAGAAAGAGACTTTGGGATTTTGATAAGGATCACACTGGGGAGTACTGTCACCTTCACGTTAAGCGTTCCCATCCATGAACATGGGATGTCCTTGCTCTTATCCTCGTCTCCTTCAGTTCTTTCAGCAGTGTTTCAGAGCGATCGGTGTACAGGTCTTTCACCCCCTTGGTTAAATTTATTGCTAGGTGTTTTATTCTTTTGGATATGATTTTTACTGCCTGAAAAAGTGTTGAAAAGCAGATGACCACGCACACACAAAATACAGCCACTTAGTTTTAGAAAAACACTCCTGCTTATTTAATACGTCTATTGCCAATAATGTGCTGTCGTGTTTATTACTCACTTAAGCATCGTTTACGTAGTTTTCTACTCATCTGTTTACTTACAGCACACCCGTGTTTGGAAACACAGGTTGGATTGTCACCAGGACTTTGTGAGCACTGCTCCTGAAGTTTGCTAAAGCGTGCAGTGCTGTTGATGGCAAGTCTGATGCCAGTCAGATTTTTACTTTTCCGTAGGTGACTTTTTTTGGCTTGTTTTGTTCTCTGGAGGCGCTTTTGGGAACCACCTATTGTCCATCCCATTCTGCAGTTCCAACAGGATGTGTCTGGGTTTTCCCCATTCCTTTTCTTGGTGTTGCTTAGTCCTTTAACCTGGGGACTGTGTTTTCCACTGTGGGAAGTGCTCCTCCCTGGGGACGCATTTCCTCATCCTCCCTGTGTCCTGACTGCCTCTCCTCCTGGAATCCCACACACCAGAGGCTGCAGCCCCCAGATGGGTCCCCAGGCTGGTTTCTTTCCTCTCATACTTCCTACCTCTTTGATGTTTTGTTCTAAGTCTGAGAGACTTCTCAGCCTCACTTGCAAGGCCCTTTGTTTAATTTCAAATACCAACAAGAGACCTTTTTTGGGTACGTTTGCTAACCGTTCCTTTTCAAAGCCTCTCCCCCCTTGCTCTATGGCTGTGACATCTTCTTGAATGTCTTTGAGTGTATTTAAGATTTGTTAAAAGGTGATTTCTGCTTCATGAGCTGTCTGCCTGCTCTGGGGTGTGTTTTATGTTTGCTACCCCAGGCTGGCCTTCTCACGCCACTGGCTTTGCTCATACGCTGGGGTGAGTGTGGGAGTGGTCGTGGCGGCCGGGCTCCCCTTCCTCTGCGTGTCTGTGCTGAGTTAGAGAAACCTCACCCGTGTGGGGAAGTTGACATGGTGCTCCGGGATCGGGGGTGGGGCCCTGCCAGGTGGCGGGGTTACCTGGGAATAAGAAAGTTGGGAGCCCAGAAGCCAGGATGAGACTTATGTACATGGGGTGTCAACAGCCCCCCAGGAGCCTTAGCCTTTCCCGGGTGAGGTGTTAAATTGTCCTAGAGATACACACCGGCGGCGTTCTGGGGAGGTGCAGAGCCTCTGGGCACTCTGCCTCCGATGGCTCCGGGTGCCCCCTCCCCTGTGGACACACCTTCCTCCACCGGGCCTGCCCATGGGGACCAGGTGCTGTCGTGCTCCGGGGCCCAGCCTGCTCCACCCTGCCTGGAGGTCGGCACATCTCTGCTTCCCGTTGGCTTTGTTGCGACCCTCACCCGTTGCAGGCTGACTTCTCCCCATGGCAGGTCTTGGGAGGGTTGAGATGGGGACAGTAGGCCCAGCCCGCCCTCTTGAACGGAAGCATCAGCTCTCTTGGCGTGCTGGCTTTGCCACAGCCCCCCTGGCGCTCTGGTTTGGCTGACCCACAGTCCTCCTTATTTCATTTGAATGCTGGGTCCCCAAATTCTCTTTGCACCCCAGTTCACGTGGAATATTAGGCTGCCACAGCATGAAAGCTCTTGGTTAAATTTCCCATCCAAAGCAGGAATCCCATTTGTGCCTTCTGTTTTCTTTTTAAAGGGAAATTTTATTTTGAACTACTTAGCTCGCCTACTTTTTCAACTATTTTTATTTTCATTTTATTGTGAAAAAAATCTCAGACATACAGAAAAACTGAATCACTCAGTGTGTAGCCACATATCCCGTCCTACAGTCCACAACCAACATTGTGCCTCACTTCCTTTCCCAGATTCTTACCCATCAGACCGTCCCTCTACATTGCCAAGTCAGTCGCAAACAATAGTACGCTTCACTCGAACACTCAGGAAGCATCCCGTTAGCAGGAGTTTCTGTGCTTTTGGGTGTGAAGTACCATGCCTCTTACGTGTGTCATTTGATGGCTTTTGACAAATGCGTGCATCCGAGTAAACCCTCTTGGGACCCACCACGGGACTGTGCACCCAACCTTATCGGGGCCCTGGACGCAGCCTGTGCCCAACCCTTTTGGCCCCGGCCCTAACCGTCCTCCCCAAATGTCCTCTTCCCCCTGGTCAGTTTACCCGAACCCCCCAGAAGCAGCCCGTGTTCTGGCCGTTAAACATCTAACGTGGTTCAGCTTGTCGTAGAGCCTCACTTAGACACAGTGGTGTGGCGGGCGCTGTCTGCCCGACTCTGCTCACCAGCACCGTGTTGCTGAGACTAAACAGTGCGGTCCTCTAACTGCTGATTCGTGTGACTGTCGTGGTGTTTATCCATCCCTGTTGATGGGCATGTGGGTTGATTGCAGTTCTGTCTGTTATTGAGAGAGTGGAAGAAACAGACCTCGTCTTCAAGGCTTCGGGGCCCGGAAGCCAGGATGGTCCCCAGGTGCTTGTTATTTTGCAGGGCAGCTCTGGCTTTTAGGGAACTTTTTGTTCTCTGAGCCGAAATCTGTGTCCCTGTCACCTTGGCTCTTTGGTGCAACCTCTTTTGTAGTATACTTTTTTTAATGTTTATGTTTGAGTCAGAGAAAGAGCGTGAGCAGGGGAGGGGCAGAGAGAGAGGGAGACACAGAATCCGAAGCAGGATCCAGCCTCCGAGCTGTCAGCCCAGAGCTCGACGCGGGGCTCGAACTCACAGACCGTGAGATCATGCCCCGAGCCGAAGTCGGACGCTTAACCGACGGAGCCCCCAGGCGCCTCTCCTTGCTCTGGAAAGCCCGCACGTGACTGTGAGCAGCCGTGGTCACTCAGGCGGTGCCCCCCCCTCCATCCCTTACCCCTTTGCGCAGTTTCTAGGCCCCGAGGAGCCCAGCACGAAGGTCCTCGCTTGAAATGGGGGGAAGGGAGGCCCCGTCGGGTTTGACAGCCTGGTCACCGCTTCTGTCAGAGGGGCTCCCCAGCATGCCGAGGGGCGTGACCGCCCCAGGAGGCCACCCAAGACAGGACTCGTACTCAGACATCGGCTTGTCCAAGGGGACAGGTGACAGGGAGAAACGGCTTTGGGGAACACTCACAGAAAGACAGCGTTGAGGTGCAGAGAGAGGGATTTTTAATAGATCCTGAGATCTCATGGATAAGACACTTGGGGATTCTAGTGTCTGTGGAGTGCGGCCCCGTCGGGGGTTCCGTCATGAGATGTGGCAGGAGAGCTCACGCTCCGGTTGATTTGCAGCTGCAGTTAGGGGTGCCGCAGGGAACAGGCCTGAGGACCAGGGTGGGGCAGGAGGGCCGGCAGCACCCGGAGGACTGGCAGGAGGGGGTCACGCACACAACAGGCTTGCGGCTCACGGGCACGCAGCAGGCCAGCTGGCAGGAGCTGGGCACACAGCTGGCGCTCACCCCCCACCCACCTTCGTGCTCCCTCTTCCCACCTGCAGTCTCCCCCCTCCCCCCTAATTCTCCCTCTTCCCGCCTGCGCGCTCCCCCCCCCGCCCCTGTGCTCCCTCTTCCCGCCTGCGTTCTCCCTCCTCCCTCCTAGTGCTCCCTCTTCCCGCCTGCACACTCCTCCCCCATCCGCCCTCATGCTCCCTCTTCCTGCCTGTGTTCTCCCCCCCAGTGCTCCCTCTTCCCGTCTGCATGCTCCTCCATGCTCCGCTCCTGTGCTCCCTCTTCCCACCTGCGCGCTCAGCCCGCCCCGCCTTCCCCACCCCCCTGCAGTGCTTCCCTCCTGCGAGGGCCACTTTACTTCCCTTTCTCTGAAATGTTTCACTTCACCCGGTTTCAAAGGACTTCTTTTTTGCTATCCATGGAGCTCTCGACGGGCAGTGCTTGTCCCCAGCACCTCAACACCGTTGCCGCTTCTGTGCCGCCTCTGACGAGAAGCCAGCAGTTTCCTTCTCCTTCTTTTTTATTTGTTTTAATTTTTTTAACGTTTATTCATTTTTGAGAGACAGAGCGTGAGCGGGGGAGGGGCAGAGAGGGCGACACAGAATCCCAAGCAGGCTCCAGGCTCCGAGCTGTCAACACAGAGCCCGATGCGGGGCTCGAACCCATGATCCGTGAGGTCGTTACCTGATCTGAAGTCGGAGGTTCAACACACTGAGCCCCAGCACCCCCCCCCCGCCCCCAGGCGCCCCTGGTGTCTTTTTTTAAAACCAGGTTTTGGAAGCTTGTCCATCGTGTGTTCAGCTCATTGTGCTTCGATTTCCTTCCCTCCTCCCGAGGGTGACCTTACCTGTGTGTTAGACTGTCAGACACCGGCTCACAGGCTCTTCTCATTTTTTCCTCACTCTCGCTTCTCCTGCAGGTCAGATAATTTCCCTTGACGTGGATTCACTTTCACACACTATTACTTCCGTCGTCGGTCCGCCGTCGGGACCTCCCAGTGGATATTTCATTTCTAAGTGCTGTGCTTCTTGGCTTGAATTCCCGGTTTTTAAAGCAGTTTCCATTTACCTGCTAACATGCCGTGTCCATTCACTCACAAAAGTAATATTTTCCTTTAATTCTTCGAACACGCGTTCCTTGGATTCTCGAAACATCTACAGTCGCTGCTCCACAGTCATTGCCCAGCCACTGTCCGGGCCATCTCGGGTTTCACGACTATTGATTGATTTTTTTCCTTAACTGGTGGATTGCATTTTCTCTGCCTTTTGTGGCCGGTGGTTTTGTTGTTGTATATTGCAATTAATTATGGTGATACATTTAGAAGGCCTGCATTCTCTTTTCCTGCCTATTCACTTTGGTTCTGGGTGATCGCCAGTTATTAACTGATCATGTTGAACTTGAGCGAGTTTTACACCTGCTCAGGGTGGATCTGTGGGAAGCCCAGGGGGATTACTAAGCTCCTTGTCTTGGTGGGGGTCGAATTCCAACCGTCTTCTCTGGAAATGTTGCCACCGGTTGGCTTTGTTGGGGCAGGCCCAGAGTAGGGCTTCCTGTGGGTCTGGTCGCTGCTCCGGACGCCTGACTGTGTGGGGCCCTAGCAGCACGTGGGGGCTCCCCCTCCGTCCTGTGGCACACGCTCAATGTTAAGCCTCCGGTGGTGTTGCCCCGAGCACAGACAGCCCTGCCACCTTGGACAGATGTACAGCAGCGTCTCACGCAGACTCACGCACGTTCCCTCCCTCCTGATGCCCCACTCCTGGGATTCTAGCTGCTTCTGCTGCCCGAGCACGGGGGGTCTTCCTCCTCGGCAAGCAGGCCGTTGTGTTCTGCGAAAACCCCAGCCCACTGAACGGCCTTCGGGACGCTGGCCTGGGCAGAGCCGGGCGAAGGCCGAGCGTCTCTCGTGTGCACTCTTCCTCTCAGCAGCCGGTCTGTGCCGGTCGGACCGACCGCGGCCCGAAGACGGAAGGCTCGTCGCTGTTCTTGGGTCGTGTCATTGAGGGAGCACTAGACTACCGGCGCTCCGCGGGTTTCCCCGGTATCCTTCCGTTCTCCAGACTCAACACTTGTCTGTTCTGGGAGGTTCCTGGTCCACACAGCAAAGGCTGTGGCTTGAGGAGCCCTGCAGGTGTCATTCCTGTCTGCCTCGGTGTGGGCCCCACGGAGACAGGCAGCTACCAGGCTCTCTTACCCACCTATCGCTGCTAGAACGGTTGGAGGACGTGGCTAGGTGTGTGGCTGCTGAGACAGAACCAGGCAGACTCCTGTCAGGGACAGCCTGTCCTGGAAAACCGTAGATGACACCCCCCGCCCAAAAGAGGTCACGGTTTTACGCTGAGATTGCCCCGTCCAGGCAGACCCCAGCCGGCGCTCTCTGCAGGCGGGCGGCCCCAGATCTGCAAGCAGAAAGGAGTGGAGCGGGGGGAGGGGGGTGGGAACACTGACGGACGTCTGTCCTCCCGGAGGAGACCTCGGAGTGGGGAACGGTGTCTCCCTAACAAACAGGGAGGCCCACGAGTGTTTGTCTGGGCCCGGATGTGTGTGCCTCTGTGGGGGTGCCTGCACCTCCCTGAGCTGTGTGTCCATCTTTGGGGCCGTGCGCCAGAAAATTCTCGTAAACCGGTCCTGAGTCTTGTGATGCAGCAGCCTCCTGCAGAAGCGTTTTCAGAAACGCCATCAAGTTCTCGGGGTGTTCTCACTGTCGGCAGGGCGGGGGGCATGCAGGTGGCAGGAGAGACCTCGGATTCTTTGTAGGAAAGGTATGGAGGTCATCCAAAGGCGATCTCTGGAGTTCACAGGCCAGAGCCCCGAGGAGGGTGGGGAGTGCTCCTCCAGGCCGGCTTTCAGGCCCGAGACGTCAGGCGAGAGCCCCAGGGAGGAGAGGAAGACCCACCGCTGACTCAGCCCGTCACCCGGGTCCCCAGTGACCCTGTGTGTCCATCCGCGGCCCCCCGGCCCTCACGCGCTTCCCGGGGACGCCCCTGCTTCCTGTAGGGCCGCACCCCTGTGCAGCGGATGCCCTGGCTTTGTGCAGCCTGCCTCTCTAATGATGAGGTTTTTCTCACGACGAGGATCAGAGGTCACTGCCCGTGAGTTCTCCGTGACCCGTGCCCTCAGTCCATACCCGTGCTGTGGGCCAGTGGCCACCGTGTCCTTCCCGTGTACCGGCCGCTGCGTGACCTCCAGCTTCTGGGACACTCGGACGTGAGCCCGACTCTCTCGATCTCCCCGTGTCTGCCCCGGAGCCTTCCTGACGGGCAGAGGCTGTTCGGGGACGTCATGGCGCACAGAGGCAGGTTGGGAGGTCTGCGTTTTCAGATTCACGCAAACGTAGCTCGTGTGAAATCGTGAGGAACGAGGCTCCAGTAAGACACTCGGGCAGGTTTCCAAGTGCAACACGAGCGTGGGGAGGGGCAGTTAGTCACGCGGGCGAGCGCCAAACAAACAAAACACGTGCAACAGAAAACTAAGTTCTGGGAGACGGCCCGGAAGCAGCTCAAACCAGGAAGACAACCGTTGTGTCCCGTGTTGCCAGGACGCCCACGGCCCGGTATAAAGGCGGCCCAGGCAAGGAGCCTCCAGACGTCCCCGCCCTCCTCCCTCCCGGACACCGGCCGAGCCCCACGCCAACATGTGCCACACCAGCTGCTCCGCGGGCTGCCAGGCTTCCTGCGGCTCCTCCGGCCCCTGCCAGGCGTCCTGCTGTGTGCCCGTGAGCTGCAAGCCCGTGTGCGTGCCCGTGAGCTGCAGACTCGCCGTGTGCGTGCCCGTGAGCTGCAGGCCCGCGTGTGTGCCCTCCTGCCAGTCCTCCGTGTGCGTGCCCGTGAGCTGCAGGCCCGAGTGTGTGCCCTCCTGCCAGTCCTCCACGTGCGTGCCCGTGAGCTGCACACCCACTGTGTGCGTGCCCGTGAGCTGCAGGCCCGAGTGTGTGCCCTCCTGCCAGTCCTCCATGTGCGTGCCCGTGAGCTGCCGACCCGCCGTGTGCGTGCCCGTGAGCTGCAGGCCCGCGTGTGTGCCCTCCTGCCAGTCCTCCACGTGTGTGCCCGTGAGCTGCAAGCCCGCGTGTGTGCCCTCCTGCCAGGCCTCCACGTGCGTGCCCGTGAGCTGCACACCCACCGTGTGCGTGCCCGTGAGCTGCAAGCCCGCGTGTGTGCCCTCCTGCCAGTCCTCCACGTGCGTGCCCGTGAGCTGCACACCCACCGTGTGCGTGCCCGTGAGCTGCAAGCCCGAGTGTGTGTGCCCGTGAGCTGCAAGCCCGCGTGTGTGCCCTCCTGCCGGCCCTCCTGCCCCACCCTGGTCTGCAGACCCGTGTGCTATAGCTCCCCGCGCTGCTTCTGACCAGGGGTCTCCTAACACCTGCTCCGGGGGCAGAGGGGGCCCCGCCCGTGCCCCTCCGGTGAGGACCAAGTCTTCGCCGGGCCTCCAGTTCTGCGCGCGGCAGGTCAAACACTCCCGATGAATCGTCTGAACCCTGGGGCGAGGAGGAGCAGGACGAGCCGGATCCCCCCGTGACCCTGCGTGTCTCCGCCGGGGTCCTTCTCTGTCTCCGGCAGGGAACCCAGCCCGTGTGAGCCCAATAAATCGTGCCTTCCTGAGGCAGCTTTCTACTCCTGTCTCTCTGTTTCTATGTTTCCTGCCCACTGAGTCGGCGCTACGGAGCGGGGAGGGCTAATCCCCTCCTCAAGGCGGCTCGTCCGCGCTGGGGGCTCCCGGTGGAGGGAGTGGCCGCCGGCCTCAGGCCCCCGTGATCCGTGGCCCGGTGCGTGTGGCCGCGGCCAGCGACTCGCCCTTTTCCAAGGCTGCTCTTGCTTCCCCTGGCTGTCAGTTCCGGCCCTCAGTTCATGATCCACTTGTGTCGCTGGTCCACGTGCGGCCCAGTGTTAATTGATTGATGATCAGTTATTATTATAATAAACCCCACGAACCCACTACCCCACGTGGAAACTAGAGCACCGTCGGTAATTCACCCCGGGCTTCTCAGGGAAACCGCTGTTAGAATCGTGTGCTCTTTGCTACCTTCTAAAAAAGAGAGCGGAGTCACCTCTGTGTGGCCCTGAAGCGCGTGTTTTCTCACGCAGGGCCCTGAGGGACGTCGGAAGGTATTGTCCTGCACTCCTGGCCTCGGACTCACTTTCTTCACTCCGAGCACTGTTGCTAGGATTTCTAGCGTCGTGTCGTGTGTCCTCTTGACCCTTCCCGCCTGCTCCATGCTGGGGCTGTTTCGGGTGAAACCTGCTCCCGTAGATGGGCAGGTGTGGGTGCCGAGGGAACGGGGGACCGGAGGGCCTGGCCGCGGACTGTCCACGTCCTCCTTTGGCACCCGTGACCTTTCCGTTTGGGGCAGCCGACCGCCCGTCCCCCGGCAAGGCTCTCTGTCTGTCTGGCAGTGTCTCAGGCTGGTGGGCAGGTGCATGGGAGCCTGCCCCCCCCCCCCCCCCCAGGAACACACACCTGCCGCAAGCCCCGGGCGACAGTGGAGAGGCAGAGACACCGGCTTCTCACCCACCTTGTCTCCAAAGCCACTGCACCTCCATGCCTGCTTTCTGGGGGTTGTTTTGTAATGAATTTTCTGAGTCGGAGAAGTGGGTGCGTTTGAGACCCGCCGGCAGTCTAGTCTGCCTCCACCTCCCCCCCGCGCCCCCCGGCTTTGCTCCCAGCTGAGGTCGAGAGGCCTGCACTGCGGACAGGAGCCTGGCTGCCCTCCCACCCCAGGGATGGCCTCCGGAGCCTCAGTCCTTCCTCCTCACGCAGCTCTGCGGTGACTAGATGTCACAATACCTGGATCCTGCCCGACCCCACCCCCAGGCCCCGTTGTCCCTGAGCTCCCGAGGAGGCCAGTGGGGGCCGGGAGGCAGGTCAGCTCTCTGGATGTGGCTCTTTTTTTTTTAATTTAAATTTTAGTTAACATGCAGTGCAATATTGGTTTCAGGAGTAGAATTCTTTGATTCATCCCTTACATACAACACCCAGTGCTCATCACAAGTGTCCTCCTCAGTGCCCATCACCCACTTAGCTCCTCCCCCACCCACCTCCCTCCATTCTCCCCCAGCTCGTTCTCTGTCATTGAGAGTCTCTTGTGGGGGCGCCTGGGGGGCTCAGTTGGTTAAGTGTCTGACTTCAGTTTAGGTCATGATCTCTTGGTTCATGGGTTCGAGCCCCTTGTCGGGCTCTGTGGTGACAGCTCAGAGCCTGGAGCCTGCTTCGGATCCTGTGTCTCCCTCTCTCTCTCTCTCCCCCTCCCCTGCTCACGTTCTGTCTCTCTCTGTCTCTCAAAAATGAATAAATGGTAAAAAAAATTTTTTTAAACAGTCTCTGTGGTTTGTTTCCCTCTCTTCTCTTCACCCCCTTCATATGTGTTCATCTGTTTTGTTTCTACATATGAGTGAAATCATACAGTATGGGTCTTTCTCTGACTGACTTATTTCACTTTGCATAATACACTTTAGCTCCATCCATGTAGTTGTAAATGGCAAGATTTCATTCTTTTTCATTGCTGAGTAGTATTCCATTATATATATACATATCTTCTTTATCCATTCGTCAGTGGATGGACACTTGGACTCTTTCCATAATTTGGCTGTCGTCAGTAGTGCTGCTATAAATATCGGGACGCGTGTGCTCCTTTGAATCAGCATTTTTTGTATCCTTCGGGTAAACACTCAGTAGTGTGATTACTGGGTCGTAGGGTAGGTCTATTTTTAACTTTTTGAGGAACCTCCACGCTGTTCTCCAGAGTGGCTGCACCAGTTTGCATTCCCACCAGCAGTGCAAGAGGGTTCCCCTTTCTCCACATCCTCGCCAGCACCTGTTGTTTCCTGAGTTGTTAATGTTGGCCGTTCTGACAGGTGTGAGGTGGTATCTCGTTGTGGTTTTGATTTCCATTTCCCTGATGATGAGTGATGTGGAGTATTTTTTCATGTGTCTGTTGGCCATCTGGATGTCTTCTTTGGAAAAGTGTCTGTTCATGTCTTTTGCCCATTTCTTCACTGGATATTTGTTTTTTGGGTGTTGAGTTTGAGAAGTTCTTTATAGATTTTGGATACTAATCCTTTATCTGACATGTCGTTTGCAAATATCTTCTCCCATTTTGTCGGTTGCCTTTTAGTTTTGCTGATTGTTTCCTTCACTGTGAAGAAGCTTTTTATCTTTTTTTTTAAGGTTTTATTTTATTTTTGAGACAGAGAGAGACAGAATATGAATGGGGGAGGGACAGAGAGAGAGGGAACACAGAATGGGAAGCAGGTTCCAGGCTCTGAGCCATCAGCCCGGAGCCGGACGCGGGGCTCAAACTCACGGACCGCGAGATCGTGACCCGAGCCGAAGTCGGATGCCCAACCGACTGAGCCACCCAGGCGCCCCCAGAAGCTTTTTATCTTGATGAGGTCCCAATAGTTCATTTCTGCTTTTGTTTCCCTTGTCTCTGGAGACATGTCGAGTAAGAAATTGCTGAGGCCGAGGTCAAAGAGGTTGCTGCCTATTTTCTCCTCTAGCATTTTGATGGTTTCCTGTCTCGTATTTAGGTCTTTCATCCATTTTGAGTTTATGTTTGTATATTTTTATTTTTGTGTAAGAAAGCGGTCCAGATTCATTCTTCTGCATGTCGCTGTCCAGTTTTCCCAGCACCACTTGCTGAAGAGACTGTCTTTATTCCATTGGATATTCGTTCCTGCTTTGTCAAAGATTAGTTGGCCATACGTTTGTGGGTCCATGTCTGGGTTCTCTATTCTGTTCCATCGGTCGGAGTGTCTGTTTTGGTGCCAGTACCATACTGTCTTGATGATGACAGCTTTCTAATACAGCTTGAAGTCTGGGATTGTGATGCTTCCAGCTTTGGTTTTCTTTGTCAGGATTCCTTTGGCTGTTTGGGGTCTTTTCTGGTTCTGTGGATGTGGCTTTTGAGTCCTGGAGGTACCAGTACTTCCAAGGGCAGTCTCACTACTGGCCGTCTGAGATTTCCAGCCCCTTTAGTCTTCCTTAGGGACAGGTGATAAACTTAGAGCTGCAGAACTGCTTTTACGACCTTTTAGCTGCACGGACTGGAACCTATTACATTGTTTGAATTTGGGGGACTTTGGTAAACTGAGCCAGTTGACTCGGATGTATGTAGACATGCACCCACATACTTGCATATGATGTATGCACACACACACACACACACACACAGTATATATGTATGCACCGTGCACACACCAGTGTATATCCCTCCTACACACACGCACACACATGCACGAGGCATCTGGTTTCCCCAGCCAGCAGTGGGAGGTGAAACCCACAGAGTAGAGATGGGGTGCGGACAGTGACATAACAGCACCCCCGAAGCTCCTCCCCAGAGGCCCCACTCAGCCTGCTCAGAGCCTATGGGACCCTCAGGCCACTCGGAGCCTCTGTTCTGTGGTGCTGCTTTTCCACATCGGGCATGTCTTAGGAATGAGGTTTTACAACATGAGAAACCAAAGAGGAGAATGGAAATCTGACAAATGTATTAATTAGGAAAAGGTCCTCCAGGAAAGTGCGATTTTCTTCAAAGCCACGATAAAGGGAGGAAAAGGAGCAAGTCCGAAACGGGGCCTGCGGACTGTGTTTCCATCCGCCCCGGGAAGGAGGTCTGTGGAGAGGGGAAGCTGGTGTGGGTCGGGACGGGACAGATCTCGCTGGGCTCCTTGATGTGGCCGGAGTGGTTCCTCCAGGACTTGGAGGCCGGGAACGGATGTCCTGCAGCAGGTGGGGGCACCAAAGGGGACAGGTGTGCAGGCGAGGGCAGGGCAGGAGGACTGTCATACACAGGGCCACCCGCACCTCACGGGGCACGCACGTGTGCGTACACATGTGCACACACACCCAGCTACACAAGGGCACACACACATACGCGTGTGGGCACACACAGGGCACAAAAGTACGCACAGGTGCACACAAGGGCACACACATGCATGCACATGCACGCACGCACACACACACACACACACACACACATGGCATTCACACACTGAGCTGTGCTTATCGGGTCCCTTGTCACACTGGCTGATGGGAATTCCCATGAAGCTCACAGTGTAGGCGGGACACAGGACACAGGACGCCGGTTTGGGAACCTTTGGCTACTTTGCCGTGTGAGAGGCACATGGTGAGAAAAGGCTGCTGGCAGAGTCCAGAGAAGGGAAAAGAGTTTTACTGGGTTAGAAAGGCCTCCCTAGCGCCCCCCACAGGAACCTTACTTGAGGCTGGGGTGGTCACCACAGGGTGTTTCTTCACCCATGTTCTGGGACAATGTGTTATATTCCTTAGTGGTTTTTAGCATTTACAAGGCATCATAAACTGTGCACCCTTTTAAACATTAAAAAAAATTTTAATGTTTATTTATATTTGAGAGAGAGACAGAATGTGAGCAGGGGAGGAGCAGAGAGAGAGGGAGACACAGACTCCGAAGCAGGCTCCAGGCTCTGAGCTGTCAGCACAGAGCCTGACGCGGGGCTCGAACTCACAGACCACGAGATCACGACCTGACCTGAAGTTGGACACTTAGCTGACTGAGCCACCCAGGCGCCCCCTGAGTCAATTTCTTTAATGGTTCAAAGTTATTCAAGTTTTAAATGGCTAATTTGGGAAAGTTACATATTTTTAGAGATTTTATTGGGATTAAGTTGTTCATAATAGTCATTATTTAAAAAATCTCCATTATATCTGTAGTCTTGTCGCATTTTTATCCCTAATTTCCTAGTAGTCTTTATTTGTGCTTTCTTGTTTATTCCACTGGCCAGTCTTGTCACATAGTTGTTTTTTCATAGAATCATCCTTGGCTTTGTTGATCTGTGTGGTGTGATTATTTTCTATTCCATTAATTTCTGCCTATGATTTTGCTATTTCTATACCGAGTAACTTTAACAACATTTCCATGACACTCTCCATAGAAAATCTTTGGAAAACCGAGTACAGATGTTTTCAGTATGTCGTAGAGTGGAAGCCAACAGGGAAATCCCAGCCCCTTGTTTTACAGCGACAATAAATTCATATTTCTGACCTGCTGTGGCTGAGCCTCATTCATTGTGGCAGAAACCAGTGTTTTTTTAGTCTCATTGAAATTCTTTGTTGACAGGTATAAAGGAGTCAGTGTATATACACCATGAGCTCAGATTTTTAGGCCACAATGAAATACATAAATATAATGTTTAACCTGAAAATAAAATACATGCTATCTTACCGTGTACTGGGAGGTTTTTGAGACAAAATACTGTGTCTCATCTATAGCTAAAGAAAAGTATTTGCCACTTGCCGAATTCTGAATGTGTTGACCATTGATGTCCTTTTTCTGCTTGCCCCTGTCATGTTTGAAGACAGTGTGTCACAGTCTCCCTGTAACAGGAGCTGTCACTCCTCCTTGGAATGCACCAGACATTGATATTTGAGGCTATACTTTGTGGTACATAGAAGGTCAGGATCATTCTGTCTTTCTGGGGAGTTGGATTTTATCATCACCAATGAGACATTCTCTTCATCAGTAACGGTGCTTTCTACCCTCAAGTACATGTTGTCTATTAAAATAGTTGTACTAGATGTTTTGGGTTAGTGTTTGCTAGGTGTCCCTTTTTCTCTGTTCACTTTCAGCCTTTCTGTCTGTGTGCTCTGGACCAGGGGTTGGCACCCTTTTTAGGTAAAGGACCAGGCAGCAGCTGTCTGCAGCCTGCGGGCCTCCTGGTTGCTACTGTAACCACGAAGCCCTGCTGTTGCAGCACGAGTTGCCATAGACGGGGCACAAGCAAGGAGCGTGGCCATGTCCAGTGAGCCTCGTGGACACCTGGGCAGAGGCCCAGCGCTGCCCCGAGGGAGGGGTGCAGCCTGTACCCTGACTTAGACCACAATAGCACAGAGCTGAATTTCGTTTCTAAAAGATTCGATCTCTGTTTTTTAACTGGAGAGTTTAGTCTATTTATATTTATTATGATCACTAATATATTTGAATATATTTCTATCATCTTATTTTGTGATCATCTTTGCCCCACCTTTCCATGCTGCTTCTCAAAGTCCCTTTCTACCTGCCGTCACGTTGACATTTTACAAGTTTCCTTTTGTTTTCTGTCTTCTCTGGTTCTGAAGTTCCTATGCTTTCTATTCTTTGATTGGCGGTCCTTAAGATTTCCATGGACATCCCTCATGTGGTCTGGCATCAATCATGTCCCTTCTCACCTGTACATAAAGCAGATTCCCTCCAGCTTATCGGCATTGTCTGTCCAGGGCTCTGGTTCGCCTTTAAATTTTTTCTAACCCCACTAATTAGCATTGTTGCTATTCTCCTCAGTTAATATTTGTTTATCCACATATCTACCAGCTTCTTAAGTCACTGCCCTGCTCCGCCTCCCCGATGGTTCCCCCTGGGTCTGGTCCTCCTCCCTGGGGACATCCTGCAGGTGCTCCTGTGTGTGCACTGCTGATGAGTGAGCTTGCCTGGGAACGTGCATGGAGGTGGAGGGAGGCACGCGGACCTTTCCATCCGCCTCACTGTCTCCTCGTGTGCAGCTATGGAGCCCACTGCAGCCGCTCCCCGTGGGCAAGCTGGACTGTTCTCTGGCTGCTTCCAGCACATTCTGTCCTGAGAACTCCCGGTGCTCGTCATGTGGGGGGGACTTGGGTCTCTCGCACTTGCCTGTGCTGCTCTTTGGGACCTGAGGCCGTGCTTCATCACCCCTAGAAGACAGCTTCTGCCCCTAGTTCTCTCTGGTCTCTTCCTCTGGAAGAGCAATTAATCGACTACCGGACCTTCTCCGTCTATCTTCCAAGTCTCCGGGCCACGCTTTGTCCTCACGGGGTCCCTGCAGCTCAGCGCTGTGGCTCGTGGCAGCCCGTGGCAGTGCACCCGCCCCGCCGTCTCTCCACGCAGAGGGCTTTCACTTCAGTGGTTTTACCCGTTTTAGCTTTAGAGGTTACATTTGGTTCTCCCGAGCGCACGTATCTTAAAAAAGAATGGAACCTTCTTCCTCTTTCATGTTTCTTATTTCATCTTTTAGTTTCACCCGTTTGAAGCTCACGTATTTAATGTCTGTGGTGGGATTTCTACGGCGCGAGGTTCTCGGGCGGCTGCTGTCTCTGTGGCACTTTGCCCGCACGGACGTGTGCGCTCACGCGGTCGCGTCTGTAACTTGAAATTTGTATCTTTTGACCCCATACCCATGTCACCCCCCCCACCCCTGGAAAACATCAGTATCTTCTCTGTATTTATCACCTCGTTTTGTTTCGTTTTCTTTCCTTTGGTTTGTGTTTTAGAATTCACATATAAGTGATATCATACAGTATTTGTCTTTCTCCAACTTATTTTGCTCAACATCATTATTTTAATGTTTCTGTCTGATAGCTCCAACATCTGTGTCATTTTTGAGTCTAGTTTTGTTGATTGCTTTGTCCTTAGAAAATGGATTGAGTTTTTTCCTTGCTTTTTAAAAATATGTCTTGTAATGTTTGATTGAATATCAGAGATCCTGTATTAATTGAAAGGGACATACCCAGTGTTTCTTCCTGGAAACGGGTGAGTCTCTCCTGTCGGGTCACCAGGGTGGTGGGGGGTAAGTTCCGATCAGCCTGCTCAGATGTTGACCTTGGCTTGGGCGTCACTGTTCTTGCGATGACCTTCAAGGTACTAAGACTTGAGATTCCTTCGTGCTGGGCTTCCAGTGCCGTGTGCGTGGGGCGAGGGCTGGAGGCGCAGGGTTCTTGCTCCGCCCTAAGTCTCCAGCAGCCCCTGTGTGCCCCGCCCACGGAGGGGACCCTCCACGTGCCTGCCTCCCCCCAGTGACCGCTGCTGCTCCTGCGGCCGTGCCGGCCAGGCCGAGTCGGGGGCAGGAGGGCTCTGTTGTCCTGGCCCCGGGTCAGTCCTGAGCAGGCCCGCGGGCCTGGGTCTTGGAGGGCGAGGCTTCCTCACTTCCGGCTGCTCCTCCCCGGGGTGGTCAGACTCCCCTTTGTAGTGGGGGTGGGTTTGTGTGAGCTTCCCCCTCCCTGTTGTAGCGATCCTCGAAGGCACCACGTCAGGCCCGGCGCCCGGCCCGATTCCCGGCCCCTGTTCAGCGGGGCGGGTTACCCCTGCACTTCCCCTTCTGCAGGGTGAGTCTCGGTGGTGGGTGTGTGGATGGCACCGCCCCCCCTGCGGCCTCCGAGGAGCCCCCGCCTCGAGCTGAGCTGTTGGAAAGGGGGCTCTTTGAGGAGGGGCGGCCGCGCTTATGGTTTGTATATGCCCTGGAGGAAAGAACTTCAAAGACTGTGAAAATAAGACAGGGGCAAGCTGCCTCAGGGAGGCACGATTTATTGGGCTCACAGGGGCTGGGTTCCCTGCCGGAGACAGAGAAGGACCCCGGCGGAGACACGCAGGGTCACGGGGGGATCCGCTCGTCCTGCTCCTCCTCGCCCCAGGGTTCAGACGATTCATCGGGAGTGTTTGACCTGCCGCGCGCAGAACTGGAGGCCCGGCGAAGACTTGGTCCTCACCGGAGGGGCACGGGCGGGGCCCCCTCTGCCCCCGGAGCAGGTGTTAGGAGACCCCTGGTCAGAAGCAGCGCGGGGAGCTACAGCACACGGGTCTGCAGACCAGGGTGGGACAGGAGGGCCGGCAGGAGGGCACACACGCGGGCTTGCAGCTCACGGGCACGCACACGGTGGGTGTGCAGCTCACGGGCACGCACGTGGAGGACTGGCAGGAAGGCACACACTCGGGCTTGCAGCTCACGGGCACGCACACGGAGGACTGGCAGGAGGGCACACACACGGGCCTGCAGCTCACGGGCACGCACACAGTGGGTGTGCAGCTCACGGGCACGCACGTGGAGGCCTGGCAGGAGGGCACACACTCGGGCTTGCAGCTCACGGGCACGCACGTGGAGGCCTGGCAGGAGGGCACACACTCGGGCTTGCAGCTCACGGGCATGCACGTGGAGGCCTGGCAGGAGGGCACACACTCGGGCTTGCAGCTCACGGGCACGCACGTGGAGGCCTGGCAGGAGGGCACACACTCGGGCCTGCAGCTCACGGGCATGCACGTGGAGGACTGGCAGGAGGGCACACACTCGGGCCTGCAGCTCACGGGCACGCACACGGAGGACTGGCAGGAGGGCACACACTCGGGCTTGCAGCTCACGGGCACGCACACGGACGACTGGCAGGAGGGCACACACGCGGGCCTGCAGCTCACAGGCACGCACACGGTGGGTGTGCAGCTCACGGGCACGCACGTGGAGGACTGGCAGGAAGGCACGCACTCGGGCTTGCAGCTCACGGGCACGCACGTGGAGGACTGGCAGGAGGGCACACACTCGGGCTTGCAGCTCACGGGCACGCACACGGTGGGTGTGCAGCTCACGGGCACGCACGTGGAGGCCTGGCAGGAGGGCACACACTCGGGCCTGCAGCTCACGGGCACGCACACGGAGGACTGGCAGGAGGGCACACACGCGGGCCTGCAGCTCACGGGCACGCACACGGCGAGTCTGCAGCTCACGGGCACGCACACAGGCTTGCAGCTCACGGGCACACAGCAGGACGCCTGGCAGGGGCCGGAGGAGCCGCAGGAAGCCTGGCAGCCCGCGGAGCAGCTGGTGTGGCACATGTTGGCGTGGGGCTCGGCCGGTGTCCGGGAGGGAGGAGGGCGGGGACGTCTGGAGGCTCCTTGCCTGGGCCGCCTTTATACCGGGCCGTGGGCGTCCTGGCCGCCCAGAGGCACAGCTGTGGACTTCCTCATAGCTTTTTCCATCAAGTTTCCCCAACACCCTCTTGTCCTGAGACGCCCTCCCCCGGGTGATGCGCCGCTGTAAATTAAGTTTAGCTTAGAGGCCAGTTTCTTCTTCTGTAAACAGGACGTCCTGGTTCGACTTTACTTGGGGTCCTTGTTACTTCTCCAGGCCGATACTGTGCCCGGAGCGCCACCGGTTCGACTCAGCACCGTAGCCTTTATTCCTTTTTGCTGTCAGTGGAGGCTTTGGGGCAATAATGCGTTTTGAGCTTTTATTTTGCACGGGAAAACATTAAAGTAGGGATCTGCAAACTGGGGAGCAGAGAAGTCTGTGGGACAAAGGCGGCCTGCTGCCTGTTTGGCAAATAAAGTTTTATTGGAAACGGCCATGCTCGTTTGCTTACGTGCCGTCGAGGGCTTGCGCTGTAATGTGAAGTGGTTATGAGACAGACCACGTCACTGCAAAGGCTGAAACATTTACTGTCTTCCATTTATAGAAAGGTGACCGACTTCTGCCTTATAGCCATCTATGTAATCATCGATTTGTTCGTGCAACAGACATATACTTTGTGCTGGCTATAGAGATGTCCTAGCCTCATGGGCCTTCTGGGGCAATGGATACATGAGTGCGTACAAATCAACGCCTGAAATAATTACAGAGAGGGCCGAGTCCCAGAAAGGAAAGCAGGCCCAGCAGGTAGAGAGTAATGGGGTGTTGGTGGGTGGTTGGGGGCCTCTGTGTGGAGGCGACGCTGAGCTGGCTCCTGGGTGATGCGGAGGGGTCGGGAGGCGGTGTTCCAAGCAGAGGCAGCCGTGGGAGTGTTAACGACACTGCTGCAGGATGGGCATGCTCCAGGAGCAGCGGGAAGCGTGGACGAGCGCGGCGTGGACGCTCGTCTTTAGGTGCGTGCGGACGGGTTCAGACCGTGCAGCTGGGGGTCCAGCCATCCCAGTCCTGGGCCGACAGAAGAAGAAGGACAATGTCAACTTGAAGACACGTCGGGAGGAATCATCCAATCCGAAGAAGAGAGAACAGAATTATGAAAAACGAAGAGGGCCCCTGGGACAATATCGGGAAGTCGAACAACAAGCAAGTTCAACACAAGAAGGAGAAGAGAATGATACTGAAGCACAAGAATGTTTTGAATAATGGACAAAATACCCAAATTTGATCTATTAAAAAAATTCTACCTAACAGCTCCAAGAAACTCAGAAACCCCCCAAAGCCCTAGCATGATTTGGCCCGATGGTGAGGACCACAGACTCCAGAGTGAAACCCAGCAGCTTCCAATTCCTGCTGCTTGGCCGCCCCAGTGAGAACGCGCACACAGCACAGAATCCTTCCAAACCTGATTGCACATCCGTGTAAGTGGGGCACACCTGCCCCTCGAATGGTGGCAGGGACCGATAACTAATCAGTTATGAGACGATCCACGTGAGATGCTTAGCACAACACCCGGCACAAAGCTGGGACTCCCTCACTGTTATTCTTGCAATAACGTGGCCACAGCTCTCCCCGATGAGGAGCCCAGCCGTTTGGCCCTGGCCAGGGGGGGAAGGCCTTGTAGGTCACTGAGTTTCCAAATCAAAACGGGGGCACCGCCCCCACCCCCCCACCCCGGGTCTGGTGACTTGGATGGTACTTGTGTGGACGGAGGGCAGGGTGTATAAACTTGGGGAGGACCTTGAACGTCCTGATGTGGAGTCCCCTGTCCCTGCTGACGGTCCTTGGCCATCCAACCTGGGGTCTGAATCCAGAAATCGCAGGGCCGCTGGGTTACAGTGAGCCTGGGGGCTGAGACAGAGTTTCCTGAACTGAGTCACTTCCAGCAGAACCTCCAGGAAGAGACGCACACAGGAGGAAGAGGAAGAAAACAAGCAGGCAACCAGGAGGAGGGCGCCCCTGTGGCTTGTTGCCAGGACGCCACAGCCTGGGTATAAAAGCCGCCTGGGGAAGGAGGCTCCAGACCGGCCCCGTTTTCCACCCTGACTCCACTCCAGCCCTACATCGCCATGTGCCACACCAGCGGCTCCACTGGCTGCCAGCCGGCCTGCCGTGTGCCCAGCTCCTGCCAGGCGTCCTGCTACGTGCCCAGCTCCTGCCAGGCGTCCTGCTACGTGCCCAGCTCCTGCCAGACGTCTTGCCGCGTGCCCGTGAGCTGCAAGCCTGTTGTGTACCTGCCTGTGAGCTGCAAGCCCATTGTGTGTGTGACCCCCTCCTGCCAGTCCTCCGGGTGCTACCGGCCCTCCTGCCCCACCCTGGTCCTCAGGCCTGTTCCCTGCGGCACCCCTAACTGTGGCTAGCCCGTGGCCTCCTGGGACCCCTCCTCCGTGGGGCCAGAAGTAGCTGCTGTCTGAACTCCCGGCAGGCAGACCTCGTCCACCTGAGACCTTCTGGACCTGACTAGACCATCTTACAGCAAAGCCGCCTGATCCCCACTAACCAAGCAGACAGAGTCACCCCCGTCCCCCGACCCCAGCCCGGGTCGTCCACACGGCACCCACCCTGGCTGGTGCAAGTGCCCAGCCTCTGCAGCCGCCAGCACTGAGCTCTAATAAATCCCAGAGTGCATGTGAAGCCCACCCGAGCGTGTGCTGTCTCTCCTTAGTGCTTTCCTCAAACTGCTTCCTCCAGGACTCGCTCCCAGGCTTCTGGAAAGCTCCTTCTGCAGAGAAGCCACAGGGGACCAGATGGCTGTGCCCAGGGGACTGACCACTCAAAGGCGGCCCCTTGGCGCGTGGGCACTCCTAGCTCAGCCCGACGGGCCCCCAGGGCTTCCTGTGTCCCTTGAACGTGAGGTCAGTTCTCACTCAGCTCTGGGCGGGACCCAGGGTGACCCTCTGACTTTGTGAGGTTAAAAGTCCCCCGCTCGGCAATTACTATGCGAGCCCACCCCGGTCTAACCATTAAAACTGTCCGCTCCATACAGAGTACAGCTCCTCCTGCAAACGTCCGGGGGCACAGGGCTTTGTGGGTAACTTCCGTGGGCCCCAGAGATGTCCGCGTCCCCATGCCCGGAATCAGCGACTGCAGCCCTACAGGCGAGGCGGCTTCCCAGACGGGGTGCACGGAGGGTCTCGCAACGGGAGACGCCCTGGAGTAGCCGGGCGGGCCCGTGTCATCCCGGGGACAGGCGGGAGACGCGCAGAGAGGGCGTGGTCGTCGGCACAAGGAAGCCGAGGCACACCGTGGTGCCGGGGGGAAGCTGTTTGGGAACCGAGAAATAGTGTAAGAGGAACACCATCAAGGGGGGGTCCTTCCTGCAATGGACACATATCTGGAAACTTCCCTTATCGTGAGGTCACGGGATAATAGAGGATGTGAAATTCAGGAGCGGCTCTCAGAGCACCGGCCGTTCGCAGCCCTTCCTCGTCCTTGGTCCCATTCGGACCCCACCGCCAGCCACTGTCTCACCGTCACAGGTGTTCAGTCGTTGCGTCAGGCCCTCGTCTTGCACACACCCTCCCTCCAGGACCCCGGGGCCACGGGCCCACCCACCAGGCAGCGGGGAGGCCCTCCTAGTCTCCTCAGTGACGCCTCGGAGGGGGCGACCGTCCTGGTCTCGGGCCTGACGGGTGACGGGGTGTCTGGGGTCGGGAGTTGCCCACAGACGGGCTCCCCCGAGACCTGGAGGGTCCCAGAACATGCTGCACCGTGAACGGCGTTCAAGAAGCTTCCAACGGTAACGACAGCCATCACCTCCGACTCGTTCTCTCCTGGGCAGCGGTCGCCCGCTGACTCTGTAGACGCTCTAGCTGGGAGTCGTCCCGCGGACGGTGTAGACGTTCTGTCTGAGAGCTGTCTGGCTGACCATGTAGACGCGCCATCTGGGAGCAGTCTGGCTGACCGTATAGATGCCCCATCTGGGAGCAGTCTAGTCTGGCTGACCGTGTAGATACCCTGAATGTGAGCAGTCTAGTCTGATTGACCACGTAGATGTCTATCTGGGAGCAGTCTGGCTATGTAGACTGTGTAGACGCCCCTCTGTGAGGAGTCTGGCTGACCGTGTAGATGCCCCATCTGGGAGCAGTCCAGCTGACCATGTAGACGCCCCAGCCAGGAGCAGCTTGGCTTCAGGGTGGCCGGCCACGCCTTCTGCAGCTGTGACCGACTTTCCCGGGGAGCCGTCAGAAAGTCCTGGATGTTCTTGTGCCACGGGGCAGGAGTGGGGGCGGGGGCACGTCCTGCAGGGGCCCTGCCCCTCCCTCCCATGCACTATCCTGGCACCGATGTGCGTTGTGGGTTGCCGGTTTCCACGTGAGTCAACATCCGTGCACTGCACTCTTTTTGGTTCCCGATGAGGCGGAACTTCCTCACGTCTCTCACTCTGTGCTGTGAGGAATCCAATCTGCCCGTCTATCTGTGCAGACGGTGGAATTTTTCTTAAAATTCAAATGGACGAGGAACGGGCACAGGTTTTGAATAAATGTGGGGAAACTGAGGGATTTAGGAGTCAAGGCAGGTAACAATCCAGCCCCTTTCTCTTCACAGGCCCCTGGGGATTTTGCTCTGTCTCTGCTTCCCTGGGAGGGGGGTGGGGAGAGCCAGCCTCTGCGAGGAGGTACCTCCCGTTCCCGGCTGCCGGCCTCTGCTATTCTGCTCCCGAGGGCCTCTTCCGTCTGTCCCTGGCACAAGGGACAAATAGGGAGCCTGATGCTGACCTGGTGGGTCTGGCCGGTGCTCCCTGACCCTCTCTAGTGCTAGTGGTCCACTGAGACTGCAGGCTCGTCCTCTTCCACTGTCCTGAGGATTGGTTCACAAGGCAGCGTTTTGCTCCCTGTCTCCTCAATCAGGCCTTGAAACCTCGAGCAGAATGCGTGATGCCTGAACCGACCCCTGCACCCCTCCTGGGGCCCGCGGGAATCTGCTGGCGCTCAGAGCGTCAGCCCTCGTGCCCAGACCAGCACGCAGGCGTTCCTGCATGTGGACGCCTCTCTCCAAGGGCGTCAGCGCGGTGTTACTGGGCCCTCGGGTTCCCACCAGGTAGGGTCGTGCTGCCCCCAGCTCACCTTTAACCTGCACGGGCAGGGGGCCAGGCGTGGGCAGGGCCCGAGGCCCACTCAGGGTGCGAGGCTTCTGCAGCCGCACTCACGTGCCGGGCCCAGCCCGGGGAAGGCCTGGCTCTTCCCCGGGAGGAGGGTGGGGCCGCGGGGTGGGAAGGGAAGTGGAGTATGTGTGCAGATCTCCTCTTTCGGGGGCTTTGAACTTGGACTTGGAGGCTGCGTCTTTGTCGCTTGCTTCCACCAGGCAGAGCAAACGCTGCCCGCTTTGGCGTGGTCTCTGGGCTCAGAGGAGAGGGAACAACACAGCCATCTCTGTTTCATGATCCAGACATTTTATTGATGATAGCAGTGGCCTTTGTCACCCGGAATGCGAGCAACCAGCCCTGCAGGGGAGGGCTCCAGGGTGCAGCAGCCCCCCCCCACCCCCCCGTTGAGGGACCTGTCTTTGCAGAAAGGGAAGCCGGGCATGTCCGGATCCCCAGAAGGCAGCAGCCGTGCGTCCACCGAGGGGCAGGGGGTGTCCTGGCGCCCCCAGAGGGGTTCCGGGGCTCCTGAGAGAGGACGTCTGTGCTCTGGAGCAAAGATGGCAGAAGGTCTTCTAGAGGCAGAAGCTGGAGCCGGTCAGCAGCAGGGCTGGCCCGAGACAGGGCCGCAGCAGGCAGGGCGGGGGAACGCGGGGCGGCAGAGCAGGGACACACTAGAGGAGGGTCTGCAGCAGGGGCTGGGCTGGCAGCAGGAGGGGGCTGAGCAGGGGGAGTCCTCGCAGCAGACAGGGGTGCAGCACACAGGCTTGCAGCACATAGGGGTGCAGCACACGGGCTTGCAGCACACAGGGGTGCAGCAGACGGGCTTGCAGCACGCAGGGGTGCAGCAGTCTTCCTGGCAGGGGGAGGAGGTGCAGCAGGCGGGCTGGCAGCATGAAGAGGTTGTGCAGGGGGAGTCCTCACAGCAGACTGGGGTGCAGCAGACGGGCTTGCAGCACACAGGGGTGCAGCAGGTGGGCCTGCACACGGGGCTGCAGAGCAAGGACACGCAGGAGGATGGACGGCAGCAGGAGGAGGCAGGGGTGCAGCAGGCGGGCCTGCACACGGGACTGCAGAGCAAGGACATGCAGGAGGATGGGCGGCAGCAGGAGGAGGCAGGGGTGCAACAGGCGGGCCTGCACACGGGGCTGCAGAGCAAGGACACGCAGGAGGATGGGCGGCAGCAGGAGGAGGCAGGGGTGCAGCAGGCGGGCCTGCACACGGGGCGGCAGAGCAGAGACACGCAGGAGGAGGGTCTGCAGCAGGGGCTGGGCTGGCAGCAGGAGGGGGCTGAGCAGGGGGAGTCCTCGCAGCACACAGGGGTGCAGCAGACGGGCTTGCAGCACACAGGGGTGCAGCAGTCTTCCTGGCAGGGGGAGGAGGTGCAGCAGGACGGCTGGCAGCATGAAGAGGTTGTGCAGGGGGAGTCCTGGCAGCAGACAGGGGTGCAGCAGACGGGCTTGCAGCAGACAGGGGTGCAGCAGACGGGCTTACAGCACACAGGGGTGCAGCAGGCGGGCCTGCACACGGGGCGGCAGAGCAGGGACACGCAGGAGGAAGGTCTGCAGCAGGGGCTGGGCTGGCAACATGAAGAGGTTGTGCAGGGGGAGTCCTCACAGCACACAGGGGTGCAGCAGATGGGCTTGCAGCAGACAGGGGTGCAGCAGACGGGCTTACAGCACACAGGGGTGCAGCAGTCTTCCTGACAGGGGGAGGAGGTGCAGCAGGACGGCTGGCAGCATGGAGAGGTTGTGCAGGGGGAGTCCTCGCAGCACACAGGGGTGCAGCAGGCGGGCTTGCAGCACACAGGGGTGCAGCAGACAGACTTGCAGCACGCAGGGGTGCAGCAGTCTCCCTGGCAGGGGGAGGAGGGGCCGCACAGGAGGGTCAGGCAGGGGGCCGGGGCGCGGCACGGGGGCTCGCAGCAGCTCTCTGGGCAGTCGTCCACCTGCCAGGAGGAGTCGGGGCAGGAGTCCGAGGCCCCGGGCAGGCAGATGCGGCTGCCATAGCTCAGGTCGCTAGAGCAGACGGACAGGGTGGACGCGGCCATGGCGGGGGCGGTGGGGCTGCAGGAGGGAGTGTGTGTGTGTGTGTGTGTGTGTGTGTGTGTGTGTGAGTGTGTGAGGAGCTCCGGCTGTCTGTCGGCTTTTATACCTCCCGGCTGCGTGTTGTCCCAGCCGACGGCTCACACGCCTCCTTCCTTGTTGGTCTGAGAGCTACTTGCAGGGTAAGCCCTCATTAGCGCTGCTTTATTTTCTACGATTGGATTTTACTCAGTCGTCTTGTGAGTCTGTTGCAGGACTCTGTTTTCCCACATGTTCATTGTTTGGTTCCAGAAAACTTGTGGAAAATATTTGAGGCAGGTTTTGCTGAGTGAGGTTAGAGGGGAGCCCTTCTCCAAAGTGATGAATTCTGGTTACAGCTCCCCTGTTTGGAACTGCTTTAAATATTTTAAAATTCCTTTGAAGTCTGATAAAGTGCAACTCACCTTATAAAATGCAGAGGACTGGCTCATAGAAAGCTAAGTACCCACCCTGTGCCTGTGTCAGGAGCAGTGTTTCCATGCCCCCAGACAGGCTCAGTCTCAGCTCCTCTTCGTCCTCCATGACTAACTCAGAGGCCCCTTGTTACATTTCAAGATACATTCTGGACTTCTTTGTTCCATTTTCATTTGGCTATGTTAGAAGATCAAAAACATTTTTATATGTGGTGGTCGGTTTTATATTTTAGGACTTTTTTCATGTCTGAAATGCAGCAATTTATGATAGTTTGGCTGGGTATAGAATTCAGATTTTTAACTGCTTGTTTCCTGAAAGCCTCAAAGGTACGTTTCCATTCTCTTGTGCTGCCATTGTTTATTCACCTTTTATCTCTCTCTTTTGTTTTATACTTGAGGAGCACTTGGTTTTCTTTTTATTGTAGTTCTGAACTTTGTATGGTTGGAACTCATCGAGCATTTCAGTGCGAAGGCTCACTTCAGGAAATGTTTGTGTACAACTGAAAAAAATATCTCATCTTTCCTTGTCTCTCTTTTTGTGCTCCAGTTAGACATCAGACCTTCTGGAACCAGCCATTTAAAAAAAATTTTTAATGTTTATTTATTTTTGAGAGAGATAGAGACAAAAAATGAGCAGGGGAGGGAAAGAGAGAGATAGAGACACACACACACACACACACACACACACACACACACACACACACAATCAAAAATATGCTCCAGGCTCTGAGTTGTCAACACAGAGCCTGACACAGGCTCAAACTTGTGAACCAGGAGATCGTGACCTGAGCCAAAGTTGGACGCTTAACTGACTGAGCCACACAGGCACCCCTGGAACCAGCCTTTCTATCTCTCAACTTTTCTCTCATTTTCCTTATGTTTGTCATTTGCCCTCTTGACTCTCTTGGTTTTATGTTTTGGACCACGTTTCAGTCTTTAGCCATTTCTAGCCTATTATTTGGCATTATTTACAAGCTTACAGTTTTCAAACATCATCACCTGATTATTTCTTGTTCATAGCAGCTTGATTTCATCTTGTGATGTGAAGGAGATGTGTTCTCCACAACTCTGATTACGGTACAGGTGTCTCCATGCTTTCCACCATGTCTTACACGTCTATTTCATTGGACATCAGGCAAGGCCTGCTCAGTGGTGTCAGTTCATTTGATTTTATGAATGAAAAACTTCTGGGGCATTGAGGTCCTGTTCCAATTTATATACAAATGTTTCCATCTGCGTCTCTTTTCTACAAACATAAAAAAATCCCGAGCTTCCTTCTTGCTTTTATACTATTTTGATTTAGTTTTCCTTATAATGTTTGAGATATCCTTTCTGTAGGCCTTCTAGGGGTTGTGGGAGAACCATGCATTTAATCCACTCCCCTGAACGGAAGAATGCAGTGTTGCTATGGGAAATACGAATAACCACCTGGTACTACAGGGTGTTCCGGTGCTTTCCTGTGTAGACACACACAGTCACGGTGGGCAGCTTCCGAGGTCAGCCACTGTGTGAAGTGCCCCTCGGGGACCCACTTTCACAGATGCAAAAATGCTGGAGAAGTGAACCATTCAATGGTGGGTGGGAAGTTCAAGAGCCCACAATTCCGGATACATCTCTCATGCCCCCTGGTCAAGCCCCCAGGCCTGGCCCCCAAAGCCTGGGGTTTTGTGAGTGGGCATGGGGAGGGAACGCGGGCTTGAAGCCAGTGGAGTCGGGGGAGGCTGACGCTGGCTTTGGGGACAGGCCCTGGTGCCGGTTTGATGACTTCTACTCTGCCCACAGCTGCCTCTGGGGTCCGGCTCAGTCTAGCAGGTGTTGGGGCTCATCCTCCTCTTCTGCTTCTGATTTGTGGCCCACGTCCCTGTGTGTGATGCCCTTTCCCTTGGCCCATACACTGCCTGCTTCTCCCTTCTCTGGACGGTCACAGCATCATTCAACTGCCCCTACTTCAACCACACCTCCTGAGGGTTGCCGGCGCCCTGACCCAGGTCCGGACCCCTCTCTGAGACGGGCCACTGTGGGTCGGGGGCCTCAGGCTGGTGCCGGCAGGCCAGGGTCAGTGGGAGATCGAACGATCACATGATTTCTGAAAACAGGAAGAAAAGCTCTGGGCATCTGAGCGGGGACAGAAGGGCAGCGAGCTGGGTCCTGGCTCGCAGGCACGGAGGCGCCAGCAGTGAGCAAGAGTCCAGAAGGCTGTGTCGCAGACAGCCACGTCAGTGGCAAGGGATTCACGTTTCGTGTCTTCCTTTCCAAGCGCATGCATTCTGTTTATTTTGCTGTCATGGCACCAGCTGGGATGTCTGGTACAGCCCGAGCCCCTGGCAGCAGACCCTCCTGCCTCACTCCAGGGGGGAACCAGAGTGCATGATGGAGCGTGTGGCCAGGCCGACGTTCATGGCTTTGTGGTGGAATTTGGTTGAACTTACGTGGTTTCTTTGTCTTCCCAGTTTGCCAAGAGTTTTGCTTTGGGCTTTTGAGTAAAGAATGAGTCAGATTGTGTGTGTGTATGTGTTCATCTGTTGGGAGGAATTCTAACGGCTTTTCTGCTCCCACTCTCCAGCATCGTTGATCATATTTCTAACTTGCATTCGGACATTGACTCGACTTTTTACTCTTGTCGGGCAGCTCCGTATTGGATGAGCTAACACTTTGGAATTTCTTACTTTGTATTCTTAGGTGAGCCTGGGTTACAGTCAGTTTCTCTGTCTCCCTCCCTCTAGAGAGAGGTTTTGGCATCAGAGTTTTACCAGGCGTGTTAAATAAACCCAGAAGACTTCTGGCTTTTTCTAAGCTCTGCAATGTTGTGAATGTAACAGGAAAGGCCTCTGTGTTGAAGGCTGGCAGTAGGCAACCTTACTGAGTCTATGCCTTTTGAAGATCAGACCTTTACATATCTTTTCAAGATCTTCTTTGGATATCGTTGTATTACAATTTTCATCTTGTTAGTCAATACAGGCAACTTATAATTTCTAGAACTTGGTATATTTCATTTACATTTTCTTTTTTTAATGTTTGTTTATTTTTGAGAGAGAGGGAGAGAGAAGGGGGAGGAGGGGCAGAGAGTGAGGGAGACACAGAATCTGAAGCGGCTCCAGGCTCTGAGCTGTCAGCACAGAGCCCGACGTGGGGCTTCAACTTACGAATCATGAGATCCTGACCTGAGCCGAAGTCGGACGCTTAACTAACTGAGCCCCCCAGGCACCCCTTCATTTACATTTTCTAATTTTAGGATAAATATACTCATATACTACTTTTTTTATGCTTAGAAACAAATATCTCTGAATCGGTGAGCGTATTCTTCTGTCCATTTTAAAGTTTATTGTTAGTAAACTTGCCAGAACTTGTAACATTTTACTGATACTTTTATTAAAATTTGTTTTCATGTTTATTTTAGGGAGAGAGAGCAAGGGCACAAGCAGGGGAGGGACAGAGAGAGAGGGAGAGAGAACCTCAAGCAGGCTCTGTACTGTCAGTGCAGAGCCTGACATAGGCTCGATCTCACGACCCTGGGATCATGACCTGAGCCCAAATCAAGAGTCAGACGCTCAACCGACTGAGCCACTCCTACTCTTTCTTAATTTGTTTTTTGAGGGACACCTGTGTGGCTCAGTTGGTTAAGTGTCAGCTCAGGTCTGATCTCACTGTTTGAGTTCAAGCCCCGCGTACGGGCTCTGTGCTGACAGCTCAGAGCCTGGAGCCCACTTAAGACTGTGTCTCCCTCTCTCTCTGTCCCCCACACATACTCACACACTCTCTCTCTCTCAAAAATAAACATTAAAAAATAAATTTAAAAAAATTTTGCTTTTTCAAGTATTTTTTTCTAGAGTGTTGAGGGGAACACTTAACCTCTGTCCCGGAAGCCACGCACCAGGGGAGGTGAGGCTTTGTCAGTAATACTGTTCCACACGCTTTTGTTTAGGCTACTGTGTTTTCGGGACTGTCCTACCACCACCATAAGGCCAGGCCTCCCTAGGAAAGGCTCGACAGACTGCAGGCGGGTGAGTTTCTGCTTCGGAGGTGACGGATGGTGGTGTCACGGCAGGTGCCTCGGGATTCCCTCTGGGTCCCAGGCGCAGATAGTGTCCGTGAACGTTCTGTGGACACGTGAAGAGCCCGGGCCATTTCCGTCTTGCCGGAGATCGCTGAGCAGAAGTTTGGGAGGTTCATGGGCAGTGAACTTTCCGGGCTCCTGTTGTTTAAAAGCCGTCCTCTGTGGTGAGTGGGGCAGGGCCAGAGGTTCCTCTATTTTCTAGTCTTTTCTCTTGCTAGAACCTTGTAGAAACGTCCCCCTCCTGGCCCCTGCCACCTCGGATTACCGTAATGTTTTCATCGCCTTGTTTCATCTTGCTGCTCACAGCGTCTTCTGGCTCCAGGCGCGTTTGTGCAACTTTTATGCCATGACTTTCTTCCGTGACGGGGGTTCGATCCTTCCCCTTCCGCTCTGCTCGGGGCCACGGATGCTGGCCGGCTGCGTTTGCCCTCCTCGTGTCCTGAGCTCTTCGGACCTTCCTCGCTCTGTCCTTCTGAATCGCGTTCTGTGCAGATCCTTCCAGAATTAGCTTTTACCCACACGCTCTACTGCACACACTCTTATGTCTCCTTTTATCTGGAGCGTCGTGCTTTTAGCTTCCAAGAAGTCCCAAGTATTTCCGTCCTTCTTCCCTCCCTCCCTCCCTTCGTCTGTCAGTCTGTCTGTCTTTCTGTCTTTCATAAGCATCCTGTTCTTACTTTAGGAAGTGGTAGCCTCTCCCTTACTTCAGTGTCCGCTTGACGGTTAGTTCAGAGATTTGCTTCTCTTCCACACTTACGCTTCCCTTACGTGTTTGGAGACCTTCGGTGTTCCCGTGTTTACGCGAGGCTCTGGAGAGCTGGGTGTTCGTTGGCGGTATGTGCTCTGCACAAGCAAACGTCTCTTTCTTCGTGCAGAGCTGACGGCTGGGGCTCTGAGGAGCGGAGGGAGTGTCCTATCTTCCGGAAGTTTCTAAGAGTGCTGCGTGTTTCTCTCCAACCCTCAACCAGGATGGGAGCCTCCAGGCCACCCCGCCCCGTGTGGTTCCTCTCCCGCCTCTGCTCTGCGTCAGCCGGACGCACCGGGGCCGCGCAATGCAGGGCTGCAATCCAGGAGTCCCTGGCCCAGGGGTCACACACAGTCTGTCCTCAGGTCAGCCCCTGACGCCCCCACCTTGGGCTGCTCCAGGTCCTCGGAGGAAAGCTGCGACAGTCTGCTGACACCTGCCGTACTTCCTGTCGAGGTTTAGAGTCAACCTGCGCTTTCCGCTCAGACTTTCCCAGAAGACCTTTTAAGGGTTTGGTCCCTGGGTGGCCCTCCTTGGTTTTCTCTCCCTGCCCGGGACTCACTGATTCTCATTTGGATGCAGGGGAAATGGCAGCGTTCGTCAGCAAACCGGTCCAAACTGGAAATGGAACGAGGTTTTGTGCGTGTGTGTTTTAAGTTTATTTATTTATTTATTTTGAGAGAGAGAGAGAGTGAGCGCATGTGAGGAGGGGAGAAAGAGAGAGAGAGAGGGAGAGAGAGAATCCCAAGCAGGCTCCGCACTGCCAGTGCAGATCTCCACGTGGGGCTTGAACTCACGAACCGTGGGATTGGGACCTGAGCCGCGATCAAGAGTCTGACCCTGAACTGACTGAGCCCCCAGGCACCCTGAGGCTTTGTGTTCTTGACAGACTTCTTCTATATATGTGGCTCACCTGCCGCCGTGTTCACCTACTCCGGGTGCATGGTCCGTGGTTTTGTTGTGTTCGCAGACTTGTGCCGCCACCTCCACGCCTTAATTTTGGAGCCTTTTCACCACCCCTCCCCCTCAAATGTAGGGACTGTGATGGTTACCAGTCGCTACCTCTGCCTTCCCCAGCCCCCAGCAACCTCCAGTCGCTTTCTGTCCCTGGATTGTCCGACTCTGGACATTTCTGATGAATGGGAACCCACGACACGTGGCCTTTTGCGTCTGGCTCTCGCACTCAGGCCCAGCCGTGCCGGGGTGGACGGTGCTTCCCTCCTGATGAGACTCTGTCGCGTGGCCCGGCCACATTTTGTGTGACCTCTTCGGCTGGTGGACATTCGGGTCGTTTCCACTTTTGGTTACTGTGCGTCAGGCTGCCTCGAACGCCGTGTCCGGATTTTGCCGGCACACCTGTTCTCCGTCTTCAGGGAAGGTACTGGGAGGTGGGCCTGCTGGGTCACGTTGTGACTCTCGGGAACACGTTTGGAACTTTCTTTCTCCAGCCTGTGCCTGGGACCCAGGTTCAGACGGGGCAGAAGGACACTGCAGTGGGGCGTCCCCGAGGGCGGCTGACACTTCCCCCTGGCGCGCTCCCGGGGGACCAGGGCAGGCTGGGCCACGCTGGCTGTGACAGTGGCATAGGACCAAGTAGAAGAGGAGGGGGAGGGAGCCCCGGGCCCTCTGCTGCCATCCGCTCCCCCTGCGGTGGCCAGAGGACACAGAGCCCGGAGGCTCAGGCCGTGTGGGAGCAGGAAAGCCAGACTCTCTGCTGCCTCAGGCCCTCACTGTGTCCCTCCCTAGGGAACTGGCCGTGCTACCAGGAAGGCGGGCCAGCCTGTGTCACCTTGGCCTCTAGCTCTGGGGGTGCCTGTCCTAGGGGGCGGCCTCAGGGAGGAGCAGGGTGGCAGCCGTATGAGATGGGACAGCTCAGCCCGCTGTGCGTGCCTAGCCACCTGGCCGGCTGTCCTCCGTGCCTACTTGCTCGGTCCGTGTGCTTGGGATCCCGGACCGCGTGTCCCGTGGGGCGCCCTGGAGGGGGCCTGAGCCCCAGCCCGAGGGGCGGCGGGCAGAAGCCAAGCGGCCATTTGGGGAGGCCGGGCAGACCTCGGGGTGCGGGAAGGGCAGCCTGGGGGGCAGTACGTATGAGTCCTGCTCCCCCACCCCCCGCCCCACCACCAGAGACGTGGGCATCTTCCCACCTACCTGGGATGTGGGCCTCAGGGGCCCGGTGCAGTGGGGGTGGGGGGGTGGGGGGCCGGGGCTTAGGGAACAGCGGATGTGGGAGCATCAGACCAGGTGTCGGAATCCAGGAAATGGTCAGGAGGCAACCGGGAGGAGGCTGCACAGGGGCTGGCGTCCTCAGTCGGTGAGCACCGTACCCCCGCCGGCCGTGCCTGAGAGCCACGGTGGGGGCTTCTTCATCCTGGTGTGGGGCGGGGACAGGCCGGAGGAGAGGCTGCTGGGTGTGGGCAGCCAGCGAGCTGCAAGGGAGAGTGTGGCTCAGGCGCCCGTGGCTGCTGACGGCGTGGGGGTGGGCGTCCACTGTGTCCCACGAACCTCGGTCTTGGTTAGAGAGACAGCTTTTCTGAGATGGACCCGGGGGCCACGTGCTGGGGCCGGGGGTCCCCTAGGGCCCACGGGGGCCTGGCCTGTGGGGTTCCCAGAAGCCAACACCAAGTGTCCACCTTCACCCTGACCCTAGTGTGTCCACAGAAAGACAGGAGGTCGGCAGGAGTCAGAGGTGGCTTTATTAGGACCCAGAGGTGATGTCACTGCTGGGGTGGGGCCAGGTCTGCTGGGGGACAAGGAACACCCCAGAGCTCATGGGGCTGGTGCTGCTGGGTGCCCTTGTGCAACTGGGGTCAGGGCAGATGTGGTGAGCATCCCAGGTCTCTGAATAAGCGGCCAGGCCAGGAGGAGGGGCTCTCCTTCCCCTGGTGCTTGTGCAAGCCACAGGGGGCACAGCTGGCTTGAGGTCAGCGTCCTGCCCGGAGAGGACCCTGGGTGATGTCTAGGAAGGCTCAGCAGCAGGACTGGCCCGAGGCGGGGCCACAGCAGGCAGGGCGGGGGCACACAGGGCGGCAGAGCAGGGACACGCAGGAGGCAGGGCGGCAGCAGCTGGACCGGCAGGAGGAGGCAGGGGCGCAGCAGGCGGGCCTGCACACGGGGCGGCAGAGCAGGGACACGCAGGAGGAGGGTCTACAGCAGGGGCTAGGCTGGCAGCATGAAGAGGTTGTGCAGGGGGAGTCCTCGCAGCAGACAGAGGTGCAGCAGACGGGCTTGCAGCAGTCTTCCTGGCAGGGGGAGGAGGTGCAGCAGGACGGCTGGCAACATGAAGAGGTTGTGCAGGGGGAGTCCTCGCAGCACACAGGGGTGCAGGAGAAGAGCTTGCAGCAGACAGGCGTGCAGCAGGTGGGCCTGCACACGGGGCGGCAGAGCAGGGACACACAGCAGGAGGGTCTGTAGCAGGGGCTGGGCTGGCAGCAGGAGGGGGCTGAGCAGGGGGAGTCCTCGCAGCACACAGGGGTGCAGCAGACGGGCTTGCAGCACACAGGGGTGCAGCAGACGGGCTTGCAGCACGCAGGGGTGCAGCAGTCTCCCCGGCAGGGGGAGGAGGGGCCGCACAGGAGGGTCAGGCAGGGGGCCGGGGCGCGGCACGGGGGCTCGCAGCAGCTCTCTGGGCAGTCGTCCACCTGCCAGGGGGAGTCGGGGCAGGAGTCCGAGGCCCCGGGCAGGCAGACGCGGCTGCCATAGCTCAGGTCGCTGGAGCAGACGGACAGGGTGGACGCGGCCATGGCGGGGGCGGTGGGTTGGAGGAGGGAGTGGGTGTGAGTGTGTGTGCGAGTGTGTGTGTGTGAGTGTGTGAGGAGCTCCGGCTGTCTGTCGGCTTTTATACCTCTCAGGTGTGTGTTGTCCCAGCCGACGGCTCACATGTCTCCTTCCTTGTTGGTGTTTTGGGCTGTGAGGACTGTCATTAGGGCCTATTCTGTTGTCGTGTCATGATCTTGCCTCAGCTTGTAAACCTAGGACAGCGCTCGTCAGGGCTGGTTGTCCCTGGCATGAGCCTGGTTCCCCTGGGACACGTGCAGGGAAGGCATAGCCTCTCTGCGGCTGACTCCGCGGCTCCCACCTGGCCGGTCATGTGCCGGGGCCCCTGGTGATGGTTCTGGGCTCATGTGCTGTGCTCCTGTGGACCCAGCCTGGACCTGATCTGGAGCAGCTGGCCTGGCCCATGATTGGGAGAAAAGAGGACAGAGGTGCGTGTTGTAGGGCACGGGCAATGTGGGACTGACCCTTCTGAGTGGGCTTATAACTTCTGTGGTCCCGATGTCAGCCATGGCCGGCAAGGAGGGGGACGTCCTCAGACAGGACTGGACCTCCCTTCCCCAAGGAGGAACTGGAATGTCCCAGGAGGCCTACACTCCCTAGGTCCTTAGGAGGAGCAGATTCAGGGACTGACCTTTGGTTCCGAAATCTCGTTCCCCCGAGCCTGTGGTCAGTGGTCCTGGCAGAGGCAGGTCCCCGCTTGGGGCCTGAGGGTGGGGTGAGATTTAATCTGGAGGAGTGGGCGTGGAGCAAGGGCGATATGGGGACCGTCCATCCAGGACCCTCCATCAGTGCTGTATTTCAAAATTCAAAGGGAATCTTTTTGGAATACAAATCAAGGATGTTGAACTATAAAAAATGTTGACAATGTGCCTGATGGATGAAGGTCAATGAAATTGATAAAGTCCTCACAATGAAAGGAGAGGGTACAAAAGAGTCACACACAACGTTCAAGACATTCAGATTTCCACTAAGCACATGGCAACTACTTCAGTTTAGTAATAATCAGATGTTCTCAAAGTAAAACAAAATGTCCTACCTGTGAGCTCAACAAGATTTACAACGTTGATCACTTCCAGTGCTGCTGAGTGTGGGGGCTCACTCCCAGAAGCCCCTAGCAGGCATGATTTTTACAAACAGAACCCATAATATATAAAATTTATGATCGTATCCATTTTATTTTATTTTTTAAATTTTTTTTAATGTTTTTTATTTTATTTTTGAGACAGAGAGAGACAGAGCATGAATGGGGGAGGGTCAGAGAGAGGGAGACACAGAATCCGAAACAGGCTCCAGGCTCCGAGCTGTCAGCACAGAGCCCGACGCGGGGCTCAAACCCACGGACCGCGAAATCGTGACCTGAGCCGAAGTCGGACGCTCAACCGACTGAGCCACCCGGGCACCCTAGATCATATCCATTTTAAAGTGCACAAGTCAGTGGCATTTACAGGAGTCACAATGTTGTGCAACCCCAACCACCCTCTACTTCCAGAACATTCTCATCAATCCAGAAAGAAATCCCGCACTATCTCGGAGCCCCCCTCCCAGCCCCCGTCCGTCACTAATCTGCTCTTGTCTCTATGGCTTTGCCTGTCCCACACATTCCACAAACAAGGAATCCCGCAGCACGTGGCCTCTTGTGTCCGGCTACTTTCACTGAAAATCATGTTCTCCAGGTTCGTCCGCGTTGTAGCAGGTGTCCCTGCTCCGCTCCTGTTCATGGCTGAGTAATATTCCACCAACCGGGGAGACCACATTGTACTTACCCGTTCGTCAGTCAGTGGACATTTGGTCGTTTCCACCTCTTGGCTGTCGTGAACAGTGATGCCGTGGACATTTTTGTGCAAGTTTTTGTTGGAATAGCTCTTTTCGGTTCTCTTGGGCGTATATACCCAGCAGTGGGATTGCTGGGGCAGATGGTCACTCTGTGTCTACCTTTCGACGAACCGCCAGACCACTTTCCACCGCAGCCGCGCCATTTTACATTCCCAGCAGTGAGGTGCGAGGCCCCAGTTCCTCCGCGGGCTCCCCAACACCGGTTCCATTGTGTTCGGCATGAAAAACATTGGAGCCATCCTAGTGGGCGTGAAGTGGCATCTTCTTGTGGTTTGGACGCGCATTTCCCCGATGACCAATGACACGGGCTTCCTTTTGAGTGCTTGTTGGCCATTTGAATATCTTCTGTGGAGAAATATCTAGTGCTTTGCCCATTTTTAATTGGGTTATCTATCGTTTTATTGTTGAGTTATAAGAGTTTGTTATGTATTCTGGATATTAAACCCTTATCAGAATTATGATTTGCAAATATTTTCCCTCATTTTCAGGCTGGCTTTCACTCTCTTGATAGTGTCCTTCAATGTACAAAACTTTAACTTTTGATGAAATCCAATCTATCTATGTGTTCATTTGTTTGGTGTCATAACCCAAAAAACCATTGCCAAATCTAAGGTCATGCAGATTTACCCCTATGTTTCCTTCCAAGAGTTTCATGATGTCAGCTCTTATATTTAGGTCTTTGATGCTTGAGTTACTTTTTATATATGGTGTGAGGTAGGGTTCAACTTTATTCTTTTGCATGTGGATGTCCAGTTGTCCCAGCACCATTTGAAGAGACTATTCTTTCCCCACTAAATGATACTGATACCCTTGTTCAAAATAAATTGACCATAGAAATCCATTTATTTCTAGACTTTCAATTTTATTCCATTAACCTATATATATGTAAATCATTATGCCAGTACCACTGTTTTGATTACCGTAGCTTTGTAGTAAGTTTTATTTCTCCTTTCTAATTTGGATATATTTTATCTTGTTTTCTTACTGAACTGTTCTGGCTAGAACTTCCAGTACAGTATTGAATAGAAGTGGTGAAAGTGGGCCTCCTTGCCTGTTCCTGGCTTAGGGGACGGCTTTCAGTCTTTTGCCATGGTGGCTGATGTTTGCTGTGGGTTTTTCATCTGCCCTCTTATTATTTTGAGGAAGTTATTTTCTCACAGTCTGTTGAGGGTTTTATTATGAGAGGGTGTTGCCTCTTGTCAAATGCTTTTTCTGTATCAGTTGAGATGATCGACTAATGTCGTTTTGCTAATGTCGTGCATTACTCTGGTTTTCATGCGTTGCATCACTCTTGCGTTCCTGGGATAAACCCACTTGGTTATGGTGTATGATTCTCTTAAAATGCTGCCAGATTTTGTTTGATTGTATTTTGTGGAAGTTTTTAAAATCTTTATCTGTAAAGATTATTGATCTGTAGGTTTATTTTGTTGTCTTTGTCTGGCTTTGATATCAGGACCTCACAGAATGATTTAGAAAGTGTTCCCTCATTTTCCGTTTTTTGGAGGAATTTGAGAAAGTTTAGTGTTAATTGTTTTATAACTGTTTAGCACAACTCATCACGAAATCATCTGGTCCTGGGCTTTACTTTTAGGGGAGGTTTTCAATGACAGTGTTATCTTGTTACTTGTTTTATGTCTGTTCCAGTTTGCCTATTTCTTCTTAAGTCAGTTCACTCACTTGAGATTCAAAGATACAAATACATTGAAAAGAAAGGATGGAAAAAGATATTTCATGCAAATAGTAACCAAAAGAGAGCTAGATGGCTATAATAAAATCAGACAAAATATACTTTCAGTCAAATATTGTTGTAAGAGACAAAAGGACATCAAATATTGATAGGGGCACCTGGGTGGCTCAGTCGGTTAAGCATCCAACTTCAGCTCTGGTCATGATCTCACAGTTCATGGGTTCAAGCCCCACATTGGGCTCTGTGCTGGCAGCTTGGAGCCTGGATCCTGCTTCAGATTTTGTGTCTCCCTCTCTCTCTGCCCCTCCCCAGCTTATACTCTGTCTCTGTTTCTCAAAAATAAATAAAGCATTAAAAAATATTGATAGAAGTGTCAATATATCAAGAAGATATGACAATTATAAACACATATTCACCCGGTAGCAGGCCCCTAAAATATACGAAGCAAAAATTACAGAATTGAAGAAATAGTTTCAGTTCTACAACAATAGTTGGAGACTTCAGTAAGTCATATCCACTAATTAAAAAAATGACATAATAGAACAACTAGATCAAAGATCAATAATGAAACGAAGGCTATAAACCAACTAAATCCATGACATATACAAGACATTTAACTCAACAACAGCAGAATGCATGTTCTTCTCCAGTGCCCATGGAACATTTTCCAGATTAGACCATATGTTAGGACACAGAACAAATCTTAGTAAATTTTAAAAGACTGAAATCATACAAAGCATCTTCTCTGACCACAGTGAAAAGAAACCAATAACAGAAGAAAGATAGGAAAATTCACAAATATATGGAAATTAAACAACACACAGGGAAACAATTAATGGGTCAAAGAAGAAATCACAGGAGAAGTTAGAACATACATTGGGATGAAAACACAATAAACCGGTACTTACAGGATGCAGCAGAAACAGTGCTCAGAGGCAGATTCATAGCCATCAACACTTAATTTAAAAAGAAGAAACATTTAAATCCATAACCTGACTTTACATCTTAAGGAACTAGAAAAAGAAGAGCAGACTAAACCCAAAGCTGGCAGAGGAAGGAAACAAAGCACAGATTAATGACATAGAGGGGTAGGAAAACCACAGAAAGAATCCATGAACCCAAAAGTTGGTTCTTTGAAAAGATCAACAGAATGAACAAACCTTTAGTTAGACTAAGAAAAAAAGAGAGAAGACTCAGATTAAAGAAAAATGGGGACATCACTGCTGACCTTACAAAAAGAAGAGTACGGTGAACCACTCGACACCAAGGAATCAGATGCAACACACAAACCCTTATAAACACACCCACTACCCAGTCCGACACCCTTGCTAGAGTTCTTCATCCCTAACTATGTCTCCAAGTTTAGTGCCTTTTTATTTCAGCCCAAATGGTCATTTCTTGTGGGGCAGATATATCCACTAATAATGAGCTCTTTTAACTTTCATTTACCTGGAAGTGTCTTAATCTGTCCTTCATTTGGAAAGTGTATGTCTAACATGGACTTCTTGGTTGGTGGTCTTTTCGGGACTTTAAACACATCATCCCACTGCCGCCTCGCCTCGCATTTCTGATGAGGAATTGGCTATTATTATTCCCACTTGCTGCTTTTAAGATTCTCTTTGCCTTTGCCTTTGGATAGTTTGGTGATAATGCATCTTGGTGTGGATGTCTCTGAATTTATTCTACTTGGAGTCGTTTGAGCTTCCTGTATGTGTAGCTTCCTATGTTTCTTTAAATTTGGGAAGGTTTTGGCCATTATTTCTTCAGAATTTTTCCTGCTCCTTTCTCTCTCTTCTTTCTTTTGGAGATTCCTGTCAAGTGTATGTTGGTCTACTTGAAGGTGTCCCCACAGATCTTGTAGTCTCTGTTCATTTATCTTTATTCCTTTTCCCCATCTACTCCTCATACAGGAGTATTTCAACTGGACTGTCTTCATATTTACTAATCCTTTCTTCTCCTGATCACATGTGTAACTGAGCCCTGCTGGTGAAGCTATTGGTTCAGTTATTGTGACTCATTCAATGACCCTAGAATTTCTTTTTGGTTCCTTTTTATACTTCTGTCTCTTTATTGACATTCTAAGTTTGATGAACATTATTCTCTTGGTTTCTCTTAGTTCTTTGTCCACGGTTTTCTTGAACTCCTAGAGTATATTAAGAGTTTATTTAAAGGCTTTGTCCAAAAAGTTCAATCCCTGGGGTTTTTCAGGGACATTTTCTGCTAATTGCTTTTTTCCCCTGTGAATGAGCCATCCTTTCTTCCTTCTTTGCACACTTCATAGTTTTTGTTGAAAACCAGAGATTTCCAATATTATAATGTAATCATTCCAGATATCAGATTCTCTCCTTCCCTATAGTTTGTTGTTGCTGATTGTTGTGACCTGTCATTGTGTTTTGTTTAGTGAACCTTCTAAACTATTTTTGTAACAACTATACTCTTTGTCAGGTGTGGTCACTGTTCCATTAGGTTAGTGGTCAGATAGTGGTTTGGCACAGAGTTCTTTGAACACCCCTGGAACCAAACAGTATTTGTGTCCAGACTTTGTGGCTGGGCTCTGCTTGTGTGTTGGGCCATGCCCACAACCCTGGGCTGGGCGTTTACAGCTCTTCACCTCCACTTCCTGCCTTTCAGAGCGGGATGTGCAGCCAGCAGTGAGTGCGTGGGGCCTTCTCAGGTCCTTTGTGAGCACGGGCCCCTCGTGGGCATGGGTGGGGTCTTCTGGACTTGCGGCCATCTGTAGAAGCATTGAAAGCCCTATTCCCCCAAGAATTTCATTCTTCAGGCTTTCTGTCCTCGGTGTTTTGGGGTGTCTTCTGTTTGCCACAACTGATACCCTTTCCCCAGGCGGCAAGGGGTTAAGTTGACAGACACTCTATGTAGCTCCTTCTCTGCCTTGAAAGAGTTCCGAGTTAGGAGAAAGAAAGCCAAGCCTTTGGTGTGGGCGCCTCCAGAGGCCACTGCACAGACAACCACCCTTCTGGTAGAACAGGGGAACGGGCCCGCTCTCTCCCTCCAGCACCAGGCCCCTCACCGGGACCAAGTCCGCCAGGCTGCAGTCGCTTTTGTCTTGATGAAGCATTCCCTTGGTTGTTGTAAACCTTCGGCCATTTCCCACAACTCAGATGAAACTGACTCCCACAGCTTTGCCAGTTTCTTCAGTGTCTGGGGCTGGGGAGCGGGCCCTTAGAGTTCCCTATTCCCGGTCTTTTCTGACATCACTCTCAGTAGGCACACTTTTCAAAAGTCCTTTAGAGGGCACCTGTTGGCATCTCTCAGGATTTAAAATTGGCAAACGCTCTGACCTGGAAGTCACTTTGGAACTTAGGTGTGGTGAAAACGCACGCCAGTGCACACAGGCAAGTGGTGAGGACCTCACAGTGCGCTGTTTGTGATAATCAAAAGGAGAGAGACTTTAGATGCCCGTTCTCCTGTTTCTGCAAAAATAACAGACTCTTTTGAGAGAGAGAGAGAGAGAGAGAGAGCAGGAGAGAGGGGCAGAGGCAGAGAGAGAATCCCAAGCAGTCTCCACGCTCAGTGTGGAGCCTGATGTGGGGCTTGATCCCACAGCCCTGAGATCATGACCTGAGTGGAAATCCAGAGTCGGATGCCCAACCAACTGAGCCCCAGAGGCGCCCCTGTTTCTGCATAAATAAAATGGCATATCCACACTTTGGGAGGCTATATGTCTAGGCAAAAAGGAATAGTGAGAAGGTATTATTCTCTATCAAGTTAGCAAAGATAGAAAAACGTGGGCTCCCCCCTCCCCTGTGGGACAGCCCGTACCTGTGCCCACCCCCTGTGGGACGGAGCTGCTTCTACCCACGGCGGGTGGTGGTGTCTTTGTTCCCAGCCCAGGTGGTGCCCACAGATTTCCCCAAGAGCAAATCTTCATACCTGTGATGGCGGCCGGACAGCAGAGCGATGGCCCGAGGTAGACACGGCTGCCGAGTGTCACGTGCAAGAGCCCTCGGCCCCCCAGAGGTGGCGATCTGAGCCCCAGAGAAGAGTGGCAGAGGCCCTTGGGCGCTGGCTGGTGGCCACGTGCTTCCCCTGAGCCCCCATTCCCAGATGAGCCGTGGGTCTCTTCGTCAGCAGAACAGCCACAGGAAGCAGAGGGAGAGGGTGTCAGACATGTGAGGATTCGCTGGGGGTTATTCTTCAGACGGGCAGTTGCATGGCCTGCCTGACCCCGGGGTTGTGTGGGGCTGAGGGGGTCAGCTCCTCGCCTGTCAGGCCCCGAATGCCCAGGAGGGTCCATGGTGTCTGCCTTTCAGGGCATCCTGGGGACACTTTGGGGGCATTTTCTGGGGGGGCTGCAGGTGTGGCTGGCTCAGGCCTGGAAGGAGTTCACGGTGATGGATCCACTGGCTGTGAAAGGGAAAGGCTGGCGTGGCTTCTTCCTGAGTCGAGAGTGGCCTTGGGGGCTCAGCAGTAAGCAGGGTCCTACAAGTGGCGGCTTAAGTGACATGGGCAGGACCCCGAGGGGAAGCTCATGGGCGCGTGGCCGGCTGGGCTGCAGGAGCTCCCACGACCCCGGGGAGAGGGCGGTGAGCAGGGACACAGCCCAAGGTCTTGGGGGGAGCTGGCTGGCAGCCTGTGGAGCCGCTGGTGTGGCACGTGGGGGCTGGGGGCTGGAGGGAGGTCAGCGTGGAGGTCGGGGCTGGTCTGGAGGCCACTTCCTTGGGCGGCCCTTAAATGGCGTCATGGCAGCCAGCCACACTGTCTCTGCTGTGTTTTCCCAACTTTGTCCCGGGAGCATCTCTCTGTGGGACTCTCCTCTGGCTGTTATGAACATGTCTGCTTGGAGACCGGTTCTCCAAGTAGGAGAGCTCTTCTGGCTTTGGATAGAAGCCGCAGGCTTCTAGAGCGTTCTGTGCCTACTACGCGGAGAGCCTCAAGTTTAGCCACGGCTCAGGGGGTGGGTCAGAAACTGCCCTCAGCAGTACCTTCGGGCCTGGCCCCAGTTCCAGGGGACCCTGCTCAGCTCCCCTCCAGCTGTGTCAACCCCCTGCCTCCGGGGTGAGGGGTCCCGGGGCCAGTAGCAGTGTCTGGCCAGAGCCAGTGACCCCCTTCTAGACCACGCTCACTTCAGTGCCAACCCCCCAGATGCCCACCCAGGTGTCCCCAGGCCTGCCAAGGGCACACATGGGTCCTTCCATGGTGTGCCCAGGGTGCACTCCCCAAGGCCCCAGGGGCCCGAGGGCTGGTGGACGGGGCTTGTGAGGAGCAGTGCGGGGCTGGGAAGAGGAGGGCAAGGCTGCGTTTGCACCCTCACCCAGGGCCCTGACCCTGAGTGTGGGAGCAGTCTGGTCTGTTTCGGGCTGTTGGGCATATGCTTCTCAGTCCCCCTCTGCCAGCGGGGCCCCCGACACTCTGTTTAGCCTGTAGCCTTCTGGTACCTTCCCAGCCACCATGACCACTCTTTGTCTCAGGACTGTCCCAGCTGCAGCACAAAGCACATGACAGAGGCCACCTGGTGGTCGGTGGGGACAGCCACCCCTGTTCAGGTGTGGGCCAGGCTTGGACCCGCCATGGCAGCCAGGAACTGCCCCGTGGGCAAAGACTGGCAGGTGCCCTCGGGTGATCGGAGAGCGGGCCCTATGACAGCCGGTGGCAGGGTGGCCCTTTCGGCGTGCACCATCCACACCACTTGGGCCACGTCACTCAGACCCAGAATCCCATGTCTCCCGTGACGTGTAAACGTGCAGACATCATCCTGGGGCCAAGAGACGCTTCTGTCCCAGAAAAGGAGTTCTGCCGCAGGGCAAAGTTCACGTCTACGAAGTTCTCCCACAAAGGCAGCAGCCGGAGCACCGCCTGGACGGGGCTGGCCGTCCCGTGTGTGGCCTCAGCTTCCTCGTCGTGAGGGGCGTGAAGGGGTCTGAGAGCAGGGACCACAGTGAGATTAGCTCCCGAGGCCTCCTGGTGCCTACAGCTGTGAGGCCCGGAGAAGGGCTGGGCCAGGCCACTGCTTCTTGGAATGGCAGGTGGGCTCAGAGCGTTCAAGACCGTGCGCCTTGCGGAAGCGACAGGAGAGCCCAGAGGGCCCGGGCAGGAGATGCTTACCAGACGGGATCAGCAAACTGGGGCATGGGAGTTTATTAGCACAGCTGCGAGGGGTCTACACGGCTGGATGGACGGAGGCAAGGGGCCTGAGCCAGAAGCACACGGTCGGTGTGGACACATACTGGAAGGGTCTTCACCAGCTGGGCTGGCACGGCTCCAGAGACTGGAGAGAAGCCCGCAGAATCGCAGGTCACGTGTGCAAACCACTCAGGACAAGTGTTCCTAGGGTGGGGGCAGGGGCCGGGGCGGGACAGTCCCGGCCACCGTGGTGGTGACCTCGCTACATATCCCCGCCCTTGTCAGCAGGTGCCCTCACGTGCGGCCAATGTCACCCAGAGGTCAGAGCGGACTGTCACCTACAGCACTCGGTACATCGTGGCCTGACGGGGTCCTCAGTTCACAGGGAGGGCCCTGCACCATGACTCCGTGTCCCTCATAGCCCCCCGGGCGGAGCCCAGCCTACCAGATGGTGGCCCCAGAGTCTGGCCCGGGACCGCCTGGGGGTCCTGCCACCCACCCTCATACTTTGTTTCAAACCTAGTCGATTTCCATGAGAGGCTGGAGCACTGCCTGCCCCGCTCCGTCACCTTTCTGCTAAATGGGTAGAGCCCGCGGGAGGACCACAGGGCGACCCCAGGCCCGTAGAGGCTGTGAGCCTGGAGCCCCCAGGCCTGCTTGTCTGGGCCCGGTTTGCCCGGATGGGGCAGTGGGTGGAAACGGGCCAGGCCACGACCCGTGGGCAGGTGACCAGCCTGGGAAGCCCTGGGCACCGGGCCCACCGGCACGGAGCTTCCTGGGCCAGGGCGTGAGTCCCACCCGTGGCCCTGCCCACACGAGGTAGGCCCGCCTCTGGGACTGCTCAGTCCCTCGTTCCTAGAAATGTTTGTGGCTGGAAGAGACCGTGTCTGGGCCAAACCCCGGGGTCCCCGCACCCCCATGAGGGTCACATGAAAGGAAGCAGATCAGCTGGCAAAGTGAGTTTATTGGGGTACCCAAGGAGGTACTGACAGGTTAGGAGTCGAGGTCAAGTGACCTGAGCAGAGAAAGGGGGAGGGAAGGACAGGTGACCCAGAACAGGTGCAGGTGCCCCCTGGGAGCAGAAGCTCCAGGAAGCCGCGGGGTCAGCGTTCCTGGGAGGCAGGAGGTCAAGGTCAGGTCAGGAGAGTGGACACATGGAGGACCCCGTCCTGGGTGGGGGCAGCCACCTAACACAGGTCAGGACTGACTGAGGGGTGGCCGGGAGGACCACAGTCACCAGGTGGGACCTGAGCCCAGCTGGCCCTGGGGGGACGTGCCCATCAGCAGCAGGACTGGCCCGAGGCGGGGCCGAAGCAGGCAGGGCGGGCGCACGCGGGGCGGCAGAGCAGGGACACGCAGGAGGCCGGGTGGCAGCAGCTGGGCCGGCAGAGGGAGGCCGGGGTGCAGCAGGAGGAGGCAGGGGCACAGCAGGCGGGCCTGCACACGGGGCGGCAGAGCAGGGACACGCAGGAGGAGGGTCTGCAGCAGGGGCTGGGCTGGCAGCAGGAGGGGGCTGAGCAGGGGGAGTCTTCGCAGCAGACAGAGGTGCAGCAGACGGGCTTGCAGCACACAGGGGTGCAGCAGACGGGCTTGCAGCACACAGGGGTGCAGCAGGCGGGCTTGCAGCACACAGGGGTGCAGCAGTCTTCCTGGCAGGGGGAGGAGGTGCAGCACGCGGGCTGGCAGCATGAAGAGGTTGTGCAGGGGGAGTCCTCGCAGCACACAGGGGTGCAGCAGACAGGCTTGCAGCACACAGGGGTGCAGCAGGCGGGTCTGCACACGGGACGGCAGAGCAGGGACACGCAGGAGGAGGGTCTGCAGCAGGGGCTGGGCTGGCAGCAGGAGGGGCCTGAGCAGGGGGAGTCCTCGCAGCACACAGGGGTGCAGCAGACGGGCTTGCAGCACACAGGGGTGCAGCAGACGGGCTTGCAGCACACAGGGGTGCAGCAGTTTTCCTGGCAGGGGGAGGAGGTGCAGCACGCGGGCTGGCAGCATGAAGAGGTTGTGCAGGGGGAGTCCTCACAGCAGACAGGGGTGCAGCAGACAGGCTTGCAGCACACAGGGGTGCAGCAGGCGGGTCTGCACACGGGACGGCAGAGCAGGGACACGCAGGAGGAGGGTCTGCAGCAGGGGCTGGGCTGGCAGCAGGAGGGGCCTGAGCAGGGGGAGTCCTCGCAGCACACAGGGGTGCAGCAGACAGGCTTGCAGCAGACAGGGGTGCAGCAGACGGGCTTGCAGCAGACAGGGGTGCAGCAGACGGGCTTGCAGCACACAGGGGTGCAGCTGTCTCCCTGGCAGGGGGAGGAGAGGCCGCAGGCCGGCCGGCAGCAGGAGCCGGTGCGGGCCGACTGGCAGGGGCCGCACAGGAGGGTCAGGCAGGGGGCCGGGGCATAGCACGGGGGCTCGCAGCAGCTCTCCTGGCAACTGTCCACCTGCCAGGAGGATCCAGTGCAAGCACTGGGTGAGCAGACGCGGCTGCCACGGCTCAGGTCGCTGGAGCAGACGGACAGGGTGGCCGCGGCAATAACACAAGTCCTAGAGCAGCAGGGGTCAGCCATGCTGGAGTTTTGTGCCGGGAGCGGAGCTGGACGGGGGTGTGTGTGGCAGGTGCGAGGGCGAGGTGCTCCGGGCCAAGGGCTTTTATATCCCTCCCTGGGGTGCCGTGCGTCGCCGGAGTCTCGACCGGACTTCCTTTTCCTTGTTATTGCCGGCGTGTCTGCTGACGATGCTGATTGGTTTACCTCCTGCGAGGTGTTTGCGGCACCATCTCCAAGACCCTGCGTGTGTCTGGTGGTGGCTCGTGTCCAGAAAGCAAAGCCTGGGATGCAGAGGTTCCGTTGGCTGAAAGGCCGGTGGTTGGGTGTGTCCACTCCAGTTTTGCTTGTGTGTATTTGGTGTGAATTCCGGTCTCTGCAGGTGCTCCGCACGTGGCCCAGACCCTCCTCGCTGAACGAGGCTGTGTTGGCCGGAGGGGTGTCCCCTTGCCGGCTCCACCTGCAGACTCTGGCAGGTGCGCCCAGCCCTGCCGATTGCGTGTGACCCCCGAGGTCCGTTCCAGACCCTGTTCTTAATTCCCTGCTTATCTCAGTTACCTAACGATGTGCGTTATTCTGTTCTCTCCCGAGTTTGCAGTTTCATTATTTTCTTTTAACTTTTGACTTTTTTCCAGTTTTTATGTTTATCACCTGGTGCTCATCACAAGTGCCCTCCTTGATCCCCATCACCTGTTTCCCCCATCCCCCCACCCACCTCCCCTCAGTTCTCTGTAGTTAAGGGTCTGTTTCTTGGTTTGCCTCTCTCTCTCTTTTTTCCCCTTTACTCATTTGTTTCAGTTTTTAAATTCTGCATGTGAGTAAAACCGTATGGTATTTGTCTTTGACTAATTTTACTTAGCATAATACTCTCTAGTTCCATCCAGGTCTTTATAAGATTTCAGTTTTTTCAAAGGCTGAGTAATATTCCGTTATATGCATATATCTATCTGTCTATCTCTGTATCTACACACACACACACACACACACACACACACACACACACACGCCCCTTCTTGATCCATTCATCAGTCGATGGAAGTTTGGGCTCTTTCCAAAATTTGCTGTTGTAAGTAATGCTACTATAACCTTTGGGGTGCATGTACCCCTTCAAATCAGTATTTTTGTATCCTTTGAATAAATACCTAGTAGTGCAATTGCTGGGTCATAGGGTAGTTCTATCTTTAACTTTTTGAGGAACCCCCACACTGTTTTCCAGAGCGGCTGCACCACTTTGCATCCCCCCCAACAGTATAAGAGGGTCCCCCCCTTTTCCACATCCTTACCAACATCTGTTGTTCCCTGAGCTGTGAACGATAGGCATTCTGACAGGTATAAGGTGGTATCTCATTGTGGTTTTGATTTGCATTTCCCTGATGATGAGTGATGTGAGCATTTTTTCCTGTGTCGGTTGGCCATCTGGATGTCTTCTTTGGAGAAGTGTCTATTCATGTCTTTTGCCCATTTCTTCACTGGATTACTTGTTTTTTGGGTGTTGAGTTTGAGAAGTTCTTTATAGATTTTGGATACTAACCCTTTATCAGATATATGATTTGCAAATACCTTCTCCTATTCTGTAGGTTGCCTTTTAGTTTTGTTGGTTGTTTCCTTCTCTCTGCAGAAGCTTTTTATTTTCATGTAGTCCCAGGAGTTAGTTTATTTTTGCTTTTGTTTCCCCTGCCTTGGGGAATAAATATAGAAAAATGTTGTTATGGTGGATGTAAGAGCAATCACTGCCTGTGTTCTCTTCCAGGATTTTTATGGTTTCAGGTCTCATATTTAGGTCTTTATTTTGAGTTAATTTTTGTGCATGGTGTAAGAAAGTGGTCCGGTTTCGTTCTTTTGCACATTGTCGTCCGATTTTCCCAACACCATTTGTTGAAGAGACTGTCTTTTTCCCTTTGGATATCCTCCCTTGTTTTGTCGAAGATTAATTAACCATATAACTCTAGGTTTATTTCTGGAATTTTCTATTCTGTCCTATTGATCTATTTGTCTATTTTTGTGCCAGTACCATACTCTCTTGATGACTACGGCTTTGTAATATAACTTGAACTCTAGAATTATTATGCCTCCAGCTTCGCTTTGCTTTTTCAAGGTTGCTTTGGCTATTCAGGATCTTTTGGGGTTCCATACAAATTTTAGGACTGTTTGTTCTAGTTCTGGGAAAAATGCTGTTCGTATTCTGATAAGGATTTCATTACATGTGTAGATTGTTTTGGGTAGTATAGACACTTTAACAATATTTGGTTTTTCAACCCATGAGCATGGAATCTCTTTCCATTTCTTTGTGTCCTCTTCAGTTCCTTTCATCAGTGTTCTGTAGTTTTCAGAGTATAGGTCTTTACCCCTTTGGTTAGGTTTATTCTTAGGTATCTTATTATTTTTGGTTCAATTGTAAATGGGATTTTTTTCTTAATTTCTCTGTCGACTTCTTCATTATCGGTGTGTAGAAATGCGACAGCTTTCTGTACATTGATTTTGTATCCTGTGACTTTACTGAATTTATTTATCAGCTCTAGCAGTTTTTTTGGTAGAGTGTTTCGGGTTTCTTATCTATCGTATCATGTCATCTGCAAACGGTGAAAGTTTGACTTTCTTCTTACTCACTTGGATGCCTTTGTTGTTGCTGTCTGTTGCTAAGACTTCTAGTACTATGTTGAATACAGTGGTGGGAGTGGACATCCCTGTCTTGTTTCAGACCTTAGGGGAAAGGCTGTCAGGATGATGTTAGCTGTGAGGTTTTTATATATTGCCTTTGTTTTATTGAGGTATGTTTCCTCTAAATCTACTTTGTTGAGGTTTTTTATCATGAATGGATGTTGTACTTTGTCAAATGTTTTTTCTGCATCTATTGAAATGATCATATGGTTCTTATCCTTCTTTTATTAATGTGGTATATCACATCAATTGCTTTGCAAATATTGAACCATTCTTTATATTGAATAAATCCCAATTGATTGTGGTGAATAAGTCTTTTTAAAGTATTGTTGGATTCAGTTTGCTAATATTTTGTTGAGGATTTTGCATCTGTGTTGATCAGGGACATTGGCCTGTAGTTGTGTGTGTGTGTGTGTGTGTGTGTGTGTGTGTGTGTGTGTGATTTCTTTATGTGGTTTTGGTATCAGGGTAATGCTGGCCTCATAGAATGAATTTGGAAGTTTTTCTTCCTTTACTAGTTTTTGGAATAGTTTGAGAAGAATAGGTATTAACTCTCCTTTAAATGTTTGATAGAATTCCCCTGTGAAGCCATCTGGCCCTGGACATTTTTTGTTGTTGGGATTTTCTTGATTATGGATTCAAATTCTTTGCTGGTAATTGGTCTGTTCAAATTTTCTATTTCTTGCTGTTTCAGTTTTGGTAGGTTATGTGTTTCTAGGAATTTATCCTTCTCGGTTGTTAATTTGTTAGTGTATAGTTTTTTATAATGTTCTCTTATGATTATTTGTATATCTGTGGGGTTTATTGTTATTTCTTTTCTCTCATTTGTAATTTTATTTTTGGGTGTCCTTTCTCTTTTTGTCTTGATTATTCTGGCTAGAGGTTTATGAATTTTATTGAATTTTTTTTTTTCAAATAACTAGCTCTTGGTTTCATTGATCTGTTTTACTGTTTGTTTTATTGTTGTTTGTTTGTTTTAGTTTCTATATCATTAATTTCTGCTCTGATCTTTATTATTTCCCATCTTCTTTTCGTTTTAGGCTTTATTTGCTGTTCCGTTTTTAGATCCTTGAGGTATAAGGTTAGATTGTATATTTGAGTCTTTTCTTGCTTCTTGAGGTAGAGCTGTATTGCTATAGACGTCTTTCTTAGAACTGCCTTTGCTGCATCCCAAAGGTTTTGGACCCACTTGTTTTCATTTTCACTTGTTTCTATGTATTTTTTAAAAATTTCTTTAATGTTCTGGTTGACCCATTCATTCTTTAGTAGGATGTTCCCTAACCTCCATGTATTCGTGTTCTTTCCAGAGTTTTTCTTGTGGTTGACTTCAAGTTTCATAGTGTTGTGGTCAGAAAAGGTGCATGGTATGACTCCAGTCTCTTTAGATTTGTTGAGGCTTGATTTTGACCTGATATATGATTTATTCTGTAGAATGTTCCACATGCCCTTGAAAAGAATGTTTATTCTGCTGCTTTAGAATGGAATCTTCTGAATATAGCTGTTAAATCCAGCGTGTCATTCAAAGCCACTGTTCCTTGTTGATTTTCTGCTTAGATGATCTGTCCATTGTTGTAAGTGGGGTGTTAAAGCCCTTTACTATTGTATTTTTATAAATTAGTTTCTTTGTGTTTGTTATTAACAAATTAGTTTCTTTGTGTTTATATATTTGGGTGCTTCTCTGTTGGGTGTGTAAGTGTTTACAGTTGTTATATCTTCTTGTTGGATTGTCCCCTTTATTATTATATTGTGTCCTTCTTTGCCTCCTGCTACAATCTTTGTTTTTAAATCTAGTTTGTCCTATATAAGTGTGGCTACTCCAGCTTTCTTTTGACCTCCATTTATACGATAAATGTTTCTCCATCTCCTCACTTTCAATTAGCAGGTGTCTTTAGGTCTAAAATGAGCCTCCTGTAGGCAGAATATAGATGGGTCTTGTTTTTTTTCTTTAATCTATTCTGTCACCCTCTGTATTTTGATTGAAGAGTTTAGTCCATTTACATTCAAAGTAATTAATTGATAGATATGTATTTATTGCCATTTTATTGTTTTGTGGTTGTCTCTGAAGATTTTCTCTGATCCCTTTTTGTCTTTCTTTCATGGTTGAGACTTGCTGGTTTTCTTTAGTGATGTATTTGGAATTCTCTTTATTCTTTGCATATTTATTAGTAGGTTTTGACATATGGTTACCATTAGGTTTGTATATAACCTCTTCTGCATATAGCAGTTCATCTTAAGTTGATGTTCATTTAATTTTGAACCCATTCTTCTTCTTCTTCTTCTTCTTCTTCTTCTTCTTCTTCTTCTTCTTCTTTTAATTTTTGAGAGAGAGAGAGAGAGAGAGAGAGAGAGAGAGAGAGAGTCTGTGAGTGAGGAAAGGGCAGAGAGGGAAGGAGAGAAAGAATCCCAGGCAGACTCCATGCTGTCAGCGCAGAGCCCAGTGTAGGGCTCAATCTCATGAACCATGAGATCATGATCTGAGCCAAAATCAAGAGTCAGATGCTTAACTGACTAAGCCACCCAGACACCCCATGAACCCATTCTTTACTCCTCCCCATATTTTAGGTATATGTTGTTATATTTTATATCCTTTTATTTTGTGAGTTCCTGGACTGACATTTTACAGAAATATTGATTTTTTACAGAAACATTCATTTCTTACCTTCATACTGCCACTTTTGGTCATTCTTTCCACTCAAATAATCCTCATTAGTATTTCTTGCAGGGCTGGTTTAGTGGTCGTGAACTCCTTTCATTTTTGTTTGTCTGGGAAACTCTTTATATCTCCTTCTATTCTGAATATTAGCCTTGCTGGATAGAGTATTCTTGGCTGAAATTCTCCCTTTCAGCACTTTGAATATACCATGCACCTCCCTTCTGGCCTGGAAAGTTTCTGCTGGAAAATCTCCTGCTCGCCTTAGATGTTTTCCCTTTTAATATAATTCTTCTTTTATCTCGCTGCTTCTCATATTTGGTCTTTATCACTGTATTTTGCAATCTTAAATACAATATGTCTTGGTGTGGATCTGCTTTTGTGGATTTTGTTGGCGGCTCTCTGTGCCTCCTGCATCTAGATATCTGTTTCCTTTCCCAGACTAGAGAAGTTTTCAGTTATTATTTCTCTGCCTTCTTTTCTCTCTCTTCTTCTTCTGGGATCCATATAATATGAATTTTATTACATTTTGTTACATTTCATGGATTCACTGATTTCTCTAAGTCTATTTTCATGTTCCATAATTCTTTTTTTTTCCTCTTTATTCACCTTCATTGCTTTCCATTACTCTGTCTTCTAGTTCATTGACTCATTCCTCTGCTTCTTCCAACCTGCTGTTCATCCTATCCAGCATGTTCGTCATTTCATTTATTGAAACTTTTATCTCTGCTCTTATACTTTATCTCTGTGTTAATGGTCTCACTGATGTCCTCCACTCTTTTCTCAAGTCCAGTGAGTATCCTTATGATCATTGCTTTAAATTTTCCATCAGGCATGTTACTGATATCTATTCCTCTTAAGTCTCTTGCTGTGACCTTGTCCTGTTCTTTCATTTGGGACAAATTCCTCTGCCTTCTATTTTGCCTAAGTCTGTGTGCCTGCTTCTGTGTGTTAGGAGTCACTCTCCTGTTCTTAAAGGTAATGGCCTTATGAGGAAGAGGTCCATTAGGGCCCCTAATGTAGTGTTCCCTGTTCCCCAGAATCTGATGCTTCCAGGAGTGTCTCTGGTGTGTTCTGTGTGTACTCTGCTGTTATGTCCTGGCCACTTTATCTTTCAAGTCAGTCATCTCTAGGCTCTCTTTGCCTGTTGTGGGAAGTGTTTGGTTCCTGGCCTGAATGTGGCACATTTTAACGATTTGTGCTCTGGCCTGCTTGTGAAATGAGACCTGTTGCCACCACCACCGGAACCAAGGTCTTGCAAAACTCCTGTGTTGGGAAGTGCAGTGTGAGCAGGGGTTTGGGCTGGTCTTCTAGGGGAGGGGAAATGTCATGCTGGGACTGTGGTGAGCATGACTGGGAAGGGTGGTTCTTCTGGAACACGGGGGAATGAGGCTTGGTGTAAGCAAGGTAGATAGCCAGTGTCAGCACTGGGCTGGTTCCTGCAGGTGGCCCTGTGCTTTTGATGGAGGTGGTAGGAGGGAGATGGCATTGGCCAGTTCCTTTGTTCACAGAGAAGTCTCTCCGTGAATGCTGCCTCTCTTGGATATGCTTCTAGATGAGCGAATAATATCCCCACTGTGTGCCCCAGGTGCTCTTCAGATTGCTGTTTCCATGCTGTATGTCTGTGGACTGTTTGCCTGTCTCTTCTCCAAGAGCAACCCAGTGTCCTCTGTGCTCTCCCAGAGACAAGCACACTGATCTTTCAAACTCCAGGCTCTAAGCCCCACTGGTTGTAAGAATTCATGAAAATTGGGCCCTTTCACTTTCTAAGCCACTGGCAGTGGGGCTTTGTTTCCCCCGTGTGCTTCCCTGTGTGTTAGTCTGTCTCTCCCCCTTCTCCACGACCACTGTTCCTTTCCCCCTGCAATGGCCACGATCTGTTTCTCTTTCAAGCCACATCTCTGCACATCCTACCTTCTTTGATGTGACCTTTTCTCTCCCATTAGTTGTGGGGTTTGTTCTGCCAGTCTTCAGATCAATTTCTGGGGTATTTAGGATGATTTGATGGTTATCTAGTTGTATTCATGGGACAAGGCCAGCCTAGGGTCCTCCTACTCCACTACCATCCTCCCCGCTTCTTGAGTCTTCAGTTTTAGATACGATGTGAGTTTCTGTTGTGGAGGAAGGCACTTTCTCATATTTTCCACCAGGCCCATAAAAAGTTCCTTTTCCTAGAAGGCAGCAAAATTTGGTTAAATCAGTGTCAAATCTGTATCATTTTAACCAAGGTGTATTGCTTATAGCCAGGTCTGTGTAGTGGAGACAGACTTAATTTCCTCATTTGTACATGTTTTGCTTTTGCTTGTGTTTTTCTGTTCTTAGAGTTAACAATCGCTTCTTATGTTTATTTGCTTATTTCTTTGTGTACCTATCATTAAATCATCCCCAAATCCTCTGACTAATGTATCCCCAACGTCCACACAAGAAGGTTGAAAATATTGGGTAGTCTGCCAGCTTCATTTATTTTGTGGAAACATCTCTCCAAGAACTCTTTCTATTTGTGGGCTGTTGTCTGCTGTCTATTCGCTCAGCTGCACGTGTGTACAGGTGTCATCCAGGGATCTCCCCTCACCATTGTCTTTGGATTTTCCTCCATATCTCTCCTACCATGAATCTCTTATTTCCTGAATGTGGTGTTCTTTTCTTTCTGGATCTATGCCTTTATTTTGAGGAAGCACACCCTCTGGTAGCTTTCTGAAAATGGTGCATGGGAGATAGATTTTTGAGCATGACATAACTAAAAATTATTTTATTTATTCTCCACTTATTCTTGATTAATAATTTAGCTGGGTATAGTCCTCTGGATTGGAAAGGTTTTCCCTTAGAATATTTTTTTATGTATATTTATTTTTGAGAGAGAGAGAGGCAGAATGAGAGAGGGGAGGGGCAGAGAGAGAGGGAGACACAGAATCCAAAGCAGGCTCCAGGCTCCAAGCTGTCAGCACAGAGCTTGATGTGGGGTTTGAACTCAAGAATTGCGAGATCATGGCCTGAACCGAAGATGGACGCCTAACCAACTGAGCCACCAAGGCGCCCTTCCCTCACAATATTTTCTTGAAGACAGAATGTTTCCAGAATCCCAAGTGTTCCCTTGTGCTGTTTCTCCATTAACCCACCTCCTCCAAGGAGTCGCTATTCCACCTTATCTCTGCATGGATTGGTTTCGCCTCTTCTGCCTACTCCTTGGTTTATGGCTCCTTTTGTTCAACACAGGGTCTATGATAAGCATCCATGTTGCTGCAGATTCAGTAGTTCGTTCTTTTTTTGCTGTGCCATAAAAGTTGTTACATTAAACCTGTTATGTGTTATTGATTCACTCTCTTTCCCAGTGATGGAGTTTTGGACTGTTTCCAGAATTTGGCTAATATTAATAATGCTGCTATAAAAATTCCTGTGCATTTTGTTTTTGGTGGACATATCTGTCAATATCTCTTTAATGAGATTCCATGAGTGGGATTTCCAGATCAAATGTTAGGCACAGGTGCAGTTGAGCAGATATATTTTTTTGTCCAATGGCTTTCTAAAAACATTTACATTCCCACTGACCAATCTTACGACTTCTAGTCACTCTGAATCTTTTATAAAAGAGGTATTGTCAGTCTTTTAAAATTTTTACCCATTTTGGAAAGGGTGTAGGGATACCACATCATTACATTAATTTGCATTCCCTGATGAGTAAAGCTGCTCATTAAACATTTGGATGTCTTTTCTTGTGAGGTGCCAGTTCAAGTCTTTTGCTTGTCTTTTTGTTAAAAGTAGGATTATTTGTATTTCTCATTGGCTTATAAAAATTTATTATATATTCCAAATATGAGTTAGTTGTATGCATGCAGTGGTGTCTGATAAATGTTTAATAATTGGCTCTCTATAAAACAAAACAAAACAAAACAAAACGAGCCCTGATTTGTTGCATGTCCCTGCTTCTGTGCTGTAAACACACCACAGCTACCACCATGATGTTCTGAGCACAGACCTGGGAAGAGCTGATACACGTGTGCTTCAGCACTCCATTGGATATGAGCATTACACAGGACTCTTCCTAGAGGGGGTTTCATTTCCTCATCCTCTTGATGGCGTCCTTTTAAAAGAGTCAAATTCAGGGGCACCTGCGTGGCTCACGATCTCACAGTTCGTGGGTTCGAGCCCCGCGTCGGGCTCTGTGCCGACAGCTGGGAGCCTGGAGCCTGCTTCCGATTCTGTGTCTCCCTCTCTCTCTGCCCCTCCCCGGCTCATGCTCTGTCTTTCTCTCTCTCAAAAATAAATAAACATTAAAAAAAAGGTCAACTTTATTGAGGTATGATTACATACTGGAATGTGTATCCATCTAAAGTTTCCGTTTGTTGAGTTTTGGGAAAATCTACCCCTGCATGCCCACTGCCATGAGCAAGATAGAGAACTTTTCCATCATCCCCCAAATTTCTCATGTGTTCTTAATCCCACCTCCTTTTAACCTTGACCTGGGAAATTACAGATCTCCTTCCCATCTAGGTTAGTTTTGTCTTCTCTACAGTTTCACATAAATTAAATTACATTGCACCAACTCTTTGGGTTTGACTTCCTCCCCTGAGTATATTGAGATGTATAAACATGTACGTGGTTGCCTTCTTTCTGTGCTGAGTAGCATTCCATTGTGTGGATATAACACAATTTGTTTATCCACTCAGCTGTTGATGCACATATGGCTAGTATGAACATTCGTGAGCAATTCTTCATGTGGACTTGTGTTATCTTTGCTCTTGGGTAAACAGCCAGGGGTGGAATGTCTGGGCCACATGGTTGGCATATGATTAAGAGACTGCCAAACCGGTTCCAAAGTGACTGTACCCGTCCACGTTCCCACAGGCACATGCGTACGCTCTGGTTCTTCCACATCCTCCCTGACACTCGGGGTAGTTAGACTTTCTGACGTGCGGCGTAGACTACCCCGAGTTAGTCTGGTTAGTTAGGCGTCCTAATGGATGTGTTGTGGTTCATGGTGTCCTTTGACGAATAGGAGTTCCTAATTTTAACGAAGTCCAACACGGTGATTCTTTCCTTTTATGTTTAGTGTTTTTTTAATGTACTATTTCCAGTCTTTGCCTACCACACATGGTGAGGATATTCTCGTGTGTGTCCTTCTGGACCTCCACTATTTCACCTTCCACACGAAGCCCTAAGATTCCTGCCTCCCCTCCATTAATTTTGTGTGTGGCGTGAGGTAAAAGGCAGTTTGTTTTGCCCATATGGAGAGCCGGTGGACCCGTCTCACCACTACCCCGCTGAACCGCAGTGACATCCTGATTGGGGATCAAGTGGCACTGGGGGTGAGGGTCGTTACTGGGCCCCTGGGAGGCCCCTTGGTCTGTAAGTCTGATCCACATCTGGATCTTGTGCTTTGTGTGACAGATAGCGTCGCCCTGTCCTTTCAAGTTCTCCTAGGATCCCTACCTTTCCAAGTGTCTTAGCTTTCCTGACACTGGTTTCAGGGATGATCTTTTCCTAGACAGTTATCCCCTTTGCCTAAAAAGTTTGATTGTGTTGACTTAAAGATGTATATTTTTCTGTAATTTCACATTTTCTCCATCGCCTGTCGTGTGCCTGTTTTCATATTCGATACCCATTATCTCTCTTTCAGGTTTCCAACGTTTTTATTCTTTTATAGACCTTTTAAAAACACTCCGTTTTCTTGATTAGATCTACTATTGCTGTTCCTGTTTTTAATTCATTAATTTTATTAATTGGTTTCTTTTTTTTCCTTTGGAAGTTTTTTTTTTAACTTTCTGAATTGAAATCTTACTGATTTTAAACTTCGCTTATTTTCTGCTGTATGTCCTTAAGGATTTGATTGCCCCCTGAATCCTACTTCACTCAAACCCCCAGGCTCTGAGATGTAGGACTTGGCTTCCATTATGTCCTGGGAACTTACAATTGCGTTTCTGTTTCCTTTCCAGTTTGAGAAAAGCAACTTTACATTTTCCCAATGAAACTTCGATTTATTGCTCTAAGTTTATCTTACTGAATCTGGCTCAGGAATTGGTCTGTGTAACATGTCTCTACTTTTCTGGCTAGTATTTTGATTATAAAATATTTCAAAAAGCATAGAAAATAATATAATAGACACCCACGTACCTATGAATTAACAGAAATCTTAACCTTTTGCCATACTTACAGAATATTCCAGATGCCGTCAACACCCTCACGTGCCCACCCCACTCCCTCCCTTGGGGCAGCCAGCCCCTGTTTGGAGGCTGGCGTTCACACCCCCCCCACGCACCTTTGTACTTTTAGTAGAGTTGTTTACAGTCGTGAAGACAAGATATTCCTCTGTGCTTTTAACCTTCCGATGTGTGCTCTTCTGCGTGGATCGGTTGCAACGTGATTCTTGTTCTCACTCCATGTTACGTTTTTGGGACCCATTCATGTCGATGAGTTTCTCCGGTTCAGTCTTTTAACCGCTACATGCACTTCCTTTGTGTGCAAACACGCACTCTAGCTGTCCATCCTCCCGCCGAGGAGTGCCCGCTGGTTTTTAACATGGACGCCTTTTGAGCTCCGTGAAATAACCCACGTGGGGGTCAGGTGCAGCCCGTGAGGTCTTGTCCAGGAGAGCCACCCTGGGGTGTGCACGGACTCGGCCTCTCCGGGTTGTTACCACTTTGCCCCGAAACAGGAGGACTGTCGCCGGCAGCACTGAACAGAGAGCCGTGCTTGTTGTCAGACTTGGACATTTCCGCCAATCTGACGGTGGGGGGGGATCCCCAGGATTTGGTGATTTGCGGGGGGACCTCACACGACTCAGCACACACAGCACAAAGGCGCACGGGGGAAAGTCGAGGGACACCAGGCACACGTTTCCAGAGCCCCTCCCAGTGGAGTCATACGAGCTGTGACAACACATGTGATGTGTCGCCCCCCACTCCCGCCCCCACCCCGGGACCCATCAGAGATCACGGTTTCTATCAGGACCCGGTCACATGGGCACCCTCTGCCTGGCTCGTACCCAAATTCCAGACCCCCAGGCAGAGCAGGTATTCAGCACAAGCCATGGTATTTGCACAGTGTATGCCCATTGGGGCCCTCCTATCACCTGGGTGGGAACCCCAAAATCCACACTCCCAGACAACAGCCAAGGGCTCATGCTGTGAGCAGGCCTAAGGGCGGCCGTGCCGGGCCTGCGGTGCTAACTCCCAACTACACAGGGCCCGTGGCATCCAGAGGCACCGCCTGGACCGCCGAAGGCCGGGAACACGCGGGCCTGGGGAAAACCACAGACCACGCTCGTGGGGGATGTCAGGCAGGGGTCTTTGTTGGAAAGCACAGAAATGCATCCTGGTTAAGTTGATAAAGAAAAGAATTTATTGGAGGAACCGATAGCTCGCGGGATGAGGGACGATAAAGAAACCAGCTCGGGAATCAGTGGGGGAGCAGGGGCCACACAGGGTCCAGGGGTGACGCTGCGGATACCGTATCTTCTCTCCCTCCACTCCACATACGGTCCGAAGGCTGCGGGAAGCCCGGCTGGGGTCACTGCCAACCCAGGCTGAGGAGGCAGGGCACGCTGATTTGGGAAGTCAGCACTTGAGCAAATGAGTGAGCTGTTTGTAGGAGGACAGATGCAAAATGGGGTTGGTGACCGGTGTCCACTGCAGGGACCCGGGAAAGGGGAGCTGACACCTGTCTCGGTGCTTTGTAAAGAGCCCACAGTGTGTGGAGGAGCTCTCGAGATTCAGGATGCCCTTAAAAAGATCGCTCAGCGGCAACACTCCTGGCCCGAGGCAGGGGTGCAGCAGGCAGGGCGGGGGCACACAGGGCGGCAGAGCAGGGACACGCAGGAGGCCGGGCGGCAGCAGGAGGAGGCAGGGGCGCAGCAGGCAGGCCTGCACACGGGGCGGCAGAGCAGGGACACGCAGGAGGCCGGGCGGCAGCAGCTGGGCCGGCAGGGGGAGGCAGGGGTGCAGCAGGAGGAGGCAGGGGCACAGCAGGCAGGGCGAGGGCACACAGGGCGGCAGAGCAGGGACACGCAGGAGGAGGGCCTGCAGCAGGGGCTGGGCTGGCAGCAAGAGGAGGCTGAGCAGGGGGAGTCCTCGCAGCACACAGGGGTGCAGCACACGGGCTTGCAGCACACAGGGGTACAACAGTCTTCCTGGCAGGGGGAGGAGGTGCAGCAGGACGGCTGGCAACATGAAGAGGTTGTGCAGGGGGAGTCCTCGCAGCACACAGGGGTGCAGGAGAAGAGCTTGCAGCAGACAGGGGTGCAGCAGGCGGGCCTGCACACGGGGCGGCAGAGCAGGGACACGCAGGAGGAGGGTCTGCAGCAGGGGCTGGGCTGGCAGCAGGAGGGGGCTGAGCAGGGGGAGTCCTCACAGCACACAGGCGTGCAGCACACGGGCTTGCAGCAGACAGGGGTGCAGCACACGGGCTTGCAGCAGTCTTCCTGGCAGGGGGAGGAGGTGCAGCAGGATGGCTGGCAGCATGAAGAGGTTGTGCAGGGGGAGTCCTTACAGCAGACAGGGGTGCAGCAGACGGGCTTGCAGCACACAGGGGTGCAGCAGACGGGCTTGCAGCACGCAGGGGTGCAGCACACGGGCTTGCAGCACACAGGGGTGCAGCAGACAGACTTGCAGCACGCAGGGGTGCAGCAGTCTCCCCGGCAGGGGGAGGAGGGGCCGCACAGGAGGGTCAGGCAGGGGGCCGGGGCGCGGCACGGGGGCTCGCAGCAGCTCTCTGGGCAGTCGTCCTCCTGCCAGGAGGAGTCGGGGCAGGAGTCCGAGGCCCCGGGCAGGCAGACGCGGCTGCCATAGCTCAGGTCGCTGGAGCAGACGGACAGGGTGGACGCGGCCATGGCGGGGGCGGTGGGGCTGCAGGAGGCGGTGTGTGTGTGAGTGTGTGTGAGTGTGTGTGTGTGAGTGTGTGAGGAGCTCCGGCTGTCTGTCGGCTTTTATACTCCCGGCTGCGTGTTGTCCCAGCCGACGGCTCACACGCCTCCTTCCTTGTTGGTGTTTGCAGCCCAGGGGACTCTCATTAGTTCCAGGTTTATGTTTGGTTCCATGAGATGTTGCTTAGCTATAAAACTCCTCGTACATTTTTGAGTCTGTTGACGCACCCTGAGCATCCAGAACGTGCGTTGAGCGAGAAAAGGTGTGAGTGTGCAAATACCATGTTCTGTGGCTGCGTAAGAAATCCAGATATTCTAATTCCTTCCGCCCTTTTGAGGCACGTGGATGGGTTTTGCGCTCACGGGGGGGATCCGCTTGTCAGGGTGGCACAGCTTCCAGAGTGCCAGGCTAGAGGAACCAGGGTCGACGGGGGTGTGCGGCCAGAACTTTCCTGGTCATGACCCCCCGGAACTCTGTGTGGTGCCTGAGGGCACTGGTGCAGGTGGCAGGCAGGGAAAGGTGGGACAGTCAGGTGTCCTTGGGTGGCCGTGCATGCCCCTGTCCTCTGCCTGAGCACTCACTGAGGCCGGAGATGCCATCTGTCCGTGGCCTTCTGATTCCCACTTGGATTTACCCCAGACGCTGTGAAGCATGAGTACAAACGGACCCCCTGTTTTCTCCCTGAAGAAGGCGTAGCCTCAGCTGAGCCTCTGTATGGAAAACAGTGCCTGCTTTTGCGCTGATCAAATCCCGTTGATTTTCTTGATTGTGAACTGAAAAATGCCTCGGGTGACTGCAGCCAGGAACGTCACGCAGGCCCCTTCCTTTCTTCTGCAGATGCTATCCAAGTGGCCACCACGTGCTTTGGGGGTCCTCTGCTGGATGAGTTTCCATCCTCTCCGGCCCTGGAACCTTCCAAGCATGAGTTTATTCACTGTGGAGCCACGGCCTCCCCACCGTGTGCTGGAAATGTGGGCTAGCACCAGAATGAAACCTGCACTGGGCCCTGCTGGCCCGGCACAGGGAGCCTTGTGGGCCAAGGAGGCAGGCTCTCGGTGCCCTGTGATACCAGAGAGAAGCCGACTCAGCAGCAGGGCAGGAGAGGCACCCCGGTGGGAGGGACTGTGACGCCCCCGCCCCGGGAAGTCCCTGGGCTCAAATTCTCACCTTTCCCTTCCGCCCTTCTCTTTCCAGCAATGGTTCTTACCCCGGTGAGAGGGGTTCATGACAGTCCAGGAAGGGGTTGTGAGAATGCAGTTAAACTGCGGGCCGAGTCGTCTTTCTGTATGTCTCGAGCTATAAAAATAGGGTAGAGTCGAGCCTGGCATCCTGTGCTCAGGCCCCTCTGGAGCTACAGGAACTGATCCATAAGCTGGATGCGCGTGGCCGAGCAAGGGGCGGGGGGGGTGTTTGCCTTCCAATACGCTCCTGCCGAGGACAGCATAAAATACAAAAACGTCTGCGTAAAGCCTTTGAAGGCTGCTGATGAGACTCAGCATTGAGAGTCAACAGGTGGAGATGGGGTGACTTCCGAGAGGCGAGCTGGCGTCTCTGAATGGCTTTTCCTGAGGTACCATTGATGAATCTTGGTGTGGGGTTCGAGGGGAAGTAACTAGCACATAGAGAGGCCGGCAGAGCTTCTAGAAACCTAGGGGGGGTGGACAGAACTGTGGCAGCAGAGGCAGCGCGGACTCTAGGGGACAAGCCTAGATCAGTGGCGGGCACCAGGGGGAGCCCCAAAGCTGCCGGTTAAATGTCCAGGCATTTGGCATGCTTTCATGCCATGCGGGAAAGATGCTGAGGAAGCCAGTAGAAAGCCAGGACAGCCTGAGCAGAGCCTTTACAGCCTCAACCAAGGAGGCAACGACTCTGATGACTGGCCAAGGCAGAGTGGCTCTGGGTGGACGCCTGGACAGCTAAATCCCAGGAGCAGCCTCACGTCAGTGAGTCCCTTGCCCCCACTCAGGCCACCAGCCAGAGCGAGAGGTGAAACTCTTCGGAAGGAGACAAACTCATCCACAGCTGCCAGAATTTTTCATAGACGATGTCAAACATTCAATCAAGAATTACAGTCATGCCAACAGAAAAAACAGATGATAGAAACAAACCTGAGATGACAGGGGTGGAGTCCTCGGACAGAGACTTGCAAAACAATGGTGGTGAATGTGCTCAGGGAAACGGGTATGACACCGTAAAACTGAAACATGCATGAAGAGACAAGTAGACATTCTAGACTGAAGAGAACAGGAGCGGCGCTCTTAGGTGGGTGTTGCGGTAGCACGGGTGGCGGAAGGGCCAGACAGCGGGAATGGAACAGTGGGGCGGCGTGTTTAAGGGCAAAGGAAAGGGCTGCACAAGTGGAATATTGCTCCCCAAGAGCGCCACCCAGAGGTGAAGGTGCCCCAACACATCGCCAGACCAACAGAAATGGAGCACGGGCCACACCGGAAGATCCACTTTAAAGTAACTCCCAAGGGAGGGTTTCGGGTAGGATGGCGAAGGACAGAAATGCAGGAAGGTTGAAGAGAGCCTGGAAGGGTAAACAGACGCACAGTTGAAGTGACAAATGGCCCACGTTTCCATTCACAACGTTACAATGTGTATCATATTTACAATTTCCCATGGGCTCTAAACTGTAAGTGGAAATGAAACCACGCATCATGAGATGGACGAGGCCCTTAGGCTGTTGCTCTGGAAGCGGCCCAAGCGCCCAGGTCCCTCAGACTTGAATATCCCAGGAAGGTACGCTGTGGCCTCTGGGGCAGCCGCCGAGACAATCCCCAAACCGCGTGAACTAGTATTGAGTGAAAGACGGGAGATAAGTGATAAAAAATACCCAAAGCAGTCAGGAAATGAGTTTTAAATTTTTTTCAATGTGTATTTATTTTTTGAGAGAGAGAGAGAGAGAGACAGAGCATGAGTGGGGGAGGGGCAGAGAGAGAGGGAGACACGGAATCTGAAGCAGGCTCCAGGCTCTAAGCCATCAGCACAGAGCCCGACGCGGGGCCCGAACTCACAAACCGCGAGATCATGACCTGAGCCAAAGTCGGACGCTCAACCGACTGAGCTACCCAGGCACCCCAGGAAATGATTTTTAAAAGGAACATAAAAATTTGAGAGAAATAGAAGAAGACATGCACTCAGATAGTAGACATAAACCCAATTATCAATAATGAAATTAAATGTAAAGTATTAAACAGTTCGATTTGCAAATAAGGACTGTTAGTCTGCATGGAAATCACGAAAAACCTGTGTGCTGAACCCAAGAGCTAGATCCTAAATATAAGGGCACGAGAATGATGGAAGGCCAAAGATGGGAAAGAATACAAGTCAATACACAGGACAGTGTGAAGTTCTACGCAGCTGCAAACTAGAAAGAGAAATCGTTACATATTCACGGGAGCTGCACGTTGTATTAACTTATGAAAAAGCCAAGTGGGTAGAACACAATACAGTCTGTATTTTGCAAACGGGTACACACAAATCCATTCTATGCATATGTACACATGTAGAGAGAGAAGAGATGTAGAGAGAGGATGGGTGGATAGAGTCAATCTCATTGTTCATGGATTCTTTATTTGTGGTTCACCTACTCGCGAAAATTTACTCGTAACCCCAAATCACTGCTTGTGACGTGTGCACGGTCACGCGAGGACATGTGCAGAAAGCCCCGACCTTGAGATGCCACCACACAGCCCCGGCTGACGTGGAACGAGGTGGCGCCTGCCTTCCGGTTTCAGCCCCCAGATGTGAGCGTGTCCTTTCCACCGTGTTGTGACCTCTAGCGCCTAATCCCCAGGGGAAGAGGCGCTTGAACCACAGAGAAACCCCCGAACGCGGTCCTCCCGCCAAGTGAGCACTGCCCTGGGGCTGCCCCGGCTGGTGTCCCCAGGACGGTCTCAACACACTTACCCGACACCCTCCACCCCTGCTTGGAGACCCAGGGTTGGGGCCTTGTCCATCCCACTCCCGCTCCCCTGGGACACAATGGGACCTGCTCTGAGTCAGAGGCTCTGGGAGATTTACGAGCTGCGGACAACATCCAGGCAAATAAACATCCCTAATGCAGCCTGGGAGCCGGAACTAGAGGCTGTGGGGCCTGGGACACAAGAGCCAGGAGGGTATAAAAGCCGTCAGCCTAAGGCACCTCACACACTCTCACACACTCACACACCCACACCCACTCCCTCCTGCAGCCCCACCGCCCCCGCCATGGCCGCGTCCACCCTGTCCGTCTGCTCCAGCGACCTGAGCTATGGCAGCCGCGTCTGCCTGCCCGGGGCCTCGGACTCCTGCCCCGACTCCTCCTGGCAGGTGGACGACTGCCCAGAGAGCTGCTGCGAGCCCCCGTGCCGCGCCCCGGCCCCCTGCCTGACCCTCCTGTGCGGCCCCTCCTCCCCCTGCCAGGGAGACTGCTGCACCCTTGCGTGCTGCAAGCCCATCTGCTGCACCCCTGCGTGCTGCAAGCCCGTGTGCTGCACCCCTGTGTGCTGCAAGCCCGTGTACTGCACCCCTGTGTGCTGCAGGCCCGTCTGCTGCACCCCTGTGTGCTGCAAGCCCGTCTGCTGCACCCCTGTCTGCTGTGAGGACTCCCCCTGCACAACCTCTTCATGCTGCCAGCCATCCTGCTGCACCTCCTCCCCCTGCCAGGAAGACTGCTGCACCCCTGCATGCTGCAAGCCCGTGTGCTGCACCCCTGTCTGCTGCAAGCCCGTGTGCTGCACCCCTGTGTGCTGCAAGCCCGTCTGCTGCACCCCTGTCTGCTGCGAGGACTCCCCCTGCTCAGCCCCCTCCTGCTGCCAGCCCAGCCCCTGCTGCAGACCCTCCTCCTGCGTGTCCCTGCTCTGCCGCCCCGTGTGCAGGCCAGCCTGCTGTGCCCCTGCCTCCTCCCACTGCCGCCCAGCCTCCTGCGTGTCCCTGCTCTGCCGCCCCGCGTGCGCCCGCCCTGCCTGCTTCGGCCCCGCCTCGGGCCAGTCCTGCTGCTGATGGGCACGTCCCCCCAGGGCCAGCTGGGCTCAGGTCCCACCTGGTGACTGTGGTCCTCCCGGCCACCCCTCAGTCAGTCCTGACCTGTGTTAGGTGACTGCCCCCACCCAGGACGGGGTCCTCCGTGTGTCCACTCTCCTGACCTGACCTTGACCTCCTGCCTCCCAGGAACGCTGACCCCGCGGCTTCCTGGAGCTTCTGCTCCCAGGGGGCACCTGCACCTGTTCTGGGTCACCTGTCCTTCCCTCCCCCTTTCTCTGCTCAGGTCACTTGACCTCGACTCCTAACCTGTCAGTACCTCCTTGGGTACCCCAATAAACTCACTTTGCCAGCTGATCTGCTTCCTTTCATGTGACCCTCATGGGGGTGCGGGGACCCCGGGGTTTGGCCCAGACATGGTCTCTTCCAGCCACAAACATTTCTAGGAACGAGGGACTGAGCAGTCCCAGAGGCGGGCCTACCTCGTGTGGGCAGGGCCACGGGTGGGACTCACGCCCTGGCCCAGGAAGCTCCGTGCCGGTGGGCCCGGTGCCCAGGGCTTCCCAGGCTGGTCACCTGCCCACGGGTCGTGGCCTGGCCCGTTTCCACCCACTGCCCCATCCGGGCAAACCGGGCCCAGACAAGCAGGCCTGGGGGCTCCAGGCTCACAGCCTCTACGGGCCTGGGGTCGCCCTGTGGTCCTCCCGCCGGCTCTACCCATTTAGCAGAAAGGTGACGGAGCGGGGCAGGCAGTGCTCCAGCCTCTCATGGAAATCGACTAGGTTTGAAACAAAGTATGAGGGTGGGTGGCAGGACCCCCAGGCGGTCCCGGGCCAGACTCTGGGGCCACCATCTGGTAGGCTGGGCTCCGCCCGGGGGGCTATGAGGGACACGGAGTCATGGTGCAGGGCCCTCCCTGTGAACTGAGGACCCCGTCAGGCCACGATGTACCGAGTGCTGTAGGTGACAGTCTGCTCTGACCTCTGGGTGACATTGGCCGCACGTGAGGGCAGCTGCAGACAAGGGCGGGGATATGCAGGAAGTCACCCACCAGGGTTCCAGAGCTGTTGCAAACCCGGGACCGGAGTCCCCTACCGGTGAAGGATCAGACCGACTTCCACCCTTCCTGAACCCCCCACGGGGACTGGGTGTCGGCCCCCTTCCCCCGCGCTGCTTCCTCTCCCCACGGCTGTGGCCATGGCCAGAACCCACAAAGGGAGCCGCTGCTGTCCCCAGGACCTCAGTCTCCTTCCCTGAAACCCTGCCACCTTCCACCCCATGCCTCATGCCCCGCCTGCTGCATTTTCCTTGCCCAAACCCTTCTCCCTCCCCACTTACCAGTGTTTTGCTAATACTTCCATTAAAATTGCCTTTTTGAGGCGCAATTTACATGTAATCAGATGCACCCTATTTCACTGTTCAGTTTGATGAGTTTTGAGAAAGGTCTTCATCTTGCAGCCTCCACTTGTGTCAAGATTTCCCTCCAAAGGTTTCTTTGTGTCCCTTCCCAGCCACCACCGCTGGCCACAGCCGGGCACCACTGCTCTGCTGTGTTACTGAAGGAGTGCCTTGAAAAGAGGCAACACTGTGCGTGCCCGGGGTCTGGCTTCCTTTACTTGTCCCTTTGTTGTGGATACTCGCAGCGAATTCCTTCTTAATTGCAGGGTCATGTTTTATTGAATGGATCCGTCACAGTTGTTTGTTTGCCCATCGAGGTACATTCGGGGTGTTTATGATTATGGATGATCCCACTGCAAACACCTGGACTCTGTGTGCTCTCACCTCTCTTGGGTCAATACCTAAGGGTGGGCGTACTGGGTCCGTGGCAAGGGCAGTGGGCACAGTGATATTTGCATCTCCTGCTGACGGATCTGTGGGGGGTAGGTCAGTGGCTCACCTGCCTCTTTCCCATTCAGCGAAGCATCTGTTCAAATCCTCTGCCCGTTTTCCATAATTGGATTGTTCGAGTTCTTATTCACTGTTCAACTTAAAAATTTTTAAAAATGCTTGTTTATTCTTTTTTGAGAGAGAGAGAGACAGAGTGCGAGCGGGGGAGGAGGGAGAGGGAAGGAGAGACAATCTGAAGCAAGCTCGTGCACTGTCAGCAGAAAGCCCAACGCGGGTCTGGAACTCACGAACTGAGAGATCATGACCTGAGCTGAAGTCAGACGCTTGTCTGACTGAATCGCCCAGGTGACCCTTATTAATTGTTAAGTGTTCTTTATGTATTCCAGGTACCATGCATTTGTCATACGTGTGTATTGCAAATTCCTCCACCTGTGGCTAGACTTTTCATGTTCTTGACCGTGCTTTTGGAGAGGCTGGCATCTTTAATTCTGATGAAATTCAATGAATTCCCTTTCTTCGGTGGTGCTGAGGAATCTTTGTCTACACGCAGGGTCACACCAGTTTTGTCCTGTGCGTACTTCCAAGATACTCCGTGGCTTTAACTTTTATGTCAAGTTCTATAATCCCTTTCTAGTTAATTTTTGAATGTGCTGTTGGTTGGCGAGCATCATTTGTCGAGAGGGTTATCCTTTCGCCATTGAAGTATCCTTGCCAAAAATTCCATTGACCGTGTGTACGTGTGCGTCTATTTCTGGACGCTGTTCTCTCATCTTCTTCTGCATTTGTCCTTGCACCAACAACACGTGTCTCCATCAATGGCGCTTCAAATTAAGTCTTGAATTCCAGCACTTAGTCGACCAATTCCTCTTTCCTTTTTCAAAATTGGTTGGCTATCCTAGGTCCGTTACATTTCTGTGTTGATTTTAGAATATATTTTAGAATCAGCTCATTGCTTTCTAAGGAAGAATTTGCTGGGATTTTTATTGGAATTGCATTAAACTTGTAGGTGAATTTGGAAGGAAGTGATATTGTAACAAAACCAAGTCTTTCAGTTTATAAACATAGTATATATTTCCAGTCACTTAGGATGACTTTTTTCCACAATATTTTGTCATTTTTTAGTAGATAGATGTTGTACATATGTTAAGTTTCTCTATTACTTCACTTTGCAATGTTTTAGATAATGGTTTATTTATTACATTTCCAAGTATTCATTGCTAACATGTAGAAATTTAATTAATTTGTGTGTATTTACCTTGTATCCTGTAACCTTGGTAACTACATTTATGAATTCTAATAGCTTTTTTGTATATTCCTTAGGACTGGGCTTGGTATTTTCTTTGTGGGAAGGTTCTTAACTATAATTCAGTTACTTCAACTGATAGAGGGCTATTTTGTTTTTCTGTATCTTCTTGTATTCGTATTTATAATTTATATCTCTCCAGTTATTTGTCCATTTCACCTCAGTTGTTGAATGTATCAGCATAAAATTGCCTTCTTCTTTTATTGTTCTTTTTAAAAATTTTAATGTTTATTTATTTTTGAGAGAGAGAGATACACACAGAGCATGAGCAGGGGAGGGGCAGAGAGAGAGAGACACAGAATCTGAAGCAGGCTCCAGGCTCTGAGCTGTCAGCACAGAGTCTGACGTGGAGCTTGAACTCATGAACCGCAAGATCATGACCTGAGCTGAAGTTGCACGCTCAACCGACTGAGCCACCCAGGCACCCCTTTTATCATTCTTTTAGTGGCTATAGAATCTCTAGTGATAACCCTTTCTTTATTCCTGATATTGTTAATTTATTTCCTTTTCTTTCTTTCTTTTCTTTTTCTTGACTGGGCAAGGTAGAAGTTTATCAATTTTGGTGATCTTTCAGAAAATTAGACTTAGGTTTATTAATTTCGTCTCTTGTTTGTCCATTTTCTATTTGGTAGATTTCTACACTTCTCAATTATTTCCTTCCCTCTACTTATTTTGGGTTCAAATTGTGCTTCTTTTGTAGCTTCTTAAAGTAGAAGCTTAGATAATTGATTATAGGCCTTCCTTATTTTCTAATATAAATAAAGCCTACATATTTCCTTCTATATATTGTGTGAGTTGCATTCCATAAAGCTTATTTTTATTTTATTTAAAATATTTCCAATTTTCCATTGTGATTTCTTCTTTGACTCATGGACTATTTTGAAGTTTGTTATTTAATAGCCAAATATTTTTCAGTTTTCCAGATATCTTTCTGTTCATGATTTCTGATTTTGCTGTGGTCAAACAACATTCTCGGTATGATTTCAATCCTATTAAATACACTAAGACTTGTTTTATGGCCCAGCATACGATTTATTTTGGTGAATGTTCTATATACACTTGAAAAAATGTGAACTCTACTGTTGTTGGATGGAATAAATGTCAACAAGGTCATGTTAGTATATATTGTTTCTCAAGTTTTCCATATATCTCTCAATTTCATCAAATTTGGAAGAGTTATTTGGCCATTATCTCTTTAAATATTTTTTGTCTCCCACCTCCTGAACTTTTTCTCAGGTACTCCAATTATATGTATGTTAGACCACTTAATATTGTTCCTCAGATCACTGAGGCTCTGTTAATTTAATTTTTTTTTCTTACTGTCTTTTGTTTTGGGTAATTTCTCTGATTATGTCTTTTAGGTCAGTAATCCTTATACTGAGTGTAAATTCATCCTTTAAATTTTTTTATTGTTAATATTATGTTTTCCAGCTCTTGGAGCTCCATTCAGTTCTCTTTTGTACCTTACATTTCTCTCCTCATTGTGTTCATTTTTTCCTTGAACTCCTCGAACATATTTATCGTAGTTGTTTTTACTACCTTGTCTGCTAATTCCATCAACTGTTATTTCTGGGTTTATTTCTAGAAACTGTTTTGTCTCTTGATTATGAGTTAGATTTTCCTCTTCTTAATGTTTCTAGCAATTTTTATTGGTTTCTGGATTTCAGTTAAATAATGTTCTCATACTGTTGACTATCGTACTTTGTTTCCTTCTTTTAAGGAGTGCTGGGCTTTGTTCTGTCTGGCAGTTACCACCTATGGGAAGGCTTGATGATTGTGATGCTTCTGTGCTTGTTTCTACATTTTGTTACGGCTGATCTAGAGAGGCCTTTATTCTCAGGCAGGTTTAGCACAACTATCATGTGATTTCTGGGATCTGTACTGAATGTCTCTGGTACTCAATGAGGTCTCTCCACTCTGGTTGTTTGGAACTCCGGTGTCTCTCAGCCTTGCATAAACTCTGGGAATTGTTCACCTTTGAGCTCCATGGTTATTACTGTCCAGCCTCATGGGGTTCTGAGCTCTGAATGGATGGCTTGGTATCGACAGTGGTCTCAGGGGGTTCCCATGGAGCATTTTGCTATATATTTGCCTCTTCTCCTGTGTCTGCCCTCATAAATTCCCGGTGCCTCAGCCTCCTTGACCCTGATTTCCCTCTCTTCAGCTCGACAAAACACATTGCTGATAGCATTCCCTTCTGTGTACTGTGGCCTAGAGACTCTCTTGGCCCTTGAGCCTGGGCAATCGTAGGGTTCACCCCCTCTGCTTTTCTTCTCCCAGGGATCTGCACTGTCAGTTGTCCAATGTCTAAAAATGGGTTTCTTGTATCCTTTGTCCCATCTTCTACTTATTTAAGGTGGGAGGACAAGTCAGGTCCATCGTGACCCAAACCAAAGCCCCACTCCTTGTTTTTGAGACTTCTGTTTCTTTTCTAGACAATCCCTTGCTTTCCTCTTTAACTGCTCAAGATCTTCCCTGACTCTGAAACTGAGTCTGCCTTTTTCACTCTGGGAAATGCTCCAGCTAGACTCAATTCCAAACTGACACATACCTGCTGCCCAGAACTGGAGCATGCAACCAACAGTCTCCCTGTAGAACTCTTATAATGGGTGCCGGAGCCTCAGCCTAACTTTTCTGAGGCTCTGAGCTCCATGAGAAACATCAACAACCCCACATCCCAACCAAGGTTCAGTGGAGTCCTGTTTGCACATACCCCATGGTAAGTATATCAAGCCCCAATTGAGGGCCCCATATGTGGAAGCAAAATCCAGATTCACAGCTAAGAATTTTGTGGGTAAGAGTGGTCAAGGGAGGTGCTTGGACTTTCATCCTGGCATTGCTGATGGTTTCTAGTGAGTAAATGAACAGAGGGCATTTCTTGGGAGAAATGGGACATGTGTAAAGAGTCTGAAGCCAGTCTGAGAGGCAGAAGCGTGTGCTTAGTTATGGGCCTTACAAATTCTCCAGGTTAAATATATTCAATCAGACTGCTCTGTAAGGGTCTAAAACAGGCTAAGGAAGTGCTTCACCTGGTGATAATGAATTTCACAGATCAGGGTCCATTCAAGGGCGTGGGAACATTAGGTCTTTGTTCCAGTCTCTGAGGATGCAGACAGGGGCATCCCAAAGGTGCTGGTCTCTGTGCCTAGTGAGAAGCACCAGTTATTCAAGGGGGTAGATATGACCTCTAGTCACGGTCTTTGTCTCTTGAGTCATCAACATTTGTATTGTCGCTAAGTTAGAAATTGAAATAATATCTCTTAGTGAATGAAAGACCAATGAAGAGAGTTTTGTTTTTTGTAAACGAATTCTTCATGAGATGAGGCCCCACCCAAATGGCCAATGGAAATGGGTAACAGCGTTGGATATCTTGGTGAGGTTTGCTCCCTGCCTAGCAAATTACTTTCTGCACTCAGAGTTGACTTCGGTAAGCACACTGATTGCCTTGATCACGAATGGCCATCTCTGCTGGGCCACAGCAGGGGAGCAGCACTTTATTTTAAAGAAGACTCTCCCCCAGAATTCTCAATCTTTGGATGATCTTTACTCTCTTGTCCCATGTATTACAGTTGGCACACTGAGCTGGTGTCTGAAAACCTGTGTGATGAACATTCTCATCCATCCTGGAACCAGGCTTTCGACATGGCGGGTACTCTGGAATCCTGGACAATCTCTGCCTCTTCTGCGGTCGAGTTGTAGGCAACTCTCAGACACCTTCACTTAAAATCCTTCTTGATTTTATAATCGTTGGAAGAGAATCAGTACTTCCTGCAAGGACTCCAACACATCAGTCTTCCAAACATAATTTTTAAAACACTGCTAAAATACCCAGAAATCATGACAGTGTCTTTATGTTCTGACCAATCCACCTGTGCCCCACACATTCAGTGATCAGAATGTGCTTGCCCTTTGCCATTATTACCAGTCCTTGTAAATATCGTAGGCATGAGTCCTATTAATCTGACCATGGGGAGGACGCGAAAGCCCAGAGAGGGTGAGGAAAATATCTCTGCTCACACAGGATGTAAGCAACAGATTACACCCCTCGGCGGCGATATCAGTGGGGCATGTGAGAGGATTTCAGGCAACACAGAGATGAAAACCCCTAATGCGAGTGTGTGCCAGGTTCTCTGGTTTTCTCTTCACACCCTCCTGGCTTGTGCTGTCCTAGCAGCAGGCTCCCCACACCCTCCCACCCGGGGTGCCAAGATTTTTGAATGTTGGTTCCTTGCAGAACCAGCCACAGCTGTTTTCCTTCCAGAGGTCCTTGCTCCGTTCACAGAACTCAGGAAATTGGCTTGGGAGTCTTTCCCTGTGTTTAGTTGGAGAAAGAAAACTTGGGGGTGGAGTGTGGTTTCTTGTTGTTTTAGCAGGGGTCACCGGGGGCCAAGGTAGAATCCCTGTGTGTTGGGTGCTGGGTCCTAGGTCCTGGTCTGGGGCGAGTGCTTCCGCGGAGTGCCCTGCTGGCTGAGCACAGTCACGTGCCTCTGTGCTTGGCAGGTTATTTGGTTTCTAAATAGCGATGAGCCATGGTTTGTATGTGGCGCTCAGTCGGTCACAGTAACGAAGCACCACAGACCGTGGCTTAAACAACAGATTCGTTCTCTCACCGTTTGGAGGCTGGGGGTCTGAGATCAAGGATCGGCAGGGTTGATTCTTCCTGAGGCCACGAGGGAGAACCTGTCCCGCGCTTTCCCAGCTTCTGGTGTTCGCTGGCAATCTGGGGGTTCCTCGGCTTGTAGAAGCATCTCCCGATTTCTGCCTGCATCTGCACACGGCACCCTCCCTGGGTGCCTGTCTGCATCCACATTCGCTCATTTTACAAGGACACCAGGTCGTATTGGATTAGGATCCCTCTCCCCCAATGACCTCAATGTATCTTGATCCTCTACGAAGACCGCCTTTCCAACTAAGGTCACATCTGCGGGTACCGGAAGTTAGGGCTTCAGCACCCTCCTGGGGACACATTTCCACCCAGAGCGAGCAGCTGCGTTGAAGCAGATCCAGAGCCAGAACCTGGGAGGGAAGAAAATGTCGAGCAGGTCTCCTTTCTCGGGGACTCCAGGCTGCAGCAAGTGAAGGACGGGGTGCAGGTAGCACGTGGCATGACAGGCCAGCAGCACACACACATCTGCTTGTCCAGGCGTGGCTGAGCTCACGGGACAATGTTTGGTTTTGTGCAGTTGGCAGAATACTTGTAAAAAGAGGACGGAAGATTTACGGATGCCCCTCGCCCAGCTTCCTCTAGTAACATCTCACATACCCATAGATCGATGACGAATCTTAGAAGTCAATGTTGGCACGTTACTAGTCACTAGAGGACAGACCCACTTCCCACAAATGTCCCCTCTCTGGTCCGGGACCCCACGCTGCATTTGTAAGGTCTCCCTAGTCTTGTAGGGAAGACTCAGTCTGAGAGTTTCTTGGTCTTTCCTTATCCTTTCTGTCTTGACAGTTTTGAAGAACCCTGACCAGGTGTCTTGTAGAAATTTAGGGTCGTCTGAGGTTTTGTCACAACTAGACCAAGGTTATTATATTTGGGGAAAGAATCCCACAGTGAAACAAGGGCACATGATGTTGATGTGTCTTGTCACAGGGGATATGGTTATATTTCCCTATGTAATTGATAAATATTTGTGGTGGGGGAGGTTCTATGAAACTTTGCAGATACCACGTTTGTCCAATGATTTTGGCGTCCCTCTGGGGACTGTGCCTGCAACAAGGTCCCTGTGGTATTCTGATGGTGAGTTTCCACTTCCCCATCCCACCTCCACTTATTAACTGAAATCCTTCTATAAGGAGGAGTTGCCCCTTCTCCTCCACTTATTCACATGTTTTTATTTATTTCAATGTGACTTAGAGAGTATTTGTTGTATTATTTGAGTTATAATCCAGTATCATCATTATTTATTTTGTTGTCCAAATTGTCCCAGCTTTGACCATTGGGACCTCCTTCGTTTGGCTCTTGTACCTTTCAGCACACCTGCAGCTTTCCAACATCTCAACTCTGGTCCCAGCTCATCTCGAATTCTCCCCGTCCCCTCCCTACAATCCACCCCTTCTCCAAGGAGTCCTGCTTCTTTCAGCGGATGATGGCATTTAGAAGCCAAGATCCGGAGCTAGATGGGCTCGTTGATGCTGGGCTCCAGTGGGCCAAGCGAGGAGGTGTGGGTGCGCATGCCAGCACATCCCTGGTCTTGGGGGGAGGCGTTCAATATTCATGCCAGTTGGACCGTGGTCGTGGTGGTTTTGTCTAGATTAGCTTTCCCAGGCTATAAAGCTCCCTCTTATCACTGAGAGATTTTATCATGAATGGATGTTGGGTTTCATGGAATGCTTTTCATGTACCTGTTGAGATGACTGCATCATTTTCTTTTTTAGTCTCTTAATACAGTGAATTACATTAATTGGTTATTAATGCTTTTTATTTTGATATTTACAGGAAATCGCAAAGCCAGCACAGAGAGGTTCTGTGTACTCACGTTAATTGATTTTTGAATCTTGAGCCAGTCTTGAATTCCTAGGTAAACCTCACTTGGTTGTGACGATTGTCCTTTTTATATGTTGCTGGATTTGGTGTGCTAACATTTTATCCGGGATTTTCATGTCTGCTGTGATGAGGATATAGGTCTGTAGTTTTCTTTTATTGCCAGGTCTTCAATTTTGACAGTGCTGCCCTCGCGAAAGGAGTTGGCAAGGGTTCGTCCTCTTCTACTTTCTAGAAATCTTTCTAGAAAAGATTGTGTAGAGTCAGTGTTTGGTCTTCTTTAAATATCTGGGAGAATTTCCTAAGAAACTGGAGTTTTCTTTAGCAGATACGGGACTTTCTGGTCATCTTTCTTCTTTAATGAGTTTCAGGAATTTGTGCCTACTCAGGAATTGGTCCATTTCACACAGGGTTTGAATATATAAGCATAACGTTGTTTGTGGAGGTCCCTCCTTAACCTTTTAATTTGTGGAAAATGGTTGGTAATAGCCCTCTTTTGCTCCCGATATTGGTAAGTTATTTCTTCTTGTTTTTTCCCCCTTGTCAGTCTGGCTGGAAGCTTATCAATTTTATTCATCTTCTCAAAGAAGCAGCTTTGATTTCAATTGATTTCCTCTATTTGTCTTGTTTTCACTTCCTCTGAGTTACATTACGTACAATTACATTAACTTGTCCTTCTGCATTCAAGTTTCTTAAATCCAAGTTAGTTGGTCGGTCTGATACCTGTCTTCTCGTCTAATGGAGCACTTAGTTCTATAAACTTCCTTCTCCTCTAGCCGCACACTACCAGTCCTCCCTGTGCCAATAGCCCTGACGTGTCAGCCCTTTCCGGCTCCGACTCCAGAATCCCTGGGCCCAGTGCACACGTTTGAAGGCTAATAGAATCAAGGAGGAGTCGCACACAACGGGATTGGAAGGCGGGTGAAGCTCCAGGTGCTGAGCGGTTTGGACTTTCCACATCCTGCAGCCTGGGGCCCCTGCAGCCGGATTCATCCTCTCATCCTGTTCTCACTTGCCAGAAGGACGTGAGATAAGGGAACACGGGAAGCTGGCTCGATCGCAGAGATAATCTCGCCTGGCGGGGGAGAGCAGTGTTTTGATTACAAAGGTCCCCGGGGGGCAGGGACTGCCCCTTCATGTTCGCCTCTCCCACCTCTCAGCTCCTGGCAGAGGAGATTAGAGGTGGCATCTTGGATCGATAGGGACAAGTTCTGTGGGTGGGGCCCTGCGGGCAGCTGAGCATCCTGTCTCGGGAAGAGCCCAGATCAAACCCGCTTGTCCCCATGCCAGCCTTGCGGTCTGTGTGATACGTGACCCGTGTTTCGCCTCCTGAATGTCCACGTGTCCACTGAGGCCGGGCAGTTGCTATACCTAATGGACAACACTGGAGAAAGGAGGGAAAAGAAGGTTCCGGGTTGGGGCTGGCAAGTGTGGGTCCAGCAGGTGGACTCGTTCCAGCTGTGTGTGTATTTTTCTGTGTCAGCTGATTAAGGCACCCCTGGGTACCCTATTGCCGATTTATGCAAAGCGGATGTAACACCACGCTGTGTACTTGCCACATGGATCTTACTCGGCTCCTGCTTAGCCAGCCCTGGGAGCCTGCCTTCCTGCAGGCAGCTACATCCTCCCACAGACTCATGTAGGAAGTTAACAGCTGACCTGAAACGTGGCCCAGCACAGGGCTGACTGCCTCGTGAGGGACAGGCAGTCCGTTTCCAGATCAGTCACTGTGAGGCTGTCCATTTCTGGGGAGCGACTTCTACCTGCCAGACAGTATTTCCAATCCCTCCTACAGCCCTGCAAGAAAGGGGGATACCATTCCCTATTACTAATGAGGAGACTGAGCCTCTGAAAGGCCAACGACAGAGGCTCTGGGACACACAGGTCTCAGGAGAGCTGGACGCAAAGGCCCCAGTCCCTGCTGTACCGTCTGCTTGACCCTTTGGGCAATGTGCACACTGAGTACCCTTGAACCCAAGGAGTTAAAGCAGACTTTGGCGGGAGACTGAAGCGGGTGAACATGGATGGAAAAGTGTCGATGTGTGTAGAGGGCTTAGCTCTGGCCGGCCACGGGCACTCTGTTATGCCTTTCGAGGTTATTCTTGGTGTCATTGCTATTTTGGCACCTCCCTGAAAGCGCAGTGGTCTAACTGCCACACTGCTTTTGCCTTCGCCGGTTTTGGATGTGTCCGTGCTGCAGCCCCAGAGAGTCTCAGGGTCCCGCTCAAAGCCCAGTGTGTCAACCTCTTCCGTATCCCTTGGCTTCCTTTAAAACAAGTTAAGAAAAGCAGGTTTGAACACACAAAAGGGACATGAGTTATTTTCCTATTCATGCTCCGTCTTTACACTGTTTTCCTATTTCCTTTTTTAACCAGTATAATAGGAGAAAAGTGGTCTTTTATTATTTTTGCATTTTTTTGCATATTTTGCATTTTATTATTATTGCATTAATCTGACTCCTTATTGACTTGAGTATTTCGTCATATGTGAGCCCTTTGGGTTTCTTCTTTTTTAGGTTGCCTACCTTTGTTTTTGTTGTTGTTGTTGGGTTTTTTTTTGGTGAAGATTGTTCCTAGGTTTTCCTTGTTGGTTTTCGGGGGCTTCCTGTTCCTTCTGTACCTTTCTTGGTATGACAGACACCTTTCTTGTTCCGTGCTGGGACTATTGGCTCTGCCCGTGGTGTGGTGTCTTTCCTGAGCAGAAGTTCTTGTTTTGACATGAGCAAATGCACCGGCTTCTTTCTAATGGCTCGTGTTTATTGAGCTTGTTTGGGGAATCATCTGTACCCCAAAGTCACAGAGACAGCCACCAATCCTCCAACGTGGAGCGTTCTCGGTCCACCCTCCTGGGAGGAGGAGGGAGGGACGTCCTGGGAGGGACGACTACATGTCCTGTTCAGGGAGGAGTTCAGCCTGGTTTTCTCCCCACAGACACCCAGCCTTGCCATCACCCTCTCTTGAATGCCCTTCCCTCCACGCTGATCCACGCGGACTACTGACCCATGGGCATTTGAATTCTCCATCTCTTGTCCGCACGGGTCCACCTGCCTCTTCTTAGGCCCAAACTGGTCTGATTTGTGATGATGGCTATACAGTCAGTCTTACTGTCCCACAGAGCAACACTTATAATACCCCAACCTAAATTCCTGGAAATAAACTTCTCCTGGGCTCTGGGCACACAATTTAAATCAATGAAATCCCCAGAGTAAGGGGGACTTTCTTGGCCATTGAGTTCTGCCTCCTTTCCCGCCGCAGTGGGGGAGCCCCCCTTCTTGGAGGCCATCTAGAGTGTCAGGGTCCAGCTGGCTGAGGAGCTGTGGCCCACACCTGCACTGCCAGCCAACGCAGGTGGCCTCTCCCGAATAACCTGGGTCTTGACGGGCTCCAGTACAGAAAGCCCTCCCAGGAAAGAGTTCTGGAGCGTGAAGAGCCTGGCTCCGGGCCAGAAATCCTATGCGTGACCTATCAGCCCAGCGGCAGTCAATCACGAAGGCTTCACCCAGCGGGCGGCACGAGAAAGCCCCGCCACACACTGGGATTGGGACACAGCCAGGGCACTGCCATCCTGGGGAAACTGCAGCAGGGACCCAGGCCCGCCAGCCATGCTCCGATGTACATGTGCATTTCTAGCCCTGGGGCCGCCATCAGAGGCCTCCTGGAGGGATGCCTGGAAGCCACTCCCCCCCATCCCCGCTCTGACTCAGTACCCGGTGCTTCATGCCCAACCCTCCCTCCCACTCCTCCCCACTCCAGGACTCCTTGAACCACGGGAGGCTTTCATCCTGGGCTCCTAGGCATGACCCCCACCACATGCCTTTCCCGGGGGGTGGGGGGGGGGCAGTCCGTGCTTCCTCTGGTTTTCACCTCTTGCTCAGACCACTGCAGTGAGTGATTAACAGCCTTCACTGCTTCCTCCGCTTTGCCTTGCTGCTGTTACCGGCTCACCCACCCAGCCGCTCAGCTGGGTCCCTGACCGGAGAAGCCCCCACCTTCCCATCTTACAGATGAGAAAACCGAGGCTCTGAGAGTTTCAGTTTCAGTGAGTTAGTTGTGGGACGGCTCTTAAGATCTAGAGGCTCGTTTAGGACCTACGTGTGGCCGGTTTTGAGTTCATGTATTCGTGGCTACCACCGCTAAATTGTAAGTACCCTGAGGACAAGTACCCCTGAAGCTGCGCTTTCAAGAAGTCTCTGTAGAGTAAAGGAAGACCCCCTAAATGAGAAGAAGCAGGGGCTGTTCCTTCCAAGCTGGCTGTGACAGGGGGCCCCCCCCCACCAGCACCGGGTTTGGCAGACTCCGAGCCGGGGAGGGAGGGAAGTCATAGGGGTAGAAGAGAGGCTCTGGGCAGCCCGGAGACCGTGGGGTGGGGAAGCTGCAGGCAGCCAAGGCGAAGCCCGGCCTCCGACGTGAGCTGTTAGGGGTTGGGGGAGGGGGTCAGTCGCCGACCTTTGGGCCGACGGCTTCGGGGCCGGCTGCTGTGGAGGCCGGGAGTCGGGGTCCCGTGGCCATGGGCACGTAGCGTGGTCACGGTCGGCACGCGGCGTGGTCGTGGTCAGCGCGCGGCGTGGGCACGGTCGGCACGCGGCAGGGTCAAGGTCGGCACGGGACATGTCGCGGCCCGCACGCGTACACAGCCTCCCGGCGGAGCAGGGCGCTGCGGTGCGTGTGTGTCCAGCTGGTTAGAATGAACTTGCCGAGCGTCTCCGTGTGCGTCTGAGGGTCCTGCGGTGGCTCTGCCTCTTGTAGACTCGGTCACCCCTCCTCCCTGCCTCCAGCGGGAACACCTCCAGGGAGGCAGGAACTCCCCGCCCGCGCGTGCAGACGGCACGCGGGGCGGGGGTGGAGACCCGGAGGCCGCGGACCGAGCGTGTGTCGCGGCGGAGCCTGCGCGTCTGCATGGCAGTGGGGGGAGGGGGCCCAGGAAGAGGCTCTTTAGCCAAACAACGGAGGGAGGGAGGGGCTCGCTGGGGGATCAGCCAGACTCGGGGCTCCCCGTGCTGCTGACGCACCCCGATTGCCTGTGTCCGGGGCGCAGCCGGGCCGAGGCCCGTCCTGGGTGCTGGCGGCCTGCCTGGTGGCAGACGCGCTGTCCTGAACGAGGGGCCAGAGCCTGGTGGGGCCTCGGCCTAAACCATCCGGCCGGGCCGTGCGCCCAGCGTCTCTCAGCGTTTTGGGGGGTGAATGTGGGGCACAGTGTTTCCTTAGAGCCTCACACCCCCCAGGGGCCCCACCCCGACACAACCCCAGAGGACTTGGAGTCCGACCCTGGTGCCCCTCCTGCCCCAGGCCTCGTCAGGGTTAGGTCCCGGAGCCCAGGCTCGCCCCCACCCCTGAGATGCCAGTCTCCTCCCTACAGTCGGTCTGGGACCCTGCCCCCCCCCCCACACACACACACAGCTGCCTCAGGGGTGACCCCTGCCCTTGGCGTGCAGACCCTTGAGGGACGCAGACCCTTCTCCAGGAGGGAGTTCTAGCGCCGCTCTTTCCAAGAAGCCCATGGTCTCCCGGCTCTCCACGTGCCATTTGTAACTCGGGAACAATAGTGACAATGCTGATATACCCGCCCCTCCTCACAGCGCCCCCCAGAGTCAGCCGTGGTTGTCCTCCTGACCCAGTTCAGGCCCCTCTCGCGCCCCACTGGCCCCCATGCGCCGTGCACACGCTTCCTCCTGACCAGCGACCGGCAGGGATCTGACGGTGAAACCCATGGGGGGGTGGGGGGCGTGGAGGGGGTGGAGGGGGCAGGTGTGATCTGGGTCGTGCTCCATGCTCCTGGGCAGCATGGGCAGGTCCATGGTCCCCACTGCAATGGCTGCTCCGGGCTCCCCTCCTGTGAGCCCCGGGGGCACAGCCCTGCTCGGTGTCCTGCTGGGGGCATTAGGGAGCCGGAGTATCCATACTGGGGTGCCCATCGTTCTGCCCCCTCCGCCTGGCCCCCAAGTCCTGATGGCACTCAGTGCTGCAACCCAGCAACGCTTGGGACCCGTCTTCCCCGACTCCGGACCACAGGCCCGCGGCTCGCTGTCTTGTCATTTCTTCTTTGCGCCTGGTGCCTGTCCTCTGAACTCCTGTTTCAGACTTTCCTTCTTACGTCCCTCTGATCCGAGGGGGGGAAATGTGCCCTGTCCTCACGGGTCCTGGTCCCAGGCCACCTGGCTGCTCAGCCCTGCAGGGGGTGGCCTCTGACGGGGCTGCTGGCCGAGGGCGGGGGCAGGGTTTGTGAGCTCAGCCTGCCCTGTCCTCAGAAGGGGGTCCAACTAGGGAACAGCAAAGCCCCTCTCAGATGCATCAGTCGCCACCCACCGTTCTCGCTGGTGCTGCCTCCAGACTCTGCTTCTCACAGAAATGGGGAGTCGTGATCATGTCGTCCCCCAACAGGCTGGAAGTGACTCCAGACCCCCACACCCCTTGAGCCACAGCCCTTGCTTCAAGGAGGATCACTGGTTCAACCCCTAAGGGAGGGTGTCCCTGGGTTTTCTGGATTATTCTGTGGGCTGCCTGAGAACTGTAGGTATACGTCTGCCCCAGCTGCTGGGGTTTGGTCCGGTGTGACTGCGGTGGGTGGCCATGTGACTCAGGAGAGGGAGTGATGTTCCCCAGCCTCGCTGGGAAGGAGCTCTCCACTCTGGTCACCCGGTGTCCTCACCCACATTCAGAGAGCAGACAGAGGGCTGGGTGCCCTTCCTCTGCACCCTGATCGAGGCCTTCGAGGTTTTTCCAGGCACAGGGAATCGGTCACGTCCTCTGTGCGACACCAGCCTGGGCCAGGTGTGCATGAGGTGGACGTAGCCCACAGGGGCGCCTGGAAGCTGGCAACCGTCCCCAAATATTAGCCGTCTGTCCCTGCCAGCGGGGACTGGGCTCGGAACCCGTATAACAGGAAAGGTGTGCCGAGTGCCCGTGAAGACAGAGCCAGCCAGAGGGGCGGCAGTCACCGCTGAAGTTTTCTGGGTTTTGTTGGTGACGGCGACCCTGCTCTGAAGAGCTGTTCCCCTGGTAAACCAGAGGACTGGTCAGTGACGGCCGAATGTCCATCTACTTGGAGCCAGCCACGAGCCCAAAGTGGCGCTGTGTGCTCACGGGAGGCGGTCCGGGTTCCTGGGTCCCAGCACCTGCTACAAACTACTCTTGCCGCTGTTTCTCTGCCCACGCCCTCACCACGAGCGGCGGACACAGCCTGTGTCCCTCGAGTCTCTCAGCCTGTGGCGGCAGGCACAACCCATGTTCAAGACCCTCTGCAGGGTACCCCGCTTTCCCTGCCCAGTTCACATCAGTGTGGCAGACATTTATCCAGCAACGACGATAGGCCAGGGGCCGGCCCCACACTTCTGGGGAAATGGAGGTACCACAGTGTCCGTCCTGGACAGGCCTTGCACTTGGGAGAGGACACAGGTCACTATGTCCCAGACCAATGCAGGCGGGTGTATGCCGTGGGCCTCGCCAGGCTGCGACGGCACAGAAAGCCCTTCAAGACCCCGGTCATGGGGCCTCCTGTCCCAGGGAGGCTTCTCCATCCTGGAAGGACACTGAATCAAGAGACCATGGCTCCTGTAGGGACGGAGGGAGGGACACCTGTGACAGACCACACTGGACCTCAGGTCAGCCTCCACTGTCATTGCCGCTGACCTCGCGTGGCCGGGTCGGGAAGGGTCCCGGGCGGCAGCCACGGGCTCTACTCCAAGCCGGCACCTCCCTTCTGGAGGCCGGGCCCTGTGAGTTGGTCCAGAAACAGCCTCTCTGGGCACAGGTGCCCCCCTCCGGGCTCCCCATTTTCCTTTCCCATCATCTGGCCTCGGCTGAGGCGGGCCAGCCCCTCAGCTGTGTTTCTGACGACCTTGAGCTGTAGGACGGAGGCTCTCCGGGAGCATGTCTGCCCCTCTGCAGGCTGTGTGAGGAGCAGTGCCCGTCCCACGGCGGCCCTACCTTCCACAGCACGTGGGGACACGAGTCACGGAGCCCCGCTGAGGCCACAGGAAATGCCACGCTCCACGTTCCAGGGTCCCTGAACTCCTGGAGCCCAGCCCCCGAGGGGACTCATCCGTCCTCTGTCCCCTGGCTCGCCCAGCACAGGGCTCGGCCCTCAACTGGGAAACAGTGGCAGCACGGGATGTGCTCCAGGGTTTGGCGGAGCGGGGAGGGGTCGCCGCAGACTCAACTGCCGTCTTAACCCTCGGGGCCTCGGTTTCCCCACTGGTTCCAGGGGAAACTCGTAGGGGCCCCATGAGGGTTCAGAGCCTGCCGCGCCAGGCACCCCGTAAGCACCCGCATAACCCACGTGTGGTTTCCCTGACACAGACCTGCGCCCCCTGGACATCCTGGCAGAGGCCCTCCCTCCAAATGGCGCTGCGGGCGGAATCAGGGTGACACAGGCGAATGGCGTGCGAGGACTCCAGCTCTCGGCCGCCGCCCCCCACGCCATGAGCTTCCCCGCATCGAGGATTTTCTTCCAATGCGACCTCTTCCCTGAAGAATTTTCGATCGTCATAACCTTGAAAGTTCCCAATCTTCCCCCTAAGGTCAGTGATGCTTTTTACTCATGTTCCTTTGTGATGTCCTCACTGCCCCCGCGTACAGCGGGCACGGCCGCCCCAGACTGTGGCCAGGCTCCAGCCAGAGGCTCCTACGGTATCTGTAGGGTCAAGAGTGGCCGGACTCGGTAGGTAGTGAGGTCCCCGTCACAGTGTGTGTGTGCAAGCAGATCCTGAGGCACCGTTTGCTGGGAATTCGTACCGGTAATTCCTGCAATGGTAATTTTTCTGGTGGGCTGAACCGTCGAAGGCTAGGGATGATGCTTAGAGTTTTTACTTTGCCGTCTCTTCACGGGAAATGTAGACAATAAAACGCTAAGAAGAGGCCCTTTTGGACGTGGTTACCTGCGATCTGCGGTTTCATCCACCTCAGATCCAGCTAATATTCCCATCCCCCCACCAGGCTGGAAGCCCCCCAAGGTGAGGCCCCCAGGGGCCCGTTGCTGCTTCCCCGTGGGGCCCAGGACAGTGCACTTCATAGGTGTGTGACCAGGTCAGAGTCCTCAGTTAGGAAAGGAGGGCCCTTCCGCCCCCGGTCACGGTCCTTGCTGGCTTGCGCTGTGGAAGGCGACACTCCCCGATGCGTCAGTGACGTCTGCTCACGAAAGCCCCTCTCTTTCCTGCCGTCAAGCCTGCCGAGTTTTCTACTCCATTCGCTGCATCTTCCCCTTTCTATAATTTCTGTTTTCTTCTGCTTTACATAAATTCCACTTCTCGGCGTAAAGCCTCTGTCTTGTCAGCTACTGTCCTGAACACGACTCCAATAGTTGGATGCGAGGACTCTACTCTGGACGACTCTGACGTGTGTACCGCCCACGGGCTGGCTGTGCTGTCCGCTTCATCTCTTACTTTCTGCTGTGCTCAGTGATTATTTCTTCGGGTAAAACTTGTGTTGCAGAAATGTCTTTTATCCTAGTGCTTCTACGTAGGGGATTAAACACAGCATGTGGTGAACACGTCCTATCACCGAGATAGCGCTACCCAGGGGACTCAAATTACATCACTCCGGGAAGCAGCTTTTATACAAGTGGCTTTCTTTATGTTGTATTTAAAGTTTATTTATGTATTTTGAGAGAGGGAGGGAGGGAGCAGGGGAGGGGCAGGGAGAGACAGGGAGAGAGAGAATCCCAAGCAGGCTCCGCAGCAGGGCTAGAACCCACAAACCCGTGCGATTGTGACCCGAACACGGGTCGAAATCAAGAGTCGGACACTTAAGCGACTGAGCCACCCAGGCGCCCCAGGTCTTCTCATCCTTAAACGGGGGTGTTTTCCCACGGATTTATATTTTCTTTAATGCAACAAAATGATGTTCTACAGCCTCTAGAGTACCAGTCTGACAGTCATTTTGTTCCTAAGGATCTGTTCATCTAACGTATATAATTTCTTGGCACACAGTTGTTCATAGCATTTCTTTATAATCCTCTTTGTTTCTGTAAAGGCTGACAGCACTGTTCTCTCATTTCTGATTCTCACCGTTTGAGTCTTCTCTCTCTCGGTCTCTCCGTCTGCCTCTCTCTCCTTGATCAATGTAGCTGAAGGATTGTCAATTTTTTTTATCTTTTCAAAGAACCAGTTTTATTGGCTTTATTGACGTTTCTGTATTATTTTTCCATTCTCTATTTAACTTATTTATCGTCTGATCTTTATCATTTCCTTCCTTCTGCTTGTCTGCCATGTCTGAAAGTGGAATATAGCAACTTACAGCTGTAAATCTCTAAGAAGCTGCATCCTGTAAGTTCTAGTATTTCGATCTTCACTTTCATTCATTTAAAAGTATTTTTTTAATTTTTAAAAATTTAAAAATTTATTTTTGAAAAAGAGAGTGAGAGATCACAAGCAGGGAGGGGGAGAGAAAGAGGGAGACACGGAATCCGAAGCAGGCTCCAGGCTCTGAGCTATTAGCACAGAGCCCGATGCAGGGCTCGAACCCACAAACCACGAGATCATGACCTGAACTGAAGTCGGATGCTCAACCTTCTGAGCCACCCAGGTGCCCCTAGAAGTATTTTATGATTTCCCTTTTGAATTCTTCTTTGACCTTTTGGTTATTTAGGAGTGGGTTGTTTAGTGTCCACATATTTATGAATTCCCCCAATTTCTTTTCTGTTACTAATTTCTAATTTCATTCCCCTGTGGTCAGAGAACATACTTTGCATTTTTGTATCCATTTTAACGTAGTGGTGTTTGTTTATGGCCTAGCCTATGCTCTGTCCTATTGGATGTGCCATGTGCATTACTGAAGGACGTACATCTGCTGTTGTTGGTTGGGGTGTCCTACAGATGTCCATTAGGTCTTGCTAGTTTATAGTACTCTTCATGTCCTTGGTGATCTTCTCTCCAGTTGTTCTTTCCATTGTTGAAATTGGGATATTGAGGTCTTCAACTAATGTTATTGAATGGTCTATTTTTTTCCTTTATGTGTGTCAGCTTTTGCTTTGTCTATTTTGGTACTCAGTTATTATTTGCATATGTGTTTATAATTGTTACATGTTCCTCATGGATTGACTTTTTTATCATTATAAAATATCCCTCTTTGTCTCTAGTAACAATTTTTGGTTTAAAGTCTACTTTATCTGATGTTAGTAAATATTAATATTTTCTTGTGGCTGGTGTTCGCATATGTTTTTCCTATCCTTTTACTTCCAGTCTAGCTGTATCTTTGACTCTAAAGTGTGTCTCCTATAATGAGTATATAGTTGAATCTCAATTTTATCCAGTCTAACAATCTTCCCCTTGATTGTATTATTTAATTCATTCACAATTGATGTTATTATTGATCCTCGTTATTCATGGATTTGGCATTTGCAACTTCAGCTACTCACTAAAATTGATCTGTAATCTCAAAGTCAATACTCACAGTGCTTTCACAGTGTTTCATGGACGTGCATTGAGCAGCAAAACATTGGGTGCCCCCACACACAGGTTCCCAGTGGAAGTCAAACAGGTGTCTTGTGCTGTCTATTTAGTGCCACATTTTCCATGATCCTGTGCTTCTTTTGGTGATGTCACTGCTTGACATGGCCTCATTGTGCAAGAAGGCTGCGGTGTGCCTCTTGGAGAAAATACATGTGTTAAATAAGCTTCCTTCGGGTGTGAGTTATGTTGCAATTAGAGGTGAGTTCAGAGAATCAGCAATGAATGCTAGATATTCACTGTGAAATAATAATGTATGTTGAGATATATAATATGATATATATATAGAATATGTGTATAATAAAATATATGTGTTTCTGTCCCTGGTTCTTGCTAATATTTGGTCTTTGACCCCAGTTCCTGACACAGAGCTCCTAAATGCCTTGGGACTTCCTGGGTGGTAGGAATGATTTCTGTTCTAATGAGGTGACTGACTCTGGGTTAGCTTCAGGATGGGGGCTACTCACCAGAATGACCAAGCTTTGGTTAGAAGCTTCATGCTGTAGGCTCCATTCCCATCCTCAGGAAAGGGGAGAGTGGCTAGAAACTTAGTTAATGACAGATCGTGCCTGCATGAGGAAGCCTCCATAGAAACCCCAACGTGCAGAATTCTGAGAACTTCCAGTCTGGTGAATGTGTCCATGTGCCGAGGAGGGTGGCGCACCCCAACTCCACAGGGAGAGAAGCTCCTGTACTCGCCGCCCCCCCCCCGCCACAGGCCTCGCCTTGCGCATCCCTCCATGCGGCTGTTTATCTGTATCCTTTAAAATAACCTTTGTAACAAATCAGCAATAGAGCTCATCTATTTCCCTAGCAAAGTAATAAACCCGAGGGGGAGGTCACAGGAACCTCCGTTCTGTAGCCAAGTCAGGCAGACGTTGTGGGTAGCTGGGCACCTACTACCAGTGGCTGGCCTCTGAAGTGGGGGCAGTCTCGTGGCCCGCACCCTTAACCTGGGGTCTGCGCTAGCACTGGGGAGTGTCGGAATGGAACTTAATCATGGGGCACCCACGCAGCTGGCGTCAGGAGCGTTATGTGCGGGTGAAGGGAGACGCTGTGTTTTTTCCTGGACACACATGAAACGGCGTTCTGTATTGATCGGTTGATGAAAATGAGACCAGGGGCTCACAGGAACCTGACTCTAGTCCCCCAGGAGCCAAGCGTCAACATTTGCTAATCCAGCGTGAGCGGCGATTTTCCATCACATGACCGCCGCCCGCGGGGAGAACCAGCCGCAGCTGGAGGGAGCACCTGCTACCACCCCGTTCCACTCCCTCTGCGTCTCGCGTCGCCCGCCCGCGTTCCTCTCGTCCTCCGTTGGCACGTTCCTGTGCACTTAGTGAATGTTTTCTCAGGCGGCTTTTTTATTTAATGATTTTTCACTTAAAAAAAAAGTTTCTCCTAGTGTTTGCTCTCTAGGGCTTACGCGTGTTTATTTTACCTTAGCCGAATTAGCTTCTGATTTATACCAGCTCCACTCCCGTGACATAAAAACATTCTCCTTTTCATACAGGACGCTGTCCTTTCTTGTCCCTTTCGTATGGGATGCTGTCCCTTCTTGTCCCCTTTCGTGGTCTTGCTGTTAACACACACTCCATCGGTCCATGTAAAAAAACCCAATAATGTATTGTTGTAATTATTGCCTAATGCTTCTTATGACTTTGAAGAAGCTGTGAGAAGAAAGGAAAACAAGGATGAGATGTAAGGCTTTTGCTCTCCTGGCCTTTTCATCACTTCTGGTTCTCTTCCCATTTTCCCGTGGATCCACGTTGCCATCGGCACCCTCGCCGCGACGTGTGTGTCTGCGGGTCTTTTGTGCGTAACTTATTTGAGTGCGTCGAGCCTCCTGGATGTGTAGATTAAAGTTTTTCAATAGATTCGGTAAGTTTTAAGCCACTATTTCTTTGAGATAATAACATTTGTCCACTGAGGGCTGACTGGCAGAGCCCCCAGTCCCATCCATCAGGGGTCAGTGAGGCTTTAAACCCTGAAGCCCCCTGGGCCCCCACAAGCCCCCGCCAGAGGCCTGCAGCTTAGAGTACCATGGCCGAGTGTCCGCGAGGACGTGAGGGGCCACGTGGGGTGTTATGTGCTCACCAGGTCTCAGGTGTGGAAGCAAGCATGGGGCATGAGGCGGTGAAGCAGACACATGGCCCCTCACGGTCATTCGTACGGTGCTAGCCAATGCCTGTGACCCTGGCCCCTTCTGTGAGCCAGTCTCTGCCCCCAGGACTCTTTGCCCTCACACCTGCCCCAGGACTCCCTCCCGGGAGAGCGAGTCCAATCTACGCCCACTGCAAACAGCGGCATCACCCCACACGGTGCATCCTGCCCTGTGGCCAGGCCGGCCGAGCATCGCCAGACCTGTCCTCAGCTGGGCCTCCCTCCCTTGGCTCAGAGCCCAGATTCCAGGACTGCCCCCCTCCTCGTCCCTGCCCTTGGAGACAAGGTCTGTTTACACGGGCAGTCCCCCACGAGATGGAGCCCGGGCTGTCGCTTCCAGAAAATCTCCTGATTGCTACGGTCTCCGCAAAAGCATCAAAGCATCTCTACTGTCTCTCCTCCGGGACGAACGCAGGTCAGGATGGCCTGAGGTCCACTCAAGAGCCTCACAAGCCAGCGGCTCTCGGACTGGGAAGCAGCATAGTGAGCACTCAGCAGAGCACCAAACACCAACAAGGAAGGGGAGCTTCACTCAGCCTGCTGCTGGGACAACACACAGCCGGGAGGTATAAAAGCCGACAGACAGCCGGAGCTCCTCACACACTCACACACACACACACTCACACACCCACACACCCTCCTGCAGCCCCACCGCCCCCGCCATGGCCGCGTCCACCCTGTCCGCCTGCTCCAGCGACCTGAGCTATGGCAGCCGCGTCTGCCTGCCCGGGGCCTCGGACTCCGGCCCCGACTCCCCCTGGCAGGTGGACGACTGCCCAGAGAGCTGCTGCGAGCCCCCGTGCCGCGCCCCGGCCCCCTGCCTGACCCTCCTGTGCGGCCCCTCCTCCCCCTGCCGGGGAGACTGCTGCACCCCTGCGTGCTGCAAGCCCGTGTGCTGCACCCCTGTGTGCTGCAAGCCCGTGTGCTGCACCCCTGTCTGCTGCAAGCCCGTGTGCTGCACCCCTGTCTGCTGCGAGCCCGTGTGCTGCACCCCTGTCTGCTGCGAGCCCGTCTGCTGCACCCCTGCGTGCTGCAAGCCCGTCTGCTGCACCCCTGTCTGCTGTGAGGACTCCCCCTGCACAACCTCTTCATGCTGCCAGCCGTCCTGCTGCACCTCCTCCCCCTGCCAGGAAGACTGCTGCACCCCTGCGTGCTGCAAGCCCGTCTGCTGCACCCCTGTGTGCTGCAAGCCCGTCTGCTGCACCCCTGTGTGCTGCAAGCCCGTCTGCTGCACCCCTGTCTGCTGCGAGGACTCCTCCTGCTCAGCCCCCTCCTGCTGCCAGCCCAGCCCCTGCTGCAGGCCCTCCTCCTGCGTGTCCCTGCTCTGCCGCCCCGCGTGCCCCCGTCCCGCCTGCTGCGCTCCTGCCTCCTCCTGTTGCCGCCCGGCCTCCTGCGTGTCCCTGCTCTGCCGCCCCGTGTGCAGGCCCACCTGCTGCACCCCTGTCTGCTGCAAGCCTGTCTGCTGCACCCCTGTGTGCTGCAAGGACTCCCCTTGCTCAGCCCCCTCCTGCTGCCAGCCCAGCCCCTGCTGCAGACCCTCCTCCTGCGTGTCCCTGCTCTGCCACCCCGTGTGCCCCCGCCCTGCCTGCTGTGTGCTCGCCTCGGGCCAGTCCTGCTGCTGATGGGCACGTCCCCCCACTGCTACTGGGACTCCCACCCAAAGTATTCGGAGCCTCGAGCCCAGTCTGGGGTCTCCTTCTGCCCCCAGGTGCCCACCGCAGCAGACAAAGCTGAGCCCTCACTGTTGGGCTGGTTCCCTGGGGCAGCTCCAGCTTCCCGAGGGCCCTGTGTGTCACCCGGTGTCTTCCTCTCTATCATAGCTGGATTGAGGTCACTTTGTCCTGTCCTACGTGAACGACCTATTTGTTAACCAATAAAGTCACCGTCAGCCCCTCCGAAGGCCTCGAATGCGCGTCTCGGCCAGCAGGGAAGGGCTGCGATGTTGCACGCGGGCGGGGCTGCTCTGAGAGGCCTGGAGTCACGTCCATCACAACAGCACCGTCGGGCAGGGCGGCCACCCGCACCCCCTGCTGGGCCTCCTGCGCTGGCTGTCCCCCGGCAGCCCCACAAGCCTGCCCACCTGGGAGGCCCCTAGAGCCCTTCACCAGTGAGGGACGGAGGGCCATCTGTCGGGCCCTGAGCCTTTGCCAGGGACAAAGGAGGCCCGGTTAATAGAGCTTCCGCCTTGGGGGCATTCATGGTGCCAGCCACTCTCCGGTGGCCCTCGGCACAGGGGCAAGCGCTTACCTCTGTGTGAAGACGCCGGGAGCATGAGTGCTGTGCGCGGTGATGACGGGAGCCCGTGTCGGTCAGGATGCTCCAGAGACACAGCCAATAGGATGTGTGCGTAAACATGCGGCGGTTTTGAGGCATAGGTTCACGTGAGTGCGGGGGCCGGCAAGTCCAAAATCTGCAGGGCAGGCTCCCCAGGGATGAGCTGATGTTGGAGCTTGAGCCCAGAGATGGTCTGCTGGTAGACCCCGGCTACCTCTTGGGGGACCTCTGTCTGTGCTCCGAGTCCTTCAACTGATTGTGTGAGGCCCACCCACCATATGGCAGATAATCTGCTTCACTCAGAGCCGACCGATGTAAATACCAGTCTGGGCCTTCACAGCAATGTTTGTATGTATTTGACCAAACAACTGAGCATGATGGCCTGGCCAAGATGATGCATAAAATTAACCATCTCCCCGGACCAACAGCCCAGGGTCTGGGGTACTGAAAATGGTGGGTCTCATTGGGCTGTCCCCTCAGGATTTCAAGTGTTCAGGCAGGTCGCCTTGTTGGAAGAAACGGGGAGGAGGGATTCCCACCGGCCCTACAGGCACGGTGCCCAGCAGGCACGTGCCCTGGGCCACGATGATCCCCAGTGAGGAGGGGCCACGTCTGGGAGGCCTCACAAGCCCTCTGGCCACATTCGAGGGAAACCATGCCTGGCAACATTGTGATGTACCAACCTGCGGTCAGAAGGAAGCAGGTGTCCCTTGGGGAGCGTTTCCTGGCACAAAACATTGTGACTCCTGGATGGCTGGCCGGCCAGTCACCCGGGATCCCTGTGGATGCCAACATGCCCCCCCACTGTGGTGCAGGGCGTGTCCTGTCCCTCGTCCCCGGTCCCCAAGTCGCTCGGTAAACAGCCACACCCACCCACCCAGCAGCCTGGCCTCTCCCTGGGCGCCGCCCCTCCCCTCCTCTGCCCCATCTCACTGAGCTTCAGCTTCTGGCCCCCACCCCACCCTCCCTGCCAGGACGGCCCAGGCGCCCAGCCCCGTCCTGCTTCTCCCTGAAGACCCCTCCTCCCCTTCTTCCTCTGCCCTCCCTGGCGGGCGCCTGCCGTTGACTTGTGGTCCCTTCGACCCCCAGAACCGCTCGCTCCCTAGTCCCAGTCGGCCAGACTGGCACGTGCCCTGGGGCCCGAAGCGACTCTGGGTTCTGCAAAGTGCTGCGGATCAGAGCAGGGGCGCTTCCCTGGGCTCTGACCCGGGATGAGAAGAGAGGAAGGGCACCTTTAGTCTCACCGACGTGCACCCGAAATCCAGCGTTTCGAGCGGTTGTGAACAGCCAGCAGCCCCGAGTGGATCAGCAGGGCCCGAGACTTCGCGGCCGCGGACGTCAGGTGTGCGGGCCTCACGGGGACAGCTGGTCCCACACTCACGGACGGCCGGGCGGCCGGCACCCACCCCGCAGGACATCACCTGGGGCTCACTGGAGGAGTGTGCTAAATCACTCGCTTGTTTTCAAGTTTCAACGTGCCTTCCTGTAATCGGTGCCCTTTGATTTCCATCAGGTTTTTTCTGTCTTCATTTAGAACCAGCTGAAGGCTTCTCAAGCTGGCGGGGAGGGGGGGCAGGCACAGAAAGGGTCAGGGCGCCCGGCACCCTCTGGACGTGAGCAGCTCTCTGTGGCTCTGACCACCAGCAGGACGGTGGTCAGCCCCACTCGCCCACGGGTTCCCGGAGGTGAGGCGCAGCCCCGTGACGCCCCGACTCTCAGGAAGGACCGTGTGTGTGTCCCTGTCGTTTGTGGACCCTTAATTCTCGAGGGGCCCTTCCCTGTCAGCCACGGTGTCTTTTCATTTGTCCCTCGTGGTTTTCACGGCAGGTGTGTACGACCTGACTGAAGAGTCGGAGGGCCCCCGAGGGAGGGCGGGCGGCAGGGAGAGCTGCCCAGTGAGCCCCCGACGTGCAGGAGGCGGGCGGTCCCCACTCCGGATCAGCGGCACCTCAGCGGGAGGCGGGAGGCAGCTGAGTGCGGCACACGGCCAAGCACTCCTCAAGGCCCTGTTGGCTCCTTGGGTCGTGATGGTACCACCATCTTTCTGGGTTTTGATATGACGAACCGTTTCGAGAGTTTTGTTGTCTAATAAAAAATAGTAGATGAAATGTACTTTGGGTGTTTTTTTTTTTTAGTTTATTTATCTTAGAGAGAGAGAGAACATGAGTGGAGGAAGGGCAGAGAAAGGCAGAGAGAGAGAGAATCCCAAGCAGACTCTGAGCTGTCAGCGCAGAGCCCGACTCGGGGCTCAGACCCACAACCCGTGAGCTCGTGACCTGAACCGAAGTCGAGAGTTGGGCGCTTAACTGACTGAGCCCCCCAGGCACCCTGCCCTGATAGATGAAATGTCCTTCGAAACCGACGGCTGAGCCCTGCCTGCTGTCATTTTCTTTTTGTTTCTGCTGCTTCTTGTCTTTAAAATACCCACCATGGATGTTTTTCTTCTATTTTCCCTGCTGTTTTGAAAGACATACATCCTGTTTTCAGTCACACTAGTGAATGTCTAAGTCTCCCTTCATATTTGTGTTTCAACTGGTCGAGTCACGAATCAACTATACGGCGTGAGAAATTCCTCCTTGAGACGGAATTGGGTGTTTCTCCCACCATCTGGCCGCGCCCCACGCCTTTCAGCTTTCTGGGATCATCTGAAGGGCCACCGTCTGAGAGAAACATGGTACGAGCCACATATGTATTACAGCCATCCCAGCAGCCGCATTTAAAAGTGAAAAAGAGGGGACGCCTGGGGGGCCCGGTGGGTTAAGCGTCCGACTTCGGCTCAGGTCATGATCTCACGGTCCGTGAGTTTGAGCCCCATGTCGGGCTGTGTGCTGACAGCTCAGAGCCTGGAGCCTGCTTCCGATTCTGTGTCTCCCTCTCTCTCTCTGCCCCTCCCCTGTTCATGCTCTGTCTCTCTGTGTCTCAAAATAAACATTAAAAAAAATAAACTTGTAAAAACGTTTGGACGCTTAATCGACTGAGCCACCCAGGCGCCCCCCCAACCCTTTTTTAATTTCTTTGACTGTTGTTTTGATCTTAGCTGCTCCTCTCCCTCTCTGGCCACTGGGTTATCGCGTTTGGTCTCAGCTGAACACCCCGTCCGTGCGTTACATGCTGTCTGACCACATCTGTGGGTGTTTTCTTGTGTTTTGGGGGTGCCACCAGCGTTTGTCCTTCCGACTGCTGACATGATTGCTCTTTCCTGCCTCTGTTGTGAGTCTTTAATCCAGCTGCTTGGTGTTCAATTTCCTTGAACACTTGCTGTCTTCCACCATTTTCTTAGGAATGAGGAAGTCCTGGTTAGAGCGTAGATCCCGTATGCGCTGGCTTCAGTCCCGCGTCAGCCACGTTGGGCTGCGTGACCTTGAGTAGGTTGCTTAACCTCTCTGTGCCCAGGCTCCCTCCTCTGTTCATTCGCAGTATGGAATGACGTGTCACTTAGTTGATGTGAAAATTAAGTGGGTTACCAGATGTGAAATGCTCAGAGCCCCCACTGACTCAGAAAATGGTAGCTAATGTCACCAACATCGTCATTAGTGCTATTTTGAGGGTCTTCTCCTAAGACGTTGAATTCCTGCCCGCCCCCCCCCCCCATCACCTGCACACGATGGCTTTCTGTTCTGGGTTCACTGGGACCATATCTTCTTGCATCCCACGTCGCCTGACGTCTTCTTTTGAGCGTTGCTGTGGATCCACGAGTGTCCATCACTCTCGCGCAGTCTTCAGGAGATGTGCCCTCTCTGTCCACACTGTGTGCTCTGGGGCATCGTCCTGGGGTGAGGGGGTGCTGTGCTCAGCCATGGGGCGTGGAGGGCACGGGCACCCGCTGAAGGCCACCTGTGCATGAGTGAAATATCGATGGAAACTGAATGGCCAAGCAGCATACTGGTCCTGCGCCCTGGGACCCCCACGGTTGCATCTCAGCCCCTCCATGAACCCAGACCCGTCGTGGAGTTTCACAGCGTCCCCCTCTAGTCCCTTAATGCTCCTTGCAGAGAGAGAAGGAAGGGAGAGGCAAAGAAGGTACTGGCAGAGAAGCTGCCGATCGCTGACACGGACAATGAGGGGAGCAGCCTCACTGGAGGCCCCCCGGACCCCCCAGGAAGTGTGATAAGGGGACATCATGAGCCACGTGACGTGCGTGGATTCGACAACCCCAGTGAAATGGACAAGAATGTATTTCTCCACTCAAGAGGAAATACATAACCCGAACAGCCCCGTTCTATTAAAGACATTGGATGTGTCCGTAAGAACCTTCCCGCAGCCCGCCCGTCCTTCAGCAGGCGAACCGTAAAGCGGCACAGGGCATCGGACCACAGAACCGTGCCTGCGTCTCAAGGGAGCCAAGTACGAGAAAACCTCCGACAGTGGCCTGCTGTGTGATTCCACTTCGGCAACGGCCTCGGTACAGCCAAGGAGTAGAGGTGGAGAGGCGGGTGTGCGCGGCCAGGGATGCATGTGCTGGGTGTGGGGTGTGGCCGTCAGGGGCGCTGGAGGGGGCCTCCGGTCGCGCCCACACTGACCGCGGTGGCCGTATGATCCACAAATACGAACACTGCAGAGAGGCACATGCGTGCCCACACAGAGACACACGCACACTGAGATGCACACACACACACACACACACACACACACACAGACCGATGTGGGTAAATGTGGTGGGATCTTGGGTGGCCGATCTCCTGGTTGTGACTTGTGCTAACGTTACACAAGTGGCCATCACTGAGGGAAATGCGTAAAGGGCGACAGGAGCTCCCGGTATAATTTTTTATAACTTCTGGTGAATCTATAATTTCAAACAAATCCACGTAGAAACCCCCAGGCCCACGTGGCTTCACTGCTGGGTTCTATCAGGGGGACACCGACGCCAGGGCAGGATCCTGCAGACCCGCCGTCCGCCTCCTGGCTGGCACAAGACGCTGTCCCCTGCTGTTGCCCCGTCACCCCTCGAGCTTACACCAGGGCACCACCCAGATCCCCGTCAATGCCACGGAATCGCCAAAATCTCTGAGAGTTGTCCTGTGCTGTCATCACTGCTTCTGTGACACCCACACCGCCTCCCCCATGGGAGCACCGTGCACCCATGGGCGTAAGAGACAGACCCGCCCCGGCTGCCTGCCTCCCTCCTGGGGCTGCCGTCTGTGTGCTGGGACCCTCACGCCCCGCGGCCACACCCCCGCATCTCTGCCGCGGGTGTGCATATGACAGACCAACGACCCCAGGCTCCCAGTGGCACCAGGTGCCTGCGACGCTGCCCTCTGCTCCCGCCCAGCACGTGGCCCCCCCCACGGGACCTGATGTCCTCCTGGGCCCCCTGGGGCAGTGGGAGCAGGTCTGCACCTTTCTCCCACTTAACCCGCGGAACCCGGTGCAGCCACAAGCCGCCCCATGGGGGGCCGTCACGGCCGTCTGCCACAGGGAGGCACGGACACCCACTTCCCTGACTCCCCACAGGGACCCCGGCTTCCCCGAGGGCCAGACCCCAGTCAGGCGGTCATCAGAACCTCCTGGGCAACTGACTCATCTAATGTGGCTTCCCTGACCTGGCACCACACCAACAAGGAAGGGGGTGAGGCTCCTGTGGGGACAACACAAGCCCGGGGCAGATATAAAAGCCATGGCGTCCCAGGGTACCCGGCACACATACGCACTCCTCACGCACACACCCACACCCACACCCACTCCCTCCTCCAACCCACCGCCCCCGCCATGGCCGCGTCCACCCTGTCCGTCTGCTCCAGCGACCTGAGCTATGGCAGCCGCGTCTGCCTGCCTGGGGCCTCGGACTCCTGCCCCGACTCCCCCTGGCAGGTGGACGACTGCCCAGAGAGCTGCTGCGAGCCCCCGTGCCGCGCCCCGGCCCCCTGCCTGACCCTCCTGTGCGGCCCCTCCTCCCCCTGCCGGGGAGACTGCTGCACCCCTGCGTGCTGCAAGCCCGTCTGCTGCACCCCTGCGTGCTGCAAGCCCGTCTGCTGCACCCCTGCGTGCTGCAAGCCCGTCTGCTGCACCCCTGTCTGCTGCAAGCCCGTCTGCTGCACCCCTGTCTGCTGTGAGGACTCCCCCTGCACAACCTCTTCATGCTGCCAGCCGTCCTGCTACACCTCCTCCCCCTGCCAGGAAGACTGCTGCAAGCCCGTCTGCTGCACCCCTGTGTGCTGCGAGGACTCCCCCTGCTCAGCCCCCTCCTGCTGCCAGCCCAGCCCCTGCTGCAGACCCTCCTCCTGCGTGTCCTTGCTCTGCCGCCCTGTGTGCAGGCCCGCCTGCTGCACCCCTGTCTGCTGCCAGGACTCCCCCTGCACAACCTCTTCATGCTGCCAGCCGTCCTGCTGCACCTCCTCCCCCTGCCAGGGAGACTGCTGCACCCCTGTGTGCTGCAAGCCCGTCTGCTGCACCCCTGTCTGCTGCAAGCCTGTGTGCTGCACTCCTGTCTGCTGCGAGGACTCCCCCTGCTCAGCCCCCTCCTGCTGCCAGCCCAGCCCCTGCTGCAGACCCTCCTCCTGCGTGTCCCTGCTCTGCCGTCCCGTGTGCAGACCCGCCTGCTGCACCCCTGTCTGCTGCAAGCCCGTCTGCTGCACCCCTGTGTGCTGTGAGGACTCCCCCTGCTCAGCCCCCTCCTGCTGCCAGCCCAGCCCCTGCTGCAGACCCTCCTCCAGTGTATCCCTGCTCTGCCGCCCCGCGTGCCCCCGCCCTGCCTGCTGCGGCCCCGCCTCAGGCCAGTCCTGCTGCTGATGGGCACGTGCCCCCAGGGCCAGCCGGGCTCAGGTCCCACCTGGTGACTCTGGTCCTCCTGGCCACCCATCAGGCCTGACCTTGACCTCCTGCCTCCCAGGAACGCTGACCCCGCAGCTTCCTGGGGCTTCTGCTCCCAGGAGGCACCTGCACCTGTTCTGGGTCACCGGTCCTTCTTGCCCCCTTTCTCTGCTTGGGTCACTTGGCTTTGACTCCTAACCTGTCAGCACCTCTTCAGGAAGCCCAATAAACTCACTTCACCGGCCGATTTGTTTCCTTTCATCTGACCCTCATGGGGGTGCGGAGACCCCAGGGTTTTGCCCAGACACGGTCTCCTCCAGCCACGAACATTTCTAGGGACTGAGCAGTCCCAGAGGCGGGGCCTACCTCGTGTGGGCAGGGCCACGGGTGGGACTCACGCCCTGGCCCAGGAAGCTCTGCCGGTGGGCCCAGTGCTCAGGGCTTCCCAGGCTGGTCACCTGCACACGGGTCATGGTCTGGGGGTTCTCAGCCCCTGGCCCGTTTCCACCCACAGCCCCATCTGGGCAAACAGGCCCCAGACAAGTGGGTCTGGGTGCTCCACGGAGTTCTCCCATAGGGAGGACATCCTCTATGGGCCTGGGGTCGTCCTGTGTTCCTCCCACGGGCTCTACCCATTTAGCAGAAAGGTGATGGAGCGGGGGAGGCAGTGCTCCAGCCAAGATGGGGTAACGGGGACGGGATTCCTTCCCACCTGGGCCAACTCTGAAAGTTGACAAGATCATGAAGCAAGGGTGTCAGATCCCAGGCCCAAGACGCATGGAACCAGTGCACTTGTGAGGGAGATAAGCAAGGTTCCTGTCACTGTTGGTACCCTCACCACCTGGACAGGATCTCCAGCCCCCGTGCAGGAGGGCGAACCCCACGGAACTCCAAGGACCCCGAGTTCCATAGATGGCCTTGGGGAAAGCCCGGGCAGACAGTGTTGGGGTCAGAGTGCTGGAGAAGAGGCCCCGTCCCAGCGGTCTCCCCACCTGAGACCCTCTGTGCTCTGCCGTGTCCCCTCCCCGGCCCTGGAGCCCACGCTTCTGCTTTCTGTCTCTGAAGCTCCTCACATAAGTGGAATCACATTTCACTCGGCCCAGTGTCCTCATGCCTCATCCGTGTTCTAGTCAGACTTGCTTCCCTTTACGGCTGAATAACGTTCCACGGTATGGATGGGCCACATCTGCTCATCCATCTATCTGCTGAGGGCACCGGGGTCACTGTGAACATGTGTGTCCAAGCATCTCTTCGAATCCCTACTTGCAGTTCTTCTGAGCATATTCCCAGTATAACCCCCAGACCATAGAGTAAGTCCGTTGCTACTCCTTCAAGAACCACCACACAAGCTTCCACGGTAGCTGGGCCTTTTCTCACTGCTACTAAAGACACGCGAGGACTTCGGTTTGTCCACGTCCTCATCAACACTTATTTTCTCCTTGTTACGTATGTTGATTACGTGTTATCTCCTCGTTGTGTTTCTATTTGTGTGAATATTCTATATAATATAATATATATTCTATATTATTCTATATTATTCTATGGACGTAAGGTGGCTTCTCATGGTAGTTTTGATTTGTGTTTCTCTAGTGATTAGTAACGTGGAGCCTCTTTCACATGCTTATAGGTCACGTAATTTGTGCTTCTTCTTTGGAAAAATGTCCATTCAAGTCCTTTGCTCATTTTGGAATTGGGTTGTTTTGCTTCTTGTTGTTGAGTTTTGGGAATTCTCCACACGTGTTATATATAATTTCTTATCACATGATTTTCAAATATTTTCTCTCATTTTATTTAGGTTACCTTTTCTTTTCCATTGGTATTGCCTTCTGATGCAAAATATTTACAATTTTTGTGAAGGCCACTTTTTGTATTTTTCGTATGTTGCCTGTGCCTCTGGTATCACATCCAGGAAATCACCGCGAAATCCAATGTTGCAAAGCTTTTGTCCTGTGTTTTCTTCTAAGAGTTTTATAGTTTCAGGTCTTCCTTTTAGGTCATGGGTCTATTTTGAGTTCATTTTTGTGTATGGTGTGAGGTAAGAGTCCACTTACCTTCTTTTGCCTGGGGATAGTCAGTTTTGCCTGCACCGCTTGCTGAAGAGACTGTCATTTCTCCATTGAATGGACTCGGAGCTCTTTCAAAAATGATTTCACCTAATATGTTTATTTCTGGACTCTATTCCATTGGTCTGTATGTCTGTTTTTATGCCAGTATCACCCTGTGCTCATTATTGTAGCTTTGTAGTGGTTTTTTTTTTTTTTCACATAATTTATTGTCAAGTTAGCTAACCTACAGCGCGTACAGGGTGCTCTTGGCTTTGGGAGTAGATTCCCATGATTCATCGCTTACATACGACACCCAGTGCTCATCCCAACAAGTGCCCTCCTCAGTGCCCATCACCTGTTCCCCTCCCCCATCAACCCTCAGTTTGTTCTCTGTATTTAAGAGTCTCTTATGGTTTGCCTTCCTATAGATTTGTAGTTTTGAAATCAAGGAGTGGGAGTCCTCTAGCTTTGTTTTTTTTTTTTTTTTCAGGATTGTTTTGGCTATGCAGGATCCCTTGATTCCACATGAATTTAAGGATGGGGTTTTAGGTTTCAGTAAAACACCTCACTGAGATTTCAGTAGTGATTGTGTTACATCTGTAGATTGCCTGAGATGACAGTGATATCGTAACGATATTGAGTGTTCCAATCCTTGAACATGGAATGCCTTTCCATTTATTTGTCTTCCTTACTGTGTTTCAGCAATGTTTTGTAGTTTTCGTTGTACAGCTTTCACCTCCGTGGTTGTTAATTCATTTTACTTTATTCTTTTTTGGTGCAATCGTAAATGGAATTGTTTTATACATTCCTTTTGGGGTTGTTCATTAGCAATGTATGGAAACGCAACTGAATTTTGACTTTGTATCCTGCTGTCTTTCTGAACTCATTTGCTAGTGCCAACGGGTCCTTAGGGTTTTCTACAAATAAGATCACAGTGCCTGTGAACAGAGTCGATTTTACTTTTTCCCTTCCAATTTGGGCTACTGTATTTTATTCTCTAACTATTCTCCTAGAACTTGCAGTCCTGTGGTGAATAGAGGCAGTGAAAGTGGGCATCTCTGTCTGTCCTGATCTTACAGGAAAAGCTCTCAGTCTTTCACTGTTGAGTATGATGTTTCTTGTGGGATTTTCACATATATATTTTATTTTGTTGAGGTAGTTCCTTCTACTCCTAATTTGTTGAGTGTTTTATCATGAGAGGGTGTTGAACTTTTTCAAATGCTTTTTCCACATCAATTGAGATGACCATGTACTTTTTTCTTTCTTCTGGTAATGTTGGCTATTATATTGACTGGTTTTCATATGTGGAACCACCCTTAAATTCGAGAAATAGGTCCTCCTTGGTTGTGGTGCATAATTCCTTTACTCTGCTGCTGAATTCAATTTGCTAGTGTTTTATGGAAGATTTTTGCATCAATGTTCATAAGGGATATTGTTTTGTAGTTTTCTGTTCCTGTAGTGTCTTTGCCTGGCTTTGTTGTCACAGGATTATAAATCTCATAAGATGAGTTGGGGAGTGTTCCCTCCTGTTTAACTTTTTTAAAGTTTATAGTGAACTAGGAACGATTGAATAAACTCTGAACCTGATATAAGGCATCTATGAAAAACTTACAGCCAACATCATACTTAATTGTAAAAGACTGAATGCTTTCTGCTAAAGATCAGGAAGAAGATACAGATGTCCTCTCTCACTGTTCCTGTTCAACATCACGCTGAAGCCTTACCTGTGCAACAAGCAAGGAAAAGAAATAAAACGCATGCATATTGAAAATGAAGAAATGCAGTTGTCTCCATTCCCAGAGGACATGATCATCCACATAGAAAACCCCCAAGAATAAACAAAAAAACTCCTAGAAATATAAGAGAGTTTGGCAAAGTTGAAGTATGTAAGCCTAAAATAATAAAAATTAATTCATTTATTTTTTTTATTAAAAATATTTTTTGACGTTTATTTATTTTTGAGAGAAAGAGACAGAGCACAAACAGGGGAGTTTCAGAGAGAGAGGAAGATACAGAATCTGAAGCAGGCTCCAGGCTCTGAGCTGTCAGCACAGACCCCGACGTGGGGCTGAACTCACAAACTGCGAGATCATGACCTGAGCCAAAGTTGGATGCTTAATTGACTGAGACACCAGGTGCCACCAAGTTAATTCATTTCTTTTTTTTTTAATTTTTTAAAATGTTTTGCTTATTTTTGAGAGAGAGAGACAGAGTGTGAGCAGGGGAGGGGCAGACAGAGAGGGAGACACAGAATCCGAAGGAGCCGGATACGGGGCTGGAACTCACAAACGACAAGATCACGACCTGAGCTGAAGTCAGATGCTCAACCGACTGAGCCACCCAGGAGCCCCAATTCATTTGTAGATAATAGCAATAAAGAATTGAAACTGAAAATTTTTGTTTAAAAGTTTGATTTACAACAGAATGAAAAATGAAAGCTTAGGTATAAATCTCACAGAATGTGTGCATGAGAATGATAAAAAATACTGATGGGAGTAATTTAACAAGACGTAAATAAACGGAGAGCTCGACTATGTTCTAGGTTACGGTCGAGTAATTGTCGTGACGTCACATACCTCCAGACTGATCCACAGATTCAAGGCAATCCCAGCAAGAGATTTTTGTCAATCTGAACAAGCTAATTCTAAAATTATTTGGAAAGGCAAAGAAGCTCCACTACCCAAACCATGTGAATATGATGAACAGAGTTGGTGGAGCTCACCACCTGATTCCAGATCTGCTTTAAAACTATAGTAATCAAGACAATGTGATGTCGGCAAAGGGACAGAAGCGTGCAGATTAATGAAACAGGATAGACACACACACCCACACGAAAACAGGCAACTGATTTCTGACACATCAGTGACACAGTGTGTTTGGAACATCTAGATGTCCATATGCAAAAAAAAAAAAAAAGTGAATCTTGACCCATACCTTACGCTTAGTGTAAAAACGTAATCAAAATTGATCCTGGGCCTAAATGTAAAATGTGAACGTTTTAAACTTGCAGAAGAAAACACAGGAGAACATTGTGACCGTGTGTTGGGCGGAGTTCTTAGGTTTAATACCAAAGGCATGGTCTGAAAAAGACGAAAATTGATAAATTGGACTTTACCCGTATTAACTCTGCTCCTCAAAAAAGCTGGTAAGAGATACACAACATACAGATCCGTGTCCATCGGTGATCAGTAGGGCTTCTGGTCAACAGCAGGCAAGAAACAGTTAAGGTCTTGGGGAGTCAAAGTTATACACAAATGTTTGACGGTAACTCCCGTGTTAGCCGGGGCTCCACCGTATGCATCCGCAGTGCATAAAGGACTCTCAAAATTCAATGTCAAGAAAACCTACAAAGGGGAGGGGCCTGAGCCCTTGCAGAAATACCAAAAAGACGCATGGATGGCAAATAAACACGTGAAACGATGCTCGACGCCGTTCGTCATCAGGGCAATGCAGAGGCAAATACAGGAAGATAGCCCTGCTCACAGATTAGAATGGCTACTGTTTAACAGAAAGCCAGCAGCCTCAAGTGCTGGCAATGATACACGGCCACTAGGGCTCTCCGTGCTGTTGGGGGGGGAGGGTACGCAAAAAGGCACAGCCACTGTGCAAAACAGTTTGGCTGCTATTTATTTATTTATTTAGAGAGCATGTGCACAAGCAGGGGAGGGGCCGAGAGAGAGGGAGGGAGAGAAACCCAAGCAGGCTCGGTGCTATCAGCACAGGGTCCGATGCAGGGCTTGGAGCCACGAACTGTGGGATCATGACCTGAGCCGAGATCGAGAGATGCGTAACCACCCAGGCGCCCTGTAGTTTGGTGGTTTCTTATCACGTTAAACAGGCTCTTGCCCTGTGACCCAGCGACGCCACTCCTAGGTGCTTACCCTGGAGAAATAAAAACTCGCTGCATTGCAAAAACCTGCACACGATGTTTGTGGCAGCCTGTTCATAACCCTCAAAAGCAGGAAGCAATGAAAATGTCCTTCACCCGGAGCGCCTGGGTGGCTCAGTCGGTTAAGCGGCCGACTTCAGCTCCGGTCATGATCTCGCGGTCCGTGAGTTCGAGCCCCGTGTCGGGCTCTGTGCTGACAGCTCAGAGCCTGGAGCCTGTTTCAGATTCTGTGTCTCCCTCTCTCTGACCCTCCCCTGTTCATGCTCTGTCTCTCCCTGTCTCAAAAATAAATAAAACGTTAAAAAAAAATTTTTTTTTTAAAAGAAGAAAAAAAAAAAAAGAAAATGTCCTTCACCCGTCGACAGAATAATCAAGTTGTGGTACGTCCATACAGTGGAGTCCACTCAGCAGTAAAGAGAAGAGAACTGTCAGTTCACGACATGCATGAAGCCCAGTGCATTCTGCTAAATGAAAGAAGCCAGACCCGGAAGGCTGCATACTGTATGCATAGGACATTCTAGAAAAGACACAACTGTAGTGACTGAGACTCAGTGGTGGCAGGGGTTTGGGATGGGGAACACAAGGGGCTTCTGCATGGTGCCGCCACAGAACGAGTGAAACGTAGAGGGACACGGGGTGGGACAGTGAACAGTTGCTCTATAGATTCTGTAAGGCCAAGCGGCCAAAATTCTTCCCCCTGAGGACGTCGAGGACTGCAATCTGCTCTTTGCTGAATTTTTTTTGTTTGTTTTTGCTCTTGATTATTTGTTACGTTCTGCTTCTCTTTGTTTCTGCACCGAGTTTTGCTGGCCCACGGAGTCCCGTCTGCGTTCATAGACGGTGTGGGAGTAGCAGGTTCTCGGAGCAGCCGCGAACCTTCCCGTCCCGTGCACCAGAGGGCTCAGTGCTGCCGCATAATCGATCCCATCTCCCTCCAGCTTTGCAGATGTGGTTCCAGGTCTTTACGCGTCTCGGTTCGCTGAGTTGCTTCCAATCCCTTCCGATCTCTCTGGAAGCTTCCAGGATGCTTCTTTAGGTTTGGTGTAAGACAGCTCACCGGTGTGTCCCAGCGTGCAGCATTCTCTGTGTATCTCATCCCACGTTTGGTCAGATTCCACCTCCGAAGACCACATCTCCCTCTGCTCTGAGAAATGTTGCCTTTTGTCGATCGGTCTTCCTGGAAAGCTTCTCTGATGAACGTTGGATGCTGTGCACATCGTCCGTTTCTCTTAGGTTTTGCACAGTCCATCTCTGTCGTTCTGCGCTGAGACACTCTGTCCCCTTCCCATTCACTCCTGACTGCCTGGCCTCCACTCAGCACTCGGTGTGCGGACGTCCTGCAGCCAATGGGCAGACCTGTCCCGGCGTTCCGGTCCTTCTGCTCGCTGAGACCCGGGGATGCACGGTGCTCACCTGGACCGCTGCAAGCCCCCGGGCATCAGGGCGCACACTGGGCAGTGAGCAGGCTGCATGCCCGCAGGGCTCCAGGACTCTAGTGTTTTCCTGTGGTGTTTGCTTAGAGAACCAAAACTAGTCAGGGGCCAACCCAGTCCTTAACCATGACAGGCATTTTCCAAGCAGCAAACTCTTTAGTGTAAATAAACCAGAAGTAATAAACACTCTCAGGACTCAGTCAAAACACCAACAAGGAAAGGGAAGTCTTGGTGACAACACACAGCTGGGAGGTATAAAAGCCGACAGACAGCTGGAACTCCTCACACACTCACACACACACTCACACACTCACACACACTCCCTCCTGCAGCCCCACCGCCCCCGCCATGGCCGCGTCCACCCTGTCCGTCTGCTCTAGCGACCTGAGCTATGGCAGCCGCGTCTGCCTGCCCGGGGCCTCGGACTCCTGCCCCGACTCCTCCTGGCAGGAGGACGACTGCCCAGAGAGCTGCTGCGAGCCCCCGTGCCGCGCCCCGGCCCCCTGCCTGACCCTCCTGTGCGGCCCCTCCTCCCCCTGCCAGGGAGACTGCTGCACCCCTGCGTGCTGCAAGCCCGTCTGCTGCACCCCTGCGTGCTGCAAGCCCGTCTGCTGCACCCCTGTCTGCTGTGAGGACTCCCCCTGCACAACCTCTTCATGCTGCCAGCCGTCCTGCTGCACCTCCTCCCCCTGCCAGGGAGACTGCTGCACCCCTGCGTGCTGCAAGCCCGTCTGCTGCACCCCTGTCTGCTGCAAGCCCGTGTGCTGCACCCCTGTGTGCTGCAAGCCCGTCTGCTGCACCCCTGCGTGCTGCAAGCCCGTCTGCTGCACCCCTGTCTGCTGTGAGGACTCCCCCTGCACAACCTCTTCATGCTGCCAGCCGTCCTGCTGCACCTCCTCCCCCTGCCAGGGAGACTGCTGCACCCCTGCGTGCTGCAAGCCCGTCTGCTGCACCCCTGCGTGCTGCAAGCCCGTGTGCTGCACCCCTGTCTGCTGCAAGCCCGTCTGCTGCACCCCTGTGTGCTGCAAGCCCGTCTGCTGCACCCCTGTGTGCTGCAAGCCCGTCTGCTGCACCCCTGTCTGCTGTGAAGACTCCCCCTGCACAACCTCTTCATGCTGCCAGCCGTCCTGCTGCACCTCCTCCCCCTGCCAGGAAGACTGCTGCACCCCTGTGTGCTGCAAGCCCGTCTGCTGCACCCCTGTCTGCTGCAAGCCCGTGTGCTGCACGCCTGTGTGCTGTGAGGACTCCCCCTGCTCAGCCCCCTCCTGCTGCCAGCCCAGCCCCTGCTGCAGACCCTCCTCCTGCATGTCCCTGCTCTGCCGCCCCGTGTGCAGGCCCACCTGCTGCACCCCTGTCTGCTGCAAGCCCGTCTGCTGCACCCCTGTCTGCTGCAAGCCTGTCTGCTGCACCCCCGTGTGCTGCGAGGACTCCCCCTGCTCAGCCCCCTCCTGCTGCCAGCCCAGCCCCTGCTGCAGACCCTCCTCCAGTGTATCCCTGCTCTGCCGCCCCGTGTGCCCCCGCCCTGCCTGCTGCGGCCCCGCCTCAGGCCAGTCCTGCTGCTGATGGGCACGTGCCCCCAGGGCCAGCCGGGCTCAGGTCCCACCTGGTGACTCTGGTCCTCCTGGCCACCCATCAGGCCTGACCTTGACCTCCTGCCTCCCAGGAACGCTGACCCCGCAGCTTCCTGGGGCTTCTGCTCCCAGGAGGCACCTGCACCTGTCCTGGGTCACCGGTCCTTCTTGCCCCCTTTCTCTGCTTGGGTCACTTGGCTTTGACTCCTAACCTGTCAGCACCTGTTCAGGAAGCCCAATAAACTCACTTCACCGGCCGATTTGTTTCCTTTCATCTGACCCTCATGGGGGTGCAGAGACCCCAGGGTTTTGCCCAGACACGGTCTCCTCCAGCCACGAACATTTCTAGGAAGGAGGGACTGAGGAGTCCCAGAGGCGGGGCCTACCTCGTGTGGGCAGGGCCACGGGTGGGGCTCACGCCCTGGCCCAGGAAGCTCCGCGCTGCTGGGCCCAGTGCCCAAAGGCAGAACAGGGGGATGTGGGGATTCGGTCCCAGCAGGTGCCATAGCTGCGAGGTCAGTGCTCCTTCCCGGCCACCTGCCCACGTCCCAACCGTCACCATGTGAGGATTCTGTCCTGAGTTAGTGGGTTTGGCTTCCACGCCTCACCCCCACTCCCTACCCTGTGGAAGGTAAGTGCAGGCTGGGCATCCCACCGTGGAAACTAACGGGGCCACGTGTGGCCCTCAGCACACAGGCCGCATAACCCAGGCCACGCCAAGTGTATTTTACTGGCTTAGGTGTTAAGTTTAAATACGAGGGCCACGGAGGCTTTAATTTCTTCAGCGGAACGGTTGCACGGGTTTGGTCCCAGTGCCCCTGGCCGAGGTTCGCTGCAGAAACCACAGTGCACAGTTTCCCCCGGCCCTGGCGCCCGGCTGGTCACTTTCATGCCGTGGCCCCTTTCCCTGTGTTAGGCTGGGAAGCAATAGACCCTAAACCGCAACGACGGATAATCCAGGATGCGTCGTACGACGTGCGGCTGGCCTTACTGGTGTTTCCGGGTCACCGTCTTGCTGGCGGAGGCTCGTGGAGGTTTAGTGGTGTTGAGATGGACGTGACAGAAAGCGTTCCGTGTCCATTTCAGCGCAGCCATCCCGCCGTCCTTGTCCAGACTTTTCCGTCTTCCCCGACCGGCCCCCTTCCCCGCCTCCCCGGCCCTGGCGCCCCCGTTCCAGGCTCCGCCCCTGAACGTGACCGCACTAGGTCTCTCACAGAAGTGGGCCGCGCGGTATTTGTCCCTGGTGATGGCCTACTTCACTCGGCGTGACGTCCCCCGGTTCGTGCGTGTGGACGCTGAAGCCTCTTTGTAAGGCTGAGTAACGTTCCGCTGTATGGCTAGAGCGCATCTCACCGCCGCGGCTCCCGCACTTACCTTTGCGCACGTGGGTGCCTCTCTCGGGGACCCTGCTGTCAGTCCTGTCGGGCGTCGGAGGTGGGCTTGCGGGGTCACGTAACAGTCCTACAGTAACTTTTCCGGGGACCGCGGGCTGTGTTCCAGAACAGCTATACCGTTTGGCAATCCCACCACCGGGGCGGACGGCTTCCGGTCTCTCCACATCCTCACCCGCACTAGTTTCTGGTTTTCTGATAGCGGCCACCCTGACAGGTTGGAGCAGGGATTTGGTGGATCACAGACCTTGGTCGCTGCAGTAGGCCCTGCCCTGTGAGCCCCGTCCTCCCACCACACCTCCCCTGCCTATCCTCCCTCACCCATCCTGCCTCCCCTTGCCCCGCCCTCCCCTGCCCGTCCCCCCCCCTCCTCCCCCACCTGTCAATGCCTCCCCTGCCCTGCCCTCCCCTGCCCCGCCCTCCCCTGTCCCACCCTCCCCTGTTCCCCTCCCCTGCCCAGCCCTCCCCTGCTCTTCCCTCTCCTGCCCCGCCCTGCCCTGTCTCACCTCCCCTGCCCCACCCTCTCCTGCCCCGCCCTCCCTTGTCCCCCCTCCCCTGCTCCACCCTCCCCTGTCTCCCCCATCCCAGCCCTGCCCTCACCTGTCCTCCCTCCCCTGCTCCACCCTCCCCTGCCCCGCCCTCCCCTGTCCCCCCTTCACCTGTCCCCCCTCCCCTGCTCCACCCTCCCCTGCCCCGCCCACTCCTGTCCCACCCTCCCCTGCCCCCCTCCCCTGCCCCCCTCCCCTGCCCTGCTCTCCCCTGCGTCACCCTCTCCTGTCCCACCCTCTCCTGCCCCTCCCTCCCTTGTCCCCCCTCCCCTGCTCCACCCTCTCCTGCTCCACCCTCCCCTGCCCCGCCCTCCCTGCCCCGCCCTCCCCTGTCCCACCCTCTCCTGTCCCACCCTCTCCTGCCCCTCCCTCCCTTGTCCCCCCTCCCCTGCTCCACCCTCTCCTGCTCCACCCTCCCCTGCCCCGCCCTCCCCTGTCCCACCCTCACCTGTCCCCCCTCCCCTGCTCCACCCTCCCCTGTCCCCCCTCCCCTGCCCCGCCCTCCCTGCCCCGCCCTCCCCTGTCCCACCCTCACCTGTCCCCCCTCCCCTGCCCCACCCTCCCCTGCCCTGCTCTCCCCTGCGTCACCCTCTCCTGTCCCACCCTCTCCTGCCCCTCCCTCCCTTGTCCCCCCTCCCCTGCTCCACCCTCCCCTGTCCCCCCTCCCCTGCCCCGCCCTCCCTGCCCCGCCCTCCCCTGTCCCACCCTCACTTGTCCACCCTCCCCTGTCCCCCCTCCCCTGCCCCGCCCTCCCTGCCCCGCCCTCTCCTGTCCCACCCTCTCCTGCTCCACCTTCACCTGTCCCCCCTCCCCTGCATCCACCCCCTGACCCACCCTCACCTGTCCCCCTCCCCTATCCCACCCTCTCCTGCCCCACCCTCACCTGCCCCGCCCTCCTCCCCTGAGCCCTCCCCCACCCTCACCTGCCCTGCCCTCCCCTGCCCCCACCCCCTGCCCCGCCCTCACCTGTTCCTCCCTCCCCTGCCCCCACCCCCTGCCCTGCCCCTCCCTCACCTGTCCTTCCCTCCCCTGCCCCGCCCTCACCTGCCCCGCCCCCTGCCCCGCCCCCTCTTGCAGAAGAATGAATACCTGTTCACCGTGGTGACGGAGGAGTCTGACGGGCTGTTGCTGGGTCTGCGGTACTCGCCCACCAGGCTGCACTTCCTGTTCCTCAGCCAGGACGCGGCGGGGGCCTGGCAAACCCGCGTGACCTTCCGCAGTCCCGCTCTGATGGACAACCAATGGCACACGCTGGTCTTGGCCGTGTCCGAAGGATCCTTTTCCCTCACCGCGGACTGCGGCGTCCCCGCGGACATGTAGGTAGGGGGGCGTCCGGGGAGGGCCGGGTGCTGCCGGACACGGCGGGTCCAGGGCCGCGGGGCGGGCCGGCTGGCCGGGTGCTGCGGGCACCGTGCGCCCTGGGCTCGGGCCCGTGGGCGAACAATCTTTAGGGACCATCCCCTGAAGCGGGAGCGCAGGGTCATCAGCAGGGTCGCCCACCAAACCCGTCCTCCAGAGCAGCCGCAGTGGGTGGGGGCGAGTGCAGGTGCCCAGGCCAGGTAGGTTGGACTTGGGTGGCGGGGGGGGGGGGGGGGGGGGGGGGGGGGGCTGTGCCTTGCAGAGCGGGGTCACCATCAGGAAACACGCAGAGGAAGGTCACAGAGAACTCAGGCACCAGAGCCAAACTGAACCTGCAGCCCGACTGGAGCCCAGCTCCTGCTTTGTGATTTTCAACACATGGTTTGGCCTAAGACCCGGTTTGCCCGTCGGGACGAGTGAATAGTCACTCTAACTCCAAATAAACACGCAGAGTCGCCCTTCTGGCAGCTTCGGCACAGCCCCAGGCACCAGCAGCCTGAGTTCCATCCCTGCCCTCGCCGTCGCCTGGTCACTAGGCTGGACCAGGGAGCATCGGTCCCCATAGTCCCACCGGCTCGTGACGACCATCCTGGCTCAGTGGGGCTGGTGACTCTCTTAAATCACACATTTTCTGGTTTACATTAAAATCTATCATTATTCCAGATACTACTTTCAGAGGTAGAATCTTACTTTGCTCTGTTACTATGAAGCTTATTCCATAATAAAAAGATTCTTTGCCATTCGGACACTTTGTTTAAATCCGTCTCTGCTCCCAAGCGCATCAGGGCCTTTACCAGGGTGATGATGGTGGGCACCCAGCAGTGGGAGCAGCTCTGTGATGCGGAGGGGGAGGGGGCCAAGGAAGGGGAGGGAAGGAGCCGCGGCTACAGCCAGTGGTGGCCAAGGAGGACTCCGGGGCCTGGGGGCCGGGCGTCACAGGCCTCGTGGGCACCACGGAGGGCACACTGTGATCAGAGCACGGTGGATTCTGGGACGGCGCTCAGAAAGTGGCCTCACCACGGCCAGCTGCAGCCCGATGCAGGCCTGGAGGGAGCAGGTTCTTACAGGGGGAGATGCCTGGCTCATCCACCCCAGAGGCTCCAGTCAGGCCCTCCCCTCCAGCAGGCACCCACCTTCCCCCCACCCTCGGGGTGCAGGGTCCACTTCCGCGTCAAGACCCAGCTCTGGCCACATCTGCCGACGCCTCCCAGGCCACCAGCGAGGACCCCTCCCGCCCGGACACCATCCGTTTCCCCATAGGCGTGGTGGAGGGTGGGCAGGCTGGGGACCCAGTACCGCTGGAGGCCACTAGAGTTTCCAGAGAGATGGGAGAACCCCTGAACGGACACCTCTGTGGCCACACTTTTGCAGAAGACTCCTGTCCTGGGGAAAAGAGCGCTCCTCAAATTCACGTCCACCAGAACCCTGCAATGCAAACTTGCTTGGAGACAGAGTCGTTGCAGGTGTAGTCAAGTTAAGTTGAGGTCATGACTGCAGTCGGGCGGGTCCTGATCCAGAGCCTGGTGTCCTTACAAGAAGAGGAGAGGCACAGACAAGGCCACGTGAAGACAGGCAGAGGGGGTGATGTAGCTACAGGCCAGGGAATACCAGAAAGCCCAGAGCTGGATGAGCCTCCAGAGGGAGCGGGACCCTGCAACGCCCTGACGTCAGACTCCCGGCCTCCAGAACTGTGGGTAATCTGCCACCTAAGCCCCCAGTATGTGGTGTTCATTACAGCCACCCTGGGAAACTGATACCCCCGTGCACTGCTTCCCCTGTCCTTTTCTGCATAAACGGGCTGTGACGCTGCTCTCCCATGGCCCTAAAGCCACCCTCAAATGTTTTCAGAATGGCTGATGTGCCCTTCCCGGCCACCCTCTCGGTGCGAGGAGCCCGATTCTTCATCGGCAGCCGGAAGAGGACCAAAGGCCTGTTCACGGTAAGCACGGGAGGGGCTGCCTGTCTGGCCTCCCAACGGCAGTGCTCACAGAGGGGCCGTCACTACAGGCCCCGTGTGCTCACACTCTGATCCGACAGATCGGCGTGTGCCACACGGGAGCAGGGAGTCCTGGGGTACATGGGGCTCCACACTCGCGAGGCACAATTTGCCACAGGGCCTTTTCACTCACGGTTCCCTCTTCCTGGCACAGTCATCCCCACTGTCACCACAGATCACACCCTGTACCCTCAGGACCCCACCCCATGTCATCCTCCTTGGAGACCTTCCCCTACCACTTGGAGAAGATGAGGCTTGCACCCAACCCCTTCTCCTGGTTGTCTTTCCTCCATAGCCCTCACCACTCTCAGACCAGCTGTGTGTTTGCTCACTGGCTGTCTCTCCCATAGAGTGCAGGTGAGGGACCCCGTTCCATACTGTGTCCAGTTTCTAGACCCATGCGTGATATATAATAGGTGCTTGGTGAATATTTGTGGATGGCATGTTTGGATGGATGGATGGACAGATGGATAACTGTATGGGTGGTGGGCGGACATATGGATGGAAGGATCAGTGACGGACGGATAGGTGGGTGAACATAAGGCTGAGTGACAGATGGGTAGATAGATGGATGAGTGATTGATGGACATATGGGTGAATGGATGGGTGGATGGGGGATGGATAGATGGATGGATGGGTGGATGGGGGGATGGATGGATGGATGGATGGATGGATAGGTGGATGGATGGGTGGATGGATGGGTGGATAGATGGATAGATGGATGGATGGGTGGATGGATGGATGGATGGATGGATGGATGGATGGGTGGATGGATGGGTGGATAGATGGATGGATGGGTGGATGGGGGATGGATGGATGGGTGATGGATGGACATATGGGTGAATGGATGGGTGAATGGATGGATGGGTGGATGGGTGGATGAGTGATGGATGGAGATATGGGTGATAGATGAGTGGATGGATGGGTGGATGGATGGATGGATGGATGGACAGATGGGTGATGGATGGACATATGGGTGAATGGATGGGGGATGGATGGATGGGTGGGGGGATGGGGGGATGGATGGATGGGTGATGGATGGACAGACAGATGGACAGATGGATGGATGAACAATGCAGCCCAGTCACTCTAGGCTGGTTCACAGGAAAAACCCCTTCCGTGGCTGTTACCTTAGAACAGTGTAGAATTATCCACCATTGCACCAGTGCTCCCCACACTCCCAACCTATTAGCAGACTCTTCTCACCTGGCTCTTGAGGTGGCCAGACCCTCAGTCCTCATTCTCACCCCTCCACCAGGGTCTGGCCAGGCTGAGCCCAGGGGTGGGTCCAAGCAGTCTCTAGCGACGATGTTCTGAGCATGCTCTCCGTCTCTCTGCAGGGCCTGGTGAGGCAGCTGGTCTTACTGCCTGGCTCGGATGCCACCCCAAGGCTCTGTCCCTGCAGGAGTCCCGAGCTGGCTGTGCTGTCCGTCCCCCCAGTCCTGCAGGGCCCCCCGGGGAAGCCAGAAGATAATGAGGTGCTAAAATATCCCTATGGTTAGTAGGTCAAAGCCACCCACTCCCCCTCACTTATGGCAGACCCTGAGAGCCTTGTCACTTGGTAACAGAGAAAGGAAGGTGACTATTAAGTTGACAAAGGGACTGGCTTGATGCAGATGGGCAGGGGTCCCACCCAATGGCCACCAGAGAGCCTGGTTCTACCTGGGCCCCCAGTGCTGTTCCCTGACCTCGTCTTCCTTCTCTTGAGCCTCTGACTTCCATCTGCTGCCTGTTTTGTCCCCAGAGCAGTATTTGGGGTCTTTACCCCCATCCCTCTCTGATAGACATCTAAGCCTCAGCCCCCACCCCAGCGGGGACCCCAAACTGTGAGAGGCACATTCCAATCGTCCGTGACCCCCCAGCCCAGAGGGTCCCCAGCATTTAGCCCGTGCTTGCGTCTCCTGGGGCTGAAGTCACCATGCTGCGTATGTAAGCCACACACCCCGCCCCGGCGAAGCCGGATTCCCGCCCCCACTGCAGCCCCCACCACTCAGCGAGGCGGGAGAGACAGCCCCAGCCCCTCCTGAGCCTCACGGTCATGCCTCACCAGTCAGGGGATGCCCCTCAAGCACATCCGCCTTTACACTCCCTCCCGGGATGGGGTTTCCAAACTCCCAGAAGCACCAGCTGTAGCTTTTTCTATCGTGCTGGAGAGAGCTTTAATAGTCTATAAACTGATGCAGTTTGTTGTCATGCTATGTTGAATAATTTTGTAGGAACGGTACAACTTTGAATGATTTTTATAGTGAAAGAAGAGACACAGAGGAAAATAATTTCCCTGCACAGTGGAATTTTCATATGCTACACGGGAATTTTGCACGTGTCCCGTCATCTCAGAATAGGCGGGAGGCAGGACTGCCCCCCTGGGCCTCTGCTGGGCGCTACGTCAGGTCGAGGTGCCCCAGGTCACAGTCGAGGTGCGGGTGTCGGCTTGGCGGCGACAACGATGTCGCTGTGAACCCGCCACGCGGCATCATTGAGACGTGCGGGCCTGGCTCGAAATGAGGTGTAACCACCAGCAGCGATGGGGTCAAACGCCGCGGAATTAGGCAAAACTCAAGCTTAGATAAACTGACGTCAGGGAGAGAGGTCTGAGCGGCGAGCAGGGCAGTGGGTGTGCGATCACCAAGGCTTTTCCAAGGGGAGGAGGGCCGCCCTCTGGAGTGGGCGGTGAGGCTGGCAGGAAGCCGGACAGCGTGCATCCCGCCCCACGGACACCCGGGGGGGAGCAGGCCACGATGGAGACCCCTGTGTCCTCATGGTCCCCACAGGCAGAGGCAAAGGTGGGACCGCCTGGGTCAGGGGTCCTCCTCCAGGGAGCATGCTCTCTGGACACTCCCCTTCCTTGTTCCCCCCAGAAACCGACCTGAAGGTGACTCTGGGGTCCCGGCCTCCGTGCACCAAAATGGAGGATGCCCAGTTCTGGTTTGATGCCAGCCGGAAGGGGCTGTTCCTGTGTGTGGACAGCCAGTGGGTCTCCGTGTTAGCAGGTGAGGAGGGCGGCGCGCCTCCTGGGGCTCTGGGGACTCGGGAGTTCTTCTTGGAGCCAGCGCGACTTGGGAATAGGGAGGACCCCCCCAGACAGCAGGCTGCATATTCAACCTGGAGACGCGTGTCCTCCTGGGCGGGGCACGAGGGGGGCAGGGCTCGCCACCCCTCCCCTCGTGCATGTCCAGTCCCCGTCGAGGGGACACCCTCCTCGTGCCGTGTCTGCCCCTGTCACACATGCTGGGGATGACACCAGGAGCCTGGATGCATGCTGTTCCCCTGGGACCTTTTGGCAGAGCCTTCCGCGTGGGGACAGGGGGGTCGAGGTCGCCCAGGGCGCTCTGGACAGTCACCCACGGGAAATGGGAGCTGGCTGCAGCCGCCGCCCTCGGCCGCTGACCCCGCTGCTCATGGGCACAGCTTTGTGTAGGAGCAGCGGGTGTGGGAAATGTCTAATGAGGACGCGACACGTCAGTTCCGTCCCCTCAGCGTCCCTGGGCGCCGCATAGACCCTAAAACCCGCACAGCCTCCCCTGATGGCCTCTCCGTGAGGGTGAAATGCCCCCAGGTAAACCGCCCTGGCAGTCGCTGATGCTGTGGGGCCACGGCTCGGGGCCCTGGGGTCACACTCCCAAGCCGGCCTGTCGGCTTCCATGCGGGGAGGCATTAAGCGGGTCTCCACGTTTCTACCGCCAGCCAAGGAGAAACTGGACTACGTGGAAGAACATCAAAGCCTGTTCACCGACTCGGAGACGCTGGGCATCGAGGTCTTTGCCATCCCCGAGGCCGGGCTCTTCGTGGCAGCCGCCAACCGCAAAGCCACATCCGCCATCTACAAGTGGACCGATGGGAAGTTCGCCTCCTACCAGAACATTCCCACGCACCAGGCACAGTCCTGGAGACACTTCACCATTGGGAAGAAGGCAAGTCTGCGTTCGGCGACTTTCTCAATCCCTCTTATCTTGGAGAAACCCGGAGTCCAAAGGTTGGGACCCCTTCCGTAGGAAATACGGGAAGAGTATTCCTCGTGGTTTCAAAGTCTTACTTGGGTTCTGAGGGGCTTTCGAGATCAGACACTTGGTGGGGTCTCTAAGCCCAAAGTGTGACGTGCCTTGGGCTTCCTACAAAATAAAGAGAAGACCTTTCCTAAGATGCTGTCAAGTCCGTGTAGACCCATTGTGACTAAATCGAGAGCTTGTTGGCTCACTTGATGAGCTGGTCAACAGCATAGAAAGCATCTCAGGATGTGGACGACCACAGTCCTGTCTCCTTGACTCACTCCAGGTCCCGAGGACATGCGGTGTCCAAACGGAGAGGGACAGGCCCTTAGGTGAGGGTGTGAGACCCTCACGGACAGCCCCCTCCCAGCCGGGGCTGGATGGACCAGAGGGCATGATGGGGGGGGGTGGTCTGAGCCGCACCCCCAGGACGATGCACTCTCTCCCCGGCCCCGACACCCTCTGCTGCAGTGTCAGTGGCCGAGGGCCTCCCCCCACGACCCCGTGCCCGTCCTCCAAAGCGCTCACTCGCCAACACGAGTGTGCCCTGTGCGGCCCTGCCCTCACTAGGTGCACCCTGACGAGGAAACAGCCAGCAGGTCAGACAGACCTCTAGGCCACCGCCCACCATGGCCCGGCCGTGCTCCCAGTCCAGCATGGCGGATGAGTGACTGGCGCTCCGGCCTTTTGGTTGACGACATTTTCATTATAAAAAATGCAAACTTCTTTTTTTATTTTAGAGAGAGTGCGAGAGCACGAGCAGGGAGGGGCAGAGAGAAAGAGAGAGATATAGAGAGCGAGGGAGAGAGAGAGAATCCCAAACAGGCAACACACTGTCAGCTCAGAACCCAGTGCGGGGCTCGATCCCCCAACCGTGAGATCATGGCCTGAGCCGAAATCAAAAGTCAGTCGCTTAACCAACTGAGCCACCCATGGGCCCCTAAGAAACGTTAACTTCACGTCAAGAAATATTAGGAAATTCAGAAAAACATTTCACCGAAGCAGGTGCCGGGCTCACTGAGCGCACGCTCGCTTCCGGGCTCAGCGGACACACCCCACACGCCGAGCCGGCTTGCCTCCTGGTCCCGTCCCACGTTGGGCACTTGCGTGTCCTACTCAGCTACGTGACAACATGTGCGTCTGTGCGGGAGGAGGACGTGATCGTGTGTTTCTGCTCGTCCGGGTGATGAGCGCGGTTCTGTGCACAGAGCCGTTCCTGATTTTGGAGACAAAAATGCAGACAACAGACTGATGAACGTGACTGACAGATCCGGAGAGACAGTGGCCATCGGACAGAGACGCAGGTGCTCAGAAGATCAGCCCCAGGCCCCTCGCACAGGTGACAGGAACCAAGTGTCCCGGTCCTGTCTTTCAGATCTTCCTGGCTGTGGCTAATTTTGAACCGAATGAAAAGGGCCAGGAGTTCTCTGTCATTTACAAATGGAGCCAGAGGAAGCTGAGGTTCACACCGTACCAGAGGGTCCCCACCCACAGCGCCCGGGACTGGGAAGCCTTCGAGATGGCCGGGGAGCACTTCCTGGCCGTGGCCAACCACAGGGAAGGTAGGCTGTGGCCTCCCACCTGGAAGGGAGCCACGGGGCGGGGAGCTGACTCACCCGAACCCTCACCTCATGACCACGTTATAATAAGCCACACCCAGCCTGATTCTTCGGGCTTGGCCATCTGACAGTGACGTCTGAGGGCGAACACACCTGAGCACCCTGTCAGCGTCCGGGCAGGCGGACAGGCAGGCACAGTCCGTGCGGGTGCCTGCCCTTGGGAGAGCGGTTACGGAAACGCGGGCCGCCCGGCTACACAGACTGCCGCATTCAAAACTGACCACCCGACTGACTAACCAACCAAGTGACTAACTTTCCCGGAGGAGGTGACTGAGACAGGTGTGAAGGCAAGCTGTTCGCCCGGCATGCCCGTGTCCCCTGGAGGGACGTCGGCGTGGACTCCGGCTGGCAGAACAGACTCGCTGGAAGGATGGGGGGGGGGGGGGGCTTGTTTGCCCCAGAACATGCCTTCTGCACACAGACCCTGTGACACAGCAGGTGCGGTGGGGGGGACAGGCCTGGCAGAGGCCGGGAAGCCTGGTTTCTGGGTCGGTGACAGCCTGAGTGACCGCAGCAGGCCCTTCCTGGGTGTGTAACTCTCGAGGGCAGGGTTCAGGGCAGCTCTGCCCACAACCTGTGGGGGAGGAGCCCTGCCTCCCGGCTCATGGGCAGGGGGACCCCAGGGCCCGCTCCCCAGTGCTCCCCAGGGAAATGAGTGTTCCGGGAGAGGCTGGCCCAGCCAGGGGGGCTCCTGGGAGCATGTTGTGGGGAGGGGCCTTCCGGACAGAGGGTCAGGAAGTGCAAAGGCCTGACCTGTGAGGGACAGTGAGAGCAGGGGGCTCTCAGAGGGAGACAGCAGGGGGCAGTGTGAGCAGTGAGGCTAGGGAAGGGTTGGGGCCCCGTCTCCAAGACCGAGGGCCGCGGGGCAACAGGTCTGGAGCCCTCAAAGGCGGGGACCCAGGGAGGGCCTTCCTCTGGGCGCAGGGGCAGGGAGTGCGGGGTGAGCAGGGAAGGTGCCCAGCGGCCAGAGGCCTCGGTGCACAGGACAGACCCCTCCCTCCGGCCTGGGGCAGGTCCAGGGCGGGCCAGGGCTCCGCCACGGCCGCCGTGAGGCCTCGGAAGTCCGCCTCCCCCCTGCCCCCCGCTAACGCGGCTGCTTGGTGGCAGGTGATAACCACAACATCGACAGCGTCATCTACAAGTGGAACCCGAGGACCCGACTCTTCGAGGCCAACCAGACCATTGCCACCTCGGGCGCCTACGACTGGGAGTTCTTCACCGTGGGGCCCTACTCCTTCCTGGTGGTGGCCAACGCCTTCAACGGCACGTCCACCAAGGTGCACTCCCACCTGTACGTCTGGCTCCTTGGCTCCTTCCAGCTGTTCCAGGCCTTCCTGGTAAGGAGCCGGCGGGAGGCCCGCGTCTCACCCCTGCCGGGCCGCGTGGCACCTGTGGCGTGGGGGCCGGAGCCGGGACCCCCCGCCCCAGACCCTCCCCACCCAGGCACCTCCCCCACAGGGCTCAGGCTGAGCCCGTGTTGCCTGCAGCAGCCTGTTACCCCGAGTAGGGCCTGGGGGGCCCCAACGTGTGGCGGGAGGGCCCCTGGCCTGCCCTCCCTCCGGCACGGAGCTCCCCCGGGCAGCGCCGGGTGCTCGGGGGCTCTCATGCCCCCCCGACTCGCCTTTGTGGGGGCGTCAGGCTCCTGTCCTGGGGCAGCTGAGCAGCGGCCCCGGGCCCGCCCGGGGGTGAGGGACGGGGCAGCACTTCTCCCTCAGACCACGAGTGTCCCGTAGCCGGTTCCAGGCTCCTGGGCTACCCGCTCGTGAGCAGAGGATCATGGAGAGGAAGCATAGGTGCTGGCGGGGGGCGGGGGTTGGGGGGCCACTGTCTCAGTCTCAGGGCTGGAACTGGCTGCCCATCTGTTTTCCTGGTGGAGCCGTGGGGACTCCCTGTCTACCTCCGGGAATGGTGGAGAGGATGCATCACCAGTGTGACTCCTTCCTCCCTGGATCCTTCTGGAACATTCCTTTCCTGGTTTATCTGTCCCCTCATCCGCCCGGGAGAAATGCTTCGAGGGCCCTCTGAGCCTTGGGGTGGTGGCTCCTTTGGCATCGGACGTCCCAGCGAGGCGTCCTGTGCGGGCGGTGCCCACAGCCTGAGGCCGGTGGTCACAGGACAGAGGAGGGAACACGGGAACACGCGGAACCCACCCTCTCGTCGGCTCTGCGGGGAACTGGGAAGGGCAGGCGGGCTTTGCTAAGCAACGCCTACCTTGAGACCAGCAGCCGTGCAGAGAGGCTGTAGTGACCGAAGGCAGTCTAGAACATTCCACACGCGCCGTCCCATCTAGGACAAGCCCGGAGGTGGCACATGGGGTGGGCTTCAAACGCAAGGGAGGAAAGATGAAGTTCAATGGTTCGGGCTCCTCTGCGGGGCGGTGGAAGGGTAGCATAGGGAGGTGGAGCACTCAGAGGAGCCCACGGCGAGGACACGGACGGGCTCGCGGACAGCAGCTTGAGCCAGTTCCTGTTTGTTCCCGCCGCCGGGCTGGGCTTGCACCGGTCACGGCTGGCCGGCTGGAGGCCGAGGCGCTGTCCACCGCCCGCTTGGGGGGCTCACACTGCAGCCCCCCCAAATCCCAGCCAGGGCACCGCGTCCCAGCGACGTTAGGACAAGCCCCAGAGGGCGAGGACAGCTGCAGGAGGGGCAGCCGGGTCCCCGAGCGCTGACATTGCCCCAGAGGGTGTGGGTGTGAGCGGGGAGCCGGCCCGGCCCCGAGTTTCCCAGCAGGGGGAGGTCATTCTTGGGGCTGCTGGTTCCCGAGATGGGGCGCCCCGGGGAGAAGTGGGACCGGGGTGGGCACGATTCCTTTGCAGCCATGCGCCTCCGTAACGGCCGGAGGGGCTGAGCGGGCTGAGCCGCGTGGGCGGCTGCCGCTGGCCGAGCAGTAACCACGCAAAGCACCCGCACCAGGAGCTTCGCCCGCCTCCTCCCACTCAGTCCTCACAGCCACGCTGCGAGCTAAGTGCTGCCCCCAGTCTCCCTGTACAGCTGGGGAAACTGAGGCACGGGGGTCCCAGGACTCGCCCCTGCCGGAGCCGCAGCTCTGGATGGGAACCCAGGCGGTGCGGTGCTTGTTATTACTCCATTCGGCGTAGGACAGGGTCCTCGAGCACGCGCTCCTTACGAGGCCTTGTGAACGCCAGGACCCGGGAAACAGCTCGGACGGCCTGGGGTGGGGCTGTCCCCAGCAACGGGCCTGGGTGTGTGCGCGCCGGTTGGAGGGGCATCCCGCAGTGGGCTGGCCCGGGGTCTGCCTGTGAGGGCCCACGTGGGACTAGACGCCAGGCCTTCGAGACTAAAGATGCGGGAGCGTCTGGGGCCTCCGCTGGGGCGTCTGGGGCCGGACGGCCAGGGAGGCGGGCCTCCACGGTGGCAAAATCAGGAATCCCCAGGAGGCCCAGACACGCGGGGACGGTGGCTGGGAACGAGCACGTGGCACTGAGCAGCTGTGAAAGGCGACAGGCCGACGCAGCTCATGTGGAAAGTCCGTGGGCTCTACGCTTACTCCGCGTCACCGGGTCGCGTGGATGTCCTACCGTGAGCGCGCCCGGCCTGAGGTGGGCTTCCGGGTGCTCGCACACCTGTAGCCCACACGAGGGGCGACCGCAGGAACTGAAGGCTTTATTCATCTGGAAGATTCAGGAAGCTTGTTTCAGGTTCCCGTCTGGCTTGGGGGTGCACTTTGGAGATTTTCACCAATGCCCACCGACGCCTTGACCCTAAACCTCCTGCATCTGAAAAAAGGCCAAGTTAGAGGGTGTTCGTCGTCTTGGCTCCTCATCCGGGGCCACGACCAGGTGGCCCGGCTCCCGGAGCACAGCCCAGCACCGGCCATCCTCACCATCACCTCCAAGCCGACGGCTGGGGCCTCCCGGGGTTTGACCCGATCGCACGATAGCTAAAGCAGCACGTACGTCCATGCTGGAGACCAGGCTGGCTCTGGGACACAAGGGGGTTTTAAAAATTATACTGATCTTCAGAGGTGTTCAAGAAGGTATTTCATTTATAAAGTCAGCACAGAGCTCCGAGGAATCACAAGTACCGTTGCACATTGTTAACGTGACTGGAAAATCGAGGTCGGGGAAACTTCTAGAATGCAGAACCAGAAGCTGAGACAGAGAGGATCAAGCCGGGAGATCCAGAAGGAGTGATGCTGGGGAAGAGAGCAACGGGGCCATCAGAGGGGATCCCTGAGACCCGGGAACACGCCCTCGGAGGGGGCGCTGGCCCCGGAGACCGGATCACGCGGGTCTGACTGTTTGAGGAAATTCGCGGGCATTGCAGGAAAGATCCTAGGACACTTTCCCAGTTTCTCACCCGTAGCCGTGCGCCCTGGCCCAGAGTCTGCCCTCCGTGATCCTGGGGAGACCACTCAGCCTGGATTCTGTTTGCTGCGCTTTGTGCAGGAGGAGGGGCACAGGGCGCCACAAATGTCAGTGGCTTCCTGCCACCGAAGGTTAGTCCTCACCAGGTGAAGCACCGTGAGGTTCCCGGCTCTCCCCTGCCACGTGTCTGCACCGTCGGAGCCTCGACCACGGCCAGGAGAGGCGGGAAGGCCCCACTGGCCGGCACTGGTCACATGAGCTGGCGTAGCTGCATGGGACACTGGGAAAAGTAGGGGAAGGTGCTGTCCTTGAGGTGTGCCCCGTGGGAGTCACCCCCGACACAGGAGATCAGAATCAGAACTGGTGGCTCCAACCAAAGATGGTGGTGAAGGAAAGTTCCAGAAGGGGAACCAGTGCCCAGATGGCACAGGTGGGAGGTTAGGGAAGCAGGACTCCGTGCAGGTGGGCTGAACGGGATGCAAGAGTGGCCACGCGGGTAGATTCCCCGGGACGGCGTCGCAGGTGCGGCATCCGCAGGGCAGGAGGGAACGGCTCCCGAGGTGGGGGGCTGGGGAGGGGGTGCAGCAAGAGGCTGGAAGACATGGTCGCGTGCAGAGATGGGGTCTCCTTCCCCAAGAAGGAAAAAGAGGGAAACAGGGATGGATTCCGGAAGACGCAGCAACCAGCATCTTGTTGAACAGCCACGATGGGCAGCCCTCCGGGGCACGTGTGCGGGAAGCCATAGGCAGAGCCGTCACCGTTCAGACTGCACGTGGGGACGGTCCCCAGGGCTGGCCCGGAGCTCCTCCCACCACTGAAACCCCCGGGCAGGGCATGAGCTCAGCCTGGCCCTAGGCTCTGCCAGAGTGACATTGGGGCATGGCCAGCGCGCCAGAAATGCGAACAGTGATGTCTGGATTCTAGAGCCATCCTGTGGACAAGGTCTGGGGTCCGACACTGAGTGCATCTCTTGGGGCTCGTCAGTAGAGGGCCAAGGGCAAGGGGAGGTGGAAGGAGGGTGGGGCCCCCTGTCTTCATCCTAGAGCTGCAGTGGGGTGTGAAGAGCCCATGCCCACACTGCTCGCAGGAATCGGAGGGGTCTCCGCAGGACCCCCTCAGGGGACAGGCAGCCGCAGGCCCCAGGCAGGGGCAGCTCTGTCTCCAGGTGCCCAGGCCGGGCGCGGGCAGCCTGGGGCTCCCCAACAGACAGGACCACGTGGCGCGGAGGCCCGCCCTGTGCTTGGGACACGGTTTTCCCCCTTGCTGGCAGCCTCATGCAGCCACTCTGGGATTGCTGAGGGCCACCTTTCTTGCTTCCCCTTTTGAAAAGCCTTTCTGCCATTTACAGAGATATTTGAAGGGAGGTCTGCGGCTGCATTTACTGGCTCTTGATTCCACCTCAGACTCATTTCACAGCTGAGAAAACTGAGGCTGGGAAGTGAGGGGACCCAGTTGGGGACACGGCTGGGACGTGCAAGAGCCAGTGCACGCAAACGAGGCCCCATCGCTGGTGTGGAGCCCGGAAGGGGCCCCCGGGGACGCGTGTCTCCTCGCCCTGCCTGTGTGTGCGCCCCGTCCCCCTATCACAACAGGGTCGGGACAGGTGCTGAACTCCGCCGAGCAGACTCACCAGGGTCTTAGAAGGCAGGTGGGAGGCACTCCCGGACTGGGGTTGCAGGAGACTATCCTCAGAGACACGGGCAGCGGTGGGCAAGTCGGCCCGGGAGGTGGGGGGCGGCCACGCTGCATTTTCGGATGGCACCTGAGAGCCAGCACCAGCCTGTGCCCAGGCTGGAGCTGTCCCAGCAGCCAGAGCTCTGCGGGCACCGCCACCACCCGGCCCGACGGGCGACAGCAGCCCCGCGCCCGGCCCGGAGGCCTTCTCCCGCATGCCACACCGCCTCATGCCTCGACCACACCTCAAACCCACAAAATCCCACTTTCATGTTTTGCCAACATTTTTCACATCACGTTTAAGTCCTTTTAGGTCCTGGTGATGCCTTCGTGTGTTTACGATTTGGTTTGCAGTTTGTAACGTCTTTTGTGACCGTGAGCTTTGAAGCGGGCAAGGTTGGGTGCTTTGAAGGCGTGCGCACGTGGAGAGGTGCTGACCTCGAGGAGGCCCTTTCTGGAGGCACCAGCCAGACATGGGGTGCAGTGGGGGCAGGGGGGCGTTTGAGCAGTGGCTGTGCACACACATGTGTTGGGAGGGAGCCGGGGGCATCCCAGGGCTGCAGGGTTTGTGGCTCACCTGGGGCACATTCCTCAGCCTCACCCCCTACGTCTCCCCACCTCGCCCACCAGGAGTTCTAGAACCTTCCTTCAGCTGGCAGAGGCCAAAGCTCCAATGACTTTGGCCCATCGGCTTCGATCAAAGAAGGCCGGAGCTGGGGGTGTCCGGGAAGGAATGAACCCCACCCACGGGAAACCCGGCCTCTAGCTGTGGGGCCTGGGCCCGGGTCACCCGGTGTGGACCCAGAATGGAGGGGAGAGGCGAGCGGCTGACCCAGTCAGGGTGTGGATGTGGGAGGCGGGACTGATGCATGTGCCGCTGGCAGAAATGAGGTCCAAGAGCCAGAGGGGCCAGCTGAGTGCCCACGGGAGCCCTGGGAGAAAGGGTGTGTTGTCTGGGGGGGGGGGGGGGCAGGGCAGGCAGGCCGGTTATCAGCGGGTGTGTGGGGCCGGGGGGGTGAAGCTGAAGTTTGTCAGAAACGTAGCTTCCACCGGGAATGTAAAGGGCCAGGAAGGAACTGGAAGACAGGCCAGAACGTTGGGTTCAGACCCCTACCGAGGGGAGGGTCGCGTAAGAGTGCCCCTCGGTGGTCGGTGCTCCGGACAGCCCTGGGAGGGGGCTTCCTCCTGGTGACTTCTGTGGCCAGACAGCCTGGGGGATGGGACCCTCGCCCACTTCGGCCACCTGCATGCCACGAGGACAGCAGCGTCCCCCCGGGGACCCTTTGGGGGAGCTGCCTGCGTGCCCCTGGCAGCTCACCCCGCCTCCCGTCCTGCACCCCAGGCACCCCCTGACCTCGATTCTTTGCTCCCCGAAGCCAGAACCCAAGGGCCTCCTGGCCCAGCAGCTGATCCTCTCCTTCCCGGGAGCCCACCCACCCTGGAGGGAGGTTGTCAGGGGCTCCAGGTACACCTGGCTGCCGAGTCCCCCAGAAGCGCCATTATCCCCGTGAGGTGCGTGGGCAGCCCGCCAGGCCGCGTGTTGGGGGCTGTTGGGACAGGGCACCGGGGGATTTCCACTCAGAAGGAGGGAGGGAGGGGCCCGCCCAGCCCAGCAGGTGCCTGGCTACCTTGCTGGGTGCCAGGCAGGGTTTGGCAGAGCTGTTTGATGTGGGAAGTTCTTCTTCTCTCTCTGATGAGTCCCTAACGTGCCTAGAATCCAGGAGGCGCCTGACATCGGGCCCCAGGCCCATACACCCCGTGCCCAGGCTGGTGCAGCCCCAGGTAGAGACTCTCCCCACTCTCACTTCTGAGCCACAGGAGCCCGGCCTCCGGCCCAGGGCGAGGGTGTTGGCCCTGTTCTGTGAGGGGCGCTGGCAGCCCGGTGCGGGGAGGAGGGGTCGCTGACGGCCAACGCCCATGATCGGGGAGACCCCGTGTGGGCCTCTGCCACCCTCCGCCCAGATGAAATACAGGATGCCTCCTTCAGTTTGAATTCCAGGTAAACAATGAATAATTTCTTGTAAAATCATGTCCCAAGTCGTGCATGGGATACACATAGACTGAAAACTCATTGTTTATCTGAAATGCAGATTGGATGAGGCACCCCCATGCTCGCCGTGGCAGGCGCCCCGGGGCGGTGGGCGTGCGGACGAGAGCCTCGAAGCCACACGCACCTGAGTGTCCCCCCCTGCCTTACTGCCACCAGACACACCTCGTCCTTCCTCCTCCCCCGGGACCTCTCCCTGTGCTCCCAGAGCCTCCCGCAGCCCCTCCGTGCTGGGACTGAAGGCAGGTGAGCAGGCCGAGGGTCACTTGGAGCTGGAAGGAAGCCGTGGCGACTGGGGAGATCCCGTCCTCGGAGCAGCTCCCGGCCGCTTGTACTGCAAGGGTGGGCCCAAGCGCATGTGTGCGTGCAGATATGCGCACGTGTGTGCATGGGTGCGTGTGCATGTCTTATGTATGTGAGTGTGCGCGGGTGTGTATGTGCCTACATACGTGTGTGCGTCCGCGTGCACGCGGGCACGTGCATGTGTGTGTGTGCACGTACGTGTGTGTATACAGGTGCGTGTGTGTGTGTGTTTGTACAAGGTGCGTGTGTGTGCACAGGTGCATGTCTGTGTGTGCAGGTGTGTGTGCAAGCATGTGCATTTGCAAGTGTTAGTTTCCCAGTGACGTGGCTTCTTCAGCACAGGGCTGGGGGAGCGTGTGACGTTCTGACGACTCCCGTTCGGTTTCTGGAAAGTCACGGAGCCGCAGGCGGAACTCTGCACGCGTGGGTCCTGAGCAGGTGTCCCGTGCAGCAGCCACAGAGAGGACGGGGCTGAAGACTCCATGGGCCCCAGGTGTCTCAGAGCCTCCTCAGATGTTGTGAGGTGGCCCCAGGGGACGGAAATCGTGCCACCTCGTGGAGCCACAGCAACGACAGGACAAGCTCATCCAAGAAAGCTTTAGCCCGGCTCCTGGCCCGCGCGTGGAGGCAGTGACTGCCAGGTGTCCTGGCCCCTTGTCCTTGTCCTTGCGGCTCTTATTCTTTTAGCCGAAACTCGCCTGTTTCTGCTCCTCAGGACAGGTCTGGACCCGTTTCTAGAGCAGCAGAACTGGGAGCCCAAACGGGGCGAGGCCTGTCCTCCGTCAGGGCCCTGTTGGCTGGGTCACGGCAGGCAATGGCGCCCTCTGCTGGGCGTGGAGAGAATGCCGCCACGTCAGGCCAGAGTTTGTTCTTTGTCCCGCGGCTGGGGTTGGCTGGGCTCTGAGGCTGAGGGGGGACGGGGCAGCACATCCCGAATCTGCACGTGGGCAAAGTGACAGACGTGCCAAGGAGGGGCAGGCACGTGAGGCCTCGCTGGGCATTGTGTAGCCAGGGAGGGACGCGGTGGCGGGTCACAGGCACGCTCCTGCCATACGGCCAGCTCCGGCCCAGCCAGGACAATCTGGGACCCGCCCCCCCGGCCGGATGCAGTGTCCCCAGGGGAGCAGCCCAGTCCCCAGCCTGCCCGCTTCGTAGCTTTGGGCATCCCCTCGCCCCTGGGCTCGGTCCTAGTCCACGCAAAGGAATCCCCCTAGACCCCGGCCCTGAGCACGGCCCCAAAATGTGCAGGGTGGGGACGGTGCTAAGAGCCAACTGTTGCCCAAACACGAGGAGTGTCCCTGTGTCCGGGGCCGCGGCGGCCGGCAGGATGTGTGGAGGTGACCTCCTGTCCTTAGCACGCTGCAGGGGTTCCCCAGCAACGTGCCTCAGACACTGACCCAAAGCACCGAAGACAAATCTTTTTCTTGCCTCCGAGGTGCCTGTGGACACAGATCCTGGATCTATTGTCCTGTTCCAGCTTTCTCGGTGGCCAGAAAAGCTGAAAGTTAGCCTTGGAAGGAAGGAACGGACCCTCTGCCTTCCACCACGCTTCATTCTCACAGGCCCCACCCCCACGCTTTCTGCCCCCACCCCCCCCCACACACACACACAGCTCCCCGCTACCCCCTGCAGCCAGGCAGGTGCACCCAGAACACGCCGAGCACCTCCTCTGGGCTCCACCACGGCCCCCCCCACGGAAGATTCCAGATGAGGAGAAAACGTTTGCTTTTGTCAGCATTTTTACACATTGGGTGCGAAGTGATGTCTCTGTGTGGTTTAAAGTTGTTAATTCCCTGAGGACTCAAGATAGGGGGCGTGTGTCCACGCATTTATTGGCTTTCTGTACTTTCATTTGGGAAATGTCTTTTGTCCTTATTTTAATTTTTTTTTTTTTTGCCTTTTCATTATCGAAAGACAGCTGTGCTCACCACTATGCCACCAACACGCCTTTTCACTATTGATAACGTAGGAGTAATAGCCTTGTGACAATATAATGTTATCCCTACCTGTGTGTCGGGCTGCTGTGCAACGTGTGTGTGCACGTGTGTGTACATGTGTGCAAGCGTGTGCATGCATGTGTGTGCGTGCACGTGTGTGTGCATGTGTACATGTGTGTGCTGTGTGTGCTTGCTTTAGACGTCTGGGATCTGTCAGTATTTTGCTGTGAACGCTCAGCTGTCTGTATACGCCCAGAGCTCACCTTCCAGCGCCCTTGAGCATCTGTGCGGCAGACCCTGGCTCGGCCCGGCGGGGTCCGCCCTCAGCCCTGGCAGTGGCCTCCAGCTTTTCCTGCAAAGCAGGGCTGCTGGCAATCATTCTGTCACTTCTGTCTGAAAAGGGCCTCATTTCACTTTCATTTGTGAAGGATAATCTCACCAGTTTTAGAATTCAGAGCTCATACACTTTGAGGATGTTTCTCCGTTGACGCTGGTCTCCGGTGAGAAGTTCGGGGTCACAGGCACGGCCGTCCCTGTGCCGATGTAGCGAATGTGTCTTCTCCCGCTGCCTTTGAGGTTCTCGCCTTGTCTTCTATTTCAGTGATTTGAGCACCACGTGTCTGGGCGTGGATTTTTGTGTTTATTCTGCGTTGGGTCTCTGATCTTGGATCTGTGGTTTGGTGTTTTTAATCAAATGTGGGAAGATTTTGATTTAAATGTTTTCTTCTGCCTCATTCTCTTTTCCTTCTGGAAGGTCCAGCTGTATGTGCGTTGGATCGCGTTGCATTATCCCCCTTCTGTTCATGTTTGTTACCATCCCCTTTGTGTGTTTCAGTTTGGGTAACCGCCAGGGGTCTCCCTTCTGGCTCCCTGACGCCCTCTGGACGGCCCGGCCGGGTGGCTCCCCGTCCCAGCCCTTTTCCCTACACACTCCCATCAGAGTCATTGTGGCCTGTGCCCGCCAGCTCCAGTGGCACCGTTGGTACATTTCTGTCCAGTATTTTCTCTTGATCAGGGGTCACGCTTGCCTTCTGCTTACGCTTCTGGCCTCTCACCTCTTGTTTGTCTGTGGGTCCCGGGTAACTCGCCCCATGTGTGCAGTTCAGGAGCCAGACAAGGACTTGAGAGAGGTTAACGGGGAGACATCGGGGCTCCCCCTTCTGAGCCTCCCTCCTCTCTCGGATAGTCCCCTTCTGTCTCTAGACACTCTGGGAACTCCAGACTCTCCCCTCAAGACCCCCAGCCAGTCAGCCTGCTGCACCCACCCGAGTGCAATGCCCACGTGTGGTGGGACAAGGACAGTCCTCAGAGGAAAAGTCAGATAAGCACACACCTTGTGCGTGTGATTCCCTTTGTTCAAGGGTCACGGCCCCTCCGGTTTCTGCCTGCCCTTGGCCACTCTCCAGAACCTTCCGACAGTTGCATGCACAGTCGTGTTTACAGTTGCTATCGGCAGGGGTCAGTCTAGCAGGCAGCCCTCTGCCACCATCAGAAGCCAAAAGTCAGGAGGCAAACTTCAAAATAAATTTTTTTTAATGTTTATTTTTGAGAGAGAGAAACAGAGCACAAGCAGGGGAGGGGCAAAGAGAGAGAGAAAGAAAGAATCCAAAGCAGGCTCCAGGCTCTGAGCTGTCAGCCCTGACGTGGGGCTTGAACCCATGAACCATGAGATCGTGACCTGAGCTGAAGTCGGACACTGAACCATCTGAGCCCCCCAGGTGCCCCTGGAGGCAAACTTTTAAAGACAACCTCAATGCAAAGTGTGCCACTGGAGAGTTTCTGCAGCTCTCACCAGCCCGTGGGGACAGATGGGGCCAACAGAACCCCCTTCCTGCGGACATGGGAACTGAAGGCCCGGCAGCCTGCACTGGCCGTGGTTCAGGCTCCCCTGGGCGTTGACATGCTCTCCCATCAGCCACAGACCCCGCCCCGGGGAGCGACCACGTTCTCCCTCTCCTCGGCCCCTGCCATTTGCTGTCGCCCAAAGGGCCTCTCCCTGTGCCCGCCCCTGGTTTTCCTGGGAAAACGTCTCCGTTTATTTCCGCCCCCGCCCTCTCCCTCGAGGGCTCAGACCCAGGGCCCGGACCCGGACCCCTCGGGTCCTCTCCTTCCCTGCACCACCTGCGTCACCACAATCCCTGAGATGCTGGCCATAAACCGGACATGAACTTCCTCCTCGTGGGCCCCACGTGCAAATCAGCGCGTGCAGCTGGAGGTCGGGGCAAAGGCTCCACGGCTCGCCACTCGTGTCCAAGTCCGGCCCCGTTGCACCACGTGTGTCTCACCCCCGAGGGCTGTAAGTGATTTGTGGACGAGCAGCCTGCATGGGAGCCCAGAGACGGGGCTGCGGACAGGGTCCGAAGAAAGCCTCAGGCCAGGGAGAGCGTGTGGTGAGGAACACAAGTATCTAGAGGCTGCTCCTGAGTTCAGAGCCAGGACTGGAGGAAGCAGGGAGGGCTCCCTGGAAGAGGTGTCATAGCAGCTGGAGGGGCAGCATTGCGCATGGGGGAGTGGGGGACTCAGAAGGCTAAGAGGTACTTTGCACAGATGACCTCTTCGGGCGTGGGTGCAGCTGGGCACCCACACTCGGGACAGGAGTGGTGGCGAGGAGGCTGGGAAAGCGAGCGAAGCCAGACGGGGACCGCCGCCCGACTGGTGCGTGCAGCGCAGCGGGGCCCCAGCCGCATTTGCGGGTTAGGGGTGTCTCCCCGCGGCCGCGCCGGGACCCTTCCGAGGGCCTCTCTTCACGCCCGCCCCCCGCACTCCTCTTTCTGTCCCAGACGTTCGGCGCCGCGGACTGGGAGGTGTTTCACATCGGAGAGAGGGTCTTCCTGGCTGTCGCCAACAGTCACAGCTACGACGTGGAAATGGAAGCACGCAACGACTCCTACGTCATCAACTCGGTCATCTACGAGCTGAATGTCACCGCGCAGACCTTCGTCAGGTTCCAGGAGATTACCACCTGCAGGTGCGCCTGGAGGCTGGGGGCCGGCTGGAAGGGCAGGGCACGGCGTCCCAGGGGCTCTGGGGCGTCGGCTGCCTGCGCTGCCCGCCGGGGCCCACCTGGCGGAGGCGGCACGGCTCTGAGCCCCGCGGGAGACTCCCAGGGCACACGCGGCGGCCGCCTGAGGCGCGGTGCGCGGCCGCTGGGGGCGTGACGGGGCCTCACTCCTCAACACGTTGCGAACCTCCCGCTGGGCCCGCTGACGGACTCCGTGGCCTCTGCGGTAAAACCTGGATGGCGAGTCTGCACGACGAGCAACCGTCTCGAATAAGCTTCGACTTGGCAAACGCGCGACGCCTTGCCACACGCCCAGCGTCACGTGATCCCAGCTGAGCCAGTGGTTCTTGAAATTTGCTTTGAGATACGAGTGCTTTGGATGACGAGCCTGTTTCCAGGGCGAACCGCGCTCGCAGACCAAGGTTTTACTGTATTTGTAGGCTCGGCTCTCACCGCTTTCCAACACTGTGGCTGGTTGGTTTGCTGCGATTCAGTGATTTTTATTAAATTCACAGAGATGTGCAACCACCACCAGGTAACTTGGAACGTTTCCATCACCCCAAGAAGAACCCCTACCATTCAGCTGCCCCCCCTGCCCCCACCCCAACCCTGGCAACCAGCGCTCTACTTTCTGTCCCCACGGGGTTCCCCATTCTGGATGTTTCCAAGACGTGGAGTCATATGGGAGGTGGCCTCTGGTGCCTGGCCGCTCTCACTCAGCGCACTCCTCAAGGTTCACGCACGCTCTGGTGTGTGTCAGCACTCGCTGCTTTTCACGGCCGGATAATACTCCATTATGCGTGGGCGGATCCGTTTTGTGTACCCCCTAGATGATGGACGTGTGGGTCTCTCCACCCTGACCAAACGGTGTGGCTCTGGAGGACAGAGATATACCCGTTCTGGGGGCTCAGCAGGGACTCACGGCTGGACGCCCCCATTTCTACCGCGTTAAAGCAAAGCTGGCCTCTGCTAGGAGTCTGGTGCAGACGGCGTGAGTCCCACGCGCCTTGACTCGAGAACCCGCCGCCTCTGGACGACTACCTCCCGGGGCACCACCCTGCCCGTCACCCGCGGCCACACCGCACAGGCGAAGGCGTGGCCGGCCTCCCCTCGGGGAGCACTTTGGAGCCGAATCATAACTGGCCGTCACTGGGGGCGGCCCTAGACACGAACCTGGTGGTGGAAGAGAAGAGGCGATGCCCCCGAGTGTCCCAGGGGCCGCGTGAGCCCCCTGCTCTAGGCCAGCGCCTCGGCCCCCACAAGGAAGGAGCCCAGAGGCAAGTCCGCAGTAACACGGGTGGCCCTCCACCCCCCGAACAGGCCACGGCTCTGAGCTGCTGGACGCAGACACAGTGGCCTGGCCTGGGGCGCCCGGCCGCATCCCGCCTGCCGCACAGCGGTGGCCTCGGCTTCCCCATCCAAGAAGAGTGCGGCGGCAGGGGGTGGGGCGTGGGATGAGAAACAGAGCTTCTGAACGCAGGAGGAAGTTTCCGTGTCGGCACCTGAGCAGGTACCAAGCAGGGAGCCGAGGGGCAAGCCCGTGTCCTCACTCCTGCCTCCAGGGGCTCTGCACGCCCCCGCGGAGTGACCCTGGGGACCTCTTCTCCGCTGGCTCCCCCCTCTTCACAGTGACGGAGTTTTGCCTTCGTTCCACGGCAGCACAAGCACCCGTGGACGGACGGAGGGATAAGCAAACCGTCCCTCCACACGGTGGAGGGTCATCCGGCCTTGAAAGGGCTGTGACACAGGCCACCACACGGCAGACCTCGAGGACGTCATAGCGAGTGAGATAGGCCAGTCACCAAAGGACAAAAACGGTGTGATTCCACTCGTACGAGGCCCCTCAAGCTCGCAATTCAGAGACGGGGAGCAGGGTGGGGGCCAGGGCTGGGGGCGCGGGGTTAGTGTTTCACAGGGACGGAGGCTCAGTTTGGGGAGCCGAGAAGTTTCCGGAGACGGACAGTGGCGATGTTAGACAGTGTTATTAATGTACTTAACACTGCTCGACTGTATGCTTGAAAATGGACAGGATGAAAATTTTATGCCATTTGTATTTTATGACTTAAATTCAAAAAACGTTTTTAAAGCGAACGACCAGTTCGCACCTCCCCGGAACAGACCCATGCGCCGTGTGACGAAATCGCTCTGGATCTTGGGTGGGCAGTGGGCCCTCGGTTCTGCGCCTGGGGGAACGGGCTGGAAGCCAGAGCGCCGGCTGCCGCTGATGCCTGCTCACCTGTCTCCGCAGCGCTCTGGACTGGGAGTTTTTCTCGGTGGGAGAAGATTATTTCCTGGTGGTCGCAAACTCCTTCGACGGAAACACCTTCCTGGTAAACAGTATTATTTACAGGTAAGGAGCCTCCGAGGGCCACCCCCTTCCGCACAGCCTGGGTTTGTCGGCAGTGGGGTGAGCGCCGGCCACAGCCAGGCACAGGCGGGCAGTCTGTGGGTGACCTCAGAGCAGGCCGAGTCTGGGTCATGCCCCGGGGTCAGCCGGGTGGCCCGCTGGTCACGCAGACGCCCCCACCGTCGGATCCTGGCCGCAGGCACAGTATTCCGGCACCGTGCCTTGAGAGTTCGCGATATTTCATTCTATGAAATGTTCCCGTCCAGGACTGTGGCAGCTCTGTCCCCATGTCAGATGTCCTGCCTTTCCTCACACACGCACCGGGGCGCTGTCTTGAAGTCGCCTCTGGGAGGTTTTCGAGTTGTGCGAGCACAACACCTGGGACGTTTCCCTTTCTATCTCCAGCTGTTTATCATGACGTTTTCCACCTGCACCCCCAGACTGGGATAGTTCAAATAGTAAGATGTATCTACTTTCTCTGTGGTTAGCTTAAATTCTTTTTTTTTAATTTTTTTTTTTACATTTTTATTTATTTTTGAGAGACAGAGCACAAGCAGGGGAGGGGCAGAGAGAGAGGGAGACACAGAATCCGAAGCAGGCTCCGGTCTCTGAGCAGTCAGCACAGAGCCCGACACGGGACTCGAACCCGCAGACGGTCAGATCATGACCTGAGCCGAAGTCAGACACTTAACTGACTGAGCCATCCAGGCAGTCCTAGCTTCAATTCTCTTATAAAGCCACTGGGGCTTTGTTCTCGTTCAATAGCGTCTCTTGAACAACTTGCCCAATTTCTCCCAGGGTTATCAGTGAAGTCAGTTTTTTCTTTTACCTCTTCTCCAGACAACTTTGGTCATCTATATCTTACTAGAAAAATCGCCAAGTTTCTTTAGCCTGTTCGATTTACTAGAAAGTAGAATTTTTAACATGACAAAGTAGTTTTAAAATTCATGTGGAAGAATATATTTTCAAATGTGGCCAAGATTTTGAAAAAACACAGGAGGGGAGGAGGCCCTCAGACAATGGAAACACAGCAGGTGGTTTCTGCGAAAAATAAACACACAGGCGGGAAGGCATATAGTCCAGAAGAGAAGCCAGCAAGTTATGAACATTTAATGTGATAAATGTGTTTCAAGTCAACGAGGAAAGCATGTGCTATGTGTTACTTAATAAGTAATTGTGTATAATTTGCTATCCGTCTGGAGGAAAACACAGCCATACCCTGCTGTATATTATACACAGAAATAAACTTTACAGGGATTAAAAATCTAACTGTAAGCAAGTAAACAACAGAAATATTAGCAGAAAAGCTAAGACAACTTTGACCGCAAGCTTACCCGGGAGGGCGCGATGCCTCCGTAAACAAGGCCTGTGCAAGGTTGCCGGGAAGATACCCTAAACTTCAGGGTTCTGGGGGAAAAGGCATCCTATTCACAAAGAAAACTATTGGGGCGCCCGGGTGGCACCCTAAGTGTCTGACTTAGGCTCGGATCATGATTTCATGGTCTGTGGGTTCGAGCCCCGCATCGGGCTCTGTGCTGACAGCTCGGAGCCTGGAGCCTGTTTTGGATTCCGTGTCTCCCTCTCTCTCTCTCTCTCAAAAAAAAAAAAAATTAAAAAGAAAACTTTTGACCACACATTTAATGGAAGAGGAACCCCTACAGGTTAATCAAAGCTAATTTTAATTTGGAAAAATGGGCAAGGGCACGAACAGGAATCACGGGAAGAAAATCAGAAACCTGAGTAGAGTACACATTAGGAGCTGCTCTCTCAAAGCTTGAGGATGGTGTCTCCCCAGACTTAAAGGCTGTTTAAAGGCCCCGCCCCTTGTGGAACAGCCCCGCCCTTCCTTCCCCGTCAGAACAGGACCTGCCCAGGCCTTTCTGGGAAGTTTCTGGACAAATACCAAATGAAAACCATGGTGCCCTTTGACCCAGGTGCCCGCCGTGGGAACCCCACCTTAGAAAGTGAAGCCACCGCCAGTGGACCCCTTTTGGAGGGCAAACCCTAGAACGACTGATGGCCACACATGGTGGGCAGGTGTGGGGGCCCAAAGTGGGGAGGGGGCCGGGCTGCAGAGCCCCTGTAAACAGACGGCACGATGGTGATGCCCTTGTGGTGACAGGTATGTGTTTGAGGGCAGGTGCTCACTGTCAACACCGACCCCAGGAGTAGGGGAGGCCCTGGCTCAGCCCCTACAATGAACCTTCTGGAACCGCCGGGATCCCCTCCACGTCCCCCCTGCCCGTTGAGGGGGGGTGCCTGCCGCACGGCACTCTGGACCAGGGGCAGAATCTGGGATGGATGCGAGGAGCTGCGGGGTCTGGGACAGGGCAGGGTCCCCCTTCCTGCCTCAGTTTCCCTCTCTGCAGGCTGACTGTGGTGCGGAGAGCTTGTGCAGCCCCGGGGGGGCAGGTGGGGCGGAGGGGCAGGAGCAGGCCCGGAGAGGGTCCTGGAGGGTCCCGCTCGGACACCCAGTGGGCACCTCGCCCCCTGCCTGTGGCCGGCCAGGCTGACGGTATGTCTCCGGCAGGTGGCAGGGGTATGAAGGGTTCGTGGCCGTGCACAGCCTCCCGACCTTCGGCTGCAGAGACTGGGAGACCTTCCGCACAGCGGCGGGTTCCTACCTCGTCTACTCCAGCGCGAAGGAGCCCCGCTCCCGGGTGCTGAAGCTGAGGACGGGGTGAGGGCACCGGCGCCCCTCCCGGAGCCCTGGGAGAAGCCGGCCCTTTCTGGGCCCTGGCCCTCGTCCGGGGGGCCGTCCGTCCACCTCTCTGCCCCGGTGACCGTCGCGGCGGATTTGGGGGCTCCGCGGGCGGTCGGGCCGGAGTCCGGTGCTGCCCTGCGAGCCCGGGCGGGCTGCCCGGGGTTCGCCTCAAGGGAGAAGTTCATACAAAATTTTACCTCAGAACCAGCGGGACCTCCCCACGGTCCTCCCGGCCCACCCGGGCGCGGGCACAGGCTTCACGCGGATTCACGTATCTCACACCGGCTATTTATTGTATACTGTCTGTACAGAAATATATTTATGACGCTCTTTACCAAAGGCCTGAAGGCGTCTGCGTGTTTGTGGGGGGGACGGTTCACTCGGCCAGCGCGGTGGGATGTGCCCTCGGGTCCCGGGTCACCGAGCCGGAGGGCGCCCCTCCTCTGCAGGGACTCGCTGCCTCTTCTGGCCTCGGTTTAGCCAGGAATGCGGCGGGGGTCGGTTTCAGGGAGGAACCAGCGGTGCGGGGACTGGGTCCCACCCCATCCCACCCCGTGCAAAGCCACGCAGGCCGGCTCCCTGGTCACTGCACTGGCCTCGTGGACGTGCGGGGTGCACTGGGGACACCTCCTCGGGGCCCGTGCTCACTCAGCTCCCATGTCTAACGCCCCAGCCCTGCCCTGCGGGGGCCTCCTGCCTCCCTGGGCGCGACAGGACACACGCCCTCGCAATCTGCGTGTAAAAGAACTTTCATGTGCTGCAGCCTTTGCTGGGAAGGCCTGTGGGGTGAGGACCAGGCCAGGCCTATTCCATCACCCATGGCCACGGGCTCCAGGAGAGCGAGGGCCGGGGAGGGATGTGGAGCCGGGCCACTGCCCGAGCTCAGGGACCCACCCTTGGTTTGGTACTCTGCTGTTTCTTTCAAGTTTCAACTCTCGGTGATCTTTGCCCAAGATCACAGAGCAGGGGGCACGGCGCAGCCCCAGCTGTCGCCGGGGTCTGGCTCCCCACGGCCACGTGCATGTGAGAACGGGGTGCCCTTCCCGCTCCCAGGAAGGAAACCTACCCCACGCCTCCTCCGGCCAGGCCAGAGTTGGGATTTCAATACGGATTTCCAAAAGCTGAGATTTTTCTGAGCCCCCTTCAGGCCAATAAGCGGACCGTGTACCTCGGGGAGGGCTGGAGCTGACCCCGGACGAGGATGTCCCTCCCCAGGGAGAGCCGCAGAGGGCAGGGGGGCCTGGGGCTCGAGGGAGGTCTGGGCCAGGTGGTGATGGCGACAGCCGGTCCAGGGACAGCCGGCCGAGGGTGCCACATAAAAATGCAGGCTCTCCAGCTAAATCTGAATCACAAGTAAACCACGGATGCTGTTTTTAGTATATGTGAACCCCAAATACTGCACGGAACATACACTAAAGGGGTATTTGTCGTTCCCCTGAAATTCAGATTCAAAGCGGTGTCCTGCACTCCCAGAGAGGGGTCGTGGGGAGACGAGACCTTCTTAGGGCCAACGGGGGGCGGGGGCTCTGATTTTATCTGAGATTTGACACAAGGAAGAAAGAGACCCCACGGGCTGGGGTGGCCTGCCGGGGGGCGGGCAGCCCTCGGGCAGGGTCGGCAGAGGGCACTGGTGGGTGGTCATCTTGGGGGCTTATTCCACAGGTGCCTCCACACAGGAGAGGGGAGGCCGGCCCGGGATGGTTACTTTTATGTGTCAACCGGGAGGATGTTTCTGGATGAGATTAACACACATCACAGGAGTCTGGGTAAAGCAGGTGGCCTTCCGCAATGCAGGGGCCTCACCCAATCAGGTGAAGGGAGGAATGGAACAAAAGACCAGCCTCCCCGGCAAGGGGGATTCTCCTGCCTTCAGACCGGAATGCACCTTCGGCCCTGCCAGATCTCCCCCCGGCCGGTGGCCCTCAGCAGCCGCTGAAATCCTCTGCACCCGGTCCCTGTGACAAAGCTCTTGTCTCTACACATCCCGTCCTGGCGGTTTTGATGCTCTGGAGAGGCCTGGTGAACACAAGGGGCTAACAGGCAACGGCCCGCAGGAGTCCCACTTGCCACTTCCTGATCACCCAGCCTCAGTTTACCCGTGGGGGAGGGGCCAGCCGGGCGCCACCCCACGCAGCTTCTCTCCCCCCGGAGTGACCCAGACGTACACCAGCGGCCTCTCTGCCAGGCTGGTGTTGCTGTGTGTCTGGCTCGCCATGGGGGACGAGCCCAGGGAGGAAGGAGGCAGGTGACAGCGGCACATACGGTGGGAGCCACCTCATCCTTCCCGGGACTTTGCAAGCAAACGGTGCCTCCGCGTCTTTGGCACAGAACCTGATCTCTGTTCTACTGGGTGGAAACACAAAAGTGTAAATCAAGATCTGTTTAAAGTACAAATGCGAGCAAGAGGGGAAGCGGAGAGAACACTAAAATATTTACATCTTTTCAAGTAAGCTCTCCTGGCTTTTGTCCGTTGATGAGCATTTGCAAGGCGGCCTGCGCTTTCCCATGAATTCGTGCGTGGTTTGACGTGGCCACCTTCTTGTCCCTTTGGCAGCTGAGCCGCATTTCCCCGAGGCGGTATTCCGGAGCGTGCCGGGCTGGGCGCCTTTTGTTAACCCGTGGGACTCTCAACCGTCTTTACGGCGGTAAATAACTTGAAGGACGTGTTGGTACAGCTGCAGTTCTCTTGGGGTCATTTCTCCGAAGTCGCGACTTCCGGGAGAAATGTCCGTGAAAACTTCTGCACGGACTTCTCACTCCCAGGGCTCCCTCCTGAAGCCCGGACGAGGCTCGGCACGACCAGGGTGCGGGATCACACCCGCCCCGTCAGCCCGGCCAACGTGGGGCTTCGCCCATTTCACCATCCGCCAGGTCCGCACGTGGAGTGCCCTGGCAAGGTCGCGTGTTCACCGCGGTCGACACTCGACACTTCCGGCGCGATGGGCTCCTCTTCCGGGCACCTCTTAACCTCGGCACCACCAACATCCCCCTCACCCTCTGCCACACATGCACGTGTATACCTCACATACATGCATGTCCCCCCCAGGCATACATGCCTGCACCCACGCACACACACACAGACGTACGCACCTGCACACACACACCCATGCACATCCCCCTCACAGACACACCCACTCATGCACACACACATATCCACCCCATGCACACACGTGCACATGTATGCACACACACACCTCATATACATGCACACCCACACCCACCCACACACGTGCACACACCCCCACATACTCCCTCCACATACACACATACCCACTGATGCACATGCACATGTCCACCCCATGCACACATATGCACATATACGCACATACCACTTCACACGCACGCACACCTACACACACCCACACACATGCACATCCCCCACACATACATAGACACCCACTCACGCACACGCACACGCACGCACACACACATACACATACCTTCCACTCAAACACATATTCACTCATCCACACATGCCTACACACACGTACACGCGCCCACGCATATACACCTGCATGTGAACACACACCCATGCACACGTGCATATACACTCTTACATGTGCGCAAATGCACATATACCCCACAGCTGTGCACACACACACGCACACAGGTGTGTACAAACCTTCCAGGCCCTTCTAGCCAGGGACCGTGTCTTGGGCATGTCCCCAAGGTGCCCTGGGCGCTCCCAACCGTCCCCAGGGTGCAGGTGCCCCGAGTGCTCCGCACCGTCCCCAGGGCAGGTGCCCGGAGTGCTCCCCGGCGTCCCCTTCTCTAGTTGTATGTTGCTGAGAAGACCGTCCAGCGGGACCGTGAAGTGCACACATTTCCTGTGAGATGGAGCGGGGTCAAGCCCTGTTTCTTCTCTTTACTGTTTGAACTCGAGCAAGTATCCGAGCCCCTCAACCTTGGTCTCCTGGGGTCCCTCACATCTAAAATAGGGGACCCCTCATCCCTGGGGCTGCAGCATGAGGACGTGGTATGGCCGCTGCGTGGCCCGGGGCACATTCCCGGACACACGAGTAGGCCACGGTTGGACCGGGCTCGTGGCCACTTACCTGCTCAGGTGTGTTTTCCTAAACAAACTTGGATTACGTAAAATCACTTTTGAAAGAGAAAGACAGGCTGTCCTACTTCTGAACGTGGATTCCTTGCCTTAAACCACATGCTAGCAAATCAGCAACACACAACGCCCAAGGGGGTTTCCCCGCTCCAGGGAGGACCGTTTCGTACTGGGACAGCCCCTAAAATGATCCGTTATGATCAGCAGCTCGTAAGCGAGCCCGGAGCGAAAGGGCGTCTCGGCAAGGCGCGTGGCTCCGTGACTCCGAAGCAGCTCCTTAATTTTGCCCTCATTGTTGTTTAATTTTACTTTGATTTCATTTTATTTAATTAAGACGCACGGACCGTAAGGGTCCCGTTCAGTGAGTTTTGCCAATTATGCAAATCCAGACAACCAGCCCCGGACAAGGTCTAGAGTCTTTCCGGGGGGCCCCCCAGGCCCCCTGGGGCCCCGTTCCGGCCCATCCCGGCCGCGCCACCTCCCGCCTCTGTCGCCGGCAAGCTTTGTCACCCTCGGGTTCCCTTCAGTGGGGTGCACACTCGCACTCCCGTGTGCCTCTGTTACTCTGCTACGTGGTGGCCATGCCTGCACTTTGCTCATTCTTATTACCGACTTTATTGTTCACTTTGTCGCTTTCTCCCCTGGTAGGACTAGCTCATCGCTTGTGCACCCGTTGACGGGCCTGCGGGTGCTTTCCCGAGTGCGACGGCGGCAAACGTCACGGGGCGCTTGCGTGCGGCACGTGATTTCCCCTCTCTGGGTGCGTATCTAGTGGTGAAGCTGCTGGGTCCCAGGACAGGCAACAGCTGGGCTTTAGGAGCCAGCCGTCCTCCAAAGGCCTGGCGCATGCGTGGTAACCAGGTAAATCGCGGTGACACCGTGCATGCGCGGGAGTCCAGGCGGCCCGGCCTCTGGCTGAGAGCACAGGACGAGGAGGCGCCGTGTGGGGAGAGGACAGCGCGGGGACGCCTTGCAGATGGCCTCTCTGCCCGGTGGGAAAGTGCTGGAGGGTCAGTGGAGACCTGCCCGAAGTCGTCAGAGAACCTTGTGGGCTCGGCTGGCCCTAGGCACGTACAAGGACCCGAGCCTGACTGGTCCTGCCTCGTCCCCAGGGAGGGAGGGCAGCAGATGCCGGGGAGAGGAACACCGCCCGCCACGTCCACCCAACAACAGGCTGGGCCCCCTGTGCCAGTCTCCTGTGGCCTCTGTCACAAACTATCACACACTCAGTGGCCGAAAGCAACAGAAATGTATCGTCTTATAATTCTGGGGCTCAGAAGTCCCACCTGGGTCTCGCTGAGCCAAAGTCAAGGTGTGGGCGGGGCTGCATTCCCCCTGGAGGCTCCGGGGGAGAACCCCTTCCCTGTCTCCTCCGGCTTCCGGAAGCGAACCTCTCCTTGACTCGAGGTCCCTTCTCCATCTTCGCGGCCAGGAGCGGGAGGCCCGACGCCCTCTCTCTGGATTGCTTTACCCTGGCTCCTCCCCCCACCTCGTCCACCAGCAACAATCTCGAGCAAGACGCCCACAGGGATGACACAGGATAGCGTCCCTTTCCCAAGGCCAGCTGGCCGGGACCCCTAATCCCACCTTGCTGTGAGACCTGATGCATTTACAGGTTCTGGGGACTGGAGGAGGGCGTCCTTGAGGCCGAGCACTCCCAGGGGCTTTGACCCCTCCCCACTCCTACCCCTCCTGCCTGGGCCCCGGACCCCCTTCTGTGCCCCCAGCACTGGCAGAAGTCGGGTGCCGTCCTGTGCGGGCAGAGGGGCAGAGCCGCGTTCAATCATGACCCTCAAGGTCTCACCCAACAGAGTGTGGTGTTTGCAAAGACGGTCGCCCTGTGCACAAACACAAACAGTGCCTGGTTAAAACTGCCCGGCTCCTTAGATGAACTCTAAGGAGACCCCAAAACTCACACTCCTAGAGACGAGATTCGGACAAACCCTCCAGTGACACCTCACACTGTCACTATTTCCTACATGTGTGGTTTTTGTGCATGTTGACCAAAAGCTCAGCGCTGTCCCTTTTAATGATGAACAGAGAAATCCACAGAACGCTTCAAAGAATTAACACAAAAAAAATACCTTGAAAAATAAGGGAAATCCTGGCCTCCAGGTATTAAATTATATAAAAACAATTCAATTTGGTCTTGCCATAAATTTGGAGAAGTTAAAGTTCCAGGTGTCAGAAAAAAAAAGATTCTGAAATGGAATTTTTTTCTATTTGGAGGGAAACTTTTTTTTTAATGTTTATATTTGAGAGACAGAGCATGAGCAGGGTCCGAGGAGCAGAGAGAGAGAGAGGGAGACACAGAATCCAAAGCAGGCTCCAGGCTCTGAGCCGTCAGCACAGAGCCCGATGCGGGCCTCGAACTCACAAACCGCAAGATCGTGACCTGAGCCAAAGTCGGATGCTCAACTGACAGCCACCCAGGCGCCCCTGGAGAGAAACTTTTTAAAGGTAAACACAAGAGCAGTAAATGGAAAGGGAAGACTATATATTTGTCAAATAGATATTTATATATATTTTAAAAATATCAATAAAGTTGAAATACCAGCACACTGGTACATCCAGGGCTTGACTGGTTCAAATGGCCGACACCCGAGGTCCGAGGCCCTGAGGCCCACAGCCAAGCGGGAGCAGAGCACGGGAACCAGAGCAAAGAGCGCGAGCAAACATCCACAGCAGAGGAAATCCGAACGGTGGAAAACAGGCTTAAATTCTGATGACTTAAACCCACTTGGAATGGAATGGATGTCACAACGGCAGGTGCTCCTGGGCCCGCCGCGGTGACAGGACCGGCCCGGCCTTCCCATGGGGCCACATAGTTAAAACCTGAGCAGAGCGGCTCCTGTCAACAAAGCAAGTCATTGGCTTGGAAAACCTCACGTTTGGTGTCCTAATTATTGTGACATGTGACTGACAGGCTGTGATTCTCGGCCCAGAGCAAGGACAGGAGGTCTGGTGTCCGTCCCGAGCCCTCGCTCCAGCAACTCCAGCGAGCAGCTCTGGAGAGACCAGAGAGCAGGGGAGGCTGGGGCGGGGCGGGGGAGCCTGGCCCCGGCTGACCACACGCAGGGCATGTCAGCACCACCAACCCCGGGAGACGGCAGGATCCAGCCCTCCGGCCGAGCAAGGCCCACCCTGGTGGTGCCCAGGAGTGGGCGCAGAGGGGGTGCTGGCAGATGTGAGACAGCAGGAGTGCTGAGGGCCCTGGAGGGCAGGACAGCGTGTGCCCATCCAAGGGGGCCACGGCCAGCTCACCCGTGTGGATGGAGGGCACGGTGGGGGCCGGGCAGCGGTGCGGGGGGCCCGGGGGGCTCGCCCTGTGTGTGGGCTCCGACAGCCGGCCCTCGGGGGAGTCCAGCACCGAGGTGGCCGCTGTTCAGGGATGTCCCAGGGGCCTCCTCCCTTTGGAAGGAATCTCCCTGCTCTTCCAGAAGCCTGTGGGGAGGGACAGGGTGAGGAGGGGAGGGGCAGGGTCTCGGTGAGCACCCTCATTGGCCCCAGCCTCCTCGGGCTGGCTGGGAGCTGGCGGCCGGGTGGGCTTCACGAGGTGAGAGGCTTTCCACAGGTGACCTACGGGCTGCGGACTCCGTTCTGGAGCCACGCCTGCCTGCCACAGTCACCAGCTGGGCGGACACACAGTCCCCACACCTCCACACAAACGCACTTTTCCCGCTCCGGGATTTTTGCCACACCTCAACTGCTCAGAAGCCTCTGCCGGCTGCTGAGGTTTCAGAGACGTCCGACGTCTGTCTGCCCCGACGTCTGTCTGCCGTCCACAACCAGCCGGGCATTCACCAGCCCGCAGGACCTCGGGGAAGTCATCTAATGTCCCCGCCCCCTGCCACTGCCTGCGGCCACACGGCACACCGCCCCCCCCCTCCCCCCGGCCAGGCTGTTTCTCCCTCCCTTCGCCGGCCCAGCGTCTCCAACAGGGTCAGGAGAGCTCAGCCCAGTGGGCCTCTCGCTCTGGGACACGGTCTCCCCACCTCCGTCGCACAGGTACCCAGCAGGCGCTAGGTGCCCGACCTGGCACCCGGCCCCTCGCCCGCTCCCTCCAGGTCAGTGTCGGTGCCAGGGTGACAGAGGCAGACCCCGCACTCCTGGCCTTGCCGGGCCGGGCCGTGGACGGGCTCTGCTCCTCCTGGCTCCCCTGGTGCTTCGACCTGGGGTGAAACCGAGGCCCGCCTCTGCTCTCTGACAGCCCTCGGGCCCGTCCTTCCCAGAGTGAGAACTTCCAGGCCTGGGCATCAGAAGGCCCAGATTCCTGCCCAGCCCAGCCCCACACAGCTGCCTCCCAAGTTGGGCATCTCTCCCCTCCAGACCTCAGAGTCTCGGCTTCTCGTCTGAAAATGGAAATATTCCCCACAGCGGCCAGGCCCCGGGGCGGGGGGGGGGAGTTCGCCAAGGCTGGCTCGAGAGCAGGCCGTCCCACCTGGGGCCTGGGGCTGCTGCAGGCCTCCCCGCCCACTTGCCGCAGGGCCCTGCACCCTCCTGACTCTGGTCCTGAGCTTGGGAAGAAAGCGCACACTGAGATCACAGGAACTCGTGCCCAGCAGGCGCGTTTACTGCGGGTTACGGTGATCTCGGTGACCCTCCCGCCAGCCTCCTGCCCCCACCGCCCTGTCCCCAGCAGCGGTTCGCTCCCACATGGCTAACAATCTCCTGGAGCGGGAGAGCGGAGCCTGGTTGTGGTGCCATCAATCGCCTGGGGTACAGACTCTCCCCGTGGTCAACCTCAAGCTGCCATGATGATGTCGACTGGCTCACAAGATGCCCTGCAACTTAACTATTGGCCGTCGTGAGCCGGTTGGAGCCTGTATGAGCTCTGTATGCACCCCTCTGCCACGCTGTGGGCTCTCAGGTGTGCTGGGTCCGGAAACTTCAGTACTGGCAAGGTCTGCAGCAAGGAGGAACGGGGGGCAGGTCTGGGTCGAGTGGGTCAGAGACGCAGATAACAGAATCCACTCCAGCCAACGTAAGCACAAAGGGGTTTATTGAGAGGTCAGAGGCAGCGGGGAGGGCAGTGAGACTTTGGACCCAGCTTCCGGGAAAGAGGACTACAGAAACCATGCCAGGCTCCCGCGTTTGCCGGGAGCTGCCACAAATCCAGAACATTCCATCTCTGCCACAGTCTGCCAAAGCAGCCCTGGCTTCTCCCCAGGTAACTCAGTCCAGGATCAACGCCTCCTGTAGATGCATCTGTCGAGAACCCGCGGCAAGGGAGCCCGGGGAGCAGGTGCAGGAAAGCCGGCAGGGCTGAGGCCGGCGCACAGCGCCCACCGAGCTGTCTCCGGTGCTCGTGACCGGGACCCAGCTCCACCTCTCAGATGCCCTCGCACCCCAGCCTCGACTTGGCTGATGCCCCAGCGTTCTGCTGACCCTCTGGGAGGAGCCGACCCCCTGCAGCCCCGCACTGGAGCGTCCGCATGCACACTCCTTAGACCGCGTGCGGAATCCAAGCCGCCACAGGGCGGAGCCAGAAGCGCTGTGCTGTGCAGCCCCTGCTCTCAACCGCCTGACTCCCCTCCCCTGCTGCCCGCAGTCACCTTCCATTAAGAAAAGCACACCCGAGGGCGCCCGGGGGGCTCGGTCGGCTGAGCGTCCGGCTTCGGCTCAGGTCTTGATCTCACGGTTCGTGGGTTCCAGCCCCGCGTCGGGCTCCGTGCTGGGAGCCTGCTTTGGATTCTGCGTCCCCCTCTCTCTCTGCCCCTCCCCTGCTTGCACTCTGTCTCTCTCTCAAAAATAAATAAAGAACATTTTTAAAAATTTTTAAAAAAAGAGGAAAATACACCTGGGTTTACCCAATCGCGTGTCTAATTTAAAACCATCATCCACCCTCACTGCAGGCCAACCTGGGGACTTAGGGCCCCATGGCGGGAGGCGGCCCCTGGCTCCAGGGCTTTAGAACAGAGTCTACAAGAGGAGCCCCCAGTCCCAGCCATGCAGGAACCCTGGCGGTGCACGTCCTGTCCTCCCCACGGAGCCCAGCTGGGAGCACCCTCCACGCAGGGGTCTTCTGCCCAGGAGCCCACCCACCAGGGACGGCCCCCGAGTGTCCAGATGGCCCATCCCCACCACTGGGCCACCCAAGGGAGCGACCCCAAAGCCCAAAGTGGAGGCAGGCTGGGGCACCAGGAGGCCACGAGTTATCAGGCGTCCCCTCCTAGGGTCAGGTTGGGGGTGGGACTCTGGGCTCCACGAGGCACATCCACGGTGAGGCTGGGGACCAAGGGAGCAGAAAGCCTCCCCCAGCCCAATCAGAGCAGCTGGGCAGGGAGACCAGGCTCCCCGAAGGGTTCCATGAGCCTCTCACGGCCCCTCGTCACCCCTCTGGCCCTCAGGCCTCCCTAGAAGCCAGACCCCTTCCACCAACCCCCATGGGAAGGAAGGGAGGCCCCATCACCACCCTGAGCTAGGGTGGCTGCTCCAACCTCCTGCCCCATGGGGAGCCCTGGAGTCACCCTGCCCTGACCCCCAGACCTTGTGACGTGTTACCTCCCACGGTAAACGGGCTTCACAGACTGGAATGCGTCTGTGCATGAAGAGCTTTGAAGGTCCCTTGTTTGGGGATCACAGTGAGAGCCAAGGGCCACCCACGTTCCACAAGGCTGTGACCCCACTACCCCTGAGACTGGCCAGCCAAGACACCCCCTTTGTCGCATACCTGACACTGTCACCACGGATTCTCCCTGGGAGGCCAGCTGGACCCTGCCCCGCCCCGGCAGATTTAAGATGGAAGTAAATGCCCACCGGTGCAGGGCTGGGGCCGCTCAGCCGTGGGACCCTTGGGGGCGTCCAGCGGGACGCACCCACACGTGGCAGTGAGGAGGGGGGTGGGCCCTGGCAGGGTGTCGTTAAGGGGTCCCTCAAGGGGAGGGGAAAGAGGGGAGATGATGATTGTAGCCCGGGAGGGCAGAGGGCTCCCGGGGACCAGGGGGGGAGCGCATGAGCAGGAAGGAGCTTCGTGGTCCCGGAGTTTAGGGACCCGGTGGTCTTCCTTGGAGGGAGGCGTGCGCTCTGGGACACCCCCTGAAGGGCGAGGTCCCGGAAAGGCCAGGAAGGCCTGGCAGCCGGACTCTGGCTCAGGGTACGAGGGAGAGGACCTTCTGGTGGGTCCAGGGTCCTCAACAAGGGCAAGGAGGGAAGGAGCCCCCACGCCCCGCGCACTCCCTGAAGAGCCACATTTGGGTGGAATCCAGGCTCTCTGGGCTCATTCTGGCGTAAGAGGAAATGTCGAGTTCCCTGGCAGGGGACAGGCCCCCCACAAAGCCAAGGCCTCCCTCACAGCACGGAGGCGTACCCACAGGACCCCGGCGGGGACCTGTAGCGTGTAGGTGCTACGGGTCCTGTGGCACCTGTAGCGGGTCACCTCCATCGGGCAAACCCACAGGTGGTGAGCTCCTCGGGTGGTGGCCCCCTTCTCCCCACCACATGCACCCTGGGCGGGTGGGGCCCCTGCCCTGCTGGTCAGCCAGCAGCAGCACCTACCTTAGTCCCTGGGAGTGTCGGGCTGCGGGAGGCGGCCCTGGGCCCTGCCCCCCATCCCTGCACACCTGATCTGGACAGGGGGCAAAGAAGTGGGGGGTTTGGGTGCGGGAGGGTATTTGGAAGCTGACAGCTGTTTCTTTTTAATGCACCATAACTGAAAAAATCATGACCTTGTTTGGACGAGCCTTTTGGGTCTCAGCCGGGGAATCTGACTCTCTGAATCAACACTCAGATAGGATCCCGTGTTCGTGTCCCATGTCAGATCATGTGACGCTTTCCGAGTACAGACCACCCTCTATTTTAATCCTTTCCAAGCATCTGCTCGATGAAACTTGTACCCTTTATACCTCAAGTTCATGAGCAATGTGTCCCAATTTTGTCTCCCCCCCCAAATATTTGAAGCAATTTAAAAATAAATACTCATACAAAAGACATCAAAAAATAAAACTGGGAAGACAGATCACAGTTACACAGGTGGAGGTAATGTCTGCCCCGAACATAAAGTTGTACAGGAATTAGCTCTGAGATTCCTGGTGGCAAAGGTGGAGACAGAGGCAGAGAGACAGAGAGAGGAAGGGACAGACTTCCTGTTGCTGGAGAAAGGTGGCATCCCGTTGACTGGCCTTGAGACACCAAATCCCAGTCCTCCTGTCCTGGAGAAGGACCTGCTTTGGGCATCAGTGAGTAGAAAAGCAAGGCACGGTATCGACCCAGGATGACGGGCCTTCCCCCAAACCAGGCTCGGACAGTGGCGGGACCGAGGGCAGGGACGCACCGGTCTGGCTGCGGACACCGCCCTCCTTGACGATCCACTCTGGACCTTTTTCGGGTTGCTGTCCGTGGTTTTCTCGGGTTTTGATTTTTACGATTTTTCCCCCTCTCCCCGGAGTGAAATTTCAGTACAAACGTTACTCTTAACAAACATTCTGAGAATAAACAAAGCTGTTCAAAGGTTAGTTTGAACTACGCTTTTTCACTTACCTCTCGAGAAAAACCTGGTCTCTACTACTCTGCTCTGGAAAGAGTTCTGCGGTCGGATGTGCTCAGGAACCGCTACTCGGGGGCAAGGCAACCCAGTTCTGCGGTGTAGGACTCTGCCGCCAACAGACCAGTCCGCGCCCCGCCCTCTGCGGGCTGACCTCACGCTCCCGGGCGCGAGTCCATTCTTCTCTGAACGCTGTTCACACCCTACGGACGCCACGGGGAAGCGGCCAGCTGAGTGCACGGGACGTGGAACGTCATGACAGGCGGCCTGGTGTTAAGTCCCGACTGGGTCGTTTCCCAACTGTGTCGTGGCGGGCGATGCCGCTTCTCCAAGCTTTGGTTTCCTGGCCCGTCAAGCGGGCCCGACGGTAACATGTTGGACTTGAAAGGCGGCGTGGTGACTAAAACACAACACGAGAGAGGGTTCTGGAAGGGCGGGGTGCTGCACAGAAGGGCTGTGGGGACCCGCCGCTCAGGGGTCTGGCAAGCAGGAGTCAGTCACCATCCTCTCCAAAAGCGCCGGGGGCCAGGCGGGCACTAGGGCGCGGGGCCGACGGGGTCCTTGGACGCGGGGGCGCTGGGCAGGGACTTCAGGTACTCCAGGTGCTTCCTGGCGTCCTCCTGGTTCTGGCGCACGTAGTACACGACGTAGGTGATCACCATGGCGAACCAGCCGAACATGGTGACCAGCATGGCCACGTCGGTGGTCTTGTGGTGGGTGCTGCAGAAGCTGACGCCGGAGTCGAGCGCCTGGATGAGCGGCTTGCCCACGTACTCGTCCCGCACGGCCGTGTGGCAGGCGATCTCGTCCACCGACTCGGGGTCCAGCTTCAGCTCCCACAGCGCCTCCTGCAGCGCACACTCGCAGTGCAGGGGGTTGTGGGACAGGCGGATCTTGGCGCTGAGCTTGCCCAGGGCATCCTTGGGAATCCTGCGGATGCGGTTATGAGACAGGTCCAGCAGCCGCAGGCCCCCGGCCAGGCCCGAGAAGGCAGCGGGGCCGATGGTCTCGATGGTGTTCTGGGACAAGTCCAGCTCTCTCAGCTGGTTCAGGTGCTGGAAGGCGCCGTTGGGGATGTGGGCGATCTTGTTGGCATCCAGCTTCAGGAGCACGGCGTCGGCAGGGATGTCCTTGGGGATCTCCTGCAGGCCCCTCGCGCTGCAGTGGACAGCCACGGCCCCAGCGTGGTCAGGGCACTGGCAGCCCTGTGGGCAGGAAGCGCCCAAGCGCAGGCAGAAGAGGAGGAGGAGGCAAGACCCTCCCGTGGGGCCCGGTGGGGCTGAGGGGCTCTGCTTGCCCACGGGGCCCATGCTGACCACGCCTGGGGACACACGACAGCGTCCGCTCACTCAGTGCTGCAGAGCTGCGTCTTTCCCCGCTCCCCCGGCCGCCGCTGCGCAAGCGACCATGGGACACACACATGAACTCTCGTTCCTCGCGTGCCAGGAAAAGCGGGGTTCCGTCAGTTCTAAAAGAGAGCAGCGAGCAGCATCAGTGACCGTGCTCCAGCAGGGAACCCCGGGGCACTCTGACTTTGGGGGGCATGTCACGGGCACACTGAAGCATCTGACCAGCGGGGGTCTCTGTAACTTATTTCCAGGGATTCCCAACGCCACCCAGAAGAGCAAGGACAGGTCGTGCCGACCGCTGGCTGGGTCCAGGAACCCTGGACACACCCACTGCACACCTAGGGGACCAGGGGCTTGCCCGGCCGGGCGAGGGTCCGCCGCCCCCCAGCTGCTCAAGGCTGGAAACCGAGAGGACCGGGCTGCAGGGTTCTCTTAAGAAACCGTAATGCAGGGCGGCCGGATGAGCCACCGACTGGCGGCGCTCCCTCTGACCGCCCTCGGGGAAGTGTAGTAAGAGCTAAAGGTCCTCTTTGTCAGCCCCGACAGGACGGAGCACGCGGCAGCGGGGGCGGCGCCTTTTTATTTCAGTTGTGTTAGAGAAAGAAGGAAACCGAGAACAGAAAAGCCAAGCCCTGGGCGCGCGGCCGCGCTGGGGCGTGGAGTGGCGGCGCCGCGCGCCGGGCCTGGCGGGCGGGGCTCGGACCCCGCGACCCCCGCGACCCCCGCGACCCCCGCGACCCCCGGGGCGGGGGCTTTACCTGCGCGGCCGCCTCCGGACACCGTTCTGCGCGACGCTCCCGGCCGCTCGAGCCCGACCCGAGCCACACCCCGGTGCGGAGGCGACCCCGGGCCTGCGCCCACCTCTGCGGCCGCTCGGGACGCGCGCGGCTCTGCCTGCGGCTCCGCGAGGCGGGGCCTCGGGCGGGGGCGGGGCCTGAGGACGAGGGGCAGGGCCTGGGGGCGGGGCTGCAAGGGCGAGACGGGGTGGGGCCTGTGGGCGAGGCCTGCGGTGGGGGCGGAGCTGCAAGGGCAGGAAGGCGAGGAGCCGGGGATAGGGCGGGGCTGGAGGCGGGGCTGTAAGAAGAGGTGGGGCGGGGCCTGGGTGCGGCGAGGGGGCGGGGCTGTGAGGCACAATGGGGCGGGGCCTGGGCGGAGTCTTGGATGGGGCGGGTTTGGGGCGGGGCTGTGATGCATCGTGGGGTGGGGTCTGGGGCGGGGTCTGAGGCCGTGGTGGGGCGGGGCGGGCCTTAAGGCAGAATCTGGGACGGGGCGGGGATTGAGGCGGAGGAGGGGCGGAGCGGGGCTCGGACGGAGTCTGCAGAGGGGTGGGGCCAGGGCAAAGAGGGGCCTGTGGGACAGGGGCGGGGCCTGGGCGGAGTCTGGGGTCTGTTGGGGGGAGGTGGCACCGTTAGACCGGAGGTGGGGCGGGGTCTCGGAGGCTGTGGGCGGGGCTGAGGGCGGGCCGTAGGGCCGCAGACCCAGTCCCCGCCCTGCCGCCCGGCTCTGAGGCTGGGGGCGGTGGGTGTCGGGCGGAGACCGAAAAACCGGTGGTTTTTCCCGCAGGTCCGCTGCCCGCGGCCCCCGAGGCTGGTTAGTGAGGTTGGGTCTCCGCCCGGCTGGGTCCTGCCCCAGCCCCCACCCTCTCAGGTCCTGGCGAGGGAATGTGGGGGTGGGGTCTAGCGTTTAAGCTGGATCAGAGCCCTCTCCAGGGTTTCAAAAGCATCTTTATTGTGGTGTAATGACACACCTATTTGCATTCGCTGTGTTTGACACCTGCATGCACGCGTGAAGCCATCACCACGAATAATGCAATAAATAGCCCAGAGTTTCCCCTTTCCCTCCAGCCCCCTCCCCAGGCAAGTACCTGCTGAGCCCAGTCCATGAGCTCGCGCTTGCTGGAACTTGTATAGGCGGAGTCTAGCTCATTTCTCTCTGCACTCCTGGTACTGCAGCAGTCGATGGTTATTCCTTTGTAGGAGCACGTAATATGAATGTGCCATGCTGTATATGCCCACGTATGTCTCTTATCCATCTTGAGTTAGTTTGGGTACATGGCGTGAGATATAATTCAAGTCTGTTTTTTTCTGCGTGTGGATATTCAGTTTCCAGGGCTGCTTGTTGAAGTAACCGTCCCTTCTCAGCTGAGGTGCCTGTGACCCTCTGTTGAATATCAGTGGTCCTAGATGTGTGTGAGTCTCCTTCTGTGCTCTCTGCGTTCCATTGGTCTGTTTGCCTATTTTTATGCCAATTGTCCAAGCTGTCTTTATTGCTGTGGCTTTATAACAGTTCTTTTTTTTAATGTTTATTTTTGAGAGAGATAGAGACAGGGCACAAGCAGGGGAGGGGCAGAGAGACAGGTTAGACACATAATCCAAAGCAGGCTCCAGACTCCAAGCTGTCAGCACAGAGCCCAATGCTGGGCTCAAACACATGAAGTTGGACGCTTAACCGACTGAGCCACCCAGGCGCCCCTTTATAATGATTCTTGAATCAGGTAGTGTAAATCTCCCAGCTTTGTTCCTTCATATTCTTTTGGTCATCTAGATCTTTTGCACTCCCTCATGAATTTTAGAACCAACTTACCAACTTCCACCAAAAAAACCTATGGCGTTTTGTTTGGGATTCCACTGAATCCATAGATCAGTTTGAGAGAATTAATATCTTGACAATATTGAGTCTTTCAGTCCATGAACATGGTATATCTTCTCATTTATTTAGAACTGCTTTTGTTTCTTTCAGTTGTGTTTTGTAGTTTTTGGTTTACGTATCTTGCACATCTCTTGTCATACTTATTTCTGATAGTTTTATGTTATTGTAAATGATATCTTTATTCTAATTTCTGTTTGTTAAATGATAGTATACAGAAATAAAAGTGATTTTTGTATACCAAACTTGACTTTGCTAAAATCACTTATTAGTTCCATTAACTTTTTCATACATATCTTAGGATTTTCTACATATACAATCATGTTATCTGTAAATAAAAAGAGTATTCTTTCTTTCCAGTCTGCGTGCCTTTTACTTTAATCTGTGCCTAATTGCTTTGGCTAGAGCCTCTAGTTCAGTACTGAATAGGAGGGCTGAGAGCAGATATCCTTGTCCATCCTGATCTTAGGGGGAAAGCAGTCAGTCTGTTAGGAATAACGTTGGTGGTAGATCTTTTGAAGCTGTTCATATCAGTTAGGGGAAGTTTCCTTTGTGAAAATAGAGGAAACCTCTTGAAAATGGAGTCAGGAAGTACCAAAGGGGTACTGTCACACATTTATCACTCCTTGAAGCCTGCATCACCAGCAGGACGAAGGAAGATAAGAATTATCTTGTGAGGGAGGACATTCTTCCGATAGGAATTTAATCTCCTTTTAAGAAAAGGAAGGAAGATCCCTCCCTGCCCCGGCAACAACACACTAACCACCACTTCCTGCCAATCAGGAGATGTCACAACCTCGAACTCTTGTTCTCCTCCAATAAACTCCTGTTCAACACAACCCTCCCCAAGTTCCTCCTGCAACCTAATAAAAGCTGACCTTCCCTTTGTCTCTTCGGACTTGCATGTGGCTCACTGTAGTTTGCCGTGTTCCAAATTGCAATTCCTCTGCGCTTCCTGAATAAACTCATTTTGCCAGTAAAATAACTGGCTATTTTTAAGGTTGATACCTTCTATTTCTAGTTTGCTGAGCGTTTTTATCAGGAAGCATTTTGGATGTTGTCAAATAAATGCCTTTTCTTCACCCATTGAGAACCTTTTTTTAAAATTGGTATGTTTATATGGAAGATTATATTAACAGATTTTCAAGTGTTAAGTGTTAAGTTAACCTTATGCCCTTGGAATAAATCCCACTTGACTATGATGTATCACCATTTTTGTATGCTGTTGAATTATTTAATAGAGATAGAGCTGCTGAGGTTATTTTTTTTTTTCCTTGACCGAATGTTGGTACTTCATCTCTCTCGAGGAATTGTCTGTTTCATCTGAATTAATTGATCAGCATAAAGCTACTCATAATGCTCCCTAGTTATCTTTTCAATACAGAGTATGAAGTGATGTCAATCCATTCCTGATACGGGTAGTTTGCATCAGCTTTCTTTTCTTTTACTCATCAGTCAGTCAGGAGAGAAGTTTATCAATTTTATTGACATTTTCAAAGAACCCATTTTTAGTTGCATTGATTTCTTTTTTTTTTTCTTTTTTCTTTCCCAATTGACATCCATTCTGATCTTTTGCTTACATCGGGTTTAATTTTCTCTTCAATTTTTTTTGTTTGTTTGTTTCTTACAGTGAAAGTTGAGCTCACTGGTTTGAGACTTTTCTTCTTCTCTAGTACAGGCATTTTAGTGCTATAAATTTTCCTCCAAGTCCTGCTTTAGCTACATCTCAGGATTTTGTAATGAAATTCACTAAGTTTGAAACACTTTCTAATTTACCTTTTGATTCCTTTTTTGACTCATGGACTTAGAAGTGTTTTATTTTGTTTCCAGATATTTGGGGATTTTCTGAAGATCTTTCTGGTTTTGATTATTCATTTAAATCCATCATCAGAGAGCACACTCTGTATCCTTTGGGTCCTTTTAAATTTGTTGAGGTTCATTTATGGCCCAAAAGTGGGCTGTGTTAATAATCGTTATATGTGTATTTAAATGTGTTCTATGGTTGCTTAGTGGAATGTTCTAGAAGTGTCGATGAGGTCAAGTCTGCTGATAGTGTGAATCTAGTATTTTACATTATTGCTGATTTTCTATTTGTTCTATTAATTACTGAGAGAGGGGTGTTGATGTCTCTTTGACTGTAGATTTGTCTGCTTTCCTTCAGTTCTACCAGTTTTTGCTTCCTGCATTTGAAGTCGTATATTCAGATTAATATGTATTTATTATTAATTGACCCTTTATCATTATGAAATAACCCTCTTCACCCCGAGATTTTTTGCCTTGACCTCGGTTTTGTCTGGCACCAGCACAGTCACCATGGCCTCCTTGCGATTAGGTCAGCGCAGGGGTCTGCTTCCATTGTCCCGCTTCCTTTGGGGTTTCTATAGCACCAAAGTGTCTTTCTCACTACATTCGTTAACTACAAAGGGAAAAATAATGGTTTTACGGTAGAGAAGCCTGGCAGAAGCCACCCTACCTATGTGACCAAGGTTAACATCATCGGTAATAAGACAAGCCGGCGTCACTCAGCCCTTGATGTGATGGACCCAGAAACACACAACATCGCTTCTGTGACGTTCTTGCCAAAAATGCATAATCTCACTGCACTGGTGAGAACACTTCAGACACACCCAAACTGAAAGACATGTTACAAGGTGACTGGTCTGTGAACTTCATAAAAGACAGGAGGAAAAGACTGGGTCACTGTCACAGACCAGAGCAGACCACAGAGTAAGAAGAGCTAACTGCCATGCGGGTCCTGGGTCGGACAGGGACGTGGGGGAGGGCAGAACAGAATCAGGCCACAGCGTTTCCCGGAGGTGGTGTCCTGGCTGTGAGAACCCACACTCGGCGCTCGGGCTCTAGCCTGTCTTCCTCTGCTCTGCTCCCTTCTCCTCTCCCCCTGCCTCTGTTGGCAGTGAGTGTTATGACTGCGTCTTCCATCCTGAGGTGACCCCAGCTGTAACTCTCTGCCACGTTACTTCAGTGGCTGCTCAGGGTGTCACGTCCAGCTGTCGCTGCTTACCACGGTGGTCCCTCGGGCCACGTTTGGCCACGTCACGTGCAGTGGGTGCTGCGTGGCTGACACGGCATATATGTCCTCATATGTAGGATCCCCACAACACAGGATTATTTCTGCTTTGAGCAGCCAGCTCTCTTTTAAAGAGATTAAAATCTTTAAAGATTAAAGAGGCTTGAAGCTGACAGCATGTTAGCATATGGCAAATCAAAGAGAGGCTGGAAGGGAGCCCCAAGTTAAGGAATATCTTAATGTTTAAATTAAGCAAATTAAACGGGGTTACTACCAAAAAGTACAGTGCCGATGCAGGGGGATCCACAGACACTAAGCAGAGTGGGAGAGTCCAGATGCTGTGAACTCAAGCTGTGTGGTTCTGCTTAGGGAACGTTCTAGTAGGGATGGGGCGGGGCGGGGGGGGGGGGCTCCTGGGCTGCATGATCTGGATCTGGAGCTCAGTGCTGATTGTTACCATAAGTAAAAACACATCGGGCTGCTCATAGTTAAGATTTGCCCAGATGACGAAGCGTATTCTGCCTCGATAACAGAAAATAGTAACGTGCCACCCAGGTTTGCGCTTCAGGGATGGTCACAGGTGTCAGTGGTTCCGCATCAGTGGACAGACGGATGGATGGATTCAAGGCGCTCGTGTAAGGCCGTGTGGTGAGCGGTCTTCCTGCTCGCAGGCTGCCCTTACAGGAGGCTCTGGCTGCCGGCCAGGCCCGGGCCACAGAGCCCTGAGAGAGTCTGGCTCTCCGTCCACTCCAGACCACCAGCCTGTGCTCTCAAAACACCAGAAACCTTCTAATGCTATGCTGGCCACGTGGACCGCCCTCTGTAGCTGCCCTTCCGACTGTAATTGGGCTCAGGGCTGATTAGCTCACCCATTTATCCACCCAGAGTCCAGGCTTCCTGTCCCCAGGGATGCCAGGCAGCTGCGCCAGCCGGCTAATTGCTTCCCCATCAGGAAGGTGGTTTTGCTGGGCGAGTCTGAGAGCATCTCTCCGGGGACCAGCACGGGAGGGCCGAGCTCACGGCAGCCTCGGGAGCCAGGACAAAACCAGGCCAAGGAGTGAAACAGCTCGGTGAGGCCGGAGTGCCGCTCTGCTGTCACGACCCCCTTGCTGGCCCAGGCTCAGCCTTCTCCACCTCGACCTCCACGCTGCCCCAGGGGGCCCCAGCTCCTGCCCTGGCCCAGCCAGGGGACGCCCAGACAGAACCCCAGCTGGCTCACAGGAGGGGCTGCGGCCGCACCAAGGGAGAGGGCTGCGGGCTGCTGGTGGGGGACCCGAACAGGCAGGGCCAGGGGGCCAGCGGCCCTCCGAGAGCCCGGCCGGTGGATGGATTGCCACATTTTGTCTGCTTTGTCTGGACTGTCTTTTCCAAGAACCGATTTTTTAATGTATTCATCACACCATTGCTTTATTTTTTCCTCCTCCGTAAACCCTGACTTCGTTGGCCCCTGCATTTATGTTGTAGCCGTTTCTTGAGTTTCTTAAGTTATAACCCTAGGTAATTCACTCTCAGTCTTCCAAGTGCAGCTAAGGTTAGAAACCTTCCCCACGAGACTCTCCAGCCACAGCCGGCAGGTTGGGACACGAACATCCTTGCTGTCTCGCGTTGGTCTGCTCACGACTAACGGTGCGGGTCTCAGGCGGGGAGGAGGGTGTGGAAGGACACGTCCTCGCAGGGCGTGGTGGCCCCATTGGGTTCCCTGGCCAATGCCCAGCTCCGGGTCCTCACCGGCCCCTCCCCGAGCAGGTGGGGGTGGCCCAGAGACCGAGCGCTGTGCAGAGTCGCAGGGACAGCGCCTGCTCTCCCGAGAGGCACGGCCGTTCCCCACCGGTGCTCCCACCCAGGAAACAGGCAGCTTCAGAGTGGGGACAGAAGCCCCCCCGGGAGAACGGAGACCAGAGGGACACATCATCCGGCGGTGCCCTGCCCTGGACGCCACCTCCTTGCCCTCCGAACTGGTCAGGGGGCCGGTCACTCAACATCCCAAGCACAGGCTCCTGGAACCACTGGACGTACTTTCCGTCCCTTCTGCTGTATGTTTTTGTTCTGATGTGACTGTTCTAAGAGTGTGGAGCGTGTGGCCCCGTCCCGGAGCCGCCTTGGCAAAGTTGCTGAGATCTGCTCGGTGGTGTATATAGAGCACGCCTGGTTTTTGTGAATATCCTGTGTGTGTCCGAGAACCGTGTGTCTCCTCTGGGCCTCTTGCTGCTGCTATTGGGGTGGGGGGTACAGAGCCATATACGCACACATATATAAGCAGTGTATGCTTATGTATGTGGCACGTGTGTATGCATGCTAAAAATTGTTTTTAACGATTTATTTATTTTTGAGACAGAGAGACGCAGAGCACGAGCAGGGGAGAGGCAGAGAGACAGGGAGACCCAGAATCCGAAGCAGGCTCCGGGCTCCGAGCTGTCAGCCCAGAGCCCGACACGGGGCTCGAACCCACAAGCTGTAGGATCACGACCTGAGCTGAAGTCGGACGCTCAACCGACTAAACCACCCAGGCACCCCTGTATGCATGTTACACTTAAGTTATTATACAGACATAAATATATATTTATTATGTATGTAAATACGTTGTACATCATTTATATAATTTATGTGTCGACAAACTTACACATAAGTTGTACATAATGTATATATGCTTAATATATACATTATATATATAAATACATAACATGTATGAATGTATATGTGCACACACACACCACACAGAGTGACTTCGGTCTTCATTGTGTTATTCACATTCTGCCCTATTTTCCTCTTCCTCTTTGATTTCTTGATTCCTGAGGAAGTATCTCAAATATTACTGTGAATTTGCCAATTTCCCCTTGAATTTCTGTCAAGTTTGCTTTACATATTTAAAAAGCGAGGGTGTTGGGTGGGTAACGGCTCCTGACAGCGATGCCTTCTCCGTAGATGGATGCCTTTCTCTAACCCAGGACCCGTGTGTGCTCCTTCGAGAAGGCCCAGACCGGGGTTGGCGGCCGGCTTAGCGCTGTCTCCCCAACCATTCTCTCTGAGAGCGTTTGCCCAGATGACTTCTCCACTCTGCCAGCTCTTCTGAGTCTCTCTGTCTCAGGTGATACAGAAAAATACATAGAAAACAATAGAAATGAGTCGGGTTATTATTTTTTTTTAACAGTCCGAGTCCTTTATTTCCAAGCTGCTCCATGCCTCCCAGAAAATGCAGTAGATACGTTCTGCTCAGAATCCTTTCCTGAGCTACCCACCCCTTGCGGAAGAAGCCCTCCCTGCCCGTCTCTACCACCGTCACAGCGTGGCCCGGCCTCTCAACTTGAAGGTGTCTCTTGCATACTTTATGCACCATCAGACTGACCATGCTCCCTTTTCTCCGACCCGAGTGTCTCCCGGTTGATCTGTTTCGCTGTGAATGAAAAAAATTAATTAAGGTGGTTTGATAAGGCATCACCCTATTTATTTCTTGTTCTTCAGCCTCCGTCTCTCGGCGATCTGCCCCTGGCCCCCTTCAAGCGGCTGCCCACGAGTCTGACGTACTCTGCAGCTCCTGCTTAGTCTTCTTAGCGTCCTGACCCTTCCGAGCAGTGTGCCGACGTCCCTGCTGGAGGACACGCGGAGGAACAAGACCCCGGGCGCTTTGGCCCGAGGTTTCTCACCCTCTCTGTTTAGGGGCGTTCTCACAATGTGCTGGCGGACGGCCTCTTCCTTCGAGAGACTGATAAAGCTCGCGGATCCCGCTAGATCGGAGTCCGTGGGTCAGTGAGGCCGGCAATATCCTTCTCCCCTGTCCCACAAGGACCAAGTGGAGAGCACTGAGGTTGGCATCCGCGACGCACCCCGAGCAGAGTCGCGCTTTCTCCCCCCATCCTCCCGGGTCGGTAGCAGGAACCCCCTGCTCAGCAGCAGGCGGACGCGGCCGTGGGTCAAGACACCCCCCTTCACGGGAAGCCTTGTCTGTCACGGCCACCTGTGACCCAGACCACGTCACCCCTCCATTCTCCCCCAAGTCCATCCAGCGTCTGCGGCCATTCGTTTCTCAAAAAAAGGTACGAGGTTTCCGTTCAAAGAGTTTCCGGCAGCCCACCGTGTCCGAGGTGGGCTTCATCCTGAAGCAGCCCACCGTGTCCGAGGCGCCACAAAAAAGAACGAGTCGGGTTGTTTTTTATCCCAGTATGAAAACCCAATTCACACGTGTCCTAATCACTGAGGCGTTTTGAGTGTCTCCTCTCGTTCTATTGCACAGCGACCATCCTCCGCTGGTTCCTGTTTTTCCCCGATTTTGTCGTTCCACCTGACCCCGCCGGGGGTTCACAGTGATTTGTGTGTGTCTGCCCCGCCAGCGGCCGCTCGCCCCGCAACAGCCCAGCTTGCTGCCCGCGTCCGGGAGCCGCCGCCGTCCACGCGGCAGTGTGGCCGGCCAGCCCGCCCCCGTCGTCCTAGGCAAGAGGACACCCATGCGCTGGGATCGCCCTCCACCGCCAGCTGCCAGTGACCCCATCGGGGGCTTTAGTGCTGAGCGCTTGTTAAATTTTCTTTTTACGCTGTGCCTGAACAGGTCTAAGACGCAGCCATACATCTAAATGGTCTCTTTGCTTACACAGAGCTTGGGCTGTGCACCTGTGCACGTGTGTGTGTGTGTGTGTGTGTGTGTGTTATTGTGTCCGCCCCACCCCCAAATTCATATGCTGGAGCCCTATCTCCCCTTGTGGCTGTATTTGGAGGTGGGGCCTCTAATATAGTAAATGAGGCCTTAAGAGTAGAGCCCTGACGTCATAGGATTAGAGTCCTTCTGAGAGGAGACACCGGAGCACTGGCTCCCTCTCCGTGCACACACTTGAGGACAGGCACTCGGCACACGGCGAGAGACAGCCGTCCCCAAGCCAGCAGGGGAGCTCTCACCAGAGACGGGTGCTGGCCCCTGGGTCTCAGACCTCCAGCCTCCAGGACTGGAAACAAGTCCATTGTTTAAGCTGCCCCGTCTGTGGAATTTTGTTACAGCAGCCCAGCTGAGTCTGCAGTTCGCTTTTCTGGAATCCGTCTTAGAGAAGTTCTTTTAAAGGGCAACCCTCTTGCACTGCTGGTGGGAATGCAAACTGGTGCAGCCGCTCTGGAAAACAGTGCGGAGGTTCCTCAAAATATTAAAGATAGAACGACCCTACGACCCAGCAATAGCACTGCTAGGAATTGACCCAAGGGATACAGGAGTGCTGAGGCACAGGGGCACATGTACCCCAATGTTTACTGCAGCTCTTTCAACAATAGCCAAATTACGGAAAGAGCCCAAATCTCCATGGTCTGCCAAATGGATAAAGATGTGGTTTATGCATACAATGGAATACTACTTGGCAACGAGGAAGAATGAAATCCTGCCGTTTGCAAGAATGTGGACGGAACTGGAAGGTATTATGCTGAGTGAAATAAGTCAGCCGAAGGACATATACCATATGTTTTCACTCATATGTGGAACTTGAGAAACTTCACAGAAGACCATGGGGGAGGGGAAGGTAAACATAGCTTCAAACAGAGAGGGCGGCAAACCGTAAGAGACTCAAATACGGAGAACAAACTGACGGTTTGAGCTGGGAGGAGGAGCAAATGGGTGACGGGCACCGAGGAGGGAACTTGCTGGGCTGAGCACTGGGTGTGGTATGTAAGTGATGAACCACAGAAATCTACCCCTGAAGCCAAGAGCACACTGCATGCACCGTATGTTAGCTAACGTGGCAATAAATTATATTCATAAATAAGTAAGTAAACAATAAAATAAAAACAAAGAAGATGCTTCAGAAAGGATGCACGAGCGACACATTTTCTGAGTCTTTCCATTCTAAAATGTTTTTATTCGGTGCTGCCAGTCGGATGCTAGTTGGGAGTCTAGATAAAAAAACCAAGGCCCCCCCACACCTGGGCGTGGGCAGCCACAGACAGGGCGTGGCCTTGCCAAGTCCCAGCCTGGGCACCAGGGGCCATGCTGGAGGCGGGTCCAGGAGAATGAAAAACGGGGGGCCGGTGGGGGTGGACCGGTCTGGGCCCGAGGAGCCTGCAGGGTGTCCAAGGGGAGGAACCCCGGGGGGAGATGGCCACAGGAGACACCCTCGGGCCACAGGCAGCTGGGCCGCGGGCCGGAAGAGGTCTCAGTGGCCCAGACACAGCCCCCTGACCGCTGCCCATGTCTGTAACTTTGTAGGGAACACAGAGAGGCTGGCCGGGCTGGTACGGGCAACAGATTTAATGTTGGGTTTTACGATATCCTGGCCCTGATGACTGCTGGCGGTTTATGCTGATGGCTTGAGAGTCATGGACACTGAGCAGAGCGGCCCCCCCACCATCTAGGCCCACCGCCTGCCCCACCCTGGGCTCACAGGGAGTGCTGTGCGTGGAGAGCCCCTGCCCGGATCCCCAGGACAGCACAGAGGCAGACACACTTTGACCCCCAGAGAAGGCGTGTGCTCGCCTGGGTCTTGACCCTCAAAGGGGCTCAGCCCTGAGAGGCCAGGGCCGTGAACTGAGGCTCCCACGGGGCCCCACCCCAGGGCAGGTGAGGGTCCGAGTGAAGTCACGGTGGGTGCCACCTCTGGGGTGTGGGCTCCAGGACAAGGCCACAGTCCCAACTGTGCAGGAAATGCGGGCCTTGGGCCAATGCACATCTGGTGGTGGGCGAGCTGCTCACGACGTGACCAGGAGGGAGTCACTTGGGCTGAGGGCTGAGGCCGCCAGGGGCAGCCATGGCTGGCGGGATCCCAGGAGCCACGCCAGCCGTGAGGAATGGCCGTGTGACCAGAGCCGGCCCGTGCCCTGCCTCGGCTCTCCTCCCAGGGCGCCCTGACGCCCTCCAATTCACAGGCTCGTCTGCTCAGTGACTCGAGGTGGCTGTGAGAAGCAGCAGATTCCCAGACCACACCGCGAGGCGTCCCAGCAGCAGCCCCTTGCCCATCCGAGGCCCAGGGCGGCCCGTGCCTTGGGTGGCCGGCCTCGGCCTGAGTCCCTGGCAGCCGAGCTTCCAAGGGGGCTGTGGGTAGACCAGCCTCACCCGCCCCGGGCATCGGGGCCCGGCCAGAGTCCACGGGTCAGTAGAAAGCCCCATACAGAGTGGCCACCTTCTGGAGGATGGTCTTGTGGTTGGCATACAGCGGGATGCGCCTGTCCACGACCTGCCATCGGACGGACATCCCGGGGTCACAGGCATGCAGGTGCTGCAAGGGCAAACGTAGGTCCTGACTCCCTCCTGAGCTGGCCCCGCCTCTGCCCCATACCCCAGAGCTGCGGCTGGGCTCAGAAGGGCCCGGTGGCGGGGGGGTGACACGCGCCCCCGGTCTCTGCCTAGGGCTGCCTCCCTGTATTCTTCTGTCAAAGGGGAGAAAGAACAGCTACTTCAGGCATGACGGGAAATTCCCGCCAAGCTCTGAAAGTCCTTGACGAGAAAAGAGCAGGTGGCCTTCATCTCAGGTGTTCTGTCCTTTAAATCCAGTCTGGATTAGGGACGGTGGGACTGATATAAATGTGGAGACATTATCCCCATGAAGGCGTGGGAACCAGCCTCCCCCAGGGAGTCCCGTCCGAGGGTCCCCATCCAGCCACCTACTGGTGCCCTCTCGCCTCTCCCAGTGCCTCTCGGAGCCCTCTGCTCTCTGCAGCCCCTGCTCTCTGGTCGTGGCCAGCTCCGGCCCCCCGGGAGGCCAGGCAGACCCTTCCTGGAGGCCCCGAGTGACCCCCAGAGCTCACTCGCCTGCATCTCCCCCCCCCCCCCCCACCCCACAACCGGGAGCCTGCGGCCCAGGCCCATACAGAGTTCAGCCTCTTCAGGTCCATGTCGCTCTGGTCTGAGAAGTGGATGCTGATGGCCACGGTCTCAATCCAGGCGTTGTCCGTGTTTCTCGGGTCGTCCACGTACCCTCTGTATACCTGGGAGGCAGCGCAGGGGTGAGCCGGTCCGCCCCGGCTTCCTCCCCGAGGGAGGGGCCCCATGCATGTCCTGCGCTCCGTCCCGGCCCAGGGACACTGAGCACAGCCGTCCACTGCTCCCGGGGCCCCGCCGGGCTCTCTCCCTGCCCCGTGCCGCCTGCTCACCAACGCCACCTCCCGCGTGCCCGACCCACCGCGGGGTCCGCGCCTCCCTCAGCTCCCTCCTGGTCTCTGGCTTGGCATCCACACCCGCCTCGACTGTCCTCGGGAGGATGAAAACGGGATGGCGGATGTCACAAACACTGTACTAAGTGAAAGAAGCCAGACGCCAAAGCCGGCGTGCGTCCTGTGTGATTCCACTCACAGCCAGTGTCCTGAACAGGCCGGGACGCAGAACAGAACGCAGGTCAGTGGGTGCCAGGGAATGGTGGGGGGAAAGGCAATGACTGCTCATGGGGGATGGAATGTTCTGGAACAGGTGGGAGGTGATGGTGGCACAACATGGCCAATGCCCTAAATGCCACTGACCTGTTCACTCTAAAATGGTTAATTTTATGTTATGTTTCACCTCCATAAATAAACTACTTAATTCTTTTCTACAAAGAGACGGTGCTATTCCCTGGGGCACTGCACAGGACAGCCCTTATGAAATGACCAGGTTCACAGGTCAACACCCTAAATATCAGCAATCGCCTGTTTCATCCTAAGATAGGAGAGACACAGGACCAGTACCAACTCTGGGTCCACCGAGAGGACGTTCAAGAAATCATGACACACATCATTATGCGACCATGGAAAAGAGGAGGCAAATATGTAAATATGAGCATTGCAAATTAAGTGAAGAAGCAAGTTACAGAGAAGCGTGTGCTGTGTGGCCCCATTTTTATTAAGAGTGTATGGGCGTTCGAGCGCAGAGAGAAAACTGGCAACAGAGCCCGCGGCAAGCGTGTAAAGAAGTAAACAAAGTCTGGAGCGGGGCTCCTGTGGGTGAGTGTGAAGGTGCGTGTGTTACACCAAACGTGTAACGTACCGCTTTCGTAACTAAGAAAAGACGGTGGAGAATACAGGCCCCCCGCCCCCACCCCCGTCCAGGCCTTGGGGAGCCGGGCTCTGGCCCAATGCCCCCTCTGGCCTGGGAGACTCAGACACCGCGGTCCCCGTGCACCCACGTGCTCCAGGGCAAGAGTGTGTGTGGCGGAGGAGGCGGCCTGCCCCCCCTGACCTGGAGAGAAGAAGGTCAGGGAGGGAAGGCAGGTGCCCAGGGACCAGAGCCAGGGCCACGCCTCCTGGTCCCAGCTCCTTCCTGGGGCGGGAGCAGGGTCCCCAGTGTCCCATCCGGCTCACCCTGCAGCCCTCCCCACCAGCACACCGTAGGGGGCCGGGGCACACAGATGGGACCGCAGCAGAGAGGCCACCTTACCTCTGTGCCCTGCGTCAGCAAGTTCTGGAAGGAAGACCAGAACTCTCTACGGAGGATCTGCTTCAGCTTCCGGGGCAGTATCTCTCCTGGTTCCCGGGAGCCCTGGGCAGAGAGGAGGCAGGGGCAGGTCTGAAGGCTGTTCGGAGACCCACCTCCACTGGCCATCTGCCCAGAGTGGGCAGCAGGCCAGCCCCCTGGAGCCACAGGCAGATGACTGTCGGGCCGCTTGGCTGTCTCAGGGCTGGAGTGACATTGTCCAGAGTGCACTGCCCACGTCAGCCTGTGCGGAGCAGGGGTGCGTCAGACCAGCGGCACAATGTTTGGGGAGTACGTGTGGGCGCCCATAAAGCAACACGCGCCCTGCCCTCCAGCGCCCTGGCCACCAGCAGAAGGGCACGTTTTAACTATTTGCTTGCATTCCCCTACATGCCGTCTCTCACCTCTGCTCCCCCAGGCTGAGCTCCCAGCCCCTCCCGACGCCACCCACCCCGGGGACATGGGCCCTGCACCTGCACTGCCCGGCCTCCACCCCTCCGAGAGACCCTGTTTGTTATTAACGTCTCTCGAGGTCCACATCACATCCATCCGCTTTGTCCCCTGAGACGCCTGTGCCCCCCAAAAGCTGCAGTGGTGAGTGGTGGGGGGACACTGCTTGGAAGATGCCACCAGCGACTGGGCCAGTGTCCCACCCGGAGAGGCCAAAGTGCCCACGAGGAAGGCTGAATCGTGCTAGAGACTCTCTCCCAGGGGAGAGGGGCCGGCCCGACACCTGGTTCAGAGTGGTGCTCCTTCAGCTGGGGGGCACAGGGGATCGTGGCTGCAGGGCTGGAGCTGCCCAGAATCCTTGTTGCAGCCTGGGGACCCAGTGGAACCACCGCCCCACACATGCTCACCAACAGGCCGCCCCCAGGAGAGCGGCCACTGGGCCACGGTGGGTGCCGAGTTGGGGTAAATCACTACTTCCCAGAAGCAGGCTCAGAGGAGAGGCTCCCAAATGGGGCTGCAGCCCAGATGCTGTGCACCGACCCAGAGCCTGTCAGGGAACGTGGTCCTCTTGCCAGGACCCCCAGAACACGGGTGGGAGTCGGGGCAGGCAGACTGATCTGGGAGTAACACCTGGGGGGCCCAGCCCAGGGCCTTCTGCAGCCCAGTTATGTTGATTCCCACAAGGCCCCGGATGCATTCTGGCCTTCAGCCCTGCAACCAGTTGCCACTCCAGAGCTGAGGGGCCATATGCCCCCTCCTCCCAGCCCTGGCCCCTGTCCTGTCCTTAGGGCTCAGCTCAGGGCCGAACACCAAGAGGCAGGTGCCTGCCTGAGACACCTGCATGGGGAGCCATATTTGCCTCCAAGGCCACGAGCTCCTCGAGGACACGCAGCCTAGCCCCTGACGCAGCCGCAGTGCTGAGCCTGGTGCTCGGGACACAGTGCTCACACCAGAGAGTATCTGAACCCGTTTTCACTACAGCAAAATGAGTAGACAGCAGGGAGAATCCCTCCTAAAAAGCCAAGTATTGGTTTGTCCTTCAGCACCAGGGACAGAGTCCAGAACTGCCCAGGGCGGGGACTGTAGGAGCAGGTGTTCCGTCGTTGGGTGGGATGGATGGAGGGACAGACGCTCTGGACAGACAGCTTGCATGGCTTACCCCTGGCAAGGCCCAGTGTTCTGAGAGAGAGTGCTTTACGACCAGCACTTCGAGCATTTTCTTTATGCTTTTCCTGCAGATGGCTCCATCCTGGTTCCGCCTCCACCTGTAAAAGGGGCAGCTCACAGGGACTCTGCGGTCAGCCCCCCCACCCCTACTGAGGAGGACACGGGGCGGACGGGGGCAACCCTGTCTCCTTTCCCAACATGGCTCCAGGGGAAGAACGGAGACAGGGACCATTAGGATGTCTTTCCTGCTTCCACACCACTAGATGGACTGGAGTGGACGGGCCTTTGAGGAGAATATTTTTTTATCACGAGCCTCAAAGAAGCACACGGCCTGGCCCCACCTGCTCCTCTCCTTACTCTGGAAATGCTGGGCGGGATTATGTGTATTTTCATCTCGTCTGTGGTCCTGGGCCCTGGCCATGGCTTTGCCCTCCTCCCAGAGGCCCGCTAACCGAGGGGGGCCCACAAGGAAGCAAGGGCAGCTTCCAGGGGTGGGGACAGGCCTGGGCTTTTCCCAGGGGACAGGGACACCCCTGCCCTGCATCTCGGGTGCACTTACACTTATCCAGGCCCCACCATGAGCCTGGCACCATGTGCCACGTGCGATCTGTCCCCTCAGCTCTGAGCACATGGGGAGGGGCCCGTGGGTGCCTCAGTGGCACACTCACCGGGTGATCACAGGCTGTAGCGTGTGGTTGGGTCCAAAGCAACCGAGGCTTCCACGTCCACGCAGTCCTGTGCGGCCCATGGGGTTCCTGGGGAGGACGGGTCTGCTTAGATTGTTGCCTGCATCCGGCGGGACCACGTGGGGCCGTGGGCGGGGGCCACTCACGGGGCAGTGTGCCAACTCTACCTGGACCTGCCCTGGCCCAGGGCTCTCAGACCCCAGGCCGCTCTCCTCGGCGGGAGGCAGGGAAGGAGCCAGTGTGTGGAGGCTGGGATAGGATCCCCTCCACCAGCCTGGCCGAATCTGCCTCCCCACCCAGGACTGTCCACCTAGGGACAAATCTTGTCCTTTAGGGACTCCAAGAGATGAGGCAAGAGATTCAGGTCACCTTGGAGTTGGTTGGAAAAGAAAGAGATCTCCTTGGGAGCAGAAGTCCAGCACAGGTGTTAATGTGGCCATCCCGACCCCTAGAGACCGTGTGACCAGCCCATTGCGCCGCACGACACGCGTCTGCATCCCAAGGCCTCACACATGCAGGGGCAGGGCCTGTGGGTCCCTCTGTGACTCTCCAGCCTGCTCTCTCCCACGGCACCACCTGTGTCCACCCCATCGCACGCGGCCTCCTGCCACCTCGACTGGGACCAGGGACTCCGCGTTCACACCCCGCCGTCTCCCGCCACCTCCTTATACCACCTCTGGCTCCGGGCACAGACACCCACTCCTGTTTCAGGACATTCCCCAGAGGCCGCCCCACCCGCCCCCTCTCTCAAGCCACCTCTGGCCCCGTCTGTGGTCCCTCCCCTAATTCTCATGGTGCCTTCCTCTTCCTCCGGCCCCTGGTGCAGCACCCTGGGCAGAGGAGGTTCCTTTATCTCCAGGACCCCAGGCTGACACCCAGAGGTGCTCACCAAGTGACTGCTGGGTGTGACGCCACCGTCACTCAACATCTTGACATTGGATGTACTCAGTGTACAATGGGACAGGGTGCCCGTCCCCACAGAGAACAGAAGTAGGAAACACCACCGTCCCCTGACGCCACCCCGCTGGCCCCTCAACTCCTCCTTCTCAGGGCAAGCCTGCTCTTTGTCAGAATCTGTGGAGATGGCGGGAAGTCACCAAGGGCACTCAGGGACGAGGGCCAAGCCCCAAGGCCAGCCGGGGTAAGTGCGCCTCCCCAGCTCCACACCAGTGTCCTGGGAGACGCAGAGATGGGTCTCATCGAGCAAGGCAGCGTTTTACATCAGCATCTCTTTTCTTCTGCGTTTTGTTCACTTCCATCAGAAAGATGGCTAGTTTGCCAGGACAGGACGGCTGACCCCAGAAGCAAGCCCCACAAAGGCCCGGCTGACGCGGGATGGCGGGCGGCCGCACTCACAGAGGGAGCCCGTCCTGAACCACGTAGACCCCGTGGAAGCTCCGCCGGTCTATGGGTCCGTCCACGGCGTTGTAGCTGATCCCAGACAGAGGCTCCAGGGCGCTGGGAAAAGCGGAGAGGCCACGTCCCCGTAAGAGAGGGCAGTGACCAGGACTGTCAGAGAGCCCTGTGTCTCTGGCAGGTGCCCCCAGCCAGGTGCCTCACCCAGAATGTCCCAGCCCTTGGGGAGGACAGGGCACCCTGCCCAGGCAGGAGGCAGGCCCTCACCCTGAGCTCCTTCTGGCCGTCACCCCGGAGCGCCTGCTGGTCCCCCACCCTCCCTCCTGCCCAGGGCCAAGGATGTGCACACTCACTTTCCCATGGGGTCCACCAAGCCCCTGTCCTTCCTGTCGTCTGTGTAAAAGGGCGGGTCGTAGATGAGAAACGCCGTCTGCACAAAGACGCCGGTCCTGCCCTCAGACTGGCACCCCCGACCACGGCTAGGGCCCCCGCAGCCCTCAGACTGGCACCCCCGACCACGGCTAGGGCCCTGCGGCCAGGATGACCGACAGCAGCACCTCTTCCTCAAAGCGCTCATGCCATGGACCCCGAGACAGACCCCAAAGTGCACAGGGCAGCTCTGAGCTCAGGCAGGCTGAGCGTACCACCCCCAGGGACGCAGCCGAGGGGGCTGGAGACGGCACTGGTGGTCCAGGGGAGCCCCCAGGATGGGGCAGGGGTCTAGGCTGGACTCCAGAGGGACTCCAGCTGGCAGAGACTGGGGAGAAGGAATGGGGGCAACAGCCTGGAATGTTCTAGAGAAAGGCCAGAGGGAAAGCCCGTGGGGGCGGGGAGGGCACACAGATGCTGTTGCCCTTCCTCTTCCTCCCTCCTCGATGCTATCCCTCACCTGCACTCACGAAAGGGGCAGCGACCAGTCCTTGGGGATGCTGGGGTCTGGGATGAGTGAGGCCACTGGAGGTAACGGGGCAGTCACCTCCCTGTAGGGTCAGCAGCCCACTGGGCGCCCAGCTCCACTACCTCTAGCTGTGTGGTCCTGGTGACTCAGTTTCCCCCTCTGCCCAGCACGTCCCTGTGGGACTGCACAGGCTTGTCCACCCGGCGCCTGGCCGTGTCCAGAACACGGGGCACCTCTGGCCCGGTGGGAGAGCGCCAGGACCCGCACTCACCTCCCAGGGCACCTTCTCGTTGGGCACGGGGAAACGGGTGACGTGGGAGTTGGGGTACAGGAGGTGCCGGGCGTTCACGTGGTGGGTGTCGCCCACGTCCTCCTCCTCCTGTCTGCCGTCCGGCTCGAGGTCCTGCCCCTCTGAGGCCTTCTGGGGTGCTGGGAACAGCCACAGGGAGCCGTGGGCAAAGCCAGGCCCCGGCTCAGGCACCTGGCCCACAGGACAGGGGCGTCCTCGATGGTTCTTTCCCCAGAACTGGGCCACCTCCGCCTCCCCGAGACCAGACTGAACACCACCAGCCCCGAAGGGGAGCTCCCCACTACGGCCCTGGGGGGGCAGAGATCTGGGGTCGGGCAGTGTCCCCCCAGCCAGCACCTGCCTCCTTGTGTGGCTGCCCCAGAGTCCTCGGTAATTAGCTGGACTCACGGCCCTTACAGAAGCCCATCCGGCTAGGGAGGGCACATGTGCCCCCTCCAGGGTCAGCACCGCCCCAGGAGGGCCAGTCTTGCCCATTTCTTGGCTGGCTGCAAACTTAGAAATATGGACTTTGGGGGGGCACCTGGGTGGCTCAGTCAGTTGAGTGTCTGACTTCGGCTCAGGTCACGATCTCACAGTTCGTGGGATCAAGCCCCACGTTAGGCTCTGTGCTGACCGTGCGGAACCTGCTTGGGATTCTCTGTCCCTCTCTCTGGCCCTCCCCCTGCTCACCCCTTCTCTCTCTCTCTTTCTCTCTCTCAAAAATAAATAAACATAAAAAAAAAGACACACGGACTATAGTTTCTGCCACCCGGTCTGGGTCTTGGCCACATCCTGGAGCGGCCCCTCCTGTATAGCATGATGCGCAGGCCCCCTCTCAAAGCCCCCCATCAGGTCCAGTCAGGGGCTCGGTTGTGCAGGGCCCCTGCTTCTGTGGGGCAGTCTACCCTCCCCCAGGCCCATGGGACCCAGGAGCAGCTCAGTCGGCCTACCCCCAGCCCCCGCCAGAATCCAGCCTGCTGCGTCTCCTCCCCACAGACCCCCAGACTCAAGCAGGTACCAGCTGCTGGCAGGGCCGCACACTCACCCGGGGCGGGGATGCCCTCCTCTGAGCCGAAGCCACCGTCCCTCAGGGCCTTCATGACCCAGTGCAGCGCTCTGGACGTCTGGGCCACCTGGAAGGCACATCCCAAACAAGATTTGGTCCACGCCTGCCTCCGTACGGCACACCCAGCCCTCCACTGAACCGGCGAGGGCACTATGGGAAGGCTGCAGTGACCCACAGGCATCAGAGCCTGCCCTGCTTCCCTCGGTGTCACGGGCAGTGCCCACCCGTGAGACGCAATGGCCACTGGGACTGGACACGGCAGAGGCCGCTGAACCATCCTGAAGCCACAGTAAGACAAACCAGAGCCGCAGGAAGGTGGTGCGTGACCGCCCATCAAGGCTCCCCATGGCTCTTGCTCCTCCCAGAGAAAAGAAACTCCTGGAAGTCAAACATGTTCAACTACGGGAGATGGTGGGAGCCAGGGGACCAACGGGGCCAGGAGAACTCAGTTCAGCAGCAGCTGCACCCGTTTGGGAGGGCGTCAGCAAGGCAGGGACCCACAGGGGAGAAGGCAGTCGGGGCAGACCCCCGTGTACAGCGGTCCCAGGGCAGGGGCTGGCTCACGGTGGGCACCCCACCATCACAGGGCCGAGTGGCTTGCCCCACCTGACACAGCAGAGCTGGGAAGAGACAAGATTCCTGTGACAGCGTGTGGGGCTCAGGTGTTGCCTGCTGGGAGGCTGCTATGGGCAGCAGGGGTGCTCATAAGAAAGCCCCCAGCAAGAGGGGCACAGAGGGGCAGGGACCCAACCTCCTCCCAGTCCACCCCTCTTACTCTGAAGGCCCGAGGCCTCCCTGACCACCGGCCCCTGCATCTGCCTTGATTGCTGCACTTACTAAACCATACTGTGACAATGGACGTTTATGTCTGTGCCCCCCAGACTGCAAATCTCTGAGGGGGAGGCAATGCCTGTTTGCCTTGATGTTCCCCAGGCCAGCCCTGGATGTGGCATGGACGAGGGGCACAGGAAACATGAAATGACAGACGGATGGGTGGATGAATGGATGAAGAGAGGGAGGGAGGGAGGGGGAAGGAGGGAAGGGAGGAAGGAGGGAAGGGAGGAAGGAGGGAAGGGAGGAAGGAAGGAAGGAAGGAAGGAAGGAAAGATGGATGGGAGGAGGGAGGAGAGAAGAAAGGAAGGAAAGATGGGTGGATGGAAGGATGAAGAGAGGGAGGGAGGGAGGGGGAAGGAGGGAAGGGAGGAAGGAGGGAAGGGAGGAAGGAGGGAAGGGAGGAAAGATGGATGGGAGGAGGGAGGAGAGAAGAAAGGAAGGAAAGATGGGTGGATGGAAGGATGATGGATGGACGGATGGGTGAACAGATGTTCAAGCACCTGAGCCCAGCTGGCCTGCAAGGTGATTAACTCTCAGATGTGAGGCTGCTCAGGGCTGCCTGTCTCAGGTCCAGGACTTGGAGCCCAGCAGGCGTGGCCCGACTAGTGGGGGGACCATCAGTGGGCATTGATGGGGGATGAGTGGGGCGGAGGCTGTTCATCGACTGCCTGCTGCCTGTTGGCAATGTCCTCTGAGCTCCCCCTCGTGCAGAAGCATCAGAACCTTGACCCAACCTTCCAACCGTCTGGGGCCGGTCTGAGACGTCCACACGCTTTCTGATGTTACTCAGCCCAGTGCTCCACCCAGACGTTCAAACGCATCTTGCTGCCCTGGGGCCCTCCCTCCCCAACAGCATCGGCGGTTAGCCTGGGAAAGCAGCCGCGGGCGTTTGGAATTCCCACAGCTTCTGGATGTGGAGTCCTGCGGCCACGGTCACCTCGGAGGACAGCTCTGAGGAGGCCAGAGCTGGGGAGGAGAGCGGCTCCCTCGGAGCAGCCCATGGTGTAGACGCCCCACAGTGCAGGGTGGTGAAGCTCAGTGGGGAAGTGTTTGGCAGAACGTTCTGGAGGGCAAAGAAGGCACCTCTTCCGGTTGGGAACGATGGCCCCAACATCCCCCAGCTCCTTCTCCTGGCCGTTTCCCCAGCGTGCTCATCCTCAAAGCCCCTGCACCAGAGCGGTGCCCCGGCCAGGCAGATCCATGACCCGGAAACAGAGGCGCTGGCCTGGAACTCACCTGCTCCTCCAGGGAGGCCAGTCTCTGCTCCATGGAGCCTGAGCGCTTCAGACTTTCCATTTCCAGCAGGTCCACCATGGTGCTGACCCTGAAAGAACACCCAGCTGAGCCCAGCCGGGCCGGCCCCAGGGGCCTGGATGTCGAGGATACACGATGCTAGTCTGTAGGTGCGAGTCCCTACCTGACCCCTTAACTTCAGGCACCTTCTCCTGAATCTGAAAGTATTTATAACCCGTTTCTGTATAGAAGGAACACTGCCCACGGCCCCAAAGGGGAAGATCTTCCAGCAAGTGGACGCCCCCAGCTCACACAGCCACACTGCCAGCCGTGGGAGCATCGCTGGGAGTCACACAGGGATGAGCAGTCCTCCCTTTGATTTGCTGACAGGCCGCTAGACAGCCAAGTGCAAAGATCAAAGCTGCTTCTGGGCACCGATGGGTTCGGGGGATGGGCAGTGCCGCTGTTTGGGGAACGTCTGTTTGGGTTTGTCTTATTTTGCTACCACATGGGGACGTCACCCAACTTTGGCTGCCAAGTGTATAGGCAAGGGATCCCGCGGCTGAACACTGCCCAGACTCTCCTGCCTGGCTGTGCCCGGCGTTTCCTACTTCTCCCCTCAAGGGCACCTTCAGAGAACCTTCGTAGTAACAAAGTCAGCAGCCCCTTCAGTGAGTGCTGAGCTGGGCCCGGGACCCGCTGTGAACAGTTCTCGGGGGGCGGAGGAGGGCGCAGTTTACTCCCCCCTTCACCACGTGTTCCCTAATCCCACAAAAACCACGGAACCGCTTCCTGCCGTGTTCCCCAAGTCAGCCTGTGGATATGCTGTGTGGTTACTGGAGAGAAGGTGACGGAGTGGCTTTGGCAGCACGACCCCCTGCGTCTCCAGACGAGACGCACACCCGCTCTCCATGTGCCCTCCCTCCGGCACGCTCTGGAAGCCGCGCCAGGCGATGGCTGCCATCATTGGCTCCAGCCCACGGATGAGCTGAGAGACACCCAGCAAGGCAGGTGCACAGCTCTGAGGAGAGGGCGCTCGCCTGCCTGCAGGGAGCCCGCCCGCTGGCTGTCCCCCCACCCCCACCAGGCGGCAGGACACCCCTCTCCCTGCATGGCCAACGGGACTGCACCAGGGCCAGGAGCTGCCATAGCCACATGGCACGTGTCCCCTCCTCTCCTGGCCCAGGGAGAGACACAGGGCCAGCAGGACCAGCTCCCCCCACCCCTGCCTCCTAAGGAGGTCAAGGATCAGCCCTGCCCCCAGTGCTGGTGCAGCCTTCACCCTCCTCCCCACCCCACGCGATCTGTCCTTCCCAAGGGGGGAGCCACGGGTCAGCTGGAGGACACAAGCTTCCCGCCCCAGGAGCAGTGCCTGGGCCTCTCCCCCAGGTGAGCCGTGTCCCCGGTGCGACTTGGGGCCGTGGGGGTTTCGCGCGCCCCTGGGCTGCCCCGGCCTCCTGTACTTATTGCCAATGTCTTGAATCTTCTGCTCCGGCCTCTGCTTCTGCTGGTACTGCTGGTTCTGCAGGTAGCTCTCTTTCAGGTAGATCTCCCAGGACAGAAGGGCGGCCTCCTCGTTCTTCTCCAGCTTGCTCTCTGCGGGCGTAGGGGGGCGGACAGAGGGGGCCTGAACGCCGCGTGCAGGGGACACGGGAGGCTCTGGCGGGGAGGGGCCCTGACCGGGAGGACCCCGCCCCACGCCCGTCCGAGGGTCTGCACGCCTGCTGAGCCAACAGGGTTCTAGAAGGAGCAGCCACGCTCACCCACCGGCCCCCGACCGCACCCCAAGCCAGCGGAGCGCGCCCCCGGGGACGGCGCAGGCGGCCTTACTGAGCTGCTTGCGCCGCCTGGCGGGGATCTTCAGGACCACCCTCTTGATGAAGAGATGCAGGTGGCTGAGGAGGATGAAGGGGGGCGGCGCGGGGGGCCTGCCCTGGTACTCCTCTATCAGGTCGTGACGCTGGAACTTCCAGATCTGGTCCGTGTGCTCCTGGACCTGCTGGAATGTGTAGCTGGCGGGAGGCAAGGAGAGCGCGGGTTACAGGAGACCCGGCCAGCGCTGCGAGAAGGACCCGCCCACCGCGCTCTCCGGGGTCGAGAAGGACCCGCCCACCACGCTAACCAGGGGCAGGAAGGACCCGCCCACCGCGCTCTCCGGGGGCGAGAAGGACCCGCCCACCACGCTGCCCAGGGGCAGGAAGGACCCGCCCACCGCGCTCTCCGGAGGCGAGAAGGACCCGCCCACCGCGCTGCCCGGGGCCCTCACTTGAACATGGCGATGAGGAGGTTCAGCAGCAGGATATTGGTGAAGAGCAGGTACAGGCAGAGCAGGATGACCGTCAGCCACTCGGGGAAGGCAGGCTCGTGCCGGACGGCATCGCTCTCCGGGCATTTGGGCTTGTAGGGATCTGTGCCGTTGGGGCTGCACTGGTCCAGGCTGAAGTTCACACCTGGGGGCGGGGGGGCGCAGGGAACAAAGACAGCCAACGCCGAGTCACCAGAGTCCCTCGGCAATGGGCGTCCTCAAGGCCTGGACACCTGCACAACGGGGTGACCTCAGCTGTCAGCTCAGGTCCAGAGAGAGGCGTCTGTCTACCCCCAAGCGTCCTCCGCGGGAGAGGGAAGTGAGGAGCCAGACCTGTACTCCTGCCTCAGGCACACACGCCCACTCAGCACCCAGCTGTCCCCTTCAGGCCACTTCCTGGGTCCGGGGCAGGGCCCCGCACCAGGAAGGGGGAGGGGCTGTCACCACTGAGACACAGCCGCCAACCACAGGGAGCCCACTGCGGTGGACAGAATTCAAGCGGAGTAAATGAACAACTCTCAGGAAAAGAAGGGAGGCAGGGGAAAAGAAAATTGCGGCACAGGTAATGTACCCATACCCAACAGGTGATTACAAACAGAAATGCAGTCCCACGTTTGTAGAAAAGTGAAGGGCATATTCAACAAAACATGTCCAGCTTGTATGTTAAAAAAAAACAAACCCTCCAAGGGGCACCTGGGTGGTTCAGCTGGTTAAGCATCCAACTCTTGATTTTGGCTCAGGCCATGATCTCAGGGTTGTGGGATCAAGCCCCACGTCGGGCTCTGCACTGACAGCGTGGAGCCTCCTTGGGATGCTCCCTCTCTCTCCCTCTCTGCCCCTCCCTGCCTCAAAATAAATAAACTTAAAAAAACAAAAAACTCTCACGAAACACACTAAGTGGCAGTTATTAATTGTGGTTAACACCCAGAAGTGGGATTATGGACATTATTCTTTATACTTACTTGGATTTAAAATTGTCAACAATGAGCATGTACTAATTTTTTAAAACTGCAAGTCAGTATCCTGCTGCCCTGCGCCCAGTTGTCAGTCCCCCTACAAGAAGGTGCTATGAAAAAGAAGAAAGAGGGGTGCCTGGGTGGCTCAGTCGTTAAATGTCCAACTTTGGCTCAGGTCATGGTTTCACAGTTCATGAGTTCGAGCCCTGGGCCCAGCTCTGTGCTGACAGCTCAGAGCCTGGATTCAGATTGTGTCTCCCTCTCTCTCTGCCCCTCCCCTGCTCGCTCTCTCTCTCAAAAATAAATAAAAACATTTAAAAACGTTTTTAAAAAAGAAGAGCTCAAATCAATAACATAATCTACCACTTTATGAAAGAGAGAGAGAGTTCAAGCAAGGGAGGGGCAGAGAGAGAGGAAGAGAGAGAATCCCAAGCAGGCTCCACCCTATCAGCACGGAGCCCGACACAGGGCTTGATCTCATGAACCATGAGATCATGACCTGAGCCAAAATCAAGAGTCGGCCACTTAACCGACTCAGCCACCCAGGCACCCCAGTAACACAACCTTCCACTTTAGCAAACTAAGACAAAAGAAAAGCAGACTGAACCCAGAGCAAGCAGAAGGAAGGAAATAATAAAGATCAGAATGCAAATAAGTGAAATGGAGAATACAAAAACAATAAAGGAAATCAATAAAACCAAAATCTGGTTCTTGGAAAAGACCAACAAAATTACAGCCTTTTACCTAGACTGATCAAGGGGGAAGAAAGGTTCAAATTGCTAAAGTCATAAACGGAAGAGAGAACATCACCACCAACCCTACAGAAATAAAAAGAACTGTAAGGAAATACTACAAAATTGTGTGCTAACAAAGTAAATGGTGTAGAAAAAATGGACAAAAAGTCCTAGAAAGAGGCAAGGCACCACAGGGGACTGAGGAAGAAATGGGAAGTCCAGACAGACCTGGAACAAGGAAAGAGACAAAAATAATAATTTCAGAACTTCACACGAAGAAAAGTTCAGGCCCAGGTGGCTTCACTCGTGAATTCTCCTGAACGTTTGAAGAATTAAAACCAATCCTTCACAAAGTGTTCCAAAATAGTGAGAGGAGGAAACACTGCTAACTCGTGCTAGGAGGCCAGTGTCACCCTCATCCCAACACCAGACAAAAACATTACGAGAAATGAAACCACAGACCAATGCCCTTTATGAACATAGATGCAAACATCCTCCACAAAACGCTGGCAAACTGAATCCAGCATCACATAAAGAGAGTTACACACCGTGACCGAGTGAGGTCTGTCCCAGGAGGGCAGAACCGGTTTCACATCTGAAAATCAGTTAATGAACACACCGTGTTAGTAGCATAAAGAACAAAAAATCATGCAGACATTTCAACAGGTGCAGGAAAAGCGTTTGACAGAATCGTGCCCGCTTTTATAATAAGAGCACTCAAGACACTAGGGGTGGGAGGGAGCTTCTTCACCCGGATGAAGGACGTTTACAAAAACCCGCAGCAAACTTCGTACTTAATAGTGAGACTGAAAAAAACTCCCGCCTCTAAGATCAGGCACCACAAAGAGATGTTTGTTCTGGATACTTCTATTCAATGTTGTACCAGAGGTTCTAGCCAGGATAATTCAGCAAGAACAAGTAAAAGGTATCAGATAGGAAAGAACAAGTGAAAATATCTCTATTTGCAGAAGACACGATCTCCTGTACAGCAAATCCTGGGGAATCCACTAAAAACTGGTAGCGCTATAAAGAACCTCAGCAAGATCGACGTGTAAATACAGTGTATTTTAAAAAATTTTAAATGTTTATTTTTTTTGAGAGAGAGAGAGAGAGAGACAGAGCATAAGCGGGGGAGGGACAGAGAGAGAGGGAGACACAGAATCCAAAGCAGCTCCCGGCTCTGAGCTGTCAGCACGGAGCCCGACGCGGGGCTCGAACTCACGAACTGCAAGATCATGCCCCTGGGCCACCCAGGCACCCCACATACAGCGCATTTCTATACATTAGCAACAGACAATCCAAAAATAAAATGAATAAAGCAATTCTCTTTACAACAATATGAAAAAGAGTAAAACACTTAGGAATAAACTTAACAAAAGCAGCGTAACTTAGACCCGGGAAATTACAAAATTTTGTTGAAGGAAGTTAAAGATCTAAATAAGCAAAAAGACATCCCACGTTCACCGTCAAAGTCCTAGATGCTTTTTGGAGAAATTGAGAGGTTGATCCAAAAATGTGTGTGGACCCAAGGGACCTGGAGGCCAAAGCAATCTTGAAAAAGGAGAGCAAAGTTGAAGGCCTGACACGTCTTAATCGTCTTAATCGTAAAACTTACTACAAAGTGACACTCACCAGGCTGTGTGGTGTTGGCCCAAGGGCAGACACACAGATCAATGGAACAGAATGGAGAGTTTGTAGATAAACCCTTTCATTAATGGTCCATTGGTTTTTGACAAGGGGCCAAGACAATTCAATGGGGATTTCAACAAACTGGGTATTTGCATGCAGAAGAGTGACCCCTGCCTCACACTGTTTACAATGTTAACGTAAATAGCTCAAAGGCCAAAAGTAAGAAGTTATTCTAACTTCTAGAATAACAACACAGACATAAATGGTCACGATCTTGGGTCAGGCAGCGGGTTCTGAGATACGACAGCAAAAGCACAAGTGACCAGAGTGACTGGGGGGGTGGACTTCGCCAAAATTAAATCCTGGTGCTTCAAAGGACACCATCCAGAAAGGGACAAGACAGCCTGCAGCATGGCGGAACATATTGGCAAATCAAAAGCATGAGAAGGGACTGGCGTCCGTGTAACTCAGGAAGAAAGAAAAATAACCCACTTGAAAAATGGGCCAATGACAGGAGCAGACGTTTCTCCAAAGAAGGCACGTGAATAGCTCCGTGAGCACACCGGCACATTTGCCATCAAGGAAATGAGACGCGTCTCGTGCCCACTGGGATGGCCAGAAGCAAGAAAGACAACAGTGACAAGCCCGCTCGAATCTGGAGCGCTGGGCCCTGTATTGTTGCGGTGGGGACGTGAAACATGGTGCAGCTGCTGTAGAAAATAGTGTGGCCGTTTCTCAAACTGCTAAAGACAGCACACAACCCAGCAGGCATACAATCCACTGCCTGACCTCCATCCAAGCGGGAGGGAAACACGTCCACACAGACACATAATTGGAAACATCACTGTTATAACGGTTCCGAGCAAGGTTACACATAACGGCCAGAAGGCAGAAACAACTCAGGAGCTCACCGATTTACAAATGCAGAAACAAAATGTGGCCTGTCCGTGCAATGGAACATTGTTTAACAACAGCAAAGGGGGACTAAATGCTGACGCAGGCTACAATGTGGCTGAGTCTTGAAAACGTCATGCTAAGAGAGAGCAAGACACAAAGATCATCCAGTTCATACGAGATGTCCAGCAGAGGCAGACTGTATAGAGGGAAGGCAGATTAGAGGTCGCCAACGGCTGGGGACACGGGGAGTGACTGCTAAGGGGGGTGGGTGTCTTTGGTGGGTGATGCAAATGTTCTAAAATTCGATTCCGTAAGTACAGTGAAAACCACTGAAGCACACACCTCAAACAGGTGAGCTTTTCCTATTAGGTGTTCTATCTCGATGAAGCTGTCGAAAAGAAAAAACTCAGCGTACAGAAAGGATTCTCTCCGTCTAGAGGAGGAGGAGGAGGGACAGGGTGGCATGTGGTGTGGGGGAGGGGTGTCAGAGCCCCAGGCCGCACCCTCGGCCCACCCCAGATCTCAGCCACGGCCCAGGCTCCCCCCACCCCGCTGATGCCAACCCCCCCCCCCCCGCAACTAAGCATCACGTGCACTGGGTCTCCTGCCACACGGGCACCCGGGGAGCCACCCCACTCCCCGCCCCTCACCTCCCAGCCCTCAGGGAGCCTTCCAGGCACCCCTGCTGGAGCCGTCAGGGACCCGTGTCCTACCGTCGATATAGGCCGGCATCTGGCCGAAGATGGTGAGGTACGACTGGTAGACGACCCCCCGGAAGATCCAGTCCACCCGGCTCTCGTTGTGGATGAGGATGGCCTGCTTGGCCACCCCGAAAGACACCACCCACACCGCCAACAGGAAGAGGAAGAAGAAGACGTCCTTCATCTGCAGAGAAAGGGTGGCACCAGCTGCAGCCGCGCACCCACACGCTCCCGCTGCCCCCCATACTCGGGCCGTGTGCTCTGCGGTGGTGGGAGGAGCTGCTGTCACCCTGGACAGGGACGCCTGGGGCCACAGGCCTGGCCTGCCCGCACATCCTAATAGGGTGCTGGGCATGATGTGTAGGAGGGGCTGGGTATGACTGTGACCCATGGAGGGAGTGAGAGGAGCTGTAACAGGGATCGGGAATGAGCTGTGGAGATCAGGGGAGGCTGTCTAGAAGAGGGGACATACAGGCAAAGACCTGCGATGGGCAGGCTGGGGTTGGGAGCCCAAAGGCAAAGCAGGGACGCGCTTTGCTCGAGCCCTGGAGCACCTCGCTTGCGACTGGCGTCCGGACCCCCTGATCCCCTTACCATCCGCTTCACGATGATGATCTTGGGCCCCAGTGTCTTACTGATGGTGAAAATGTGCATCAGCCGGAGGCAGAACATGATGAAGTCCAGAGAGAGGATGATGCGCCCGGGGTACAGCAACGCTGGTATGAGCCTGGCCCCCAGGCAGAATCAAGGACCCCTGAGCTCACCGCTCCCAGAGCCCGTCCCCAGCTGCCCGCTCACCTGACCAAGCCCACGTGTGCTCTGGAGGCCCCCGGACCCCAGAGAACTAAAAACGGGGTATGAGCTCATGGAGCAGTGCCTCCAGGGAGGTGTTATCCAGAAAGGTCCAGAAGCCCAGCCTTGGGCAGGGGAGGTGGGCCGTGCGGGCCTCTTGGGAAGCAGCAGGGCTGGGCTGGTCCCTCTTGCCTCATGGAGAGAGGGACTGAGGCAGGGACACCCGTGGCCCTAATGGGCAGGGGAGTGGGCGGGGCCCCAGCAGGAGGCGGAGCCCCTGGGCTGCAGGTGCGCAGCCCTCTGAGGGGGCGGGAGCTCTGGCAACTTCCCCTTTGCTCAGGGCAGATTTTGTCCCCCAGACAGACGGCAGACATGGCCAGAGGGGACGTGAGCCCGCTGGGCTGCAGCCGCAGACGGGAAGCCTCAGAGAAGACAGGCCACTCACCTGCAGGTCAGTCCTGCTATGAACAGCAAGATGGCACCGATGTCCAGTTTATTCCAGAAGTCACTGAAGTACAGGAGGGCCATCTTCATCAGCCCGAACTCGTCAGAGTCATAGAAGAGCTGCGAGAGGACGAGGTTAGGGGTCTGGCTGTCTTCACCAACCTCACCAGCAGCAATGAAAACACTCCCTCCTTCCCGGAGAGTGAGGCTAGCCAGGAAGGGGACAGATTCCCACCGTCCCCTGGGTCGAGGTACCCTGGGTCGAGGAAGAGTGGGAGAGGAGCCCAGGCAGAGGTGTCGCCAGGCGGCCCTGAGCCCACCGTCCGACCCACCGCAGCCCTGCTCGGTCCACAAATGTGTGTGGCAGGGACAACCCCCTCCTGTCTGTGTGAGCCAGCTTCCCACAGGACCCCTGTCCACCTGCTTCCGCAGAAGACCCAGAGAAGCAGGACCACGGCAGCCCCGGTCCCCGGCAGCTGGGTGGGTGGGGCAGACGGCCCCCCTCGGGGAGGAGGGCACACCCACCCTCCGATCTGGGGCTTTGCCCCCTGGGAGCGGGTCGGACCTCAGGAGGCGGCACAGCCAGAGGGGAAGCCAGCTGGACAGCGCCGCCTCCCACACTTGCCTCCCGGGGAACTCTGATGCCACCCCGGACCCTGACTGCAGCGTCTAGGTGCCCGGTTAGCCCGCCGTGGGCCTACGGAGAAGGTGAGCCAGCCGCGGGTTCCAGTGCCGGGGGACTCGGGTGGGGATAGGGACCAGTGGACAGGCCACGGGGGCTGGAGACCCAAGGGAAGCGGGGAAGGGGGCTGGGCGGGCACACCTGCCGCAGCTCCTCGCACACAAGGGAGAAGAGCCAGAAGTAAATGAGGTACTCGCAGCACGAGGGTGTGGGCTGGAAGTCCACCATGAGCACGTAGGCGAACAGGCAGAGGAAGGCAAAGTAGGACAGGATGTTGAGGTGGAAGATGACCACGGGGGCATTGAAGAAGGCTCGGACCCGGGGCAGACCCGGCCCGGCCTGCAGCCTCCTCTCCCTGCAGGGCAGATGCAGACGGGAGGGGGGTGGGCTGTGAGGGGCCTGGGGCTCAAAGGACCTCTGCCTCCCCTAAGGAGCAGGGCCGCCGTGCCGGTGTGTTCCTGTCACACGGCAGAGACGGGCCTGGGCACAGCGGGCATCCATGCAGCCCACAGACTCTCCACACACAGCCACATGGGGGCTCCACCACAAGGCCCCGCACGGGGAGGGCCCTGAGAGCACCTGTCTCTGGTTCCACCAGGACTGAAAATGAATATTGGGCCCAGGGATGCTCAGTGCAGGGGGGAGCTCAGTGCAGAGCCAGTGCTCAGGGCATGGGGGAGCTCAGGGCAGGATGGGTGCTCAGTGCAGGGGGTTGCTCAGGGCATGGGGGAGCTCAGTGCAGGGAGGTGCTCAGGGCAGGGAGGGTGCTCAGGACAGGGGGAGTGTTCAGTGCAGGTGAGGTGCTCAGTGCAGGGTGGAGCTCAGGGCAGGGGCCAGCTCAGTGCCAGGGTGTGCTCAGTGCAGAGGGGGTGCTCATGGCAGGTGGTGCTTAGGGCAGGGGTGCTTAGGGCAGGGGTGCTCAGTGCAGACAGGGTGCTCAGGGCTGTGGTGTGCTCCGTGCAGGGGGTTGCTCAGGGCAGGGAGTGTGCTCAGGGCAGGGCCAGCACTCAGTGCAAAGAGGTGCTCAGGGCAGGGCCAGTGCTTAGCCCATTTTTGGTGCTTGGCATGGTAGGTGTTCAGCACACAGAGAGACCCCTCCCCCCTTGCCTCCTGCCTGCATGCCTCTCTATCACCGTAGGACCTGGTGGCAGCCACCAAGACAGGTGTGACCTGCCCCCAGCAAGCACATTTGGGAAGGAAGGGCCGTCCCTCCCCCTGCAGCCCAGCGGCCAGGCTGGCACCTGAAGGAGATGAGGCCGGTATAGAGCAACGGGAAGGCCAGCATACACGCGATCACCCGCCAGAGTCCGTTGTCCACGCAGAGCTGGCCCCACCACACCTTGGTTAGAAAGGCCTGTGGACAGAGGAGGCAGCTTCAGGCCGGTGGGCACCCCCTGTGCCCCACCCCTGAGGGTGAACAATGTGTCTGCTCGGCGCCACACGCCCACATGCCCCAAACACAGCACTCGGAGCCCCCAGCCACGCAGCGTGGTGGGCAGCATGGGACAGGCCCCGTCATCTTCCGGCAGAGGAAGAGGCTCGGGTGGGCAGGGCCGGGCCAGTCTTTCCCGGAGGTAAGGGCTGGGGCCGCGCGGAGGACTGTAGGCTCCCAGGTAGGGGACCCCCCCCCAGGGGGTCTCTTTTAGCACCAGTTTGCTGACTTGCAAAGGGAGTGGAGAGGGTGTGTCGGCCCGCAGCACAGGACCAAGGCCCAGGCCTGTCCCCGGGTCCCCACAGCACAGGGACCCGTGTGCACCCGCACCGGCAGCACCACGGACAGCTCCTCCTGGAAGCAAGCCTGCAGCACGTCACCTGGACGCCTCCGTGAGACACGAACTTCATGTCCTTGGCCTCCAGGGCTAGCTGCAGGCAGGTGGTCTTGCCCCAGGCCTCCGACACGCGGGTGAGCAGCTTCTGAGCTCGGTCCTCGTCCTTCCGGTGGCACTCGGTGAACACCCCTGGGACGAGGAAGATCGTGTCATGGCAGCAGGGTCCTAGTCCCTGACGCCGGGGCACAGCGTCAGGGAGCAGCCCCAGCCGATGAGACGGTCTGGACAGAACTGGGCGCGGAGGCCAGGGACGAGGATCCTGGGGTGACATGTGAGGAGGGGAGCCGTGGCCCAAGGCCGCCACCTGTGGACTCACCGATGGCTCTGTGTTCATACTCGTCAGCGAGCGCCAGCATCTCCTCCAAGCTGTCCGTGTCCTCCTCCTCCTTAGACAGCTCCTTCAGGATCTTGCTGCAGGCCAAGGCCGCGGCAATGCAGTCCTGGCTCTGGGCACCAGGGAGGCCACAGTGAGAACCTGGGTGGTCCAGCCCGGGAACCCCAGACACGCTGCCCAGGGGTGATGAGAACAGAGGCCCCGCGACACATGGGCCACTAGCTGATTACTTGTGCTCCTGTCTGTATCACTTGGGTCACCCCAGATCTAGAGGTGAGCCTTAGCTGGTGGCCCAGGCTCCCGCACTGGCCAGTGGGAGCGGTCTGCTCACCCACCCGGAGCACGGACCTGATCAGGCATGAGTCTCAGCGCTCCCTGGGCATCTGGTCAACCCCCGGCATGGGGCTGAAGGGCAGAAATGGGACCAGGTCCACGCAAGACCCCACAAGGCTCTGGGCGCCCTGCCTCAGCGGCACCAGGGATGTTAAGAAAATCTCAAGGAAAGCTCTCAAAGCACTGCCTGGTCAGAAGGCAGCACTGGCCCAGGACGAGGGGCCGGTGGCAGAGCCTGGAAATCTCTGGGCCTCCCATCCACTTTGCCCCACAGAGCACGCCTGAGGCCACGGTCAGGCCCAGCTCCACCACGGACCCACCACACACTTTGGGAGAGGGCAAAACCCCCAGAACCACAGACCAGGTAGGAAGCCACCTATGCCACTCTGCTGGTGTCACTGGGGAGGGGACCGGTTCCACAAGAGCAATTTGGAAAGGCCAACACAACAACATTTTTCTCTGAGAAAAAATGACACTTTGTTTTAAGAAGAGAATCTGCTTGAAGTAAAGGAGAACCACGTGTGAGAGACTTGGGTCCACAACACTTGGCTTCAGGCCCCACCTGGCATGTCCTCCGTCATGACCACCAAGCTGCCCACGGGCCCAGTGGCAAGGGAGCTGCTGACCGATGTTCTCAGGTGGCTCAGAAAGGGGCTCTTCCCCCATCTAAGTACCAGACGGTCTCTGTTGAGACCCCTAACGGTCAGTGGAAAGAGATGTAGCGCCGCCGGGGACGTAACTTGCCTCCAGACTGTCTAGTGAACAGGACGGCCACAGCACAGGTGCCGACCCACCGGAACCCCCCGTGTGGGCCATGGAGGGCGGCTCCTCCCAGCTGTGTGTGCCCCCTGAGCTCAGCCCCCGGACAGAATGGCAGGAGGCAGCACAGCTTCTTAAAATTCTTTCCTTGCCTGAGCCAAATTCTCTGTTCTCCACCACTGGGCACCCTGGGTCTCTTCTGGGGTCATGGATGCCCACCGCCCTCCCTCCAAGGCCACGTGCTCCTCCACCTGCTGTCGGCACTGGCTTTCTGGCCACACTCCCTGGCTGAAGCCCCGTCACTAGTCCACATGTAGCCGCGTGTGCTGAGAAACAGGTCTGGTTACCTGTGCCCAGATGATTTCTGCCAGCTCCCGACGGTTCTGGATGATGGCCCAAATGAGAAGATCACGGACTGGGTCCATGGTGAAGGCCACGTGGCCTGGTGAACGCTTGTAGAGGGACCGGAGACTCACTCCCTGCACCTGGTGAGCAGTGGACATTCAGAACCTCTCCTAGGTCCCCACTAGCTTCAGCATCCCTGGGTGTGCCTGCTGAGCACGCAGGTCCTGAGCCCAGCTCCACACCTTTCTGGAACCACTGTTCCTGGAGGGTGAGCCCTACAACCTGCATCTTCAGCAACACTTTAGATCAATCTCGTGTACACTGGAGTTTTAAGACCATCACTCTGGAGACGTGTGGAAACACTCAGAAAGTGGAAAACCCAGCTAACTCCTTTGCCAACAATTGTAGCCTCACGTTACACATCAGGCACCTCTAGTCTCCTTCATCTTAGCTGACGGCATCCAGCCTTTTTCTGTGAGGTAAACTTCCAACACAGAGTCTGTTATAGATTCGTGGCAGTGAGCTCCTCAAGGGAACCTACGGTGTCGCCTGCAGAGAAGACCAACAAGGAATTGTTGCTGAACAAGACAAGGATTACTTGTGAGCAGGAGGGCACCTTGCCCCCAGACACACTCAATTTACACAGTCACATGGGAATCCAGCTTCCTGGCTGATCAGTAAGTAAACATCTACTCAGATGGTCTGGAAATAATTACCAGAGGTGAGAACAACTTCCCACATCAAGCACAAAATTCCACTTTCTTCAAGTCATTTTGTACATTTCCTAAAAGCTTTATCTTTATATTTTTAAAAACTTAATCGACAAATTAAGTTATAGACACAGTTAACTGTAAGCTTCCACTTTAGACCTTCTTAAAGGGCATCTTAAATACGCTGGAATTAATTAAGAAATGCAGAACTGTGAATATACAAAACCAAGCCGCAGCCACGTCTTTCTCCAGAGTCAGGCATAGCCTACCTGGGACGATGGATGAATTTGAAAACTCAAGGAAGCGGGTAATTTTCTAGCAGAAGAGAAAAACCCAAATCTAATCTTAGAACACATAGAAAAGCTCAACAGATCAATTATCAGAAAAGAAACTGAGAAAATCCTCAGAGCTACTACTGAAAAAGGCACTGAGCCCTGATGGACTCATAGGAGAGCCTGCTGATCTGTAAGAACAGGGAGTTCCAGCCACATAAACTGTTCCAGAGCAAAGAAATGAGGAAGATTTCCCAATGGTTTTCACGAGGACAACATCAAGCTGATACCAGAACCTGACAAAGACAGCCCCCAAAATAAAACCACAATCAAAGCTTCAAACATTCTGATGCAAAAACCATGAAAATATCAGCAACATAATCCAGTATCATAGTAAACACATGTTACAATGCAATCAAGTTGAGATCAAAATAGGATTAAAAATGTTTTGGTAACAGAGCGCCTGGGTGGCTCAGTTGGTTAAGTGTCTGACTTTGGCTCAAGTAATGCTCTCACGGTGTATGGGTTCGAGGCCTGCGTCGGGCTCCATGCTGACAGCTCCGAGCCTGGCGCCTGCTTAAGATCCTCTGTCCCCCTCTCTCTCTGCCCCTCCCCTGCTCATGCACTCTCTCTCTCTCTCAAAAAGAAACATTAAAAAGCTTAAAGAACTGGGAGACGGATACTTGCTAACATAAATTCAGAAGCCGGTCTCGCACTTAACACAGAGATGAGTCAAGATTCCCATCAAACACGGACGGAGACTAGAAAACAATCTCTCCCGTGCTCCTGTGTGGCAGTGCACATGCTGGGCACCTCACAGCAATATGGCGGAATCTTGCTGACCTGACCACATGAAAATCCAATTTCACCTGGTGGCCAGGACTGGGGGTACAAGGCACGAAGGAGATCATTTTCCCTGCATAACCTTTTGTACCGTCTGAAATGTTTAGAAAGGGAGAATAATGGATGAAAACATGTCCCCAAAGTTCATACACTGAAGCCCCAGCTCCTAAAGTGACCGTATTTGGAGGTGATTAAGGTTGAATGAGGTCATAGGTTGTGGCCCTGATCTGATGGGACCTATGGCCCTGTAAGAAGGGGAAGGGACACCGTTGCTCTCCGTATCTCTCTGCCTGCACGCCGAGCAAAGACCACGTGAGGACATGGCAGGAAGGCGGCTGTCCTCAAGCCAGAAAGAGAGGCCCCCCTAGAAACCGGCCCCGCGATGCCTCGAGCCCAGACTTCAGCCTCCAGACCGTGAGGGACTAAATATCTTCTTTAAGCTGCCCGGTCTGTGGTATTTTTTTATGGGGGCCCTGGCAGACTACAATGGAGCATATTTCTTTCCCAATAAAAATAAAGGACAATTTCTTTTAAAAAGAAGCCCTAAGGACATAGCAGTGGCCCAGCACACGGGCCAAGTGGGGCTGGGGCCACGTCACCAGCACGCACGTTTAGCTTGATGTTCGGCACGGGAAGCAGGAGCCGTGGCCGGTCGCCGGTCCGGGGCCGGGGGTACAGCGGCTGCGTGAAGTCCCCCAGCAGCTCCCGGAGCACCTGAGCCACGTGGTGCATCTGCACACGGGGGGCGGGGGGCGCGGAGACCGGCCGCTCCGGCTCCTCGGCCAGCACCTTCTGAAGCTTGCTGTGGAACAGGCAGGAGGGGTCCAGGTTCTGGTACAGGTAGAGCAGGGTGTCCCACGTGACGAACTCCTTCAGCCGCACCCCGTTCTCCAGGAAGAGCTTCACGAATTCGGGCTTGTTGGAGATGAGGGCGGCCGTCATCATGGGGTGCAGCTCTGAAGGCTGAGAGAGAGCACCGTGGGGGGCAGGCCTCGCACACCCTGATGGCCAGGCCGCTGGAGACGGGACTGCCGTTGTCTCCACCGGGGGAAGGGCTGGGGTCGGGCAGAGGCCCCCCTCCAGGGCCTGGCCTTGTTCCCGGGGGCCAACAAGGCCCTCCACGGGGCAGCCCAGGAGCCCTACCTTCCACTGCCGCTCGTCGGTGAAGATCTCGCTCCGGGCGATGTCCACGCGGTTCCACGCCACCGCTAACTTCAGCTGGTGGTCCCAGTTCTCATGGCCAAAGTGGTCATGGCTCCGAGAGGCTGCAGGCAAGAGCACTCGTGTCAGGAGGCTTCCGTCTGGGTCTCAGAGCCACTTCCCTGCCATCTGATAATGTCACACAGGGAGGGATTTGTCACCAACCGCGGTGTCTCCGTGTGCCCAGTGGCGGAATCCCCACCACGCACACACCTTTGTGAAAAGCACGTTTCCTTTCAGTGCTGGAATCGGAGAATCTCCGGGTTTCGGCCTCACTCTGGCTCGTCCCCGCCCCCACCTCCTGGTCAAGCCCCTTGGCCCCAGCGCTTACAGAAGACACGGGTGTCTGAAAGGCAGGTGTGTTTGCACGAACCCTCGGAAGTCACCACTGCATATGCCGTCAGTTTCCTTTCTCACCTTGACTGCAGAACCACTGCCCCACCCAGGCTCTACAGCGGCTTTCCCAACTGGTTCCTGCTCTCCCTGGCGGGTTTCACACCTTAAAGCATGGGCTGCTATTTGGGGAAGTGAAAAGGGAAGTTGGACCCTCACCTGACACCACACACAAGACCCAAGCTGAGATGTGCCCCAGACACCTCCACATAAAGGCCCTGCCTGCAGACTTTCCACGGCGAAACACGAGACAAGATCTGCAGCCACAGAGCAGCTAAAGATTTCCTGGGGTGCGAAGGACACGGACCAGACAGGACAAAATGGACAGATGAAACTCCAGTAAAATGTAAGCCTTCTGCTCGTCAAAGACAACTTGAAGGAACTCGGAAGGCGAGCAAGGAACCAAGAGAAAATCCCCCCAGGGCATCTCTCTAACAAAGGATTCGTATCAGAGTATTTCAAGAGCTCCTGCAACTCGAAACTGAGAAGACAAACCACCAAACAAACACGGACAGACGATCCGAAAGGCACGTCCCCCGGATGCTAACTCGCGGCCAACAAGCCCAGGAAGAGACGCGCCGTGTCACGGGCCATCAGAGAGACGCAGATCCAAACCACCCCGAGCTGTCACTTCACACCCACTAGGACGGCTTCGGTTTAAAACGCTGACCCTGCCAAGCGCCAGTGAGGACGCAGAAAAGCTAGAGCCCACGTCCACGGCTGGCAACGAGGGAAGGCGGTGCCATCTTGTTGGAAAACAGTTGGGTGGTTTCTTATAAACGTGCCCGTGCCACAGAGAACCATAATTCCACTCCCGTAGATGTGGACCCGAGAGAAACGGGAACAAACTGCAGCTTTTATTGGAGCCCCACACCGGAGGCGGCCTTCGGGTCCAGAGACAGGCGGGTGGAGAAGCGAGCTAACCCTAACCTTCGCGCAGTGAAATAGCACTCAGCGGTAGAAAGGAACAGAGCTCTGACACACGCCCACGCGGAAGAATCTCAAACGTGCTGCTCTGAGCCGACGCGAGACACAAAAGAACACCGAGTGTATGATTCCATTTCTGTGAGTTTCTAGCACAGGCAAAACCGTCTCCGAGGACAGAAAGCAGACAGATGGTTACCCAAGGCACACAGAGGCACGAGGGAGCTCTTGGGGGTGGGGGGAGCTGTCCTGTATCTGGATTGTATCAGTCTGCAGGGTACGCACCCGCTCAAATGCATCTGGCAGTAAACCCAGGATGGGGGACGTCACCTTCTTTAAACCATAACCTCGATAAAGTTGATTTTTAAACGGGGTTGTCATTGGGGTGCCCGGGTGGCTCAGTCGGTTAAGCATCCGACTCTTGGTTTTGGCTCAGGTCATGATCTCGCGGTTCACGAGTTGAAGCCCCATCAGGCTCTGAGCTGACAGCACAGAGCCTGCTTGGGATTCTCTCTCTCTCCTTTTCTCTCTGCCCCTGCTGCTCGCTCCCTCTCTCTCCCTCCCTCTCTGTCTCTCTCTCAAAATAAATAAATAAACCTTTAAAGGGGATTGTTACTCAAAAACCACATACGTATTTCTATTGTTTTCATATATTACACACATAATAAAGAGAGAGCCACTTTCTCCCAGAGGCCCACCGCCTCTCCCCTGAACAACCAATTACACTGTGTTGGCTTCCAGAAATAAAGATGCCCTCGTTCTCCCCCAGGACCTGCCCCGCCCCCGGCACACGTGGGAGGCACCGTGACTTTTGGCCGACGTCCACACCTGTATAACCACCGCCACGAATGAAAAATGAAACATTCCCACAGCCCAGAGGCCCGCACGCCCTCCCCGCTCAGCTCCCCCCGCACCCAGGAGAAACCACGATTCACGGCATATTTTCACTTGCTCTTGAACTCGGAGAGCAGGCGCTGGGCTCCGTCCTGGCCGTGAGCAGGGGTCCTTCCCCCCACCCCCGGCGCTGTGCAGGGATGCCCCCGCTCAGGGCCCCAGGCCCCTCATCACCACCTCCCAGACGTGGCAGCCTGGCGTCTCTCTTCCTGCTCCGTGGTCCCTTCACCGAAGAAGGCAAGGAAGGGACAGACGCTCTCACTGCCCCGTCTGTGAACAGGAGGGTCGAGTGCCACGAGCGGACACTGTCGAACCCCTGTGGTCACGGGGATCTTCACAGCGGCTTCCCGGCCTTCGGCGTCCTTGGTGGCGGGGGCCGGCCGCACGGGCCACGGTGGCGTCCCGGCTCCTGCACAGTTGCTCTGAGTCTATTCAACCGGCTCTTCCCGGTTCTTGTGTCTCCCCGGACGGGGGTCTTCAAATGAGAGCCCCGGTCCTGGTTTTAACCGTCTCACTGGCTCCGTGAGGTTTTACGTGCCATCCCGAGTCCTTCTGTCAGGAGGAGGCCACGGAACAAGCCCAGGTTTGCCCCCCTCTCCCGGCAAAGCTTCCTGCCGCCCTGCTCCGCCCGGGCCGCGTCCCTCGGGGGTGAGGAGCCAGCACGACGGCTTCCTGGCGTGGGGACGTCGTCCACAGCGGGAGGGGCAGGGGCACCCGCCGTCCCCCAGAACCGGAGGGAGAGGGGAGCGTGGGGCGGAGGGCAGGCCAGGGGCTGGCCCAGGGGCGGCCGCCGCGGGAGCTTCATCGCCCAGGAGGGGCCGTGGGAGCGCCGGCACACGAGCAAGCACGCAGGTCAACAGCAGGCCTCCCAAGGCCTTCTTCCCTCCCCGACACTGTATGGGCGGCTGCGATGCCCGCGGAGGGACCATTCGGGCGGCTGCACCCGGCCTCCGCTGAGGAAGGCAGTCGGAGAAGGGAGCCCGAACCCCCAGCCCCGGCGCGGGCCCCCACCTGCCTGGCGGGGCCGTGAGCTGGGCCCGGCGTGGCCCACCCCCGGCTGCCCTGTGACCGGTGCCTCTGACTCAGGGGTGGGCCTCTTGGTGCCTCCAAGCGTGGGGCCCCGGGCACCTCCCCTCCGCTTCTCCCTCCACCCCACCTTGCCCGACCCTCACCTTTCAGCAAGGCCTGCAGGATGGCCACGTCCACGTCCTGCTGGCCATCCTTGCCTTCCCGGAAGATGGTCAGCAGCTGCCGCCTCCGCACAATGTCTTGGATCTGCAACCGACACGGCCCAGGTGAGGTTTGGGGTGACGAGCGGCCCCCCGTCTCCTCGAGGGGAGCCGCAGAACCGAGGCCCCGGACACACAGCCGGCGCCCCGGCACGAGGCCACCACCTCGCCTCCCCACGGTGAAGACGAAGACGTGTAAGGACCAAATACACCATGTGTGCGAGAGGTCTGCCGGGAGGAAACACACCCAAGTGTAAGGGCTTCCGCCCGCCACGAGACTGTCTGCAGAACGCCCGACACTGCTGAACTTGAGACTCCTCCCCCACTTCCTCACCTTGCCTGCCCGCCCACCCCCAGAGCCCCCAGTCTCTCTTCCAATGTTTGTGGTGACGTTCTAGAAAATCCTTGCAATCTGGTGGCTGGCTAAATAGTGTCAGGCTTAGGAAGGAAGGAGGAAGGAAGGAAGGAAGAAAGAAAGGAAGGAAGGAAGGAAGGAAGAGAGGGAGGGAGGGGGAGGGGAAGGAAGAAAGAAGGAAGGAAGGGAGGGAGGAAGGAAGGAAGGAGGAAGAAAGGGAGGAGGGAGGGAGGGAGAGAGGAGGGAGGGAGGGAGGGAGGAAGGAAGGAGGGGGAGGGGAAGGAAGGAGGAGGGAGGGAGGGAGGAAGGAAGGAGGGGGAGGGGAAGGAAGGAGGAGGGAGGGAGGGAGGAAGGAGGGAGGGAGGAAGGAAGGAAGGAAGGAAGGAAGGAAAGAGGGAAAGAAGGAAGTAGGGAGGAAGGAAGGAGGGGGAGGGGAAGGAAGGAGGACGGAGGAAGGAGGGGAGCGCATAATGAAAGGGAAAAGGCTAAACGCAATGTGGTAGAGTCTGATTTGGATCCCGGGACGGAGAAAGGACATTAGCAGACCAACGTCAAAACCAACAGTGCGGAGCTTTGGCTCGTCTCTCAGTTCTGACCGCAGCTCTGCAGGATGTGACCCTCGGGACGGGCTGGGTAACGGTTGGCCAGAAGGGCTCTACTACCTTTGCAACTATTCTACAGACCTAAAATTACCCCAGAACCAAAGGGCGAGAGAGAACCAGCAGGACACCTGAAATGAGGGCCACGCCCGGTCCTCACGAGGATGTCCTGATGTCCTGAGGCTCCCTGCTTCCAGGCAGTATAACCAGCCTGCCCCCGGGGACTGGGTCTCCCAAACACCCCGGAGACCGGGGCTGGGGTCCCCTGAACACTCACCGGGCCTGCGAATCCTCAGGATGGGCTCACGCCTGCCGACGCCTCCAGCTCGGCAGACACCCTGAGACGCCCTGAGGGGCGCGCAGACACCCCACGGCCCCCAGGAGCCACGCTCAGGCCCCTACCGCCTCACGGTCCCCCTGCCCCCCTGCCTTGCCAGGGCTCAAACGCCCCCATTAATCTGCCCGGGCGGCCTGGGGCTCACCAGGCTTGGAGGCTGTGCCCGATCCCGTGGCCGTCACCCGGCAGCCCCCGCGCTGCCTGAAGCTCGCTCTCTACCCCTCTGCCCTGCGCTGGGCTCAACAGCCGCCTCCTGCCCCCCCGACCCAGGCAGTCCTCGCTCCCAAACGGCTGTGCTGTCAGCCCCGTCCGTTCCCCAGTCCAGCCTGCAGTTCTGGGGACAGAGGTTCAAGACATGCCCTCCCCCTGGGCGGGACAACGTGCTGCCTCAGTTGAGGGCTTTCCGTCCACCCTGGGCCCCCGCCTGGCACAAAGCCCCCCACTCTTCCAAGATCACATCCATGCGTGCTCCAGGCCCGTGGGGTCTCTGTTTCCAGGCCCTGGTCCTGATTCCAGGCTAAGGGCGTCTGGGAGCCAGCAGGTGCCTGTCTGCCTACCTTCTTGGTCCACTCCGCAATCCTGCTCTCAGTGAGGGTCTCAAACACCTCCTGGAAGAACACACTCAGCTTCTGCTGGATCCGGGAGATGGTGATCTCAGATATGGGCAGGCCGGCCACCTGGGCAATGACGTCGGCCACGCGGCCCGAGCCCTCCACCACCACGCAGGGGGTGCCGTTGGTGATGGCGTTATAGATGGTCTGAAACGCAGGGGCCCACGGTGAGCCCCAGGGCCCGAGTGCCCGCCCCGCTCTGACCCCTGAACCACGGGCATCTCAGCGTCAAGGCTACGGGGCTACTGAGAAATGAAGCGAAAACACTGAGTCTGGCAGCCTCCGCTGCTGGGGGAGAAAGGCGCTAATCCTGACACAGGGGCGTCCACCTGATAGACCAGCTCCTTCAGGCCTACTGCTCAGCTGGACCGTGGCCACCGGAATGGGAGCCCTACAGCGTTTTGGCCCACGGGTGTGTGGTTGAGGGAGCCATCCCCGGGAGACCGTGCTGCCGGCTTGCGGTTTCGCTCCCTCGTTAAGGCCCAGGGTGAGACCAGGGCCACACGAGGAGACCCCTGGACACCCGGCACGAGGTCAAGTTCAGGAAGAGACTCGGGACCCCCGTGGGAAGGACACCCTCCACATGAGCAGGCACCGTGCTCTGGGCGTGAGGGAGCGGGACCTCCATGCAGAGAACCCCGCGTGGGGAGGGGACAGGGGACCAGATGCATTCCTGTCCCCCGGGGACTGGGTCTGAAACGGGGGAGCTCTCCTGCCATTCCTAAGCATGAACACACATCTCCTCCAGTCTCATAAATGCAATGTCCTTGCTCCTGCCCCAAACCTGCAGGCTGTAATAGCATCACGTGTCCCTGCGGTCAGCCTTCCTCCATCAAGGAGAATGTGTTAAAACAAGCAAGGAACCTGCTTTATGTCCAGCTGCTAGTCCCATGGGGCTGGGGTGCCCGAGGGCCGGCACTTCGAGAACTGTGCAGAGTGGCCACCCTGGGGTCCTGCAAGAAGGTGCCGTGCGGGTCCCCCTGGGGCCCCTCCTACTGGTCAGCCACCCAGGCCCGGAGCCAGTGTCCCCCCACCCCGCAGCAGGGTACTTCCTCGAAGGCTGCCTTCCCACCCACAGTCACCACTCTTTCTCGTTGCCCCTCCCCCTTGCCAACGACCCCTCTGGGGTGCCAGTCACGGGGCTCTGGGCCAGAGCGCCCCCTGCAGCAGGGTTGCACCTCAGATCCCTGCCCCACAGGCCAGTACTCACGTGCAGTGTGCCCGGTCCCCCCTCCAGCACCACACAGACTATGGGGATCTTGATGGCCACTCCTAGGACGAAGCATGAACCCCGAATTAGGGATGCGGAGGCCCAGACCCTCCCCCTGGGGCCCTCTTGCCCACCTCCCGCCAGCTCCAGAGGCATCGATGGAGACGGGCAGTTGGTACTGAGTGGTTTTCAAAGGCTGACGCTCGGCCGTCAGTGGACGATCTGCCTGTTCTACGTAATGAGAGCAAATTCGAGCCCTGAGATGGCTCGTCCACCTTCTACTTCTGTTCCCTTTCTGGGGGTGCAGGCGAAGGCAGGGCTGTCTGCCTCAGAGGCCACCCCGACCAGCCTGCTTTCCTTGGCTTGCCTTTCGTGGAGCCTCAAATCTGCGCACGCCAAGCAGGTGGGCTTTAGGCACCACATACACGGCAGGGGAGCATAGCATCGGGACCTCCATCCTCTGTCCCGTCGCTCAGCCCTCGCCCTGAGCCCCCCATCCATCCGGCAGCCAGGGCACCTACAAAGACTTCAGAAATCTCCCCGGGGCAACAAACATCCCCCCACGTGCCGCCTTGGTGTCTCCGGCCCCGCACCCCCACCTAGGCTCTCTGGGACACAGCAGGGCTCTCACGTGGTCCCCGGGCCGGCAGCCTCAGCCTCACCTGAGCACGGAGAAGAGCAAGTTCTCCCCGCACACCAGGGACTCTGACGTGCAGTGAAGCTTGAACACCGTGGCTCTGAAGGGGCCCGCCCAACCTGGCACAGAGCTAGGACCTGCTGCTATTCCGGTCCCTTCTCCGCCCCTCACATCCTGTGCATTTGCCCTTCCCGTGTCCTGGAACCTGGCCCATCTCACCCACGAGGGAAGACACGTCAGGGCCGAGTTATGCACGTTGCTATTTCCAGACTGAGCCGTGCTTGTGGTGTAGAGTGACTACTGGTGGTCTATATATGACCTGAGGGACAGCAGACACATGGGGGCTCCCTCACCTCCTCTTTCCTTTGTCTGCTCTGATATGAACTTCTCCAGCCTCGTCCTCAGGGGAATCTCGACCCCGTAGCGGCCGTGGGTCCCGTCGTCCACAAGGATGAAGTGGGAGTGGTTACTGTCCAGGCAGGTCAGGTGCCCTTGGCCTTCCTCGTCCATGACGTACTCGGCAGGAAAGCCGCCCTGGGGACGGCCAGAGAGAGTCAGACACAGACAGACAGAGAGTTCTGCATCTTGAGTGCCAGAAATGGGGGCCTAGTAGGCTGGAAAGTGACCCCCAATGCACGAAGTCCTCATTCCTGGAAGCTGTGAACGTTCCCTCATTTGGAAAAAGAGCCCCTATAGATTTAAGTTAAGGATCGTAACACAGGGAAGATTTATCCTGAAGTATCCGGGTGGGTCCTATATGTCTCCACAGCGACCTTCCGAGAGGGAGGCAGAGGGAGATTTGACCACAACAGGAGGAGAGCCCAGTGACCGTGAAGGCAGAGATCGGGGCAATGTGGCCACGGCCGGGGAAAGCCAGCGGCCACCGGAAGGCAAGGACCGGCTGCCCCCCCGCCGGCCTCCGGAGGAAGCAGGGCCCCGTCGCACCGGGATCCGGGCCAGGCGAGGCCGATCCGGAGCCCTGGCTCCGAAGGGGAGAGAACACATTTCTGCGGCTCTGAGCCACCAGGTGTGCGATCGTCTGTTACAGCGGCCGCGGGAAACCGGAACAGATCTGACAATCAGGAAGTGGAGCGTCGCCGTAAGAAACTCGCACAAATGTGGAGATGGCCTTGGAACCGGGCAACGGGCGGAGACCGGAAGGACGCTGGGGACACGAGGGACAACGTCCGAGGGGCCTCGAACAGACTGCGGTAGGAGCGCAGGTGCAAGGGCACACCTGGTGACGCCAGACGGGAGTGGGGGGCGGGCAGAGCGAGCTTCGACCGTCTTCGACGTGCCGGCAGAGCGTCCGTAGCTCTGGACACTGAGGGGCCGCCAGCCAAGGCCCAGAAGGAAATGAGGACCGCGGATCAGAAACCGGAGGGAAGGGGGGCGCCTGGGTGGCTCGGTAATGACTACCAGAACCAGAGCACCGTGGCGCCTGGGCTCAGGGCTCCTGTGAGGGCCGGGTTCACAGGGTTCAGAGGTCAGGCTTTGGGATCAGAACGCGACACTCTCTGGCCGCGCAGAGGCGGCCACGCCCCTGCTTTCTGCTAAGTCGTTTCTGTGTTTCTAAGACCCGTGGTGGCTCTTACGTGGACCCATCCTGTAATCGCAAGGGGGTCCAGCCACGTCAGCCGCTCGGCCTGGCCATCAGGGTCTGTGGTGCGGCTGGGCGTGAGCCCCGGTCTCCTGCACCCCTGTCCAGGGTCCTCCCCTCCGTGCTGCATTTACCCTGGTGTCCAGGCAGCGGCCCGTCCACTGTAGACCCAGGGGGCCCTACCCGTCACCCCCTCTGACGCCGCCCACCAGGAGAGGTCGCCGAGCTCACCGAGGGGTGGATCAGGTCTTCACGGTTGTGCACGGTGCCCCACGTGGCCACTCCGACGGTGACGACTTCTCCTTCGTTGTGGCTGCTGCTCAGCGTGAAGTCACGCACCGCCTCGCCCACCTGTTTCATCACACCCGTGTGGGAGCCGCCGGTGATGATCCAGGCCCCTGGGGACAGGACCGGAGCTGTGCACCCTCCACGACACGCCTGATGCCCGCGGCCCCGTGTGCTTCTGACGCCCACTGTCCTTCTTCTGCGGGGCCCGGCTCAGGGGGCTTTCAAACTCGTCATCAGGTGTAAGTCTCGGGACCAGGACCACGGAGGAAGCGGCCACAGCGCGATTCTGCCTTCACGGAGCAGCTCTGGGGGCCGAGGGTTCCCGCCTTGCTCAGGGAGGTGGTGCGGCCGGGAGCGGGGACTGTGGGCCTCTCCCCCCACCCCACCCCCCACCCCCCGCCTGCTGCTGCTTCCCTGTCCTGCACTCGGAACGCACGTGTCTGAATTCTTCTACTCCAAGTCATAAACGTCCCTTCTTCTCCTCAGCTCTCGGGGCCTGAGTGTGGCGGACTGTACCCCTCTCCTGGCCACTTGCCCTGCCACACTGCCCAATGCCATGTGACCTGCAGGGGCCCTGACAGGGCACACACTTCCCAGCCCTGTGTGACCTGACCAGGGGATCTGCTCAGGGCATCGCATGTGGGAAGCACCGTGACCGGGGGACCCGCTTGGGGCATCGCATTTGGGGAGCACCATGACCAGGGGACCCTCTTGGGGCATCGCATGTGGGGAGCATCATGACCAGGGGACCCGCTCTGGGCATCACATGTGGGCAGCACCGTGACCGGGGGACCCGCTCGGGGCATCGCACTCGGGGAGCACCGTGACCGGGTGACCGCTCGGGGCATCGCATTTGGGTAGCACCATGACCAAGGGACCCTCTTGGGGCATCGCATGTGGGGAGCATCATGACCAGGGGACCCGCTCTGGGCATCACCTGCGGGCAGCACCGTGACCGGGGGACCCGCTCGGGGCATCGCACTCAGGGAGCACTGTGACCGGGGGACCCGCTTGGGGCATCGCACCCGGGGAGCACCATGACCGGGGGACCCGCTCGGGGCATCGCATGTGGGGAGCATCATGACCAGGGGACCCGCTCTGGGCATCACCTGCGGGCAACACCGTGACCGGGGGACCCGCTCGGGGCATCGCACCCGGGGAGCACCGTGACCGGGGGACCCGCTTGGGGCATCGCATTTGGGGAGCACCATGACCAAGGGACCCTCTTGGGGCATCGCATGTGGGGAGCATCATGACCAGGGGACCCGCTCTGGGCATCACACGTGGGCAGCACCGTGACCAGGGGACCCGCTCGGGGCATCACCTGCGGGCAGCACCGTGACCGGGGTACCCGCTCGGGGCATCGCACTCGGGGAGCACCGTGACCGGGGGACCCGCTCGGGGCATCGCACTCGGGGAGCACCGTGACCAGGCGACCCACTTGGGGCATCGCATTTGGGTAGCACCGTGACCAAGGGACCCTCTTGGGGCATCGCATGGGGAGAGCATCATGACTGGGGGACCCGCTCGGGGCATCGCACTCGGGGAGCACCGTGACCGGGGGACCCGCTCGGGGCATCGCATGTGGGGAGCATCATGACCAGGGGACCCGCTCTGGGCATCACCTGCGGGCAGCACCGTGACCGGGGGACCCGCTCAGGGTATCGCACTTGGGGAGCACCGTGACCGGGGGACCCGCTTGGGGCATCGCATTTGGGTAGCACCATGACCAAGGGACCCTCTTGGGGCATCGCATTTGGGGAGCACCATGACCAAAGGACCCTCTTGGGGCATTGCATGTGGGGAGCATCATGACCAGGGGACCCGCTCTGGGCATCACCTGCGGGCAGCACTGTGACCAGGGGACCCGCTCGGGGCATCGCACTCGGGGAGCACCGTGACCGGGGGACCCGCTTGGGGCATCGCATTTGGGGAGCACCGTGACCAAGGGACCCTCTTGGGGCATCGCATGTGGGGAGCATCATGACCGGGGACCCACTCTGGGCATCACATGTGGGCAGCACCGTGACCGGGGGACCCGCTCGGGGCATTGCAATCGGGGAGCACCGTGACCGGGGGACCTGCTCGGGGCATCGCACTCGGGGAGCACCGTGACCAGGGGACTCGCTTGGGGCATCGCATGTGGGGAGCATCGTGACCAGGGGACCCGCTCTGGGCATCACCTGCGGGCAGCACCGTGACCAGGGGACCCGCTCGGGGCATCGCACTCAGGGAGCACCGTGACCAGGTGACCCGCTTGGGGCATCGCATTTGGGTAGCACCGTGACCAAGGGACCCTCTTGGGGCATCGCATGGGGGGAGCATCGTGACCGGGGGACCCGCTCGGGGCATCGCACTCGGGGAGCACCATGACCGGGGGACCCGCTCGGGGCATCGCGTGCAGGGAGCACCGTGAACACCAGGTCTGGGAGCCCTGAATCTGCACCAGCCATCTTTGCTGCACTTTGTCTGCCAGGAGAAAGCAGGTCCCCAGTGCGCTCTGCTCCCCCAGCCCGTGTCCGGATGAGAGGAGACACGGGGAAGATGTGCAGCTGCCTCCTCGGAAAAGGGGTGAAGTTCTCTATCGTTCGGGCTGCCTGCTACCGGGGCAGTGCCGGCCACGGCACACCACCCGGTGCCTAGAAACCAGCTGTGCGTGGTGCTGCCGTAAGGAGCCGTCTAAAACGTGTGGCCCTGGCTCTGGGGCTGGGAGGTGACAGCAAGGACTTTGCTATCGAACCCTAAAAAGATAACTGTCAAGACGTGGTAAAACCGTCACCTGCGATTACCTGGGGGACAGGTGAGCACCTAATGGGCTCACTGCGAAGGTCACGAGCGTGCCCGGGGGATGGTCGGCTGCTTTTAACCAAATCCCACGTGCTGCGGAAGCCCCAAGAGACACGGGCCAGTGAGACCCCGACCGAGCCTCTGTTTCAGGGCAAAGACCAAAGGGAGAGCACGGCCCTCACGTGCTGCTAAAACCAGATCCTAAAGCCAGCGTCCTCTGGGTGGGCCAGTCTCATCCGGACCAGAATCCTTGCTCTCCTGCCCTTAACCAACCCGGCGTAGCCGCCTTGGAGGCCACGGGCAGCACGGCTGCTTCTCCGGCGTCACTTTGAGGGAGCACCCTGGGCTGCCTGCGTGGAGCTCGCGCAGCCTGGGGCCTTGTCCTGTGCTCACTGGGGGTGCACCCCGGGGGGGCACGGGACCCCGAGGCAGTCACGTCATGTGTAAAGATGGACACCGTTGTCCCTCCCTCCCAGATGTGAACAGACGGGTTAGGTAACGGGGGTTTGGTTCGTGGAGACCCTCCCCGAAGGCCCCACGGTGAACATGACCCCCTCCAGCCTCCTCTGCCTCCCGCTGTTACCTCGCAGCTAAATGAGGCCTCCTGTGGGGGCAGAGCAGGGAGTCCCTCTCGGGAGCTGGCTGGAGCCCTGTCTGCCCCACGAGCACGCCCAGCGGCAGCCGCCGTGGGCCGGCGAGGCCTGGGGAGTCTGACTGGGCCGGGCACGGCCTGGGTGGCCCCCGAGGACCTCCCTAGTCCCAACAGCCATGGTGCTGCGTGCTCAGCCCGCCCGTGGCTCCAGCCCCCGAGGGCTACCTGTGGTCTGGGCCACCTTGACCAGGCCTCTTCGGAAGACACTCTTCAGCCTGGGCTTCATGTTGAAGTCCTTGGCCCCGCCTGTCACCGAGATGAGGAGGTTGGGGACGTCCAGGCCCCAATACTGGGTCATCAGGTGGTAGATCACGCTGGGGGGTGTGTCCTGGGAGAGGCGAACGTACTGCAGGGAAGTGACAGGGCGGCAGGGGGGAACCCTGTGTCAGCGGGGGGCCCAGCCCAGCCCTAGAGACGGCAGGGCAGCTGTGGGCACCCTCCCACCAGCCCGCCCGAGAGCCCAGCCAGGTGGGCGGACGCCCCCCACCCTGGGTCTAGATCCGGTGAGCAGAAGCGGCCGCGCCTAAGCAGGACACGGATCGAGAGGAAGGGGGAAGGGGCAAAGGCCCAGCGGGACAACAGGCCGCCCTGGGAAGACCAGCCCCATCTTCCAGCCCCCTCCGCCCAGCCTGCACTCACGGCGCCCCTCTGACCCCCGCCTCTCTGCTGTGGGACGCACCCGCCCTGCTTTGTGGTGACCGAGAACCCCGAGGGCACCCTTGGGTCTCCCGTGAGCCTCGTGAAGCCCCGCCTGCCCCGTCCCTAGCGCTGGCAAGGCTCGAGGCCTCTCCGGAGGCGCCTCAGGTCACGGAAGGGTGACGCGAGTCACAGCGAGAGCAGCGGAGGGGTGGAGACCAACCTTCCCCACCTTCTGGCCCAGGCCCGTGAAAACAATGTCACCAAAGGCGTCCGTTGGCATCTCCTGCACGTGCTTTTTTGGGTCCCAATCCTTGCCCTGCCAAGCGTGGGGCCTGGTAGCCTCCTCCAAGTGCTGCTGGCGTGTGTAGCCGCACTCGCACACCACCTTCCTGCAAGGACCACACGGTCACGGTCAGCGGAGGGAAGGAGGTGCCCGTGCCCCCCGCGGGGGGTGTCAACAGGGGCCCAGCGGAGCGGCAGGACCCCACCCCCCGCTGTGAGGAGGCGCCGTGTCAGTGAAAGCCCAGCGGGGAGCTGAGGCTCCCACCCCTTCCCACCGAACGTCAGCCCGGGCTGAGAGGGGCTTGGACTCCCATCGCCACGTGGCGGTAATGAGGCAGGGCCCCCCTCCCCCACAGACACGTCATAGGGGACCTGCTAAGCCACAGGATGCAGTCTCGTAACATAATACCCCAAAGGTCAAGGTTTCAGACTGAACATCGCCATCACACCAGGAGCCAGGAAAATCTCCACAGGAATGAGAAAAGACAGCAGCCACCGATGCCAAGGTGACGCTGTTAGAATCATCTGACAAGGACGTTAAGGCAGCTACCATAAAACTGCTTTACCAAGGAATCACGAACACACTTGGAAAAAAGGAAAATATATAAAGTCTCAGCGAAGAAATGGAAGACATATCAAATGGAAATTTAAAAACTGAAAAAAGTGCACAAGCGAAACAAAATCTTTTCAAAACTCAGTGGATGGACTCAGCCACAGAATGAAGGTGGCAGAGGAAAGAATCCGTGAACTTGAAAACAGAGCATAGCAATGACCCACCATGAACGCCAGAGAGAAACAGACCTAAATGAACAACGACGTGAAGAGCCTCTGAGCCTCAGAGCTGTGAAGGAAGCCCGAGCAGGCACGTCACAGAGTCCCCAAGGGAAGAGGGAGAGGGGGCGGGGCCGAGGGAAGGGGGGCGGGGCCGGAAACGCGTGTAAAGAAATTGTGACCAGCCGTGATGAGCACCGAGTTAGGTACAGAAGTGGCTGTATTGCACACCTGAAACCAATCTAACACTGTATGCTGATTACACTGGAATTAAGATTGAAAACTTAATAAAAAATTATGGCCCAATGGGAGCTTTCCTAGGAATGTGAGGTTGGGTTATCACTTAAAAACCAATCAACATAGTTTATCATATTAGCAGAATAAGGGAGAAAAGCCGTCTGATCATTTGCTTGGATGCATAGTGTTTTATCAAATTCAACACCCAGTTGTAATAACAACTGTCAGCAAGGCAAGAACAGAGAGGAACTTCCTCAACCTGGTACAAAAGCATCTGTGAAAATCCTACTGCTGACATCATACTCGAGGATAAAATGCTGAACCCTTCATCACTAAGATTGGGAACAAGACGATGCTGTCCACCCTCAGCACTGCTATTCAGCATGGCACTAGAGGTCCTAGCTAATGGGGTGGCAGAAAGAAAGGAGAGGAAAGGGTACAGGGGAAGGGAAGGGAAGGGAAGGGAAGGGAAGGGAAGGAAGAGGGAAGGGAAGGGAAAGAAGAGGGAAGGGAAGGAAGAGGGAAGGGAAGGGAAGGAAGAGGGAAGGGAAGGGAAGGGAAGGGAAGGAAGAGGGAAGGGAAGGGAAAGAAGAGGGAAGGGAAGGAAGAGGGAAGGGAAGGGAAGGAAGAGGGAAGGGAAGGGAAGGGAAGGAAGAGGGAAGGGAAGGAAGAGGGAAGGGAAGGGAAGGGAAGGAAGAGGGAAGGGAAGGGAAGGGAAGGAAGAGGGAAGGGAAGGGAAGGGAAGGGAAGGGAAGGGAAGGGAAGGGAAGGGAAGGGAAGGGAAGGGAAGGGAAGAGAAGGAAGAGGGAAGGGAAGGGAAGGAAGAGGGAAGGGAAGGGAAGGGAAGGGAAGGGAAGGGAAGGGAAGGGAAAAGAAAAGAAGGAAGGAAAGGAAAGAAAAGGCACATATAGAAGAAAAGAAGTAAGACAATCTTTATTCACAGGTGATGGAATTGTGTGTGTAGAAAACCCCAGGGAATCTACAAAAAGGTGTAAGACTGACAATAGCTCTAACAAGTTTGTAGGATACAAGGTCAATAGAAATAAATCAATTTTATGTCTATACAGAAGTAACAAACAGAAAGTGAAATTGGGGCGCCTGGGTGGTTCCGTTGGTTAAGCGTCTGACTTCAGCACAGGTCACGATCTCACAGTTTGTGAGTTCGAGCCCCGCATCAGGCTCTGTGCTGTCAGTTCAGAGCCTGGAGCCAGCTTTGGATTCTGTGTCTCCCTCTCTCTCTGCCCCCACCCTGCTCACGCTCTGTCTCTGTCTTTTGAAAATGAATAAACATCAAAAACAATTAAGGAAAGTGAAATCAAAACAAAACACTACCTATAATAGCAAAGAAAATTAAAAGTGGCCAAATTTCCCACATTTGGAAAGAAGTCATAAATTCTACATTCAAGAATCTAGGGAACACCACACAAGGGAGACCCAAAGAGATGTGTGCCAGGATACTAAAGTCAAACTTGCATCAACTGAAGACAAAGAAAAAATCTTGGAAGCCACAAGACAGAAATGACACTTTGCCTACTGGGGCAAAGAAACTCACGTAACAAACAACTTCTCATCAGAAATCAGAAAGAAGTACCAGGAGCGGGGCGCCTGGGGGGGCTCAGTCGGCTGAGGGTCCGACTCTTGGTTTCAGGTCAGGTCATGATCTCACAGTTCGTGGGTTCAAGCCCTGTGTCAGGCTCTGTGCTAACAGCGTGGAGCCTGCTGGGGATTCTCTCTCTCTCTCTCTCTCTCTCTCTGCCCCTCCCCTCATGCTTCACGCGCTCTCTCTCTCTCGCAAAATAAACTAATAAACTTAAAAAAAAATTTTTTTCAGGAAGTACAAGGAGGAAGGGGCACAACAGCTTTCAAAAAGCACCAACCCAGAATTGTACACTCAGCAGATGCATGGCTCAGTCAGACGTTCTCGGATGAAAGAAAACGGAGGGAATCTGTCACCCACAGAACTACCCTACGAGGGTGGATAAAGGTCGTTCTCTAAGCAGAAGCGAAGTGATGGACGGTGGAAAGGTTGAACAGAAGGAAGGAAGAATGACAGAACGGGTAAACGGAACTCTGGAAAAATGTTCAAGTCACCTGGAAAGGCAGGAAAAGAAAAACCTTAAAACGGAAAGATGCAATGGCGGACGTAAGTCCTAACATCAAAACTCACCTTAAATATAGTGCCGTAAATACACCAGTTTGAAAAGACACAGGTTTTGCAGAGTGGATGAAAAGAGTAAGGCCCGATTATTTATTGTCTACAAAAATCTCGCTTCCAATGACGGAGGCAAGCTGAGAGTGACCGACCACTTGGCAGCAAAGGGGGGAGGACTGCCGATACGCACAACAACCCGGATGGATGGCGAAGGGATCGCGCTGGGTGGAAAGTGACACGGTCACTTCGGTCGGATTCCTTACGTGACGTGCTCGAAGTGGCAAGGTTGCGGGCATGAAGAACAGACTCGTGGCTGCCGGGGGCTCAGGGCGGTGGGGGCAGAGGACGCAGGGGCTGGACCAGGCTCGGAACCCAGGGAGCTGCGACGGCATCTTTGCAACTTCCTAAAATCTATGATGGTTACGGAGTAAAAAGGGTAAGGAGCCCCCGCGTGGTGCAGGCTCAAAGCAGCACGCGACAGACCCGGGCCAGCCCGCCGGGCACCTGGACGACGCTACGGGAGAACCCGCGCCCGGGACTCCCCGCTCTGGGTTCTGCTTTTCCCGCAGCAGCACCTCAGCACCTCCTTCCAACTGTGACCTCCCCTCTCGTGTCCTTCAGGTTCGGGGCCTGAGACCTTTTCACTCCTTTACTGCTATTCACTGGGGCTTCGGGAGAGAGAGGAGATAAGTGTGTTCTCTACACCTCCTTACATTGGAAATTGTGAATTTTTAGGTTCTGACATCTCGTTAGTATCAAGTGACCTGAAGGACGAGAGACAGATGAGACAAGCAAGCAGTCTGAGGCCAGGTGAGCCTGGGGCCAGGTGGCACAGGGAAGGACGCTGGGGGGCAGGTGGCTCGGGCAAGGACGCTGGGGGGCAGGTGGCACAGGGAAGGATGGGGGGCCAGGTGGCACAGGGGAAGGACATGGGGGCCAGGTGGCTTGAGGGAGGATGCTGGGGGGCAGGTGGCTCGGGGGAAGGACATGGGGGGCCAGGTGGCTTGAGGGAGGATGCTGGGGGGCAGGTGGCACAGGGAAGGATGGGGGGCCAGGTGGCACAGGGGAAGGACATGGGGGGCCAGGTGGCTTGAGGGAGGATGCTGGGGGGCAGGTGGCTCGGGGGAGGATGCTGGGAGGCAGGTGGCACAGGGAAGGATGCTGGGGGCCAGGTGGCTTGGGGGAAGGACATGGGGGGCCAGGTGGCTTGAGGGAGGACTCTGGGGGGCAGGTGGCTCGGGGGAGGACGCTGGGAGGCAGGTGGCACAGGGAAGGATGCTGGGGGCCAGGTGGCTCGGGGGAGGATGCTGGGAGGCAGGTGGCACAGGGAAGGATGCTGGGGGCCAGGTGGCTCGGGGAGGATGCTGGGGGACAGGTGGCACAGGGAAGGATGCGGCGGGGGGCAGGTAGCACAGGGGAAGGACGCTGGGGGGCAGGTGGCGCAGGGAAGGCCGCAGGGGGGCAGGTGGCACATGGGAAGGACGCTGGGGGGCAGCACAGGGGAAGGACGCTGGGGGGCAGGTGGCGCAGGGAAGGCCGCAGGGGGGCAGGTGGCACATGGGAAGGACGCTGGGGGGCAGGTGGCACAGGGAAGGATGCTGGGGGGCAGGTGGCTCGGGGGAGGACACTGGGGGCCAGGTGGCACAAGGAAGGATGCAGGGGCCAGGTGGCACAGGGAAGGACGCGGGGCTGCCCCGCTCAGACGCTCGGGCTCTCCATTTCTCCACCGCTACAAGGGGAAAACAGTACATCCCCTGACCCCCAGCCTACAGAATGCCTTGAGGGTCTAAAGAGGTTCTAGAAATAACGTATAAAATTAGTGCCAAACAACTAAGCATGCAGAGCACCCAGGATGGGTTAAGACACCCATGGCCTGCCCTGCACCCAGGTGCTGCTGGGCTCCTCCCCGAGGGCTGTCCCTCCTTCTGCGTGTGGTGACCGCAGGGGCCCCCCAGTGCTCTGAGCACAAGCCCCACCCGTGGAGAGCTCGGAGTGCACCCTCTGACCTCCATCGACCCCTCAGGGAGACTCAGGCGCTTTCAGACCTGCAGGGATGGCAGGGTACACGTTATGTGTTGTGTGACCACCTCGATTTATGGTCAGAGGCAGGGAGGGGGGAGTCACCAGGACGAGGACCCAGCTCTTGTATCTTGGCCCAGCGCTGCCCCCAGGCATTCTGTTCAGTCTCTAATGGCCTAAGACGGGTCACCTCCTTACCTCGTCTCTGAGCCACCCCCTCTGCTGAGATTAGATCTTAAATCTACGTGGCCGCCCAAGCTCTCCATCTGGGCTGCTCCGTGCAGTCTGGAGAGGCGCCTCGGTCTTACTAAGCATGCACGCCTCGTCCTGAAGACAGCTTCTGAAGCATCCGCTTCGGTCCCTGTGTTTTATGGATGAGGGTTCCAGGGACGAGAAAGAGCCAATATGTCTGTGACAGTACGGGGAAGGTCTGGGGTGGCGGTGGGGGGAAGGGAAACGAGTCAAATCTGGGCAGAGCTGAGCAGGACCCTCAGGACGTGAGACTAATTAGATTATGGGGATGTAGGGAGGTGGGGGGGTTCAGGTCTGGAAGGCGGTGGGGGAGACCCCAACGCCTTTGATGGAAATATGTAAGGTGTATACATAAATCTGTTCCAAGGCTCCGTTCGTGACGGGGAGGACCTTCCCGCCGTCTCCTCCTGGACCGCACTCTGCTCTCACAAGGGAGCACGCCCTCTCCATCCGCTGGAGGGACCCCTTTGATTGGTGAGATGGGGAACACCCTGTGCAGGACCCAGTCCCCGCAGGCCTGGGACCAGTGTCTCTGGAGGGGCTGCTCACTAGGCTGGGCTTTCAGAACGGTCTGCATTCCCCAACCCACTCATCCCAGACTGTGCAGAGGACACGATTTGTGCTCAACACCCGCTTTCCCTGGGCATCTGGAATGTGGGGGGTGCTAGGCAGAGGTGCCGACGTCACCAGCCCGGGACTAACCCCGGGCGCTCAGCCCCTAACGGCTTCGCAGGACAGAAGCCCAGCACACAGCTGCGTTCTTCCCTGCTGGCATGCCCCTGGGGAGGGAGAGGGGGGACAGAGGTCGCAAGCCTGCACACGGGGTCTCGGACCCGCCCGTGTGCTTTCCCTGCTGAGCCTGCTGGGTGGCCCCGCGCTGTGACCGCTGTCCTAGAACACGTACGGCGACCCCAAGGACCCCCAGAAACAAGTCTACACCGCCGTCTCTGACTCGAATCAGAACCCCATCTCTCTGGGGTCTGCCAGCCCCCGGGGAGCACCTTCCTTTGCTTTCCTTCTGGTTCCACGTGGGGAGCACAAGGGGGCCCATGAGCATCAGGGCTGTGGGCACACTGCCCATCTCCACGCCAGGCAGCCGGGACGGCCCCCGCCACCAGGATCCCGGCCTCTCCGCACACCCCGCTCTTGCCACGTGGGGTCCCAAATCTTTGTGAAGGAAAACAGGAGACAAGGAGAATGCCCTGTTCTTCCAGGAGGGAGCACCAGAAAACAATCTGCGGGCCACTGGTGCTTCCAGACAAAGACCCAGGAACCGGCCGCCCCCAGGACGTCCAACACGCCTGGTGAGTTCCCAGGCAGCAGACGACCAGAAGCGTCCACTCGGATGCACCTCGCCAAGCCCCCCGCCCTCCCTGTGCTTCCTGCCGTCCCTGGGCCTGGAGCCCTCCCCGGGACCTCCGGGCACCTGCTTCACCTCTCCAGCTATAAACCCCATCCCCGGCTTCCATCAGGCTCTGAAACATAATTTAGGAAACTGCTTTAGGTCGTAAGACACGGCTAATCAGGAAACCGGTACTTCATTCTAGTTGCTGTTAACCAATCGCACGGTAAAAAAATATCTCTGGGTGCCCCCATCTTTCACACGGTACCCTACAAGAAAATGTCTCTGGGTGCCCCCACCTTTCCGGCCATCACTGGGTCCCGTGCTTCCCAACCCTCGATGTAACATCTGAGCGACACCCCCCTGTAGCAGCCCCTTGCGTCAAACCTGATGCTAGTAAACGTGCTCCTGGAAATTTCCAGAACCAAAGGCATCCTGAGCGGTATTTCTTCAAAGCAGGAAAGAGGCACTGAAGGAGTAGGAAGCCCCGTTTCAGCCTCAAATCCCAGCTGAGTCCCCCGGCCCTCGCTGACCCTTGTCAGCACCCTCCACTGGGTCTTAGCTCAGAGGAAAGAAGGGGCCCCGGGTCGGGTGGGTGGCGGCTCCGGGCCCCGCGAGCCGGAGACCAGACTGCCGCGTAAGCCTTCGGAACGACTTTGAAGCCAGCGAGTCCTGCACGGGGCGTCCGGGTGGCACTCATTCCCTCGGAGGCTATTTTCATAAGCTTCCTGTAAACTAACAAAGACTGGAAACCTCGACGCAAAACGCTCTCTGTACGTCGTCAGAGCGAGCGGCGTGGCTGGGAAGCTCCGATGACGCGCCTAGTACGTTGGCACTCCCTGCCAAGCTGCCAGCTGGAACATGCTGGCAACCCTCTCTGGCTCAAGGGTCTGCTCCCAGGACGGAGAAATGAGGACGCGGCCCTGACGCGGAGCCACGCCGGAGGCGTGAACCCCAGCCCCTCAGTGACGACGCCGGGCAGATCGCAGGGCCCCGGGAACGGCCTCGTCGGCGGTGATCCCTCCTGCCCGAGCCGCGGCCTAATCTCTCTCCCTTCCCCACGCGGGCTCCTCCCCCCAAGTCATTCGACACGCGGGGGCTGGATGCTATTCGTCCACCGTGGGATGCGGAAGAGGGATTCTGCCGCCACGAAGCCACACGATCTCGGGGCGCGAGGGACTGGTAAAAAGACAGGTAGATGGAGCGTGGTGGGGAGAGAGGTTACTTCCCCGTGTGGTCAGGAAGGGCCGCACAGCAGAGCCGGCATCCGCCACAAGAGCTCAGTAGGCGACAAGGAAGGCGGAGGAGAAAGAGCGTGGCCGGTCGGTGGCACGGCACGACTCGGGCGCGGCTGGCGGGGAGGCGCTGACACAAATCATACTCCTCAAGGAACGCCGAGGACGGGCCACACCTCCCAGGAGGTTCCTCCAAAGCTGCCCGCAGCGCCCCCAAGCTCCCGGGCGGCCCTGCTGGGGAGCCAGCGGCCCAGGAGGGAAACGTCCAGCCGTGTGGAGGCGTAGAGGCCACCGCTGCCCGCGGAGGTGGTCTTGGCAGCCACACCAGAGCCATAGGCCCCACAGGTAGGAGAGGCAATGGCGGGGGGGGGGGGGGGGGGGGGGCCGGTTCCTGAGGGTGAGGTGGCCCGGTCTGCATTTGGCACCGACCTCAGCGAGGGGCCCAGGCTGGGCGTTCTCCCTGAGTCCCCGTAGAGCCCCCACGGCACTGTGACACCCTCTACTCCAGAGGGAAATGAACATTCTAGAGGCATGCAACGTGGCACCCAAATGAGCACGTTCAAGTCCAAGTGCCCCTGCGGAGCGGTCCCCTTATGACCCTGGATGAGTCACCTAAGCTCTCCGCACCCCACCTGCAGGACGCGTGAGGCAAAGCTGCTCGCCCACAGCCAGCTGGACGGGCACGTGGGGCTGCCGCAAGCGTCCGAGGCCACGTGGACTGGGCCCACTGAGGCCACACAGACACACAGACAAGGGACTGTGCCCCCCGAGGCCACGCAGACACGGGACTGGGCCCACTGAAGCCACACAGACACACAGACAAGGGACTGTGCCCCCTGAGGCCACACGGACACGGGACTGGGCCCCCCAAGGCCACGCAGGCACGGACTGGGCCCACTGAGGCCACACAGACACACAGACAAGGGACTGTGCCCCCCGAGGCCACACAGACATGGGACTGGGCCCACTGAGGCCACGCGGACACGGACTGGGCCCACTGAGGCCACGCAGACACACAGACAAGGGACTGTGCCCCCTGAGGCCACACAGACACGGGACTGGGCCCCCCGAGGCCACGTGGACACGGACTGGGCCCACTGAGGCCACACAGACACACAGACAAGGGACTGTGCCCCCCGAGGCCACACAGACACGGGACTGGGCCCCCCGAGGCCACGCGGACACGGACTGGGCCCACTGAGGCCACACAGACACACAGATAAGGGACTGTGCCCCCCGAGGCCACACAGACACGGGACTGGGCCCACTGAGGCCACACAGACACACAGACAAGGGACTGTGCCCCCCGGGGCCACACGGACACGGGACTGGGCCCCCTGAGGCCACGCGGACACGGACTGGGCCCACTGAGGCCACACAGACACACAGACAAGGGACTGTGCCCCCAAGGCCACACAGACATGGGACTGGGCCCCCCGAGGCCACGCGGACACAGACTGGGCCCACTGAGGCCACACACACACACACACACACACACACACACAGGACTGGGCCCCCCAAGGCCACACAGATACAGACAGACACACACACACACACGGGACTGGGCCCGCGAGGCCACGAAGACAGGACTGGGCTCGCTGAAGCCATGCAGACACGGGCTGTGCCTGCCAAGGCCACACACGCATGGACACACACACAGACACCACACACACACACACACACACACACACACACCAACGGAGCCCGCCGAGGCCCCGGCCCGTGGGAACAGGGGGAGTGGTGGCCACACTAACAGGCCCCTTACCCAGCGTCAGACAGCTTGGAGCTCTCCACAAAGTACATGCACTCCTTCTTCTTGATATTGTCGGGGATCCACGAACTGAGATTTTCTTGCTGAGGATAAAAAGGACGCTTTGAGATCCCCGGGCAGTCATAGCAACACTGTTCGGGACAGCAAACCCTCCGCCACTCCCTGTCGAGCTACACGGGACTTTTCCAGAAGGCGTGAGCGGGGCGGGGGTGCCCAGCCCCCGCTCCCAGGTGTGGGAGGAACAGCCCTGTGGGACCTCTTCCTCCTTTGCCCTACTTAAGTAGCACAGCACTTTCCCGTTTCTCTGTCAATGCTGCCTTCCTCGGGAATAAAGCAGTGCGGCGGGTAGGGGTGTGGACACCTGCCTCTGTCCAGACGAGACGGCAGGCCAACGCCCTCCCGCCACCTGACCAGGGGCCGAGGGAGTCAAACATGCCCTCAACACAGTCTTGTCGCGGGCCTTGGGGAATCTAGCCCAGGACGTCGGTGGTGCTCAGGGCCCTCCAGTGACATCGGAGACGTGAAGTCATCGCACAGTGAGGTCAGGGGTGACGGCTTCCAGCGAGTTTCCCCGGGACGGGGTTGCCGTGCTTGCCTAACGCCCTCCCAACCAGACCAAGAACAGGAAGGGGCGTGCGATGCATGGAGGGGGCGGACCTGGCCACTGACCATTTTCTCCAGGTCCCCTTTCCCCGGCTCAGCCGAGCCTCTGCCCAAGCAAGAAACACACCCATCCCTGGGTGGTCACCGTGTCCCACAAGGGCTCTGGGGGGCCCGGCGGAGGGGGGCCCTGCTGGCCACCGGAAGCCTACCTTCTCACTGTTGCCAAAGAGGTTCTGGGACCTCCTGACCTTGCGCAGGCTGCTGTTGCTGCGCCGGAGACTGGGGACCGTGCCCAGGTCAGCGACCCTCCGGGGCTGCACCCCAAAGGCCTCCTCCTGCTTGGAGCCGGCTTTCCTCAGGGTGGGGGCCTCCATCGTGAGGGCTGCCTCCACTCCAGCTGCCACGGTCTCCTCCCTCCCTCAGGACAGCCTTTACTCCAGCTCGTGAGGCCGAAGGTTCTGGAAACACACCATGGAGGGCTGCTGGAATAGATCAGAGAGGGGAATGAGGCAGGTGTCCTGACAGCACGGGGCACGTGCTTCCTCGCGTGGGGCCTGTCCACTCGTTGGTCGGCGCCTTTCCCCAGCTGTCCCAGCTCTGTCCGCCAGCAGGGGCCCTGGGTCGTCTGGAAGCACATGCACATCCCCAGGGCCCCAGAGGCCCATTTGTAGCCACAGCGACCTCAGGTCACTGTGAAGGGCCGGAGAAGGCACTCCATCCCCGTCCATGGGGCCGTCCTCCCAGCACAGGCCCAGAGTGCGAGGGCCTGGGGGGCGGAACGATTGCAAACGGGGAGCCACAGCTGCCCTGCACCCCGCTCATCTTGGGCCCGGCTCTCCCAATTCCCCGCAGCCCCAGGCGCCGCTCCAGCTGGCCCCCTGTGGCCAGGTTAGTGGCACCTGCACGATGCCATCACTGCTGTTCTGAAAAGCGTGCAAGTCTGGGGGTTCAGCCGCCTCCACCCAGATTTTAACAGATGAGGCCACCCAGAGCCTTGGGCACCTGACCCTGGGAGAGGGCCGCTGCCAGGACAATACCCAGTGGAGCTGTGGGGTGGGGTGGCCCCAAACCAGCAGAGCCACTGGCATGCGTCTCCAGCCGGGGAGAGCTGCAGGGTGGGCTGTGCCCAGAAAAGCCATCGGGCAGGACCACCAGGCCAGGGGCCTTAAGGTTTAGGTTTGCTTGGACCCCATCACCCCTCCGGTTGCTCCCCCTTCGGAGTGGGAGTGCCCGACCGGTGCCCCACCACTGCTTGCCGGACAGGCCCACAGCCGGAGAGGAATCCGCCTCAGGATAAATGCAGCTGGGGTCTCCCCCACCCCTGACTCAGATGAGATTTAGATCAGACTTCGGAGTAGCTGCTGGAATGCGTTAACACTCGGCTGTTGGGATGGAGTGAACGTAGTTCTCATGCGAGAAGGACATGAATCTGGGGGGCTAGGAGTGGACCGCTATGGTTCGAATGTGCCCCCCTTAAGTTCGCATGTGGAAACCGCCCCCCAGCGGTGATGGTAGTCGGAGGCGGGGCCTCTGGGAGGTGAAGAGGCCCTGACGACCGGGGGTCTGTGCTCTGATGGAAGCCCCAGGGAGTGCCCTCGCCCCTTCCCCACCATGAGGACAGAAGTCTGCAACCCAGAAGGGGGCCCTCCCTCCCCCGTGCTGCCACCCTGACCTCAGCCCTCCAGCCTCCAGGGCTGTGAGAATAAACTTCTGTTCACAAGCTGCCTGAGTCTGGCAAGCCTCACACCTGAGCAGCCCTAAGGCCATCGCTGTCACCTGGCCCCTCAGGCAGGGCCAGGAGCCATGCAACACGGCTCCCTGCTGGCTCCCCCCTGGGGGGGGTGGGAATGGGGATGCTGACTGACCTCTCTCCTCCCCTGCCCTCCCCTCCTCCTCCCTCCCCCATCCAAGTCTGGGCCCTGGAAGAGTCTGGAAACCCAGGGCTGACCATGACCTTACAAAATCCCCCATCCACCTTCTCTGGGGCTCCCCCCAAATCCAACCCTCCATTGTTTTCTTCACATATCACCAGAAGGCAGTTGTGGTCACCCCGGTTTGTAACTCTAACGCTCCATATGCAATGGCAAACACGTGTGGTAAGAACGATGAAAGTGGGGGCACCTGGGTGGCTCAGTGGGTTAAGCGTCCAACTTCAGCTCAGGTCATGATCTCACGGTTTGTGAGTTCAAACCCTGTCGTCGGGCTCTGCACTGACAGTGCGGAGCCTGCTTGGGGTTCTCTCTCTCTGCCCCTCCTCCCAAGCGCTCACTCACGCTCTCTCTGAAAATACATAAATAAACTTAAAAAAAAAAAAAAGAGCACTTTGTAAGTAAATGACTTCCAAGAAGACAGGCACATAGATACATAAATAGACAGAACATGACGGCACACGGGCCTGCACATACAGTCACACAAAATGCACATCTAAGGGTTCACTGCAAAATTCTTTCAACTTTGTGTATGTTTGGAAATTTTTATTTAAAAAGTAGGAAAAAGGGGCGCCTGGGTGGCTCAGTCGGTTAAGCGCCCGACTTTGGCTCAGGTCATGATCCCATGGTTCGTGAGTTTGAACCCCGCATTGGGTTCTGTGCTGACAGCTCGGAGCCCGGAGCCTGCTTTGGATTCTGTGTCTCCCTCTCTCTCTGCCCCTCCCCGGCTCACACTCTGTCTCTGTCTCTGTCCCTCTCTGTCTCTCTCTCAAAACCAAGCAAACGTTTAAAAAAATATATAAATAAAAAGTGGGAAAAAAACCAAGGACACAGACTCAAAAAGTGGAACATAATGGTAGAAACACTAACGATAATAGATATATGATATAAGTGTATCTAGATAAGTGTTTCTGAAAAACAAACAAACAAATGCACATCTATAGATGCCCTTCGGCACAGGACCCCCGACAGACGCGCGAAGCTGTTGCCATGGAGTGAGCGGGCCTGCAAGAGGCAGGGCCACAGTGGGGTGGATGTCCAAACGCAGGGCTGAGGAGGAGAGAGGAGTGGGAGGGGCCACGGGCAGCGAGCACAGGTGCATGGGGAGGGGCCACACGGCAGCTCCTGCGCCCAGGTGGGCCCCCCCATCCAGGCTCCTGCAGTCCGGGGGTGGCATGCTAGAAGGCTGTGCCCTGGCGACATTGGGAATAGACACCAAGTCCAAACAGAACAAAAGTCCTGAGGACTGTCCTTTGCAGCAGCCACCTAGGCCCTGACGCTGGGAACTCACAAAGACAGCGTCCCATATCCCCGCCCCATATCCCACCAGCCCAGCCCAGAAGGCTGAACGACAGACTCCCTATGTGAGGCTATTCAGGGCACGCTGGCCAGACTTCCCCCCCCCCACCCCCCCTTCCCACTTCTCTTTCTAAACCGTTTGCCTGCTCCCTGCCCATCCCCAGGTCAGGCATCCTCTGAAATCCCTGCAGGGAAAACACTTTCCAGACTGTAAATAGCAGTACACCCATCAAAGGAAGTGCCTGCCGGCTGCGGCAATGGGCCCCGTGGTCTTGCGGTGGGTGGGGGTGGGAAAGCTGTGGTCAGAGCCTAAGTCCTAGATGTGGCAAGTTCCTCATCTCCCCAGGTCGGAGCAAGGCGCCCCCGGAAAGACTTCACCCTGGCCCCGTCGCAACGCCTGTGCCCGCACCCTGCCTGCAGCCTGGGTCCCCGCACCCCGCACTCCCGCCTGAGCCCAGGCCCGCATCTCCACCCCGGAGCTTACACTCGAACCTGCGCCCCTGCGGCGCCCCAGCGTGTGCCCCGCGCCCGCACCGGCACCCCGGCCTGCGCCCAGGCCCCCGCACCCGGCAGCGCACGCACCCCAGCCCGCCCTCTGCTTGTACCAGCAGCCCGGCCCGCGGCCCTGGACCCTGGGGGGCACCCTCCTCCCACCCCGCGCCCCCGCCCCTCCCCCAACTGCGCCGGCGGCCCGCGCCCCGGCCCCAGCGCGGGTCCTGTCACGTCTCTCCGCACCCCGGTGTTGTCCATCCCCGGCGGCGGGCGGGCGTACCTGCTCGGAGCCGGCCCGTGTCCCCGCGTCACCCGCGCCGCTGCGCAGGAGCGCCAGCTGGCCCCGCGGGGCCGCCCGCATGTCTCGCCGAGCGTGCGTCCCGCGCGCGCGGTCCGCGTCGCCCGCAGCGCGCTCTGCGTCACCAGCCCGGGGCGCTCAGCCCGCGACTCCCGCGCCCGCCAGCGCCAAGGACGCACGGAGACGCCCCACCAGAGGGGACCCCCGCCCCGCCCCGCCCCGCCCCGGGCTCTTGGGCCAGTACCTGCCTCCTGAGGGAGGAGCAGCCGGCTTCTCCTTGAAAGGCCCGACGGAACCCCGTCGGGCAGGGAGGGGAGTGGGGGCGGGGGTCGGCTGGTGGGCGGGGCAGGAGACCGAAGTGGGCCTGGAGCCTGGGACCCACCTCCCCTACAGACCTCAGGATGCTCCTTCGCCGAGATGCCTGCAGCCACCCTCACCCCCGTCTTCCTGGAAGTACCCGAAGCCAGAAGACCATTCCCAGTAAGGCAGGGCCCGAGGGGGCAGGGAAGATCTAACCTCACAGCACCCATGTGGCAGGTGCTGGCCATGGGGTCCCACAGATGTCCAAACTCCACCCTGGTTGGACTGCCCCTTGGCAGTCCTCCTGGCTGGAAGGATAAGGATTCTGACTCCACCCCCTCACACAAAAAAGCTGACCACAGCTTTCCTAAAGGTCCAGACCACCCCCCACAGTGCCCTCACCTCACAAAGACCACTGCCCTCTCCTTCCCAGACGCCAGTGCACAATGCCCCCCACAGTGGCACAATGCCACTCCCGGGCCCTGCACCTCTGCCAGCTGACTCCTGGCCGCCTGACCACGCCCTCATTTCCTCCCCTGGGCGTGCTGACCTAGTGTTCAGATTCCTGCCCGTGACACCCTCCACTGGAAGGCCCCTGGCCTTTATCTGCCCCTGCCTCTCCACAGAGGGGTGAGCCACAGCGCCATGGGCCCACAGGACCCCTGTGGCCCATCAGAACCCCTTACGTAGGGCAGTGCTCGATGGAATTCTCAAGGCACTTTGATGGGCACAAAGGTGGTGGAGCCCTCCTCCGAAGCAGTCGGCACCCTGGAGGTAAAGGGTGGACAGCAGCGGGGGGTGTGACGGCTGATTGGAGGCTCTCACCTGCAGGAGGCGCCCCCGTGTCACTGCTGCGTTGTCAGAGTCCGGCAGCCCAGGCCTTCGGCAGGCACCCGCCCAGGAGCTGGCTTGCCACCGCCCCCGGGAGGGGTCTTAGACCTTAGTTAACAGGCAAAGCAAGCAGAGACCCACCGGCGTCTGCAGCTGGTTTTTAGCAGCCGTGCCCAGACTCTGGGCTAGCGCTCCTTCCCTGGGGGGCCTTCTGGCCTGAGAGCCATTCCACTGGCTGAAAGCACATGGCGGAGGACCAGTTAATATTTCAAGAGACAGCAATCACCGCAGAGCTCTGGGGGGCAGGCACGGGCGGTCTGACTTTGGCTTCCGAGTATCCCAGGGCCAATGTGGGAACGTCGGTGAAGGGGAAGCAGTATGTGAAACAGGCTGCTGACCAAACATCAGCGCTCATGTCCCCCCTGTGGCTCCTTCCCTTCTAGAAAAAACCACACATTTCACAAGAAGGCCACGTTCTGTCCGCCAGGACGCCGTTGCAAGAGCAATTATGAAACATCCATCCCATAAAAATAAAGAGGCCATAAAGCAGGAAAGCAGCAGTCCTGACTTTGATTGCGACTTGGCTCACATCCAGCTAAAGGAAACGCGGAGGACGTTTTCACAGCGTGGACAACATGGCCAAGGTAAAAAGTTCTGGCAGCGAAAAGAAAACTCAGTCAGTGAAAAAGAAAGCAGTCTGGCCACATGGCATGGGCATGCTGTGGCCGGCTGTGAACAATCCACGGGAGCAGAGAAGCTGGCTGCTGGGGTGGGTCCAGGGGGTGGGGTGACAACACGGCCAGAGTCTAGGGCGGAACTGCAGTGGCTTCTCTAAGGGCCACTGGTAATGCTTCAGGATCCGCAGGCCCAGAGGCTCCAACTACTCAGCTCCCGCTCCCTGCAGCCAGGAAGCAGCCATCAGCCACAAGTATATGGATGGGTGTGGCCGTGTGCCAATAAAACTTTATTTACAAAAACAGGCAGTGGCTGTGGCTTGCCGAGCCCTGGTCCGGGGACAGAGCACCAAGAGAAGTGGGCTTCATGCTGGGGACACCATCGTCCCTTCATGCCTTCATGCCTGAGGCTGACAGATCATCTGCATTCTGGGAATGACCTCTCAGAAAGGACGGTTGAGATGTGATGGTGACGAGGGAGCAAATCAGCGCAGGGGCCAATGCCCTGCACCACGTGCCTTCCCGACAGCCATAACAGGCAGCGCGTTTCCAAGCAACAGATATGGGGTCAGAGCTGGGAAGGACCCCTGTTGCATCCACGCGACTCCTGAAACAGAATGCTACGGGCACCAGTGACAGTTACAACAAAGTTTATGACAATGAGAGGCAAGGCTGACCGATCGGGACCAACACTCTGGATAAGAGTGTGGCTCGAATAGCCGGGGTACAGAGTTTTTAAAGCCGATCGCATCGTTTTATCATTATCTGGGAACAGAACAGAGAAACAGTTCCCAGATGAGTTAGAAACAGTTGCCAGATGAGTCAGAAACAGTTATCGAATGAGGTGATTATTTTAGACTTTCTGCCGCTAAGTTGCAACCAGTGGATCTCCTCGCCCTTGTCTCTGATGCTCTTTTTTGAGGTTTTGTTTCCTTCATTGGTAAAGCCTGATTCACAAGAGTATGAAGTATGATTTACAAGAGTAAAAGCAAGGTTGTTATCTTTTGACCTTCAGTGTCAGAACAAAGTTGTTACCTTTGAAGCTAAGCTTTAGCCTTACAGTACAATTTAACCTTTACACCCCGAGGCCCAAACAACCTCTCAGGACACTGTGTTAAATGAACACATGCAGGCTACTCTTCTCTCGCAAGCCGCGTGAACGAGCCCGGACCCCACTCAGGTCTCCAGAGACGGCAGCCCCGGCCCCCGGCCCCCGGCCCCCGGCCCCGGGCCCACAGCCTGACCCCGCGAGAGGCCCCAGACCGGGCCAGCAGCCCCACGGCTCCCAGATTCCCGCCCCTCAGGCACAGTGAGGAGGTAATGTCTCCCGGCGTCAGCTGCTAGGTTTGGAGCCATTGTTACATAGCTGCGGATAACCGGGTAACCAAAAGGTTTGGAGGCTGGGGTAGGGGTGGGTGGAGAGAAGGGAAGCTAGGGCAGAAGCTGGGGCAAGTCCCAGTCACCCCCGGCCCCGCATGGTCAGAACACGATCGCCAGCGGGCCCAGCGTGGAGTCCCCCACCAGGCACAGCGCGGAGGGCGCAGGCAGTGGTTGTTGCCCTCAAGGGTATTCCTGGGTGTGAGAGGCAGCCGTCCCCACGCTGGCAGGCGAGGCCTCGGGGAGCCCTGGACAGCCGGCTCGGGGAGACGGGCCAGCGGCTCCAGGCCGGCCGAGTCTGGTGCTCTCCCAGGAGCCCCAGGGAGCTCTGAGGCCGGGTGGCCCTCCAGCTGTGCACCCAGAGCCACAGGGCCCGCCTTTGTACCCCAGCAGTGATAGGCCGGGGGCCGTGCCCGGGAGGGTCTCAGCTGAGAGCGGAGGCAGAACCGGAGGCAGAGTGGCTAAAACACACGGAGGCCGAGTCCCCAGAGGAAAACCAGGCAGGAGGAAGGTAGGCAGGTCTGGGGACGGTCCACCCTGGGGTGACCTTGCTGGCTACTGACAGTTTCTGCTGCCATCGGAGAAGCAGAGCTCACACCTGGAGGAGGTTCCTCCCTCTCCACCCCAGGACCTTCTTCTCTGCCACCATCCAGCCCAAACACCCCGAACTTTCCTCTGTGCTTCAGTCCCCACCCGCTGTGGGGCAGCCCCCTGGGGATGAGGGCGGAGTGGTCAGCCCGTCCAGGGTCCTGGGAGGAGAGGAGGCCCCATCCCTGGGTCCCTGTCACGCCTGCTGGAGCAGTGCTATCTCCCAGACTGCACAGGGGCCAGGACCCCAGCAGAGGGAGGACCGTGCCTCCCGGCCTGGAGGCCACCTGGCCCCTCCCACTCCCCCTCCAACCCGGGGGCTTCAAGGAGCCGTAAGGAGGAGACGCTGGGGGTGTAGCTTCCAGAAGCTCACAGAAGTTCAGGGGAGCCACGCGGGTCTCTGGGACGTGGTGCTGGCAGAAATGAAACTCGTGATTCAGCTGGGCTAGAAGTGAGGGAAGGACACTGTCCTATAGTAGCCAGGGCCACGTGGGAATCTGGTGAGCAGAGCCCCAGAGTGACCGCTGGGAGAGGGAAGTTCCCCTGGAATAAGGAAGTCTGTGCAGGGGACACAAGGAGAGAACGTGGTGGGGGGCAGAAGACAAGGCATGTTCGGGCTGTCGCGTTTCCCACAGCAACCGCCAGTCTGAAGCAGCGGGTTCCCTTCTTCTCTGATGTTCCTCTGGGTCACTTCCCCTCCCTCACTCCCATCATCCACCTTGGGCATGTGGCTCAGGCCGGAAGCCCGGGCTTTGCACAGCCAGCCGCAGAGCCGGATTCGGGGTGCATAGGACTGATGCCAGGCCAGTCCCCAAACAGGCACTTGAGTCACTGGGAAAAGCTTTCTTTCTGCTGGACTCAAGCAGCCACGGTGCAGGCCTGAAGCAGAGGGTAGACAGCATCTGATGCGGGCGAGTGTAAGCTGGGAGCGGGAGTAGAGGCCGGGCCCCAATAACGAAGGCCGAGGCCCTGGATCCAGCCACACTTGAAGCCACTGCCCTTGGCTTCTCGACGACGCCCACCCGTGTCCCCTCAGCTTCTCGACGACGGGAACCGGTGTTTCCGTTTTGGTTTAAGCAAATTGGTGCTGCATTTCTGCCTGTGTCAGGGTTCATTCCAGGAAGCAGGAGCCCTGGGAACATGGCAAAATAGGAGATGTGTTACAGGAGCTCATCTTTACACAGTAGCGGGAAGGAGCTGGGGACACAGAAGTCCGGGAGAAACTGGAGAAGGGGGAGCGAGAAGCAGTTCTCCCAGGGCAGGGGGGCAGATGCACAGGAGCGAGCTTGCGGGGGAGCTGGGGAGCTCGGCGTGGCCAGCTCTGGAAGCAGGACCACGAGGGGGGCTGTGGAGAGGTCTGTGGACGGCGGTGGCCTCTTCAGAGCTCTGCCACCGTGAGTTTGCAGCAACAAGGGCTGCTGGCGGCAGGTAAGGCCACTGTCGGCAAGAAGAGGACAGACTTCAGGGAAGACCCTGGGCCCCCACCCCCACCCCGCCCTTCTGAGTCCATCCATCTCTCCCCATCTCTGCCCAGGATGGCCTTCCACCTGCTGTCTTCCACCTTCCAAAGCGCATGCAAATCTCTCGCCGGAGCTACACGGGGAAGGGAGTTCTGGGGATGCACAGTGACACATCCAAACCGACACACTTCTACTTAAGCAGGCAAGGAATCCTTACTTTACAAGAGTCACCTGAGTCACCAGGACCTTCAACCGCTTCACACCCCAGCCACCCTCTTGAACGGCCACACAGCCGGCAGGGGCTGCAGAGGCCCCCAGAGGCCGGAGGGCCGTAAGCACACCTGTCTCCTCCTTCCCTCTTTGCCTGGGTGCCTGGGTGCCTGACAGGGGCCCATCCTCAACTTCCGCTGAGAAGATTCCTCCCAGAGGCCCAGGCCTCCTGGACTCAGGGCCCAGTGGTTCCTGTTCCCCAGTGGTTAGTGCAGGGAAATCCACACACCCTGAACCTGAGGGTCGACCTACTCCAGGCAGACCTGCAGGGTCCCCACACCTTCCCCCGTCACCCCCATTGCCTACACAGAGCCTCCCAGGTGCAACCCTGTTGCCAAGAGCTGGGCCCTGTCCCACAGCCTCCCTGGCGTGGCTCACGCCCCACCTGGTCTGGTTCTTTTACCTGGACCACACCAGTCCTGGTAGGAGGAGGAGAGGCCATCTCAGCCAGGTGAGGACAAGCAGGGCCAGCAACTGCAAAGCCCCCTTCCCACATGTCCCCGGCCCACGGCCACAGCACCCCGTGCTCGGCCTGTTCCGCCTTCCCCAGGACCAGCTTCTGCAGATGCTGGCTTCCATCTGCCGGTGGCAGGTCACCCACACCTTGGGCAGACTCTCCTGTCACCTGATGCGGCTCCCAAGTTGGGACAGCCAGAAGGCCTCTGCAAGCTTGCACAGCCTGGGCTTCTTGGACTCTTCCTGCCACTCTCGGTGAGGCTGCACTCCTGTCCTGCCCTGAGACCTGGACAGGTCGCCAGAGCCTGATACTAGACCCAGGGTCCGTCTGAGAGCTCCGACTGGCACTATTTACGGGCTTTCTTCCTCCTCAAAGAACAGCACTGCTCTCCGTTGCCTGAGGAGGCTCACACACCATTCTGGGGGGGCCACCTCACCCACGCACTGATGAGAGGCCTCAGGGCAAGAATCTGACCGATAAACTGCTCACGGCACCCCGTGGCCCAGCAAAACACAGCACGTGGACAAACCCCACAGAACAGCAATAATTGCTCGACTTCCACGGGCAGACTTTCCTCTTTGTAAAATCCCTATGTCGTCTTTGTGATACAAGCGGCAGGGCTGAGAGGGATGGGAGACCCCATAGGAAGTCTACTCTCTCCCACAGCGTCTCCCCCTCCTGTCGTGCAGTAGGCCCCTGGTACGGGCAGGCCCTCCGCCAGTCTCAGGGGCCCTGGGCTTCAGAGGTTGCTGTGACATCCTGGGAAAGCAGTCTCTGACCTCCGCTCAAGAAAAAGTTATTCTGACACTTCTTAAAACAGTAAGGAAGACTTTATTCAAGGCTATTGGTATAGGGGAGAGAGACTGGCCTCAACTCCAAATACAAAGACAAATGGGGTTTACAGCCAAGGTCAGCGTGGTGGCGGGGGGGGGGGGGGTGGGGGTGGGGGACCCAGGGGACAGAAAAGTACTGAGACATCGCGGGTCGGGGGTCTTGCTAAAGGCAGGCGGAGACGATCAGATACCACCTGCAGGAGACCCGGATCAGACAGTGAGGGCGAACAGACATCAAGGGTGGAGCGACTTAGCAGGCTCTGCTGATGGGCCGGGCAGGCCAAAGGCAGGGGACAGAGGAGGATGACTAAAGCTGGGTCCTGTCACCTTCAACAGCTCTGAGATCCCAAAGCCAGTCAACGTAAGCTGCGCCTCTGGCTTCTGAAACGCCTAATACGGGGGGGTGGGGGGGGGTACCTTTATGCTCAAGGGGAAAGGGAATCCACACGGGCCTAGGGCTGGCTTCGTATCTGAACAGTGTAAATCTCCGTTATTCAGGGAGTCAAGACACTGTCACGTCTACGTTCCAGGCTCCGAGCTTGGGGGCTCAAGAGCTAGAAGGCTCGGGGCTGGGGCGGTTCAGGATCTCAGGGCTCGAAGACTCGGAGCTGGGGGCCTCGGTGCTCGGTGACTCGGTATCACCGGTCTGTCCCGACGAGGGGCCTCACCTGGGTCGCAGCAGAATTACGTCAGAAGCAGACACTTCTCCGTCCCCCGTCCCCCCACGCCGCGCACGCGCAGGCCTGGACGCGCGCAGCCCGAGGGGCGGGGCGGGGCAGGCGAGGGCCGAACCCACGCGTCGAGCGCTCGCCCGGGCGGCCCCACCTCGCTCGCGCCGCTTCGCCCCTCAAGGAATGGCCAATGGGCTCGCAGGGCCCGCCCCTGACGACGCGGGCCCCGCCCCCTGGAGACAGGCCGCCATGGAGCCGGGAACCCGTGGCTAGCGGGCGGCTGGTCGAGGGCGGGACAGGGCCGGGGGCCGGGGGCCGGGGGCGGGTTCCGGGAGGCCCTCCACCATGAAGCTGACTCGGAAGATGGTCCTGTCCCGGGCCAAGGCCTCGGAGCTGCACAGCGTGCGGAAGCTCAACTGCTGGTGAGGGCCCAGAGCCCGGGGCCGTCCCCTCACGTCCTCCCCGCTGCCCAGCACCCCCGCCCGGCATCTGGGCTCTGGGCCGGGGGCGGGAAGGGTCTGCGGAGGGGCCAGAAAAGGGTTCGGGACGGAGGAGAGCAAGTGCCAGGGCCCCCCTCCCCCCCCCCCCACCCCAGCATGCAGGAAGTGCTGCCACCAGCCCAGGTGGCCTTTGGCAAGGATCATTCCAGAATCTTTGCCCCCGCGGAGTGGTGGTGCTCAGACCCAGGCCCCAAACATCCACTCTTTGAGACAATTGGCATTACCGCGAAGTCTCTGTCAGCCCTCTAGATGGCATTGGGTCCAATGCAATGGACAAACGGGTAGATGGGGCAAACGGGTCCCCTCTGGAAGGGTCTGATTTCTGACATTGCCAGCCACTGGGAGCCAGGTGTACTAATCGGGTGGGGGATCGAGGTGATTAACACCATTTCTAGTGGGAAAGAGAGAGAGCTGAGACTCCCAAGTAAGGAATCCATAAACATTCTTGTAACTGGGCCCTGTTGGGGAGGGGCTGTCCCCAGGTGACTCCCTGTCTGGGGGGTGACCAGGTCTGGCTGGGCTGAGGAAGGACCAGAAGCACTCCATGAACTCTGGGAAGGTCTACAGGTGTTCACTGGGAACTCAAAGCGAGGCTTCACGCACCCCTGTACACTGGACAGTTCAGGTGGGGCGTGGGGAGCCCAGCCAGGGGCAGACCGGCCTCGCAGGAAGTGTTGGCAGATTGCCCGCAGTGGGCCCTGCCTGTGCATTAAAAAGCCTTTCCCTCTGCCCTGGCACTTCTGACATTTGGCTCTGCCGTTTGTTCTCAACAATACGCTTCTTTGTCTTGCGTGGGGTGGCCATGCTTCCCCAGAGCGGGGAGAGACAAGGGCCCTATTTCAGGCTCTCTAGTGTTGGTCTCATAAGCTGCGTGTTCAGCCTTTGAACGTGGCCTGTTACAAGGACTTGCTTGTCTGCTTACATCAGCGAGGGAAGTGGTCCTGCCTTGCGGCAGCCTGGAGAGTGAGTGGGTCTTTGTGCCCTCCAAGTGGGGCAGCCCTCCAGCTCCTCAGTCTGAGAAGCACCCCTCAGGCACCAGGCATAAACAGTTTTCAGCCATGTGACAACTTTCAACACCTTTGTGAGTCATCTGGGCAAGCTTTCCCTCACTTTGTCATTGGAATCATAGAATTTTAGTTTGTAGACATTTGTCACTAATTTGTGTCCATTTGTTTTCTTACTCAGCTTTAACAGAATTAAAGTATGTCTTCTCTCTCCATAGGGGCAGCCGCCTCACAGATGTAAGTATTCTGCTGATCATCTCCAGATGCCCCCTGGTCCCCAAAGGTGTCACCTGTCCCTCAAGAGAACTGTTGAATTTACAGAACCGCACACATTCAATTCAGCCCCTAATCTGGTACTTTGTTCATTTAGCAGTGCTTGGAATGTAGAATGACTAATGAAAAACATACCCCCGAGTGCCCAGCTTTATTCTGAAGTTCCTTTCAGTATTTAGTCGATGAAAGGCTTCGTGTCCCAGGTCTCCCAGGGGAGGGGGAAGGCTTTGGGTCACTGAGGAGTTGCTCGTTTTGGCCCTGTTCTTGGTCAGATCCGGCATTCTGCTCCCCACCCCCACCCCCACCCCCCGGGCCACGGCGGGAAGAGATGGGCACCTGGGGTGGGCGGGGGCAGTGCCCCGAGCTGAGTTCTGGGTCTGTGAACGAACGGTCTTGCCCTCTCCCTCTCCGAGAGTGAACGTCCCAGACTTACACACGGATTGTGTACCTGTCGTTTCTTTCTCACTTTTGTAACGTGAACCGTCCCTTTCCTTGAAAACAGTCAGAAGTGCTGCTGAGACACTGGGCTATCCAGAAAAGCTGATTCCACCTCCTGCTATAGCTGAAATGCTGCATATTCAGCAGCCCCCCAAAACCCCTAAAACCCAAAAATGCCACTGTAGCAGAAAACAAACCCATTGCACATGCAAAGCACTCTGAGCCAACCGTGAGCCTCTGGAGGTCAAGGGCCTCATCTGGCTCCACGCCTGACACGTGGCAGCACAGACGTTTGTGGGGGCTGTACCCCCCATCGGCCTTCCAGGCTGACTTTATGGACCCAGCCAAGCGCCCCATTGGTCTTTTCCCTGAATCAACAGTATTGATGTGGTGTGAGGTCCAGTTCCAATCCTGTCTCCCTTTTGCCCCAGCTCCGTTGGCCAAGCCTTCTCCCCGTGCCTCAGGGACAGCAAAAGAAAGGTTCTCTGTCCATGCAGGGGCCATTGAGGTCCCCTCCCCTGATGTCTTCTGCGGGCATCTCAGGGATCCTGGCGGCGCCTGATAGCGGCGATGCTCTCCAAAGTCCTAGACAGAGCGCGTGCTTCTTCATGTTGAGGGGGTGTCGGGGTGCAAAGCGGAGTGTCGTGCGGAGCCTGCCTGCCGTCACCTGTCGTGTCAGCCCCCATGAGGCCAGCGGCTGCCCCGCGTAGGCGCGGAGGGCTGAGATGGGGCTGTCTGTGGTGCCACCCCGTCCCTGTGCCGGGCTCGCGGAGAGAGCGCCTGGCGGTGCCTGCCATCACATTCCTTTCCTTCCTAGGTCTCCATCTGCCGGGAAATGCCCAGCCTGGAAGTGATCACCCTCAGGTACCTAAACGCTTGCTGTGCTCTGAGTCACGGGGCTCAAAAGGAGAAGGCTCAGATCCCCTCGCATAATCTGAAAGCTCCCAACAAGAGTCTGTCTGGGGGCGTGGGGGTGGGGAGCTTCTGTGCGCGGAGCAGTGTCGGCGGCACAAGGCCTGGCTGTGCCTCAGCCCCCCTGAGCTCTGCCTCCTTATGAGGGGCCCCTGGCCGTCCCCTCGAGCACGCCCCGCTGTATCCGTGCCCAGCCTCACCATGCTCAGTGGGTACAACCCCCACGTGACGAGCAGCTGCGCTCAAGGTGGCCACGTCCGCCTCCAGCACCCCCCACCGTTTCTGCCCTCTGGTTCCGGAGCTGCCGGGAGCTCCACCAGTGTACCCGCAAAACACGGCCTCTGACCGATCATAGCCACCTCTTCCGGAGGCCTTGGCATCTTAACAGACTAGGGAATCCGTGGATGAACCAGGTGCCGTCGGGACTTCTGGCAGCTGGGCCGTTTGGAGAAAGCCCTTGAGTCATCACCGCTTGCCAGATGCCGGCCCTCCCACGTCGGGCAAGACTCAGATCCCTGGGCCTCAGTTTCCCTATCTGTAATATGGGAATAATACCAGCGCCTGCCCCTTGGGGGCAGTGAGGAGGGGCTGCAGCGCTGAGCCAGTGCGCACACACCAGCTGTCACTGTCACCGCCTCGTATCCGTGAAGCCGAGGTTTGAGCCCACACCCCAGGAAGCCTTACCTGACAAATATATTGCCTTTCATTCCCCAAAGTAGCAGGAAACCTGGAGGTAGGCGTGGCTTGAACCCCGGCTCTGCCGTGCCTGGAGTGGTTTGGGGCAGGTCGCTGGGCCTCTCTGAGCGCCCTCGTGGACGGCTCTGAGAAAGGACAAGGCCCAGGGTTGTTGACTGAGCCCAGGTTCCAGGGCCTGGGTATCTGGCGGCACTGGGACTGGGTATAAATTGCCGTGTGAACACAGGGTGCCGGTCTTTGGTGAGGTGCGGTCATTTCCCTGCGGTCTTAGACCTCGTGTGTACAAGGGCTGTCTCAGTCTATTCCGGAGCCGCAAGTCCAAGATGAGGGTGTTGGATTTTCGGTGTCTGGTGAGACCTGTTTTCTGGTTCACATGCCATTTTCTCGCTGGGTCCTCAGGTGGGGGCAGGAGCGAGGGAGCTCGGGGGTCTCTTTCCTAAGGTCCCGTTGTGAGGGCTCCCCTGACCCAGCCACCTCCAAACACCGTCACCTTGGGGGGTAGGTTTCAACGTATGAGTTTGGGGGGCACAGACATTCAGTCCAACTACAGATAGCCCGGTGGTCGAGGAGGAGGACCGGGCCAGCGTGTAGCCTCGGGTCCCGCCGCACCCCTGCCTGTGCCTTGGGCAGCTCCCGCACACCTTGAGGGCTGGTAACTGCGGTCAGTGAGTGTTCAGAATTGCAGGGGTGTCCCTGGAAGAATCAGGACATCGCTGCCGACGCAGATACAGACTCCAGAGAGAATGTTCTAGATAGGTCTCGTCGGGCAGGGTCTCTTGGAGTGGCCGCACCCGTGCCCTCCGGCTCTGCAGGGAGCAGCAGCGTCCCCAACGCTGTGGAGGAGGAGCTCCCACCAGGCCCACGAGGACGCTGGGCTCTGAGCTCAGCTGGACACTGCGCTGAGCGTGTGTTCACGGTCCGTTTGCTTTTGTGGAGGTGCGAGCTTTCTGCTTGTGTCCACTTAGACCGTAGAGTGTCTGCCTAGATGCCTGGGCGATCTGTCTGTGTGTGATGTGCTCACATCTCTGCGGAAAATGTAAACCCATATACCCTGCTGCTCAAGCCGGGGCTCAGAAGTTCGGTGCCCAGCGTGTGTAGGGTAGGGCTTCCTTGTATTTGCTGTGGGTTCTGCTGGCTGCTGCCTGCTTTGGGGCAGGGAGACGGTCCCTTGGAGGCCTGTTTCCTGTCCTGTGAGGGAGAGTGGGCCCTCCTACCTCCCCATTGACTCGGTGAGCCTAACAACTCACCGAGTTGGGGGTTGCTCACTGCTGCCCGTACTCCCGACGCTTTCTCCTCGCCCCGGGCACCTCGTTGAACGTGACTCGTGCCTCCCAGCTTCGATCAGCTTCCCGGGGGAGGGCGGATGGGCGCGGGCCTTACAGCTCACACCGTGCTGTCCCCGTGCAGCGTCAACAGCGTGTCCACCCTGGAGCCCGTGAGCCGCTGCCAGCAGCTGAGTGAGCTGTACCTGCGGAGGAACCGCATCCCCAGCCTGGCGGAGCTCTACTACCTGAAGGGCCTGCCGCGCCTGCGCGTGCTGTGGCTGGCGGAGAATCCGTGCTGCGGGCCCGACCCACACCTCTACCGCATGACCGTCCTGCGTAACCTGCCACACCTGCAGAAGCTGGACAACCAGAGTAGGTGTCCGCGCCGCCCCGACGGGGCCCCTCCTCTCCCCCGCCCTTCCCGCGTGTTGCTGATCCTTGCGGACCTGGCAGGTGTACCCCACCCCCCACCGTGGTCTCTGGGGAGAGCCCCCAGGTTTGCACCCCTCACTTCGCAAGCGTGAGTGGGGCGAGGGGCCCTGGGCGCGGCCCCACGCTGCCCATCGGCCCCACTGTCAGAGCAGACTTGTTTCCGCTGCCCTTTTATTGTCAGAATGCGCTGCTGCACTTCCCTGAGCGCCCTGGCGAGCGCGTCGAGGGTCCGGGAGGGCTGGCAGCGTCCCTGCAGGCAGAGGGGACCCTTGCCCTCCAAGCACCGGGTCCCCTGGTTTTCCTGTTGGAGGCGGGAGGGCGCCTCCCTGCAGCCCGGGTCGGCGCCACCCCCGTTGTCCGGGACCCGTGCCTGTTTCCTGGGGTCCACTGTAATGGCCGTGCCGGTCCCTGGCCCTCCCCACGTGTGCCGTTCTGTGCCCCTGGATGAGCAGTTTTCATATACGTTAACTCCGGGAAATTGAGCCACGTGTGAGTGAAACGGACTAAATATTGTGCACTCTGTTCCTTTTTAAAGTGTACCTTAATTTCACTTCTTTTTTTTTTTTTTTTAATGTTTTATTTATTTTTGAGACAGAGAGACAGAGCATGAGCAGGGGATAGTCAGAGAGAGAGGGAGACACAGAATCCGAAGCAGGCTCCAGGCTCTGAGCTGTCAGCACAGAGCCAAATATGGGGCTTGAACTCACGAACTGTGAGATCATGACCTGAGCTGAAGTCGGACGCTTAACCGACTGAGCCACCCAGGCGCCCCTCACTTCTTATGAATACTTGCAGAACTGCTGAAGTTCAGGCTCTCATCCAGCACATGCCAGGGTCGACCCCACCGTGCTGTTGAGCTGGCCAGCGGGGCGGACAGGCATGCCTCTTGTCTGAAGCAGAGCCGAATGCTGTGGTCCAGGGGGCTTGTGGCGGGGGGTGGGGGGGGGGGTGGGGGAGGGAGGGTCCGCACTGATGTTTCTGCTCCCTTCCCATCATCTGAAGCGGTGACCGAGGAGGAGCTGTCCCGAGCATTGCTGGAGGGAGAGGAGGTCACGGCCCCCGGCGGAGAGGGAGCAGGGAACGGCCGGCCCGAGCTGTCCTACGGCCTGAGCGCCCTGAACACCGCCGCCGAGATCCAGCGGGACGCGCTCAGCTGTGGCGAGGAGGAGGCCAGGTGAGGCCGGAGGGACGGCAGGCCTGTCCCTGGGGTCCTGCTGTGGGGCCAGTGGGCCTTTCCCGGACCTACATGACTGGGGAGTGAGGGAAGGGAACCCCCCCAGGGTGGTTCTTCCCCATCCCGGGTGCTCAGTAGCCCCCCAGCCTGCCTTCTGCTGCGTGTCGCAAGGCTCAGGGCCCGGGGCCTGTGTGGGTCTGGACCAGCCCTGGCCCTGGAGCAGCCCTAAGGTGGGGGTGGGTGGAGCGGACCGGCGGGCACGGGAGCATTGCTGGGCCCAGCACCGCAGAACCTGAGGGAAAGTCACGTGGCTGTGACCGTGGCCTGCTGAGCTGCCACGGGGGAGGGGAGGGGAGGGGTGTGTGCCCCGAGGGAGGGCCCTCTGGGCCACAGCATTGCCAACACGGCTGACACGGCCTTGGGGGGCGGGTTGCACTGTCGTGGATGTTTCTGAGCATAAACCGCACACGGGGAATGTTGCAGAAACCGTTGCTCCCAGTGAGGCTGTCGGGCTGAGTCCAGGTGACGGCAGAGCCACCTGTTCCGTTTGCCCTGCGTGCGAGACCATGTGGACGCCACCTTGGTGGCAGGCTTTGCAGCCCCTGCTCTGCGTTAGCTTTGTGTGTTCAGAGCGCCCGGCCCTGGTGGGAGCCCAGGCGCAGCAAAGTTGTCTCCGGCGGGGGTGTGGAGGGTAGACCCACCGTCCCCCTGCCCCTTCCCCACCCCGTCCCCCCCCAGTCCCCCCCCCCGCCCTTCCCCTGCCCTGTCCCCCCCACCCCATCCCCCTGCCCCTACCCTGCTCCGTCCCCTCCCATCCCCCCGCCCCTCCCCCACCCTGTCCCCCAGAAACATCACAGAGTGGCAGTCTGCCTCCCTCGCTGCGCTCAGCCTCCGGAGGGTTCGACATGGGGCCCCGAGCAGGTCAGGCTCACACACCCTGTGCTCTCTCTCCCACCGGCAGCGTCCAGGGCCAGCTCAGCCCGAAGCCCCCTTCCCGGGACCCGTTCCCCTCCTTCTCACAGAGGGAAGCCGTGAGCGGTCGCAGGAACAGGGTGAGTGTGACAGAGACAGCCCGGCTGGAGGTGGCTGCCACTTCCCTCTGCCCAGGATGTGGAGAGTGGGGGCGGCGGGGTGGGGGGGATGGTCGGATGGGCTGGAGACACCCAGGGACACCGAGCCAGGCCCCAGAGGGCGGGACGCTGGCTCTAAGCTCAGTCAGTGGGAAGGAGCCGGCCTAGAGAGAGAGGAGACCCCCCCCCCCCGCCGGCCCCCGGCCCCCAACAGCTGCAGGAGAGCCCTGGCTCTGGCCTGGGGGCGGGGCGGCTGCTGTGGTGGCACGAAAGCTGCAGGGGTTCGCTGCTGGGGGGCCTCCCGCCTGCAGGTGGACACAGTCCTCATCCCTGGGAGGAGTAATGGGTTGTTGACAAGAAGTCGGTTATGTGGGCAGCTCGGTCAGAGACCCCGGTCCTTTCCAAGTGTCTGTCTACCTCCTGGGTCATTCTGGCTCGTGCTGGGGCTTGTTCCCCTGCTGGTCACAGGGCTGGCCCTCCGATCCAGGCTCACACCGTTTCTTCCCGTGTGTGTCCCCTCGTTGGTAAAGAGCAGCTGTCGCGTGTACCCCCAGCCAGCAGGCCCGGCTTCATCAGCTGGAACTGCTCACATCCCCAGTGGGAGCCGTCACTGGCCAGGAGGACAGGGTTACCGCCGTTAGCTTGGCCCGGTGGGGACCCCGCCACCTGGTCACGTGGGAGGGTGCTGCCTGAGCAGAGCCACGGGACTGGTGCGGGCCCACGAGGGAAAGGCTCCACAGTCGGGGGGCGGGGGCCGCCAGCACCCCCTCGAGGAACTTGCCAAGCTTGTGGGGGGCACAGAGGGAGAGGGACCGAGGCCCTGTGCCGGGGAGGGGCCGACCCACCCTCCGGGAGAAGCGTCCCCCCAGAGCCACCGACAGAAGTGACCGCAGACTGAATGCCAGTCTTGGCAGCTGCCCCCGGGGCCTGGGGACCACACCCCGCACAGCTGACGGTTCCACGCAGGGTGTGTGCGTGGGGTCAGCTCAGCAGTCTATGCAAGCTTCTCCGACACCTTTCAGGAGGAGCCCCCACGTACGCAGCCCCGGGGCAGGTCAGGCCCTGCAGGCAGGGCGAGGCCCGAAGCTCCCTGCTCCGCAGGCCCAGGCCTCTGGAGGGCACTGGTGAGGGGGGCGGGGGGAGCCCCGAGACTCAATGCTGACCCAGTTCAGTGCCCTCCACAAACGCAGACTCAGAGTCACCAAAGCAACTTCTGGGGACGGGAAAGAAGGAGGCCCGGGTTCTGCTGTGAACGTGGACCTGGACCGTGGCTCCTCCCTCCCCCAGGGGTGGGCAGGGGGGTGTCCTAAGGGCAGAAGGCCAGGGCAGGGGGACCCTGGAGATGTAGGGAGATGGGGGTGGAGCGGGACACCCGAGCGTTGCTGAAGCCACAGGTCAGCGCTCTGGTGCGCGCAGGGACTCTGTGGCTCAGCCCGGTGACCCTCTGAGCACGTCCCTTTGCTCACACGCGACTCTCCTGTCACCCCACGAGAAGAACGAGCGGGAGCAGTCCTCACGTGCAAAATCCTTTCTTGCTCAAGTGCAGACAGAAACCTGTGGTGGGTGCACGTGTGCACACGCGTGGCACACGTGAGCACACGTGTCTGGTCACACGTTACTGATCGCCGTCCTGGGCCACTCACTCCCTTCTGCCTCCGGCTGCCTGGCTCGCTGTGTGACTGAGGGCCGGCCGCTTAGCCTCTCTGGGCAGTGCCCGCAGGCGGCCGCGGCTCTGTCTGCCTGAGGGCCTGCCCGGTGTCTCCTGTCTGGAAGGCTGTTCACCCGGGACGTGCACATCGGGGTGGGGGCGGCCTAGCCGTGCCCGGCCTGGCCCTCAGCCAGCGACTCTGTGCCCCCAGAACAATGTCCTGACCGCCATCCTGCTGCTGCTGCGGGAGCTGGACGCCGAGGGGCTGGAGGCCGTGCACCAGACCGTGGTCAGCCGGCTCCAGGCTCTGCACAAGCAGGAGCCGCAAGAAGACGTGGAATGACGGTCAGCCGGGACCCGAGCCGCCGGCCTTCCTCCCAGGACCCTGTGCCCTAGCATCTGGGAGGTGTGGGGTCCACAGCCACGGCCTCCACTGCATCCTGAGTGCCCGCACGCGGGCTGTGTCCCCAGAAGCTCAGCGCCGCCTGGGAAGGCCACGCCCCGGGTGTAGGAGGCGGGAAGGGCGCCGGGCACTGCGCCGGGCACGCTCCACTGTGCGGGGCCCAGGCGTGTGCCGCCCGCCTCGCCTCGCCTCACCTCTTCTCAGGCGGCGTTGCAGCCACTGTCCCTAATAAATATCTTCCCCAAGTCCAGTCTGGAAGCAGACGTCTCCTAGGAGACGGACGTAGCCTTGACGTTGTTTTGGAGCTAAGGGCCACGTGCACGTGCATTTCCCCTGTCGGCTCTCCCACCGGGTCGGGGGTAGATTCCGCCCAGGATGGTGCCGTCCCTGAAGTAGCAGCGGCTCCGGGCTCCGCCTCAGCCTCGGCAGACCCACGCGGCCGTGCCCACCGCTGCCCACCTGGGAACGTGTTTGGCAGGGTGCAGGGGTCTGTACACCGTGCGGGGGGAGGCCGGGGGTGGGCAGGCCCGCGCTCCTGTCTGGGGACTCAGGTACAGCCGAGGGACAGGCAGCGGGGCCGGGGAGGATGCCCGGAAACCGCATCTAAAACGTGTTCTCCCGTGGGCAGAGCCACAGGCCTTGCCGTGGTGCACAGGCCCCGAGTGGTAGCGTTGCAGCCCGGGGCCCTTCCTCCTGCCCCCCAGCAGCTCCGGGGGCCGGAGAGGAGCGTGGCCTCTGAGCCATTAGTCTTACTGGTGCTGAAACGGCGGGACCGGAGAGGGGGGTTCCCTCCGCCCCGGCTCCCGTTAGTGTCTGTGTCGCCGTGCAAGCGAAGGGGTGGGACTTCACCCACCGTGTGCGAGAACCCAGATGGGGTGACTGCCGGGGAGACCGTGGCCGTCCTAGAAGGTGAAGCCACACTCAGGCAGGCCGCGCTCGCACTGGCCCGGCCACACCGGGCGGTGGCGGATATCGGGTGTCGTGGCTCCTCGGGACCTGGGGGGCGGAAGCAAGGGGTCGCCACGTGGGGGTGTCCGGAAGGGTGGCCGCAGGGTCCGCGCGTGCCTTCTGTTGTACGTATGGATGGTTGTCACGCTCAATAAAGCGTTGTCTTTTTCAGAGCCAGTTGGGGCGGTCGTGTTAAATCCAGAACATCTTCCCTTTCCTCGCCCACCAGGCAGCTCACACCAGCTTCCCGCCTGCCCACGACCTCGGTTAGTGACCTTGAATCCGCCCCACCAGGCAGCTCAGAAGGGCCTGAAGTCCGGTGGTCCCGGTTGACACGCCTGTCCCGGCTGTCCTTGAGCCAAGGACCCAGCTAGGCCGTGCCCGCGCCCCTGAGCCTCTGTGAGTCACAAACGGGGGTGTTGGAGCCTCTATGTTTGTGGCTGGAAACCCCCCCAGGCTGGAAACCAACACCGTCCCCTTGGGGGGGCGGGGGGCAGAAGTCCTGAGCGAACTCCAGCCCACAGCTGAGCCCTGCTGCCTGCCCACAGCCCCTTCCCAGGCACGGCCCACCACCTGCTCGCCACGACCTTCCTGCGGTGCCCACCCCACCCACCCCTGTGCACGGCAGGACCCACAGGAGGGATCCGCCGTGGGCTCCCTCCCAGCCACGTGCGTGTCTGGCTTAACCAGAGGCAGACTTGTCAGGGCCTTGGCTGTGCGCTCCCCAGGAGTCTCTCGCCTGCCCTGGGCCGGGCCTCCCACGGCGGCAAGCCCCTGGCCCTGGGTGCAGAGGGCACATTTGTCAGCGCACTGTGGCCAGGCCACACACCCCCTGCTGGCACCTTCGGGGGACGTGGGCTCTGCATCTGACACCTTGTCATGCTGGCCTCACGCTTGGCGTCCTCGAAGCTGAGCCGGAGGGCAGAGCCCGGCGGGTCTGGGTTTTGAAACCTGCCGTCCAACGTGGGATGGCCCCAGGACACCCAGGCCTGGGGGGGCTTCCTCCAGGACGGGGAGCCCCCCCTGCGCTTGGGGAGCCAGGGTCCAGCTGCCAGGAGGGGCCGATGGGACAGCAGGGGCCGGGCCGCAGTCACGGCCTGCGCGGCAACCCCCAGAAGAACGTGTCTCCAGACACGGCACGTTCAAGAAAAAGCAGCAAGAACATCCTGGAAAGTTGGGCTCCCAAGCCTCTTTGGCTCCCTCCCCCGAGCCGGGCACTGGGTGCACTGGGAGGCCTCACTGGCACTTGGAGGCCGGGAGTGGGGCGGGGGGGGTGCGGCTGGCAAGGGAGAGGTCAGCAGGGAGCAGAGCCTGGGCCAGTGTGGCATCTGAGCTGGGTGTGGCTGTGGGACGGACCGGACTCGAGGCTGTACCCTGGAGGGTGTCTGCCACAGCCAGGGTCTCCCCCGGCAGTCCCCACCCCACGCCTAAGTACACCCGCGTGCACTCACACGCACAGACATCCACGCACGTGCACACGCACACACAAAGGCATTCACACGCAGGCACACTCAGGTTTCCGGGACCCAGGAATTTGTCCCTGGTCTCTTGAGACAGGGGTTTAAACACTTGGGACCCGTTCCTTGGCCTGCCCCAGGACCACCCAATCTCGTGGCAGGCAGAGCAGACCAGAGGGACCCCAGCTCCAGCAATGGGCACCTGGGAGCCCTCAGGCTCTGGGGCCCCGCACGGTGAGGAGGGTGTGGTCCCCCGGCAGGGGCCCCAACCACGCCTGCCGCTCCCCGGGGAGCGACCACACGCACCCTGCCGCGGAGGTCGGGAGGTGCAGGCAGCCGGAGGGACAGCGGGCCCCAGCAGGGACCCTAGCCCTGGATGTGGCCTGTGAGCCCCAAAGGCCAGGGGCTCCCCACAAAACCCCGTGGGTCCCAGGCCCTCCTCTTGAGCCTCGGCAGGTGCTGAGGGCAGGTGCCCAGGCAACCACAGTGGGACCAGAAGTGCGCTGTGCGGTGACCTCAGGAGGAACGGGGCGGGGGTGGGGGGGTGCCCAGAAGTGCAGGTGGTGTCACTGAGGTTCAGCTTCTCCTCCCGAGATCCCGGTGCCCCGTCATGCTGCAGACAAGCCTCCATGCCACCCCCAGAACCTGTGCTGGATGGATCAGCGGGTGACGTTTCTGCCTCCCTCGTCGCCCACCTCCCAGTGTCTCCATGGATACTCCCTCGCTCAGATCTTGCCCCTGGGTCTCTGGCTCTGTTGCTGAGACCCCAGCCCGGGCAGCCTGGGGACGGTTCCAGGTCAGACCCAGGGCTCAGAGCCAGGCTCAGAAATGCTCCCAAGCCTGGGGGAGGCCAGGCCCAACCTGTGTGTGCAGGTCGGGGGGCACCACCAGCTGCCCACTGCCACCCCCCCCACCGCCCCAGATCACAGAGGGCCTGCTCCCCACAGACTGGTCACCCTCCACAGTCAGGTGACTTTATTTCCAGAAAAGGTGACAAGCTCTCCTCCAGGGTGGCCAGTGCACACAGAAGCAGGGTCACAGCAGGGCCCACAGCAGGACAGTGGTGTCCCCGCACGGAGGCCCCCTCCCCCCCCCGGGGCAGCACTCCCCCCGGCGGGCAGCGGAAGAGAGGGGGAAGCCGTGGGGCCAGACCCAGAGGGCTCTAGCCCCCGCCCGCCCACCGCCCGCCCGCAGACTCCAGGGAGGGGGAGAGGGGGCGGGGAGAGGCAGCCGGGGCGCAGCTTCAGAAGCCCTTGTCGATGCTGAGGGTGCGGCGGGTGACGTGCTCCAGCTCCCCGGACACGTAGTCGGCCATGCTGATGCGGTAATGCGCCAGCATCTTCAGCATGAGCCGCAGGTTCAGCCACCACTGCTCCCGCGGCATGCGGTGCCTGGCGGAAGGGTGCGGTCAGCGCTGGGGACACCCGTCCTCGGAGCACCGGAGGGGTCCGACCCCCTCCTCTGAGCACCGGACGGACACGCCCTCCTCTGAGTACCCCCAGCACCCCCTCCTCTGAGCACCGGACACCCCCTCCTCTGAGCACCCCAACACCCCCTCCTCTGAGCACCGGAGACCCCCTCCTCTGCACACCGGAGACCCTCTCCTCCAAGCACCAGATACCCCCTCCTCTGGGTACCGGACACCCCCTCCTCTGAGCACCAGAGACCCTCTCCTCTAAGCACCAGATACCCCCTCCTCTGCGCACTGGAAATCCCCTCCTCTGAGCACCCCCAACACCCCCTGCTCTGAGCACCCCCGACACCCCCCTCCTCTGAGCACCCCAACACCCCCTCCTCTGGGTACCCCGACACCCCCTCCTCTGAGTACCCCCAACACCCCCTCCTCTGAGCACCGGACACCCCTTCCTCTGGGTACCCCGACACGCCCTCCTCTGAGCACCAGACACCCCATCTTCTGAGAACCCGGGCACCCCATCCTCTGAGCGCCGGGAGACCGCCTGGAGAGGAGCCTGGCAGCGGTCTCTGGGGTGTCCGTCTCTGGGGGCTCAGCACAGGCTGGCTGGGGGAGCGAGGGGGGTGTCCGCAGCCGGACCAGCCCGCTGACCCCACCCTATGGGAGGAGCCCCGGCCTGGGCTCAGGCCCGGGTGTCATCACCGCTCTGGCCCTGGGCGGGCAGACGGGGCAGCCCTGTGGGGTCAGGGCCCGAGCGTGGCTGGGCAGGCCACCCCTCTCTTCGGAGGCACTCACTCAAAGTCGGTGTCCTTCTTGAGCTCGGTGACGGGGCTGAAGGCCACCGCCTTCTTCTGCAGGCCGATCACGCAGGCTGAGTCGGGGGCGTTGGCGAACACCCGCCCTGTGGACACAGGCCGCCCTGAACCCTGGGTCCGGGCAGAGGGCGAGGTCAGGCCGGGAGCCACCACCCCTTCCTGCCACATACGCACCATTACGGTAGACGGCCCGCAGCTTCTCCGACATCCAGAGCATGGCCTTCACCCCAAGCTTCGTACCGTAGTTCCGGTCAAAGGGGGTCGGAGCTCCGCCCTGGAAACGCAGTGGATGAGGGCACCTCCATCGCGCCAGAGACGGGGGGGGGGGGGGGGGCTCTGGCAGGAGCCCAGCAGAACGGCCCCACCGTGACCGCAGGAGAGCCCTCCCCGCTCCTGACACCCCATCCCGTCCAAGCTCCCTGCATCTCTGTCTGCGGCGCCCCAGCCCCTTTGTCTACCCCAGTCCAGCCTAAGGGCCATCTCCAGAGGCCGGGCGGTGGGCTGACTGCCCGTCCTGTCGGGCAGCCTCTGTGGGCCCCGCACAGTGCAGGCTTCCTGCAGGGCCACCAGGAGGCCACGAAGGAGGGGACCAGGCAGGGCGGAGGTGGCCACAGGGGTCCCAGCCCTGCCCTGTCCTGGTGGTGAGGACTCAGGCGGACAGGAGCCTCACCCCCCACCCCTCACCCGCACGGAGGGGTGACGGGCAGGTAAGCGCAGGCACAAGGAGGAAGGGTCGGGTGCCCCACGAGGTCGTGCACAGGGAAGGGTCCCCATCCTGCCATGTCCTCCCGGGGCCCCTCAGCTCGGGTCAGATGGAGGCAGAGGCCAGAACCAGGCCCCCGGGCCCCTACCTGCTGCAGGTGGCCCAGGACGTTGGTCCTGCAGTCAAAGACGCCCTTCCCCTCGGAGGAGTACAGGTTATACAGAAACTCCGTGGTGTAGTGTTCATGGCACTTCTCGTTTCTGGAGAGAGGGCCGGGGCCGGGGCCGGCTCGGGTCTCGTCCAGACGCTGAGCCCCCCCGCCCCCCGGGCCCGGCCACAGACCAGTGCTGGGGGAGGGGCCGGCGCCCCTCAGCAGCCCCGAGCCACCCTCCGGGTCCGGCAGCCTCACCGAAGCACCAGGCCCCTCTGGATGTGTGTCTTCATCTTCTCGGTCATGTGTTCCACGTTGGCCTGCGGGCGTGGGGGGTACACGGGGTGAGCCCGGAGCGAGAACGGCAGCCGCACAGCACCCACCCACAGCCTCAAGTCTGTCTGGGAAGGAATAGCCCGGGCTAACCGCAGGGCCACCGTGACCCAGGGGTCATGGGGACGCACGCAGGTCGACTGACGTTGGCGGGGCCCTGGGTGATGGGGCTGGGCCGTGAGGCCGGGTGGGTGGCTGGGGCCAGGGGGCCACGGCAGCGACAACACGGACGCTGGGTGGAGGTCTGCACGGGGTCGGAGAGGAGGCGCTGGGGAGCCCCCAGCCTGGCTCGTGTGTGCCTCAGGAGGGGACCCCCGCTCAGCCCCGCTGGGACGTCTGTGGCAGGAGAAGGGCTCGGGGCTCGGCTCACTTTTAAGTCTTGGATGTTGAAAGGGTCCTCGAAGACGTAGGCGGCGTCGGCCCCCACGGCGATGCCCGTCACGGTGGCCAGGTAGCCGCAGTAGCCCCCCATGGTCTCCACGATGAACACACGGCGCTTGGTCCCCGAGGCCGACTGCTTGATGCGGTCACAGCTCTGGGGGCCAGAGGTGGTCAGGGACTTCCCCGTGGGCCACAGGGAGCCACTGCCCCTCAGGGACCCGGGTCTCCCCCCAGAGTTGCCCAGGGTGTCACAGCCCACACCGCATGCTCTCCACAGGGCCTTCAGAACCAGGTCCTCAACCGGGGCAACTGTTCGCCCGGGGGACAACGGGGGTGTCTCCGGCACCTAGCGTGTGGAGGCCAGGGATGGGGCCGGGAGGCTCTGACGTGGGGCCAGGGAAACGCTGGGCCTCAATCCTCTCATCTGTACACGGAGCGACGCTCCAGCCACTGTAGGGTCATTGTAACAAGGGACAAGGCGACACGTGAAGGTACACATCCTGCAGATGCCAGTGATGATGCGACACAGGATGATTCTAACCCAAATGTTCAGAGTTTGAGAAAAAATTATAACATTAAACAAAGAATTGAGAAGGGACCAACAAGACCAGTGGGGTAGTGGGATCTGAACCATGAGGCTAAGCCCCAAGTAAGGGACAACCAGCAAAGTGGAGGAAACAGCTCCAATGTTTGCCAAAGGATCGGTGTCCTACATATATAAAGAGCACTGACAAATACAAAAGAAAACTCACCAGGAGGAAAATGGACAAAATACAGAAAAAGGTAATTTTCCATAAAACCCATAAATGGGCAATAAATATAGAAACAAAAGTTCAACTTCATCAAAAATCAAGGTACAAAGGAAAACAATACAATTCTTCCTGTCGTAGAGGCAAAAAAACCAGGACGATGTTTGGTGCTGGTGAGGGGCAGAGGCACAGAAGTTTCAGAGGAGCCATGGGTGGCCCCTATATAGCTGCCAGGATGGCAGGGGTGGGGTGAATTTGAAGAAAACCCCTGCAAGACCACAGGTCCGGGTCAGCTCCTTTCTCCTTTCTCTAGCGTGACGCAGAAGCTGCTTGGGTTCAGTCCCCTGGGCCCCCCGAACACAGAAGTGCTGGACCCTGGGGGAAAGCGGGGCTCCTGTGGGGCCACGGATGGCGTGGGAGAGGTCTAGAGGTGGAGAGAGCCGTGAGGAGGCCCCCATGGAACACCAAATGGGGCCAGCCCTGCTCTAGTGACAGCACGTTCTCCCGAGCACCCACCCTCCCATGTCCCAGCCACGGGGCTGGGCTCCCCCCAGTCCACGTGTGGCTGCTCACTGGGCAGAACCGTGGCCCGACGTCCACACGTGCATTAGCTCAGCTGAGTCAGCTCTGGCCCTGACAGCCACCGTCCCCACACCGCAGTGACCCCAGAGCCAAGTCCTGCGTGCCACCCATGAGGCCTCGAGGGACAGCCCACCTGGGAGCTCGCCACCGTGCCACTCGCCACTTTCTCCTGGGGCCACCCCACGCCCGCCCGCGTCCAGCCTGGCACCCTACCTACCTCCATGGCGGCGTTGACGGCGGTGTCGGATCCCAGGCTGAAGTCGGTGCCCGGTACGTTGTTGCTGATGGTGGCCGGGATGACGCACATGACAATGCAGAGCTCCTCGTAGCGCCCACGCGCCTCCACCAGCTGCAGCACCCCCTCGTAGGCCTGCGGGCGCATAAGGCAGCGCTGGGCGGTGAAGGCGGGCTCCCGGCCCGGGGCTGCTTTGGCCCTGCTCCCCAGCTGACGCGCTATGTGCCTGGGGCTGGGTGCCGGGACCCCTGCAACCACCCCGGGGCCGCGACCCGGCGGACCCCAACCAGGGGCTCCGCAGCCCGTCAGCCAGGGAAGCAGGGCGCCAAGGAGGACAGGAAGGAGACTCGCCCACCCTGCTGGGACCACCATCGACACCGTGCGGGCTGCAGGGGGCCTGGGGCACCTCAGGGAAAGGGCAAGAATGGGCAATTGTCACTGGGGCTGGCCAAGCACCATGTCACACCAACGATGGCCTACCATGCACAGCACAATGACTGCGAGCTGCCACAGGGACCCCACCACCTTGGAATCCCACCTCCCAGGGGCCCCACCTCCCAGGGGCCCCACCTCCCAGTGGCCCCACCACCCAGGGACTCCGCCTCCCAGTGGAACCTCCTTCCAGGGACTGCACCTCCCAGGGACCACGCCTCCCAGGGACCACGCCTCCCAGTGGTCCCACCTCCATGGCCCCGCCTCCCAGGGACCCCGCCTCCCTGGGACCCCGCCTCCCAGGTACACCACCTCCCAGTGGCCCCACCTTCCAGGGACTCCACCTCCCAGAGGCCCAACCTCCCAAGGGCCCCCGACTCCCAGTAGCCCCGCCTCCCAGGGGCCCCACCTCCCAGTGGCCAGCCTCCCAGGGACCACGCCTCCCAGTGGCCCCGCCTCCCAGGGAACCACACCTCCCAGTTGCCCCTCCTCCCAGGGACCCCACCTCCCAGTGGTCCCACCTCCAAGGCCCCGCCTCCCAGGGACCCAGCCTCCCAGGGACACCACCTCCCAGTGGCCCCACCTTCCAGGGACTCCACCTCCCAGGGGCCCAACCTCCCAAGGGCCCCCGCCTCCCAGTAGCCCCGCCTCCCAGGGACCCCACCTCCCAGGGACCCTACCTCCCAGTGGCCCTACCTACCATGGACCCCGCTTCCTAGTGGCCCCGCCTCCCAGGGACCCCGCCTCCCAGTGGCCCCGCCTCCCAGGGACTCCAACCCCCAGGGGCCCCGCTTCCCTGGGACCCCACCTCCCAGGGACCCCACCTCCCTGGGACCCCACCTCCCTGGACCCCACCTCCCAGTGGGCCCACCTCCCTGGGACCCCACCTCCCAGGGACCCCACCTCCCTGGGACCCCACTTCCCTGGGACCCCACCTCACAGGCGGGGCACAGGCCAGAGCAGAGTGGGGATGGACCAGGAGGCCACAGGGTTTCTTGCCCTGGGGCTGCCCACCCCTACCAGGAGCTGCTGCTCAGAAGGTCAGAGCTGCCCCCCCCCTCCCCCCTCCCCCCCCCCCCCCCCCCCGCCTGCTTCTCCCCTCCCCCTCCCCCTCCCCCTCTCCAGCACCGGGCGCCAGCACCGATTTAAACTCTGTGAAGCCCACAGGAGAAGGTAAAAACCTTCCCAGAGCCAAACACCACACCGAACCCCATGGCCCCATCAGTCGGCTGACCCGTGTGACTCCCCAGCCAGGAGCAAGGGGTTTCCAGAAGGGCCACCCCAGCGGCCCCAGGCAGAGAAGACATTCTCCAGGGTCCTTGCCCCAACCTGGTCCCCTGCAGTGGCCCGCACCTCAAAGCCGCCGATGACCAGCAGAGCCTGGATGTTGTAGGTACGGATGTTTTCCACTACCTTCTGCATGTAGCTCTTGGGCAGCGTCCTGCAGTGGACAGAAGTCAGATAAACGTGGCCCAGAGCGCCTGGACAGAAGGACACGCTCCCACACCGCACCTGGTCGAGACGCGAGGGGGGGCGGTGGGGGGTTGCCAGCCCTAGATGTGCTGCTGTGATTCTCGTTCAGCGCCCAGGCGTCAGTGGGGCCCACGGTGGGACAGGGGAGGGGGAGCTGCCCGCCAGCTGCCTGACAAGATGCTTTCTGCGGGCGGGGGGCCACCTGGGCCACTCTCCTGTGCACAGGTGGTCTCAGGAGGGGGTGCAGCCCACCGCGGGCCGGCCGCCAGCCAGAAGCGAGGACCTAGTCCAGGCCACGGGGCCGGTTTCCCCCGGCAACGTCCACTCCTCCTGAACCTGCCTCTGGATCCCCCGCCCCCCGCTGCCCACGGTGGCCAGGGAGCCGGGCCCGTCAGCCAGCAGCTCACCTCTTGGTCCCCAGCATGGAGCCGCCACGGCCCAGCCAGCCGGCCACATCGTGCCAACTCACTTCCTGTACCTGCGGTGGGGAGGTGCAGCTGTAGGGGGCCGGGCCAGGCGCTGACCATCACTGCAGGTCAGAGCAGAGCCCCAGGCCCCTCTCCCGAGGGCCTCTCATCTGCTTTCTTCAGGGACCTGCCCCGGGGCATTGCCTGAGACTTCTACCGTGAGCCCCCCGGTCCTTGTTACAAGCTGGGGGTGGGTTATAAACACACCGGCACACGCGCCGGAACCACCGTGTGGTTGCCGTCACAGCCGCACCTACCTGACCCTTGGCCAGGCCTTCAAAGCCATCGTGCACGACATACACCGTGTGGCCCTGGGAGATGCCAGACCGCACCGCCGAGCGCACAGCCGCATTCATGCCGGCCGCCGGGGCGCCCACGTTCAGGATGGCCAGGGAGAAGTTGGTCTTCAGACAAGAGGAAGGAGACGGCAGCGTGAGCACGGGGCTGAGTGGGAGCCAGCCGGCCCAGACACAAGTCAGCGAGGGGGTGGCCCCCGGAAAAGGGGCCAGGCTCCCCTGCCTGCCTGCACACCGTCCAGCGAGTGGACTCCGCTGGGAAGGGCACACATCTGTCCCACAAATTCCTGGCAGAGACCCAAATGAGCCACAGTGCAGGCCCGCCCGGCTCATCAGCTCAAGTCCTCTGGTCGCTCTCGGCCAAGTGCAGCTCGTGGGGGGCAGCGCGCGGGTTCGGGCCAGAGCCAGCGCCTGTCCCGAAGCCTCCAGCAATCACCCCACACCCTGGGCTCAGAGCAGCCAGCGCCCCAAGATCTTGGCGAGCGGCACGGATGCATAGCGGAGGGGGCCACATTCATCAAGTGCAAAGAAGCGGGTGATGCTATTTTAGTACCGGAGTTGCGGGAGGTAACCAAAACATCACCCCGACCTAGAATCAGCCTAAGAAATTACCAACGGACTATTCCACGGTTTTCCAGACCGTGTCCCCAGAACCCGGGGCGTGTGGCACATACAGCCCACCTTGCTACAGGCAGCCTCGTGGCCAGCACTCCGTGGTCACATGTGGCTCTGGTGGGTCCCGGTCACACAGCCCTGTGGCCCCAGATGTGGTCACGCCACCAGTTTCAGGAGGGGACATGGAGACAGCTCTGCTGTACTGGGGGTACGGCCTGTCCCTGACCAGCCCCTGGGACAGATGGGGGCCAGGGCCCCGCTGGCTGGGACGGTCCCAGCGGGACCCTTTCCTCGTCCCCGGGTTTCAGAAACAAGTCCCGTTATCATTCTTATTTTGAAGAAAGCCCATTTCGTGAGGTTTTGGGCTGTTTTATAACACATCATAAGCACTAGCTCCCCTCTGTCCTGACCTAAGCCTATAGGCCTGACTTAATTTCCTCCAGCTGTTTGATACGTGACCGGCCAAGGTCACCTCCAGGCCCAGACGCCGGCTGTCTGGGACCCGCTGGTCAGGCAGAGGCCAAGCCTCTCAGCTCACGGCTCTGACCCAGACAGGAGGGAGGGTCCACAGGGCCAGCTCAGAGCTTCCTGCTCCCGGGGCAGACCCCGGCTCTGCGGGCGGGCGGGCGGACCCAGGGGCAGGCTCCAGAGGTGACAGTGACGAGGGCCCTGCGGCTCACCCCCCTCACCTTCTCTGTGGAGACCTTCTGGTGTGCGAGCAGCTTGTAAATGTTCCAGTTGTTCTCAAAGCTCCTGGAAGGGAAGCCGGTCATGCCTCATGCAGCCCACAGCTCACAGCCACACAGCTCAGCACAGCCCGTGGCCCCACCACACGTCCACGAAGAAGCTGGACGCTGGCGTGGCTCACCACCCCACTCTGGTGGCTACGAAAAGCCCCGAAGAGCACGGCCCCCACGCCCCTCTTAGCAAAGCGACAGCCCCGCATCCGGCCTGTGCAGGGGGGTGGGGAGGGGGTGCTGCGGGTCCAGCCCTCCCGGCCGCTGCAGGTTGACCCCCACCGTTTCCTTCTGTGGACGCCCCTCCGGGTTCCCGCCCCAGCCGCCCCTCTCCCCTCCACCCTGCGTGGCAGCTCCCGTCCACCTCGCAGCCCACCCGCTTCCCCCGTCACAGGGACCCTGAGCCTCCGTCCTGCTGCCCCACTCCTACGCTTGGCCACACACACTCTCGGAAGGAAGGGTCTCTGCCAGGGCGTGCGCCCTGAGGGCCAGGGGCACAGCCACGTGGGCGTCGGCCGAGGGCCTGTGGAACAGACTGTGCTCGCCGCCGGGCCCCGGGAGCCCCTCACCTGCCACGGAGCTGGATGGCCTCGTCGAACCTCTTCTCATCCATGGCCTTCTGGACCTCCTTTGTCTTCACCAAAAGAGAGGTACAGGCTGGAGGAGGCCCGGGGCACGCTCACGGCCGCCGCCCGACTCCAGGAGCTCAGTGAGCTCGGGCCACCCCCACACCTCTCGTGGGGCCCAGCTTGAGGACACGCTCACGCCTCCCTCCCCTCCCTGGAGGGCCGTAGGCCCCCGATACCCCGAAATGCGACAGGAGGTGGCATGTAACAGGGGAGCAGCGGGACAGGGTGGGGACATGAGGTGGGGACGGGGCCTGTGCCCTGACAGGACCTGGAGGGACGGGTGGTCCCGGCCAGCCGGGAAGGGAGCGGGTGAGCAGAGCAGGCATCTCTGCAGGGAGCGCCCCCACCCCGGCCGGCCCGAGGCGGGGGCTGGGCACTCACCACCTGCACACACTCCATGAGGGGCAGCCGCACGGACTGGTTCCCCGACAGGCTGACCACGCAGGCCTGCGTGTCGGGAGCGGCCTCCAGAAGCGCCATCACCGCCTCCATGCCCATCTTGCTGCTCTGAGCAGGGAGAGGGGCGGGCGGGGCTCAGGGAGGGGCGGCCCACCCCCGAGCCACGTGCACCCACACACAGGCCGGTCCAAGCTTCTGGAGCAGGTGATCCCAGAAATGACTTCATGGGACCACCGTCCACAACAGCCCCTCCGGGGTCTCGGACAGCCCCGCTAAGACACCACCGTCGCTCAGCCTGACGGGTGGGAGGCGACGGGTGGGAGGCGGGACGGGCTTCCAGCGCTCTTTGCTCTAACAAGGCTGCTGGCTTGGGCTCCAGGTCACGGCTCCTGTGTCCCCGCCCCACACCTCAGCATGCGTGAGAAGGAGGGCCGGTGGGCTGGGCTGGCCAAGACATTCAGGACCTGCTCTCCTCTGTCTCTGACCCGGGCGCCTTGTGTCTTCCACCAGCATCTACGAAACTGGCAGGCCACTCTGTTCTCGTAAGCAGGGGACACCTAGACCCGTCCCCTCACATCTCTGCCCCCCAGGTTTGCGAGGAGGACAGTGCTCCGTCCCGCCGTCCTGGGGCCCTCAGGAGGCTCTCCCAAGTGCTGAAGCCTCGTGCAGGCTGCAAAAAATGCCCAGCCAGGCGGGCAAGGCCCCTGTCCGGGCTCAGTGTCCCTGCTTCTCTGTGTGGCACTAGGGGGACAGCACACGGGGTCTCCTGGGTAAGGCAGGTGCAGGCCCCAGGCGCAGGGTAACCAGCCCTCGTGTGTGGACACTTTACCACCCGTGGGGACTTTTCGGGCCCCAGACCCTGTCTCCATCTGGTGGCACAGGATTCCCACTTTGCAGAGGACGAGGTGGGACCCAGCAGTGATCAGGGCGGTGACGGCACTCAGGCCACAGGCCAGGTCTCTGCCTCCCCGGGGCCTCCCCCAAGTCATAAGAGCTGTCGTACTGGCACTGTGGGCCACACTCAGAACCACCAGACTTCAGACCCTAGAAGGGCGGAGCCGGGGTCCTGCCCTCCATGCACCGCCCCCTTTTCCGGGGGCCAAAAGCCATCACGGGGAGGCCCGGGAGCCCAGGTTGCTGAGGTGAGGGGAGGGGACACAGGTCCCCAGCCCCGTGTTTCCCCCCCACACAGAAACGGAGGGGCCCTGTCTCCATTTCATCTGTGAGACCAGCGGCAGTGAGGAAATGCCCGCCACACTCACCCACTCGTGCACGCCCGGGACAGAGCAGCGCCCCACCTACCAGGATGCGGTCAAACGCCGAAGGGGTCCCTCCCCTCTGCACGTGGCCCAGCACAGTCACACGGGTGTCGAAGCCCAGCCTCTGGACCACCAGCTGCTCATTGGGAGAGAGTCGGGGCCGGGGGGGGGGGGGGGGGGGGCGGTCCTTGGGTTCAGCGCCCACCCTCACTGCCCTACCACCCCACGGGCCCCTAACCCTGGTCCTCGCCCCTCCCGATCTCAGGGATACCAGGGTGTCAGCCCCCCAGGGCCCCGTGAGCCGGCTCAGGATTCGTGCCCACGGGGCGTGTGTGCGTGTGCATGTGGAGCTCCCGTGGGGCGGGGGGGCATTTCTCTGCATGTGTGGACGTGTGGTGGTGTCCCTACAGCCCCGGTCCTGTTGCTGGCACCATGCTGGTCCTCAGCCCCCCGGGTCAGGCTCCCCCAGGCCCTGAGTCTGTGCAGACACACAGGTGGGCTGGCTCCTGACCGGGGACACGCGGACAGGGTGGCAGCCAAGAAAGGGAGGAGAGGCTCCCAGGGGCTGTGCCCTGTCAGGACGGGGGCCCGGGGCCCGGGGGGTGGACCGTGGCAGGTGGGTGGAGGTCACAGGGAAGAAGGGCTCCCAGCAATCTGTTATTCGGCCGTGAGCCCTGCACAGGGTGGGGGTCACCGTCCCCCCGAGGGATCACCGGCAGGGGCAGGGCCCCATCGTTGGGATGGCACTGGGGGCCTGGACTCGGCCTCTGGGATGGGGAACGGGCCTGGCCCTGCAGGGAACGTGTTCTGAATGGAGACTGGGAGCCAGGGGCAGGCGGCTCGCGACAGATGTGGGGCCACACCTCAGCCTCGGGACCAGGCCTTCTCGGGGGGCCCCTGGCACACCTACCCCACATCTGGCTATCACCGGGAATGAAGAAGCTCCCTCCAGGAGCCTGCTGTCTATGGGGTGCTGGGGACGGGCCCCAGCAAGAGCACTTGGCACTGGAGATAAAGGGGTGCCCATCCCACCGAGGCCCCACCCACCCCATGTGACCCCCCGCCAAACTCACGTCCTTCACGTAACGGGACGAGATGGGCTTCCCGTTACGGTCAATGGCGCCCTCCGCGATGATGATGATGTTCAGTCGGGACCCTCTGCTCCGAGTCTAGGTCAGAGATGCCCCAGGGCTCAGCGGCCCGCCTGCAGACATCTACCCGGGACACCTGCCGTCTGCGAGCCTCCCTGGGGTCCACACCAAGGGGCCCACAATCCACATGAGAAGAGGGGAGGCGTGGACTGAGATGTGCCGACGGGGACCCTGCCCCCCCTGCCGCCCCGGGGGTGGGGGAGGCGCTGGAGGAGGGCTCTCTGCCCGCACACCTGGCAGGTGGGGGCAACAGGGGAGGACGGGGGGCCCTGGGGCTGGGAACCAGGCAGACGGTACAGGGAGGTCGCTGCACATGCTCCCAGGGAACACCTGCAGCCCCCTCGGGACTCGGGAGCCAGGAGCTGGGACGGGGCCAGAGGGACCCTGAACTTAGGTCCGCGAGCCAATCAATCCTCAGGCATATGGCCTGACACACTGAGGCAGGCCTCCGGGCCTCCGTTTTCTTAGCCCTAGAATGGAGTGACCTCACAGCGCTGGCCACCACCCAGGCCTCCCTGGACACCCAGCACTGCTGGCGTGAGACCCCCTCCCCAGGCTGTGGAGGGGCCAATGGGGCACCGAGGGGACCCACAGCATCCTGCACCAGCCCTTGGTGGGATTAATCATCACAAATCCAAAGCTCTCTGGGGAGAACACTTCTCAATCATTTCTTTCTTCGAAAGCATACAAAATATTCACTCTGGCCGACAAGCCGTGTCTGCCCCACAGCATCCAAAGAGCCTCAGAGAAGACAGGGCCTGAGCCGCTCCTGTGGGGTCCAGGGCAGTGGGAGGGACAAGTGGGAGTGGAGGGCTGCCTGGAGGAGGTGATGCTGGTACAGGTGAGGTGAGGGAGCCGGAGGCAGGGCCTCAGGTGGAACAGAAGAGGCGGGAAGGTGGGTAAAAAAGGGGTAGCACCCGCACCTCACAGAGGGTGTCTGAGGCTCAGGGAAGCCTAGGGAGGGCCCGAGGGCCTCACACAGCAGGAAAGAACTGACCCTGAGGGCAGGCACCTCAGGAAAGGCCCAGCCCCAAAGTCGCAGCGAGTGAGCCAAGGCCGAGGTCAGCCAGAGACCATGCTACAGAGCCTCGCTCCACGTGGTCAAAGCCACGAGGCCCCGGACTCTACCCAAGGACAACATGGGCCTCCGGCCAGCCCCACCCGCTGGGCTCCGCGTGGCCCTGCCCTCGGCTTCACCAGCCCTGGGCAGAGATGCAAGGCCCAGGGGCTGGAGGCAACACCACAGTGGATGAGACTGTTGCCACCCTCACCGTCACACGGGGACGGGGACACTCGAGAGCCAGCCCCGGGCCCACCCGTCAGACTGACCTCCCGGGGCTCCTGAACTGAAGAAAGGGCCAAGCCCCTGGGCTGCCTTGTGCTCGCCCCGAGGTCGCAGTCCTGGCCTGAACGTGAACTTCGGCGCACAACCGCGAGGCCCCCTGCCTCAAATCCAGACCGCAGCCCCTTGATCTGAAGGCCCCCCCAACTCCCAGCATAGTCCCCCCACCTCAGGGTCCTCCTGTCGTCCACAGAGCCCTGAGCTGAGGGGCCAGCCCGTGCCAGCTGGGGCATCTTCGGGGTCCCCAGGGCAGACTCCATCTGGGGGGGCCCGAACCGTATTCCAAACACCCTGCTCTTCCCCCCAGACAAAGCCTCAGCCCCCACTGCCTCCCCATCCTGCCTCCATGGCCCATTTGGGGCCTCGTCTGCTGGGGTCACTGCCCGGTGTCCCATCCACCCATCGTCATGAGGCCACTTCCCTCGGCTCAGGCTCAGCGGCCACAGCCCCCGGAGGCCGGCACGACCGTGTCCCACGCCTGCCCCCTCCCCATGTCAGCACCGACCAAGGAGCCGAGCCCAGGCCCGCGTCCTGAGCGCCCTCCCCTGCTCCTCTGCCCAAGGCCACGCTCCTGGGGGACACCCATCTCTCTGCGTCCCAGCGGCTCGCGGCAGGAACCTCCAGGAGAACCCCCCCACACACTCACCTCCCCAAGTCTCTCACACATGAAGTTCTCCCAGCCGTCCTCGGGGGGCGCCTCGGGGATGAACAGCCAGTCAGCCCCCGAGGCCAGGGCGGACACCAGGGCCAGGTACCTGGGCGAGCAGGACGCTTAGGGGCTCCAGCGGGCGGCGGGGTGTCGCTGTGAGCTGTGATGGGACTCCCCACACCCGAGCCCCCAGTCCCTCGGCACCAAGTCAGCACCTGCACCGTTCGGGCCCCGCGGAGGCGCCGCAGCCCCAGGCCTGCTCCCCAGGAGCCCCTCCCCGCCCTCCCGCCCGGCAGGGCGGTCCCCTTACCCACAGTGCCGCCCCATCACCTCCAGCACAAAGGTCCTCTGGTGGCTGTGGACACGGAACAGGGGGACGCGTCAGTGCCGCCCCCGGACCAGCTGCACGAGCGGGCACAGCCCAGCAGAAGCAGCCCGGGCACAGGGGCAGTGCCACGCCGCCCATGGCCCCCGCCCTGCCAGGGAAACGCCCTGGTGACACAGCAGATGTAGGACAGACGGCCCTTCCCACACCCCGGGCAGCCGAGACCCTGCAGTGCGGGCCACCCGTGCCTCGGTTTTCACTGATCTGCTCCTGGGGCCGAAGGCCACGCGCCCTGCCTGGGCCCGGGGGTCCCCGCCGGCAGCCTGAAGGCCCCTCGGGGACGCACGGTTGCTCCGGGGCCGGCGGGCGGCCTAGCGGAGACCGGGTGCACAGCTGGGGTCCTGTGGCTGGGAGACGGGACCGCGGCTCGCTGGCGGGGGAAGGGGGGCTCGCTCACCTCTGGGCGGTGGTGGTAATGGCGTCGATGACCTCCATGATGCGGTGCAGGGCCGAGTCCGTGCCGATGGTCATGTCGGTGCCGCAGAAGTCGTTGTCGATGGAGCCCACCAGCCCCACGATGTTCAGGTGTGAGTAGGTCTGCGCCGTGCTCTCCGAGATCTTGCCTGCACGAGGAGCCAGCCCTGAGGCCCCGCCGTCCTGACCCTGCTCCCTTGGCCCCCTGTCGCCCACCCCCAGCCCCCTAGCAGCGTGGCCCCCCGCCGGTCCCAGGCTCAGAGGCCCCCTGTACCGCACCGGGTCCCCAGGTCCTGCCGCAGGGGTGGGGGAGGCGCGGGGCGGCTGAACCGCAGACGCTGAGGCCACGAGGCCTCCCAGAGAGCCTTGGAGGGGGCACCCCTCATCGCCAGGTCCCCACTAGGGCCACCGAACTGAACTCCAAGAGGTCACTTTCCGACTGGCAACCTTGGGACTCTGTCTTTCGTTACCAACGCTTAGTTCTTCTGTCCCCGCGAACGGTGACCAGGTCTGTAACCCACGCCCGGGAATCAGGGACAGACAGGGCGTGTCCACACAGCCGAGGATGTCACCCTGGAACCGTCGTCCCCACCAGGAGCACAAACGCTGCCCGGGGGTCCCCGACGCTGCGCTCCCAGAGGCCCTGGGCTCGATCACTGACCTCCTCACTCCCGGCCGAGCCCAGCCCGAGGCTCCCGGAGACGGCCGGGGTTGCCCTGACCTGGGGCCGGGCCGGGCCCCCTCCTCCCGGCCAGCGGCCAGCGGCCAGCGGCCAGGCGCGTCTCACCGGCCCGTCCCCACTGCCCTGCAGCGGTGGCACAGGGGTGCTGGGGCCGCCGTGCCCCCCCCGGCCCCGACCCACCTGCTGCCACCAGCTCCTCTAGCAGGCTGCCCCACTCGCGGCGGAAGATGTTGGCGCCCGTCAGGCTGCCGTCCCCGCCGATGACACACAGGTTGGTGATGCCACGCTGGACCAGGTTGTAGGCCGCTGCCAGGCGCCCCTCCCGCGTGGTGAAGGCCTGGCAGCGGGCACTGCCGATGACGGTGCCGCCCTGTGGGGACGAGAGGGAGCCTGGGGGCGCTGCGGGGGCACCGCGGGGGCAGGGAGGGACGGGCAGACCCCGCACAACTCGGAGAAGGCCAGGGACTTCTCTGGAAGCCTGGGCACGCGTCCCCACCTCCCTGTGCCTTTCTCCTGGTATTTGCGATGAGGAGAAGGATCTCCCCGTGTCAGGAAGTGAGGAGGCTCGGAAATCTATGACACGCGTGTGCACGCACGTACACATGAGCGTGAGCACACAAGTACACGTGTGCACATGGGCGGGCTCGATGCGGGGAGCTCCCCGAGCCCCAGGGGGACCTGCCTTCAGTCCCGGGCTCCCCCGGCACACGGCCCTCACAGGCTCCGGCCAGACTCCTGAGTCAGCGGGCTGGTGCAGGGGCACCACCCCGGAGGCAGAGAGCGAATCCTCCCCGTGTGCCCCCAACAGCACCTCGGGGCGGGAAAGGAAGATGGCGGGAGCTTCCCTGGGGCCCTCCTGAAAATGCCCAGCATTCCTCCCGGGAGCCCCTCCTGCCCCCTGTCTCCCTCCTGCCTTCTCTGCCCCCTCCTGCCCCCTTATGACTCTCTGTCTCCCTCCTGCCCCCTCTTGCCTCTCTCCTGCCCCCTCTTGCCTCCTTCCTGCCCCCTCTGTCTCCCTCCTGCCCTCTCTGTCCCCTCCTGCCTCCTCTGTCTCCCTCCTGCCCCCTCTGTCTCCCTCCTCCCCCTTGCCACCCCGTCTCGCTCTTCCCCTTCTGCCCCCTCTGTCTCCCTCCTCCCCCCTGCCCCCTCTGTCTCCCTCCTCCGCCTCTGCCCCCTCTTGCCTCCCTCCTGCCCCCTCCTGCCCCCTCTGTCTCCCTCCTGCCCCCTCTGTCTCCCTCTTGCCCCCTCTGCCCCCTCCTGCCCCCTTATGACCCTCTGTCTCCCTCCTGCCCCCTCCTACCCCCTGTCTCCTTCCTGCCTGTCTCCCTCCTACTCCATCTCCCCCCCACCCCGTCTCCCTCCTGCCCCCTCCTGCCCCCTCTGTCTCCCTCCTGCTTTCTCTGCCCCCTCCTGCCCCCTTATGACCCTCTGTCTCCCCCCTGCCCCCTCTTGCCTCCTTCCTGCCCCCTCTGTCTCCTTCCTGCCCTCTCTGTCCCCTCCTGCCTCCTCTGTCTCCCTCCTGCCCCCTCTGTCTCCCTCCTCCCCCCGCCACCCCGTCTCCCTCTTCCCCTTCTGCCCCCTCTGTCTCCCTCCTCCCCCCTGCCCCCTCTGTCTCCCTCCTCTGCCCCTGCCCCCTCTTGCCTCCCTCCTGCCCCCTCTGTCTCCCTCCTGCCCCTCCTGCCTCCATGTTCTGGGCTCCCTACTCCTCCCCAAACACCAGCTCTTTCCAGTTCCCTCCACCTGCCGACCTCTGGACAAGCCTCACAGCCCAGTTTAGTACTCGGCCCAAAGCCCCCTCCCCAGGGCTGCTCACTCAGAGCAGAGAAGCCACAACCACCCTCAGACACAGGGTTAGAGAAGAGCAAATGGCCAGATCGGGGTCTGAGGCCTGAGGGACGCCTCCCTAGACCCCTGGGGTGGAGGACAGGGGAGTGGCCAGGCTGCAGCCCCACTCCAGGATGGTGGGGGGGGGGGGGGCGGGCGGGTCTAATGATGCCCGAGAAGGAAGCTCATCCCCACCCCAGTAGACTGAACGGAACAGGGACAGCAAACTGGACCTATCCCTCAGGTGCCCGGGGGGGCAAGGTCCACAGGTAACGCCTGCCCTGGGCAGGAGGGGTGGGCAGCACTGGTGGGGTGGCCATGCCTGGGCACCGGGGTCCAGCCCTGGCCCCCCACCGCTCCCGCTGACCCATTCGGGGCTCATGATGGTAACTGGCCACTTGAACACACAGGGCGTCAGCTGGCAGCCTGGGAGAAACAGGTGACAAGGATGCACACAACCCAGCTCTGGGGGCAAAGACCACCCCTCCCAGGAGCCCCTGGCCCCGGCAAGGTGGGGAAGGACAGCAGCAGCCTGCCTGCCGCCTCAGTCACCGGGAAGCTCAGGACCATGACCACGGGGAAAACCAGGTGGAGGCCGGGAGAGGCCGTCCAGAGGCCACGGCACACCTCTCCCGAAGAGTCCTGCCCCCCTACCCACCCTGCGCTGAAAGCTCCGTCATCTCCTGTCGCAGAGGCCACCGTGTCCCCATGACCCCGGAGCAGCCGATGACCTGGTCAGTCTGGAGCCTAGCCGCCCGAGGTGCAAGGCGTGCGTGTGTGTTTCCATGTGCGTGCACACACGTGTCTACACACATGCCCCCGGGCAGGAAGGGGCCGTCCCACTGCAGGCCTTACCAGCTGGATGATGTTGGACACGCTGAGCCAGTTGGCCTGCTTAATGTTCTCGCCTCCTTCCACGAGGCCCTCGTAGCCCTGAAACCAGAGAGGGACGGGGCGAGACAGGCGCCCCACAGCACCGTCGGCTGCGGGCAGGGCGCTGGGGTGTTCTGCCCAAACCCCGTCTGGTTGGAAGTGGGCCCACGGGTCCTGCCCCCCGAGGTCCCCCCGCCAAGCCCCGGGCCCTGGGTGATGAAGCAGGGTGGCCAGCAGCCAGCGGTCACGGGCTGTTGGCTGGAGAGACCCAGGTGCCCAGCTGGTCCTTCCAGAACACCCTCTGCAGGGCTCTCGAGCCTATTTATCAGAGAGTTTACACAGGGCGGAGGCTGGTGCCGGAGCCGGCCACCTGCTGAGTTCTGGAGCCACGCACACCAGGTCACCCAGACCGGCAACATAACGAGCCCAGTGCCCAGCAGCCCTCTGCCCGGGACCCTCGTCGCAGAGGAAGCCGCAATCCTGCCTCCTAAAGGGATTGATTGGATGGGGTGGGGGGATAGGGGGGGACAGCCAGAGCGTCTGCTCTTGAGTCTGGCTCCTCCCCCTCAGCCCGGTGTCTGCACGGGTCCCTGTCATCATGCGGTCCCATAGGGCTGCGATCTGTCCGCTGCTGACGGGCATGTGGGAGGTCTCCAGTTTGAGGCTTAGAGACGAGGCTGCTGAGAACACACACGCCCAAGGGGGATGCCCATGGCCTCCTGGTGCATGAGCAGCGGACCGCATGGCCACACATGCTCGTGGTCCCCTCCCCGCCCACCAGCAACTCGGCCGGGACCTCTGGGCCAGTCTCCATCCCGGGGGCTGCGCGTCAGTCCCTGCAGGTGGTTCTGGCTTGACTTCCCTGATGGCCCTGTGCTGCTTCCCTGGGACACAAGCCACCTGCCTCCTGGACGGCCCTGGGAGGAGGCCTGTTCCAGCATCTTGCCTGTTCTGCCATCAGGGGGCCCACCTGTCTTAACTGGAGGTCTCCATACTGTCTGGACGTAAGGCACGTGCACTTATAAACAACGAAAAGACTCAGCCCCACTGCGCTGACAGGAACAGGGCCACCGCCTCCCTGCAGCCCTCCCAGCTCCTCCAGCGAAGCCGCGAGTGAGCCACTGTCCTGCCTGGGGCCAGAGCCCAGTGTGGCTCTGGATATCTGCCCCGCCCCCTCTGCTTCATCTCCTCCAGCCAGTTCACCCTGTTTCATCACCCGGGGCTGCAGGGTCTTGGGCAGCGGGGCTCTGGGGCAGACAGGGCAAATGGTCCCATTCCTGGGGGTGGAGGTGGGGGGCAGGTACCCCCCTGCCAGGAGCCAGAACCAGAAGAAGGTCCTTGGGGCCACAGAGGGACCGAGGCCCCCCGTCTGAGGGACCACGAAGCTACTTTCTCTCACTTAGGCCAGGCCAGGACCTTTACCCCTCCCTGCCTCCCCGACTCCCTCCAGAATTTTCTGCCACTAGGACACAAGCCAGCCCCTCCCCACAACCCGTGCAGAAAAAGGCAGGAAAATGACCTGAAAACCCGCAGCAGACGCTGCCCAGAGCAAGCAGCTACAAACAGGAAGATCTCAGTCTGCAAAAGCCCAGGACTGGGCACCGAGCCCAAGCAGAGTGCCGGTCTGGCCCCTGCCCCACTGTGCGCCCAGCATCCCCGGGAACCCCGAGACAGCCGGTCCCCTCAGCTGAAATCAAAGTCTGACTGACACAACTGTCCTTTCCTAGCCTCGGAATCTTCTAGAATGTCTTTGCATGCTCCTATGCACTTCGTATCACCCCGCCCCCCAAGCCTTCTCCCTCTCCAGCCCCATGTGCGGGCCCAGCCCTCTGGCAGCAAATCTGTGAGGTCTGGTGTTGGTTCCTGGGCCAGTAAAAGCAATCCCTCTTCCTGAGCCCTCGTGGTGTCACGACTGTGTGACAAGTGCTCTCACTCATGATGTCACAGCAGTTGTGCCCCGACATCCCCACCTAACAGAAGAAACGGAGATCACGGAGATGAAGGACACACCTGTCACGCGCACACAAGCCCAGGGAGGAGGGGCCGGGACCTCCCTGTCTGGAGGCTGCTTGTCCATGGAACGAGGCCACTCCCTTGAGAATCCCACCCTGTCCCCCAGAACATTCTAGACCATTACCAGGGCGTGGGCCCCACCTGTGGGGCTCCTGAGACTTGAGACCTGGGGCTTTGCAGGAGCCCAGCCACCCAAGCCCGGTCCGAGGGTCCAGAGCCCCATGGGAGGGGGCTGCCTAACCGCTCACTCATTCGCTGCCTCCGACATCCCTGCACCACCCAGCACAGGATGTGGACCGGCCTACCCTGGGGCGGGGGTGAAGGGGCCGCAGAGCCGGCCGCAGTGGGAGGGAAGATGGGGGTCGCTACAGTTTGCTACAGTCCTACTCAAAAGTGAAAACAAAGTAACACAACACAGGCAACACAGTGCAAGGGATTCAACATGTGTGGGTGTGGGGGCACCAGGCTGGAGGGAAGGGTCACCCCAAACCTGAAATAGGTGGGGGGGGGGCAAGGGGCCTCCATTCTGCAGAACAAAATGGAGCGAGGATGCTCTTGCCCTGTGATACTCTGTTACCCGGTGATACTCTGTTGCCCAGCTGTTATTACTAGGAAATTCACACACACGGTGTGCCCAGTGCTGCTAAGGGTACAGGAGGGCTGAGTGGATGCAGGAAGCGGCCAGAAGGACAACTGGTGGGGTTGAGGCCCCAAACCCCTGAGGGCCACAGCTTCCTACCCTCCCGCATGTCAAGGGCCACGGTCCCCCCCACAAGCACCCAGGGTGGGCTCCTTACCCGCTCCCCAGAGCCAGGGCCCAGCCCCTCCCCGCCTGTCACGTCCTAACCAGCCCCCACGTCAGCATCCCTGCTCTCTAAACCACGACCAGTGGCCAGGTGGCCCAGTCCCTCCCCACCGTGCACGGCCCCCTTTAGTGGCGGTGTGGGGGCCAGAGACCCTGCACGGCGCCTCACCTCGTAGATAAGGAAGACTTTGGCTCCCACGTAGATGCCCATGCGCGTCACAGCTCTGACAGCCGCGTTCATACCTGCAAGGGGGTCGGGGCGACATCCATCAGTGGAGGTACAGACACGTCAGGACCCGGGGCCTTCCTCCCCTGCACCTCACAGGGCACCGAGCCAGGAGTTCGAGGTCCAGCCCCGGGGAGCCCGGTCAGGCACAAGGTGAGCCGCAGCAGGAGCATTCGGAAGTGAGACGCTGCCAGGGTGCGACGAGGAAAACCAGCGCCAGGCCTGATTCGGCCCGAGCCAGAGACCAGGTGTGTGCGAACGTTCCAGACCCTTTACGGCCTCATCCGCTCCCAGGTTCCCCGTGCGGCCCCTGCAGCTCAGCAGAGCGACCCCTGCCCCCTGCCCGCCTCCTAGACCCACAGGCCAGGCCCTGCCCTTGGGGGAGGACAACGAGGTGGGTGCTTGGCCCAAGATGAAAAGCAGGGGCCGTGAGACACAGGGCGGCACCTTCCAAACCCATCTCTCCCCCTCTGCTGCAGACCCCCCCAGCCCATGGCACTGGGGGGCAGCTCAGGGAGCCAACCAAGGACAGCGCCCACTGGCCCAAGGCCACGAGCTCCCTGCCCCCCCACCCCCGGGGGAGGGCTGTGAGCCAGGGAGAGGACGGTGTCCCCAGGGCGGCCTCTACCAGGGGACCCAGCAGCCTCAGGCAGTGCAGCTAAGTGGGCCCCAGCACCCGCCCTCCAGCCCACACGTGCAAACAGAAGCCACCAGACTCCAGCAGGAACCCCTCTTCCCCGTCGCCCAGCCACCACCCCCCATGTCCTGGCAGCTGCCTGGGGGCAGGAGAAGGGGCAGCAGGAGGGAAATGCTCCATGCCCAGAGGAATCTCAGCCCCCTTCCTCACGGCTGGTTCTGAGACTGACACCCACAGAGGGCAGAGGGGTCTGCCTGAGGTCCCCTCCACGGGGGTCGCGGGCCCCCACCATGACCTTGGGCCCCAGCATCCAGTGGTGCTTATGAGATGCAGTGCAGCTGTTAGGGGCGGCCCTGTGGGGGCTGCACAGTGGTCCCCCCGCTGCTCTCTGATGGTGGGACGGGGCCTGGCCCAGGGAGCAAGTGTCCCAGTGGCCACATGGTCACAGCGGCAGCCACGGAGGCTGGCAAAGGCCGCAAGGACCCTGCCCAGTGGCCCCAGAGCCACGCCCCCTGGGTCCCATCTTCTGACACTGGGTCTGGGGGCCAGATCACGGAGGTGCCCCAGGCTGGTCTCCCCCAGAGGACCACCCCTCTGCTCATCCCGCCTTCCTCCCTGGCAGTCCCCGCCTGGAACACGCACACACATCCCGTGCTGTCCCACGCTCACGGAGCCTTTTCCCTGGAGGAAGACTGGGTGCGTCCAAGCCACCCGAGCTCCCCTCTCTGGCCCCTGAGCTGGTGGAGGCAGGCAGGGCCTATGTGCTCAGTGTCCCGCAGGGGCTCCACGGCGTCTGGGTTCCCTCACAGTGTGTGGGCTCCTGGTGGTGACCCCAAAGTGACATCTCTGGCCCTTTACGCTGGTTACACAAGCCTCGCCGGGTGTGCGGCCTGGAAGGGAGTGGGGAGACAGCAGGCCCCAGACACCCCAGCTGCACAGCGGCCCTCAGGAGGAGCCAGTGTAGGCTCACGGCACGGGGCTCCCCGGAAAGCAGGTGTGCCCGCCACTCTCTCCATTCTACAGACGGGAAGCCAAGGTCTCAAAGGGAGGCTAGGGGACCTGGGGAGCCCCAGCGGGGGAGGCCAGCAGCAGGATGTACCCCGGACACCTCCTCAGTCACAGCGAGCGGAGGGTCCTGCTGCCCGATGTCCACGGCCAGGGGGTCCAAGTGCAGGGGCACCCAGATGTCGGGGGCAGAGCACAGAGGCCAGCCAGCGAGAGAACCCTATCTCTAAAGGAATCACAAATGTCCCATGAGCCCCCAAAGGGAGGGAAGTGGAGTGTCAGAGAACAAAACCAGGGCAGGGGCCCAGAGGGCACCGCGCACCCGACAGCTGGGGTGCCCTCGATGAGACACCAGCACAGCGCCCTCCCCCCCACGTCCCCACCCCAGCCCCGGGCCCCCAGCCAGACACCTGGCTCACTGGCCCTGGATGGCCCAGGCTTTCTGCTCCCTGGTACCCTGGGGCGAGGCCAGCTGGGGCCCACTGCAGGCTCAAGGTCCAAGCCCCACCTCTGACACAGGAGGTGAGGACAGAGGGCACGGGTGGGGACCGGGGGTGGGAGGGCACAGGCTGGGGACCCAGGCCCACCGTCCAGCTGGAGGTCTCTCTGGGTGTCCCCGGCTGTGCGTGCCACTGGACGGGCCAGCCCCGTGGTCACGATCGTCTCACAGCCTGCCCGGCGGGCCCGCCTGGAGCCCCGGACAGCAAAGGGCCTCCGGGGCTATGCTAACACGTTCAGCCTTTCAGACCCGGTTCTGTCTCAGCGAGACTCAGAGCAGGTCTGTGCTGTCCCCACGGAGGCCGGCCTGAGGGCGGGTAGCTCCTGCCCTGGACAACTCCCTGTGCTGCGTCTTAAAAGGGCCTTTTAATTGTCCTTTAATCCGCTTTTCTTTCTCAAAATAAACCCAGCCCTAAGCCGGGGGGGGGGGGTGAGGGGGGTCAGAAGAGCAGGAGGCTGCCACCTCCCGGATGCTGAATCCCCCTCCCAGACCCCCCCCCCCGGCCCACCCCTGGGACCCTCCCCCACCCACTCCCCTGCTGCCAGAGGGACTGCTGTGAAGTCCATGCATCTGCTCATCACGTGACTTTTTTCAGCAGCTCCCAGAAAAATAAACCGTGTGAGAAAGTGGTGGCCATGCAGTGACACTGGGCTCAGACAAGCAACTTTAATTGTGGGTTCACTTGTAGCCGAGGCGGCTGGGACGCCGAGAGGGGGAGGAGAGCGAGCGGGTCCTCGCCTACAGAGACAGGACATCCCGGGCCACACCGATCACCGGGAACAGGCCGGTCCTGCGTGTTTCTGGGGCGCAGGAAGGGCCCCGCTCACCCCAGGGGAGACCGACGGTGGGGGCGGTAGGCAGACCGTGCCATTTTATAGCCTTCTAGTCACTTCTGCACAAAGTGCTCCTGTGTCCTTGAACAACTGGCTGACAGGAAGGGTGAGGCTGCCCCCCGCCCTCCCCTCTGTTTACAGAAGGGGAAACCAAGGCCCCGGGGAAGTGTTCGGGTCACGGCCCAACCATGACCAGGTCTGGCCCTCCGCTCCATGAGGGTGTCTGGTTTTCGCACCTTCCAACAAATGCGGACTTTGGCATCCGGGGAGAAGTGCACCTCACGGTTCCCGCTCTGCACGGCGGCTGTCTGCCCGGCACCCACACGGGAGGGCACATGTGGTGCCCTCAGGTCTCCGTGAGGTCAGCCTTTATTTGGAAGGCAATGGGGAACCCTTAAACCGAGAACCTGCCCTCTGGAGCGACATGGTCAGGGCAGCCCTGGCAAGAGAGCGGGCTGGCCCAGGGCGGGCACCCACTGCCCGGTTTCGGGCCTTACGGGACAGAAAGGCTCCACTCTCCCCGGAATAGCAGCTGGCCCCTGCACCTTCCTTCCAGCGTCGGCCCTCAGCCCTAAACCGGAAGTCTGTGGAACCTAGGTCCCCCACCTACACGTCACAGAGAGCACACAGGAGAGACGCAGAGGCCGCCCGGGTCTGGGGAAGTGAGGACGCTGGCAGGGAGAGGGTCGAGGCAAGGTGGCCACGGTCAGCACGCAGGTGCACGGACAGCCACCCTGCAGCGGCGTCCAGGAAGCTCGGCCCAGATGGTCCGAGGCACCAGGGCCGGGCTGGCCGAGTGGAGACCCGCAGCTCAGACAGGCTCCGCTCTCACCCGCTCCGCCTGTCAGGCGGGCAGCACCCTTGCTCTCTGACCCCTCAGCCGCCCCCACCCATCCCCCAGCCTCTGTTCAGTCTGTGCCGAGAGAGGGCAGGCCCTGCCGTCCACAGGGCTTTGCACCTGTACCTAAATGCGTGCCGTTTCACCTTCTCAACCCCTCAGGGGCTGCCGTTCCATCATGGAAGAAGGGAGTCAGGGATCCAGCCCTCCTGGGATGTGTCTGGCCTTTCCCGTGGTCTGATCTCACGGGTGATGCTTCTGCAAGGCCTCCCTCCACTCCACGGCTGCTCACCTCAGCCCCTGGGCCATGCCCTCAGGAGCTGACAGGCCCGGCCAACGGGCACCAAGTGCTCTGGCCACGAGGGGCTGTGGACGTGCAGCAGGGCACGCTGCCCGCTGACCACACCAGGCCCAGAGGGCTCAGCACACACTGGAGACAGCAGCTGACTCTGCCCTCCTGGGCTTGGGAAAGCCTCCTCCTCCTCCCTCTTCCCTGCTTCCGGATGGGGAATGGGGCGTCAGGGGAGGAGAGGGGTGCGTCTGCACTCCGGCATCTGGAGGGAGGCAGACCTGGTCCCACTGCACAGCAGTCCCGGGTTCCTCCTGGGACTCAGGACAGGTGCCTCACCGGCCCTCCCAGCCCAGAGGCCCACCGCGCAGCACCGAGGACAAGAGCAGGCTTCGGGGAGAGACAGCAGCCCAGCTCTGCCAGGCCTGGGCTGTAGGCCCCCCCCCCCCCCCCCCCGCCCCGGGGTGGGGGGATGGGGGGGAGGGCAGGCCACCAGAAGGCTGCTTGGGCTTCCCCTGCACAAAGCAGGTGAGAACAGCTCTAGAAAACTTCCCAAGCTCCAGCCAGCACATCTCCGATCCTGCCCTCTTCCCCACCCAGGCCTCCAAATAGAAGGGCTGTTCTGGGTGTCCGCCACTCCCGGCGCTGCCAACCCGGGACGGGGGCGGGGACGGGGGAGGGGGTGCGGCGGCAGAGCTGTCCCGAAGGCCGGGGAGGCGGCGGTTCGGGGGCAGCACGAAGGCCCCAGGTATCGGAACCAGGAAGGGCGAGGCTCTCCGCGCCTGCGGGAGGGGGGGAGGGGGCTGTCCAGCTCCAAGTGACCTCGGCTCGGCGACCTCCGGGAAACGGGGTCCGGACACGTGCTGCCCGGAAGGGACGCGGGGAGCGCGCATCCCGGGGCGGCCGCGCAGACACACCCCCGGCGGCGGGGGCGGGGCGCAGAGGCCGTGGCCGGAGGCACGTCCGCGGGCGGTCAGGGCGGTCGGGGCGCGGCGGGCGGCGAGGGGGCCGGCACCGGGGGCGCGGGCTGCAGCGCGGGGTCGGCGGGCCGCGCGCCCCCGGGTCGCGGCCGAGGGGGACGGGCGTGCGCGGAGGGGCCCGGGGACCGGCGGACGCCCCCCGCCCCCCGCCCGGCGACAGGCCCCGCGCCCGCGCCCACCTTGCGCGTCGCCGCCGCTGGTCAGCACGCCGATGGCCTTGCCGGCCCCGGACATTCGCAGCTTCTCCAGGTCCACGGTGGCCATGGCGGCGCCGACACGGGCCGCGCTCGCTCTCGCCGGGGCCGCGCACTGTCGCCGGGCCCGCCCCGCGCCGCTGTCCCCGCCCCGCGCCACGTGTGAGGTCACGGCCGGGGGCGCCGGCGGGGCGGGGAGTGCGGCGCGGGGCGGGCTCAGGCCCGGGTCCGAGGATGCCGGGCAGCACCCCCGCCGCCCGGGGACCCTGCGACCTCGGCCCGACCTGGCATCTTGTTCAGGTCCCCAAACCTCTCGGATCCGCAAACGCGCCGCGTTACCCGGGGTCCGCGTCTGTAGTCCAGGCGCCGTCAACCTGCAGCAAAGCTTTCCCGGGCGGGAGGGGAGGCCTGGGGGCGGGGGTCGCACAAACAGCCCCCTGCCGCACCCCTGAGTGTTTGCAGTTCCGGGCCGGGTCGGCTTTAACTCCGCTTCTCTGGAAGTTGGTGGCAGGAGCCCAGGGACCCCTCCCTCCTGTTCAGGCACCCGGGGAGGGCGTTCAGTCTTCAGCCGCGGGCCCACTGAGAGGACACGGCTGCTCGATCAGGAAAACCAGCCAGCCTTCATTTATTCATTGTTTCCTTCCGCAAATATCTGCTGGACCCCTGGAAAACCCACAACACGTGGGGGTGGGACCTGGGCCAGGACGCGGCCTCCACCTTGCAGGGTCAGGTGGAATGATGGAGCCCCTCCTGCCAGTCAGACCCCCAGGAGTGGGGACCCAGCCCGGATAGCGGAACAGACCGGCTGCGGCTCTCAGGGAGCCTGGTCGTGACAATCCCTGGGAACTGAATCAAGGGCTCTGGGGCAAAGCAACCATCCCGGGAGCCCTGACCCGGGGCTGGTGGCCGGCAGCCTTGGCGGGCAGGTCACACTGTGTGTCTTGAGCTGAGTGGCGACATGCTGTGTGCACCATGAAAACTCAGCAAGCTGACCACCTACGATTTGTGCATTTTCTTCATGTGTGTTACGTTCCGTTAACGGTTTGCCTAAAATCATTCTCTTCTGGGGGCGAAGAAACAGGGAGGTATTAGTCGCAGAGAGCAGAGGTGGGTTTTGCAGGATGATGCGTCCTGGAACCCCACCCTCCAGCCTGGCACCTGTTGACGATTCTTCGATTATTCTGTGTGCGCCTAAAACTCCTGCTGAGTGTTTGCATCACAAACGAGGACAATAACGATGATGGGAGGAATGAATGAAGAGGGTAAGACAAAACATCTTTAATTTCTTTCCACAAAAAAAGAAATATGGGGAAAGAGTAGAGGTTTGGGATTGGCAGGGGGGCAGGGGGCCTGGCGAGTGGTGAGTGTGAACACAGACCATGCCTCTTATTTAGCTGTGGACGTGAGAACACAGTGAGCTCTGTGCCCAGGATGGAGAGCGTGAACATTCTAGTTTTACACACGTGTGTGTGCGTCTGTGTGTGTGCTTAAAACACATGGTTTAGTTGTGAAAAGCCAAGTGGCAAACACAAGGGTCGCTGGGCAAGGAAAGGCCGCTGTAGCCACTGTTGGCTCAGGGCTCCCAGCCAAATGGAACGGTCTCTGGGCCACTGTCTGCCCATCTCCCTGAGAGCTGACGGTGTCAGATCCCGTCGCCCCGTGGCAGAGTGCCCCAAAACTTGCGGGCCCGTGAAGCGACACGCACTTGGTATCTCCTTCTTTGAGCCAAGGCTTCGAGAGTGGTTTCACGGGCGGTTCTGGTTCAGGATCTCTTGTGAGTTTGCAGTCAGCTGGGGCTGCGTCATCTGCAGGCTCGACTGGGGCTGGAGGGGCTGCTTCTGGGATCACACTGCACACAGCTGTGGACGCGGCTGTGGACGTGGCTGTGGGTGGGACCTCACCACAGGGCTGCTTGCACGTGTTCAAACACGGTGCCAGCTTCCCCAGAGAAAGCGATCCCGGGGAGAGCCCCAGTGCTCCTGATGATCTGACCCCAGGAGTCACACGTGACCAGCACTGTTGTTTGTTTTTTTTTTTTTTTAAGTTTATTTATTTATTTTGAGAGAGAGAGCGAGAAAGAGCAGGAGCCAGGGGAGGAACAGAGAGAGAGGAGAGAGAGAATCCCAACCAGCTGTCAGCACAGAGCCAGACACGGGGCCTGATCTCACCACCCTGGGATCATGACCTGAGCCCAAATCAAGAATCGGTTGCTTGACCGACTGCGCCATCCAGGTGCCCCCGGCACATTCTATTCATTAGAAACTAGTGGCTAAGTTCAGCCCACGCTCAAGGGGAGAAGTATGAGCTATAAAGCTGCCCTTCTCAGAGACGGATAGCAAGGAACGTGCTGACATGTTTTAAAGCCACCACCAGTCCCTTCCAGGGAAGGCATGGGCAAGGCGGTCGCCAGGGGACCAGTAGTGGGTCCCCAGGTCAGCCACACTTCTGCCTGACTTGGCCACATATTGGGGGTTCCAAGGACTCCCCTTCCTCAGGCGAGATAATTTGCTAGAGCAGCTCACGCAGAACTCAGGAAAGCACTTTACCTACTATGCTTTATTGTAAAGGGTATATGACAAAGGACTCAGATGAACACCCAGATGACGAGGTCCAGAAGGGTCCCAAGTGCAAAAGCTTCTGTCCCACGGAGTTGGAGTGTGCCACCCCTGTGCTTAGAGTTTTTAGGGAATATCCAGCGTGTTAACACAACCGATTAAACCACTGACCGTTGGTGATTAATCTCTGGGCCTTCACCTCTCTCTGAGGTGGGGGGTGGCTGAAAGTCCCCACTCTCTGATCACTGGTTGCTTCTGGTGACCAGCCCGCATCCCCCAACAGTCCACTCGCTGGCACAATCTCAGGTGTGGCTGGAAGGGGCTTGTTATGAATAACAAAAAGTGCTCCTCTCAGCCCCATACGTGAGGAAATTCCCAGGGTTTTAGGAGCTCTTGTGTCAGAAATCTGGGAGAAAAAAAGACAAATATATATTTCCTGTTACCCCAGAGGGGAACTAGGAGCCTTATCAGTCACAATTACACCGAGTCAGGTCAGATAGGAGTCTGGGCCACTCACCTGCCCCTCTGCCCCCAGACGAAGAAGATGGAACGATGCTGGGGGACAATGTGTTTCTGAGGAAAGAGAGTGCTCAGACTGTGCCCCGAGGTCTGCGGCCCCAGCGTGGACGGCGGCCATCACCGTCAGGTGCACAGCTGTCACCCTGGGATCTCTGCCACCGTCAGTGGCCCTGGTGATCCTCGGGGCCACCAGCTCCCAGATGTGGGCAGGGCACATCTCCTAGGAGCTTCCTGATCCAGCACCCAAGGGAGGCGCTGCGTGTGTGGAAATGGCATTACGCTACCCTGACGCCTGAACGAAGGTCTGCTGAATACGGAATCGTAGGTGAGAAAGCATCTTCCTACACAAGTGCCGAGGCCTGTTCCATTGTTTTGTTGCTTCCGGCGTTGCTGTTGAGAAGTCAAAGCCTCTCTGACGCCTCCTCGCTTGCACACGACCCGGTATTCTCTCTCCAGGAGCCCGTAGAATCTTCCTTTCCCGGGCGGTGGAATCCCGCGATGAAGTGCCTCTCACGGGCCTGCTTCCCACCGCGGGGCTGGGCCCGCACTGCCCCTCCCAGCGCAGAAGTGCATGTTTTCTGTCTGGGACAATTTCCTCTTCCTGGAGCACCTGCCACTTACAGCTCGGACTTCCGGGTGGGGGTGCCGATCGCCTTGTACATTGCCTATACTTTCCTCTTTGCAGCTCGTTTCTGCTCTGCTTCCAGAGAGAGATCTCTCCCTTGACATCCCAATCTTGCGTGAAGTTCTTTGTTTCCGCTGGCGTAGTTATGATTTCCTAGGGCTGCTGTTCTCTGAATGTTCCTTTTTTTGCAAGTTTATTTCTTTATTTTGAAGGTGGGGGAGGGGCAGAGAGAGAGAGAGGGAGAGAGAGAATACCAATCAGCTGTCTGTCAACATGGGGCTCGAACTCACCAACCATGAGATCATGACCTGAGCCAAAATCAAATTGGACCCTTAACCGACTGAGCCCCCCAGGCGCCCCTCTCAGTGTTCTTTTAACAGAGTTTTATTATTCTTTCGTAAATAGAGGGCCAGAATCCCTAAGGGTCTTGCTGGTTTCATTTAATTGTTTACCATTCTCTCCTCCCTTCCAAGTCTCTTGTTTCATCCACTCAGCCTTATTTCTTTTTGTTCGTCTTGGTCTCAGCCATGTTAGAGGCCTTCCGAATGTCTGGGGGCCCTGGGTGTCTGTGATTAAGCAGTGAGGCCTCTGGCTGTGACAGGAGATTTACAGTCGTTGAGCCTGGTAGGGGCGCTTGTGGGGCCATTTGTCGCCCCCCTCCCCCCGAGGGACATTGTCCTTTTAGGCCGGTCAGACTCAAGGGAAGAAGCTTCTCGTCTCTTGTCTGGAGCTGAATGAAGAGAAAGGGTGAGTCCCGACATTCACCGTCCTGCCTGTGGTGACCTGGCCACGCGTGTTCCATGTGGAGCCGCTGCCTCGACTGTTTGTGGCTCTCTCGGGTCCGGACACTCTGCTTGCCCCAAGAACAGACCTCCCGACCTCTGCTGGGGTGACGGAGGGGCCGCACCTACTCCTCCGCCAGCTGGCCCCCTCCCCTCCACTGAGGTAGGGTCCCCAGCAGGCACATCTGCCGAGGCCTCAGAACCACCCAACGCTGGCCTGGGGATCTTCTGAACACCGCGGCATGGGAGTTGGCTTGCAGACATCTTGGGAGACCCCCAGCCTGCCCACCCCGGCCCTGAACTTGCCCAACCTGGTCGTCTGCACCCGCTGTGGAAGCATCCAGAATGCCTGCACCTCAGCCACAAGGAAGACCCCTTCCAGGGTTGCCTGTCCCTGGCTCGTGGTCTGCGGGCCACTGGGAGACGCGGGTGCTGCAAATAGGGTACAGAGTCTGACACGGGGACCTACCTGGGGAGGTGGAGTGGGTCAACAGTGAGTGTTGAGATGTGTCCTCTGGGAAGGTTGGCAGCAGATGCGGCTGCAGGCTGAATTAGCAGCTGTGATCACCTGCCTGCAGCCTGGGGGAGGCCAGAGGGTCTGTCGGTGGGGTCTTGTCTTTGCTCCTGGGCTGGCTTCCCCATTTCGCTGTGGTGGGTTTCGCGTGTACTTGAGTAGAGATCAGTAAAATGGCCCCATGTGCCCCCCACCCCATCCCCTCCTCTGACAGGGCTTCCGGAAGGTTTCTCTGGGTGGAGAAAGGAAGGGAGGGGGCAGAGGCAGTGGGGGTGGGGGGCTATCGTCGGAGGCACGAGTAGTGCTAGCCAGTGGTGATGGGAGAGAAGGGGACAGGTCTGTAGGGTGTTTGGGGCCCAACCAGAAAGCCTGGGGACGTAGGGTGGGACGGTGGAGGTGCCAGCCAGGGCCAGATGTCCCCGCATGGAGGTGTGCCACCCTGCCCTCCCAAGCGCCCGTGTAGCTGTGGCAGGGCCGCTGCCCCACCGTCTCCCAGGCTGCCTCTCACCTCTGTGTAAGGTCGGTGCCCATTGGCAGCGTGAGGGCTCTTCAGGGAACAGGGAGCCAAAGCCCCAGCTCTGCAGTGGGAAACACCACTCTGAACCGTGGGATGGCAAGGCGGTGCTCGCTCACTCATTCCTTCGCTTGTCCACCCTTTCCGTCCTGCACAGGCTTTGTGGAGACTGGCAGGCCTGGGCTCCGGCCGGGGGACAGGCGATCCCCACCCATGGGCTCCCAGCCCTAAGCACGCGTGCCCGGCACGAAGTGGGTGCCTTTCAAGACTCGGACTTTCACAGTTATTTAAAAACAGTCTGAATGACGGAACACTTTACAAAAGAAAAGTCACCTATAATCCCTGCTCTAACAGCCTGTCTTCACCGTTCAGTGTTTTCTTCTGGTGTTTCTTTCTCTCTGCGCATGTACACACACCCATACACACCCATACGTGTGCACATATTCACACACTCGCGTATGTACGTGTATGCATACACATACACATATTCTCCTTTTGTATGTACCCTGTGCATGTACGTTCTATATACCTTCTTTATATATATATGTACTCTATATATGTATGTGTATATACATAGATATTATACATGTAAATGTAAATATACAAGTAAGCAAATTTAATTTAAACGAATACTCACCGGTTTACCCACCAGCTTTGTACTTGTCATTTTTATTGTCTGGATGATATCTCAATCTGTGACTATAACGTTATTTCTCAAAATATTCCTTGGATACTGAATGTTTGGTTCATTTTCAAAGTCCTATTCTCTAAATCTGCAGGTGCTTGGCAACCGCCCCCGCACCGGCCCTGGTAGACCTGGGCCTCACCGTGTACAACACAGACCTGCCCCCAGCACACACGGTGTGGGGGCGGCAGGCAGCGAGCAGGTGACTAGACAAAGGACGGTCACAAAGGGAGTGTGCGCTGAGGGAGGGACAGAGCGGCGGCTCTGGGACGGGCGGACAGCTGTCCTCATCACATGGGAACGGGCTTCCGCTGGCGGGGTATTTCTCTCCAGGGGGCTGAGGCGCCTTGGCTGGGCTGCGTGAGCACATCGTGCGGGTTCACCTGTTACCAAGCACCTTGGGGCCAGCGTGCGGGTGGCGGCTGGGGAAACTCTGCACGTCCCTGCGGCCCCTGCGAGAGGCCGCCGAGACGGGCTTTCAGAGTCCCGTAAAATTCGGCGGAACTGCAGCCCTCAAAACTGTGCTCGAAGCACCGGATCGCAGTCGGTGACACAGAGCGCCTGTCCCAGGTGCGCCTATGAGGCATGAGTTCGGTCCAGTTCAGGTTACGGGCGGGATCTCCAGTCCTGATTTGCTATCTTGAGTCTCTGGCCAGGAATACTGCCTTTTCCGAGCCCAGCGGGCACGTCCACGGGCAGCAGGCTCTTTACCCACTTGGTGGTAACGTCCGGACCCTGCACCTGCCCGGCCCCCTCAGTCCGCCACACAGGCCCGGGCACGTCAGGGCAGGACAGGCACAGGGCCAGGCACAAATCGAAACTCAGACCCCTTGCTCGTAACTTGTTAATAATTTCAAAACAGTGACAATGAGCCTCCAACCACGCGCTGGCCTGTCCACAAGGCCTTTGCTGCCTCTTTGGGTCAGAAGAGCTGATGTTGATATCCTGGCCTAACTGTGTCCCCGCGTTGGGGAGAAAAAAGTACTCACCCCATTGCTAACAGGGGTAAGGGACTTTTTCCAGGGGACCAGCCCAGCGGGGGGGAGGTCAGGCGCAACTCTGACCACAGCCCCCAAACGTGTGACTTATGGAGGCCAGAGAGCAGGCGAGGTGCCTCAGGGCGGATGGAGGAGACACCCCGAGGCACTGGGCCCAGCCTCTGGGCCAGGCCAGGTGATCAGCATGCGACAGTGGCCCCAGCACCAGCACGTGATGGCATCTGGAGACAGGGTCTTACAGAGGCGATTGGGTTAAAATGAGGTCACAAGGGTGGGTCCGACCCCAATGTGACTGGGTCCTTATGAGAAGAGGAGATCAGGACGCAGATACACACAGAGGGAGGGCCTGGTGAGGACTATGGCGGGGCCGGGGTGGGGAGGACAGAGCCAGCCCCGCCCCTGCCTGGTCCTCGGACATGCAGCCTCCAGGACAGAGAATGACAGCTTGCTGCCTGAGCCGCCCGCCTGTCCACCGCGGGAAAGCAGTGTGGCTGGTGTGTGTCTGCCAGACCCGTGATGCTGGCTCATTCCAGCACGAACCGCTCACGTGCTTGGCACACAGACGCTTCAGGGTATTACAAAGGCGGCCGCCGTTCCAGAGCTGGACGAGCCAGACAGACTTCGCCCCCACAGAGAGACAGACAAGAACAAGTAGACACAGGATCGCTGCGGGAATGTCAGCTCTGGGCCGGGCCCACCTGGGAGGCCGCCCTGGTCACTTGTGTTACTGTTTACGGTTCCAGATACCCCCCGGGGAAGGTTCCAGGCGATGGGAACGCAGGCTGGCACCGGGCCAGGAGTGAGAGGCGGAAGACAGGCGCGCAAGCCCCTGCCCGGCCTCCCCCACCCTGCCTGCCCTGGTTGGGGTCCTTCTGCAACCCCCGCCCATGCGCGGCACAGGGCGAGCGAGCCTGGGCCTGCATGTGGCGCTCCCTCCCAATCCCTGTCTCTGTCTGTCCCCGCCAGGAATGTGACCCACCCTCTGAGCGTCCCAGGTAGGCCTGCCCCTCCCCCCCGCCAAGGGGGCCCTGGAGGTCTCGGGAGTGACAGCCAGACCCCTGAGAGGCCGTGAGCCGTGGGACCCTCCTCCTGCTGTTGTCCCCACCTGGGCTTTCCTGGGCTGGGGACACGTGTCCCAGCTCTGCAGCCCACACGTGGCAAGGCCTGTGGCCACTCCCTCCCTCCCCATCCGGGCGTTCTACCACGGGGTCCCTGCAGGTGGGGGCTCTAGCAGCACTGACATCTGCCAACACCACCCCAACAGCTGTGCCCTACACAGGGTCCTGGGTCCCGGGCCCCCAGCCACGGCCCGTCTTCTGACTGTGGCAGGTGCCGTGAGGAAAGTAAGGCACGGTGCTGTCCGCGTGGCCTGCTGCCCCCCAACCGCCTGACTTCCTGTCTGTCCCTCACACCCTGCCTGCTCCCGTCTCCGCCTCGTCCTGCTTCATGCTCCACAGTGGTCACCCCACCTGAGGTCACCTGCTTCTGGCACGTGATCTGTCCCTCCCACTGGAACACCCCCCTCAGACCCCCGTGCCAGGACGACGTGCACCATAGAGATGACCCACAACAGAGCTTTCTCGAGTAAATGTCCGACTGGACGAGGAGGTGGCACTGAAAGGGATGTATCACGATGAGGAAACAGACGTGCGAAGGCCCTGGGGTGGGGATGAGCTGGGCCCTAGGACGGGGGAGGAGGGAGGAGCCCATGGGGGTGCAGCAGAGGTGGGCGGGCCCAGACCTCATGCTTGGACCATACTGGGGGCTCCGGGGAGCACTGGAGTGCTCCCAGCAGAGACAGGAGCACGCTGTCCACTTCTGGGGGCCATTCCCACCTGCGGGCGTCTCCCTTCCAGCCCGCGTGACCGACACTTCAGGCACCAGAAACGCAGGGGCACGGAGCCCCCAAAGCAAACACACCCCGTGAAGAGCACATTGAAACCCCACAGAAGTGGTTTTTATTTCAGTGTGCACGGCGCTCTACGTGTCCACGAAGACGGGCTGTGTCTGCGGGCCCAGTGTGGGCGACACCCGGACCTTTCGGTTTTTCTCGGTCCTAATGTGACCGGCTTCCGGGGATGGGAAGCGTGTCCTGTCGGTCCCTCTCAGGGCGGGTCACCGTGAGCACGAGTGGGAAGTCGCTGGCCTCTGTTGATTCGGAGATGGGAGGGAGGGTCCGCTCTCAGCTGAGGCCGCATCTACGGGGGCCTCCCCTCCCCCGGTGCTGCCCCGCAGACCCACGCCGTGCCGGATCAGGAGGGGAAGGTGGGCGCCTCGGCCAGCGGGCGGGCCATGCTCTGGATGGCCCACTGCAGGATGCCATCGAAGGAGTGCTGGAAGACAGGAGAGCAGAGGACTGGGAGACCTGCCTGAGCCCCCAGGGGACAGGTGCACACACCCTGGGTTCCAGCGTCCCCTGGGGTCACGAGCATCCCGCCCCTCCTAGTCACAGGTGGGGAAACTGAAGCCTGAAGCACCACAGGGCACGTCAGGCGAGGGAAGACTCCTCTTTTGGTGCTCTGCCATAGCATCCTGCAAACACGGGGCATGGCCGCCACGGCTCTCCTGCCTCCGTCTTCTTTCTGGCTCCGAGGCAAGACCCGTTCTTTCCATCGTGTGCTCCCGCAGGACGGAGGGGGCATGGGGAGACCCAACATTCCAGCATAATGGGGCGACTGCCCCCTTTCTCCAACGGCATCCGGCGACCGCCCCGCCAGAGCCACAGGGCCAACCCTGAAAGACTCCTGCCCTGAGACCCACCCGTGCCCAGCCCACCACACCGGGCAGGGCCCCACAGCCCCAGGAGGCCACGGGCGGGCCACCTGGGTGTGGGAATGGCTGGAGGGGTCTGACCTCCTGTCAAAAGAAGATGGAACCCCAAAAAGGCCCATTTTCTTCACAGCGACTATAGCTGTTGATCTTAGGGTGGAGAGGCTGGGGCTGGGAGGGGCCGTGAGAGGTCCACCGGAGGCAGAGGTTCCGGGGCGCCCCACCCCCAGGGGGAGTCATGGCATCAGAGTCAGGCTTCCGCGGTGCTGGTGCTGAGGTCCTGCAGCCACTGCCCCCCCCACCCCGGATCCGGGAACTCTGGACCAGGCTAGAAGCAGCTCCTTTGTGCGCTAGGGGCTCCCGCATGTGCTGGGGGGCCAGAGCCGTGCCCGAAGCAGCCTGGGCCTGTGGTGCTCAGTGCACCCAGCAGGGTCTCCCAGGCCCTCCTCTGGCTCCCGTGCTGGCTGCTTGGGGCTGGGGGGGGGGGGGGGGGAAGGGAGGAGAAGGAGGAGCCCCAGCCAGGTGACGCATTACCTCGCTTAGGAGGGATTCCAGGTCGTCCCTGTGCACACCCGGCTCGTGACCAGCAGAACCGTCCCCTGCCTGCAGCCCAGGAAAGGGAGGTCAGCCCAACTCCCGCACCCCTGCCGGGCACAGCTGGAACAAAGCGGGACACCGTGCAGAGGCAACAAGGGTCTAGGGGACAGTGGCTAATGCCAGGACAGAGGGCGTGCTGCCCCGAGCAGGGCCCTGGGAACTGAATTCTAACACCCAGCTCCTGCCAGGGTCGTGGGCACGAGCGAGCTTGGGGCTCTGGAAGCTGGCTGCCCAAGGCCCCCAGGCCTGCCTGCCTCCACGTGCTGCATGCAACCTTCTGGGGAAAGCCAGGTGACTCAGAACCAGCTAGAAGGGACCGTCGGGGATGGAGAAACTGAGGCCCAAAGAGGAAAGCGTCTGGTGTGGTGCCAGCCATTCACCCATCCGACTAGCATTGCCAGGGCCAACCGTGCCCCCTCCCACCCAACCCCCCCCAAGGGGCCAGGGCCTAGAGTGCCCCCCCCCCCCTTAAGGGGCCAGAGCCCGGCAGCAGGCTGTCCATGAACAGCCTAGGAGGGAGAGACGACCATGCTAAGTGGACCCACATGAGACTGCCAGGTTCTGGCTCAAAATAGCCAAATCTGAGCTCCTAAACACAGGCCCTTGGAGGCAACATCAGCCCCTGGGGCGTGAAAAGGGACCCAGCTCCAAGGTGGGGGCGGGTGGGGGGGCTGCTGGGGAAAGCGCTGGGGCCACACCCACATTTTCAGGACCGCCCCTGGGAAGGGAGCCAAGGGGCTGGGACTTCTTAGTCTCCAAAATCGTTACATTTTGCATCACAAAGACAAGGGGGTCTTTGCTAAATTGAGAAAAGAACCCAAGAGTCAATGAAGAAGCATCTTCTGGAGGGAGGGACCCTCTCTGGGGCGGGGTGGCACCCGGAAGGGCTGAGCCGTGGGCGTGCATGTAAGCCCCCTCGTGGGCAGAACAGGGGCCCCCGTGCCTGGGCTGGCATCAAACAGGCACAGTGTGTTCGCGGGAGGATGCGGCGTGGCTGGGGAGCATGACGGGGCACCGGTGGGGTAGGACTTGCCACCACCCAGGGCCCTGAGAGGTTCTTGCGGGTGGGGCGGCAGGGACACGGTCAGGCAGGATGAGGTGCGCCACCCCGAGGCTCCCGGGAACACACAGGTTCTGAGGGAGCCCGGGGTGACTGCTGGGTAGGAGGGCAGACGGAGGCCACTTCTCCCCGATGGCTCCCGGCCGCAGGATGGGGCTGGACAGGGCCCCGGGACAGGGCCACGGGGGGACTGGGGTCACACTGGGGAGTCAAGCGTGCTTGCTCATCCCCGGTGGAGCCTTCTTGCTGCGGCCGCTTCACCCCCCACCCCACTGTGGGGATCGTGCGCCCCAGGTGCTGGGAGAAGGAGGCCTTCGGGGGGGGGGGGGAGCCCTGCGCTGGGAGACCAGGGACCTAGGGGGGCCCTGCGCTGGGAGAAGGGGGCCTGGGGGGGCCCTGGCTCGGCCATCACGAAAGAACAGCCATCCCACAGCCGCTGGTTTCCAACAGACGTGATCCGAAGGGAAGCTATTTAAACAACTAAATTGTATGAAACAGTGAACGCAGGGCCACGGGGCGCGGCGCATCCGCGAAGCTGGCACTCGAGTGTCCCTGGAGGTGTGCTCGCCACCTAGACCCCGCGGGGTCCCCGCCTCCCTGGGCAGCACTGACCTTGGCGGTCCCGGGCGCGGCTCGGGCGGGGGTCGGGGCGGGCGCGCCCTCCTCGGGGGCCGGGGCGGTGTCTCCGGAGCAGGATCGGCAGCGCGGGACGGCCCTGCGCACAGCGGAGGATGGTGTCGTGGGCTGCCGGTCCCCCGCGGTGTCCCTCCCGGTCCTGCGCCCAAGCCGCCGCGCTCACCCGGGCCGCGCTGCGCCCGCGGGGAAGTGGCAGCGCCAGTGGAAGGCGGCGGCGCAGTGCGCGCACCGCAGCGCGTCCGCGCCGTCCCCGCACACGCCGCACCGCGCACCTGCCGGGCCCTGTGGGGGAACAGAGTGGTCACGGTGGGGGGGAGGGGCGCCCACGCCCTCTGCCCCGCCCCCGGGAGCCCAGCGACACCCAGCACCTTTGCTCTGCAGTCCCAAGAGACCTTGCTCCGCCTTAATGGACCCGGACCCCCTTTAGGGCTGGTCAAGGGGACCCCAGAACCGCCTCCCTTATTGTCCTGCCCCTGTGAGGGTGGGCTGGGGTAGGGGTTCTAGGAACCGGGGCGGAATGTATCACCCCTGCTGGAATCCCTCCGGGAGCCTCCCCTCCCTGGTTCTGCGTGCACAACCCCTGCCCCCCCACCCCCGTCTGGCTCCTCCTCCCTCAGCCCTGACCCCAGCCCCCCACCTGACTACTGCCCCCTTTCCCCGCATGTCACTCCTATTTCGGCTCCGTCTGGTTGTCCTGCGGGCCCTGAGCTCCCAGAAAACAGCCACCCCCACCTCAGCACCCCCTCACCTGCTGCCCCTCGGGGCCCACACACAGTAGGGGGCGCAGGGCTGAGGGGTTCAGCACCGGCAAGGGGGCTGCAGAAGGCGGGGCCAGCAGGTGCTTGTAGGGGCCGGCAGCGTCCATCCCTGCTGAGCACTCCCTGGACGGCCCCTTGGCCTCTTCCCCCGTCAGCTTCAGCCCCAGGAGGACCTGGAAGCAGAGGGCCGGTGCTTGGAGAGGCCACGGTGGCCTGTGTCTCACCACCCAGGGAGTCAGCGATCACTGGGACCCGGGAAAGCCCCGGGGGCTGGCGTGGGAACCCCACATGGGGTTGGAAAGGTTTGGGTGAAGCTCCTGGCTCTGTGTCCTCAGCAAGGTACTTGACCCTTTTGCCATCTACAGACGGGGTGCCCGTGGCCCTCACGGGCTGTCAGGGAGGACTCCGGATCTACCTGGACGTGTGTTGTATCATTCCTGTCTCTGCTGCAACAAAACGCTTAAAACATTTTTAGAGAATGTTATTAGTAGCCAAAGTGCATCCCCTGAGCCGGGTGACAGAGCCAAGGCCCCACATGGGAACATTTCCCAGTGTTAGAAGCCAAGCTGATGAGGCCAGGCCGGGGGTGGGGAGTCCCGGTTCCAAGCCTGGGGCCCCACCCATGGGAGTGGCCAGGAAGCCGGGGGTGGGGGGGGGGTGGGGGGTGGGAGGTGGGGGGGGGGCTGCGGTGGGCCTGGGCCTGGGCCCGGGCGTACCTGGGTCTCCGCGGGCGGCTCCTGGGGCTGGGACTCCTCGGCCTGGGGAGGGTCCCGCTGGCCTCCTCCCCGGAGACAACTGTAGCACCTCCAGGTCCCACTGCTCACGTGGTCCACGTGGTCACCAGCCAAAGACATGCAAGGGGGGCAGAGGGGACCGCAGACTCCCAGATACACAGGCAGGGGAGGCCTGAGTTCTCCTCCACATTGCCACTTGCCTTTCGCAGATGGGGAAACTGAGGCCCAGGCTGGACAGTGGGCAGAGCCAGGATGGGAGGACTGCCCCGGCCAGTGAGCAGGAGGGCCGGGAGGCTGGGAAGCTGAGCCCCGGGGGTGGGGGGGGGGGTGGCCCTCGCCAGTATGGTCAGTGTTCCCTCTGCTGAGCCCCAAGAATCCGGACATCTGTTGACCTGCAGAGCCCCGTGCGTGGCTCTCGCTGGCCTTGCCCTCCCGACGGGACCTCTCTGAACGGGGGACCCACCCCCGTTTCCGCAAGCGGGACAGTGCCCAGCAGAAGGGGACACGGTCAAGGGCAGGAAAAAAGAGAAGATGACCGCCCCACCCTTGGAGGCGAATGATGACCTCGGCTGAACGCCCTCATTTAGTGACAAGCATCAGAGACAAGTGGCCTGGTGAAGGCCACTCAGGGAGCAGGGGCAGGGCCAGGGCTCGAAGGTGGGTCACTTCTCCCACGCAGGCTCTTCCCCGCCAGCTGTGGTCACCCGTGGGAGCTGGCAGTAGAGGGCAGGACGCGGTGGGCGGGGGGAAGGGAGCGCCAGGAGGTAGGCGTGGGAGGACTCTGGCCCTGCCCAGGACGGGCACCCACTCTGCCCGACTTCAAGTAGGACCTTGTTTGGAGGAGGGGGGCCGGCTGCTTGTGGGACTTTGGGCTGGGGGTGTGTGGAGAGATGGGACAAGGTGGCCGCTCTTCACTGGGGGGCCTCATTCTGCTTCTCTGCCCTCTGGGGCCCTGCTGGCCAGGCTGAGAGGACCCAGCCTGGGTGACCCGAACAGAGACACTTCCGGGCAGCCCCACACCCAGGTCAGTCGGGCAGAAGAGGCCGTGAAGCCAGCTGGGGGCGGAGAGCGGCCTGCCGGGCTCACCTGGGAATCTCCCGGAGCGGCGGGGACAGGCAGGCCAGGTGGAAGGCCCGGGGGCAGCCGTCACAGCAGATGAGCTCCCCGCCGTCCCGGCACACGGCACACTCGTCCTCGTTCTTCTGACACGGGCAAGACACGCGTATCCTCTGGAAGATCCGGGGCGGCGCGGCGCCCTCCCCGAGAACCTCTCGCAACAGCTCCGCCGCGGCATCCCCAGGGGCCCCCAAGTCCCCTGCCTGCCCCCAGCCCTCCCCCACGACACTCTCCATCTCGGAGACCCTGGTCCCCTGCGCACACCCCCGGGCCAGGCCATCCCTCTTGGGAGGACGGAGCCTCCAGAAAGCCCCGTTTCCCGTGGGTGCCTGTGTCCCCAGCAGCGTCCACACTGCCCACCCCACACGCCCTTCATCACAGCGCAGTGGAGCGATGGCCGGCGGCGTTGCCATCAGCCCCAAGCACCCGCCGTCCCCGCGCCTGGAGCCTGGACGCTGCCTGTGCCCCTGCCTGAATGGCACCACAGGGCCCTCCGGGATGCCTCCTCCAGGCCAGGCCGCCCTGCACAGCAATGAGATCGCTCACTGTAATCACCCCCTGATCCTGCCAGCCGAGAGCTTGGAGGGGGGCAGGGAGACACGGGTCCTGCTCCCTCCTGGGCACCCGGGGCCCAACAGCGCCTGGCGGGGGGCTGGAGGCGGTCAGATCTGTGGTGGGTTCTGTGCTGTGCTGGATGCTCAGGTCCCTGGCTCCCAGGAGGGGCCACCTCCCCACCCCCTGGCCTGCTGGGAGACTGTGAGACCAGGGACAAGGGCACCCAGCCCAGACCCGTGGTTTTAAACACCTGGTAGGACTCACTTTCTCTGAGTTATTTGAACACAAGTTGTGTGTTATCAGGAAAACTGTTACTAAACAAGGAAGCTCGACCCTGTGAACAGAAGCTTAAGTCTCTGTCCTTATCACCCAAGGGAGAGCCCTGGACAGAGGCAAAGGGGCAGAGGGACCCCCTGTGGACGGTGGAGATGAGGGAGTTCCACTGTGGCCTGGGCATTACCTGGTGGGCCTGGGGCTCGCTGGGGAGGGCGGGAGGGGCCTGCACCCTGCCCTGTACGCCTGCTCTCGGGTCGCCTCCACCCTGCTAGGGAGAAGGGGGCGGGTCACCAGAGTGTGGAGCACCCTCTGGGCAGGCCCAGCCCCAGCTGAGCTCTGTGTTGGGGGGTGGCTATCAAGGGCAGGGCTTACAGGGGCGGAAGCCTGGGTCCCCTTGGCTCGGACCAGGGTCTTTGGACCACCGCTACGGGCCTTGTTCTTCCCGGCACTGGGGTCTTCGAACTTGCTGGGAGTATAAAACTCCCCCCCAACCTGGATGCACTTCTTGGAGCCACCTGGGAGGAGAGGCTGGCTGGCCTGGGAGGCCCAGGAGGGTGGGGGGCAGAGTGGGGGGACAGAGAGGTGGGGGGGTGGAGTGGGGGGGCACTCTGCAGCTGGCTGCGCCCCAGCCCCAGGCAGCTCTGGGACCAGGGTCCTGGGCACAGCAGGGGTCCTCTGCAGGGGACAAGGGGGTTGCTGCACCCGGCCAAGCGTGTCCACCTGGAACCTCAGAGTGTGGCCTTAGTTGGAAGCAGGGTCTTTGGTGACGGGATTAGTTAAGATGGGCTCCCGAGGGACACTGAGTCCAGTGACGGGTGTCCTCAGGAAGAGTAGAGAGGACACAGAGAGATACAGGGAGGACACCCTGAGACTTGGGGGCAGCGGCCGCGGCGGTGGGGCCCGTAGCAAGGACTGCTTGCGGGGAGAGGCAGGAAGGACTCTGCCCCGGGGCCTCTGGAGGGAGCACGGCCGCCCACATCTCCGCTTTGGAACCTCCTGCTGTTTTAAGGGCCCGGTGCGTGGCCACTGGTTATAACTGCCATGGTGAACTACTTCGGGGTCCCCGGGACCCTCCCTGGGGGCTGAGACCAGGGCCCGCATTGGCTCCCGGGGGCCAGCTGGCCCTGGCCGTCCACAGCATCCCCGGCCAGCGTCCAGCGGGAGGGAGGGGAAGGGGGTGGTATGGGGGTGGGGCAGGTGGGGCAGAACTTCCCGGAAGGGGATGAGCCCAAGACCCTGAGGGGCCCCTCCGGGTGGACAGAGTGACCCGGGAGGTGGCCCTGGACCGCTGACCTCCCAGAAGCCCAGGAGCCCCCACCCTGAGGGACGCCCTCGGTGCCCGTCCCCCCTGCAGAGGTGGCCGCCTGCGCGCCAGCTGCACGTGCACCTGGGGCCTGCGTCCCCCTGGCAGCACCCTGGCCTGGCAGTGCCGTCTACCTGACTCAAACACCTGCTGGATGAGGATGCCCTCCACTGCCCCATGGGTTCCGGGGACGTCCCCAGACGACACGGTCACGGCTCTCTGGACCGAAGTGGACGACATGGTCTGAATTCCTGGGGAAGGGAGCACGGGGCGGGGGGCGGGGGGGGGGGCGGTCATCGATTGGAAAGATGGCCCCTGAGCACCCCCTCCCTGCAGGCCGTGGGGAGTGAGAGGTGCCTTGGCTGCGGAAGCCTTTCCTTCCATCCAGGGCAGGCCTTGGAGGGGGCCCAGCCCCTCCACGGACAGCCAGCCAGCCCATGTGTAAGTGCAGAAACAGGCCATGGGTGTGTGGGGGGGTTGAGGCTGTGTGGTGTGTGTGTGCGTGTGGAGTGTGGTGTGCGAGCTGACCGAACACAGCAGGCAGGGCCGGACAGGGACCCCCAGGACATGGCCCCGGGTGGTGCTGGGAGGGAGGCCGGGTTCCCAGGGTCTGTCTTCAGGTCAGGTGACTCAGGTCTCCGGGACCCCCCACCCTGGGGCAAGGAGGGGACAGAAACGTGCCAGGCTTCATCCGGCTGAGGGACCAAGAAGGATCCTGCGGAGGAAGCACAGTCTGGGCCGGCCCTGAGGACGGGGACACTGAGACGGGCACACGTGGGGTAACCCGAGGTGCCCCTCTTTCCCCAGTGAGGCTGTGCAGCCAAGGCTGTGGGGTGGCATGCCAGGCCTGCAGGGTCCCAGCTCCCAGGACAGGCCGGCAGAGGGCAGCACCCCACGGGGCCCTTGACTCCGTGACCCCAGCCCAGGAGGTCGGGGAACCTGGCTCACCGTTCCCCAGCAGGGGGCGCTGCGGCTCTGCGTTGCTCTCCAGCTTCCTGGGGTGCTTGGCCTTTGCCTGGGAACCTGTAGGGGGAGTGTGCAGGGGGAGCCACACCAGCCTGGCCCTCCGCTCCCCACGGAAGTGGGGGGGGGGGGGTGAATGCTGGCGGCCAAGGGCGCATGCATGTGGGCGGGGCCTCCCAACTCCCGTGGTCCCCTTGCTTTACTGGCTCTGGTGTCCCCGTCAGTAAAAGGAAGTGACCCCCACCTGCCTACTTCTCGGGGTCCTGGGACGAGGGTCGGCTGGGCTCACCCACGAAGCACCCACAGGGATTCTCCGCAGCCCCGGTGGCTGGCCAGGGCGGCGGGGGCAGGGGGGCTCCACGGCAAGACAGGAGGGGGGACGGCCAGTGGTGTCGGGCCATCTGTGACCGATCAGTACCTCCGACCAGATACCTGGGGTGGAGGTGCCCCTAGGAGACAGTGCCCCGGGTGGGGCGGCCCTGGGCTCCTCCAGGGCCTTCCTCTTGGAGGGGGGTCTGGGCAGCAGCACTGGGGCCTTGGGGCCCGTCGGGGGCTTTCTCCCCTTCCTCGGCTGGCTGAGGTCCACGTCTGCGGGGCGAGCAGGGACCGGGCCTCAAGACCAGAGCCGACGCCCTGGCGAGGTGCCCGAGAGCTCGGCCCTTTGACGCTCAGGAGCCAGGACGGTCCTCGGTGGTGTCGGGGGGCTCCCTGGCCACCCCCCTCCCTTTTACAGTCCGGCTGGGATGACTCCAGCCGCCCCCGGCTCCCGCAGAACCCCAGTTCCTCTCGCAGCACTCCACCCCCCCCACCCCCGACCTTTGGGGAGACACTCTAGGATGGGCTGCAGCCGGGCGTATCTCTCCAGATTGTAGTCCTTAAAGAGAACCCTCCAGAAGTCCAGGATGGCAACTGCGTCTTGGGTCAGGAGCCACGAAAGGAGCGCGTGGAAGGCCTGCGGGCAGCCTTCCTTCTCCTTCAGGCGCAGGGTCTCCTGAAGCAAGAGTGGGGGCTGGGAGGCCCCACCTCCTGCACCCCCCCCACAGCACCCGCCTCCTGACCCCCGCCACTCCACACTGCCCCCTCCTCCTGACTCCCCCCTCCTCCCGCCCCCCCTCCTCCACGGCACCCCCACCTCCCGACACCCCTTCTGTCTTTCTGGAGGGCGGAACACCGTCCCAGAGGGTGCTGCAGGTGACCTGGGCACCGTGTCCAGGCCATCAGCTTGCAGCGGGCATGAGGCTGCCTGGGGGTGCTGGGGGTGAAGAAGGCCCACCTGGAACCCATGCTAGGGGAGCCCCTAGCTTAGAGGGCAGCTTGAGGAGGGCTGGGCAGGGGCGCTGGGGAGGCACAGGAAGTCGCCCTGGAGACCCTGTGCCTTCTCCTCTTCACCAAAACAGCCCGCCCACCCCCCCCTTCCTTCCCCCCCACGGGCGGGGCGGAGTCCGTCTGGAGCTCATCTTGCCAGACATTGGCTAGAGGGCAAGGCTTGGGGAAGGCGAGGGGGACATCGGGGGTCTGTCTGGGCCCACCTGGAACTTGTCCTCGGGGACCACGTCGTGGTCCGCCAGCGCGTGCAGCAGCGGGAAGGCGCTGTCCACAGCCATGGCGATCTCAGTGCGGTACAGCCTCAGGAGGTGACGAAGCACCGTGTCCCCACCTGCCTGGGCCTCACCCGCCGTCGCGGGGTCTGGGGGCGCGGGGCTGGGGGCCCCCTCTCCCCGCCTGGGGTCCCGCGGCCTCGGGGTACCACTGGACTTGTGGGGTGTCTGGGCCATCTCTGCCTTCTGGCCCCCGCGCTGCCCCTGACCTGCCGGGCTCCCGGGCGGGCACCCCTGGTCAGGCGCACCTGGAGGGGCACCTCTGTGAGCCAGAGCCCCGTCTCTATTATACTAGGCTCCCCAAGGACAGAGCAAAGGCCGTGTTTCCCTTGAGCCAATCAGGGCGGGAGGGAGGGGCAGGGATGGAAAGTTCCCTGTGACCCAGTAAAGAGAAGGTCCCATCCGCTCCATTCACACCTGCCAGCAGGCTGCTGGCTTCTCTTTCCTCTGTAAAGGAAGCTTCCGGACCGGACCAGGGCCCGACCCCTCCGTGAGAGGGCTGGGAGGGCTGTCAACTCCCCAGCTGTGGTTCTGTTCGAATGGGAGACAGCCAGGACAGGTGCCCTCGGCCTCACCTGGGGCCCCGTGTCTTGGGCACCAGCAGGCACTGTCCAGGTGCTCTGGGGACCGTGGGGCTGATGGGGGCAGCGTCCCAGGTGGGGAGGGGGCATTACCATCCCCACTGCGCCAGCTCAGAGCCCTGGGGCCGGGCTGTAGGGGGGCCAGACGGAAGAGTCCCTGTCTGATGGAGGACCGGGCATATGACGAGAGTCAGTGGGCACAGCAGTGGGCGTCGCCTGGAGGCTGTGTGATGCTGGGCGAGTTGCTTTCCTTCTCTGAGCCTCAGTCCCTCATCTCTAACTTGAGCACATCCCCCACTGGGGGACCCAGCTGCCCCCTACCCTCCCCTTCCTCCAGGTGTGTTAGAAAAAAGACAGCTGACCCCGTGGACTGAGGCCAGTGCGCGCCTTGTCCCACTCCCAGCCCCGGGGGAAGGGAGGGACGCCCCAGGAGCCTTCTAGGGCTGGCGACAGAGGCTGGGGGGGTGGTGTCCCAGAGGGGGTTGCAGCAGAGGGGGGCCGCATCCCAAGCTCTGGCAGGCAAGGGCCGGGGACTGGGATCTGCACGATGGTCACCCACGGTGGCCCAGTGTGGCGGGGGGCGGAGGGGCCAGGCCGTCCCCGGGCCCAGCCGCAGAGCCACAAGAGGACTTCCGGAAGAAGGACCTGGTCAGGCTGGGGTGGGGCTGGAGGTGAGCGCAGGTGCTGGGAAGCCTGGGGTCAGCACAGCGTCGCGTGCAGAGGGGCCAGGATTCTCTACTGACGTGGGAGTTTGGGCTGACACGGGAGTCCTGTCTCGGTGTGTCCCCCTCTCCAGGCCAGGGTCCCTGGGAGTTCAGTCCTAGACAAGCTGAGGCTGTCCCAGGGCGGTGTCCTGGGGCGTGTGGGAGCAAGATAGGGCTCGGTGGGGCGGGAGTGGTGGGGCTGTGGGGCTGGTCACCTCAGAGAGCTGGGCCCCGTGAGGGCAGTGAGGCTCAGAACAGGCCGGGGCTGCCGTGGAATGTTCTGGGGCTCTCGCCGGGGAGCAGGGCCCTTGGGATGCCCGCCTCTGGGGCTCCGAGCCCCCGGGCTGCGGTGCTGTGGGCGGTGGCAGTGGAGGTGTGGGACTTGGGGCGGGCCCGCCTGTCCCGCACTGTGCCACCCGCAGACACCCAGAGGGGACGCCCCCTCGGGCCCACACCGGGGCTGCCCTCTCGGAGGGCACGGGCTCGCCCCAGCCCGGGCCTGGCAGCCGCCTCCTGGCCTTTTCCTGTGCCCTCTGGCACGTGTACATCCACGGAAGCACCTGAAGGAAAGGAGAAGTCGAAGTCGCTCCTGAACGCCCCGTCCTCTGGGGCAGCCCTAGTGTCCTCACTCGTGGGGGTCGGGTCTCAGGGAGCAAAGCTCCTTCGTGGCACCTGCTGGGCCCGCCAGCTGCAGAGTTCCCACATAAAGGTCCCAGGGGCTCTGGGGCCCGGGGGCTCAGCGTCCACCTCCTTTGGGCCAGGCTGCCCCCCAGTGCCACTCCATGCTGGCAGAGTTTTCCCCCGTGGCCGACTGACCAAGGGACACTTTAGCCACCAGACAATGGTCCCCGGGGGATTGGAAACGGCCAACGATATCAAGGTCTTCACCTCACTTTTCTGGAGCCACGAAAGCCTTGTGGGTGCACCTGTGTCAGCAGCCAGGCCTGGCTCTGCAAAGAGGCTCCTTGGAGAATTTTGGACTTTCCGCCAGGCGGGGGGTTTCCCTGGCGACCCCTCGCTGCAGGTGACCTGGAGCCACCGGGGCTGGTGGGGGCGGCCTGTGAGACCCACGGAGGGGCCGGGCAAGGGGCCCCGCCCTGCCTTCGGCTGGTCACTCCTCCCGTGGGGCTGAGCCTCGCTCCGTGCCTCGGCGAGCCACCGGGCACGGCGACATGCCTGCCCCTTGATGGGCCATCTGAGCCTCTGTCCTCGCCTGCGAGGCGTCTCTTCCTCCAGCACGGTCGTTTTATGTTTCAGACACGGCTAGCCCACCCTGCACCACGCCCTGTTGTGGGCACGTTGCAATCACACTCAATCTCAGAACCGCCCTGTTAGGTCAGCGTTACTACCCCCATTCTACACATGAGGGGGGTGAGGATCAGAGAGGCTAAGGAACTTGACCAAAGTCACACGGCAAGTAAATAGCCGTGGATGGATAGTGTCTGGGCCCATGCTCTCAGCACGCAGGACACTCCTCACGTGCCCAGGCCATGTTGGGTATGTCAGCTGCAGAGAGGGGGGAACGCTTCCTGTGTGAAGTGCCCACAGATTGGGGATGAGCGAGGTCCCTGCGGCAGGGTAGGGTGGGGCCTAGAGGGACCTGCTCCTTGGCCGCTTGGCCTCGGCTCCCTCAAAGAAGCCCGGACACAGTGATCTTCTCTCCTGCCGCAGAGGGACGCTTCAGTCCAAGTGGTTCCCTGGAAAGGGCTAGGCTCCCAGCGGTAAGGAGGTACGAGGTCCCTCAGGAGCCTTAGAACACCAGCCCAGGCCTCGGCTCGGGGACCAGGGCAGGAGGGGCCCTGGGACCTGTCCCCTGGGGACTTCCCAGCTGGTGGGGTATCAGGGCAGGTTCAGTCTCCTGGTGACACTCTGTCTCTCGGCCACCAGCTAGCTGTGTGACCCTTTCTGGGTCTCAGTTTGCCCATGAAAGATGCTCCACATCATTACTCATTCGGGGGTGCAAATTAAAGCCAAATGAGATACCACCGCACCCCCAGTAGGAGAGCCATTATCAAAAAAAAGACAGAAAAGAAAGTGTTGGCGAAACCCTGGAGAAATCAGAGTGCTCCTGTACTGATGGCAGAATGCAAAATGGTGCCTCCACTGAGAAGAAGGTTGGCTGATTCAAGAAGTCTCTTAATAAGTTAATTTTTTTTAAGATTTGATTTTATATTATTTTTAATTAATTAATTTGTTTTATTTTTAGAGAAAGAGAGAGAGAGAGGCAGAGAGAGAGGGAGACACAGAATCTGAAGCAGGTCCAGGCTCTGAGCTGTCAGCACAGAGCCCGACGCGGGGCTCGAACCCACAAAATGAGAGATCATGACCTGAGCCAAAGTCGGATGCTTAACCAACTGAGCCACCCAGGAGCCCCTTAAGATTTTATTTGTAAGTAATCACATCCAGTGTGAGGCTGGAACCCACAACCCCGAGATCAAGAGTTGCATGCTCCGTTGACTGAGCCAGCTGGGGGCCCCAATATGCTAAGTTCTTAAATAAGAATTACCATATGACCCAACCGGCCCCCTCCCAGATATACCCCCCAAGAACGGAAAGGAGTTGTTCAAACAAAAATGGGTACACAAATGCTCACAGCAGCATTACTCACCACAGCTAAAGGGTGGAAATAACCCAGATATTCGTCTACAGAAGAATGGATCAATCAAATGTGGTCTGTCCACAACAGAATTATTCAGCCATGAAAAAAGATGAAGTGTTGACATGCATTACAATGTGGATACACCTCAAAAACATTATGCTAAGTGAAATAAGGCAGACATCAAAGGCCACTTATTGTATGATTTCATTTATATGAAATACCCAGAGGAGGCAAATCCACAGAGGGGATTGGGGCTGGGGGGACGGGTAAGGAGATTGCTGATGGGTATGGAGTTACCATTTGGAGTGACGGAAAGTTCTGCAAATAGACAGTGACGGTTACACAACATTACAAGATACTAATCACCGTTGCATTATCAACTTCCATAAAAATTATTAATTTTATGCGTATCTTACTACAAATAAAAATGCTAAAAATCAATCGGACATATTTGTGTGGGTCTATTCCTGGGTTCTCTACTCTGTTGCATTGATCTGTGTGTCTATCCCTCCACCAGTACCACACGGTCTTGACTACTGTAACTATATAATAAATCCAGTAGATTGCTTCTCGGCCTTTTGGCTAAGATCAAGTGTAGTATGATAAATCCAGTAGACCATCTCCTCCCATTTTATCCTTTGTTTTCAAAATTGTTTCAGTTTCTCTAGTTCCTTTGATTTACCATATACATTTTAGAATAATTCTATTTATAAAAGATCTTTCCAGGATTTTGATAGGAATTGCATTAAATCTATACATCAATTTGAAAAAACAGGAAAAAAGGGGGTGCCAGGGTGGCTCAGTAGGTTAAGTGTCTGACTTCAGCTCAGTTCATGATCTCACAGTTTGTGGGTTCGAGCCCTGTGTCAGGCTCTGTGCTGACAGCTCGGAGCCTGGAGCCTCCCTCCCATTCTGTCTCCCTTTCTGCAGCCCTCCACACTCTGTCTCTCTCTCAAAAATAAATAAACATTAAGAAATTAAAAAAAACTCTATATATCAATTTGAGGGCAATTGACATCTGGGTATTGCAATCCATGAACATGGTATGTCTCTCCATTTATACAGAGCTTCATTGATTTCTTTCATCAGGGTTTTGTAGTTTTCAGCAAACAAGTCTTAAACATGTTTTGTTAGACTTACACCTAAGCACTCACTTTTAAGTGTAAATAGTTTTGTGATTTTACTTCTGGTGTCCACCTGTTTGCTCATTATTAGCATACAAATGCTTTTTTGCATATTCATCTTGTATCCTACAACCTTGCTGAACTCCCTCTATTGGTTCTAGAAGTTTTAGGGTTTTGTTTTGTTTTGTTATAGAATCTTTGGGATTTTCTACAAACCAAATCATGTCATCTGGAAACAGAACAGTTTGAGCTCTTCCTTCCCAATCTATATGCCTGTTAATTTCCTTGCCTTGCCTTACTGCACTGCCTAGAACTTCCAGCACTATGTTGAATAAAAATGGTGAGAGGGGCGCCTGGGTGGTTCAGTCAGTTAGGCATCTGACTCTTGATTTCGGCTCAGGTCATGATCTCATGGTTCATGAGTTCAACCCCAGCACTGGGTTCTCTGCAGTCAGCACAGAACCCACTTCGGATCCTCTGTCCCCTTCTCTCTCTGCCCTTCCCTCCCTTGCTCATGCTTTTTCTCTCTAAAATAAGTAAACATTAAAACAAAACAAACAGACAAAAAAGTGGTGAGAATGGACATCCTTGCCTTGTTCCTGATCTCAGAGAGAATGTCTCCAGTCTAGCACATTAAGTATAATGTTAGCTGCAGGTTTTTTGGTAAGTTTTCTTTATCAATTTTAGAAAGCCCCTTTCTATTCCTATATTTATGAGAGTTTTTATCATGAATGTGTGTCAAAATTGTCAGATGCTTTTTCTGCATTGATCAATATGATCATGCGATTTTTTCTCTTTTTTTTAGGACTTTTAAAAAAGATTAATTTATTTTTGAGAGAGAGGGAAAGAAACAGAGCATAAGCAGAGGAGGGGCAGAGAGAGAGAGAGAAAGAGAGAGAGAGAGAATCCAAAGCAGGCTCCAGGCTCTGAGCTGTCAGCACAGAGCCCAACGAGAGGCTCAAACTCACAAGTTGTGAGTTCATGACCTGAGCCAAAGTTGGATGTTCAACTGACTGAGCCACCCAGGCACCCCTTCTCCCTTTTTTTCTTTGTCAGTCTTGCTAGATGTGTATTGATTTTTCAAAAAAATTTCTCAGAGAATCAGCTCTATTTCATGGATTTTTTCTATTATTTTCTGTTTTCACTTTTATTGATTTTTGCTCTTATTTTGACTATTTCTTTTTTTCTGCTTGCTTTGGTTTTATTTTTCTCTTTTTCTTATTATTTTTAGAGAGAGAGAGAGAGCACACAAGTGTGGGAGAGGGACAGAGGGAGAGAGAGAATCTTAAGCAGGCTCCACACTCAGCACAGAGCCCGATGTGGGGCTCAATCCCACAACCCTGGGATCGCGACTCGAATTGAAATCAAGAGTCAGGCATTCAACCAACTGAGCCACCCAGGCACCCCTGCTCTTTTTCTTCTAAGTCCTTGATGTGGGTGCATAGACTTTTGGTTTGAGACGTTTCCTCTTTCCAAGGTCTGCATGAGTGCCACAACATTCTCTTAGCTCTGTTTACCTGCATCTCACAATACTGGGTATGTTGCTGTGTTCATTTTCATTCAGTTCAATGTGTTTCTCTTTAGCTCAGGGATTATTTAGAAGCGTGGTGTTTAGTTTTCACGTGACTGGAGACTTTTCTGTCAGCCCTCTGCTATTAATTTCTAGTTTGACTCCAGTGTGATCGGAAAACACATTTTATACGATTCCACTTCTTTTAAGTTTGTTGGGGTTTGTTTTATGACCCAGGATACAGTCTGTCTTGGTACACAACTGTGGACACTTGAAAAGAAAGTGTGTGTGCTGCTGTTGGGTGGAGTGTTCTGTAAATGTTGATTAGATGTTGGCTATTAGCTGATGGTGACGTAGGGTTTCTCTACGCCTTTGTTGAAAGAGGGATGCTGATGTCTCCAGTTACCTTGTGGATTTCTCTCTTCCTTTCAGTTCTATTTGGGTTGCCATATATGTTTTTCAGCTCCATTGTTTGTTGCATACATGTCTAGGCTTTCATGAATTCCTGCTGGATTAACTGTTTCATCACTATAAATGGTGAAAGGGTCCATTTTCATTGTTCTGGTCATTTTCTTTGCTTTGAAATGTACTTTAATATAAGATGGCCATGCTGTTTTCTTCTGATCAATGTTTGCATGATACATCTTTTCCCATCCATCCTGTGACTTCCCATCTACCTACATTGTTATAGTTGAGGTGAAGTTCTTGTACACAGCATATAGTTGGTCATTTAAAAAACTCTACTCTGCCAAACCAGGCTTTTAACTGGTATACTTAGAAAATCGACATTTAATGTAATTATTGATGCGTTGGGACTTAAATCCTCTGCTTTACGTTTGTTTTCTGTGCCTTCTCTCTGCTTTTTATTTCACTGTTTTCTTTTTCCTGCCTTCCTGTAGGTTATCTGAACTTTTTGGAGTCCCATTGTGATTTGTCTATTGTATCTTCTTGTATAGATTGTTTGTGGTTGCTTCAGGTATGATATTCTCTATACATAAATTATCACAGTCTACCGGTGTCGACATTTTACCAATTTGAGTAAAGTACAGAAACCTCACCTTACTCTATCCTTTTAGCATCCCCATTTATAATGTAATTGTCTTAAATATTTCTTCTGAGTACATTTAGAACCAGTGTGATAATCTTTGCTTCCACTGTCAGACATAAATCTGTAAAACTCAAAAGAAGAAGGAAAATGGATTTACCCACATTTTTACTCTCTTCATTGTTCCTCTTTCCTTATTGATGTCCAGAATTCCTTCTTTAATCATTTCCTTACTGGTTGGGTGGGTTTTGTTTTTTTTGGTTTTGTTTTGTTTTTTCCTGTTTGGGTATTCTTTTAGGGTCAGTCTGCTGGTGACAAATCCTTTTCGTTTTCCTTTATCGGAGAACGTCTTGGCTCCTCCTTCATTTCTGAAGGAACTTGTCGCCGGATACAGAACTCTGGGTTAGCAGTTCTCCTTTCTCAACGCCTGAAAAATGGTTCTGAAATTTGGTGTCATTTGAACTGTTTTTCCTATTATAGGTATGACGTCAGATCTCACTGCTTTCAAGACTTCCTCATCTTCAGTTTTCACAAGTTTTACTGTGATGTGTCTCGGTGTGAATTTCTTTGGGTTTGTCCTATTTGGGATTTGTTCGGCTTCCTGAATCTCTAGGGCTTTTTGACTTTTGCCAAAATTTGAGACCTTTCCAGACATCGTTTCTTCAAGCACTTTTCAGGCCCGTGCTCTTTCTCTCCTCCTTCTGGGGTGGCAATGATGAATCCTGTGCTGGAGTCACCCAGGTCCCTTGAGCTCCATTCACTCTCCTCAGTATATTGTGTCTGTGTTGTTCAGACTGGGTACCTCTGTTCTGTCTTCCAGTTCACCGATTCTTTCCTCCAATCCCTCCATGGAGTTATACATTTTTTAAAAATTTTTAGTTATTTAGTTGTTATATATGTAGCTATTATATTTTCATTTCATTTTCACTGGTCTCTTCTTTGTATCTTCTGTTTCTTGTCGAGACTTTTTCTCGACTGAAACTTGCTATTTTTCCATTTCTCATGTGTTTGTCATTGTTCACTGAAGCATTAAAATTTTTTTTAATGTTTATTTATTTTGAGAGAGACAGAATGCAAGTGGGGGAGGGGCGGTGAGAGAAGGAAACACAGAATCCAGAGCAGGATCCAGGTTCCGAGCTGTCAGCACAGTGCCTGACGTGGGGCTCGAACTCACGAACCTCGAGATCATGACCTGAGCCGAAGTCGGACGCTTAACCGGCTGAGCCACCCAGGTGCCCCAACATTGCTATTTTAAAAGCACGTATTAAATACACACTCGTCCGTCCTGTGCGTGGCTGCCTAGGTGGTGTTTGCTTTGACAGAAGGTTCTGAGCTTCCTTCGCTTCCATTTTCGAGCAAGAGGCATCGGTGGGGGGACACCAGCGTGCTCCCTGCTGCAGACCCCAGGTGAGCCAGGTGCGCGTGCAGCGTGAAGTGCATGAGCATTTCTTTAGCACCTGCTCTGTGCCAGGCAGTGGTCCAGGAGAGCAAAACTGACCAAACTCCCTGCCCAGGAAGCTCCTACTCTGGCAGGAGACTATAAGCAAGTGACCCACACTGCATCCGCGGGTGGTGGGTGCAGAGGAGGAAAACAGAGCAGGACAGAAGAGACAAAGGGGCCTGGGGCAGGCGGGGCCAGTGTCTACAGAAGTGAAGCAGCCTGAGCAGACAACTCTGAATAAAGATCCTGAGTAGGGGTGCCTGGGCGGGGGGGGGGGGGGGGGTCCGAGTGGAGAGTTCTCTCTGTGGCTCCCCACTCACAGCCCCCCACCACCTTCGGCCCTCCCTGGCATTCCACTCCCAGGACCAAGGTCAAGCTTGGGCGTCCATCGAACACGCCGGGAGCAAGAGCCCACCGCTTTGAGGCCCCTCAGCCCCTGGAGGGAACCCAGCGTGGGTGTGGGTTTCCAAGGGTTTAACGAGCAGAGCCCCCCTGTCCCCTCGGCACCTTCCCTTTGCCAGGCCAGTGGCGGCGCAGGACCTTCCCGTGTGGCCCCGGCCCTCGGCGGCCTCCCCTCTGCCAGGCCTTCTACCCAGAGCCGAGGGGTGGGCGGTGGGGCATCAGAAGGACCCCGGCTCTGAGCCTCGCCCCTGGACGTGGACCCGGTCAGCCGCGGGTGTGTACCCGGAGCCCTCACTCCTGGGGGGTGGAAAGCACACCACAAGCGGCTGGCACCACAGAAAAGCCCAGAAGGAGACATGCCGGGCGCTGAACAAAGGGGGAAGCACGTTGGGGCAGCTGGGGTCTCAGCAGGGGCTTCCCACGGACAGCCCCACACGGCGGGGCCGTGACAGACGACGGCACGGCAGGACCCCTGATGTGGACTCAGATGGGAAGTGATGCCTGAGCCCTGACGGCAGATGGGGCCAGTGGAGCCGGCACAGGGGGCCCCGGAGAAACGTGTCGTCCTGACCCAGCGGGGGTCATGGTCTCTCATGTGAAGATTCCCCTTTGCCAAGACGCGCCTTCCCTGCTGGCCGCCCCAGGCAGCCCTCATGGCCCTTCCTCTGAGCCCCGGCTCAGCCTAACCTCCCCTCGCCCCCCACCCCTGTCCTCGGGCCCCTGCCCGCCTGGCCACCGGCTCCCGCCCTCCTGGCCTCTGCCAGGGCCCGTCCCGGAGCAGGGCCACACCGTGCTCGCCGAGAGGACAAGGGGATGAGCCTCCCACCCGGCCAGGTATGGGGGATGGGGAGCCAGCCCAGGAAGTGCTTGTGGCCCAGTGCTGGGGAGAGCGGAACCCTTCTGGAAGGAGGGGGGCAGGGTGCTCCACAGCATGAACGGGAAAACACAGAAGGCGCCCCCGAACCAGCGTCCCAGCCTCCCCCCTCCCCCGCCCCCCAGGGCAGACCCTGGCCACTCACTGGCCCTGCCAGGTGTCTGGTGGCGGGGACCCTGAGCCACGCAGTTGTGGACACACTGAGACCAGTGTCCCCCGGGGACATCACTCCCAAAGCACATGTCGGGAGCTGGCCCATCCCTACCTGCCTCTGTCCTGCCGAGTCTGCGGAGAACAAAGGACAGATGTGACCCGCTTCACGGTTGCAGGGGAGGCCCCTGCTGATTATGAGGAGGAAGGGTCGGAAACCACCAAAGTGTCCCTCGACAGAAGCAGGTTAGCGGCCAGACAGAGCTCTCCACAGACGCTGGACAAGCCGGCAGGGGAGACAGGGCGTGAGCACCTGCCCATGAGCATTAACTAACTGCTGTGCGTGGTGACCCAGCGTGTGCGGGGCGACTGATGATTGTGGAGAACACAGAAGGGAGGACGCTTCTGCATCTGGAAGGATCCATAGCCCATGTGAGCCCTGGGTCACTGGTGGGGTGGGGTTCACTGTGCAATCAGGATACTTCAGTATGGCTGGAGCTTTGTAACATGCATCTATATTCATTTTTCTGTAAAAGGTAGAGGATAAAAGGTAATGGAAAATATTCACAAGACCAATCAAAACATCAAATAATTAGAAATAAAGATAAGAAACGTGCAGCACCCACTTTATTTAAAACGCAGCAAGAGGGGCCCCTGGGTGGCTCAGCTGGTTGAGCGTCTGACCCTTGATTTCAGCTCAGGTCATGGTCCCAGGGTCGTGGGATTGAGCCCTAAGCTGGGCTCCGTGCTGAGTGTGGAGTCTGCTTAAGATTCTCTGTCCCTCTGCCCCTTCCTTGTGCACGCGCGCGCACACACACACACACACACACACACACACGCTGTCTCTCAAATAAAAAATTAAATAAAATAAAAAGAAGAAAGAAACAGAAAGGTAGACCATTTTCCTGGATTTAATTTCTTTAAATATTTTTTTAACGTTTCATTTTTTTCTTGAGAGAGAGAGAACATGAGTGGGGAGGGGCAGAGAGAGAGGGAGACATAGAATCAGAAACAGGCTCCAGGCCCTGAGCTGTCAGCCCGGAGCCCGACGCGGGGCTCGAACTCACGGACCGCGAGATCAGACCGGAGCCGAAGTCGGACGCTCAACCGCCTGAGCCACCCAGGCGTCCCCTTAATTTTCTTGACAGTGGATCCACAGCCCAGCGAACCCAGGACCAGCACGTGGCACCGGGATTCCGAGGTCCCCTTTGGGATTCCTGAACACTGGACGGTGCAGATACAGCGCCTGTGCACAGGTAGCAGGCGCCTCGCACTTGATGCCCGTAAATGTGCCGTAAGGACGCTGCCTCTGCATAATGCAGGTTAGCAGAGTGAGTGGAGGTGTCATCGTGGCGCGTGTCCCCCCCAGTCGCCCGGCAGCCCCATTCCCAAGGCCCCCATCCCCCGCGGCAGCCCCGGATGGGGTGCTGTTGAGAAGGGGCGCAGTTCTGGGGCTGGCTGTCTCCAGGAACCTCATCCCCAGGCGGGGGCTGGGGGGCGGCCAGTGGAATCCCCACTTCAGCCAGGAGAGGGGGATGTCTGGTCACTTTTGTGGGTGGCGTGTGCTTACGCTTACACACAGCTTGGAAGGGCATCTTGCGTCTTTCACTCCCGGTCACAGAGTGGCCTTGTCTGGGGTCGTCGGTGTGCAGCAGGAGCACACGGGGCCCGGCCAGCTCTAAGGTGTCCGGGCCGCCTTCTCTCCCTTACGCGCATCCGTCACTGAAGCTCTGAACCCACAGTTGTTCGTCCCGGTGGCCGCCGTGCCCAGCCTGGGGCCAGCGGCCAGCAGCTTCTCCCTGCTTTCGGAAATACGGTCACACGGAGCCTTGGGAACAAGGTCTGGTGGCCAGATTGGCCCAGGACATGCTTGTGCCTGTCCTCTGCTTGGGGATTCGTGACTCCCTACAATGTATAAAGTCTCTGAGAAGTCCTGCGGGAGACGTGCCAAGCCCTCCATCTGCCCAAACGTACTTAGCAGAGAATGTTCCCCTCACAGTGCATTTAAAAGCACTACACGTGAAATTGTGTTCACAGAGCTCCGGGGAATCAGCTCCAGAGTGTCGGGTGGTGACTGGGCTCAGCCTCCCACCCCCCCCCACCCCCCCCCGCCGCAGCCCCAACCCCGCTGCTTGCCATCTAGGGAGGTGTCAAGTCTGCGAGCTCCCGTACCCAGGGGCCGTTTCTGTGTCGCCTCCTTCTGAATGATCTGCAGGCAGCCAGGAGTTCCCCACTGACATCTGGAGAAAAAGTTGGACACTCACACCCTGTTGCTTCCCAGACGCTGCTTCAGGGGACTCCTGCCGCCACCTGCCCCCGGCCCCCGGCCAACAGGCGAATCAGGTGAGTCTCATGCCAGGCCCCCCTCTCTCGGCTTCATTCGCCCGAGGTTCCCCTCCGGTTGCCTGGCGTGGGGCCCCGAGCCCCTCCTGCTACTCCCAAGGCCACGGCAGCAACACAGGACAGCGTGAAGGCTGGTGTGGGGTGGGGGCATCTCTCACCGTTGCCAGGATCCAAGTGTCAAACCTGGTCGGCGCCCTGGAACCGGGGTGGGATCCACCCCCAGACCCAGCTGGGCCGGGGGCCACCTGGAGTCTGCTGGAGGCCCCCAGGCCCCAAAGCATCTGAACCCACTGAGGATCAAGCGGCGGGTGACCCTGCCAGGCCGGAAGAGGGTGTCAGCGGCCATGTGAGAGTCACCATCTGGCCAAGCGGGGCCTAATCACATAGCCCCTGTGGCTCAGAGGGTGGAGGGGCTCCCAACAAGAGTGTCAGTGGGCACCAAACCTGCGGGTGCCCTGGCCATGGAAAGGCAGGGGTAGCAGGCAGCCTGGTCTGGGTTGGGCGGGGCTAGAGAGGTTCGGGCTCAGCGAGTAATTCCCGTGGAGCTGGAGAAGGCCTGTGTTAGGTCCTGCCCTTTGCTCCCACGTGGAACCTTCCACATGTGGGATCCTAGGCTTCCTGGGGTTTCCCTGGGTGAGCACAGGTGTCCGGAGGTCCACCCAGGCCTGGCACCCGTGGCCAGCAGAATGAGCCTGCGCACCTCAGGGTCTGATCTCAGGGGGTGGCCTTGGGGACTGAGCCGGTCACCAAGAGGCCAGCACCTCTGAGGCCTGTTTCCATTCCAGCAGGGTGTCCTCTCTCTGTTCCCTGCTCCGGACAGCCACCACGGGGCACACGGGGACCCCAAGACTGACAGGAAGGCACCTGCCGTGGGGGCATCCCGGGCCACATCCGTGCTTGTCCTCCCACCCCGGGCAGAACCTTCCGTGAGCCTCTGCCTCACCGCTGCCCCTGCCCGCCAGGGTGCTCCTCCTGCTGGCTGGGCCCAACAGTGAGCACACCGTCCCTCCATGGAGCCCCCAGCCCCTTCTGGGAGCAGGAACAGTGTGGACGGGTCAGGGGTTCAGGCGCGATGCTGGGCCAGGCGGTAACTGCTCCTGGCCCTGTGATGATTTTCACTCTGGCATCTTTGTTAAAAAACGAAACTACGCTAAATAAAAGGAGGGAAAAGCAACAAAGACAATTTCCATTTAAAAAACTTAGAATTATATAAGTTATAATGTCTGTATTGCCCAAAGCAACCTACAGGCTCAAAGTAATCTCTAGCAAAACTCCGACGGCCTCTTTCACGGAAATAGAGAAAATGATCTAAAATGTGAACGGAACCACAAAGGACCCCAAACAGCCAAAGCAATCTTGAAGAACAAAGCTGGAGGCATCACCCGTCTTGATTTTAAACTATATCACAGAGCTGTAGTCGTTAAAACAGCTTGATATCGGCCTAAAAACAAACACACAGATCAGTAGACAGACACAGAAAAGAGAACGCAGAAATAAAGCCACGCATACATGGCCAATTAGCTTATGACAAAGGAGCCAAGAATACACACTGGGGAAGGGACGGTCTTCAATCAGCGGTGCTGGGAAAACCCGGCTGCCACATGCAGAAGAATGAAACCGGACCCCTATCTTATACCATCCACAAAAATCAAGTCAAAATGGATTAAAGACTTGAATGTGGGGCGCCTGGGTGGCTCAGTTGGTTAAGCATCCGGCTTGCTCAGGTCATGATCTCACGGTTCGTGGGTTCAAGCCCCGTGTCGGGCTGTGTGCTGACAGCTCGGAGCCTGGAGCCAGCTTCTGATTCTGTGTCTCCCTCTCTCCCTGCCCCTCCCCTGCTCATGCTCGGTCTTTCTCTCTCAAAAATAAATAAACATTTAAAAAAGTTAAAAAATATCTTTTAAAAGACTCAAATTTAAGACCTGAAACCATAAAACCCCACATTTGTGAATTCCGTGTCGATAAGGTGTTAATATTCCAAATATATAAGGAACGCATATAATTCAATAGCAATAAAACAATCTTATTTTAAAAATGGGCAGCAGATCTGAACAGTACATCTTTTTTCACCGAAAACCTACAGATGTCCAACAGGTACATAAAAAGATGCTCAACATCACTCATCAGGGAAACGCAAACCAAAACCACAACGAGCTCACCCTACATCTTCAGAATGGCTAGAATCAAAAAGACAAGAGACGTAGGTGTCGGTGAGGATGTGGAGAAAAGGGAACCCTTGTGCACTTCTGACGGGAACGCAAACTGGTGCAGCCGCTGTGGAGAACAGTGTGGAGGTTCCTCAAAAAGTTAAAGATAGAACCCTATGAGCCAGCAGTCCCACTTCTGGAGATGCATCCAAAGAAAACGAAAATTCGAAAACATATCCGCACCGTCCCCACCCCCGTGCTCACCGCAGCTTTGGTTGCAACAGCCAAGACATGGAAACACCCTAAGTGCCCAGCGATGGATGAATGGATAGCGAAAACATTGTGTAGATGCACCTTGGAATATTACCGTAAAAAAGAAGGAAATCTTGTCATTTGCAGCAATGTGGATGGACCTTGAGGACGTTATGCTCACTGAAATAAGACAGAGAAAGACAGATACCATACGATCTCTCTTCTCTATGTGGAATCTGAAACACACACACACACACACACACACACACACACACACACCCTGAGCACGTAGATACAGAGAACAGGTTAAAGGTTGTCAAAAGGCACAAACTTACAAAGTAAGCAAGTCATGGGAATGTAACACGCAGCATGACGGCTATAGTTAACGACACTATATTGCAAAAAAAAAAAAAAGTCATAATTTTAGAACAGTTTTATATTTACAGAAAATTCGCAGACCTGGTGATACACGGTTCCCATAAACGCCGGAGCTTCCGCATTATTAACTCCTTGTGTTTGTGTTCGTGCGACAGCTTGGTTACAATTAATGAGCCAATACTGATAGAGTGTTAACTAAACGAATACACCACAGTTTAGTCCCATTTTCTTAGTTTTCCCCCGATTCCCTTCTCTGTCCCGAGATCCCACGTGACATTTCCCCATCAGGTCCCCTGAGGCTCCTCTCGGCCGTGATGGTGTTTTGGACTTTCTTTGCTTTTGATGACTATGACAGTTTTCGGAACTTCTAGGCAGGTATTTTTTTAACACATAATTTTCTTTTTTTTTTAAGTTTATTTATTTTGAGAGACACAGAGAGAGAGAGAGAGAGAGAAAGAGAGAGAGAGAGAATCCCAAGCAGGCTCTACACCATCAGCAGAACCCCATGTGGGGCTCAGACTCACAAACTGTGAGATCATGACCTGAGCTGAAATCAAGAATGGGACGCTTAACTGACAGAGCCCCCCAGGCGCCCCCGTGGGCAGGTATTTTGTAGGGTGTCCCTCAACTGGAATCTTCCGGTGATTTTCTCATGGGTAGAGGTAGGGGTCATGGGCTGTTGGCAGGAAGGCCACGGAGGTCACGTCATGTCCAGGGGACATGCAGTCAAGGCAGGCCGTCACTGTTGAAGTCAACCCTGGGCACCCGGCAGAGCCCTGCAGAGTTACACCCCAGCCTCCCCGATTCTGCGACTTTTCACGGGGAAGTCGTCACCAGGCCCACACCCAAACTGGGAGAAAGGGAGTTATGCCCCCTCCCCAGGTGTTTCCCCAACTTCTGCCCAGCACCATAACCGTCCCGAGGGGCAGCCAGGTGGTCCCCTGCCTCTGGGCACAGCCCCTGCGCAATCCCCAGAAGGGCCCAGATGAGCCCCTCCGACCACGGCCTCCCATCGGGTGTCCCCGGGCCTGTCCCACCTGCAGTAAATGCCCTCTGCCTCCTTTTGCCTCACCCCTACTCTGGATGCCACTCCGCCCACGGGCTACCTAGCCTCCACAGATCTTCCTCGCCCTGAGCTTTGCCTGTCCTGCATCCTCCTGCTGGAGCCCTGCCTCCACCCGGGCCTGGGAGCACCAAGCCCTCTAAACCCCGCCCCTGAGTCCCTCCCCCCACCCTCCCCCACTGGGCCCCCAACCCCCATCCATCAGGAACAAGCCCCCTGCCCCCCCATGAGCCCGCACCCTTCACCCCCTGACAATGAGGGTTTTCTCGCCCCTCCCCCGCGCCTCCCCGCCCCCACACGTCACGTCACGTGGCAACCTTGCGCGCCCCCCGCTCCCCCCGACAGTGCTCCTCTGCGGGTCCTGTACCTGTGGCCCCCAGTCCTTCCACCCCACCTGTCTCCTGCTGCTTTCTGGGGAGCCCCTTTCCCTGCGTTCATGGCCCTGTCCCCGCAAGGGACCGTGAGCGTGGAGACCCTGGACGTCTCAGACCCTGACCCGCCAGAGGCGAGCTCCTGTAAGCCCTCTCTGCTCCTCCCAGCCTCAGGCCGGGTGGCCTCCGGGGAGACCACCAGCTGTGGTCTGGGGGACGCCGTGGGAGGAGAGAGCATGGGGGTGTCCAAGGGACCCACGGGGGGCCTCCATCGCCCCACCCCTCCCAAGGCCCCCTGTCCTCCCCTTTGTGGGGAGAAGCCCACCTAGCCCACACTGTGGCGGGGGCCTGGGCAGGGAGGGACGCCGCGGGGAACACACTGAGCCCCCGTCCAGATCGGCGCTCACCATAGGTCCTCCTGGCCCTGTGTCCTGGGTCCCCTGGGTCCAGAGGGAAAGGTGTCACCAAAGGAGGCGGGCGGGGCCTGAGCTGGGGCCAGGGGCTCCCAGGCAGCCGCCGACAGGCCGTTTTCCCCCTCTGTTTGTACGCGTCCCGTTTGCCCATGGGTCTCCACGGCGGTGGCCCCAGTCCCGGAGCCAGAGGCAGAGCACCACACGGACATCATCCTGCTGGGCTCCAGCGAGCCTTCAGAGCTGTCATCCCCCGCTTCCCCAGGGCCCAGCAGAGGTGAGGTGTCTTCCCTTAGGAGGTCAGCCCCAGGCCTGGCGGCGTCTGAGGCCCCAGGCTTCTGGAATAGTCACACCTCATTCACAGACGCCCCAGGCTTCTGGAATAGTCACACCTCATTCACGAGCCCCCTCCACTCCTCTGACATCACATCTGGGCCAGGTTTACATTAGAAAAAGCAGGAGAGGGAAGGATCCCCTTTTGTTTCCTTTTCAGAGCTCATTGCATATGAAGTCAAGGTCAACGAGAGGAACATAGAAGGTGAGCCCTTGCCCAGCCGAGGGGGAGCAGCTCTGGAAAGACTCAGGCGCGGGGAGCCCACCCTGGTGTCTCCCAGATACTTAGAGTTGTGCAGCCAGTTTTAGGGCCTTTTCAACACCCTTGAGAGAGACCCTGTTCCCATTAACAGTCCCTCCCCGCCCCTGCTGCTGCCTCCCCTTTTCAACCACTTTCTTTCCCTATGGATTTGCCTGTTGTGGATTCCTTGGGTTTCCACACGCAGTTCAGGATCAGTTCGTCAATTTTTGCCAAAAAAAAAAAAAAAATGGGGATTTTGAGAGGGGTCTGGGGGCCCTCTGGGGAGGCCTGGCCTTCCAACTGCGGTGTCTTCTGACCCGTTGCCCAAGGTACCTGCCCACTTCTTTAGATCTTTCAATTCTGTCCACGGCGTTCTGTGGTTTTCATTGTACGGGGCCTGCTCTCCCCTTGTTACATTTATTCCTAAACCTGTTGCTCTGCTTGCTGGTGTCGTGACACGTGTTGCACTGTGGGTGCCCACCTTAGACATCTGCATCTGCTGTGGAAGTTTCCAGGTGCACACGCAGCACCCTTTGTTTGAGGGAGGGATGTGCGCTCCGTGCAAGGTAAGCGGGGTGGTGGGGCGGCTGGGAGGCAGGGAGCCTGGGGAGGCTGGGGTGGCAGGACAGGGGGGGAGGCCGGGAGGCAGGGAGCCTGGGGAGGTGGGGAGCCTGGGAGGCTGGGCAGCAGGGAGGCGGGGAGGGGGGAGGCCGGGGCAGGGGGGAGGCTGGGGCAGCGGAGAGGCAGGCAGGGAGGCTGGGAGGAGGGGAGCCCGGGGAACCGAGGAGGCACCGGCCAGGCTCTGCCCCTTGCCAAGGACAAGTTCCTGGGCCACCTGTTCCTGTATGACGATGACGGGTACCAGTCCTACTGCTCTGTCTGCTGCTCCGGGGACACGCTGCTCATCTGTGAGAACCCCGACTGTACCCGGTGAGCCTGGGGGCAGCCCCGGGGCAGGTGCCACCACCCACCGCCCAGGCATCTCCGTCCTCGGGCTCCTCGTCCCAGAGTGTGGAGGACGTCCCCCCAAGACGAGTTCCCCCCGAGCTTCCCGTTTCCATCCCAAATATTTTGTTCGGTGTAGAGCCTTCACACGCGGGAGGCGGGGCATCGAGAGATTTGTGTTCCTGAGTTTTCTCTTTATTATCGTCACCGCCAGGATGGGCGGCACCCTCAGCGGGGACGGGGAAGCGAGGGCTGGTGGTCACAGGCAGGGGCCGGGCAGGGGCAGTTCCCCGTGGAGCTCCAGCACCCGTGGTACTTAATCTCCCTCCTCCCAAATCTGTCCCCCCCCCCCCGCCCCCAGCTGGCGTCCTTGACCCCGACTTCCTGCAGGCTCTGGAGGGTGGGGAAGACGGGCGGCCCCCCACCTCACCGACGGCAGATGGCTCCTTCCTGCCCCTCGAGGTCCCTGAGACGGACTGGACCCCCTTTCGGGGTGACGGCTCCCCCTCGCCCCCGCCCGGTGCCCGTCAGCCTGAGGGCGGCTCCCGCCCCTCGTCCCCCTGCCTGGCGGCCAGCGGATGCCCCTTCGGTCGCTGTGATGTTCTGTTTGGCTCCAGGTGCTACTGCTTCGAGTGCGTGGACACCCTGGTGGGCCCCGGGACCTCGGGGAGAGTCCAGGCCGTGAGCAACTGGGTGTGCTTCCTGTGTCTGCCCTTTCCCCGCAGCGGCCTCCTGCGGCGGCGCAAGAAGTGGCGGGGCTGGCTGAAGGCCTTCTGCGACAGCGAGTCGGTGAGGGGCGGCGGGGGGGGGGGGGGGGGGGGGGCGACCGTCAATTTCCTCACGACGCCCACCTGCGCTGACACCGGCGATGACGGAGCCCAGGCTTCCAAGCAGACGCGCTCTTCTCGTTTTCCTCTCCGGTCCCGGCTCCGCGGGGTCTAGTTTGTGGAAACGACTCTGAACTGGCAGTTTTGCTGCTTCCGAGCGGGGGACGGGGGACCTGGCAGGAGACGGACCCAGCACGGGTTGCCTCCAGGTCCGGCACGTGGGGACAAACACCCAGTCAGAGGGCAGGATGGGTGTGGAGTTGAGGCACAGATGTGGGGCACGGGCTCGGGGCACAGGTGTGGAGCTCAGACTTGGGGCACAGGCTCGGGGCACAGGCTCGGGGCACAGGCTTGGGGCACAGGCTCGGGGCATGGAACGGAGCACAGCTGCGGGACCTCCTGTGGGAGGCCAGGAGCCGTGAGCCAGGCGGGACCTATGGGCTCATCAAAGCAGGTTGCAGTATGTCCCCCAAGACCTAACACCTGGTACCCGAGAGTGTGGCTGATGCTGGAACCAGGGTCTTTGCAGATGAGGTCTTCCTGGATGGGGTGAGGCAGGAGGACAGGTGTCAGAGGGAAAGCGGAGGGGGATGGAGACATCCGGGGGGAGGCTGGCCACACGACACTGCGAGAGGGGCTGGAGTCCAGCCCAGGACTGCGGCCAGGACAGGGGATGCTCGGGGGAGGCAGGAGGACCCTCCCTGCGAGCCCCCAGAGGGAGCCAGACCCGCCACACCTGGACCTGGGACTTCTGGTGTCCACATAGAAATGCGGTAGTGGTTTTGTGCCACTGTTTATATTCACTGTTAGGGCAGCTCCGGGAAACTAAGGCTCGAGAGGGACCACCCCGGGTAAGCGGGTGCCGCGTGGGGCCCACACATAGGTCTGCAGAACTAGGGATCCCCCTGGGCCTCTCAGCCTCCTGTCCCCGCCTCTGCCTCTCCCTCCCCCTCAGCCTCACTCTCTCCCTCAGCCTCTGGCTGCTGTTTGGTGGGAGCAGGTCGGGGGAGAGGGCCGTCCAGGCCCTGGGTGTGCCCGTGCCGGCTCTCACTGGAGGGGCGGGGGGCGCTGGAAGGGGGTGTGTGCTGACCCTGGGGCACCTCCCCACCTCCATGGGCGCCCCTCTCTCCTGGAGCCAGGACTGCCCTCCCACCCCCCCGACCCTTCCCGGGTTCTCGGCCACCAGAGTTCTGGGGACTTGCTGGCCTCCAGGCACAGGCCCTGAGGCTGGACGGCGTGGGCCCCGTGGCTGAAGTGTGTTTATAGTGCTTTTCAGAAAAGGAGACGCAGCCTGGTAGTGCTTTTTTTCCGCTCTATGGGTGGGGTGCGTCCCAGGAGGGGCCATGCTCCCCAGTTGTAGGAAGTTTCCTTTCATGTTCACAAGTGTCCTTAATGCCCCAGTGCTGGGGGGAGAGAGGGAGGAAGGAGCCCCCCGCCGACAGTCACAGCAGAGGGGACCAGGACGCCCCCCCCGGCGCCCATCAGAGCCGCGCCTGTGCTGGACCAGCTGCCCTCCTCACGCCCACCTGCAAACTCACCAGCCCCCCAGCCCGTGGGCTCCAGCCACAGACAGGCCCTTCCCCACGTGGCTCGGGGTCTCCCACTCCGGCCCGGCCAGTGCACGCTCCTGGGGGCGGGGAGTCTGGGGTGCTTGTTTTACAAGTGGGCGTCCTGGGAGGGGTGGGGGGGTTTACCCATGGGCTTTCGGGTCCTTTGTCCTCAGCGGGCAGCCGTGAGGGCCACCAGGCGCCTCGGGGCCCACACTGAGGAAGGACAGTCGGGCGATCCCCCTGCTGTCCATATGCAGGATCCCCCAAGAGATCCAGAGGAAGTGCTTCCTCTTGGGATAGAATTTTCTTCCTCTGCGATCAGGAAAAGCCCCTTGCACCTGCCTTCCCTGTGTTAGAAATGGCCCGGCCTGGGGGGGCCAGCCTGCCCTGAAGGCACGTTCAGGGGTGTCTCCCCTGGTGGGGAATTGCCTCTGCTGGGGCAGAAAGAATTTTCCCTGGGCCTCATGGGCTCTGCAACTGGGCCACAGTGAGAACTGCGTTTTCTTTCGATAGGAGAACACGCTGGAGACCTACAAAACGGTGCCCGTGTGGAAGAGGGAGCCGGTCCGGGTGCTGTCCCTGTTTGGGGACATCAGGAACGGTGAGTGCAGTGAGGTCACGCCGGACCGCAACGGTCTGCCCCCAGGGAGGTCCGCGGGGGACCCGGTGTGTTCAGGCGGCTGGCAGGAAGGGAAGGGCACCAGAGAGAGCAGCGGGAGCTCACTCCTTCAGAATTGCCGACAGGACAGAAAATGCAGGAAGCAAGTATGGATGCGAGATGCCACCAAGCAGAGCTGCGGGGCCCAGGCTTTGTGCAGAGGGCAGCAGTCCAGGCCAGGCCCTGCCCGTGGCCACCCCACACACCTGACCACCCGCAGGGCTCCCTGCCCCTCCCTCTACCCAAATGTCCCAGCCTGTGCAGGCCGGCCACGTGATGCGTCCCAGCCTTGTCCTGCCCATCCCCACCCCCGGGGCCCTTCGCGGACCCCCACCTGCTGGTGCCTTGGAAATCCTGTGGATGCTTCCGGGCCCAGCAGACCTGAGAATCCATGAAAACACTCCTTAGTCTCTGGCCAGATAGAATCAGGACGTGCCCCACTTCCTGCACTGTGCCACCGCGAGCCTCGCGAACCGTGGTCACAGCGGCCCCGCGTGCACCTGTGCTGCCGACGGGGTGTCCGCGAGACATGGGGGGCAAAGCCTGCCGGCTGAAGGGGCGCAGGAGTCACGACCCCAGGCCACCCCGGCCTGCGTCTCCCCACCCAGACCATGCGTCCCTTACTCCCGTTTGTAAGGTCCTTTCTGAACTCGCCTTCCCGCCCCCAGGCCGAGGACTCTCTGAGGCTGTGACGGGGGGCCTGCAGGTCACGCCCGCCGGGTCACACAGCCAGGCTGGGTGACCTCAGCGTGGACACCACGGCCTGGCGGATTTCCTAACCCAGAGACGACACAGCAGCCCACGAAGGCCTGGTTTTGCAACCAATTGCCTGACTTTCTTAAATCCATACTCAGCGGAGTTGGCTGCTTAGCGGGTAGCGAACGGGACCTTCATCCTTCCTGCCGGTGCCCTGTCCTTGAAAAGACAGAGTTTGCTCATTAAGACAGAGACATGTTGTCTAATCAACCCTTGGCCTTTGGGTCTGTGTGGGGCCAACATCGACGCCACCCTTCTGAGCCCTATTTCTCCCCGCGCAGAACTAACGAGTTTGGGCTTCTTGGAACCTGGTTCTGACCCAGGAAGACTGAAACACTTAGAGGACGCCACCGATGTAGTGAGGAGGGACGTAAGTACCGTGGGGTGCCTCCAGATGCCAAGATGAGGGCACACGTGCAAGACCCCCACGGGTGCTGCGGGGGTTGGGGTCCCTGAGCCAGGGTGTGCGTGGGGGGCCCGCAGGAACCGGCGCCCCGCAGGCAGTGGGGGAGGCGAGAGGGGTGTTTTCGCGGCCCCCACGCCGCCCACAGCCCAGAGCGATGGGCCAGAACTCTGGTTCTTGTGGTTGTCATCCAGGGGCCCGATCCCAACACAGATGGGATGAAACGCCACCTGCCCCTTCAGATAAAATCGTGAACTGAACGGTCACTGTTTGGGGGCATTCTCCAAACACAGCCTGGAATGTTCTGGTTCCCTTGAAGGCTGTTTCCTGCTGTCCCGGACAGTGACCTTGGAGGAAGTGCCTAAAAAGTGACTCACTGGCATCCAGCTGGGCCAGGAGCCCTTGGCGACGGATGGCAAGGGTCTGGGAAGCCTCCTCCTGGTGGTCCTGGGACAGGAGTACCCGGTCCTTCGGTCTCTGGGCCCAGGAGAGAGGATTAGAGCCCATCGTCCTGAGAGCCACTAACCGTGGGCAGAGGGTCTGGGGCCAGGAGTGCTGGCCGTGGAAGGGGCCACAAGGAGGGGGCCGACGTGGGGGTTCTGTTCTGCCAGGGGCCGGCCAGGTCCTCACCTCTCTGCTCCCCGTGGGGCCTGGGAGCCTGTGGTCCAGGGGGCTAGCGCCCCGCTCTGGCCATGCCTGGAGAAGCCCCACAGCCTCGTCCCACCGAGGGCTCCCCTGCCCGGAGGCCCCGAGGACAGGTCTCTCCGTGGGACAGGGCACACCTGAACCTCATGACCTTAAACTTCATCACCATGGGCCTCATCCAAGATCCCACACGCTGCCCTCACCCTGACCCCTTGAGAGGACTGACCATTTCGAGAATCTGTCCTGCAGGCACGCCCATCCTGCCTCCTCTCCCGCCCCCGGGACCAGAGTCCGCCCTCACGGGGCAAGGCAGGGTGTGGAACGTGACGGTGACACAGGCCTCCCCTATAGCGGGGCTGCAGGGGACACCAGGGCACCGCCCTGCATGCCAGCTGTGGCTCCCAGACACCCCGTCTTCCTTAGAGAGGCCCACTGCCAACAGCAATGGGCACCCCCTGTCATCCGCAGCAAAACGGGGCCCCTGTTTTCTCAGCGATAACCTGGCCTCTATTAGCAATAGGAACGTGTCACACCCCCTATGACAGCAATGTGGGACCTCTATTTCTGATCGTGACACTGGAAACCTGTTTATTGTAGCCGTGTGTGACACCCGTGAGTGACACCTGTTACCACAGTAATCACGACTCAGGTGCGTGCAGCATCTCTGAGCGCCCCCACACCACGCCTCCTGACCTCACCTCTTTCCACGAGGCCTGTGACACGGGCTGTGCCCTTGCAGCCCCACCTAGAGACGGGGGGGTGGCCGGCTCCCACCTCCTCCTGGCCGTGGGTTTCTGTTCCAGCCCGGAGTGGGGGGCAGACAGCTTGGGGGGGGGGACCGCGTGTTCCCTCCAAGACTCCGGTGTCTTCTCCGTGAGCTGCTTCGAGGCAGCACGTACTGGGGGCCAGCGGGTGGGTGACTGCGGGGGTGCTGGTCTGGGACCGCCCGCCCGTGCTCGCCTCCTTGCCCCCCTCCCCGACCACCCTGCCTGGACAGCACCTTTGTGCCTTTGCTCCGGTCACTAGGCCGTGACGGAGGCCGGTGCCCAGACGCCCCCAGTAGCTCTCGGGGACACGGGAAGGTGCCGGAGGAGGCACAGGCTCGGGGGCTCACCGAGGGATGGGGGCTTTGGTTACGCGGTCTGGGGGACGGCCCGGGGAAGGGGGTCTGCCCTGGGGCAGGACCCGTCGGAAAACCAGCGATCCAGCACCTGGGTCTCTGTTAATGTTCTTTTAGTAGAAAGACGGGGGCTACGATTGTCATTAACGGGAGTCCCTCGGGTCCTGCAGGAGAGGGGCACGTGGGTCACTGTGGTTCCGGAGCATCCTCGTTGGCTCAGGCACGGTTGGAGGGGCGGCTTCCTCCCCCCGCCCGCAGTGACCGGCTGACTGTGGCCGGTCAGGGAAGGCTGTGGCCCCGCTGTCCGCTCCCGGCTGTCACGTCAGGCGCACGTCATACGCTTTCCGGCAAAGCACAGGAAATGCGTGTGAATCCCGGGGTCCGCGTGCCAGCCTTCCCGGGGGCGGGTCTATGAGGCCAGCGCCTGGCACGAAGGGCTCGCCTCACGTTCCAAGTGCCCTGCGGGGGGCTGGCCTCCCCTCGGGTGACGGAGGCCGGGCTCCGTGCGTCCCTGAGGCCAGTGGCGGCTGTGACCTGGGGGGGTGTCACTGCTCCCGCCAGGGCGCTGTGGGGGCTCGGCCTCATCGCGAGCCACTCACCTGGGCGCACAGGTGCCTGCTGCGGTGGGGGCCGCTCGGTGCCCGGGAGCCACCTGCCAGAACAGGCCGTCCCCACCTGCCTTCTGTGTGCCCGTGTCCTGCAGGTGGAAGGATGGGGCCCGTTCGACCTCGTGTACGGCTCCACGCCCCCCATCGGCCACGCCTGTGACCATCCTCCGGGTAAGAGACGGCGGTCTGCGCGCGTTCCCTGGCCGTCTGGTCCCCAAACCCGTTTGCACGCCCCGCCCTCGGTGCTCTGCGTCCCTGTAGCAGGTGCTCCGAGTGGGGTCATTGGCGGGAGGACGCGCACGTGCGCTCCCCACGCCGTTTTCACTGCCCTGTCCCCTCATAATGGGGGGGGGGGGGAGGCGGTCTGCGCTCAGGCCACGGCGACCGGGGCCCTTGAGGCTCAGCTGCTCTGGCGGGGACAGGCCTGCCCCGGGGAGAGGCGGGCGCCGGGTCCGGGCAGTCACCGCCGCGCCCCTCTGCCGCGACCCCACACGCACCCGGACGCCCCTCCCCCAGTGTGGTACCTGCTCCAGTTCCACCGCGTCCTGCAGTACGCGAGGCCCCGGCCGGCCCGCCAGCAGCCCTTCTTCTGGATGTTCGTGGACAATCTGGTGCTGACCCAAGAGGACCGGACCGTAGCCACTCGCTTCCTGGAGGTACGTGCCGCGCTGCGGTCCGGGGGCCGGTCCGGGGGCCTCCCCGGGACAGGCCGGCTTCCTCGGAGCCCGGCCCCTGAGCCTCCTTTTCACCCGGTTCGCGGGGGTCACCGCGCTCCCGGGGCCCAGACCCTTCAAGGTGGCCTTGGTCGGCGTGCCCTGCACGCTGCTCCCGCACTTCAGGACAGGCCAGCGTGGGGCTCTTCCTTTGAGCACACGCACGTCTCGCACACCGCACACACATCGCACGCACTGTCCCTCTGGGGCACCGACAGCCTCGTGTCTTCTCTCCGCCGACCCGAATCCTGACCACGAGAGCAGCCGCCCTGGGCTGACTGGCTCAGGGCCCCGGCCGCAGGGCCCCCCCATGGGACAGCCCCCGGTGGGGCCTGACGCCCCCCTCTCGGGAAGTCTCCCTCATGCTGAGATGCTCACAGAGTCACGGCAGAAAGTCTCGCTGCCCGCCCCGCCCCGTCCCCCTCGCCAGTCCTGTCGCCGGGGACGGTGCTTGCCCCTGCACGCAGGTGTGCGGACGCCCGCCCCGCCGCGGGCTTGAGTCACTTAGCGACCACCCTGGACGGGCCTGTTCTGGGCGGTTTTACTTTGGACGTAAAAAACGTATTTGATCTGTTCCCTAGTGGGAATGGGGTCGCTGTAGTCTTGAGGTCTAACAGACAAGCCCGCGCTGCGGGGCGTGTATGGGGACACTCGTGGGACGGTTCCAGAAGTGACACTGCTGGGCCAAGTTGTGGCATATTCGCTGCTGCACCCACCTGCCCGGTCGGGCTGTCCCAGCCCCTAGACCCCTGCAGGGACGCAGGGCCCACAGGGTCAGGCTGTCCCATGCAGTCTCGCTGTGTTTCTGCCCGTGCGTCACCGCACCTTACGTTCTCCTAGAGTACAATCTGTGAATTATAGTTGTTTTTATTAAAAAAATTTTTTTTAATGTTTATTTATTTTGGGGGGGGAGGGGCAGAGAGGGGGAGACAGAATCCAAAACAGGCTCCAGGCTCCGAGCTGTCAGTACAGAGCCCGACGTGGGGCTCGAACCCACGGACCGTGAGATCGTGACCCGAGCCGAAGTCGGACGCTCAACCGACTGAGCCACCCAGGCGCCCCCTGTGACTTACGGTTTTAAAAGTCATTTTCACAGGGCTGAGCAAAACGTTCCCATGATTCTTCCGCTTCCCTCCGCGTCTGTGGTTATTCTCCTCGTTAGGAAGTCTGGAATTTTTAAAATAGCAACATGCCCCCCTAGAAGCTGCCAGGACCAGGTTTGAATCCTGAATCATTTATCAAAAAAAACAAAACAAAAAAAATCTAAGAGTAAGTGATAGCGGGTCCAGCCACAAGGTGCAGGTTCCAAACCTGGACGCCAGTGATCCGCACACGTAGAGCCCATCAAAAATCCTGCCTTTGGATGGTTTTGCACACACGTTTGGGAGGTCACAACTGGTCCCAGATCAGGATGGCCAGAAAGGGAGCGTCCCGCATTTCCTGTGACGGCTCCCGTCTCGCTGTGGAACATCGCTCCTGCTGAAGGCAGGGAAGATCTAGACATTCGGTCTCCTTCGGCTCTGGCGAGTGCCGGGCTGTCTGGTGTCTCTCTCCCGGCGAGGTGTCTGGGTCCAGGAGGAGGCTGGGGTGTCCACGGGCGGGGTGGGGGGGCCCGGGAACGGTGCACATGGGACTCTGTAGGCTCCCTGAGTCCATGTGGGTGGGGTCAGCCTACCTTGCGTTGGGCGTCAGGGGCCAGGGGGCTTCTTGCCTCAGTTTCTCCTCTAGCCTCTCCCCCTCCCACTGGCGGAAGGCCCGTCTCCCTCCCGCCCCCTCCCCTTCCAGGGCCCTCTAGGGTCCAGGCAGCCCGCTTGGCTCCTGAAACACCGGCACTTTAGAAAACCCTTCGTTGCCAGCAAAGCCTCTTATCTTCCTGAGGCAGAAAGGCTGTTGGCTCAAAGATAAAGGACCCCTTTATCCTTCAGGGAAGTTCACCTCCGAGCTGGAGCCCGTGGGGAAGCCCTGCCCACGTGACCTCTGGGACTGGAAGGTCTGCTGGTAAAGGTTTCCCAGCGATGTCTCAGCCTCCTTCCCGCAGAGGATTTCTAGGAAATCAGATGCGAGACGTCAGCAACGGTGACTGACAGCCACAGTCTGTCTAGAAAGGTGGCCGAGGCCTGTGGGCACCGTGAGGGGCAGAGGTCGTTGCCCGGGTCACGCCGAGCCGCAGCCCAAGTCTCCCTCCCCCAGGCCGACCCCGTGACCATCCAGGACATCTGTGGCAGAACCATCCAGAACGTGAACGCCGTGCACGTGTGGAGCAACATCCCGGCCGTGAGAAGGTGCTCCCGGCGCGCCCCAGGGCCTCGGGGTGCTTGCAGTGGGGGTGGGGACGCCGGCCCAGCATAAGTCTGGGAACGTGGAGTTTTCTAGACGGAGCCATGCCCGGGCAGCCTCCGTGCCCCGGTCAGTGGCTGTGTCCGGTGTGCCTCTTTTCCGCCAGATTCTGGGCTTGATCCAGGTCAGGAATGCCCGCTCCCACTTTGGGGACCTTTCCCCAGCCTCTTGCATCAAGGCTGCCTGAGGCTGTCCCCTCAGGACTTTGCAGGGCCTCCCTGGGTCCTGAGAAGAAAGTCAACTCCCGGACACCCGTCACCTGGCCCTGGAAACCACCCAGCCTTCTGGAGCTCTGCCCTGCCCTGCCCTGCCCTGCCCTGCACACGTGCACACCCACTCCCACCCACCTGCTCACACTCATTCACACACACAGCCTCACACACACTGTCACACTCACACAAGCTCACTCACAGTGCATTTCTGGCCTGTACGAACCACTCAAACACACCAGGCCTTGGGCCCTTCTCTGTTGCCAGAACATGCCTGGGACCATTCATTCTCGTGAGCATCCAGCCCCCCCACCCACGCCCCCTGCCCCCTCCCCTGGATAGCTTTCTGCTCCTCGGACACCCGCCCTCGCTCATCCGTCCTCATCCACACAATGTGCCCCAGAGCCCCTGAGGACACGGCCGCCTCCCTCCCCCACAGCCCACACCGTGCGGCACCTGCCCTGTGGTGAGCCAGTGTTGACGGCATCTGAGCTAAGCCACGCCTTCTGCTTCTGACAGAGAGTTTCTGGAAACTTCTATGCCCCCCCCCCCGACCATGTCCAGCATTCCCCACATTGCAGTGTGGCGTGTGCTCGTGGCAGGAAGTGCCAAGGCTTGGCGTGTGCCAGGCCCACACCCAGGCTCCGTGTTCGGTGGAGCGGAGCGAAGCAGCTTTCCCCATGTCTTCGGAAGCGTTGAGCGTCAGGCCGCCTCCTCTCCCTGCCCTCCTCCCTCTTCCCCACCCCCCGGAGTTCTGCCGGTGCAGGCGCCTGGTTCCCAGAATAAAGCTGGAAGCAGCGTCTTCACGTGGGCCTTTGCCTCCAGGCTCATGTCTCAGTAGCGAGGACAGAGCCTCACGCTCGCTGAGAGTGGAAGCATTGAGCTGAGATGGTTGGCAGCTGCCTGTGGATGGCCACGGCCACGGCCACGGCCACGGTCATCCCTCAGGCAGTAGGCCTGTCCCCGGGGAGGCATTTGGGGAGGGTGCTGGGATGGGCGCCGTGTGTTTCTGCCGCCTCACCTGTGGCCTTCATCCCTAACGTAAACCCAGTGATGTCCCCCGACCCTAGTGTGGGTGCTGGGCACCAAGTCCGTGAAGACTTGAGTCCTACGGGCGACATCAAATCGCAGGCCAGGGTGCACGTGATCTCCCCATGCACCTGCCCCACACACAGGGCCCCCAGCACTGGGGGCCACGGCACCCTCAGGGGACATGCGTGGTACCGTCCTGGGTCTCGGGTATAGGAAGTCCTTGGGAGTGATACACGGCGCAGTCTGGCCAACCTTGGCCGCGCAGTCCCGCCCCTTCTTGTGCACGGGTTTTCTCCATGGTGGCTCTTCACACTGAAAGTGGACTGCCGAGCTGGGCCCGGGGCTCCGGCTGCTCCCCAGAGGAGCCATCTGGTCCCCTGCTGTCCAAGGACTGCTTGTCATTCTACGCTGGCTGGAAAGCTTACGGAAGATGGGTGGGGGCTTCCAAGGATGTCTATTTCCGAGGCCTCTGGATAATCCGGTGGGAGCCCGTGCGCCCACTCACGGCGCCACCACCCCCACCCCTGGGGAGCCTGTGCGGGGCCCGGGTTGGTAATGAGCCTCCTTCTCTCCTTTGCAGCAAGCATTCCGCCCTGGTTTCCCAAGAGGCATTGTCCTCGCTGGCTCAGGACAGGCGGAGAATGAAGCCCCCCGCCCAGGGGCCAGCCAAGCTGGTGAAGAATTGTTTTCTCCCCCTGAGAGAATATTTTAAGTGTTTTTCAACAGGGCTCACTTCCTCTTTATAAATGATTCATTTTACCATGAAAAAAAAAAAAGTCTTCCTAGAACCGGGCAACTTTCCTTGCATTGTTTCTTTTTTTTCTCTCTTCAAACTATTATTTTATTTGGCTGACTTTGGATTTCCCAAGGTGGCCTCAGACAGAGGCACCTCCTGCTCGGTGCGGTGATGCAGGGCCCGGCCCGGCCGGCCCCGCCCTTTCTCATGGGGGCGACATTCTCAGCCTCTAACCTTGGACAAGACCCTGACGTTATGAAGCATATTTGTTGCTGAAAACGTTTGTGTGTGCCGGTTGAGACGTTACAAATATATTCATTGTGGTTGTTACTGGTCATATTCTGGTGTTTTTATGTGCAAGGATAGCCTTTCTTTTATCCCGTAGGACGTGGGAGTGTGTGTGAGGAAGATAGGCAGGACAGGTTGTCACGGTGGGTGTGGCCCGTGTCCCCTGTGCACATGTGGCCCCTGTGGGTGCGTGACTGCCGCCGGCTGAGAGTGAACCCCGCTCCCCCCGATTATAGCCGCACCAAACATCCCAAACCCTTGCAAAGCGTAGACTAGGACGGTTGGTAAACAAAGGGAGAAAGAGCTGAGTGGACAGCACAGAGGCCAAGGTCCGATCCCCGTTCGAGCCCACGGGTGCTCCTTAAACCAGAGGCAATTGCCCGTAGGAAGTGGGATTCCCGCTCGCCACGGGTCCCGGTGAGGACAGACGTGTTACAGGGCATCGACTCAAGCTGGCTTCAAATCACATGTAATGAATCCCAAAGGGACCTTTCCAGATTAGCCAGAAACTCCCCCAAAGTGAGGTAGACTTAATGAAACAGACCCAGCTTATCCTGGGCGTCGCAACTGGGGTGAGGGGAGCCTCGGGGCCCACGCTTTGCGGAAGAAAAGTGGGGTTAAAATTGGGCCTTCTCAAGATAAAAAAAAAAAAAAAATACCTGGAAGGAGAATAGAAGTTGTAATGGTTAATTTTATGTTTCGACTTGGCTGGGCCACGGGGCCCAGATACTTGTTCAAACGTTATTCCGGATGCTTCTGTGAAGGTGTTTTTTGGATGAAATTGACATTTAAGTTGGTGGGCTTGGAGTAAAGGAGACTGCCCTCCATAATGCGGGTGGGTGCTACCGGCTGAAGGTCTGTGTCTCCCCAAGATTTACATGTTGAAATCCTAACCCCCCAGATGGTGGTGTTGGGACATGGGGCCTTCAGGAGGGGACTCCAAAATGGGACCAGCGCCCTCATCCACGAGGCCCCAGAGGGCCCCCTCGCCCCTTCTGCCACTCGAGGCTGCACTGAAAGTGTGTGATGAGGAAGAGGGTTCTCACGTGACCCTGCAGGCCTCCTGACCTCAGACTTCCCTTCTCCAGAACCGTGAGCCACACGTTCGGGCCCTTTAGAAGCCATTCGGCGTACGATAGCGTGTTATGGCAGCCCAATCAGACTGACACGCGGGCCTCTACCGGTCCACCGAAGGCTGACTAGAGCCAGCTGACCTCCTCCGAGCAGGGGATTCTTCAGCAGGCCGCCCGCGGGCTCCCCTCCTCCCCGGGTCTCTGGACAGCCAGCGCACCCCCAAACTGTGGAATTACCAAGCCTCCATGGTCCCATGAGCCCCTTCCTTGAAGTAAGTTTCCCTCTGTATATATAGGCACATCCCGTGGGTTCCGTTTCTCTAGAGAGCCCTGATTAATTCAGAGGCCTTCACGGAGTCCCTAGGAACCTTCTCTCCTGGGTGGACAGGAGGACAATGCTGGGCTTTGATGTCACAGGTCTTGGGTCCAGGGGCTCATTTAGCATGATCTGTAATGGGACAGAGGCCACAGGAGCCCCAGAAAAGGTGGGGAGTGGAGACCACATCATACAAGCACAGATAGGACCTTCCCGGTAGGTCAAGTTCTGGGGCCAGTCTGACAAAAATGCGAGCTCATCACAACTGTCTGGACAGGGTGAGGTGACGGGGGTGGGGGGGATAGGAGGGTGGGGAGGGGCTGACTCCAGGCTGCTTCCACCCCAGGGAACCAGTGCTGTGGGGCCAATGTGTTAGTGTCCACTTTCTTTTTCTTTTCTTTTTAATTTTTTAATGTGTATTTATTTTTGAGAGAGAGAGAGAGAGACAGAGTGTGAGTGGGGGAGTTGCAGGGAGAGAGGGAGACACAGAATCGGAAGCAGGCTCCAGGCTCCGAGCTGTCGGCACAGAGCCAGACGCGGGGCTCGAACCCCCAACCCGGAGGTCATGACCTGAGCTGAAGTGGGACGCTCAACCCACCAAGCCCCCCAGGCGCCCCTGGTGTGTGCTTTCTATCAGACTGCTCCCAAGTAGGGGCCCAGAGCTGCTCAAACAGCAGAACACCGTCGATCCTCAAATACCCCAAAATTCTCCAAGTATTTAATCCCACCCACAGATCCCAAAAGATGTCCCTGTCCTACTCCCTGCAGCCTGTGAATGTCACCTTATATGGCAAAAAAGATGTAGCTGACATTGTGAAATCGAGATGGGGAGCCTGTCGGGAATTACTGGTGGGGGGGGGGGGCTAAATGTGATCACAAAGGTTCTTATGGGGAGAGGCAGAGGGAGACTTGACCTCATACAGAGGAGAAGGTCATGACCCTGGAGACAGAGAAGCAGCTGCAAGCCGCGGGAGCCGGGGGCCACCAAGAGCAGAAGACATGGGAAGTAGCCTCATGTCAAGTCCCCAAAGGAGCTCTGATTCCAGACCTCCAGCCTCCAGAACTTTGAGAGAATACATTTCTGTTGTTTTAAGACGCCAAGTTTTGGTGATTCGTTACGGCTCGCCCAGGAAACTGGCACACGCACCAGAAGGGTGGGCTCTCTGGGACCAGGGACGCCCACATGTCAACAGCAAGGCGCTGTGCCAGACCCCAAGGGAGCTGCTCGGGACAGCTGACAGGAAGCCTGGGTCTCCAGCAGCAAAGTGCAGCCTGCTCCTTCCTCGTCTGTGCCAAGGACTTCCAATTCCCAGCACGAATACAACTGCTGCTTGGTGCCCAGGGAGGCCTGGATGTTCTCTCTCTCCACTCTCTGACCACCTGAGAAACAGGGTCACTGTCAAGGGGAAGAAAGGGAAACCTTTCCTCCACTGCAGGAAGCCTTCAGAGGAATGTTCTGTTTTTCCACTTGTCTTAAAATCCTCGTGCCATTATTGGTGTGAATGTTTTATGTGTATCCGCTCGCAATAGCCACGTATTAAGTCAGCTGCTTTTCTGAGGAAGGTGTTGTAACTGTCTCCGCTCCGCAGATGAGCAAAGGCAGGCACAGAGGAGTTAACTAACTTGTCTCAGGTCACACAGCTCCTGAACCCAACATGCATTCATCAGGCTGAGGTCCCTGAGACTGGTCTTGGGTGCGCCACTTCCCCCAGACCCGGGTCCTGCCCGGATGTCCCTTCCGACCCAGCTGCTGCTCTCCCTGCCACTCCTCTACCTGCTCAACAAACAGCGCTTCCTTGGTCCGAGTGCCCATTCTTGGCTGGCCTGGCAGCAGCACTTGACCTTCTGGGGTCTGCGGCGAGGGGTGGGGGCGCTGCTCAGAAAGCAGAACCTGGTGCCTCCCCACCAGCCACAGCACCCCTCAGCTCTGCAGATTAGCCCCTGCAAGCCCCCTCCCTCCCGCCTCCCCGCTGCCGTGGGGCACTGCCCGGGCTGCATCGAGGGCCTGCGTTTCCGGGGCCCACCCGACTGGGCACCTTCCTTGCCCTCGCCAGCGACTCCGGCGGCGATCGCACTGGGGGTGGGGGTGGGGCAACCAGACCCGCGGAGTGGGCTCCCCGGGGAGCTTCCGGAGGTGGAGCGCCACCCAGGCGTTGGCCAATCAGTGCAGCGTAGCCCGTTCCCCGCCCAATCAGAGGGAACCCCGGCGCTTGTGGGCGGGGCTGGACCCCCGAGGGCCGGGAGGTGGAGTTGCTCCCACCCGGCGCTCTCGCTCCTCACCCGCGGGCCCTCCGCTGCCAGTCGCTGCCAACCCAAGGGGCAGCAAGGCCACCCGCGTCGTGTCCCCTTGCGGACCCGCTGGGTCTGAGCCGGTGCCCTTCCCCCAAGCGTGCCCGGCTGCGCGCAGAATATGGCCCTGGCGTTCTGGTTCCGGGAATAGGAAGCGTCCTGAGACCTCTCTAGGATTTGATTCACGCCCACACCCTGCTCTCCCAGCCGTATCTTACCTTTCCTGCGGGCCCCCATCTCCCGCCCCCTTCACGACGCCGCCACACGCCGAGTTCGGACGGCCCGGCCCCTCTCCGGACACGTGAATGGAGCCCTGGCCTGGCCCCCTGGCCCTGGCTCCCCGGCTAAAACGGAGGGCGGCCCCGCTTGGCCTGGGTACGCCCTCCACCCAATTTCCCAGAGGCCCGGAAGGGGTGCAGCCCTAGAGCTTCGGGACTGCCGGCCCCGCCCCTGCCTGGCCGCGGGTCTCACCTGCAGGCTCCGCCCCTCCCTGGCCGCCCTCCCCGGCGGTCGGCCCAGTCTCCCGGGCCCCGCTTCCTCCCTTGTTTCCCCGGGAATGTTCACTTTCCCGGGACGGCCTGTCTGGTTTTAACAGTCGGTCCTTGGCGCTCACAAAGGACCTGGCCCGCGGTGGGTGTGCGCTACATCTTTGGTGAACGGAGGACGGGCTGCTGGAGGTGGCTGGGCTCAGGGGACCCCTCCTCGTTGGCCCTCACCTCCAAAGGCCGGCCTCTGCCTCCCCATCGGGGCGCGGACGTTCTGCGCGACACCGGGGGGCAGCACTTAGCCTCCCACGGCCCCGCCAGCCCCGCCAGCCTCCCGCAGAGCCCTCGGCCGCCCTCCTCCCCGGGACCACGCACCACCCTCCCAACTCGGCGCCCAGCGGCCGGGGAGGGCTTAACTTTGTGGAGCCTGTGACTGAGCTTCCGTTTTTCCGAGCCCCGCCTGCGGCCAAGGGCGTGGGAGGGACTGGGCAGGGGGTGGGAACAGGGGCGAGGCCCCGGGCGGGCGCCGGGGAAAGTCAGCTCTTGCGATTCACTTAGCGCGCAGAGCGGCGGAGGCGCGCAGTGAGACCTGGGCTCCCGCGCTCCGACGCCTCCGGCGGCCCGAGGACTTTCTCGCTCCGACGGCTCCGGCGGCCCGAGGTCCCGCCCCCACCATGCGGCTGACAAGGTGAGCGTGCGGGGGCGGGGAGGACGGGTCCTGCGGGTGCACCGGAAGAAGAGAAGCTGGAGCAGGGAGCAGGATCCCCAGGGGGCCGGGTAGGATCCCCCCCCCCCCCCCCCCGCCCACCTGGCGGCGCCGGCCGGATCCGCGGGCAGGGCCGGCCGCTGGGAGCGCCGCTGCGCCCGGAGCCCTACCTGCAGGAGGGTGGCCTCCGCCCAGCGGCGGGGCGCGCTGTGGGGGGCCGACGGCGGCGCGTGGGTGTGCCTGGGGGCGGGTGCCCGCCGCGAGAGGGCGAGAGCGAAAGCTAAAGGAGAGCAGCCGCGCGCCGCACTAAGGGGACGAGGGCACGGACTGCCCAGCGGTGGGGCGCGACCTCGCAGTGCCGTGGCCACTCCCTCCAAGGCCAGCTGGTGCCCACTGTTGGGTGACATGTCTTCCCGTCGGCAGAACCAACCCGGAGGAGATGCGAAGCTGGCACCCCGGCTCAGCTCACCGCTCGCGGTGCCGGCGGGAGAGCTGGGGGACTCTGCCTTGCTCTCCGCTTTTGGCCAGAGCGCCCCCTTCAGGTCAGGTCGGGGGCGTGCCCGCCTTGATAAGCTGGCTGCCACCGGGTGTCCCCAGTTATAAATGCAGGTAGTTACAACCATTTTCTCAAGCGAAGAAAATACGTCCTCATGGTCACCCACACCCCAGAGTCTGGGGTGTAGGCTGGGGACCAGGTGGGCCAGCATGGGGCCCAGGGCGCACCTAGGAAGCAGGCCGACCCAGCTCCCTCCCCAGAGCCAGTGCTTGTGACCCAGGTTGCCCCCAGATAACCAGAGGAGGCCCAGCAGGTGTATGCTCCCTGGATCCTCAGTGCAGAAGGGGGTCTGATGGGCACCACGGGAGCCACCAGGGTGTTCGCAGCTCTTGTGTTTTGGAAGGTTGCTCTGGCTCCAGGGAAGGGGGCTGCAGGTGGCGGTTATGGGAGCTGTCCCCGCGAGCAGCAATGGTGGCCCCAACAGAGACAGGAGAGACGACAGGCCTGTCTGCAGGCTGTGGCCTCTGGCGTGAGGGAGCCCCTGGTGGCCTGGGCCCAGCTGGGCCGGACAGCCATGCAGACCTGAGTTTACTCGGCAAGGGACACGCGTCTGTGCACATTCAGATGACGGCTGTGGCGGACGAGGCAGGGGTTTCTCTGGGTCCAGAGCTCAGCGGACACCGAAGCCTGGGAGGCCTTCAGGAGGGGGTGGCTGGGCTGAGCTGCACATGGTGTGGAGTCCCTGGGGTCAAAGGTCTGGGTCGAAGAGCCTCGGAAGTCCCCAGAGGGGTTTGCTGGCCCCGGGCAGCTGAGCCACCCACCTGCTCTGGAAGAGCCACCAGATGCAGTCAGCAATCGTGTCCTTTCAGAACGCCGCCCTGCACTCAGTCGACCCTGCCGCGGGGCGTGTTACAGCCTCTCTGTCTCCCCAAACCTAAGTGTAGCTCTGACTAGAAACACCCTGAAAGCGTATTCTCCTTTTTTCTTTCTTTTTTGTTTAAGATTTATTTACTTTTGAGAGAGAGAGAGAGAGAGCACAAGTGGGGGGGGGGGGCAAAGAGAGAGAGGGGGGCACAGGATCGGAAGCAGGCTCCAGGCTCTGCGCTGACAGCAGTGAGCCCGACGCGGGGCTCGAACTCACAAACCGCAAGATAGTGACCTGAGCCGAAGTCGGACACTTAACTGACCTAGCCACCCAGGTGTCCCTGAGAGTGTATTTTTCTGATTTCATGTAGTCTCTTGGAATCCATCCCCGGCAAAGGCCAGGCGGGCACAGGGTTGAAGGCAGTGGCTTGGGGGGTGGCTCCCTCCACCCTGTGAGCTGGCTGGTGGCTCCGGACTTGCTGTGCGTGGGGGGAGGGCGCGTCCGACCGGCTGGGCTGTGGGTGTGTTCACATTCCTCTGTGGGCATGAGCACCGCTGCCCACGAGGTTGGGGAGGAGCGGGAACTCACCTGCCTTTCCGGTCGTTTCTTTCCAGCGCTGGAATGTTCCTGCTCCTGTTCAGCGCCCTGCAAGCCAGTAAGTTCAGAGAGGCTCCTGCCGGGGCTGCGGATGCGGGTGCCACCTCACTGCGGCCCTTCTGGCCTTTGCAGGGGGCCCTACGGGAAAGCGGGGCTCGGGGCCAAGGGGAACGTGCAGATTCAAGGCCACGAAGGGGCCGCTTGTGCAGCCCCTGCAGTTCTTGTCTTAGTTCGTGTTTAGCGACAGTCGTTTCCGTCCCTCCGCGTTCCAGATGAGCTGGGGCTTCCCACTTCTCTTGACCCCTTTGCCCCAGTCAGCCCCGGGGAGCCTCCAGAGCCACCACCTTCCAGAAGAGCAAGGAACAGGGATCTGGCACCACAGCCGAGGCTGAGACCTTGCGGAGCCTTCCAACCCCGAGGGTGGCAGGACAGGGGACACGGGCATTGCCGTGGCCGCACCGGTGGTGCGGCAGCTCTAGACTCGGCACGTGGGCCTTTCTGATGCCCTGCGAGCAGCGTCTTAATACAATGCTGTTGCTGAGAAACTGCTTTCTTGTAAATGTCCTAATTAAAAAAAAAAAAACTTTTTACTTTGAGTTAATTATAAACACCCAAGAGGTGGCCCAAACCGTGCAGAGCTGTCCTGGGTGCCCGCCCCTCCCCTGACTCCTCCCGATGCCGGCCTCTCCCACCGGGGCGGAAATCCACGCCAGAGAATATAGTGCTTTCCAAAACTGTTTGAATTTTAAACATGCCAGCACATTCCTATGTCTGTTTGATTAATGCATTAACATTTCTACTGAAATGAGTCAGAATAGGTATCTGATTGACCCTTGCTACCCAAAAGCCTCCCTCCCCCTAGTTAGAGAACTTCGCGGGCTAGGAATCAACCGTAGCAGGTAAATTTCGTGCTTTCTGAACCACAGCAGATGTTCAAGAGAAAGAAGTCAGGGCGCTGGTGGGCAGCGACGTGGAGCTCAGCTGCGTTTTCCCCGAAAGACACAGTTTTGATTTAAATGACCTTTATGTGTACTGGCAAACCAGTGTCGTCGGCACACCGAAGACCGTGGTCACCTACTACCTCTCCGGGAACAGCTCCGCGGGCCACGAGGACAACCGCTACAGGGACAGGGCCCGGCTGTCGCTGGAGAGCATGAAGCGGGGTGACTTCTCTCTCCATCTGCACAACATCACCCCCCAGGACGAACAGAGGTTCAACTGCCTGGTGTTTAGGAAATCCCTGGAGTTAGAAAAGATTCTGGATGTTGTGGTGACGTTACACGTGGCAGGTAAGACCGTGGAAGCTGACGGGACAGACCCCACCCCAGCCTTGCGTCCCAGAGAAAGTATTAACGAGGCCCATTCTCGGGCTCATTCACCTGTTTCTTCCGTAAAGAACGTCCTAGTCTCTGCCAGCGGGTTTCTGTCCAACCGAGCGGGAAGCTGAACTGGTTGAAAACTCATTCAGCTCGTGGGAAGTTTTCCGTAGCCTGAGGTCACCTGGTGTCACAGAAGAACTCCTAACCTTGCTGTCTGGGCCTTAAATTCTGCATCTCAAGTCCAACTAGGTGTTCTTAATGAAATTAGGGGAGAATGCTGTGAAGCACCAAGGGAGATCCGAGTTTAGGAAGAAAATTAAAGTCGACCAAGGACCCCGGACCCTGTCCCCTCCGGAAGGCCTGCGAGCCTCCCGTGTCACCGGAGATCCACACGCGCCCCGCGCCTGCTCACATGGGGGAAGGGGTGCGGGCCCAGCAGCCCTGCTGGGGGGCGGCGGTGTGTGCGGGCTGCCCGGCCCGCAGCCCCGGTCCTGCCTCTCCCCCCGCGGTCAGGGCACGCTGGGCCACCTCCCCTCTACCCTGGCCCTGGGCACCAACCGTGTGCCCCTCTGTTTCTGACCTTCAGAACCTGCCTCCCTCACCACCCATCTCCCCCCTGCAGCCAACTACAGTATGCCCGTGGTCAGGGCCCCAAGCGGCCCCTCCGAGAACGAGGAGCTGACGTTCACGTGCACGTCCGTGAATGGCTACCCGAGGCCCAACGTGTACTGGATCAACAGGACGGACAACAGCCTGCTGAATGAGACCTTGCAGAACAACACGGTCTCCTTGAATGCGCAGGGCTTGTACGACGTGGTCAGTGTCCTGACGATCCGGCAGACCCCCAGCGTGAACGTCGGCTGCTGCATAGAGAACGTGCTCTTGCACCAAAACTTGACGACGATCAGCACCCAGGCAGGTAAGGTCCCCCGGGGTCTGTCCCCTGACACCGACCCAAGACTGTGGGCCTGCGGTGACTCAGGAGGTCCTCTGAGCCAGAAGACCGAGCCCCTGCAAGGTGCCTGGGCAGTGGCTTCCGGAAGCTGGAAGGAAGGGGGAGGAGGTGACAGGCAGCACTCGACGACGAAATTCACCACGGCTGCCGAGGGCGGGAATGGGGCCGGGCGCTCAGTGCTTAAGTGGTTTCACTTAATCTTCGCTCTCAAGCTCGGGTTTGGTGACTCACTTCACAGACGAGGGGCTGAGGCCTGGAAGGTTGTGTAGGACCGGGCAGCGGCGGCATCAGGGTTGAAGGCATGGCTGAGCCTCTGCCGCTTAGAGGGCCAGAGCGCCCATGCTGGGGTTCCAGCCGCCGGCAGCTGGCCCGGCTGCGGGCTCGGGGCTTCCCCGTGGGAGGGGTGCAGGCAGGCGACTCCACAGAGGCCTTGGGCTCTCTCATTCTGCGTCCCTGTCACTAGTGTTGAGATGACAGGTCCCCTGGGTGGAGGCGGGAGAGCTCCAGGATGGATGGACTCTGTGGGCCTGCCCGTGCCCTACAGGGCCGCGCACAGGTTGGAGAGAAAGCACAGCTCCTGGTTCGGGCCTTATGAGAGTCCCAGGGGGCCGTGGCAGCAGTCATGCCGAGCACAAGCCCCTGAGTGTGGGCCCGTGAGCCCGCGTGGGTCGCATGCTGTGAGACTGGCCCTGACCCCCAGGAATCTCTGCGGGCCCGACATCTTCCTCCCTGAAGTCAACGCACGGCCTCGTGACCCAGTGGTCCTGGCCTCTCTGCCCAAATGGACCAAGACGAGGGCTGTACCAAAAAGCCTGCCTCTGATGGCCGCCTCCCAGCAGTGGTCTCCCCGGCAAGGCGGCCCCGGCAGCAGGTGAAAGGGGAACCAGAAGGTTCTCTTAGGGCTGTGGTCTCGGCTCCTGTGCTGTGGGATGGCTGGGAAGCCCATAAAAGTCCCCAAGCCCCGACCCATTGGATTTGCTCCCCTGGGCTAGCCGGGCACCAGGACACGTTTAAAGGCTTCCAGATGATTCCAAGGTGCATTCAAGGCCTAGCCACTGAGTGGTGTCTCCCATTTTGGAGACGTACGGGGCATTTATCACAAGCTTCCCTTCCTCGTGTGCCCGGGAGAGCCACTTTCCAAGGGGCTAAGCGATCACGTTAAGAGAGGAGGGATGAACCCTTCATGCACTGTGGGGGGTGGGGGGGTGGGGACGCAAAATGGTGCAGCCACTTTGGAAAACAGCCTGGCGGTGCCTCTGAAGGTCGTTGTAGCGTCTCCATGTGACCCAGCGATTCCGCTCCTGGGTTGTACACCCGGCAGCATTGCAGTGAATGTTCACAGCAGCATTACTCACAACGAGCAGCGAACGGATTAGCACTTCCGTCCAGGCACTGATACTCACTGCCACGCGGATGGAGCTGGAGAACGCCGTGGTCAGTGAGGAGCCAGAAAGCACACACGCCGTGTGACCGCGTTTCTATGAAACGTCCAGAATAGGTCAATCCTTAGAGACAGAAAGTCCATGAGTGGGGGCGGGGGCAGGGGAAGGGCGGTGGCTGCCAATGGAGACGGCGTCTCCGGGAGCGACGCAGAAGCTCTGCACCCAGACGGTGGCGATGGCCGTGCCCCACTGGAAACGTACAAAATGCTGCTGCTCTGTTCACTGCCTTATGTGACTTTTGCCTTTCTTTTTTTAAATCTGTCTATAAGACTAAATAATAATAATAAAAATAAAAATAAAATGATACATTAAATCACAGTAAACATTTTTTTGAAAGCCAGGAGGACCCTGTGCTTCCCACCATGCCCTGCCCAGGTGGCGGCGGCTAGAAAGGGCTGGGGTTCCAGGTCGCGAAAAGGTGGAGTTCCACCCCCCCCCACCCCCCCGGAAGAGCCGCAGATTTTAAACATCACAGAGCAAAGCCAGGGAAGTTCTGAGGCCTCGGTGCCTCCCCCGGTTCTCTCCTGCTCAGGATGGAAGGGGTCCCTCCCCTTTCCTCCCCACCCTTTCAGTCTTGTGTTATTTTCCTCTCCCATAGAAACGGTCACCGGAACTGAATATGGCATCACCGAGAGCCAAGCCGATGCCCCGAAGAAACAAGGGGCGGTCCTCAGCGCCCTCATCGTGCTGGGCGTGGTCGTGGCCGTGGCCGTGGCTACAGGCTGGGTGTGCCGAAGCAGGTGCCCCCCGCGGGATCCACGCAGGTACCCGTTAAAAGTTCCGCAAGACGTTGCTTTCCTGCGAAGTGCGGCTTTAATAGCGTTCACGCTCACGAGTTCTAGCGGCTCTGAACTCTGGGACGTGGGTCCTGGGCGTGGCCCCTGATGTTGTGGGCTCCATAGTTCTGACACAGCCGAGTCGAGGGCGCCTTGTGAGGCTTTCTCCCAGTGTGGGGTGGGAGTGCCAGCTTCTGAATTTAGACGTCAGGACGGAGCCCTTTTCTATGGAGGCCAAGCCGCCTTTGGTCCTGACGAGGCTGTTGAACTCTGGCCAAACTCAAAGGGGTTTAGAAAGAGTGAGAAAGGCTGGGTGTTGACCCTACAAAACAAAGCAGCAGAACTCACAGAAGAGGCAGGAAAGCCCAGAACATGAACACGGTCACAACCATGTCAACCAGGGTCAGTAGGGAAGGCCCTGAGCGGGGGGCACAGGGAAGAGGCGTCTCCCCAGCTCGGCCTGGCGGGCATCCCCCAAGATACTGACAGAGTTGGGGATCTCCCGGGTCTTCCGGGAGGGTCGGGGCACGGGGAGCGCTGGTTCCCTGATGTAAGTCTGCATGTGCTGCTGGAGTTTCTGGTTTGTTGCCAATGCCTTCATCCCAGAAACACTTCCCACGGCCCATGGCCCACTGCCGATCTGGCCAGGCCCTGGAGAGGCGCCTTGAGTCCGGAGCACAGACCTCTTACAAAGCATCTTCCCGGAAAACCAGGTGGCCCGAGGGACCCTCCCCTGTGAATCTGTCCCTGCTGTGCGTGGCACCCAGGGCCACTGGGGACTCTAGAGCAACGCCTCTCTACCCCTGCTACCTGCCCTGAGTGTTTCCGGTTTGTTCCAACAGGAGCTGGGCTGCAAGGCCAGAGCAGACGTTCTCTTCGGTGAGTTTGCCAGGAGGGAAGGGGGCCCGTGGACAGCAGGTGCAGGTTCACGTGAGCGGATGGCTGGGCGGTGGCTTTGTCAGTGTTGGCCTCTGGCACGAGCTATCCTCGATGACGGGGAGCTGGATGTGGACATTTTCAGAAACACGATGAGCCCCTAGAGAAGGCGTGTCACGCTTTCCCCTTCGGCATGCAATCCTATCCTTGTATACGCTTGCTGACTGACCTTGGGTTACAGAATTCTCCAGACATTCACGAAAGCAGTGAGCCTCTGATGATGACCCCCGGGCACGTCTGCCAAACTTCATCCCTTCTCCCTGGGCCCCCTCCTCCCTACCCTTCCCACCCCACCCCCACGGGGGTCTCAAGGGAGTCCGGACGCTAAGCCCTTTGTCACAGAACAGTTACTCCGGGTCTCCTGGTAGAAGCAGGCAGCCCGCTGTCCCAGGAGCAAAGGTCGAGTGATTCCCACCCAGTTTGGGAAAAGCGTCCACACACAAGAGCCTCCAGTTTCCCAAGTGGCAGGTGCCTCGGGCTGCAAAGGGCAGTGGGGCTCGTAGGGGGGCTGGCCCGCACTGGACACTTTCGGCAGACGGCCACCCCTCTCTGAGCCCCGTCTGCACCCCTGTGAGCCACGCTTGTCCTGGGGAGGCTGGGCCGGGCTGAGCCTGGTCACACCGGTGCTCCTGAGGCCACGCAAGCCAGTTTCAGACAACTGCAGAACACAACTTGCCAAAACACCAGGGCCCGCCCGTCAGGCAAAGGACACTGTTTGTGGGTTTTCCGAGTTTCCGGTCCTTCGTTTCCACCATCCTATGTCCTGAGAAAGCAGCCGCCCGCCCGCGAGAGGAGGGAAGCAGTCACAGTGCTCCGTGACGCTCTCCCTTCTGTTTCTTTCCAAGACCGTGTCTGATGAGAACTCACCACCCGGAGCGTGGACAGGGTTTCTGTGAGATCCCACCAGGAGGGACGGCGGATGGCAGCTTGGGAGTTGACTCTGGTGGCCAAGAGGGGACCGTCTGCCCCCATCGGTGCCATTAACAAGGGGGCTTCACGGACACGGGGGCTCTCTGGCCTGGAAGGGACACGTAGGACCATGCCTGATCCCAGGGAGAATGTTCCAGGTGCCGCCCGGATCCTGGAACGAGGACCTCTCACAAGGGCCAACAGCTCCGAACGCATATGCCCCCAAGTGAGCGGGCTCCCCGCCTTTGCTGCCAAATGCAGGAGGGAGGTGCCTCGTGATGGCTCCTCCCCCCGCCCCAGCCCCCCGGAGCCCACGGAACCCTTCTCAATCCCAAAAACGCGTGGGGGTTTTGGGGGATGGGGGCTCTCTGAGACCAGAGGAAGGGTGGCTCTTTTAGGAAGGAGTGAGGCGAGCTGGGTCTCCTCCAGGACCTCCCCTGCCGGCTGGAGGTCACTCAGGGCTGTTGGGAGAGGCACACGTGCGGGGCCCCCTCCCCTCCTGCACCCTGAGCTGCGTGTGCGTGTGTGAGTACGTGTGTCTGTGCGTGTGTGAGTGTGTCCAGAATGCAGGAACCGGTCAACACTGGAAGGTCCCTGGGAGCTCCTTTTCCTCTGGGATCTTCACCGGGGAGAAAACCTGACCTTGTTTGTTTTAGTCAAAAGCTGGATGTCCCTCCTAAAAAGGCACAGTGGAGTTTTTTCGAGAAGACATTGTGCTGCTGGGGCCATCGTGACAGAAGCAGGGGAAAGAGCAGAACGCAGAAACTTGCTCAGGCAGGACTGGGGACCCGTGTTTCCAGTGGACACGGGCTTCACTGCGTGGCCATCGAGGTCCTTCAACTTGGTGCCGTGACGCGCACGGAGGGGGCGCTCTCCCCGCAGAGTGACAGCCGTTCAAAATGTGGCACTAATTCCATGCCACCCTCCGCACCTGTCACCCCCGGCTTCCCCCGGGACCTGCACGGCTGCCGTGGGGCCCACGAGGCCCAGCGGGGGACGGGAGAGGCGCGGTGGCCCAAGTCCACCCAGGGGTGTGCGGCCCGTGGCCTCGACCCTCGCCGCGTGGTTTCCATGTTGTTGCCCCCACTGAATCTAGCAGCTGACGTTTCTGGAAGGTTCTGCACAGCCGGCTGCCCACTAACCCTGGTGTGCACGCCCCTGGGAAAGGCGGTGTCCCGCCCGCGGTCATTCAGCACTGGTGGCGGGCGTGATGGCAAAAACAAGGACCAGGCTCAGTGGGAATGCTGAGCCCAGTCCGTTACAAGAAGTGTTCACTGTCTGTGTTTGTACCCAAAACTCCTTGCCTGGCTGTCACAGCGTGCCGCGGACTGCACCCAGACTTTACCCGAAAGCATCAGGAGAGGCGTGTTCCCAAAGGGGGACGAGAAGGTCGCCGACTGGCATCCAGAGCAAAAAGCAGAAGGACCACTTGGGTGCAGGCAGGGGCTGCGGAGCCTGCCTATGGCCTCGGGCAGGGGTGCCGGCATAGCCGCCCTCCCCGGGGGCCCCCCGAGTCCAGGCTGAGGGTCCTGCATCTCCTGCAGCCCGCCCGTCCACAGCAGACCCTGGTCACTGGGCGCCCACCCAGACGGGACGGAATGGGGTCTGTTTCCAGTGCTCCCCTGTCCGAGCGGGCTTCTCCCTGGGGGGGGGCAAGGGGGGCCAGCTGCCCAGACCCCCAGCCGCTCTCCCACCACCGCCTGTTTGTGGGTCTGCCTGGACCCGGGGCTCCCAAGGGATGCCAGCAGGACCCCCCCCCACTCCCTCGGGCCTGGGAGGGTGCACAGTGACCCCTTGCCCTTCGGCCTGGACGTCACTGTCCACTCCTTACGCTGTACTGTGAACAGGCCGAAGGCCAGTGTTTTTACATCTGTTTCTGGAAACCTGATTTATAAGAATAACAAGATGGAAAGTGGTGTCTGTGTCCAGTGGTTTTGGTCAGCGTGACAGTCACCTGCACACTCAGCTCGGCTCGTCCTTACTGTCGGCCTCAGGGGTGCCTGCAGGGCTCAGCCGGTTAAGCATCTGACTTCGGCTCGGGTCATGATCTCGCGGTTCGTGGGTTCGAGCCCCGCGCCCGGTGTCGGGCTCTGTGCAGACAGCTCAGAGCCTGGAGCCCGCTTCGGATTTTGTGTCTCCCTCTCTCTCTGCCCCTCCCCCATTTGCAATCTCTCTCTCTCAAAAATAAACATTAAAACAAAACCTTACTGCCAGCCTAGGGACCCTGCCCCTGTCCCATTGGTTTTCACCCAGGAAAGGTCTGTCCCCCAGGGGACGCTGGACACGGTCTGGTGGCAGTTTTGGTCGTCACACTTGGGGTTGCCACTGGCCTTTAATGTGTAGAGGCACATGGGACGGCCCAGCACAGAGAAGTAGCCACGTTAGAGGTCAGTGGCCCGAGAGTCAGAACCTGTGCCTTCCTGTGGGAGGCGGGGGGGGGGGGGGGGGGGCGCTTCCTGTCCCCGTCCGCGCTGGGGCCCCTGCCCACGGCTGGCTGTGGCATAGGTGAGGGGTTCCTGGTTAACAGGTCCAGGCTGGGGGATGCCCTAGCTCGGGGTTGGGGGCCTCCCTCCCACTCAGCTCAGCCCACTGCCTGTCTGACCCTCCGTGTGGGGCCCGGAAGCTGCCCGTCCCGTTGCTCTCGGAGCCTGGCCGGTGGGCGCCTGGCAGTGCTGTGGGCAGAGGCCCCGCCAGACACGCGAGCCTTCGGGAATCCCGCGACGCTGCCCACCTGCGCATAGCAGGTGCGGCGAAACCCATGGGGAGGCGGAGCCAAAGCCAACAAACAGGGTGGCCCATCACTAGGGCAGGGGACAGAGCAGGGTCAGCTGCCCGTGTGACCTGAGCACGTCACTTCTCCCTGCACCTCGGTTTCCCCTCCTGTGAGGCGAGGAGGCTGAAACTAGGCTCCGCGAACGGGCCCCTGCCGCTCGGATGCTTCCTACGACCGACCGTGGCCACTGCGGCCGTTCTGTTCGACCCGGGGGAGGGCAGCCGTGGCTTTGGAATGGCCGTTCAGGCCCGGACTCCTCGAGAGTAGGCCCCAGGAGCTGGTCAGGGGCAGAAGCCAGCAGGCTGACTCTGGGCAGTGCTGAGAAACCCCCAGCCGCACATCTGATTTTCACCCCCCTCCACGCTCAGCTTTCCCAAACAGAAGGCGGCTCTCCTGATTTAATCTGAGATAATTCTATCCTTAGAGAAGGAGTCCACCCTGACGGCCCCTGGCCCGTCAGGACCCACACCCCAGCCCGCGGGCCGCCGCTGCATTCCTGAGCGTTCTCTGGCCCTGGCACAGCCCGCCCCAGCCCCCTCCTTCCCCGGCATCGGGTCTGCTCACTCCCACTCTCCCAGTGAGGGTCCCCCCTCTCGGTGAATCCAGGGGGGTCCTGCCGGAACCGGGGCAAGGCAGGCAGCTGGGGGCAACTGTGAGGGGGGGCAGGGGCAGCCCAGCTCCCGACACGGGGGGCTGGATTCCGAGCCCCAGGGCCCGGGGGTGCTGTAGGCTGACAATCCAGGGGCCTCCCGTGCTGTCAGCCTGCCTTCCGTGTCCAGAAGCTGAGCTGGGGGGGGGGGGGGGCTTCTCCTGCCACGGTCCCTGCTGGGAGGTGCTGGGGAGGACCCTGGGCCCCCATTAACACGCACGAACAGAAGCTCTGATGTGCGGGTGTCCTGTCACATCCTGCCAGCCAGCTCCCTGTATGACCGGGCCGGGCTGGACACTGCAGCAAAGGCCCTGCACCCTGATCTGGGCCCTGGGGTGTGCAAGCCGAGACCGGTCCAGGGCCCTCCTTCCCTCCTGTGTGCTCCCTCCCTGTCCTCCTTCCTACTGTGTTCCTGCCCCCTGCCCTCCCTTCCCCACTACCTTCCCTCCCCCCATCCCCCCCACTGTGCTCCCTCCCCCCTCGTCCTCCCTCTGACTTCCCCCCCTCATCCTCCCTCCCACTGTCCTCCCCCCCCCATCCCCTCTCAGGGTCTTGGCCTGAGCTCAGGGCTGCACCCCTCCCCTGGGAGAGTGTGATTCATCTCCCTGCCCGCCCCCCACGACCCCAGGTCTGTCGGGGCACGTGCCACCAGGAAGGCAGAGGACACCTGTCCCATCAGAGTGGCGGCTCCTAGGCTGTGAGGGGGGGTCGCCCAAAGGGCCCCGTGGATCTGCACTCGAGGTGCCCGCACAGCGTAGTTTCTCAGAGAGTGTAGACGCCACAGGTGTGGTGCAAAGTGTGGCCAAGAACGGACCCGTGGTGGGGACAAGGGGACGGCGAAGACTCCTGCCCTCGGATCCGGGCTGAGTCCCTCCCTCACGCTGTCCTTGAGCCCAGAGAGTGACCAGAAGGTAACAAGAGCAAACGCCAGGATTCGGCAAAATACAAACCCGGGAGCTTCGGGGCCCGGATGGCGAGGGCCAGGCGGAGGCTGTGAGGCTGCAGCCCAAGAGGAAGGTGCTGGCGGGCCGGTCCTGTAGGCGCTCGGAGGGAGGACCCTCAACGCCCCCTCCAGCTGCTGGCGGCTCACAGCCATTCCTGGGTGAGCTGTGCCCCGTCTCTGCTGCTCCCCGCGTCTGTCTCCCCCGGAGCACCACACCCCGACCCAGGCTGACCTCAACTTGACTAAAACTGGGGCGGGGGGGGACACCATTCAGCCCAATCCAGCGGCCAAGAGGAGGAGAGGAAGAGGGAGACAGCAGACAGGGGCCAGGGAGCAGGTGAGGAGAGGGGAGAGGGGCCCGGGTGGGGTTCCGCAGTCCGGCTGAGGTCCAGACGCGCTTGCGGGGTGCGGGGGCAGCACGACGCTCACCGGCCTGGGTCCCGGCTCCATGTGGCACGGACACCCGTGTTCACTCCTCTCCAGGGAGCATCTACCACGGGGCAGACCCAGCGGTGAGTCCCGCCCTGCCGGCTCACCCGCTACACAGGCACTGGCCCTGGCACCGTGTCACCCTTCCGTGGCCCCACTCTTAGCCAGTCTCTAACGGTGGGGACCGGGGTCGGGCCGTAGTCCACAATGCAGCTGGCAAGGGAGGCTGACTGGGGAGCGGGGCATCCCAGCGCCCCCCAGGCCCCTGCCTTCCTTAGAGCCCATCCCCCTCCCTGCAGGGGCCTCCCCACCCAAGGACGTGCACTCTGGACACGGCTCTGCTGCAAGGGGTGCTGGGAAACAGGGCTGGGTGCGGCCTGGGCTGAGGCCGGAGGAAGCCATGGGGGTCTGGCGGCAGGGGTGGGGCAAGGCTGGTGGGGAGTCCTTAGAAAGAGAAGTGGCCGATCCCAGAGGTGTGATAGGGAAGATACAACACGTGGCAAAGGCCACCAGGGAGGGGTTTCAGGATCAGGAATCCCCAGGCTCTGGAGGACTGAGAGCCAGCAGAGCCCATTTAACCGCAAACATCAGGCTCTGTCCTCGGTGGCCCCACCCCCTGCCCTGCGAGGCCCCCACTGGCAAAGAGCGACGAGATCCACGGAGGCCAGCCTCTACCTGGCCAAAAGGAGGCCGGTGGCCCGACTCTGGCCGGGGTGCAGAAGTCCCTGATGAGATTTCACTCCAGACTCCAAGAGCAAGAGGCTAGAGCCACACTGTAGTCTTTAGGGGGCAGAAAAGTTACTTTTTAAAAAAGTCACTTCCTAGAAAAGCAAGGGCGGGGAATGGATCGCAAACCTGGGATGTAATGGCTTTTCTCTCTTAGCTGTAGGTGAGGCGCAGCGATCACGGCAGAGCCACGGCCCCGTCAGATGTCTCAGGGCCGTGCTGACCATGCAGGGCGCATTCAGGGTCTAGTGCAGTCTGTGTAGGGGCCCCCGGACTCTGCCGCACGGTGTCAGGGGCGTGTCGGGCAGGAGGGCCGTGGAGCCCGCCACCCGGGGAAGGCGTGGGCTCTCCCACGTGGCCCGGCTGCTGCCTGGCAGCCCGGCACCCGGGCTCGCCACGGACTCTGCACGCTGCCCTCGACCCCGGACGGGCCACGGCTGGGGCTGTTTGCACAAAGGGGTTCAGCATCTCAGGCTTCCGGGCAAGTTTCCACTTGCTCCTGTGCCTGTAATCGAGATCCCGGAGCCCTCCACGTGTGTTTTACCACTGACTGGGTTTCTGTTCGTCCTCCAACAAAACCTCCAAATTTGAAAAAGAAAATCGGTTCCTGTGAGTCTCAGCAGACCTGGTGGGGAAGGAAGAGAACTCCGGTCACCACCTAAAAGTGACCTGTCCCCTCCGGGGCCAGGTGGAAATGAGACAGAGGGTCAGGCTGGCGGGAACCTGCGCGGAGGAGCCGGCACTGTGTCCTTCCGAGGACAGGAAAGCCCACCGGGGCGGGTTGTTTATAGAACAGACTTAATGACGAACACGCTCGGGATTCCTTTTCCCACTGGAATAAAATAAGCATCAAGCAAAGGCTGGGAGTAACATATGCCAATAAAGGGCACAATGCAAGATCGTTCATTACGAGGGCCCGAGTCTGGGAAAGGCTACTGGCTGCAGACGGGGGACCCCCAGTAGAGGGGAGACCCAGAGTCAGAAGGGGACCCACAGTCGGGGTGGAGCCCACAGTCAGAGGGGGGACCCACGGTCAGAGGGGGAGACCCATAGTCGGGGGAGACCCAAGGTCAGAAGGAGACCTGTGGCCGGGGGGTACCCACAGTTGGGGGGGGACCAAGGTCAGAGAGGGGACCCACCATGCCCTGAGGAAGGGATTGTGCTGGGTTGTTATGAACAATTGTGACACAAGATCAGAATTTGAGCTGCTCGTGAATAAGGTGTTCCAGCTGAGGACTTCCTGGCGACGGCTGCCAGCTGGTGTCCTGGCCTGTAAGCCCTTCTCGGGGGGCAGCGGGGCCTGGGCACCGGAGAGCGAGCGCGGGGAGCATTCGCTTCTGGGCTGAGTTCTGGGCTTTGGGAGAGTGGCTCCGAGCTGCCCAGGACACACGCTTTAACCAGCGAGCACGTTCCGCGTGGGCCAGAAGCGCCCTTGACAAACGTTGGCAACGGCCACAGGGAAAACTGCATAAAACCCAACCTGCTTAGAGGAAAAGGCAACAGACTTTTAGTTAAAATTACCTCCCTGAACTTCCTGTCTGCTCTTTGGGCCAGAAAGAGGAAGTGACACTTTCATAGCCCAAGATGCCAATTCGGAAAGGACCCTCTCGAACTTGTAGGCTTTCCCAGAGCCGGCCCTGGTGCTCCTTCCAGAACAGGGAGAATTGAGGTGGGGGGGGGCTCCCCAGTTCCCATGGAGGCACGGGGGCAGTTGGGCAGCCGCAGCTGGGAGCCAGGGCCCAAACCAGCCAGTCCTGACCACTATGCTGTGCACTCAGCCAAGTGACTCAGCCCCTCTGTGGGGACAAAGGAGAGGGCACGCTCTTCTGGCAGCCTCTTGACTGAACTCCTGGGGCTCCCCAGAGAGGCTGATGGTGTCCCATATGGAGGTGAGACTAGTAAGGTCAGGGGAGGGGGTCCCACATCCCTCCTGGACCCCTGCTGTGGGCCTTCAGAAGTGTGCCTGGGGCCACCCATGGTGCCCCACCCAAGGGAGGGCCTGTCCGGGGCCACAGCCGGTGGACGTGCAGCCACGCTCCAGGGTTGGTCCCTGCCAGACCACAGGGTGTCCCTGAGCCCTGAGATGTCAGCGAGTGCAGTTCACGGCATCGTGTGCAGACGCGAGCCTGGCAGCAGGCAGCCCAGGGAGGCAGAGGTGAGGCAGCCGTGTAGGAGGGGAAGGTTCAGACAGGAAACCATGGGCAACCGATGGACACGATTACATAAATATACAAACCAGTTTTCAAAGTTTTTGCATCAAATTCCACAACGCTTGCAATTTTTTTCCGGAAAAAAAAAAAAAAAATCCAGAACAGCTGGATTCCCCGCTCTAGACCCTCAGGCCAACCTCCTGATCTCACTCCGCAAATGAGAGACTGGGCTCCTTCGTTCAGACACGAACATCTAAGAGATGGACCCCAATCCCTGGGGACCTCGGGTTCTGCTGGCGGAGGGGCGGGGGAGGGGGAGAGGACTGGCATCTCCCGGCAGCTCCCTCTGCAGGGGATCCATCCGGCTGCGCTGGGCTCAGGGCCCTGACGCAGGTGTGGCCACTGCAGGTGCCCACACACAGCCGGAGCAGTCACACTCTGTGGCTTGCGTGTGTGTGTGTGTCGCTTGTGGGCGCTAACGCCCCCAGACGTGGAAACAAGCCTCTTGGCCCTATTGTGCCTTCCTCTGAAGCCACACCACCAGTGGGGAGCATTTGCATGGCAGGTTGTTAGAAGTCACGGCTCATTGATCTTCATAACATTGTTGAGCAGGCAGAGCAAGCAAGGTGGCTCCTTCCCAGTGGCAACAAAAGAAAAAAGAATCCCATCACAGAGCTAATGGCGGAATCTTCCAGTTCCACATTACGGCCTCCTTCTACGGTGCTAAAGAGTCCCCGCCGCACCAGCTGAGCTCCTCGGTGTCCTCCCGGCGGGTCCAAATGTTGGTACACATGCTGGGATCATGTTAGGACTTCTTGGGCCCTGCTAGCAAAATCTAGCAAAATTCCACCCCAGGCCAATGACATCACAAGGTCTGGAGCAGACCCCAGGCACCGGGTGTTTAAAGCTCCCCGGATGAAGAACCACCGTGAACGTTCCGGGAGCCAACCCAGCCTGGCTCTGGGGACCGGGGGAGCTTGTGACACCTACAACTGAAGGAAGTCCCACCTCCCAATTTTTCTGAAAGGTCAGGCCCCAGGGTCTGTGACCCAAGGCAGGAACTGAGTGGGGCCCAAGTCCAGGACGGCACCCGGGGGGAAAGTCGGAGGCAGTGTTCACCCACAGGGGCTCAAACCCCCCAGCATGCCTCCCTATAGCTTGGAGCTCCGGGCACGGTGCCTCAGTGCCTCGTTCTGGCCCTGCTGACCCCAGACAGCGGGAAACAGTGGTTGGGTGTTCAGAAATTCTGCAGCCGGTTGAAAGGGGCTGGTAGCGTGCAGACGGCTGCAGCAGGTAAGTCGCGCTCTGGCTGCAGAGATTGGCACGCGCCGCAGGGCTGCTGTGGGGCTCCACCCGGTCTTGGAAGGACACTTAGCCAGCACACACTGTTGCCGGGTCTCTGAGCCTAGGACCCTCCCCAAGTTATTCATCTGGACCTTTGCATTTCCCGTCCGAATGTCCTACCTTGTGGAGTGCTGTTTGTCGACACAAATTAGCCAAGGGCATTTTGTCTCAATGACTACCCTCTAGATGAGGCTCACAGTTTATGTGCAAAGCCCAGGAGTGAACGGTCAGTGTCTTTTTAAAATGTTGAATGGCTGCTTTCCGCAGGACCACCCCCCACCCCAAAGGACTGCCAGCACATGCGCAGCTCTCCCCGGCAGCAGAGGTCACTTAGGCTCCCCCAGGGAAACCCCCAGAGATTACACCGTGGGCCCAAGAAACAGTCCTCAGCTCCTGGACACACCACGTTTGTGGCTTGATCTACAGTAGTTCCTTTGATAAGGGGAATTTCCATCAGTTCGTTACAAAACGTTTTTAACAGCCTCTATTTTTAACACTTTCAGCTAGGCCCCCTTTGTCTTTGTGAGTCCAGGATCCAAGTGTTTTCTCTTCTCAGAAACTGTCTTGCTATAGCAGTCTTGACACAGCACATGTGGTGGCTTTCAGTCATGCATGTATCCATCCACCCACCCATCCATCCATCCATTCATCCATCCATCCACCCACCCATCTATACATCCACTCACCTACCCACCCACCCACCCATCCATCCATTCATCTATCCATCCATCCATCCATCCATCCACCCATCTATACATCTGCTCACCTACCCACCCACCCACCCACCCACCCATCTATCCATCCACCCACCCATCCATCCATTCATCCATCCATCCACCCACCCGTCTATACATCTGCTCACCTACCCACCCATCTATCCATCCACCCACCCATCCATCCATTCATCCATCCATCCACCCACCCGTCTATACATCTGCTCACCTACCCACCCACCCACCCACCCATCTATCCATCCACCCACCCATCCATCCATTCATCCATCCATCCACCCACCCGTCTATACATCTGCTCACCTACCCACCCACCCACCCACCCATCTATCCATCCACCCACCCATCCATCCATTCATCCATCCATCCACCCACCCGTCTATACATCTGCTCACCTACCCACCCACCCACCCATCTATCCATCCACCCATCCATCCACCCACCCATCTATACATCCGCTCACCTACCCACCCACCCACCCACCTATCCATCCATCCACCCATCTATACATCCGCTCACCTACCCACCCACCCACCCACCCATCTATCCATCCACCCACCCATCTGTCCATTCATCCATCCATCCACCCACCTGTCTATACATCCGCTCACCTACCTACCCACCCATCTATCCATCCACCCACCCATGCACCCATCCATCGATCCATCAATCCATCCATCCATCCATCCATCCATCCATCCATCCATCCATCCATCCACCTACCCATCTATACATTCACTCACCTACCCACCCACCTACCTATCCATCCATCCATCCATACCCACACAGCATCCATCCACCATCCACCCATCTACCTACCTATCCATCCATTCACCCATCCACCTATCCATCCATCCATCTACCCACCCATCTATACATCCACCCACCCACCCACCCACCCATCTATCCACCGATCCATCGACCCACCCATCTGCCTACCTATCCATCCATCCACCTATCCATCTATCCATCCATCCATCCATCCATCCATCCATCCACCTATCCATCCATCCCACCCACACAGCTTCTATCCACCATCTAGCCATCTACCTACCTATCCATCCATCATCTACCCATCCACCTATTCATCCATCTATCCATCCACCCACTCATCCACTCATCCATCCATCCATCCATCCATCCATCCACCTACCCATCTACCTACCATTCATCCATCCATCCACTCATCTATCCACTTATCTATCCATCCATCAATCCACCCACTCACCTACATATCCATCCATCCACCCACCATTCATCCACCCACCCACCCACCCAGCATCCACCCACTCAGCATCCATCCATCCACCGACCCACCCACAAAGCATCCACCCATCCATCCATCCATCTACCCACCATTCATTCACTTGATATTCACTCTGCCCCCCCAAGAGGGTTCAAATGTTCACTGAGTGCTGAGTTGGGGCAGGAACTATTCTAGACATTGGGGATGTGGGTGTGCTACACGGAAATCAGGTGAGCGCCTGCCCTCTCCTGACATCACCACCTCCAGCTACACGGAAATCAGGTGAACAAGAGAGTATCGGAGCGATCGGGACTCTGGAAGAGAAAAAAGAGGGTAGCAGGGTTGAAGGACACCTTCTTGTGTTCTTTAGAAGGTTCTGAGGAGGTGATGTGTGTGCAGACGTAATCCCTGTATCCACCATGCATTCATTCCAGGCAGTGAGGAGCAGTGACCTGCTGGAGAGAGGACACATGCTCAGCTACCAACCCTTGCCCAGGGGTGAGCCTGAGCCAACACTCACCGATGGAGAAACCAGTAATGTTCCTCCCACAGTGGTTGGGGAGGCCAGTGGAGGAGGGGAGCTTTGCCTACAGGGGCAGGGCTCGCTCAGTGGTGAGTCAGGACTCGGGGCCCCGCAGACCCACTCCTTAAGACAGAGAATGGCTACGCTTATCTTGAAGCTGGTGGGTTTTTGAAGAGTTAGAACGTATGCTAAGTTGATAAGGATGTTCCCTCATGGAGACAATGAATGCTCCTTGTTCCCTCGCCTTTCCTTAGTTCTAGCTGTGTGTCATTTTGCCTGAATCCACAGCCCGCTGGCTTGGGAGGGCTCTTCCTGCCAGGGGGGGCCCAGTCATCCAGGGACCTGGCTGGGTGTGTCACGAGTGCCTGATAACTGCGTGGGGTTTGCCGCCCACAGCATGACGTGTCTGCACAGGCTCCAGATCCCCTGGGGTGTTTTGGCACTGGTGGGGGTGGGGCCGGGGGCTGGCACGCATGTCTGGAAGGGTGCTGGGTGAGCAGGGTGGGAGCGCCTGCCCTCTCCTGACATCACCACCTCCAGATGCTGGAAAGGCCCCAAATCTCAGCGTCTCAGCACTGTTAAGGGCCTGCCCACCGTGAGGGCTGGGGGGTTAATGGCTGTTGGCAGGGAAGGGCGGGGACGCAGACTCTGAGACAGCGGTCAATTTTCCCTTGGTGGGTGGAGGAAGGAGGGAGAGCTGAGCCTCTCTCTCATGTTGGATAGGAGCCTGGTGAACCTTCTTCCAGAATCAGTCCCGAGACAACTTCTGACATTATCTGACACGGGTGATGCCTCTGTGTTTCAGCCACAAAAGACCTGAAAATGACCCACCAGTGCCCTTGGCTTTCAGGTCCCAGTGGTCTGTCAGATGTCACGTGATGGGGCCCTGCTCTGTGGTCCAGACCCCCATGGGGCCCACCTCTGCGGTCCTGACTTCATGGGGCCCATCTCTGTGGTCCTGACCCCCATGGGACCCACCTCTGTGGTCCTGACCTCCACTGACCCCACCTCTGTGGTCCCAACCCCCACGGAGATATGCTCTGCAGTTAATGGAACAAGCTATACGTTCATCTTCTGACCTGAAAACACAAAAAAGGAGTTCGAATGATATGCCCAGGAGAGTCCCTTAAGCATGTGCCTGTGCACCCAGGGGACGGCCTTCTGTGAGCAGGAGGAGGCACAGAAGTGGACACCGCTGAGGGGACACCCTCCAGGTCAGCGTCCTGATGTTGAGCCTCTGCCCCTGTCTCCAGGGCCAGCCTCACGGCTGTGTTACGGCCCCCCCCCCCCCCCCCGACCTCACAGAGCTCATGTGACCAGTAGACAAGACGGCCCGGGTCTGTGTGGCACGTCAGGGCCCACTGCTCCGTTCGCCACCTCCGTGGGCTCACGCCGTCCCTGGCCTTCTGAGGGGCCTTGATTCCCCCCACGGTGTCCCCTCACCTGCCCTGCCTCTGCTTCCCTCCCGGGCCCACCCCACTCACACGTGCCTCAGGCCCCCCGGGGACCCCCACATCCCGCACAAAGCCTTCCCCGTGGCTCCAGTGGTGACAGCAGGACAGGATGCCATCACCTCTGCAGGAGGCAGAGAGCAACAATGTGGGGCCCAACGGGTCACCCAGGCCTGGTATTCTTCACCTGCTGTGAGGAGCCGGAACCCAGTGATGCGGGTTTTAACACCACCACCCCCTGCGACTCATTCTGCCATCGTGTGTCCCCGGAGAGAGGACAGCTTCTCCAGGCGAGGAGGAAGGACGCGGAGGGACAGGAGGACACAGATGCGGAAGGCACGCCCACCGCAGCCGGGGCTGAAGAGAGCAACGTGGGCTTGGGGGGATGTGCCGAGCAGGACGGGTCACGGGGCAGTGGGCACGGGCGACGTCAACATGCCAACGTCAACCCGAGGAGTTAAGCGCAGGTTTGTCTAGAGTGGGCTTCTCCCCAGGCTCCACGGACTCCGGGGCCACGTCACTCTCTGTCCTGGGCGCCGTGGGATGCGCGGCAGCCCGGCCGTCCCCACCCCTTGCCGGCAGCACCGGTCCCCGGCGGTGACAGCCCAGAATGCCTCCAGACTCTGAGTTTTGAGAACTCTTGTGTGGGCCAAGCTGTGCCCCTGGATAAGGACGGTATCCTAGCCGCCCGGCCCCGGAGGGTCCGAGTTACCCGGCCGGGCCAGGGCGGTGGTGACACTGGTCACTCTGTGTGTGCAGCAGACCCCCGTCTTCCCGGTGGCCGCGACAGTGTCGGGGACAAGCACACCACCGCGCGTAAGGATGAGTGGCAGGGGGTCCCGGGGGACAGCGGCCTGTGTGGATTTGAGCTTCTGCACCACAGCCCCCTTCCCCCCCACCCCTGCCCTGAAGGAGAATTCGCTGTCTAACTTCGGAAAACCCCTCCAGAAAAGCCTGATAAAAGCAGGTGTGTGGTTTACCGTGGGAGGAAATAAAACACAACAGAGCCGCGTCGAGCTTGGGCAGCCGTCGGTGAACAGCCGGGGCCCGGAACCCTTCCTGCGCGGGGTCAGGGGGCGAGGCCGGGCTCAGAGCTGGCCCGGTGCGCTTGCTGGTGGTCTGTCCCTCTGTGGCCAGTGCTGGGCGGCGGGGTCTCCCGGGAGGCGCCAGCAGTGTGAATGACCGCCCCCGGCCTCAAGTGATCTTGTGTGTAGCGCCTGTGGCCGGGCGGCCCTGCAGGTGCCGGGTGGGAGGGGCGGCCCCTGGACAGAGCGGAGGTCACAGACCAGGCGGGCAGTGAGGCCCAGCCCACCGACGCCCGCTAGGATCACCATCACTGCCTTTGTGGCCGGCAGTGGTGGTACTGGATTCTATGGCGTGGGAGCAGGACGCGGCAGGAGCCACGTGAGCGGTCGGGCGAAGAGGGGCCGCTTGAGAAGCGGCTGCGGCCCGCTGGGCACTCCAGCCACCTGGAGAGGGGCCAGGGCTGAGCAGGTGCCAGAGGCCTTGCTCACGGCCCAGGCCCCAGTGGCGCCTTCTCTGCACGGCCACGGAGGAGGCCCCGGGGGTGCAGGGCCCCGGCTGCCCCGGTGTCGGGGGCCCCACTCGGGACCTCACTGGTGCACAAGGAGAGCGGGCCGCGTCCCCCTAGACGACATCCTGACTGCCGGAACCAGCCGTTTCCTGAGGCCCCACCAGACCTGAACAGGCCTGCTCTCAGGGGCTCATTTCCTCTGGTTTCAAAGCTGATTATGCCTCCTGGGATTACAGCCATTTCCCCCATGAGCACTTTGACTTATTTATTTTCTTGAATCATGAGTAAGTAGTTGGCACAGGTGTTTGGATCGGCAGCCAAGAGGCCGACTTTATATCCAGAAGTTTCTATTTCACAGTCCGGACATCACACAAGCTCCGAGATAATCTTCGCCAAGAGGTAAAATCATGTCTCATACAGACATAAAAAGAATGCGTGTTAGAGATTTCACGTAACTTATTGTTAGCGAGGGACCCGTTAAGCCCTTCCAGAGAGTTCGGAGCAGAAGCGAGAAGGCACAAATTCGAGGGGAGCAAGGGAATGGCAACAGGAGTTCAGGGGCAGGTGGGTGGCTTTCCCAGGGGTGGGCGGAGGAAGCTGACCGCAGGGCAGAATTGACCTGCAGGCCGAGTTAGCCTGGGCGGTGGGGGGGAGGCTGGCACAGCCTGGGTAGCTGCAGCCGAGCAGACACTGGCACTCTCGGGCTCTCAAGGTCTGGAGGCCAGGAGTCTTAAGTCACGGATGCCTCCCGCCTCCTCCCCAGCTGCTGTTGGCAGCCATCCCCGGCTGTTCCTCCTGTGAATGTCCCGTCTCACGCCTCCTTTCCCTTTCTCTGACAAGCACACCAGCCTTGGGTTTTAGGGCCAGCCTAATTCAGGATGATCTCATCCCAAGGTCCTTACGTTGGTTAACATCTGCAAATACTACTTCCGTTCATCCGCGCTGGGGGCAGGGGGCAGGCGGCAAGCAGATCTCTTTGGGGCCAAGGTTCAACCTCGTCCATGAGTAAGAATTACCCGCTTCAGGCTATCGGTTGTGTATAACGTACAGAGAGCAGAACTGCTCAAAGGCAGCAGAAGCCTAGTACTGGAGACCCCGGGAGGAGTTCTTGTTCCTGCAGGACACCAGCTTTGAATCTCTGTGGCTCGTCCGAATTTCCTTACACTCAGTTGCTAGAAACCGAATTAGGCCCCTAGAATGACAGACGTGCCCTTCACACCCACTGGTCGCTGGTCAGCAGGGGCTGCAGGCACACCTCCCGGGGAACCTGGTAAGCTCTGTCTTGGACACGGGGCCTGAGGGTCCCACGGTAGGTGTCCCAAGAACCCGCAGGCCTGAGTCACAGGCTGAGACTCGGGAGTTTGTGTTCAGGGTGGGGAGGGGCACAGATGAAACCTTAAAAAAGACCCACCCCGAGAGTCCCTGCTCTCCCCTTCAGCTTTCCCTTTCTCTCTTACCCTTCGCTTTCTCTTCCCCGAATCTGTCCCCTCAGCACCCAAGCACAGACATCATTCCCATCCCGAAAGCCCAAACTCCCACCAGCAAACACCAGTCTTCTGCCCTCCCCTCCCTTCCCCCGCCCCATTCCTTCAGAGCTTGCAGAGGGCCAGCCTGCCTCCCGGCCTTTGCATCTGCTGGTCTCTCCTCCTGTGCCCCTTCCTAGGCATCTGGAGGAAATTCCTCACTCCAGTTGGTCTCTGCTCCAGGAGGCCCCACGGACCCTGCTCCCGTCCCGTCCCCACAGAGTCATGGCCAAGCTGCACTGCAGTCCTGGGGAACTTTGTCTTCTCCACTCCAGGGCCCCAGAGCCTGGACCAGTGCCTGTCCTGCAGCTGTCATGGACAATGCCCTCGGTGCTCAGCAGACACCATGTCCGCGGATGAGCGAGGAGCCCTTGCTCCTCTGGCCTGGGGGAGGTGGCTTCCTCTTTGCCTCCCTCTCTTCCCACCCAGGTCCACCTCCAGTGCAGCCTTCCCCCACACCCTCCTGGGCTGGCCTTAGGTTGACTGGTGTCTGGGTCCCCTCTGCCTCCTCTCTGGGGACAAAAAGCCTGAAGGGTCATGGGAGGTGGGGTGTTCACAGGGAACACGGCTGGGTGGGAAGTGCTGGGCCAGGGGGGAAGTGCTGGGCTGGGGGGGAAGTGCTGGGCTGGGGGGGGAAGTGCTGGGCAGCAGTGGGGGGACTGCTGGGCTGGGGGGGAAGTGCTGGGCAATGGGGGGGAAGTGTTGGGGAGGGCGGAGTGCTGGGCTGGGGGGGAAAGTGCTGGGCTGGGGGGGGAAGTGCTGGGCTGGGGGGGGAAGTGCTGGGCTGGGGGGGGAAGTGCTGGGCAGCAGGGGAAGTGTTGGGGGGGGGCGGAGTGCTGGGCGGGGGGGGGAAGTGCTGGGCAATGGGGGGAAGTGTTGGGGAGGGCGGAGTGCTGGGCTGGGGGGGGAAGTGCTGGGCAATGGGGGGAAGTGTTGGGGAGGGTGGAGTGCTGGGCTGGGGGGGGGAAGTGCTGGGCAATGGGGGGAAGTGTTGGGGAGGGCGGAGTGCTGGGCTGGGGGGGGAAGTGCTGGGCTGGGGGGAAAGTGCTGGGCGGGGGGAAGTGCTGGGCTGGTGGAGTGCTGGGCGGGGGGGAAGTGCTGGGCTGGGGGGGGAAGTGCTGGGCAGCAGGGGAAGTGTTGGGAGGGCGGGTAGAGTGCTGGGCTGGGGGGGGAAGTGCTGGGCTGGGGGGGAAGTGCTGGGCAGTGGGGGGAAGTGTTGGGGGGGCGGAGTACTGGGCTGGGGGGGAAGTGCTGGGCTGGGGGGGGAAGTGCTGGGCTGGTGGGGGAGTGCTGGGCAGCGGCAGGGGGAAGTGCTGGGCAGCAGGGTGGGGGTGGGCTGCTGGGCTAGGGGGGAAGTGCTGGGCTGGGGGGGAAGTGCTGGGCAGCTGGGGGAAGTGTTGGGCTGGGGGGAAGTGCGGGGTTGCGGGGGGGAAGTGCTGGGCTGGCGGGGGAGTGCTGGGCTAGGGGGAAGTGCTGGGCAGAGGGGGGACTGCTGGGTTGGGGGGGAAGTGCTGGGCTGGGGGGGGAAGTGCTGGGCAGGGGGGGAAATGCTGGGCAGAGGGGGGAGTGCTGGGCAGAGGGAGGAGTGCTGGGCAGGGTGGGAAGTGCTGGGCTGGGGGGGAAGTGCTGGGTTGGGGGGAAGTGCTGGGCTGAGGGGGAAGTGTTGGGGGGGCGGAGTGCTGGGCTGGGGGGGAAACGTTGGGGAGGGGGGGAAGTACTGGGCTGGGGGGGAAGTGCGGGGTTGGTAGGGGAAGTGCTGGGCAGGGGGTAGTGCTGTGCTGAATGGGAAGTGCTGGGCTGGGGGAGGGAGTGCTGGGCAGGGGGGGAAGTGCTATGCTGGGTTGGGGGGGAAGTGCTGGGCTGGGCAGGGAGTGCTAGGCTGGGGGGGAAGCTGGGCAGAGGGGGATAGTGCTGGGCTGGGGGGGAAGTGCTGGGCTGGGGGGAAGTGTGGGGTTGGGGGGGGGAAATGCTGGGCTGGCGGGGGTGTGCTGGGCTGGGGGGAAGTGCTGGGCAGGGGGGGAGTGCTGGGCTGGGGGGGAAGTGCTGGGCAGGGGGGGAAGTGCTGGGCAGGGGGGGAGTGCTGGGCAGGGGGGGAAGTGCTGGGCAGGGGGGGAGTGCTGGGCTGGGGGAGAAGCGCTGGGCTGGGGGGAAGTGTGGGGTTGGGGGGGGGAAATGCTGGGCTGGCAGAGGTGTGCTGGGCTGGGGGGAAGTGTGGGGTTGGGGGGGGGAAGTGCTGGGCAGGGGGGGAGTGCTGGGCTGGGGGGGAAGTGCTGGGCTGGGGGGAAGTGTGGGGTTGGGGGGGGAAGTGCTGGGCAGGGGGGGAGTGCTGGGCTGGGGGGAAGTGCTGGGCGGGGGGGAGTGCTGGGCTGGGGGGGAGTGCTGGGCTGGGGGGAAGTGTGGGGTTGTGGGGGGGAAATGCTGGGCTGGCGGGGGTGTGCTGGGCTGGGGGGAAGTGCTGGACAGGGGGGGAGTGGTGGGCTGGGGGGGAAGTGCTGGGCTGGGGGGGAAGTGCTGGGCAGGGGGAAAGTGCTGGGCAGGGGGGGAGTGCTGGGCTGGGGGAGAAGCGCTGGGCTGGGTGGATCAGGCACCTGGGGAGACAGCAGGGTCACAGGAGAGGAAAGTGGGGGGAAGGGCATGCTACCACCAGGTGTGATGGACTCACCGCGGTCCTGGCACACCTTCCATCCCACATGGGCTGAGCCAACCTCCAACAGGCTGCTCTGCAGCTGGCTCAGGTGGTGTCAGTTCCTAGGCGAGGGGCACCAGGCCTCTGCAGGGGTAACTGGAGGGAATCAGGCGCAGCCTGGAGCTACCAGCTGTGGGGGTGTGGCAGGCAGTGCTCTGGGTCATGGCCTTATCCCTGGAGACCCACCTCGAGCCACCTGCTCCTCCCTCTGTGGAAGCCACCCCAAGAGACTCTTCCAAGGTCAGGGTGAGTCTGGGGGCTCCGAAAGAAACCTGGACAGTGTCCCCAGTGACCATGGACCGAGTAGACTGGAATCTCGGAGGAAATTCTAGGGATTTTCAGGAGACCAACGGATGTTTCTCTTCCCCAAACACTCACAGGGAACTCAGAAAGCCCCAAAGATGAGGGCCACTGGGATTTATTTTCCAGAGAAGCACATTCCAAGTCTGCACTCTGCCTGCAATTAATGGGGTCCAGTCCCTCCGTGTCCATGGGTCCCGGGACAGCAAACAGAACCCACATGGCAGGGTATCTACCCAGCCCTAACCCGAGGCCCCTCCGGGCAGCACGTGCCTTGTCGGTCAATTCACTGTTCTGGCCACCCCTCTGCAAGCATTTACTGAGTGCCCACTCCAATCTCGGCACCAGGAACTCAAGAGGCAGGATGGTGACACAGACAGTATCTGTCCTGGGTGACTTCTACCTGGCCCCCTCTCCTTCAAGGAAGCCCCTCATTCTGCGGGGTTCCGTGAGAGGAAGCAGGGTGCGTGTAATAAACAGGAAAGAGCCCCCTGCTTCATCAGGGTCAACCCCACTGGGCGTCAACAGGAGGAAGGGCGTCGCATCATGGAGCATCTATTTGCACAAACTGATATTCAGGGGCTGAGGTCACCTGGGGGAGGTGTCATGACCAGCTCCCAGGGAGAGAGTGGAGAGGTGGGGAGGAAGAGGGGTGTGTAAGAAAAAAGCAAAGCAAAGCATGTAGAAAGACCGGGAAAAACATAAGGCAGTATCAGAAAGGCAATCATAACGTACCCCTGGTCTTTGCTGTAAGCGATATTTACTTAGTCAAAATAATACAAAACATCATCACTGTGGACTAAAAATCCTGACATCGAATGAGGAGCTAACATCAAATTACTCATAGCAAAAGGCCACTAAATAAGGTCTGAAAATGGTATCGCCCAGGTGGCAGGCTATGTGGGTTGTGGTTATGGGTGATGCCCCGGTGCACTCATAGCAGTGTCTACAGGGCGCACACACCTCCCCGGGGCCCCTGGGAACCCCCCAACCCATCAGAGGGGTGCCACAGTGGACCACTGGCAGAGTCCCTGACTGTCCATCCTTTTAGAACACACAGGAGCCATCCTCCACCACGTAGGGCGCTTAGCAGTATCCCCAGCCTTGACCTGCTAGGTGCCGACGGCAGATACGTCCTCAGGCACAGACGCGTGTTCCCTGCCAAGTGCCCCCGGGTGAAAACCGTTACGGATCTGATATTCACTAGCCTGTGACCACCAAAGCGGAAAGAGTTGAAGTATGAACAAACAGCGGGCTTGAAATTCTGAACGGATGACGTCAGCCGGCAACGTTGTAAGCAACGGAGGTGTAGTAATTACACGTTTATACCTAGTGCGCAGGAGGAAGCCCACCCAGCAGGCGCTCAGATCCCACAGAAAGCCGAAAACGCTCTCTGCCGATCAGGCTTTACCTAACCAGAGTTCAGCATCTGCACAGAATGCAGCGGTGCTTGGTACATTTGTAGACCAGACCTCTTCTTATTAATGGAAACGCTGCTTCTAAAATTTTCTCTCAGGAGTTGGCTCTTCCCTTGCATCTACTTTTGGAAAACTCACTCTTTTGATCCTGTAAGGGAAGTTTTGTGTTGTCCAAATTTTTTATAAACTGACACCGAGACTCGAAAGGTGGTTACCAGGGGCTGGGGCTGGGGAAACAGGCAGATGTTGGTCAAAGGGAACAAACTTCCAGTTACAAAATGAGTAAATTCTGGGGATCTAATTACAGCACGGTGGCCATAGTTAATAATACTGTGCTATACGCACGAAGTTGCCTAGAGACTCGCTCTTAAATGTCCTCACCACAAAAGAAAGGGTAATCACGTGAGCTGGCGGAGGTGTTAGCCAGCATGACAGTGGTCCTCGTTTTGCAGTAAGCGTGTCACATCAACACGCCGTATGCCTTTTAAAGAAAAAAAAGTTTTTTTTTAATGTTTATTCATTTTTGAGAGACAGAGCAAGAGAGCGTGAGCAGGGGAGGGGCGAGAGAGAGGGAGACACAGAATCCCAAGCGGGCTCCAGGCTCCGAGCGGTCAGCACAGAGCCTGACGCGGGGCTCGAACCCATGAACTGTGAGATGGTGACCTGAGTCGAAGTCGGACGCTTAACCGACTGAGCCCCCCAGGCGCCCCACGCACTGTTCACCTTAAACGTATGAAATGTTACCTGTCAATTCTACCTCAAGAAAAGTGGGGAAAGATGAAAAGTCACACGATGAAGAAAAGGACAGTGAGGGTCTCGGACTGAAGTAGGGCAGTTACGCTGCTTCTCCGGTGAACTGTGCAGGAGCGCCCGGCCAAGTTTTATTTCTATTTGGCCAGCAGGACAATCAGTCCCACATAAAGTCTGTAAATGGACTCTTGTTGGCAAAGACGTTTCACAGAAGAGAGGAAAAGACGGCTGGATGGTCACCGTCGGCCTCCATGAGAAAGACAGAAGCCTCCCACAAGGGTCCTCGGGTTCCCCGCAGCCGGCGTCCCGGCTGGAGAGGACCTGGCCGCCCTGGAACCTGCCGCGGTGCCGTGTGCGGGTGCCAGGCTCTCCCCTCCAAGGGCTCTAACGGGCACCGAGCAAAACCTGGTCTGAGCACAGCTTTTCTCAGTCGTCAATGGGGGGTTTTCATACCTGTTTTCTGGGCCGTCACGGGTTAATCCGGTTTTCTCGGGAGGAGCCCAGTGTCCAAGAACGATGGGCTCCAGCCGGCCAGCTTCCAGGACGGCGGGTGGTCACTCCAGGAAAGCCAATTTCACCACAAAGAACGGCATTCCTGGGGAGTTTCACATTCTGGAATCCAGCGAGTGGGGCTCTGGCTTGCTTCGCTCCATCTGTCAACCAGCCCCTGCTCTTGGTGCTGAGTAACTGCTCCCAGCTGGGAGCAGGGTGCTGGCCTCGGGGGGCGCACGCCTGACATTGAGAGAGTGAGGTCACTGCAGATCTGGGTGCTCCTCGTCAAGGGTCCTCAGCAGCCCACGGTCTGGACCAGGCCGCAGAGCACCCTGCATCCCGGTGGTTTCGTTTCTGGGGGTCTCTCTGAACCCCCGCCATGTGGGGCAGCTGGGAAGGAAGGTGGGGTCGGGCCTCTCCTTCCTCTGTCCCCGCCTTCCCGGCTGCCGGGGCCGCATCTTGTCCTGGAGTGACCACCCGCCGTCCTGGAAGCTGGCCGGCTGGAGCCCATCGTTCTTGGACACTGGGCCGCCAGCCCCCGGGGCTTGGCCGGCTGCGCTTGTGTGGAAACATCTCCAGTGATGCAACCGGGAGGCCGTCTTACTCTCCTAAGTGGCGAAATAAGTATCAGAGTCAAGGTCCCGGCTCGAGGCCACCCCGTTTGTGAAGATGCGTGTGCAGCAGTCGGTTAGAAAGCTGCTTGACTAATTACTTCTCGTTCTCCCTTGGCTTCTCCCTAGTATGGTCTTCGGACGTGAGCCGTATAACCACGACCCAGATGTCTGCCCTCTCCTGCCGCTCAGGAGCCTTGTAGGGAAATTTGACTACGGCAGGCTGTTCGTCCCCTACTGCTGCCGTAATAAATCATCACATTTAGTGGCTTACAGCAAATGCCCCCGTCGCCCTACCGTCCTGGAGATCGAGTCCAAAATCAGTCTCAGTCTCAGTGCGCTCAAATGAAGGCATCGGCAGGGCGTGATCCTTCCGCAGGGTCCAGGGCAGGACCCATTTCCTGCCTCTTCTGGTTTCTCGAGGCCACCCTCGTGGCCACTCCCGCTGGCATCTCCCTCTCTGTCCCCTGCTTCCGCCGTCACACCTCCTCTCTCTGACTCTGAGCCTCCTGCGTCCTTTATAAGATGCCTCTGGTGACGCCGGGCGCCAGGTAACCCAGGATCACCTCCCTGCTCAAGCGCCCCAATTTAATCCCATCTGCAAAGCGCCTTTCTCCCGTAAGGTGACTCACTCACAGGCTCCTGGGATTAGTCTGCGGGCGTCTCTGAGGGGCCATCATTCCACCCACTACACCGAGGCTGTGTGAGTGTTCACCAAAGCCTTCCAGTTAAATAGGAAAATATCTGAAGATTAAAAAGAAAATACAAAGAGGGGCCCCCCGGGTGGCTCAGTCGGTTAAGCATCCGGCTCTTGATTGCAGCTCAGGACACGATCCCAGGGTTGTGGGTTCAAGCCCTGCATCAGGCTCTGTGCGGACAGTGTGGAGCCTGCTTGGGATTCTCTCTCTCCTTCTTTCTCTGCCCCTCCCCTGCTTGCTCTCTGCTCCTCCCCTCTTTAGAATGAATAAACAAACTTTAAAAAAACACAAAGAGTAGCAGAGATGACCCTCAGAACCAACAGCAAAAAGGGTCAGAAGTAGTCCTTTTAGGGGCCAGCCCCAGACATAGGCATCATGGGGACACAAGCCCTCCTCTTTACAGACTTTTCAGACTTGAAGTTTTTTGGGTGGCGGCGGGGTGTATGTGTGTGTGTGTGTGTGTGTGTGTGTGTGTGTTTGTTTTACTAAATGCAGCTATTACATAGTAACCTATTTTCAATGACAAAAACAAAACAAAATGACTCCACCAGGAACAATGGCAGGTCTCCTGTCCCCAGGACACTGGCAGTCGGAGGAGGAGACCCACCTGTGCCTCACGTACAGGTGGAGGACGCCAGACTAGGCGAGGCAGGGGGACAAGGGGCCAGAGCAGCGGGGGCTCTCTCAGCTGCTGACCTTCATACTGAGGGCACAGAAGTACCCCTTCCCCAGGGGCATACGCAGGGGACCAGCTGCCAGAGCTTCAACTTCTGTACGTTCCTTTCTGGAGACGTGGGGACACTCTGGTGGCCAGGGAGTCAGAGCCGGGGGGTGGACCCCCAGGCACAGCAAAGAGCCCGGCATGAGCACCAATTCTGTGTGCTCAGGGGCAACCCCCTCCGCAGCCGCCCGCCAGCCTCCCGGGGCGGACGCGGCCCTGGGGTCTGGGAGCTCGGCGCACGCCTCCCAAGCGTCCTGCACAAAAGCCACGTCTCCCGCGGCCCGCCAGCTAAGACGAGCGTGCCCTCCCAGCTGGGCTCCGGACCAGCAGGTCTGGGCCACGCGATCCTTTCTGTTCTACCAAACACACGGCAAAACTTGACCTCTGTGGGCACGGAATCAATCGTGTTGACCTGCTCGATGCTTGACTCTTACGTAATACCGAACGAACGCAACGTCCAGGTTCGTGCACAACGCGTACACCCACACCCCCTCGTGGGTGGGTGGACCCGAACCCGACACGTCCTCACACACACACACACACACACACACACACACACACACACACTCAGTGCACCAAGGAACGCTGCAAACGGCGATGAGGGTTTACGATGTACCGTGAAGGCAGCGGCTAAGCACAGCACGCTCGCTGTTTCCACCCGCGGCTCCCGTGATCTCTGAAGTTCATGCTGGTGCGTGTCCATGAACTGAGAGCCGAGCCCCCGGCTGGCAGGACGCACGGTGGCCGGTGAGGCGGCACAGCGGATGCTCCCCGCTCGCCCGGGCCCCCGATGTGTAGTTTGGGGTTTTCCGACAAAAACACAATCGAAGCACCTAAAGACATATTTATAACTTAATCGATTTTACAACGGAGAAACGTGTAACGAAATGACCACGACTTTTACAAAATTTCCCAGCCTTCTGTGAACAGGTAAGGAACTAGCCTCCAAGTGTAAGAGGCCCGACAGCCACCCTGGGACGGGTCCATCCCCAGAGATTAAGATGACAACGCTGTATCTGGCTGCAGAAGGAACCCATTTGTAAACCGCGAGATCTGGGCTCTCCAAAACCAAGAAGGGCCTCATGGTGCTGACACCTGGCAGGGCCTCACCAGCCATTTGTCCCATGACTGTGGCCACTCACCCAGACACTTTGCTGAAAAACCCCTTCCCATCCCATGTATAAAATATTTTTATAATTATTTTAGTGTATGTTTAATTTTGAGAGAGAGAGAGAGCAAGCATGAGTGGGGGAGGGGCAGAGAGACAGAGGGGGACACAGAATCCGAAGCAGGCTCCAGGCTCTGAGCTGTCAGCACAAGGTTCACACGGGGCGTGAACTCATGAACCGCAACTTCATGACCTGAGCCAAAGTCAGACGCGTAACTGACTGAGCCACCCAGGCGCCCCGCCGTGTATAAAATGAAAGAAAAGACCAGAGCGGGTGCTGAGCTCTGGGTCAGCAATGAGAAAGCTCGTCCCTAGAAGCACAAGCAAAACGAGGCCTCCCTCACCTCCTACAGAGACGCCCTCCCACCCAAGTCTGACTGGCGTATGTGACAATCGCTTGTCTAAGAGAACACGAGCCGTGTTCATGGAACACAGACCGATCTCCTACTGCACAACCCAGAGGAAAAGTTGAAGCGTTTAGAGCCTCGCGGTCCCAGGAAACAAAACGGACTCTGCTTCTCCACTGATGGAGAATTTTGCTGCAGAGCAGCAAGAAAGTGGTCAAGAAAAGACCTTCAAGCAAAAGCGTGTTAGAAGAAGGTTCTCCGGGAACAGATGAATGAAAATGTGACCTCGAGGGGGAGAAGAGGGCAAGGTATGAGATGTCTCCGTGGTGGTGACCGGTCTGGTCTTGTACGTTCGGAAGCAGATGGTGGGGGCGTGAAGCCGCAGGTCTTGGGGTGCAAAGAGTGACTTCGGGGTCACCTCTCCAGTGTCACCTTTCACAGTAACTACTGAAACTTACGATGAGACACTAAAGAGAGGAGAGCCGGAGTGGACGCCCAGAGCCCTGAGCAGCCTGCAGCAGCCGGCCAGCATCCGCGGGCCACCCTGCGGGAAGGTGGCCTGCTGCCTCCAGTGACGGCGACAGTGACAGCCCCTCCAGCTCAGGACCAGACCTGCCCCACCCAGCCCCAGGGGTGCCTGCCCCCCAGCCTCCCCTGCCCTGTCCCCTCGGCTTCCCCGCCCCCCCACTGCCTACACCTCCCCCATTCCCCCCCACACCTCCCCCATCTTCCCCCTCCCCCGCTCCTCCCCTCCCCTCCCTCCAGACTCCCTCCCCCCCTAGACTCCCCCACCCATAGCTCTCCCCCACTGCACCCCCTGCCTCTCCCCAGGGTCCCTGTCACCCACCCACACCTCCCTCACTTCCCCCCTCCCTTCCCCCAACTTCTCACCGCTCCCCAGGCTCCCCCCCACCCCCATCCCCACCCCCATCCCCTGCCCACACCACCCCTGCTTCCCCCCTCCCCTCCCCTCAGCTTCCCCCACTCCCCTCCCCTCCCCCCAGCATCTCCCCACCAGCTTCCCCTGCTCCCCAGCCTCCCCCACCCACATCTCCCCACCCCCCACCACTCTGCCACCCCCCGCCCTGCCTCCCTATAAGCACAAGCAGTCCCTCTTGCCCCCACCCCTAATCCGCTCACAGGATGCCAGGGGGACCCTCCTGCTAGAGCAACCTGGAAAATAACCTTGATTCGGGTGGTTTTTGTTAACTGTAGAAAGTGCTGAGGGGCACAGAGTGTCTCAAAATGGGCTCAGGACCTTGTGAAAGATGGGGCCTGGAAAGGAAACCACTGGTCCGGGGGAGAAGTGAGGGGCAGCACAGGCCGAAGAGGGCCCGGGGCCTGGTGCGGGCAGGTGGGCAGCAGCCCCAGGGACACGCCAGTCTCCTCAGCACCCACGCTGCATCCGGGGGGCAGTGGGGGCCACGAGGGGCTCGCTGGGGGGGGGGGGGTGGAGCGCGGGACCCAGACACAGGAAGTCAGCCGCCGCTGAGGGAGGCGAGGCAGGTGCTGGACCCCAGGGAGGTCGAGGGCGCCCCAGAGGCTTAACCCCACACGGGTTCCCCTGAGCGCCAGAGTCCAAGAGTCTAGCCCAAGAGTCTAGCCCGGGGTGTGTGACAGCTCCTCCCTCGGGCTCCGCCCCCCCCCCTCCCCCCAGGCAGGGAGCACAGGGTAGGGACAGGGCAGGGCTATAGGGCCAGGCCCGGAGGTGGAGCCCTGTCACTTCCGCCCCTGCTCAGTGTCAGGGCAGCTGGGAGGTGTGGATTTGCTGTGCTCCCAGAAGGAAAAGGACGGCGGCCTGCTCTGCATACAGATGGTCACTGCCCCAGGAGGGACGGGGGACACTGGTCCACGGCCTGCCCCTCCCAGCCAAGCTGAGGCACCATGCCACCTCTAGGACCACCTCTACCTGGGTTTGAATTCCAGGCTCCTTCCTGCTCCCCAAACTTGGGCCACACCGCCAGGCACTCTGACCATCACCTGCCACCTTGTTCATGCCAGCATCTGTCATGGGACACGGTGGTGTCCACTCTCGAGACAAACTGAGCACCTCTAATTCTACGCTTGGTTATCCTTTGCTTTGGGGAATCGTACGGGTCAGCATCTGCTGCAGCAACAAACAGCCCCAGAGCCTCGCGACAGGAAGCGTGTGTTTCCGGCTCACTGTCCTTGCACCGGATGCAGCTCTGTGGGCGCTGACCTCGGAGGGCCCGGCTGCATCCCAGGGTCTTCTGGAACATCTGTTCGCACGGCGGACGCTACAGCCAGAGGGAAGAACCCAACGCGTTGACGGTTTTGGCTGGGGTGCGGCCACGTCCCATCGGCCAAAGCCAAGTGGCCTGGTCAGGCTCCACAGCAGTGGGGCCAGGGAGGCCGGCAGGGAGGGAGGGAGCGACACCGGGTGCCCCAGAGAGCACCGGCCTCTCCTGACACCATGGCGGTCTTCTCTGCCCTTACGCCCGCGTCCCCAGCAGCGGAGAGTAGACTGTGGTGCTGCTCTCTCCTTCCCGCCCACCCACCAGCAAAGAGCCACAACGGGACGCACGCCCACAGAGCAAGGAGAAGGGACAGCGACAGCAAGGGGCAGGGGAAGGTGAGGCTCCCGTGTTGGTGTTGCCACTGACACTGTCTCTGTCTCCTGGAGTGACCCGTGAGGAAGGCAGGAGCTGAGCCCTTCAGGTCTGGGTTTGTCTCCCTAGAACATTCTCCTGCAGGCCTGAGGGGCGACCCAGAGGCCAGGGGAGGCCCCAGGGATAGGAGGCAGACCGGGAGTCAAGAAGGAGCCACTCACAGGTCTATTTTTCTCGGGGTTTTCCTGGGACTCTCTGGGGACAGAAGAGAAAGCCTGACGCGTCAGTCCCTCTCAGCATCCTTTCTGGACAGCAGGCTCGTGGCCGCTGGGCCCCTGTGATGTCCTAGCCTGTGCATCTGGGAGGCCTGGTGGGGAGCCAAGCCTGTGCCTGCAGCTGCTAGAAGTTTCTCAGAAAGAAGCCGGATGGGTGAGGACTGGAGGCAGAAGGGGGTGGGGAAGACAAGCCCCCACCCAGGCGCCTGGGGCAGAACCCGTCTTCCTGTCAGCTCCCCCAGGTGTGCCCCCACATCTGGCCACCACCACGTGCTGTGGGGTGAGGAGCCCCCACCTGGCAGGGCCCGGCCGGGGCTGTACAGCTGGGCAATGGAAGAGCCGGGCTTGCCCGGCGGCCCCGAGACACGGCTGCACGCTGTCCCCTTGGGCCACACGACCTGGAAGTTGTGGGCTAGTGATGGCGGAGAGCTAGAACATCCCACCCGTGCGGCCGTGTTGCCAAGCTCCTGGGACACAAAGACCGGCGGTGAGGGGTGGAGGGGGGAGCCCTTGCCCCAGGGGAGTCCCGGTCCCCAGGCCTGACGCCCACGAGGACACCTGCGCGCGGCTGGAAGCCCTGGATTGTGAAATTCAGAGGTGACGTCTGCAGAGGCGGGGGGTGGAGGCCCAGGGAGGCTGTCGCGGGGTCCAATCCCTGCTCCCTGGCCACAGGGGTGAGGGGCAGAGTCCACGCCAGCCCTGCCGCTTACCTCCGGGGCCACTGTCTTCCTCTGAGAAACGGGCATGCGACCTGCACCCTCGGGGCTTGTGAGGAGTGGGGTCACCGTGCCATCACACATGAAGGGTCAGAGCGCGGCTGGGCAGGGTCGGTGTGCCTGGGCGTTAGCGAGCACCGTCACTGCTCACACCTGCCCAGGTTCAGCCCCCCCAGCTACCCCCGCACCACCCAGCGCCTCGGGGCCTGCTCCACAGTCATTCACGGGACACTGTTAACTGGGGACCCGTCACACACCAAAGCATCACGGCAAACGTCGGGGGATCGCTTTCAGCTCTGTGTCCCATTCCCAAGGGCTGAGGCCTCGCCCTGGTCCCAGACCACAGAAGGAGCCAAATCCCCAGAGGCCCCGGAGGGCGCCGGAGCCCAGAGATGTTGCCGACACCCCAGGGAACACACGAGACCAAGGTCAGGGAGAGACTGGAAAACAGGCCTGGCTGCCCAGCAGGGCTGTGGCCCCGACTCGCGGCCCAGCAACAGGGGCCAGCAGGCCAGGGGCGCCGGCTGGGGACCGACTCAGTCTCCTGGCTAAGGGACACTCCCAGACCCTTATGCAGGAAGCACCACTGAGCTTTCTGGCTCCTCCTACCTCTCCGTCACACCCGGACAGGGGCTGCATGTGGCTCTCAGCCTTTCTAGACAAGGCCACCTGCCTCCGCCCCGACCCGCAGGACTTCCTCTGCACCTGCTCGGCCACCCAGGTCGGAGGGGGTGTCGCCTGACTCGGCCGGCAGCCTGCAGGTGCCAGGCACGGGCAGGGCTCCGCTCTCCCGGGATGCACACGGCCCCCATCCAGCCTCGCCCTGGCCCAGGTCCCCCACGTGCGCCCATCAGGAATGCGCCCCGTGTGTCTCCCGCCGCAGACAGAGACAAGCGAGCCAGCGGGCAGGGCCGGAACCCTCGAGGGGCACCGGACCCAGCAGGGGACGTGAGGCCCAATCTTGAGGCTGAGGAGCCACCTGACCGGAGGGAGGGACGATAGGAGGGAGCGGGAGCAGGAGCGGGGGGGCCCCACGTCCACACCCGAGGGCCCACGTGAGCACAGACGCCCTCACGATCGAGGTGCAGGGAGAGGCACGACTGGGGTCCGTGGATGAGGGAGGCTGCCCAGGTCTGCAAGCCCCAGTCCCGGCCGGGCGGGAGGGCAGGGGGCACCCCGAGACGGCTCGTCCGGGGCGCAGCCACCGTGACCGGCAACCGGGCCAGAACTCACGCTCTCGTCCGTGTTCACATCGCCACGGGGCCGCCAGAGCCGTGTGCCCGGCCGCCCACATGACTTTCACATTGTCAGATTCTGTGTGCCTGCAAATTTTTATTGTTTTCAGCTGACATTCCCCAAGCAGTTTTGCTCGTCGACCTCTGAGCCAGTTGACTTGGCGGGGCAAGTTCAAGCCAATTTTAAACAGATGGCCTCAATTAAACAATCACCCTGCCCGGCTCCACAGCCCGCCCGAAGTGCGGCCAGCGAGACCCTGGCTAGCTCTTCTAGAAAAAGCCCACGCCTCACACAAAAACTGACTCACACTGGACCCAGGCCTGAATGTAAGAGCCTGAGCTATAAAATTCTTAGAGGAGGGGGCACCTGGGTGACTCAGCCAGTCAAGCGTCCGACTCTTGATTTCAGCTCAGGCCACGATCCCAGGGTCGTGGGATCGAGCCCTGCGTCGGGTTCTGCGCGGACAGTGTGGAGCCTGCTTGGGGTTCTTTGTCTCCCCCTCGCTCTGCTCCCCCTACCCCCACCCAAATAAATAAGCATAAAAAAAAAAAGCCTCTTAGAGAAAAGAATGCAGGACAAGCTTCACACACTGGATCGGACAGCAATTTCTTGGATATGACACCAGAATCAGAAACATCAAAAGAAAAAATAAATGAACCAAAATTAAAAACTCGTGTGCTCCGAAGGACAGAGTCAGCAGAGTGAAAGCCCCCAGAATGAGAGAAAATACCCACAGACCACGGACCTGACAGGGGCTGCTGTCCAGAGTATGCAAAGAGCTCCGAAGGTTCAACAAGAAACAAAACCACCCTGATTTTCAAAATGAGCAAAGGACTTGAATGCATGTTTCTCCAAGGAAGATAAAAACTGGCAAGAAGCACAAGAAAAGATGCTGTACTAATCCCTCGGGACTGACCCTGGCGAGCTGTCACTTCACACCCTCAGGACGGCTACGATGAACACGACAAACAGAACAAGAAAACCAAAGGACTCAGGAAAGAATCAATGGGACTCTTTGTGCTTTCTTTGCCTTTTTAACATTTATGTACTTTGGAGGCAGGGAGCACGCGTATGCATGTGGGGGAGAAGGGTGGAGAGGGAGAGAGAGAGAATCCCAAGCAGGCTCCTCACTGTCTGCGCAGAGCCCGATGCGGGGCTCGATCCCCCCAAACTGTGAGGTCACGACCTGAGCTGAAATCCAGAGCCGGATGCTTAACCAACTGAGCCACCCCGGTGCCCCAGAATTCTTTGTACTTTCCGCTGAATGCCTCTTAAACCCAAAACTGCCCTAAAAAATGAAGTCTATTCATTTTTTTAAGTGTTTACATAAAAATCAAATTGAGAGCCTTAACCTGGGAAAAAAAAAAAAAAAAAAGGAAAAAAGTGTTGGCAAGGACGTGGAGGTGGGGGGACCCTCGTGCGCTGTGGATGGGGACACAGGGTGGCGGAACACAGGACGGGGGCCCCTCGAAAAATCAGAGCAAGCTGCCACGCCATCCAGCAAGTCTGCTTCTGGGCACCTGCCCCCAAAAAGGGAAAGCAGGGGGGTGGGTGGGTATTTGTATGCCCACGTTCACGCGGCACTATTCACACAGCCAAGCCGTGGAAGGAGACAAGCCCAGTGTCCAGCAGCAGGAGGATGGATACATAAAATGTGGGCAACAGACAACGGCTGTTCCGGAGTCTTTGAAAGGAAGGACATTCTGACAGCTGCCATGACATGATGAACCTCGATGACATTTCGGGCCAGTCACCGGAGGACAGACGTGGGGTGGTCCGCTCATCCAGGGGCCTGGACTAGTCGATTTGGAGACAGAAAGTAGGGCGGTGGGCGCTGGGGACGGGGGAGCAGGCGTTCCAGGGGGACAGAGTCACCGTCCGGGAAGACGCAGAGTCCTGGGGGTGGACGGGCCGGCTGTGCAGCAGGGTGGATGTGCTCGATGCCGCTGAGACGTGCACTTGGAAACGGTCAGAAGGGCAAACCTCACGTGCTGTATCATCCATCACAACTGAACAGGTAAAGCCCCCAAACACGCCTACGTACGTGTTTTCGTAATGCGCGCGTTACGCCTTACAGTTCATCACGGTCTCTACGGATCTACCGCAGCGGGTGCCACACGGAGACCTCACGGAAGCCACGCGCTACGTCGGCCGGTGCATTTGGTGGCCTTCAAACTCAAGCGTAGGAACGACCTGTTATTTCTGTAGTGGTTCCAAGCTGACCGCGAGAAGTAACTTAATTCGCAAACCGGCAGTGGAATCCGCGAGTGAACCCTATTTGCTCTAAGCTGACTTATTACCAAGTAAGAGTAATCACAGCGTTTGGGCAGTTTGGTTTGCGTTGTAAGTGGTTCTTGTCAGGCACCTGAAATGCTTAGAAAACGAAATGAGAACATCACGCTTTCAGGGAACTTAGACATTAGAGGGAAGTAAACTTCAATAAAGAGCCAATCCACACCCATCGGGGTAAGAAAAGGTCGGCGGTCACCCAGCTCCCTGGTCCCAAACGGACCCGCTTGCCACGCCAGATGGCATTTGCCGAGGACCGCTCCACAGTGGCGGCGGGGACGGCACCTGCTCAGACAGCGACGTTGGGAGTAGAGGTGTGCGCGGGCCAGGGGTCAGGAAGGCGTGGTGAGGTGAAGGGTCGGGCAGATCCCCGCTCTGCCCCGTCCCTCTGCTCCAGTCCTGCGGTGGCGGGGGCGGGGGCGGTGAGGGGGGCCCTGTGCTCCCGAGGAAGGGGTCCAGCTGACCTTCCTGGACTGGAGCCCACTCTGGGCAGAGGCAGGGTCAGGTTGTCCCACAGGCAGTTCAGGCAGGGGGCGGGCAGTTCAGAGAATACCCTTCCCCCTCTCCCCTCCTCTCCCCTTCGGAGGAGGCCAGCAATCGGCAGGCCGGGAAGGCTGGGCTAAGACCACACAGGCCAAGCTCATGCTGGCATCCCAAGTGAGTTGGATGTTTAAGTGTTTATCCGGTGGGCGTGATAAACAGTAAAGACAGGCAAGACAGCTGAAGAATGTGACAGCGGGTCACAGAAACCACGCGCGTACATCTGTCAAACACACAAGCATTCCGCCCACAGCCAAGCAGCCGCACCTGCGCACGTCACGAAATCCAGGGCAGCTCTTTGATGATGTCTGATCCCCGGTTCACGGTCCAGTTTCCCAAACTGCCCGGGACCATCAGCTACAGCCGCTCTCTCTCCGCAAGGGGGATTCAGTGGAGACCACACACACGGTTGTTAATCCCAGAGGCGCACACTTGCTCTGGGGACGGGCCAGCTGTCCCGAGGACGCCCGCTCCCTGGAGCCCCACCTTTCTCGTCAGAGTCAAGTTCGAGAGCGCCCTGCGGCTGATGCCGGCCGGTAGGACCGTATCCTCAGAGAGACATGAAATCCGGCTTTCGCCCTGTTGTGGGCTCAAGGTCAACTTCCGGACCGATCCAGTGATTTCAAATGAGTATGCTGAAATTGGCCATGTGACTCAGGGTGATTAAACAACAACAGATGACTTCCTTCCCCAGGGAAAACCGTTATGTAATCAAAAACCAGCCATTTGAATCTGCAGCGATGAGCGTCCAAAATCCTCATCAACTCCTTCTGGGCCTGTCTTGAAGAAGGTCGATTTGGTTTTCACCCCAGAGACACTCAGCAGGAAACCTGGCCCTCGCTCCCTTCCCTTCCCTCTGGGGATCCCCCTCCCCCCACCCCATCTGGGGTCCCGCCCCTACTGCTGGGGTCTCCCGGGATCCCTACACCCACACCCGGTGCCCATCCTATCCGAGGCTCCAGCAAGGAACCCCAGCACAGAGCTGGGTGCACACCCTCGCCGTGTGGGCCCTGGGGAAGTTCCTCCCTTTGGCTGTGTTTCCAGAGTGGAACCCTCTTCCTGACATAGCACAGCGGGGCAGGGACGGGCAGGACCACGGAGACATGGTGCACACGCTCCCACCAGGCAGCCCACGTGCAGGGCCGGGGTGTGGGCCGCGTCTGACCAGAGTCCACGGGGTCAGGTCCCCAGGCTCCAGGAAGCACTCGGGCCCTGCTTTCCCCGTGGGGCAGGCTGGCAGATCTCCGAGGGGATCCTGGGGTCCTGGGGTCCACGCAGGCTGCACGTGGCCAGGTATTCCTGCTCAGCGGGGTCCTCAGGGTCAGAACGCACCACCTTGAACTATTCTGGTGCCCAGAGGAGGCCACGAAAGGCTGCGTGGGCTACAACACGCACACAGACACAGACACACGTGTGGATAGGTACACACGCGGCACCGTGGGCACAGTGGCTGGGGCAGGGGAGTATTCTGACAACAGACGCCGGACGACCTGGGACGGGAGAGGAGGACCTGCTGGCCCCCGGGCCGGGGGTGGGGTCAGCGAGTCCTGTCGGAGTTGCTGGTGGCACGGAGCGCGAGCCCCGTGAGCCGCTCGCGGTGTGGACCTCGGACAGCGGCCCGGGACTTGCAGATCCCGCGCCTGTGTTTCAGAGGCCCCCAGGTGCCTCGTGTGCACGGGCTTCTGAGCAGTCCTGCGGCGGGCAGGACACTGGTAGAAGGGACAACAAGCCAGCAGGTAACTTGGTCAGTAAAGGGCCTGGTCTCTGCCCCGTGCCGCTCCCGGGACCCGTGCCGGGCCTCCGCACCGCGCTGGACGTCTGCCTACGGACGCAGCTGAGCGCGGGCTGTGAGTTCATCCCATTTACTGACTTCTGTCGTGCCAAACTACGCAGTAACGTAACTTGCCTTTCTACGTATTTTCAAATGCACAGCGCGGCGGCATTCAGCACGCTCACGGTGCCGTGAACCACCGCTTCTATCTGCTTTCAGAACCTTTTGCAGAAAAGTGGCCCCAAATTCAGGTCTCTGGAAACTCGCCCGGAGAAAGTTGTGGGTCTTGGCCAGAGGCCACGGGAGCTGTGGGAAGTCCCTGCCGGACATTCACCAGCCAGGCCACCACGCAGACCGTTTCCTCCTCCTGGCAAGCCCCACCCATGTTTACTTTCTCCAAGTCGCGGGGGAAACTCCACAGCCGGCACTCGAGAAGAAAACGTTCCACCCACTGCAAACTTCGGGCACAGCGAAGACGTGAGCGTTCTCCAGCCCCCAAATGCTCCAGTGTGTGCTACCTGGTGGGGGGAAGGAAGGCGTCTGCCCTGCTCTTGACCTTGGCCACCTCGGTGAGCAGGGCACCTTCCCCAGGATTCCTGGGCGTCCTGGCTGGCACCCACGTCCGGGAATTTTCCAGGGGAGAAGCCGGACTCTATGCAGGTGCAGGGGTGGGGGCGCTGGTCTGCACTTGGCCTTTGTGGCAGGGTGTGGGCTGACGGGGGCTGCAGGCACCCCTGGCCCACGGCGAGGAACCTGGGAGGCTGCAGACCCAGGCTTGCCCCAGCACCCGCTGCCCCAGCACCTGCCACCTGGGTTACATCTGCTCCCCTGGGCCCCGTGTCTCCTTCCTGGAGAGGAGTTTCTGCAAAATGCAACAGCTCTTCCTGACCCAGCCACGGATCCACCCGCCCACGCGCACACAAGTCCACGTGCACGAGAGCGTAGACGTGACCCGGCCGTGGATCCGTCTGCCCGAACACATACAATTGCACGTTCACGAGAACATAAACGTGACCCACAGGTCAGGAGGGTTACTGCCCAACACACTGCAGCGGCCACCTGCCTTTCCCCTTCCTGGAACCAGATGGACGTATGGGGTGGGGATCGGGCAGGATCGTTCTGGTTCCTCTTCTGTCTGCACCCAGACTCATTCTAGAATCTTCTTTCCGCCCCTCTAATAACTGAAGAGATTAACCAAGTCCCACCACTCCGGCCCCTCCAAGTCCACCAGCATCAGCTTTCTTATTTGGATCGTTTTCATTTTTGCAGGAGACCCCAACGAAGGTCCAGACCTCATCAGCCCTCAGGACACTCCACGTGCCCCCTCACGCCTGGGACGGTGGGGACGGGACGGCACCGTGTGTTCCTGGCCTGGCAGGACGGCTTCAGGGAGGGACGGAAGCAGGACCCAGGTGTGTGCACGGAGATGTGTCGTGGCTGTGAGATCAGATCCCGCGTGCAGCCACCTTCCCAGTGCTGTTAACGCAGATGCCATGCCTTCTGACTATAACCTCGTCTAAGGCACTTTGTGGGGAGCTTGGAAAGTACAGAAGAACTCAGCTGCTGGTTTGTGGCCAGCAACTGCAGTCTGTGAGTGCCCCCCAGCCTTTAACCTTCAAAGAGGTTTCAATTAGAACAGGATGGATCAAAAGCAAGGTACGGGAAGACTTCACACGTGTACCAGTGGGGACAGGACTCCTGGGAGAGAGTACAGGGACTCAGCACTGGGGACTCCCCCCCCCCCCAGCACCACAAGCCTGGACAGAGCAGGTGGGGCGTCTCGGGCCGAGGAGCGGCGCAGGCCCAGGGGCCCGGGGGTAGGACAGGTGGGAAGGTGCCAGCTGGCAGCTGTGGCCATGGCTCAGAGGGGACAGGCTTGGGGGTGGTAGCTGACATCTCAGCTGCCCCGCCTAAGGGACAATCGGCAACCAAACTCCCAGCCCTCCCCACTCCTCACCCTGCCACCCACCGTCCCCAGGAGCAGCTTCCCAGACCCCAGGATGGGTTGGTTTTAAGACGTTCAGTGTGGCGGGGGGGGTGGGGGGGCCGAGGAGGGGAGTCCCGCCAGCAAGGATGGCTCACCAGCCCCCCAGTCCTGCCAGGGCATGTCCCTTCCCTTTCTGTCCCTGGAGCAGGAGCAGGAAAGCCCTTCCCACCGCCCATCCTCTCTCAGCCCTGGACCCCCGTAAGGACACAGACCCCCTGGAAAGTGCCTGGCCTCAGCTGGAACCCTCTGCTTCCCAGTGTGGGGTGAGCATCGTCCTCTGTCATCCTGCCACCCCAGAATGGCATGTGCCCCCCCCCCACCCCCCAGGCTCCATCAGCAGTCCCCGGAGCCCAGGGGTCTGGACCCCATCCCCCAGCTTTACCAGCTCACAGACCACTGTGCCATTTTGCCATTTATAAATGGCACACCATGAAAAAGTGAGTTTAGTTAAGAAATGTTAAAAAAAAAGTGAATTTTGTATCTGCATCTTATTACAGATTTAACATTTATACTGACATAAAAAGGGACATTTACGCTAAACATAAAAAAATAAGAAATATAAGAAAACCCTCCACTTGTCAAATGACACGTACTGTGTATTTCACTTGTGTGAGAAGATGTATGTGTAAGGCAGGATCCGGGGTGTCTGTGATCAGATCCCGCATACAGACGCGTGCGGATCTGTCACACGCCTTCCCGCTGCTGTTAACACAGACGCCAGTCTTTAAACTGCCACTTTATTTTCTTTAAATATTTTTTTGACGTTTATTTATTTTGGAAGGAGAGAGAGGCAGAGCGGGAGCGAGGGAGGGGCAGAGAGAGAGACACGCAGAATCTGAAGGAGCTCCAGGGTCTGAGCTGTCAGCACAGAGCCCAAGGTGGAGCCTGAACTCACGAACCACAGGATCACGACCTGAGCCGAAGTCAGATGCTTAACCGACTGAGCCACCCAGGTAGGTGCCCCTTAAATCCTCGCTTTAAAAGGTAGCAGCGTGTGTTTGATTTGGGAACCGAACCTACCCCCAAACGTAGATGATGTTTAACTTCGCGTCAGAGCCCCAAACGCAAACACACACTTCGGAGTTGTTACCTGGCTGGGCGTGACGAGGTGGGGGTTCCATCTCCAGGTGAGGAGGGTGACGGCTGCTGCAGAAAGGGGGTCTTCGTGCTGAGAGGGGCAAGCCCGTGAATGTCACGCCCAGCCCGGACCCTCGGCCCCTGCTCCAGGGCAGCGAGACGCATGGTGAGGACCGGACCCGGCCTGGGAGGAGCGCCCTGCCGAACCACCCAGAGCACACGCTCCCACCGCCTCCTGCCCTTGGCTCCCGGTGGAAGATGCGGGAATAAACACGCGGCTCTCTCAGTAAGGCTGTGCTCGCGCGGATACGTGCAAACGAACAGAAAGCCGTGTGCAGAGGTGTCCCCGGACGTACGTGGTCAGGGGCAGGACCAGGCAGGTGGGAACCTGAGCCTGAGCAGGCCCGTCTGAGCCACGCTTGGAGCACACGGGGCCCCACGTGCACGTTTGAAGGAATGTCATCGGCGTTCTTCTCCGTTGTCGGTTATTTGCTTGTTTCCTGGGAGTCGCACAGAAGTGGCCCCAACAACGACATGCCCCTTTCCTGGCCCTGGGAAGGCTGCCCCGGGAGGAGACTGGCTGGCCCCAGGAAGGTGTCGTGCTCTACTCCCCACTGGGATTTGGGGTGCCTTCCTCACCGGAGCCCTGAGGCCCACACGGCACTGGCTGGCTGTCGTCTGCCAGGGGCTCGACACCTGCTCTCCCGGGGGGCCAGAGCACCTGACCCGCCTGCCGATCTACCTTCCACCTTGTCCCAGTGCCAGGACACCACGTGCACTGCTGCTGGGGTGGGTAGGACAGCAGCAGGCCACTCCGCGCCGGGGAAAAGCCCGGGGGGCCTGGGGGGCAAGAGTCACGGTGGCCGGTGTGGATGGAGCCCCCGAGGTCCACTGTGCACCCGAACCTGTTCTTGTCACAGCAAGCAGAGGCCCGGGCGCTGCTGAGGAAACTGAGGCCGGGCCGGTGGGGGAGCCAGCCCGTGCCCAGGCCAGGAGTGGGGAGGCGCAGGCCGCCGGGCCAGGTCCAGGGCACTTCAGGCCAGTGACGACCCGCCTTCCAAGCTCACCAACCTAGTCCCCCAGGGACTAGGTTCAGGGGGCGTGCCCCCAAGCCAGCCCGGAAGCCACACGCAGCACGTGCCAGCTCCTGGCCAGCAGGGTGTGGCGTCCGCACACCTGTTTACGGCCCTTATCTGTTCTGGAATGTTTCACTTGGCGGGACGTGGCCCTCTACCCCCTGCTCGGTGCCAGCCAGAAAGTTCTGCAAGAGCTCACTTCCTCCCAGCCTGGCCTGTCTCAGGGTCAGGTTCCCACACGGGAGAAACGAAAACTCAGGGCGAGTCCCCCTGCCACTTCCCAGGAAAGTCCCGGCAAAGTCCCGCTCCCTCCCGACATTTTCATGAGGCTTATTTTAGCCCAAGTGGGAAAGGGGATTTCTCTCTCCTGAAAGCCTGTCTCACAGGCATCCTGTGCCTATCACATCCCCTAACGCAGCCCTCGTGGCCATCATGCTCCGGGGAGAGGGCGCCCTCGCTGACGGGCTGCCCGAGAAGAGGCGAGGGGCGCCCCAGCCAGGCCAGGGCCCGTCACCCCCCCCCCCCCCCCCACCGACCGGGGTGTGCTAAACCCCAGCACAAAGCGCTGTCCTGACCAGTCTGCCTCATGCCTTCTAGATCTTTCTTGGGGTAACAGGGTTTGCATATCAGAAATCTGCAGGTACCTTCCAGGAACCAGAGGCTGCCGTAGAAAGGGGACTGGAAGCAGGTATGCTTGGGGTCAGAAGAAGGCGATGGGTATCTTGGGCCCCAGCCAGTGTGGTGGGTCCCCAAGGACCCTGCTGGGGGGACAGTTACCTGGAGGACTCAGACATGCTTGGCCCCTCTTCCCTCACATGCCTGGCCTCACGGCCGTGCCTCTAGCCCTCACCTCCTGGAGCCTTGTAAGGCCGCCTCGTCCCAGCCCCTAACTCCAGCCCTCCTAGACCCTCGACTGCCCGCATCCCTCTCCTGTGGCCCCAGCACCCTTTCCTTTGATCTACGCTCTCTTCAAGTCCAAGAACTCCGTGCTGCTGTGCGCTTTCATCCAACGAGCCCGTGATGCGTATCCACACGGTGCCAGGTCCCTCCCTGCAAAGGCCCTTAGTAAGCAGGCATGGGAACGGCCTGTGCAAAGGCCCTGGGGCAGAGGCGCATGGACACAGCAGACCGGCTGGGCTCATCTCCAGGCGTGACCTCACTCCACCCTGAGTGTGAGGAGGTGCTGCCCTTCGTCGCCCAGAGGGCGGGTCTCCCCTTAGGGCCCTGGTTTAGCCAGCACTCTCTCCACCGCCCCGCTCGCTGACCTGGGTGATTCCACTTTCACACGGGATTTCCCCGGGAGCCGGCTCTGTGGCAAGGAGCCTGACCAGGAAATTCCCAGACCACAGTCAACGAGGAAAAGTTGGCCTTGGGCCAGGCCTTGCCTGAGGAGGCCCGCAGGGGCTCCGGCTGCTCCCGGAGCAGGGGGTGGGGTGTCCCCCGCCCCTGAACCCCCACACCACCAGGGGCCTCTCTTGCAGGGACAGTGCTCGCCTCCTGCCTGTGTGCTGCCCGGCCCTCTGTCGTGCAGCGACATCCAGGGATGTGGGCAAGGGCCACGGGGCCAGGAGAGAGCAGACTTGCTGTGGCCAGCACTGGCAGGGGACAAAACAAGGGTGTTGGGGCCCTGACAGCTAGGTTGCCATCTAGAAAGTGACCCCAACTCAGAAGGCAAGAGGACCGGCCAGGGAGGCAGGCAGGTGCAGAGCAGGGCGTGGTGCCCATGGGAGTCTGGAGCTCAAGGTCGCCAGCCAACCACCACCCACCGGCGGGGGAGGGAGGTGCCAAGTGAGTGGGGGCGGGGCACGCGCGCCTCACTGCCACCCTTCAAGGGCCGGTGGCAGAGGGGCCCTTGTTCCCACCCCACAGGCTGCCCCACTGGCTGGTCACTGTCCCCCAGTGTGTCCCCTGAGCTGCTCACTGGCCCCGTCTGCCCTCTGGATGGTGCCTGACCTCCTGGGTGCCTCCTCCTTCCAGGTGGGGCCTCCCCAGCTCCTTCATCGTCCTGGGGCAGACTGACACCCCTGCCACTCTGGTCCCTGCCCCTGTGATCAGGGCTCCTCAGGTACATAGGGCCCACACAGAATACACTGGTTTCTCCGCAAGTGACCCCACTGACCAGAGTCCACTCAGGGAGTGGCCACCCCAACCTCGGCATCGTCTTCTTTTGGGTCTGGGACACAGGGTCCTCCCTGACCACCAGCCCCCGTGCCTCCAGGGTCTGTAACCCCCCCCCCCCCACCCCACCGACAGCGACAGCTCTCACCCTGCTCCCCTCCCAGGAGACACCCTCCAAGTCAGCGTCCCAGCCCGAGCTATCTCAGGTGCACCTTGGGGAGAGCCAAACTCCCACCACCCCGAGAACCGGCACCCCCAAAGCCCCTAATTTCTGCCAGCTGGCATTCGCGGCCCGCCGGCCACAACTGGCCCTCTCTTCCCAGCCCTCAGCTCGGCCTCCAGCCACGGCCGCCGGGTGACGCTCCCTGTTCTGGCTCCTGGGTAGCTCTCCAGAGACACCGGCTAGGGGTCAACCCCAGACCCCCGTTCAAGATCCCCACCACCTTCCTGTGCCCTGGCCCCTAGGACGGCTCTCCTCCCCCGTCGTCCCATCTGCCTCTGCCCGGCAGGTACGCCCTTGGCATGAAGGTGGCAGGCTCTCTGGGCAGTGGAGCGGACACCTGCCTCGTTCTACGGAGTCTACGGGCTGACAACATAGCCATGTCCTCACAGGCCTGGCGCCCGCCACGCCCCTTGCCGGGAGCGCTGCCCTAGCCTGCCCCAACCGCCAAGTGTCCGAGGAAGGAGCGCCTTCAGTTTCCACATTTCACAGGTGAGGAAGTTGAGGCCCAGAGAGGTGGACAGCTTGCCCAGGCCTACCCAGCAGGAAACGCCCCCCCCCCCCCCACCCCCCCGGAGGAAGCGGGCAGCTTGGGAGAAGAAAGCCGGAGCCACCCACGTGCTCCTGCTGACACAGAACAAGGGGGCGGGATGCCCCAGGCGCAGGCGGACGGTGCCGGGGTAGGGGGGGGGGGGGGTAGCTGGGAGATCGTGGACACGCACTGCTGTGAAACCCCAGCCCGAGGCAGGCAGCAGAGCAGGGCAGGAGGGAGCCCAGGGCCCCGTCTGGACCCAAGGCAGCCAGCGAACACTCAGGTGGGCTGGGGCCAGGCCGCAGGCATCCGGGGGAGGCCACCGGTCTGGGAGCTGGCGGAGACACGGTACCACGCCGCCCCACTGTCCCGTCGGAGCATCCCGCGAGGGCGGGAAGGAGGTGACGGGCGGGCGGCATGTGCTGGGCCACGGACACGAGGCGGAGTCCCTACCCCAGGGCGGGGTGAGGTGCGGCCTCCGAAAACACTGACACTGTCGAGTATATTTTCAAGATTTGGAAGAAGAAAGCCCACGTGCCAAGTATTACTTTTGGTATTTTGAGGAAACAGTGTTCGACTTCAAACAGTCTCTAAACCGGTGACGTGCCCGTTCAGACAAGTGAATTTGCGGCGGGACGAGTGTGCGCGTGGGTTTCCGGTCCCTCCTCCCGGGCAGGGCTGGTGCCCAGCGAGGCCGAGGCCCGGAGCCCCAGGAAACCTGAGCCCTCAGCGGCGCCCAGGCCCTCGGGGCTGCAGTTGTGAAACCAGGCACTCCCGGAGACCCAGAGACTGAGTAATACAGCGAAGTTCTTAGAAACCGAGAGTTTCAAAATAAGAAAAAGGTGACAAGAGCCGAGGTTAACAGCCCTCACGACGCCACACTTAAAATGGAAACGTCAACTGTGCTTTCAAAGTTTCCTACGTGTCCTCTCTGCATTCTGCGTCTGTCCCCGGCTGGTCCCACGAGTAACCTAGAAAGCACGCGCTGGTCGCGTCTGATCTGGCCTGGCTCCTGGTTTGGAAATCTCAGCCCCTCCGGAAAGGAAGTGGGGAAGTGGCTGACCCCGCGTCTGCAACGGGGCCCCGGGTGAGGCCCGGAGGAAAGGGCGCTTGACGAGTGGGACGGCCGGGACAGTCTGTGCTTCCAGCAGAAGGACGGCTGCGGTTTCCCCGTGACACCTGGAACGAACAAGAATCCTTGGGTCCAGAGACGTTTCATGAAATCTAACACTGAAACTAAACCAAAAAGAAAAAAGCAAAAGAGGCCGGGCAGAAGGAGAAATGAAGGCAGGCTTTTCCTTACCCAGGAACACCGTGGAATTAGAACGTCGTGCTCTGCAGCCCCCAACGTGATCGCCGACTTCTCCTGGGACTGCAGGGGTGGTGGAGGCCTCCAGGAAGGGTCTCTGGTGACCAGGGCATCTATCGGGGCTGTGGCGGGCGCCCCGTGGGACTGAGTAGCTGCCGAGGGGTGGTCACGTACCTCTTGGCCAGGAGGCCAAAGTCGGGGGCCGGACACCAGACGGCGGCCTGCTGGTGAGCAAGCACCTGCAGCAGCCACAGGGCCCGGCCAGAGACGTGCGGCCCGGAGCTCAGCGAGCCTCTACACCAGGGTTCTTGTCCGCAGTGCCGCGGGTGCCTTGTGCCCTGAAGTGCTGGGCAGTACCCTGCTCCAACGTGAGGCCACAGCCATCCCTGGGTGCCACAAGTACCTCCTGAGGGCAGAGTCAGAGCTAAGAAGGGCCGCTCTGGACCCACCCTCCAGGTGACAGGAAGCCAGGGAGGGGACGGCAGGCGAGTCAGAGACCCCGGAGGGGCAGTTAGACCCAGAGTGCGGGTCACTGTCCCCAGCAAAGTGAAATGTCATCGGGAACTGAGTGTAGGCTGAGAGGGGCAGGTGGGGGCCAGCGTGGAGTGGGGAGGCATTTGGGGGGGCCGCAGAGACAGCCCCATGGGAACTACTATGGAAGTTCCAGGGCAGGGAGACCGTGAGGACGTTCTCCTCATCCCAGGAGCAGTCTGCCGGTAGTTAGCCTCAAATGTCTGCGGCTTTCAAAACAACATCAAAAACAACGTGCAGGTCAACAGGGAGTGAGGCCGAGGGAAGACGTTCACGGGGCCCCCGGGGGCGGGCAGGGGGTGCGCTCTCCCGGTCCTCCGCGCGCTTCACGGTTTTCACCGCACACGCCCACAAAGCCACAACACTACAGGGGTTGGCGAGGACGTGGAGACCTCGGAAGCCTGGACGCGGCCGGTGGGAACGCAAGGGGTGCAGCCGCCGTGGGGACAGGACGGCGCTTCCTCAAAACGCCGAAAACGGAACTGCCGCGTCACCCAGAAATTCCACGACTGGGTCGAAAATGCCCACCGCTGGGTATTTATCCAAAAGAAGTGAAAGCGGGATCTCCCGGATGGCCGTGCACCCGCGTTCTCAGTGGCGTCACGGCAGCCAGGAGGCAGGGGCAGCCCGTGGCCGTCCACGTGATGAAACATCAGCCTTAAAAAGGAAGAAGTCCCGACACCTGCCGCAACAGCGAGTGGCACGAGCCGGTCACCAAAGGCCAAAGACCGTGCGCTGCACCCGCATGAGGTCCCCGCGGGCGTCCGGCCCTAGGGACAAGGTGGACGGAGGGCGCGGGGGAGGGAGGGCGGGGGCCAGTGTGTCGCACAGTGTGAGAGGACTGACTGCCACCGATCGGTGCACGTAAGGTGGTCAAAATGATCAGTTTTACTTTTTGCGCAGTTCACCACAATTTTAAGAAGGCGATAAATATCGGTTCGAGAGAGCGTCTTCAGAACAAAACTGAGAAAGCTTTCAGTGTTCTGAACCACAGCTCCTAGCACTCAGGGTCCAGAAACCCGGGCCCGTCACCCCTGTTGTGTGACCACATGAAGGCGCCTCTGGGGGGGGGGGTCGGGTGAAAGGGGAACCGCTGGGGCTGGGGGGGGGGGGGGCGGACTTCCGCTCTGAGTGCTGCCAGCTCAGTCATCCTGAAATTCAGGCCCTGCCGCCCACCAGCCCCGAGCACTTCCTGAACGTTTCCTGAGACCGTGGCCTCGGACTTTCGGGTCTGAGAGGGGCCAGCCCTGGCCTGGGACACGCAGTCAGCCACCCCGGTTCCGGGGCGTTCGCGGGGTTTGTTTCTATTTCTCTCCAGGGCAGCCTCCCGGTCCCCCTGTGGCCTGTGCCCCATCCCTCACAGCCTGTCCCAGACCCGGACCCGTGGGAGTCAGTGGGGCCAGGCCGGTGGGGGGCACGGCTCCAGGACGACCTGGCGGGAACACACAGCCACCACCGGGGTGGGGGCAGGGGGGTTGCTGCAAGAGGCAGACCTGGGGACTGGTAGGTCTGTCCCACTGTCCACAAGTTTGGAGGCCCTGCCGAGCCAGGCGGCCCAGCCAGGAGGGGTGGGGGTGGGGGGGGGCAGGGTTCCTGGGAGGGGCCCCAGGTGCCTCCCAGTGAGTCGTGGCTGTCCTTCCTCGATCACATCGCAAAGGTGGCCCTGGTGTGGCCCTGGGTCTGAAACCCCTCAGACCTGCACCTGCCCCTCACAGAGGCTTCCCTCTGGGTCCTCCTCACATCACTGTGGGGCGCAAAGAAACTGGAGCCTGGCGGCCCCTCCAGCAAAGCTGGGCCAAGCAGGGCCAGAGGCTCCAGCACCAGGAAGGGACGGGCTGGGGTTCAGAGCGTTCTGTCTGGACAGCAAGCGTCCCCTCCGTGGTGGTGACTTCAGGCTAGAATGCCAGATTCTGGAACCCCACACTGGGGGATGCGCTGCAGGTCGCAGGTCAAGGAGGGAGCGTGGCCCCCAGAGAGCCCCCTTTATGAGTCCGACTCCCAGTGGGTTGAACGTGGGAGGGTTTCTGGGCACATGTTCAGGCTACAGGGAAGGTCCTTGCTTCCCCGCAGACAAGGACAGCATGTGGTCCGAGATCAACACCCCGGGGACAGACGGGAGGCTTGGCGTGAAGGTCACGGGTAGGGAACCGCTGGGACCTCGGCGTGGGGCTCCTCTTCCACCTTGGGGAGGCAGCGGATGGGGTGGGGGGCCCAGATGAGTGCAGGGTGATCGCCCCCACGGCAAACTCCTGCTGAGAGCAAATGGGGTGCACTTGTGCAGGGCCTGGGGTGGGGGAGGAGGTGCTGGAGACACTGAAGAGACCCCCGAGCAGGGGCGCAGGGGACACGGTCAGCTTGGCTACCGGGGGTGAGGGACTCAGCAGGGGCAGACCCGGAAGCCCCAGGCTGAGCCCAGCGTGGAGCCTGGCTGAGATCTGGCCAGAGGACATTTGTCTGGCCCCTCAGCAGGCCACAATGTGAGGAGGAAGCAACGCGTGGGGCCCGTCCCTGCCAGAAAGGGCGAGCAGAGGGGTCTGGGTGTGTGCAGGGCAGGGGCGCGCGGGAGAGAGAGGGGCACACAGGTCGGGTGGGAGGAGCTGACTCTTCCTGCTGTTGGTGGGCACCTGGGTTTGCTGGTTTCCAGGAAGATGAACTCAGGGGAGAAGGGACACTGAGGGCCAGCCACCTACATGTGCAGAGGGGCCCGGGGAGCCCCGGCGCTGAGCGTCCGGGGGCCTGTGCGGGCTCCCACCTGCCTCAGGTCAGCGGGAAGACGAGCTGGACAGGTGCGGCGGCGGCACTAGAGTGAGCCGCTAAAGCGGAGCGCAGCTCAGCCCCAGGCCTGACCCAGCACCCCCCGCCCCGGGCTCCGAGACCTGCCGGCCACCCAGCCATCCAGAGAAGGCGGAGTTAGTGTGTTCAGAGCCCGGCTCCTTTCAGACTATTACGAAGAGTGGGGAGCCCTCCACTAAAAGGCAGCAGAGCCCCCAGTGGTGCCTCTCACCAGGGCCGAGGGAGCACAGAGGGAATGAGACTCGGCCACGGCCACGGCCACAGCGGCCTGGCAGTGGGGCTTCCCAGGAGAAGGGCATCTCACCACAAAAGCCCGCAGGGAAGGCCCTGGGGACCCTCCTGCACCCCCCCACTCCACCCCCTGCCCCGCAGCGGATGGGCCCTGGAGTCAGGCCCTCAGGACAGCAGGGGCCCAGAAGCATCCAAGAAAAAAGAGCTCACAGGGCTGGAAACTATCCCCAACCCGACACCCCGATTCTATGACCCCACTTCTGAGAAAGTGCCCTGAGCAAAAAGTCTCAGAGACCAAAACATCCTTCCCAACTTCATTTTAATCAGGAAAAGTTGCAAACAATCCCCAAGGTCAGTTAGGACAAGGCGGTGGGGAGGGAGTCTTATGCAAATGCCCCTTGAGGAAATGCCCAGGGCCAGCAGGAAGGACCAAGGGAAGGCAGGGAGGCAGGGAGGCAGGGAGGCAGGGAGGCAGGGAGGCTGGGAGGCAGGGAGGCAGGATGGAATGGCAGTAACGCTCGGGTTGTTACAACGTGCTAAACGGTGCACAATCACCAGGTCTGTGAGCCGGCCGCGTGTGCGCGGAGACACCACAAACACAAGCACGGCGGCGCCGGCTCCAGGCTGGCAGGGGAGACGCTGGATTTTCCGTCCTCCGGTTTTGGCAAGTTGGCTATGACGCGTCCACGGCGGGGACGTAACCGAGTACGAGGCGCGTGGCCGGCTCAGCTCTCGGAGGCGGCCCCCTGGACGGTCCTCCCTCTCCTTCTCCTTCCCCGCGCCGCCGTCCTGAGCGGGGGCCGGGGACAACCACGTCGGGCGGGACCATCCCTGTGTCCGCCGGGACGGTGGGCAGCACCTGCACCGCCCAGGGGCCGGTGCCCAGCCCAGCGGGAGGCGGCGCCCCCCACCGCCTGCCCTCACGGCTAGCCTGGCCCCGGGAGCCTCCCGGGGGAGTGGAGCGCGGGCCAAGCCCCTCATCAGGACGGCAGCTGAGATCTGATGTCTGGGGACTTGGCCAGCAGGGGGGTGTCCCGCAGGCTCCACGCGGTCCCGGTGTCGGCCTGGGTTTCCTGGTGTCGGGCTTTGCGGGGGTGCGGGGGGAAGCGGGCAAGAGCTCACCGAATCAAATGCCAGGCTCGCCAGGAAACACCCTCACAGACGCACAGAAATGCAGGTGACACACAGAAGTAACCACCGCGGACACGGCGCCCGCCCGCCGGGACGGATGGAGGGCCGGGCTGAGGAGGCCTGCCTTGGCCCTCCCTCCAGAGCCTGGCCTGGACCCGCCCGGCCACCGAGCCAGGGCACAGCTCGGGACCCCAAGATGCTGTGGCCGCTGTCTCCCCTCCAAGGTGACTCATTTGATAAAGGACAGACCTTTCAGGCCCATTAAGCACTTTCAATAAAAACTGGGCCCTGGCTGGAAATCCCCCTCAAAATCCCCTACGGGGCTCCGGAGACCAACTTCCTCCACCAGAGGCAGCTGAGGGCTGTGACGCCCGCACCACCTGCCCCTCTCCGCTCTGGCCGAGGCCCCGAGCGCCACCCTGCCCTGCGGGAGCAGCTGGGCAGGTGGGGAAGCCAGGCCGGGCGCCACCCCCTCCCCCCACAGGCTGCTGGAGGGACTGCATCCCCACAGAAGCCCTTCCACATCCCCTCCGGCCCTTCTGGCCTCGGCCCTCACCGCCCCCACCCCACTGAGGGGCACTCTGGGCACTCAGGCTCCCGTGGCCAGCGCTTCGGCTCTTGTCTGGGCTGGGAGGCAAAAGGGAGCGTGTGTGCCAGGACTGACGGACGAGGCGGGGGCAATCCTGAGGCTAACTCACCCTCCAGGGCCCCACGACCCACCCCCACCTGCACGTCCCTCCTCTGAGAATCCCTGGACACCCGGGTCAGGTTGTTTCTGGAGAAGGAGTCTCGGACAGCCAGCTGGGGGCCCCGGGGGCACGGTGTCTGGCCTGGGGAGCGCCAGCGCCTTCCGAGCCCTGCGTCCTGGGCCGTGCCGCGGTGGCTAGGGCGAGGCCCCTGGAGGCTGTCAGAGGGGCCCGGACGGCCGCCTCCCGTGGCCCCCAGGGCAAGCTCACCTTCCACCTCGCATTGACTTAGAAAACAACAAAGATGGTCTTATGGGCTGAGTTAGGTCCCCCTAAGATCCATGCCGAATACGACTGTGGAGACGAGGCCTTTACAGAGGGGATCGAGTTGAAGTGAGGTCACTGGGGTGGCCCCGAACCCACGTGACTGTGCCCGTGTGAGGAGGGGACATGACACAGACACGCACGGAGGCACGGCCGGGTGAGGACACGGGACAGGACAGCCTCTACCAGAGAGGCGTCCAGGGCTGGGAGAAGTGTCTGCTCAGAAGCCCGAGGACACGAACACAGGTTCCTAGTTTCCCCCAAAACGTGTCTTCTCCCCAGTAAGCTAACGGTGTCCTCCCGAGCCAGGAGGAACGGGTCCCTCCCTGGTGGAGAGTCTGAGTGCTCCTGTGGGACCCCAGGTCATGTGCACGGAGTCCTTGGTGGACACAGAGACTTCTGGAGACATGTCCCACAGAACTTCCTGTTTTGGGCCAGCCCAGAAGTACCATGAGACACTTAAGGAGAAATATTTCAGTACTTCTGCTATCTGACCTCAGCCAAAACCAGGAAGTGCAGGGAAGCGTGGAAAGGAGGCAGAAGACGCTGAAGAGAACATCCAGAAAACACACTGACGTTTGTGTTCTCTAAAGACGGTTCCAGGTATTTTTCTCTCGCCGTACTCCCTGCAGAGCGCCCTTTTCTTTTGGACCCAAGAGCTAAGACCACATCAGGGGCGCACGCGCAGACCAGGAGGGAGGCCAGGGGCCGACGGCTAGCTCGGGGGGCGGCCTCCAGAGGGGAAGTTACAGAGGGAGATCAGAGCAGTCAGGGGCACTGTGACGGCCCCTCGGCCCCACATTCTCAGCGGCAGAGGCGTGGGGCTGGGCCTGTGCCTTCGAGGAGCTTCAGGGGGTCCTGGGAGATGCTGCACAGAGACAAGACCCATGAGGTTGAGAGGCGGACGTCCTCTCGGGCAGCCCAGCCAGTGTGACCTTCAGCCAGAGTCACAGGGAACCTGAGGGCAGACTTACCACAGGCCCCGACCACCAAGACGCAGGAGGGCCTGGAAGCCATGGTCGGGGGGCAGGTGCAGAGAGAGCATCTGGGGTCCCCCCAGTGGCCCTCCTTGGGGCTGCGGGGCCTCTGGAGGGACCCTCGCTTTGCACCTCAGTTCCTCGCTTACAAACGAGATCCTAGCGCCTACCGTAAAGGACTGAACGTGTCCTCCCCAGATTCACGCTGGCATATTCTAACCTCCAGTACCTGGGGATGTGACCCTATTTGGCATCAGGGTCTTTGCAGATGTGAGCATGTTGAAACAAGGTCACCGGGCTGGGCCTGCTCCACGGACTGGCGTCCCTCTGCAACACGGCGGTGTGCACGCAGGCACAGGGGAGCACGTCTCGTTGAGGATTCGGGCAGCGATGGACGGAGGCCTCTACGGGCCGAGCAACCGCCGAGCCATCAGCAAACGCCAGCAGCTAAGACAGCACGGGACACTCTCCCTCGCGGCCTCAGGAGGAAGCCAGCCTCCCGACCCGTGACCTTGGACTCGTGGCCTCGACTATGGGAGTCTGCTGTGTGGTCGGTGGTGGCACCACGGCGATGTTCCGGGTCCACAGGGACAGGTGAGATCAAATATGGATGGTACCTGGACTGTGGGGCCATGCCCTGGAGACCCATGGTGACCTAATCGATGGGGCCCCAAAACTAGAAGGTTCTGGGAAGCCTAAGGAATGGGGGGCAAATGTGAGCAGAGCCGTGAGGCTGACCACTGAGTAGAAACCAGGGGTGTGCCTGCTGGGCCTGAGGGCCGAGAGGAGACCCTCTGCAGTCCCGCACGGCAAACCCCAAGGCCTCCCTGGACAGGGTTTTGGTGCGGATGTGCCAGTCTCGTCTGCGAAGCCTCACGCAGGTGTGACCTCACTTGGCCCTCAGAACGGCCCGAGGGAAGGGTGCCGGCAGCTCCTGAGGACACTTCTGCGGCGGCCTGTGGACAGGGCGGGCAGGCCACCCCCGGGCGCCACTGACCCCTGCACCCCACGAATCGCAGACGCTCCAGGGCAGCACCCAAGCCCCTTGGGGTCGCGGCAGTCGGGACCCTTCCGGCTTCCTGCTGGGCACATCTGGTCCCCTGGGTTCCGCCCCTCCGGCTGGAGAGGTGGGGGTCCCCGGAGCCGCCCAAAGCTTTTCCCAGCAAGGCAGAGGTGGGGCAGGAGACCCGGCCCCCTGTTGCCAGAGCCGCAGGCGGTGCACCCTGCGGCGGCCCGCGGTCAGAAGCGGCACCCACCCAGCCCGTTCCTCTCCCTCGCTGCTCCCCACACGGCTCACAGCGCCGGGCCACTGGCCCACGGCCCCACCCGACCGCTCGGGGGTCGTTTTTCTGCGGCTGAGGTGGTTTCCGAACAGGAAACTCACACTGCGAGATACTCAATAAACACAGTCACCGCTGACGCAGCGCCTGCAGGCTGGCACCTCCCTGATGCCATCCCAGAGGCACATTCACGCGCACATCCCGCAGGCCTGCACGCGTATGTGACACACCCGTGTGCCCACACACGTGTATGTGCCAACATACGCTACACGCTACCACACACACCTCCGTGTGTACAAGCACACGTACCTACACGTGCACACACCTACACATGCGCACACGCCTACACACGCAAATACCCACACGCGCACACACCCACACAGACGCACATACCTACACACATACCTACCCATGCACACACACTTACACGTGTACACACCTACACGTGCACACACACCTACAAATGTGCAACTACACACACACACCTACTTGTGTGCACACACCTACAAGCGCGCACATACCTACACGTGCGCACACGCCTACACACGCAAATACCCACACACGCACACACCTACAAGCGAACACACACCTAAACGTGCACACACACCCAGAGACACACATACCTACACACATACCTACCCATGCGCACACACACGTGTACACACCTACATGTGCACACACACCTACTTGTGCGCACACACCTACAAACGTACACACACCTACACGTGAGCACACGCACACACCCACACACATACCTACGTGTGCACACACACCCACACACACATACATACACAAGCGTACGTAACTACACTCGCGCACACACCTACACGTGTGTACATATCTACACATGTCCACCCACCTACACACATATACACACCTACACGCACGCACATACCCACATGCACACACACACCTACACTAATGCACACACCTACACACGTGTACACACCTGCACACACGTACACGCCTAAACATGCATACAAACACACGCGCACATAACTACACTCCTGCACACACCTACACGTGTGCACATACCTACACTCATGCACACACCTACACATGATTACACATACCTACGTAGGCACCTCCGAGCACACATACCTACGCACGCATACGTACCAACATGTACGCGCGATCACACGTACCTATACGTATACCTCTGAGCACACATACCAGCCCACGTGCACACACAGCAACATATACACACAACTGCACACGCCTGCATATACACAGAGGTGCGCACATACCACCGTATGCATACAGCCACACTCACCCCAAGCTCCCGTGAGCCCCGTGGGCAGGTGTTCTCACTGCCCCTCTATGGTCATGACAGTCTTGGGAATCTGCTTGAGCGGGAACCGGGATCCAGGCCCTCCTGGCCAAACGCTGCCCCCGGCACAGGAGATGCCCTGGGCCCCAGGCGGTGCTGGTGGCGGTCAAGGGGCACGTGCTCTCAGCACAGACCGGCACGGACCGGTGGCACCAGTAGGTGATGGAGCGCGTCTGAATTCCTCCAGAGCTCCAGCCTTTGCCAAGTCTACTCCGTCATCAGAGATGGGGACCTGTCGGCCTCTCAGACATCCAAAGCAACACACCCGTGGCTCCCGAAGCAGCTCCCCAGAGGCCGTACGTACACTCGGGGAGCACAGGTTCAGGACCCGACCGGAGCCCCACGGCCACCGGGGGGAGCTGGGCCTGTCTCTTTGGGGATGTCTGTTATAGAGAGCCCCTGTTCACACACGGGCGAACCCTGAGCACACAAACACCTAGAGTGTCCCCCTCTCCCCACTAAAAGCTCTGTTTCTCTCCTGGATGGACAATGCTTTCCGATTTTCACAACACCCGGGACCCCTGAAGCCCCTCGCAAAGAGCTCGCCAAGCCCCGCCACAGCCCCCGCAGCCCTGGCACCAGGGGCGGACGCACCAGGGGAGGCTCAGAGGTGAGTCCGGCCAGGCTTCCTGAAGGTGTCTCTGCTGGCCCAGAGGTCCCCATGGCACTGCCGCTCCTAAGGACCCCTCTCCTGACCCCTACTGTCCACCCAGGATCTAGCTCAGGGACCACGTATGGCAGCCACTCAGCACAGAAGTGAATGAGGGACACGCAGGGTCACAGCCGGGGCTCTGGGTCACTTGTGTGTCCAGCACAGTTCGTGGGCGGGGGCAGCAGAACCACTGAGAAATGACCTACGAGGCCAAGAGCGGCTCCCTGGGGAGCACTGTAGACAAGGCCCGGCAAGAAACCCCCACGACCGCCTCACACCCACTAGGATGGCAGTTATCTGGAAGGGACAAGTGTGGGCAAGGGTGTGCAGAGGAGAACCGCTCGCAGCCGGCGGCAACGCAAAACGGGGCAGCCGCTGCACGCAACAGCACGAGGTTCCTCAAAACATAAACACAGATGCCACCTCTGGTATCTCCCGAAAAGAACTGAAGTCAGGCACTTGGTGCCCATATAGTCGTGCTCACGGGACCATCACGCACAAAGCCTAAAGGGGGAGGTGCCGGAGCGAATTCAGACCCATAGTAGGCTGGGGGCCGGGGAGGGGAGAGGAGTTAGTGCTCTATGGGGACAGAGTCCCCGCTCGGGAAGACGGAGATGGGTTCTGGCCACAGACGGGGATGACGGGTGCACGCCACAAACTTAATGCCACTGAAGTTTAGAATGGCTGAGATGCTAAACTTTACGTTATGCGCATTTTATCACAAGAAGAAAAGAAGAACAACAACGATTAAAAACAAAGGAAAGGGGCGCCTGGGTGGCTCAGTCGGTTGAGCCTCCGACTTCGGCTCAGGTCATGATCTCACAGTTCGTGAGTTCGAGCCCCGCGTCGGGCTCTGTGCTGATGGCTCAGAGCCTGGAGCCTGTTTCGGATTCTGTGTCTCCCTCTCTCTCTCTGACCCTCCCCGGTTCATGCTCTGTCTCTCTCTGTCTCAAAAGTAAATAAACGTTAAAAAAAAAAAATTAAAAAAAAACAAAAACAAAAACAAAGGAAAGCCTGACAAGACAGCAGCCTGGCCAGGAACCGTGGCAGGGTGACTCCAGTGCCATGGCGCCCTGACGCCAGCCGAGGACTCACCCCGCGGCACTCTCGCCTGGCAGTTCCCCCGTTCTCCCTCCTCCTGATCCTCAGAGCCCAAGCCTGTGGGGGTGGGGGTGGGGGTGGTGGGGGTGGCGGGGGTGAGGGAGCAGCACATGGCACAGCAGGGGGCCAGGCCCCAGCGCAGGTAGGACGGTCTCAAGTTACAGACGGCCAGTCCCACCGTGGACTGCCAAGGCATGGGCCTCCCTGCGCCCCAGCCACGGGCGGGCTGTGACCCGGCCATCCACCCGCTTCCTTGTTTCTACCGCCTGCCCGGATGCGGTGTCTGGGAGATCTGCTGACTCTCCAGACCCCAACCCCTGCTGTCCGACCTGAGCAGTCGTGCAAGCCCTGGGGTACAGAATTTACCTGTCGAGCCCACAGGTACCGATTCAGGGCACACCTCACACCAGGCCCTATGCAGGGGACTCTGCCCCCCTATGAACAAGAATAGCCCCGTCCACCCCCTGGGGCTCAGCCAGAGGCACAGACCCCTGGATCGGGGGATGGAACAGGTCCCCAGACCAGCCTGGGCCGGGGCCTATCAGTCACCTCTTCTGAGTAACAAACTACCCTGAAGCCTCGTGACTTACTTAAAACATCATTTTATCTGTTCGTGGTTGTGTGAGTCCACAATCTGGGCTGGTCGGCCCCAGACTGCAAGTGTGTCTGCGGGCATTTGCTCACCAGTGCAGCTGCCAGACTCGGGCACCCCAGCTCGCCACCCGGAGCAGGGCCTCTGGGGCTCCCGCTCCCCACCCCTAGGGAGCACTCGGCCTTGGACTCTGTGCGGCCAGCGCCTCCCACCCGCCCAGGCCGGCACAGCTGTGGCACCGCCCTCCCGCCGCGCACGCCCACTCCTTTCTCACACTCCTTTCTCACACGGGGGAAGCACTTCCAGATCCAACAAGAGCCAGTGAGAACGTCCAAAGCCACACAACCTTCCTGCTTCTGTGCGTCAGAGAGGAGACACTGCAGCATCTGCTGGGCTAGAGCCAGGGCCGCCTTTCCAGAACAGTCTGTGCTGCTGGGAGCAGTGCCTAGGGGCTCAGCCTTGCCCTCAGCGTAGAGCATGTTCAAGGCGGCAGGCCACAAATCTCTAACTAGGCCTGTCATATTCAGACTGCAGGAGATCAAGAAAGTCTTGAAAAGAAGCCAGAGAAGAAAAAAACAGCTTACCGACCAAGGAGCAAAGAACGACCTCCTGTGTCTCCCCAGATACCATGTGACGGGAAGACGGTGCAGTGAATATTTAAAAGGGTTGAGAGATAAAGCCCACCAGCTTAGATGTCTACACCCTGGGAAATCATCTTTCTCAGACAAAAACTGAGGGGATCTGTTGCCAGTAGACCTGCCTTGCAAGAAACATTAAAATCTCCTTAAAGGAACATAAGTCACTGAAGGAAAAGTTACAAGTTGTATTTCTCTTTTCCTTACTTGATCTAACAGCAGTTCGTTCAAAGTAACAGCAAGGAGGGTAGTCGCCGTGACTGAGGAGTCTGTGAAATGAACGACAATGGCACTGTGCGAGGCACAGGAGGGAGGAGCGGGATGGTCGTGTTACCATAAGGGGCCCCTGTACCTGGGAGCAGGCAGCGTTATCCGAAAGGGGATCAGGATTAGCTGTAAATGTATGGCAAGCTGCAGGGCAACCACCGAAAAAGGTAAAAAAGAAGTAACCTGAGATGCTAAGAAAGGAGAGAAAATGGAACCATATCAACTGCTCAGTTAAAACCATGAAAGGCAGAAAGAGAGTGGAAGACAAAAACAGGACAAAGACCAAGGGCGACAGAGAAACAAGGATGGCAGGCAGTCACCCAACTCCACCAGTTACCTCTGTGAATGTCCAGGGTCCAAGTGCACCAACAGAAAGACAGAGATCGTCAGAGTGGATCAAAAGACACAGCTCAACCATCGGTAGTCTAGAAGAAACCTACTCTAAATACAGAAACACATTTAGGTTAAAAGTAAATGGATGAAGAAACACATACCATGTAAATGCTAACCAAAAGTGGAAGTAGCCTTATTAATTTCAGACACAGCATTTTAGAACCGAGGGAATTAGCAGGAATAAAGAAGGGTATTACATCATGACAACACAATCAATCCTCCAAGAGGACATAACAACCCTTACCATAAATGTGCCTGATAACAGGGTGTCAAACTACACGTGGCAAAAACAGATAGACTGCAAGGAGAAATTATGAACCCACTGCTACAGCTGGAGGCTTCAAAAGGCCTGTCTCAGAAAAGGGCAGATCCAGCAGGCAGGAAATCTGTAAGGACACAGTCCAACTCAACGCCACCATCCATCAACTGGACATTGGGCACATCTGTGACCGCTTCATCCAACAGCAGCAGGAAATACTTTCCTCTCAGGCTCACCGGAGCACTCACCAAGACAGACCACGTTCTGGGCCATAAATACATCTCAACAAATCTAACAGAATGGAAACCATACAATGTCTGCTCTCAGACCACAGTGGAATTCAACCAGAAATCAGTAACTGAAAGACAACTGAAATTCCTAAATACTTGGAGACTGGACAACACACTTGTAAATAACACAGGGATCAAACAAGTCTCAAGAGAAAGTTAAAAATACTTCACACTAAATGACAATCTGAACTTATCAAAATACGTGGGATGCACCAAAAGCAGAGCTCAGAAGGAAATTTATAGCATCGGATGTATATGCTAGAAAATAAAAAAAGATCTGAGATGAACAATCAGAACTTCCACTTTAGAAAATCTGAAAAGGAAAAGCATATTGTAAATCCAAAACAAACAAAGATGTAATAAAAATTAGAGCAGAAATCAATGAAACGGCAGGGTGCCTCGGGGTTCAGTCGGTTAAGCATCCGACTTCGGCTCAGATCATGATCTCGCAGTTCGGGGGTTCGAGCCCCGCATGGGGCTCTGTGCTGACAGCTCGGAGCCTGGAGCCTGGAGCCTGCTTCGGATTCTGTGTCTCCCTCCCTCTCTGCCCCTCCCCTCCTCGCGCACACTCTCTCAAAACTAAAATATTTTAAAAAAAGAAGAAGAAAGTTAAAACACTGGTACTACCCAACTCCAAAAATTCCTATAAAGCCACCATCATCAAGACAATGTGGTGCTGGTACCAGCACAGCTAAACAGACCAACGGAACAGAACAGAGAGCCCAGAAATAGATCCACGCAAAAACAACCGAACTCGGACAAAGGCGCAAAAACAATATAGTGGGAGAACTGTCTATTCTACAGAGGGTACACGAACAACTGACTATTCACATGCAAAAAACCAAATCTTCACAAAAATGAACTCAAAATGGGTCACAGGCATAAATGTGCAAGGCCAAACTATAAAACTCCTAGAACATGACATCAGAGAAAGCGTGGTCGGCCCAGACGGTGAAGCCTTCTTAGGTCAACACTGAAGGTACAATCTGTGAAGGACATAACTGATAAACTAAAATTCATTCACAGTAAAAACAAGCACATTGCCAAAGAGCCCGCCAAGTGTGAGAACACAAGCCACCAACTGAGGAGACTTTGACAAAGTGCTAATATCCACAGGACTTTTTTTTTTTTTTTTTTTTTTTTTTTTTAATTTATTTTTGAGACAGAGAGAGACAGAGCATGAGCAGGGGCGGGGTAGAGAGAGAGGGAGACACAGAATCCGAAGCAGGCCCCAGGCTCCGAGCTGTCAGCACAGAGCCCGACGCAGGGCTCGAACTCACGAGCTGTGAGATCATGACCCGAGCCGAAGTCAGATGCTTAACCGACTGAGCCACCCAGGCGCCCGCCCCCACAGGACTTTTTAAATTCAACAAAATGAACAACAGATTTTAAAATGGCCAAAAGACCTGAAGAGACACCTCACCAGAGAAGACATACAGACATCACACGTCATCAGGGAAACGAAAATGAAAACGACAACGACGTCACCGTGCACCCGTGAGAACGGCCACAACCCGGAACCCTGACAACACGGATCGCTGGCGGGGACGTGGAGCAGAAGGAACGCTCCCTCACTGCTGGCGGGAAAGCAGAGAGGGGCAGCCGCCGCGGAGGAAGGTTTGCCGGTTTCTTACAAAACCGAACACGCTCTGACCATACGACCCAGCGGTCGTGCTCCTTGAGGTCTACCCAGAGGAGGTGAACGTTCACGTCCACACGACAACCCGCAGGCGGATGTTTACGGCAGCTTTATTCATAACTGCCAGACCTTGGAAGCAACCAAGGTGCCCTTCGGGAGGTGATGGGCAAACACACGGGTGCATCCAGACGACGGGATGGTATTCGGCGCTAAGAAGGAGCGGGCCGTCACGCCACGAAGACACGGAGGGTGCGCAGGTGCATCTCACTAAGAGACAGCAGCCAATCTGAAAAGGCTGCATCCTGTACGATTCTATCTGTGCGACGCCCTGGAAAAGGCGGGACCATGGAGACAACAGCAAGGTCAGGGGTTGCCAGGGGCTGAGAAGGGAGGGAGGGATAAATAGAGCACAGAAAACCGTCAGCACCAACTACCCTGTAAGACACCGTAGCGGGAGCTGCGTGACATTACACATTTGTCCAAACCCACGGAATGCGCACCACCGAGAGTGGGTCTGACGTAAACTGTGGGCGACGATGACGTGTCAGTGCAGGTTCGCAAGAGGCACCACCCAGTGGGAGACAGTGATAATGGGGGGGGGGGGTCTATGCATATCTGAGAGCAGCAGGTGTAAGGGAGCCCTTGTCAATTTTGCTGTGAACCTAAAATTGCTCTAGAAAACAGTCAGTACCGAGCAAACACTGCTACCAAGGGAAGCCTTGCAGAAGAAATGCAGGAAAAGCAGGTGTCGCTCAGAGGTGGGGAGGGGTGAGGAAGGGGGCCCTGGAGCTGGGCTGAGGGCGGGCATCCACCGGTACATTCAGGCCGAGCCTACCCTCCTTGGGGCTCCCGGTACACGTATGAGGCTGGTGTCTTCCTTCCCGGAACCCCTGGCCCATGCAGAGGGCAGATGAGAAACCTGTAACGCGTAGATACAGAGCACGAGCTCACAACAGCGGGCCAGGGGGTGTGGGACGCCTTCTGGGGGCTGATGTTAAAGCAAGGAGCCGAGGGGCCAGGGGCGCTGGGCTTTCTGGGTGGAGGGGACAGGACAGGTGAAGAGAGGCCCCGCGGGGGCAGGGCCCAAGCCACGGGCATCCTCCTCAGCCTGTCCTCTGTGTCAAGGGCCTTGGGCACCGGAACCGCCCTGTCGCGGACACCAGCCACGTCACCCGTACCCTCTGCCGCCCCACGCCGGCGCCGCCCTTGAATTAACTCTCTGGCCGTAGGTTCCGGGGTTCCATCTGGAACGTTGTTCACACACGGCCAGCCACCTCGCATTCACCTGTCCCCCCACCCCTGGGACAGTGCCTGCCACGCAGGAGGCACTCGTTCATCGTCAATGAAGAGATGGCCGCACCCCCTTGGTTCCGGTCCGCTGGGCTACTCTCCGGGCTTTCCCGACGCTTGGGGTTTACTTCCAGAGCACGGGCTCCAACGCGGGTCCTTCCGCCTGACCTTTCAGCGTGGGGCAATCCGGGCCCCCTCCCACGGCTGCCGCAAGGATTAAGTGAGCGGGTGCGAGTGCCGCCGGGTTCTGGCACGTGGAAGCCACACACGCTGGCGGTCACCGCACGCATCGCGGCGGCGGGATTTTAGGAGGAAAGGCGCGCGTGTCCTTCTGAACTGGGAGAGCAGATACTTCGTCTCTTTGAAAAGGGACAGGATGGACGGCGACGGCCAGCACGCAGAACTGTGCGAACGCTACGCCATCACACAAGCACTTCCGTGGGGACCATCCCTCACGTTCTCCCCGCCCCTTCTAGGGCCCCTCCGGGGAAGCACAGCGAGAGGAGGTGACAGCCAGCCAGCCTGCCACTTCTTGAGCACGGGCTCTGGGTCCCGCACCACCTGACGTCACCCGAGCCCCGTGGGGAGACCCCCGAGCGGGCGGAGGCGGGAGGGGGCTCCAGGCGGTGCCAGCGGCGACCCCCGCGCAGGGCCCAGCTCCCGGGGGCGCCGTGGCCACGTGGGGACTGCTCCCGGGCCACCGTGCACGGCCCGCAGAGCAGGTGAATTCGTAAACGCGGCCTCCAGACAGACCACTGACATACGGGTGGAGAGAGACAACAGGGAGCGGGAAGACGCCTTCCTGACCTGGGGAGCGAAGTTCAAGACAACCCCACACACCGGGGAGGGCGGGGGACGGGCCTGCACAAGCACTGGGAGGGGCTGCTCGTCACGGCCCCTTGAGGAAGAAAAGGGAGTAGACACGTGCAGCCTACGTACCCACGGAGGACGTGTAACCAGAACGCACGAGTAGCTTCAATGAGAAACCTAACCACGTGCTTCACCAAACCAGATCGTCAGAAGGCCGAGAAATAGACAAAAGGCGATGGGCCTCAGCGGACGTCAAGGAGACACCAGAAAAAAACCAAGGGCCACGCCATCCATGCCCACCAGGTGGCGGGGAGGACACAGAGGAGGCCGGCCAGGCCCCAGCGCCACATGGACCCTCCCCACTAAAGCCAAGCTCGAAACATCCCTGCAACCCGGCGGCCTCACCCCTGGATGTGGCAACAGCCGGGGCCGCGACACGCGCCAAAACACCGACAAGGACATTCGTGAAGGCAGCGCTCAGGCGACATGGGAAAGCCCCAGTGGAGAAGCCCATTTGGGAACATTTCCACAGGGAAAAGCCTGTACACAGAGCCAAGACGTGCACCATCCCTGGTGGCGGGCGGGGGGGGGGGGTGTGTGTGTGTGGCAGGGACGGGTCCTCTGGTTCCACAGCTGTGTTCGCCTTATGATAACTCTGTGAGCCACACGCTGGTGATCCAGCCCCCCCCCCCCCCCCACGTGCACAGGTGTACAGGGAACAAGTGTTTACACATACAAGTTTCTTAAGAGAGAGGTGGTCGTCCGTGACCTGACCCCTGACGGGCCCCGGGACAGCGCACAGGGCAAGGACCATCCCAGCCAGCGAGGCTGGTGCCGGTGGGTGTGCCGAGGGGGCTCCTGCTTCAGCGGGGGAAGGTCAGGCCGCAGAGAATGGAGTGCCCACGGAGGAAGGGCCGGAAACGTCGCGGCCGGCTGGCACAGACACCAGGCGAGCGGGGGGACCGGGGAGCACGCGATCAGGCATTACTGCCCTGTCCACAGGCCCTGCTCTCCGTGCTCCCCTCCAAGCCCGGAAAACCACAAGGCTCATTGTCACTTACCTCTCACGGCAGCAGAGGGTGCTGAAGGGTGGCGTGGGGGGCCTGTGCCTCGGTGCCCCGTTCCCAGGCCAGCACCCACACAGTTCGGCGTCGGCTGCACCACACTCAACGGCCCGCTATGCCGACCCCCGCAGCTTTCTCAAAAGCAAATGAGGCACAGACGGACGCAATGGCAGCTGCGTGCGGGGACACCCTCCCGGGGGTCACGGGAGGCGGACAGAAGGAGGGATGTGCCACAGGGGGTGGAGCCTGCCCTGCACCCAGATGCCGCCCTCGACGTTTCTCCCCAAAACAGAAGCACACGCACGACAGACACCGGCTAGTGCGGCTACAAGATGCTTTATTGCCCCTGCTCTGTACATCCGACACCGGATTCTTGCCCGGTTTGTTGCTCGTGGCCTGGGACCAACCCGACGGTCTCCGCCCAGCAGGCCGACCACACAGACCGGCTGCCACACCCTCCCCCCCTCTCTGGAAAGCTAGAGCCCTGGTTTGGGCTCCCGCGTGCCAGCTTCAGGAGGCCCAACACGCGGCCGTCCCAGCGTCCATTTGGGAAAGCAAACTCCCCCGGCCTCAAATGAAGCCCCCGTGTCATTTTTGAACGCATTACTCCAAGTTACAGAGTTCTCAATCACCAAGAAGTTCAGTGACGTGGTTTCCTAATTACCAGACCCACCAACTTAAAAATTCTTCCCCCCCAGACACCAAGGACCCTACAGCCGGCCAAACCTAAGAGTGTGGGATGTCGTGCCCCAATTCTTCTCCTGAAAGAGCAGGTCCCATTTTAATCTCTGTCACAGGAGGATGTCAGCCGCCCCTGCGCCCGCAGGCACCAAGCAGGTACCAGCCGCAGGCTCAGCGCGGGCCCTGCCTGCCTCCACCGAGCGGAAGGAACGCCGTCCGCCGACCCCAGCCAAGGATTCCTCTTCAGACAGAAAGCACCCATAGATGCAAGCAGAGAATCGAATTCCTGCCACACGGCAGGCAGCACGGGAAGCCAGGCCACTAGCTCCACCTGGTGGAGGAGGCGGGGCTCACGGCGCTGTCACTTCCCACAGAGTTCTAGCACCTTCTTCACCATGGCCCCGATCCCGTCGTGGATGTGGTGGAGCGCCGTCTCGCACATGAAGGCCGGGGTCGTGACCACCTTGTTCTTCTGGTCCACGTGAGCTTCGTGCACGGAAGTTACGGAAAACGGTCACCCGGCAAGGACACACGGGTGGCGGGCGTGAAGCGCCACCCTGACCCCCGCCCCCGCCCACCCCCAGAGTGTGCTCCGCCGCCCTTCTCGATGGAGCTCCAAATGGGGGATCCTTCCTGCCGCAGTCCCCGCGGCCAGGGTCCACGTCCCGTGCCACTCACACCCCGTAACCAGAGCACACGCGTCCCGACCTCGGTGAGCCCAGCGCCGGTTTCCTCGGACCCCTCACGGTGGCAGGCCCCACGGGACCCAGGCCCGCCCGCAGACCTGGGCTGCGCACCCAGGAGCGCCGGCCCCACAGCAACCTCGTCTGAGAAACCGGAACAGAGAGCCGCTGCGAGCATCCGCCACAAGAGGCCAGTCCGACCCAGGACCCTCCCCCGACACAAGCCGAGCTCTCGCCCTGGTCGGGCAGACGCCAAGCGCTGATGGGACTGGCCCTGCCCCCTCCCTATAAGGTGCCCTCCTGGACCTACTGCAAAGGCCCCGGGCCAGCTCCACCCACACAGCTGCTGGGTGGGCCGGCCACTCTGTGCAGGAGGGAGGTGGGCACTTAACCGAAACTGTCTGTAAGCCAAACAGCCCTCCAAGGAGAGAAAAGCACCTTCGAGACAGACACCCAGGGTCACGGTGTTGTCTCCGGCACCTTCCGGGACACCGTGCTGCTCTGTTCCTTGGGTCTGGGTCCAGGTGTGGACCTGGGTCGTGGTCGGCCCTGGCCTGAGGCTCTGTGTGCACAATGCTCGGGCACCCGCAGGAGGATCAGGGACAAATGAGGCCACCGGGCTGGCTCCTGTCCACACCACCAGGGAACTTCCACCAAAGCCAGGAAACCCCCCGGTACTGCTCCCATCCACGGGCAGCCTCCACCCCACCGTGGGGCGCAAGCTCACTCCCCTCACTGGCAGGCAGCTCCCAGCCTCCCACCCAGAAAGCCATCCCCGTCGAGCCCGAGGCCGACCGCTCGCCTGACCAGGTGGCCCTGTGTGCCTGGGGTGTGCCGATCCCAGCCCGCATCCACCAGGCCGACTTGGAAACACGGCCAGGGAGGGACACGTGCCGGCATCGGACCCTACACGTGTCACGCATGTGCTCCCAGGTGCCCCCGGCAGTGCAGCTCCCGGTTCAAGAGCCAGAGGAGGGGTCCCCGGAGCCACCGCCACCGCCACCCTGGCTGCCAGAAAGGATATGGTCACTCCCTTCACACAGTGCTTGGCGCCCAGGGCTTTGATGGCCTCTGCGGTCCCCGCGTAGGGCCACTTGCCGCCTTCCTCCTGCTCGTGGCCCACGGTGACCTCGACGCCACGGAGCACTTTGGCTGCGAGAACGGGAGCGATGCAGCACAAGCTGAAGAGTGAAGGACAGGGTCAGCTCGGGACCACACGAGTGGACGCCAGGCCAGGGGGCGCAGCAAGGCACGCAAACCTCCCTGACCTCGAGGATGAGTGCCAACACTAGCCAGAGGGCCTGGCAGCTGAGAGGTGGAAGCCGGGCCGCCTGGGGCGGCCGTGGCCAACGGGGCGAGGGGTGTCGCAGGTGACACGAGCTTCCGCTCACTCCCCTACGGGCCGCGGTCAGGAGGCACTCCCGACCAGTCGCTCCCGAGCACGGTGGTTCAGCCACACCAGACCTCTGGGCACCAGACATCACACTGGCGCCCTGCCCGTGTCAGCGCGCCCTCAGGGGGCACACGGGCCATCCACCATAGCGGCTGTGGGCCGGGCCGCCCCAGCGTGTGGCTGTCGGGGACTGCCCTCCCCTCACCCGGGGTCCACAACCCTTCCAGCCGCCGCCCAGACCTCTCTGGGCCGCCGTGTTCCCACACAGGCCTCTCCTCTGGCTCATCTTCCACAGCACCCAGCTGGTTCTCCTGCGCGGCCTGTAAAGGCCCCACGTAGGAGGTATCCTAACAAGCCACGAAAAAGTGTCGTCAAAACAAACTTACACAGTGCTTCAAACCCCACAGCTAACCCGCCTACTTAGAAACCCCGGACAGAAATTTCCCCCAGCCACCAAGTTGACACAGTCCCTGGACCTAGTGTCTCCAGAGTGTCTTGTGTCGTGAGCCTGCACAGACACCCGGCGGCACCGGCCCTCAAGTGGGGCTGTCTGTGTGGCCGGCCGTGCTGGTCTTGGGCTGTGGACACCGAAGCAAGCCAAAGCCACGTGCTCCGGACAGAGGCCCCTGCCGGGACCGTTCCTGCACGGAGGTCAGAGGACATACACACAGGCGGCCGAGCCACCGGGACCCCTTGCTTCCACCTGTGCTCATGACAAGCAGGGCGCTAGGGTCCCCCTTAGCGCTCGGCCCACAGAAGTGGGTGCCGCTCCAGTGACAGCATTCTGGGGGAGAGAGGCGTGGAGCACGGCCGTCACCTGCTGTCTGTCTCTTCCGAGCAGGCCCGGGACTGAGAAGGCACCGTGCGAGCAGACATGCTCCCGACCTGCAGACCCGAGGCCGGCCCTGTTCGTGAGGAGGGGGCTCCCCGCAGAGTGACTGGGCGGGGACTGTCCTTGCCAGGCGCTATATCCCATCCAGGTGGGAGGGTTCTAACACAGCCCTGTTCACACAGATGTCAGAGGGGATCTGGAGTGCTCCCGTCTATACCACAATGAGCTGTCTTCACTGCATCTCTCACCGCAGAGCTCCCGAGGGAGTCTCTCCAACCAGCAGACCCGAAGCCGCGCACTCTGCACGCTCCGGCGCACTGACACGGACAAACACCGACCTTCGTCAGAGCAGGGACCAGGCGTCCGTGGAAGCCGAGTCTCAGGGGCTCAGATCTGGCAACAGGGGGGGCACCATCGTGCTCCTGGTGGCAGGTGTGGCCGGCCTCACCCCCTGCCAGGACCCAGGAACTCGGACCTCGACAAGAGCAAGGTCCGGTGAGTTTGGGTGTGCAGACAAGTGTGAAAGACCCAAGCACGCAATGAGCGTGCAGGCCCAGAGGAAGGTGCTGGGGAGCAGTGCTCGTGTGTGACTGGCTCCAGCCTGCCCAGAGCGAGGACAGGAGGCAGAGGTCAGGAGAGGAGAATGAGCACTGGAAAAGGCTGGCGGTCAGGGAAGGACTGACTGGGGAACCTCCTAGAAGCTCTCTTTCCTGTGAAGTCACCAAGTGATACTGACCTAAGCACACAACTACAGAATTTTCCGAGCTGGAAGGTGCCTAGGACGCCCTGTGAACCCCTCAGCGAAAACAGGCTTTCAGGACGGTGCAGCCCTGCACTCCCCACCCCTACGTACCCGATAGGCTTGCCAGCCTCGTGGAACTCCTTCAGGACGCGCTCCACGTCTTTGTGGACTCTGCAGTCTTTTCCGTCCACGGCGAAGGTGCTCCTAGCACGAGAAGAGGCCTCTCACAGTTTGGTGTCCACCAGCCTGGGGCGCCTCCAACCCTACCCCGCAGACGTTACGTGTGGCTCTGCTCCCTCCCCAGCACCCGCGACAAGCAGTTCACGTGTGTGTCGTGTGTTTTGTACAATTACACGTACGTGTTTTTTTCTAACTTTATGTCAGAAAGAAGCAAAAATGGCAGCGGAGGAGGGCAGCAGATGCCACAGTGAACCGAAGGTGACAGGTGCGCAGGCCGTGGACCTAAAGCCAGCAGGCCCCCCACTGACCAGGCGAGAAGCGCAGGTGAGATGACACACGGCTTCTGTCACTGCGGCGATGACCGCGGAGGCGTCCGGCGTGGCCCCCCTCCTACAGCTGGCGGGTGTGCACCCACACTGCTCTGGGAGGCAACTGGTCACACCCACCGAATCCCAAAGGACACGCTCCCTGCCACGAGCCCCGTCTCTGGGCTGTCTGCTCTGCACACGCGGCTCCTCCGTCCTGGGAGGTCCACGGCAGCGTCACAGCCCCGGGACCGGACAACGGTGGGTGCGAGGGAGGTGTGCCACCTGAGGGGCTGCTGCATCCTTGGGGTGCGTGCATGTCCAAACGCAGCCAACTTTACTTTTTTTTTTTAAGGTTTTTATTTATTTTTGAGACAGAGAGAGACAGAGCGTGAGCAGGGGAGGGGCAGAGAGAGAGGGAGACACAGAATCCAAAGCAGGCTCCAGGCTCTGAGCTGTCAGCACAGAGCCCGACGCGGGGCTCGAACTCACGGACTGCGAGATCGTGACCTGAGCTGAAGTCGGACGCTCAACGGACTGAGCCACCCAGGCGCCCCACTTTTTTTTTTTTAATTTTTTTTTAACATTTGTTTATTTTTGAGAGACAAGCGGAGCATGAGCAGGGGAGGGGGAGAGAGAGAGATACAGAATCTGAAGCAGGCTCCAGGCTCTGAGCTGTTTGTCAGCACAGAGCCCGACACGGGGCTCGAACTCATGAACTGCGAGACCACAGCCTGAGCCGAAGTCGGACGCTCAACCGACTGAGCCACCCAGACGCCCCTCAACTTTACTCTTTAAACACGTGTCAACTGTACCTCCAAACAGCTTTCAAGACAAAAGGGGAACTGGAAACACGGGTGTCCGTCAGAGCTGGGTCGTCTACCCAAAGGGATCTGCGTGTGTGGCTGTGAGGTGGTTAGAGGGCCACCGACAAGCCACCCCGTTGGCGGAAGACACAAAGTACAAATCACTGAGCTTAAGACACCTCCACCTCATTAGTTTAACACGACCACGCGTATGAACCTCTGGCGGAGGAAACACGGCCGGGCAGGAGCCTGAGGCCCCACAGGAGAGGAACCCGGTTCCCGCTGTGAACTCGCATCCCCAGCGAACTAGCCTTCCGCGTGCACACTGCACAACCAACAACCACAGCAGCCGCAGCCTCGGAGACCAAGGACACGGGAGCCTGCCTGACTTCTAGAAAGGTTGGGAAAAACGGGCAAGCGACCATAAGCCACAGCTTTCCCCAGGGAAGTGGGTTCAGACAACAGCACTGACCCAAGGCCACTGCTTCCTTGAGCGCACAGACACGGGCACACAGACACGGACCCACCGACAGCCCAGCGCGCCTTGTGTCTGTTTGTAGTTAACCGAGCGTGGGTGGTCAATCGTGCCGGGGACACAACCCCGACAGACCCCCAATGTGCCCTCATCCTCAGGGAGGAGCTAAGGGTCACAGATAAGGCTCGTCCTCCCGACGAAAAAACCTCGGTCTGGCAGAAGAGGAAGTCCAGCCAGCAACTCTGCCACCTACTGCCGAGAGGTGTGTGAAGGTGGCAGTCGCCTGAAAGGCTGGTTTTTGGAAGACAAAGTGGACAGGAGCGGGAGGCACTGCCACGAGGGGCTGGGAACGCAGGGCTGGGATGTGGACGAAAGCTGTTCAGATGTCTGCAGGCAGAGGGGAGCCGCCAGGGGTCAGCGTACACATCAGGGAACCTGACGTCTGGCTGCAGGGCACCCACAGAGGCAGCCAGGGAGCTGCTGCACTGCGGCGGGGGGGGGGTGGCACTGGCCAGCCAAGCCAACAGGGCGAGGGAGGCAGTGAGCACGAGGACCCAAGGCACCTGCACCCCCCCCGCCCTCCCCCCCCTCCGGCTTCCCACCCACGACGGCTGTGGCGGAGCCGCCTCGGAACGGATGTGCTGGATGGCGAGGCCAGTGCGCAGAGAGCTTCCGGGACGCGCACAGAAAGAGGATCTAAAACCCACAGGACGTCAGGCCAGAGCGAGCCCTCCCGGCTGCAGATCTAGTTACCAGGGTGACAACCAGAGAGCAAAACCTTTCCACTTGGGACCAGCATCTGAACGGCCCACCGGAACAGCAGCTTCACACGGACACGGAGACCGGCACGGCACAGGGTTAGATCAGAGAAAGCCCCAACCCCCCCGCCCCCCACCCCCCGCAGCAGCAGCAGCCCAGGAGCATTCTGGGAGAAGTGACAGGAAAAAGCACGTCTGGCTAACTGTTGACCTAAGCCCCAAGCTACGCCGGTTCCCTGTCACAGACCAGCTCCGCGCAGCCCTTTGGAACCTGAGCTCCCCAAAGGCTGCTCGCGTCCCCACCCCGTCTCCGTCCCCGGCTTCGCTACAGGTGAAAAGCGAACACCCCAGAGACCCCACACGCACAGGTTTTTGGCGGCTCCGAAGCCTCCAGGGAAGATGGCAGCATCGTGATCCGCCGCGCTGAGCCGGGCCAGGTCGGTGATCTTGCCGCGGGCGATCCTTGCAGACTCCGTCAGAACGTTCCTGGGAAAGAACACAAAAGAGGCCTGAAGCAAACTTTAGCGTACAGACTACAAAACGGGGCGAGGGTGGGGGGTGGGGGTGAGGGGGAACACTACCACAGGACAAGAAAACATGTACTCGGGCCAGGGAAGTGCACCAGCACTTGCACTCAAGGTCAGGACCTAGAGAAGGCGACACGGCCATTTGGAGCATCTGGAGTGCTCAGAACTGGGGACGGATGAAAGACAGGACAGAGCAGGGGAAGGCCAAGGTGCCGCACAGGTAAGCGAAGGAAACCAGGGTCAGCCACAGTAGGCGCCGTGCCGTGCTCCCCCAGGCCTTGCAACCAGGACCAGTGTCCCAGGCAGAAAAGGAAGGGGGGGGGGGAGCGGCTGACACCAGCTCCCAGGGAAAGAGCACCCCCTGTGTGAAGCCGGCGGGCAAGTGTGGCCGTCCCTGCACTGGAGCAAGACTGGAGGAGAAGGAAGGCTCTGAGAGCACAAAGACCGCACAGGCCTCAGTGACAGAAACACCGTTTCGAACCAGATCAGAGATCTGGGGCCCAGACAGGTGAACACGGTACGAGACCCAGCTGGGAGGCACAGCCTTGACCAAAACAAAGGTGGGGGGATGACTCTTGATCTCAGAGTCGTGAATTCAAGCCCCACCTAGGGTATAAATAGTACAAAAAAAAAAAAAAAAGTAGAAGTGGGTCAAAACAAAGACAGGAGGAACTTAGCCGGAATTTTCTATCCTTTCCGTGTTCTGGTAGGCATTAAAAGATAACAACAGCATGACCACAGGACAGCCTGAGGACGGGGGCTCTGAATGACTGAGTTCAGAACTCAGAGCACAGGCAGGGTCCCCGCCAGGACAAAGCCACCCAGCATGCCGGCTCTCAGGGCGTTTGTACCAGGCCCGTGCCCACATTCCAGGACGGAGGAGCAGGATCACACCTGGTCTCGCTCTCAGAAGGCTGCCCCTTGGTGTGGTCAATCACGTGCATCTGAGGGACGTCAGGAGCAAAGATCTGGACCTCAGCCCCGCCACGACTCAAGTGAACCAGTACCCTGCATGGAAGAAAATCACACAGAACTGAAACATGCCCAACCCAGCTTTACCTATTAGCGTGTTTCTACAAGCAGGGTTTTTGCAGAGCGCCCTGCAGAAGTCTCTCGTGCACCTTAATATCCTACTTGCTTTACAAAAAGTTATAGTTGGCCTGCCGATGACCCAAACGGCCACAATCCAGATTCGCTGTCCCTGAACTAGCCTGCAGAGCCCAGCTAGTCCCCAGGCTCCCTTTACAAACCGGGGTGCAGGGACGGGTGATTCGACTGGTGTCCCAGCCTGGACCCCAGGCTGCTTCAGGGCGGTCTTCCTCCCACAGGCCAATCAACGCAGCCCTCAAGGGTTTGAGGGGGGCTTCCGGTCACGACACTCGCTCTCTCCCGCCTCTCCCATGATAGTCACAGGGCTGGGAGAGAGATACGCAGGTCTCCCTGAGGGCTGCTGTGTGCCAGGCACAAGTCCAAATCTGTCCCAGACACGGGGCTCTCACTGTCCCCCTTCCAGAGGAGGAGACATGAGGTGGGTGACCCGGTAGAACCACCCTGGGACTCAGGCTCTCGTCCTTGTAACCTGCAGGGTTCTCCACACAGGGCTCCCTGCCCACACCCCGGAGGTTTCACGCAGCCCGCTTGCTTTCTCGTGCCCCTGCTCCGAGCCCCGCTCTGCCAGCTCTCCTGGCCCTCTGCCAGCTCTGCCCACTCCAAAGACCACTCCATGTCCAGTGCCCACACCCGCACACGCAGGCAGGTGCAGGATGGGGAGGGGCCTCAGGCTCCTCTGGGTACGCTTGGGCCCTGCACTTGGGAGGCAGAGGTTCCCCAACCATGACCTAACTCTCCCTGCCCACCGACTCCAGATCTGACATCTACCAGTCCTGCTCACAGAAGCCTTTAATAAAAAGCCACACGCTACTAACATCTGACAGGTTACATCAAAAACACTGTCCACAGCTGACCTGGCTGCCTCGTGCCTCACAGCCTTCTTTTAAAAACTTTTTAATGTTTATTTATTTCTTGAGATACACACAAACCGTGAGCAGGGGAGGGGCAGAGAGAGAGAGAGAGAGGGAGACACAGAATCGGAAGCAGGCTCCAGGCTCCGAGCTGTCAGCACAGAGCCAGAGGTAGGGCTCAAACCCACGAACCGCGAGGACATAACCTGAGCTGAAGTCGGACGCTTAACCGACTGAGCCACCCAGGCGTTCATCGCCCTAGAGTCATGATGATGCAATCTGACCTCAAAGTTAACCATGGGTGGGGTGCCTGGGTGGCTCAGTCGGCTAAGGCTAAGTGTCCGACTTTAGCTCAGGTCATGATCTCGCAGTCTGTGAGTTCGAGCCCCGCATCAGGCTCTGTGCTGACAGCTCAGAGCCTGGAGCGTGTTTCAGATTCCGTGTGTGTCTCTCTCTCTCTGACCCTCCCCCATTCATACTCTGTCTCTCTCTGACTCAAAAATAAATAAACGTTAAATTTTTTTTTTTTTTTAAATAAAAATAAAAGTTAACCATGGGTTTTAAACACGAGATGTATTACATGGTTGTCTCTGAGCAACAACGCTACAGCAGGTGGCACTTAGAGAACTTATCTCTGGCTCCCGCTTTGTGCCTCCCCGTGCCTGGTGGCTGCCTGGTGGCTGGTTTCCTCTGCCTTTCTAATCAAACATTTCTCCAAATGGCTCAGGAAAAGGCAGAGGGTCCTTCAGGGCTTACGCTGAGGCCTCGTGGAGCTCAGTCCCGTCGTAGACTCCGCATCCAGACAGCACCTGCGGGACAGCGCGGGGGGGGGGGGGGGGGGGGGGCGGTCAAGGGGGACTCCACCTGGAGGCAGCCGGCCAGGGGAAGGGGCGTGAAGAAGGGACTTGCAAGGAGAGAGGTAGGGGGCGGGCCTCGGTGGGGTGACGGTGAGGACCATAAGAACCGCCGCGGGCAGAGGTGAAGGAGGGCTGGGGGACGGCCCGGGGGGTGGGGGTGCTGCGAGGGGGTGGGGGTGAGGAGGGCCCGACCTTGGGAGGGGGAGGGGAGGGGCTAAGGGGGCCGGGCCTCGGGGGGGACGCGTGAGGAGGGCCCGACCTCGGGGGTGTGGGGTGAGGAGGGCCCGACCTCGGGCGGAACTGGATGGGAAGCGGCCGTGACCTCTGGCGGCAGCCCCGCCCCATGCCCGCCCGCCGAAGTCCGCTTACCAGCGCGACCCTGGCCCGGGGCCGCGGCGCGGAGCTGTGTAGGGCCGCGCGCGGGGCGAGTGCATGGAGCGGCGCGAACGCGGAGGCCGCCACCAGCCTGGGCGCCACCAGAGCCCTGACCGCCGCCATGACTGCGCGGGGACAGTGGGTCGCAGGGGCCAGCGACCGCGGAGGCCTGAGCGCAACGAGCGTGCTTCGCGCCTGCGCACAATGCGTCCGCCCCGGCCCAGACTCCCGTGAGCGCGCCGGTGGGCGGGGCCGCGCCTGCGCACCGCCCGCCCGCCCCGGCCCCTCTCCCGCGAGTGCGCTGGTTGTTGTCTGCGTGAGTCGACGCAGTAGCGTGTCCCGCCGCCTGGGCAGCTGCTGCTGCCCTGGGCTCGGGGTCCCGGACCCCAGGGCGGGAAGCACCCCCTACCCAGCTGGGGAGGGCTGTGGCACCCGGGTCGGGCGCGGCTCGCGGCCGATAGAGAGTCAGACTCCAGACTTCGTTATTGTCCGCACTCCTGGGAGCAGCTCCTTGATGGCGAATAACCCACGTTCACATTTCAAGTCGTCTTTTCGTGGTGTTTGACTCGGGATCCGGATGGGAGCCCCCTCGGGGCTCCGCCTTCCGCATTTCCTGCAAGTTGAGCTTGGTTGGAAAGGCTCCCCGGGTCGGTTTGGGGCGAGGGCAGCCACGGGGATGTCTGTTTTCTGCTGCAGGCGCGCGCTGCCTCGGATGCACAGCGTCTCCATGCATTAAATCCTTGCTGAGTGGGGATAGCAGGACTCTTTCAGGTACTAGCTGGAATTCTCCCGTTAAAAATACCTAATTGTTATCCTGGATTCAGTCCACGTGAGCCGCCTGGATAAGTTCTTTATTATACTTTCCCTTAACCTATTATTTTGCAAACTAACAGGTGTCCAAGAGTTTATATGTAATATATATATATATATTATATACATATGTATAAAACGTTTATTCATTTTTGAGAGACAACGTGTGAGTGGGGGAGGGGCAGAGAGAGCAAGAGAGACGGAGACAGAATCTGAAGCAGACTCCAGGCTTAGAGTCGCCAGCACAGAGCCTGACGCGGGGCTTGAACCCACGAACAGAGAGATCATGACCTGAGGTGAAGTTGGACTTAATCCACTGAGCCACCCAGGTGCCCCCAAGATAATTTAAGTGGTCACTTTTGGAAGCCACTGGAGGACTGCAGACATATTGTGCATTTCAACCCAAAGCTGCCACTGTCATTGATGTTTAAATTTTTCCATTTTTTAAGACGTAGGGTAAATCTCTGCATAGAGATCTTCCTGGGAAACTACAATAATAAATTCAGGATATTCTAAAAGAACCAAAGATGAGCTTGAAACAATCACTGTCTTTATTCCTGAACCTTCAGTCGTGACCCCTCCATTTCTACAGATGGACCCAATTTCTTCTGGTCCCAAGAGAGCCATTCTCAATCCTTTCCCTGCAGCTGGGAACTCTCCCATGGGGATTCTGGCTTCTACACGGCTCCTGGGGGACCAGCGGGTGGGTGCGTTCATTTCTCCCCTCAGTGTCACCTCCAGAACATGAGCTGATAAGAGCGACGGAGTCACGGGGATGATGCTAACATGCACTGTGTCTCCATTTTGGGGAAGGGAGGGCTACAATGCAGATTCTGACTCAGTAGGGCTGGGAGCTGAGAGCCGCCTCCCTGCTGAGCGTGTAGGAGGCCGGCCACATCTCCAGGCCCTGCAGGGCCCCCACCTCCCACTCCTCTGTCCTCTCCAGGGTCTGCTCGGCTACACTTTGTCAAACATAACGCCGCCGGTTATTTTACAGGCAAAAATGGGTTTGTTGGAGACAGGAGCCCTACCACCAAGCTGAAACTACAGTCAAACCACGGGGCGGTCCAGGGAAGTCTTATTTATAAAGTTGGGGGGGGGGGGGTGTGTGCTGTAAACAGTCCATTGGAGTAAACTGGGAGTTGGAAGTGTAGTGGATTCCCATTGGCTGGGCCGTTGCCGGGGCAGGAGGAAAGTCTCTCCTGGTTGGGGTCTGCAGTGGACCAGTAGCCATGGGGCTGAGAGCCTCCGCTGCTGGCCTCCCAACTGCACTCTAAACCAGTTCCCACTATCAATGTTCGTAACTTCAACGTGCACATGTGAAACTTAGCAAGAAACCAGAGGTGAGTTGGAAAGACTGGCTGGTTTTCCACCCTCCGCGAGCGTGGGGAGAATTGTGGACACAAACACCCGGTGACACCTGCGCATGGGCCCCCAAGGGTTACAGGGCCCCCAGGCGCTTGCCCCACCCGCACCCGACCCTGTAGGCCTCCAGGCAGCCTCAGGGAAGAGCTGCACCCAGGTCGGCCCAGTTTCCTGACCCTGGTGGCCCTCACTACTGAGCCCTTGGGACAGGCCCCCAGCTGGGGAGAAGCTGGTTCTGTGCCCTGCTCGGTGAGGCTTTCAGGGGCCTTCCACAGAAGAGCATCTCGTGTCACCCCCTGCGCCTGCGTGAGCTCCCCAAGGGAGCTGTCCGGTCTCAGCTCTGGGGCTGCTAGCGTCCCTCCAAGGTCAGTGCACAGACCCCCGGGGCAGGCGGCCCAGGCTGGGGGCCGCGAGGGTGATCCCACTGCCCTGCTCCTCCACGCCCCCTGCACAAGGAGGCCAACAGACAGGGGACCCTATCCCCCTGCATGACCCAGGATATGTTATAAACATTCTCAATTCAGAGTTCAGATTTAATCCACTTTTATGTACAAAACCTCATCTTTTTTATCTCTAAATATGTCGTCACGAGTGTATTAAAAATATAAATAATAGTCCTACAAAATTTGAGTCTATACAAATGAACCCTTTTGCTTCTGTAAAAGGCGTTTTCAACAGGAGACGAGCAACGTTCGCGGTTACATCGCGGGCCCCGGGCCTGTGTGACAAGCCTGCGCTCTCGCTGCCGCTGCTGGCACGTCTGGTTCTCGTGGGAACAGGAGTCCCGGCGTGGGGACCTCCGCAGCCCTCAGACGGCCCTCCCACTCGCTTCCGGGCCCAGGCCGCGTGCTTCCATCTCTCCGGGAGTCTTAACCAAAACGCGTGGGATGTGGGGTGGCGAACGCGGCCGGCTCTACACCAGCTGTCTGTCCCCGTCTTCCTGTCCTTCCCCGAGCGGGTGCAGAGTGTCATCGTCGTCAGATGCATCCGCTTCCTCCTCGCTTCCCAGCGGCTCTGAGGGGCGCTTTATGCCCCGCTGCTTGGAAACTGCCAGAGCGTACTGGATGTTATAGCGGTTCCAGTCACAGCTGTGAAAAGCGCACAGGAGTCACGTCAGTAAGAGCAGCAGATTTTCTCTTCTATCAAGACTCTGGCTCACCCGGCACCCGCCTTCCCTGTGACCCTGAGAAAAACCAGCCAGGGACTACAGGAGCCCCCTCCCTGCCCCTCCTAACTCGGTTTCTGACCCACCCAGCCCTGCAGGAGTGGCTTCAAGGACCCAGCTGTAAGACCCACCTCTTCTGGTCCGCCCTCACCGCCCCTGCCCTTGCCTGGACCCCATCCCGATAGCTTCCCCAGCCCCACCAGACACGGAGGAAGGGCGGGTGCAGAGCTTGAAGGCCTTTTAGAGAGCAGAGAAGGATGCTCCCAATCAGGTCAGTCCCCACATTAACAAAATAAAGGGAAAAAATCACACCCTTGTCTCCATGTAGGAAGCCACCCGGTGAGAAGGAGTAAAAGGTAAGGGACTATTGAGGTGGAGTGCCCTGGTGGCTCAGTTAGGCTCTTGATCTCGGCTCAGGTCATAGGTCGTGGGATCGAGCCCTGTGTCCAGAGCCTGCTCGGGACGCTCTCTCCTCCTCCCTCTGCTTACGTGTGCGTGCTCGCTCACTCTCTCAAAATAAATGAACTTTAAAAACAAACTGACCCCCCCCCCCACAAACCTAGGTTTGGCAACGTAACCTAAGTGTTGCCTCCCCAATCAATACACAAAATCAATACACAAAATCAATACACAATCAATCCACAATCCACAATCCACAATCCACAATCAATACACAAAAGCCTATGCGTCAGCAGCATGGACGTCCAAAGAACGAAGCATTTATCACACATCTATGTGAACGTGACAGAAGAATCCGTCTAACGAGAGGCACTCGGTCTCTGGGACTGAGCTCTGTCGAGTCACGGAAGCCTCAACAGACAGAAGGCTCTTCTGAGCATGCGGCAGAATTTAACACAGACCCCTTTCGCCCCCTGGCGTGTTCCAGCGGGCGGCCAGGACACTAGAAGGAAGGGCTTGTTGTGGGCTGAACACTGAGGAGGCAGTCAAGGACAGACACAGGCCCTGCCTCTAGACACCGGGCAGTCACCAGCAAGGGCAGAGAACACGCTCCGGAAACAGGGCTGGGACACCTCAACGCTGACCCTAAAGACTGCAGACCCCCTATGTGCCCAGTCAAAGGGCCCAGGAAAGGCCAAGCGGTGGTGATCACGGCCGCTGTGACTCTGCTGAGCCTCAGGGCAGGGGGCAGAAGGTGCACGAACCACGAACGAACCGTCCGGCGACAGGACAGAGAACTCGTTTCGTTGGGGGATCGCTCGAAACTCCCGGCCACACCCGCAGCCCGCCAGCCCCGAGTCCCACCGGGGGCGGCCCGTGCGCTCAGTAGTTCACCAGGGAGGGAGGGAACACCTCCCAGTGTTTTGTCCCCAAAACAGACGACTCAGGGGGCAGCCCCCAGCGTGGAACCAGCCGGCGACGGGCCACCCCGCCCCACCCACTGACCCCACCAGCCACACGTACAGTTTGGAGACACTGTCCAAGTGCCGCTGGATGCTCTTCTGAAGGAACTGAACGGCCGGCAGCACCTTCCCTGCTCTGGAAAGGAGACTCGTCTCAGCGCACAGCACTCGCCGAGGCGCTAGCTGTGCTCTCTTGTTTGTGTGTGTGTGTGTGTGTGTGTGTGTGTGTGTGTGTGTGCGTGCGTGCGCGCGCGCGCAAAGCTCCCCCTTTGACCTGCAGCAAAGCACAGCTGAACGACGGGAGACGGGCGTCACAGCTGACGCACCCCTCACCTAGACTTCAGCTTCTGCCCGTGCACGAGGAGCAATTTCTGAGTCCATATGAGGTAGAATTCCAGGTGGCGAGACACTTCGAAGGAGGAAGCCAAGAACTCCAGCACCTTCTCCACGTACAGCTCAGGAAGCGAGGAGCTGACCACCTCGACTGCGGGGGGAGGAAACTGCGCTCACTCTGCCAAGAACTCTCCCGCGGGAGAGAAGGCGAGCACGGCCTAGACCCCACCCCGCGCGTGCAGGGGCCGAGAAGCTGCCGGGGCCCGTCCGGCGCTCACCCTCGTCCCAGGGCACCGACTCCAGGACCTCCTGTAGCAGCGTCCGCTCGTTGAGCCGGAAGGCCATGAGGATGGCCCCGGTCAAGTCCTGCTGGCGCACGGCCGCCCGGATGCGTGCGGGGGTGACGTCGGTGTCCAGCTCAAAAGGGTCAAACAGCATCTGGGCGTCCAGGGAGTAGACGAGGAGCCCCTCGGTGGTGGTGGCCGCCCAGCAGCGCCCTGGGAATTAGGCAGTCGGGGGGTTTCCTGAACACCCGCTTTTACTTAAAAGGCACCGAGCAAGTCCCCGCGGTCCCAAGAGTATCAGCAAGAAAGGGGCACGGGGACGCCCGCCCCCCGCTCCCACCCCAGCCACCAGCCGCTTCAGGGCAGAGCCCGTGTGCGTCCGCTCGCGTCCCGCGAGCACCAGGCCCGGTCAAGTCCTCCGTGAGCCTGTGGGCTTCCGGCTCTGCGGCAACGTGGCGTCCCCACTGTGGAGCCGGCGAGACTGGGCCACGGTCTGCACCCCGACTCGCACGGCCGTACTCGGCCACGTGCCGTTCTGTGCCCTGCTGCCTCCACCTCCCCGTCGATGCTGGGGAGTGTCGGCCGTCACCCCCTGGACGAGCCCACTGCAAGCCCCCCTCCTGTCCGCCCTGCGGGACCGCATTTACCTAACGGTCCCAGACCCTGCGGGCACAGACCCTCCCCTGCCGCGCCACAGACTGGCACATGTGAGGACGCTCGGCGCAGCCGCCTGCCTCCGCCTCAAAGCCCAGCGTGTCGGGAGCGAACAAAGACCACACGTCACCCGTGGAGGACAGCGAGGCCCAGAGCCAGCCAGAAGCTGTGACCAACCTCGTCACTGCCACAGAGGTGCCAGGCCCACCACGTGCACCGTGGGCCCGGAAGCCCATTGGGACCAACCCCCACGCTTCCCGCCACCCACGACCCACTGGCCGGGGCTCACCTGTGGGAGAGAAGCGAAGCGAAGTCACCCGGATTTCAGGCTTCAAGTGCCGAGAGCTCATGTCACCTGGAACACAGGGCCCTTGCGGTTACAGGGCAGCCCTCTCCCGCCGCGAAAGGAGGGCTGCCCTGCTGCTCCAGGCCCAGCGGGAGCGGCGGCTCTGGCCCCTGGGCCCCGCGGGGAGTCTTGTGCCAGGGCCCCAGATGCTGTTTCATAGGCGCCGCTGGCCTCCGCAGACGAGCCCCTGGAGCACACGCTCCTGTGGGCGTTCAGCCTGGCCCTGTTCTGCGAAACACCTGCCCTGTTCTGCGAAAAGACCTTGGCACAACCCAAAGGCTGAGGGCAGGGTGGCTCCAGTCCCCACCGGCCACTCTGCCAAGCACTCTGTGCAGTGCACAAGACGCACGACCTCACAGGGCAGCTCTGTGGGGTGGGGGCTCGTCCTCACTGGTCATCGCCCTGTGCATCTCCTCTGGAAACCTATTTTAGTTTAACTTTTTGAAGTTTATTCAAAAAGAGCAGGAGCGGGGGAGGGGCAGGGAGAGAGGGAGAGAGAGCCTCCTAGGCAGGCTCCACACTGTCAGCACAGAGCCTGATGCAGGGCTCGAACCCATGAACCACGAGATCGTGACCGGAGCCGAATTCAAGAGTAGGAGGCTCAGCCAACTGAGCACCCCCAAGGTGATCCTGAAATTTGTTTTCAAATCTGCGGTGTGAGGGGTGCTATGTTCCAAGCTCAACGACACGTACATCACCTGAGAAAAGGCTCCTCTCTGCCTGGCCCCCAGCCACCTGGAAGCCAGCTCAGCAATACTTCGTGTGTATCTCCCCACAAATTCTCTCTGGGGGCTCTTGACCTCAGGGGGACCAACACATGGGGCTGGGTTCTCATGGGTCCAGCGGACCCCTCAGTCCCCCACACTCACCACCAACAGTGCCTGTTCTGCTCGAGTTGTGACAATCAAAGGTCTCCAGACACGGGGCGCCCGGGTGGCTCAGTCGGTTGAGCGACCGACTTCGGCTCAGGTCATGATCTCATGGTTTGTGGGTTCGAGCCCCGCATCACGCTCTGTGCTGATGGCTCGGAGCCTGGAGCCCGCTTCGGATCCTGTGTCTCCCTCTCTCTCTGCCCCTCCCACACTCATGTTCTGTCTTTCTCTGTCTCAGAAATAAACATTAAGAAACTTAGAAAGAAAAAAAAAAGGTCTCCACACAGGCTGAGAAGCACCCTTGCCCATCACTGAGGGCTTACAGACCCCACTCTTGTTAAGAGGTTCCTGAGAAGGGGCTCGGTGGAGGCAGGGCTGCTCCAGGGCCCACGGCGATCGTGTGGTCCTGGGTCTGTCACCCAGCCAGTCGCTGAGGAGCCCCCACTCCCCAGCGTGCATTGTGGGCCCATAGGCACGTGGTGGGGCACGAGCCAGGGCTGGAATGAGCCGACCCAGGCCAGCACGGGGAAGGGGGGGCGGGGGGCGGGGAGCTGCGCAGCAGCTGCTTGCCCAGGGCTGGCACAGGGGCTCTCTAGCTGGCGGTGTCCCCTCCTGACGGTCTACCAGGCCCCCGGCTCTCCTGCCCCGTCCCCATGAGGGGCACGCACCCTGTGGGCCTCCTGGACCGCCAGCTCCCTGACCCCGGAGCCCTCCCTGTGGCCCACGTGTGGGTGAACGCGAGGCACAGGGCCGGGTGCCAGCCGCTGAGCCAGGCTGCTGTCACGCGGGTAAAGGAGGTGGGCAGTGCAGCCTGCTGTGGCCGGGGCCTCTGGAGACACGAGGGGTCCTCCGCTCACCTTTCTTCACACCCGGCAATGGGATCGCGACTCCGTCCTCTGCCCCGGCGTCCTGATCGATTAGCGCCAGGTTGCCAAACTCTGTCATTTTCCTCCGGTTCAGAAATTCCTAGAAGGGCAAAGCTCCAGATGTCTAACTTGTCCCCTGTCCCCTGCCTTCCTCACATGCCACAAATACTGACGGAGACCCAGCCCCGTGTGGGATGCACGTGGGACACGCGTCCCTACCCGCTGCGCAGCAGAACCCGCCCTCAGAGCTGCTGCGGACGTGCAGGGGCCCTGCTGCCACCACCACGGCGGTCAGATTCCCTAATGTGCTGCACCGAGGGCTCCCGTCAGCCTCCACAAGGCCGGCACATGTGGGGCGTCTACCCCCTCAGCCTGCTGTCCTCAGGGAAACGGGGACACCTGCGCCCAGAATCCCTTGGGAGGGGGCGGGGACCCAGGCAGGCACACACATGCCTAGAGCCTTCTCCCGGTCCCCGTGGCGCCAGGACGTGGGGAGGGCAGCCCAGACCCGGGCACCCGCTCACCTCCATGGCGTCCAGGGAGAGGTTGCGGGAGATCTCGAACTTCTTCCTGAGGATCTGCTCCTTGACGTGATAGATGCACACGAACTTGGACATCCCTCCCGCCAGGACGCTCTGGCCGTCCGCAGAGTAGCACAGAGTAGTGAAGGCCCTGAGCAGAGGGGACACACACACGCTCACCCCCAGGGACCCCTAGCGTGTGGCGCTCCCTCAAAGCCCAGCAGGCATCGTCCGCGGGGCTCTGGCCTGGGGCTCACAAGGCTCCGAGGCAGCAGGTCCCCCAAGAAGGGACCTCCCAACGGACATGGCCCTTTCACGAAAGGACTGCATGGCTCCAGTCACGATGTTTCCTTGCTGAAGTCAGAAGGAAAAGGAGGCCACCGTGCCTGTCACCCGCAAGGCAACCACGGGCAGGGAGGCCTCCTCGGCCCTGCATCCCCGGAAACCAGGTGCCTACAGGCCTGGCCACGGGAGATGACTGTCCCACACACCAAAGGGCACGACCGACAGAAGAGAAAATAAACACGTTCACGCTTGAAAACACACCAGAGAAAGCAAAGAGAACCCACAGAGCAGAAAAGAGATTTCCAAGGGACAGGTCTGTCGGGGAGCTCCCGTCTCGAATACATACACCACTCGAGAAACACACAATTAAAACAAGCAAATGCCCTGGACAGATGCTTCTCCAGACACGACGTCCAGACGGCCACTCAGCCTGCGAAAACGTGTTTGACAGCATCGGTCCTTAAGAAAAAGATAAGTCAGCGCCACATCGAAACATCACCTCACGCCCCGTCCCACGCAGCTGCGATTTAGAAAAAACTGGCAGTAACGGGTGGGGACGGGGACAGGGACGTGGGGAAACCGGGACCCTTCCTGCTGCCGGCGGGGATATCAGATGGTGCCGTCACTTTGCAAAACACTCCAGCAGTTCCTCGAAAAAGTGAACCTGGGTTACCTGGTGACCCCACCCCAAGAGCCACACCCAAAAGGAGCAGAGGCAGATGTGCAAACACCAGTCCCCGACGGTCCACAAGGCCAAGGGGGGGAGAGACACGGACACCCGCCAACCGCAAACCCAACCCGGGCTCTGCACCCGCTCACTGAGGCACTCACTTCCCCTTGGCCGAGTGCTTGGCGGTGACCTTGTCCAGCTCCTTCCTGCCCGTCTTGAGGTCGTGCCTGCCCTCGATGGAGCCCGTTTGCACGGCGTTCTCGGGGTCCCAGAAGGTGATCTGTGAGTTCAGCGTGGCGACAGCCAACTCTGCCCCATCGGGACGGAAGGTCACAGCCAGGGCTGAAAAGAGACGCGTGATCAGGGCCAGAGAAGGAGCCCAGCCGGCAGGAGGCCACACCCTCCGTCCTCAGCCGGTGTCAGTGCAGGAGAGCCAGGCGAGCACCAGTGGAGGCACACGGAAGCTCCCCCAGACAAGCCCCACCCTGCGAGGGAGGCCCCGGGGCCTGCGCTAGCGAAGGCAGGGCTCCAACTGCCTCAGGGGGCGAGAGGGTCTGGGTGGGGTCACGAGACAGGCAGGAGGCCAGCCTGCTGGGAGGGGACGGGGGGGGGGGGGGGGGGGGGGGGGCGAGGGGCCAGGCCCGGCAGGGGTGCGGCACACGGAGAGCAGGACACAGGTGATTCTGACAGAACCGCGGGACGGACTGGACACAGACGACCTGGAGGCCCTGCAGACACAGGCCGCCGGCCGGCCGCGAAGAGCACGAACCAGAGCCGAGTGGGGTGGCGGGAAGCAGAGACACCGCACAGGCCGCGAGTCCCAGGGACCCACGACGCGAACGTCACGCGTGCGGGGCAGGAAAGCTTCGCCTGCACGCGCAGACGGCCGGAGTCCGGGTGGCAGGGCCTCCCAGCCTACCGTCACCCCGGAGTCCTCCCCGAGGCTCTGCCCGACAGCGCTGGCTGCCTCTCGGGGCCGGCAGTTGAGCAAGCCAGCGCGCGAGGCCCCCGACACCGAGGGACACCACGCCCGGGGCGGCGAGGGGTCTTGGAGTTACATCTGAACCCACAACCAAGATGGATGGGCAGCGCCCCGTCTAACGCAGCCTTCCTCGCTGTGTCAGAACTCCCACCCGCCAGCCCCCCTCCCCTGGCCCGTGCACCCACCATCTGAGGTCAGGCCCAGCGTCTCCGTGGTCCTCCAGCTGTCTGCCATGTCCCACAGGCGCACCGTCCTGTCCCAGGAGGCACTGGCCAGGACGGACTTCACCGGGCTAAAGCACAGACTGCTGATGGGGCCCTCGTGGCCGGACAGAACCTGTGGCGGCCGAAGAGGAGGTATGAAGAGGCCACCCGCCCCGAGGGTGCTGCGCACGAGGTCCCGCTGCCCCGAGGATGCAGGACGGGCTGGCTGTATCCCCGCAGGAAGGGAGGAGCCCCGGCCGGAAGCCGGAGCTGCTTGCTCCCCGCGGGTCTGCAGAGGCGCCCCTCCTGCGTGTGGCTGCGCCCCCGACCCCGGCCCCCAGCCGTGCGGCTCTTACGTCCAGGAGCCTGCCCGTCTGCATGGACCAGATGAAGACCTCGAAGGAGTCCTGCGCCCCGGCCGAAACGACCTCCCCGCTGCAGTCCACGGCCACGCAGGAGAACTGGGTGGGCCGTGGAGACGTGAAGGTGCGGAAGTTCCGGTACCTGCCCCGAGACACGAGTCCAGCTGGCAACGCTCAGAGTCCCGGACACCCCCGCTCAGGTTCCTGGGCCCTCCCCGAACCCTCGTCTATACGCCCGCGACCCTTGCCTCGCGATCACGGCCCGCCCCAGAGAAAGACTGTTAGAAAGGTCACCTGTGAAGGTCAAAGGCACGCACGGTCCCATCCATGGAAGAGGTCACGATGACATAGCCAGTGGCAGTGAAGGTCACGCCGGTGACCCCACTCGAGTGCTCCGTAAAAGTGACAAAGCAGAAGCCACTGAGGGTGTTCCACACCTTGACCTGCAGCGCGGAGAGGGAGGCTGGCACCAGCTCAGGACCACACACACGCACACATGTGCACACTCCACCGTGTGCCCGCCGAGCCTAGAGACGCCATCTGCCCCTTGCTTCTCTGCCGCCTCCACATGAGGGAGGGTAGAGGTCTGTGGGGCCTGTGTCACCCTGGGGCGTACACGCACCCACATGCCACGGCTGCCACCACGGACAAGCGGGTACACGTGTGCAGGAATCCGAGCCAGAGACAGAGAAACAGCCAGCCGGCCCCGGGTCATTTGTGAACCCCTCCCCACGAGCCCAGATGAAGCGGGGCGAGCCCGTGAGTTCCGGGCTGAACCCTGGAGCTGGAGCCTGGGTCTCCCCGGCTGGGCCAGCCCCCGGTGCCCCAGCCAGCAGACAAGGCCCCACGTCCTTCCCGCCCCAGGCCACGGCCCTGGCCACCTGACCAGCCCCACCTTGCCGTCATCCCCGCCGGTGACGATGTACTGCCCGTCGGGGGAGTAGGCCAGAGACACCATGCTGTTGAAATGGCCCTGCTGCTTGAGCACGTAGGACTCACTCTGCCACTCCCACACCAGCAGCTGGCCCAGGCCTACGGAGCACACGTGGGGAGGGGCTGGGGACCTGCCCACCATACTGTGCCCCGCGCCCCATTGGGTCCTGCCTTGTGCCGGCACCGGACCGCCCGACCCACCGAGGCCAGTGCCTCTGTCACCCTCCACCTGAGTGAGGGAACCCGGCAGGGACGCTGCCACCCCGTGTCACTGCCTCGCGGCGGCCCCGTCACCTAACGCAGCCCACCCGAGGCCCACGGCCATGGGCCCGGCTGACGGAGACAGGGGCTCAGCAAGCGAGGGGTCGCTGATGGACTTGCGCCGCTGCTCCTGACGAGGGCCGCTGGCCGACCGGCCGTGCACGCTGGCACTGGGCCCCGGAGGCGAGGGGACCGCAGGTAGTCGTCCTGGGACAGGAGCTCCGTTCTTGTTCTGGCCGGACCCGGCACAAAGACGAACCTGCGCAGCCAAAGGCGATCCAGTCTCCGGAGCCGTTGACAGCGATGGAGGCGACCCTCTGATCGGAGACGCTGGGCAGGAAGGCGGGGCATCTGAAAAGGGCGGGCAGGCGGCACCACGAGCCCACTCTGCCCACCGCCCGCCTGGCTGTCCCACAGCCTCACCCCGCACGGCCCTGCACTCACTCCCTGCCGTCGTCCGGTGGGGCCGGCGAGCACGCATGCAACCTGCCATTCCCCCCGGCCCTCACCTCAGGGAGTGGATGAGGTTGAACTCGGGGAGCTCGTGAAGGTGGAAGATTCCAGAAGCAAAGCCGGTGACCAAGAGGTGGGTCTTTTTGTGAAAGGCCGCAGCAGTCAGGTTGTTGAAATCTCCCTCCTTATTGAAAAAGTACCTAAATGGACGGGGGGGTCAGAAGAGCCGTGGATGGAGAGCCGGAGCGCCAGGCCCATCTCATGCCTGTGCCCCAGGCCAGGTGCCCCGGCTCCATGCAGGACACGGGCCCCGCTGCAGCGGCCTCTCCTTCCCTCTGCCCGAGGCTCTCCCCTCCCTGACCCTGCACCTGGGACACCAGGCGGCCTCCCGGCTGGTTCCCAGGCCCTCTGTGCCTCCTTGTCACATCTCAGCCTTGGAGGGCGCGAGGCCCCCGCCAGCCTCTGTGAGGACACCTACTTGGCCAGCCGAGAGTATTTCACTTTTCCCTGCTGCTCCTCCGGGGCCGGTGCGGTTTTCCCCCGGACTGTGGTCTCCGCCTCCCGCTCCTCCTCCTCCTCCTCTTCCCCCTGCAGCAGATCTGCCTTCCAGCCCGTGGGGGCTTTCGGCCTCAGGCCTTCGGGGGAGGTGTCACACTGCCACACACACAGGGCCCCGTCCTGGCTGATCGTATACAGCTGGAAAAGGAAACGTGTGTGAGTACGGGTCAGCCCACGCCAGCCACGTGGTGGACAAAATCCCACGTAGCTACATCCGTCTGCAGCCTGCCCCTGAGCACTGGCAGAGACGATGGCCAACAGGCAGCCAACAGGTGCCGCTGGCTCCTGAACACCCCCAGGTAACCCGGGGGGCACCTGTGTCTACGGGGGCCGGGGTGGGGGGGCAGCTGGTGCGTAGCTGAGATCTGGGACGCCATCGGGCGAGTGAAACGTACATCTAGGCTGCCGGATTCAAAGAAGCAAGCCACGATCGCGTCCTTGTGTCCTCCCAGAGCATAGTAGATGAGGTTGTCCCAGCGCTCAGCTCCGAAAACCCACGTGGACATGTCTTTGCTCCCCACCGCAAAGCACCTGGACAAAAGAGACTCAGCTCGTCCTCGGGGTTTGTGGTGGAGCTCCACACAAGTGCGGGGGAGAGACCCAGGGAGACCAGCCGGGCCTGCGCTGCACCGATCTGCGTGTCTTGGTGGACGGGTCACTGCCCTCCCCACAGGGAAGCCCAAGGGAGCCCTGAGAATGGACCACCACGCCCACGGGGTGCCGCGCGGGGGGCCCTGCTTAGGGCATGAACACAGGCAGACGCGGGAATAGGCATCGCCTCGCGGAAGAGGCGGGAAGGCATGGCTACAGGGCGCCGCCCCTGCCCGTCCATAGAGGAGCCACGCGCTAGGAGCACAAGGCCATCTCCCGCAGACGCGACTGTGCCCCACCTCTCACCCGGCGGTGGCCGGTGTGCAAAGCGGCACTGACCCCCAGCCTCCACCGTCCCCGTGCGCACAGTACAGGGCAGCTGGGAGCGAGCAAGCGGCTGAGGTGCCTTTCAGGGCGGTTAGGGGTGCGGCCGTGAGGGGACGGGGCCGGCCCCCATGTTGAGAGCAGCTCCCAACTCTGCCGTGGACACAGCTGCTCCGCCCATCTGGTGGCACCGACCGGGCCGCGACACACTGGATACAGCATCCCCAGCAAGGCTGCCATCCCGCGCTCCGTGTCCAGGGGCGGATGTCCCAGGCAGCGCAGGCCCCACTCAGAACCAGGAGCCCATCCTGCCCCCAGCACCTCGTGAGGCTGGACGGAGGCCATTCCAGACCGAAACTCTGGTCTTCGACAAGAGTCACCAGGCTCCCCCCCGCCCCTCCAACAAGAGGCCAGCTACTAGGCGTCCCCCTCAGGCCCCGCCCGCAGGCCTCACCGGGAGTCGTCCGTCCAGTCGATGCACGTGGTCTCATCGTACGGCCCAAAGTAGGTTTTGTCCAGGACGAACGCGTTGAATTCCCGCTTCCTCCCAGGGGCGTGGTACATCTGAGCGATGTTGCCTTTTGTGACAACGAACTTCCTGCCACAGAAAAGGGGCCATTGATCCATAAGACCCATGGAGTCCCGAGACCAGCTCAGCCTCTGAGGACAGTGCACGTGCTACGAGGCGATTTCCTATGAGAGGCAAAACATAGGGGCCTGCCTCTCCATGGCCCCCAGGCCCCCTCTCCTCCTACAGGGGCTGAGGCCAAAGAAGGACAGGTGGACGGTCAGAGAGACAGACCGACCCTGCAGGCACCCTGAATGCTGCCACACCTCTGGCCGCCCGCCAGCCTGGGACAGACGCCCTGGGAGCCGGAAGGACAACAGGGCTCTGCACGACGGGCGCTGGGGAGTGGCCACTGCCTTGGAGGCCGTTCTAAGCAGTTTCTGAGTGTGGACGTGGAACGGGGGCTCACGGCCGAAATCCAGGGCTGCCCCCTCCAGGGCACATCCGGGTCAGCCTGGGTGTGAGCATGCTGGGAACCAGCCCCCTCTCCTGTGGCCCTTGAACCCAGAGCAAGGCTGGGTCCAGCCAGGGCCCTGTCTGCACACAACATTCTCACTGCGCACGTCGAGGCTGGGGGTCAGCGCCATTCAGAGACAGGGGCCCCTCTGTGGCTCTGCTGTCTGGAGGCCACAAGATCCTCCTGAGGACAGTGGCTGTTCTGGAGGCAGTCCTGGACAAGGACCTTTGGAATCTCCCGCTCAGGGTGGGAGCCCCAGCCCTCAAGTAGGAGGAGCGGGGCCTGTGGCCGTGCAGCCCTGCGGGAGCCCAGACGCGCATGAAGATGAGGCCTGAGCACAGGCTCCTGCGCTGCCACCTCCCGTCGAGAGAGCCCCCCCGAGCCCCGCCGTGCGGGTCATGGAGGCCACACCAAGCCCTCACCTGCCGTCAGGGGAGAAGGACACGCTGTGCACGGAGCCCTTGAAGTGGAAGTGATGGAGCACGGACCTGCAGACCAGGCTGACCAGCAGCGCGTCCCCCCCTGCAGGAAGGGAAAGTGGCCGATGTGCGGTCGCCCCAGACGGGACACCAGGCGCATCTGCGTTCCCCCCACCCCCACACACCCTCATCCCAAAGCCCACCCGGACCGCAGGCAGGACCGCGGAGGCCTACGCCCCCAGCGGGACAGGGTGACGGCCTCGTGTGCCCCAACCACCTGAGCCGCTGTTTCCCGGCCAAGGGCACTTACCTTCATCGACGATGATGGCCAGGCGGCCGTCTGGGGACAGCCCGACACACTTAACGTTGTACCGAGTGGCCAAGGGCAAAGTGCTGGATTTGTTGCTAGGAGACAAAACCAGAGCTGTGTCCTTGGTCTCAGTTGTCAGACGAGAGGGGCAGGGGTGGCCTGAGACCCTTCCCCTCCCCACCCTTCCTGTCCCTTCCTGGCTCTGGGGCCAGAGCTCCCGGTTGGGAAAGCAGAAAGAAAAACAGGTCCTCGGAGAGTATCTGGTAAAGCAGATTAAAAACCTTAAAACTGGGCTTGGGTTTGCCAATTTTGTTTGTAGAACCACATCTGGGGAGAATTTTACAGACGTTACAAAGTCGGAAAACTGGAAACAAGCTACACGTTAACAGAAAGGATTAACCACAAGGTCGGCACACGTAGGCAGAACTGTTCTTACAGAGCTGGGAGAGTGTGCAAAAACGCAAAAATCACGTTAAAGACGGGTAACCGCTGCTCAGAGTCTAACTTGGTTCCCTACTGTCCTACTTTCTAGTTTTCCTCCAACGAGCACGTGCTCCTTGCTCCAGCCAGCCCCAGCAGATGTCATTTAAACGCAACGGCAGCCGTGACGGTCACGCCTGCACTTGGCCCTGAGTTCCCCCACCAGCACTGCTCTCAGGAGCTTCAGAAGTCCCCCTCGGCAAAGACGTGGACCATCGTCCCACCGTACAGACAGGCTGAGGCCTGCAGAGCAGGACAGAAACCCGGGCGACAGGAGGGTCTCACCCCGGCCACACGACTGTGGGAAGCGGTGACAACCGCTTAGGAGTCCTTCCCCTTGAGAAGGAAGGACAGAGCCACATGCTCGTCCGGGAGGACAGCACACCCAGCAGGCAGAACTGAGCCGCAGTGAGCCGGCGACAACGCAGCCCAGCAGCGGGAGCTCTGCCCTGGAGGTGAGGTCAACAACCTAGATACTGGGCTTCAGCTGAGGGACCAGGCGCACTCCTGACCCGCTGACACTCCGTATACCCTGGAACAGGCTTTCGGGCTGCGGCACTTAACGGGGGCACTAGTGAGAGGAAGGCGCGGTCAGCTTTTGCCCACGCGCCATAGCGGTCACTGTCGTTAACATCTTGGTAACGCACTTACTTTTTAAGGTCAAACACCGTCACTCTGTTTCCCACAGGACTAATAACTGAATTTCCATCGCATGTAAAATTTAAGTTTCCACACCGATAGACTGTCCCCAGCAAATTCGAAAACTGGAAAGAAAATAAAGCCATCTTAACACAACAAAAGTACAAAAGTCTCAATTTTGGGAAAGGGCTAAACGAGGCCTCTCTCTGGTCAAGGAGACAGCACAGACTCCCTGCTCCCCCCAGGTCCCTGGTCATTCCTGGGGTCCCTCCAGGCATCCCCTGGGACACTTGCTGGCCACCTGTGCAGCCCAGCCTTGAGCGAGAGGGAGGGAAGCAAAGTGAGCCCAACCTCCAGGGGCCCTAAGCTCCTACTGAGGTGGGGGAGGGGCACTGGGAGTATGTGGGACGCGTACAAGGACAGAGGCGTTTGCCAAGTGCAGAAGAGAACAGGCCCCACGTTTCAGGAGGAGAAAAGGGCACTCCAAGGGCATCTGGGGCTCAAGGCTTCTTGAACAAAGTAACCTGCTGGGCTCCAATTTATTAGCTGATTCATTCATTCATCACCAAACTCATGTGTTCCCTGGACATGCTGCTGGATGCTGGGCTCTGTGCCCTGACGCCCTCATAGTCTATGTCCAGGGGGCGGGGCACTGAAGAAGTTACTACAGAGCATGTGTAGCGATTGGAAGAGAGAGGTAGTTCCGAGACTGGTCGGGGAAGGACCCCTGGAGGGGCCGCCAGAACCAGAACCTAGAGAGAAGGAGCCAGCAGGACCAGCGTCTGGAAGTGACGGCCCTCATAACCTCAGGGGGCTCAGAGAGAGAAGCCTGGCCAGCTGAGAACATTTTAAGCAGAGGCCGGCTGTGATTCAAATCCTTTTTTTTTTTTTTTTTTTTTTTTTAAAGACCATGCTCACCACAGCAGGAACAACAGGGAGAGCAGGGAGGCGGTTAGGTGATGCTGTCCCGACCAGGAAGGTGGCCCCAAGGAATGGAGAGAGCGGGTGAAGTGCAGCCGCCAGAGAGAAGCTGGCTATGGGCGGGAGGAGAGCCGCCACCCAGCCCCTCCTGGTTTGGGTGGCAGGGGAAGAGAGCACTGAGGGGCAAGCGCCAGCAAGTGTGGGGTGGCGCTGAAGAAGGCCTGCGCTGTGGCCAGAGCCAGGCCAAGGCGCTAAGGACCTGGCACGAACCAGGGAGAGAGGCACGCGACCAGGCAGGAGGCCGGGGGCAGAAGTACCCTCAAGAATTGGGACCCACAAGGTGTGGACGGGGTAAACCTCCAGTGTCCCCACCATCGGGCAGCCACGTGACCCTGACAGCGAAGGAAGATGAAGGCGACGTTCCGGGGCTCGGCTCCGCGGCTCCTCTGCCCGCGTGCAGCCGGGAATCAGGCCTTCAGTCCAGGGCTGGCCTGTCCATGCTCATCCCGCTAGGGCTCCGTTCTCTCCCGCGCCCACACCTGCCGCTTGGGGGCCGGGGCCCGCCTCTCCGTCCGGGTCCGGGATGTCCGCCCATGGCCCTGGGGCCGGCCGCGCAGGTTACAGGCTGAGAGACAGTGCGGCCCCACCGCCCCCCACCCCGGACCCAGCGCCGCGGCCCCGGTCCCGCGCCCTCGCTCACCCGGTAAGCGAACTTCATCGCGGCTGCCGCACGTGTGCTGTCGAGAAGCCTCTGCCTCCGGGACTGCCAACCCCAAGAGAGCGCTTCCGGGAGTGGTCGCGGCGCCGCACCACGGCGCCCCCAGGCGACCCGGAGGGACGGTGCAGCCCGAGACTTAGCCCTGCCCACAGGCCACGCCCCCTTCTCCCTGAGGCAGCGTCCCGGCCCGCGGGTCCCGCCCCCACTCCTCCCCGAGGCGGAGTCTCAGCCTCCGACTCCTCCCCGAGGCGGAGACCTAGCTCTCAGGCCCGCCCCCGCTCCTCCCCGAGGCGGAGCCCGCCAGCCACGTCCCCACCCCAGGCGGAGTCCTATCCCGCAGGCCCCGCCTCCGCTCCTTCCAGAGGCTGAGCCCCGCCCATGCCCCTTTCCCGTGGTGGAGTCCCGGTCCGCAGGCCCGCCCCCGCTTCCTTCCCGAGGCGGAGCCTCAGCCCGCAGGCCCGCTCCCTCTCCTCCACAAGGCGGAGCCGGAGCCCTCGAACCACGCCCCTACCCCCAGGCAGAGTCCTATCCCGCAGGCCCCGCCTTCGCTCCTTCCCAAGGCTGAGCCCCGCCCAGGCCCCCTCCCCGAGGCGGAGTCTCAGACCGTGGGCCCCGCCCCCGCCCCGACAGAGTCCGTCCGCAGGCCCCGCCCCCACCGCACGCCGAGGCGGGGCGTGAGACTGCCGGCCCCGCCCCCCGCGCCGCGCACCCGCGGGTACCAAGCAGGACTGGGGCTCTGTCCTTCTTGGGTCCCGCTTGCGCCGCTGCCCAGAAGGTTCACGTCCTGAGTGGGTGAGGCGCTCTGACCCCACGCTTATTTAAGCTCTGCATTATGAATGGGGGGACCAAAAACAAGGAGACTGAGTAAACTAAAGAATCGTATCAGCGATGCTACCAAACGTCACAAAGGCAATTAATTTCATTGGCAGACAGAGCTACAAAAACAAAAAGCAAAAAACAAAAAACAAAAAAACCCACAACCCCAAGCCCTTAACACTCAAATGTCTTTGTTCCTGTAGGCTATTGTTCCTGTAGGGTAATGAATTATGAAAAAATCCCTTGTGCTCCCCACAAAGCAAATAATCTATGCTTCGAGTCAGGAAGAAGGATTAGGGAGAGAAAACCAGAAAATTCTTTAACTTCACACACTCAACTTTCATGCTCCTCACCAAAAGAATGAAGTTCAAAACAGCAAAGTTTCTTCTTAAAATCTGTATTTTCAGAATTATAATGCTTACATTTTAAACAGTCTTAATACAATGGTTTTAGTCTAACAATATATTACAGAATAATGTGAAAAATGACTCTCGTAGTAAACCATGAAAATGTAATTAATACCTGCAGTGTCAAAGTCACCAACTTGTCACCTTTTCCAGTCACAGAATCCCAGCAAATTGTATTAAGGATACTTTTGGGTCTTACGGCCTGACGTGTATGATGAATAAATTTAGAGAAAGGGGGCACTTTCATGAAAAATCGAATTCCAAAATCACGTAGGGTTTATTTTAAAGATCACAGTTGACTGCAAAACATTTAGATCAGTGTAGTTTGTTCTTTAAAAAGTAGTATCCTTTTCATTTAATGCACACTTCTGGAGTGTTTCTTTCATTTCATTTTGTAACTCACTCTTCTTTTAAACACTAAAGAAAAACTGGATAGTAGCCTGTGTGTATTTTCTCTACTAACTATGGGATATCAACCAAGACTTCCTTATATAAGAATCCAACCCACGACCGGCTGTGCTGACAATGGACCGTAGGTAATACTCATTTTCAGATTAAATACAATTTCCACATTAGATCAGAAGTTATAACTTTTCCAATCATAGGAAACCCCATGAAATTCACCAAAATTATAACTTATTTCCTTTTCCACTTGCTAGTATTTACATGTTCCACAGATATTTGTAAAACAGCTGCACATTCTGCTTTTTAGCTGCACATTCCATATCTGGCTTCACAATTATTTAACAGCTGTTACATCTTTACTAACAAAACCAGCTTGTCGCAAACACATGAGCCTTATTTTATTGTAAACACAACAAAAATCAAATTACTGACTTCAAGAAAAAAAAAAAGACGAAGGTTTAGGTAACATTTTTCTTTTGGGTAAAACGAAACAAAATAAAAACAGAGGCACCCTTGTAACTTAGGTTGCAAAAGATCTCTCAGGTAATTGGGGGAAAAAAAACCAAACCTCCAATAAATTTTATTTCATATGAATTGAGGACAATAAGAAGCCACCATGAACATTTTGGATTTCCCCTTCCTTTTCTCCCTCTATATATATTATGTAATTAGAGAATTTCATCCTGGGATTGGAACCTAGACACACACACACACACACACACACACACACACACACACACACACATCAAACAGAAATAAGGTAACCATCGAATCACATGTCCCCTTCCGGAGTGTAGAGGGAAAGCCGCATTAGGCGCGGAGGCTCCGAGACTGACCACGTGAGGTGTTTCGGGCGGAATCACATCTCAAACATCTCTTCATCCACAGGGCTTGGCAGATCCGTAGGGCAATCATCAATTTTTACAACAAAACAAACATTTTAGACACCCTAAACTATCATTAGACTCCGAAGCTCTAATTTGCCTAGTTGACCAAGTTTATTAGTTTTAAAGTGCACCTAAGGAAGATTAATTTCTGAAAAGTTTAATTAAACTCACAAATATTGATCTTCTTTACGTATCTCCAATTTCTGTAAACGAAAAAGACACAGGGTGGGGTGCGGGGGAATCACACCACCTTATTTTCTGAGTGATTTGAGAGACAACACAGAAGCGTGGGAACAAGGACTCTGATCTGCCCCTTCACCCCCGCAGCCCCAAGTCCCCGCCACCCCCTCAACGCCAGCCTCCTCCAGCCTCTCTCTGGCAGGTGACAAGCAGGCCCCTTTCCGCTCCAGCTGGGCGTGAGGCCGTGCCTCTGGGCACTCCCTTTCTGCATCAGCCTGCCGGGCTCCGTTCTGACCACGCTTTCCCGGGGAAGTAAGAGTTCTCTATCTCTTATGTACAAAAATACATCGCTTTGGAGAGCTGGAAAAGGTTTCATACAGCCAACACTTATTTACAAGCTGTGACTCTCACACCAGTAAAAACAAACACACATTTATTTTGTCCTTGATTTTTGGTGCAACTTCTACATAAACATTACATCAGTTAGTCTGTACTTTTAAAAATAATAAATCAACCATATGTACAATTAAATTTACAACCGAGAGCAAATTAATCCATTGGTACGGTTATGACTGCAATTTTAGTGGACCGGCAGAGAATATTCCAAGACTTCCGTCATTCCCACAACCAGACTAGAAGCACACTGACAGGGCCCCGCCAATCTCCACTGAAATGGAGCCTCTTAACCTCTAGGACTTAAGGTGCGGAAGAAAGTATCGATTACACAGCGACAATGACATGGAAAGACTTTTAAGGTGAGAAGAAAACAATGTACCAACCCCCAATGTAATGATAATTAAAATAAATACATATTTAATTCCAAGTGCATATGATAATTCAATCAATATCATGGGGAAAAGGGGTTCCAGAAACGTTTATTCCTAAACTATTTCAATACCAGTGGTCCCTTAGGCCCTGGTCTAGTCTCCCCAAAGTACCTTAAAATGGCTCCAGCTAATGGAGGCTCCAGGCCCTCCCAGTGTGACGTCCCAAGGCACAGAAGGGGCTCAGTTCCCTCCCCCCTCCAGCACTCAACCTCGCTGACCCGCTCTCAAAGGGTGTTATTCTAGAGAAGCACAACTCATCTGGGTAAAGGATGGTGTTTTATCCCTCAGGAGCCTTACAAATCTAACCGGTCCAGAAAGAGGGCAGCCGTGTGCCCAGAAAGGCATACACGTGTCACTACTAAGACGGCGAGGGTGGCCGTGTGTCCCCCCTGGAAGGCCCACGGACTCCATAAGGAGCCGGCAGACCGGGAGGCTGCCGGGTGAGAGAGCAGGGCACAGACCTTCCAGGGGCAGGGAGAGGACTGGCGGGGGTGGGGTCCAGGCAAACCCCGGAGGCGCCGGCACAAGAACAGGGAGGAAAAAAGAAATAACGGGGAATCTTACACCACGGACAACACGGAAATGACGCTGTCACTCGGCCGACCGGCTGCGCGCTGACATTCTCTGACGCCTCCACGGCCAGGCAGAATCACCAAGAGTCCGGTTAGCGCTAGGATGTGACGATGGGGGGCAGAGGAGGCGGGACCCCTTCAAGCGCACTCACGAACGGCCCGGGGCACGCGAGGACCCGAGGCACGGTCATGTGACGCTGACTTCGAGGACGTGGTCGTCTTTGCTGGGGATGACCAGCACCTGCGTGCCCACGCTGGCGTTGAAGACCTGGCCGGGAGGCAGCGCCTGCAGCCGGGGCATGGGCAAACCCCTGTGCTCGCCGCCGGAGGCCAGGTGCGCGCTGCCCCTGCACCTGCCGCCGCCGCCGCCGTCCGGCTGCTCGTCCACATGCTTGTCCACCGACAGCCCGTCGCTCTCTATCCAGCTATCTGCAAAACGCACAGGAAGTGAGGTGCGGGCCCGCGACGGGGACCTGCTACCTGCCCCGGGGAGCCGCAAGCCACCCAAGCTGACCTTCTGAGCGAGAGAACGTTAAACGAGGCCACCCCTAAGGGGATCCGGCGCACGGGCCCTCAGAGGACCCAGCCCCGGAGCAGGCGCCTACGACCCGTAACCCCGAGCGGGTTTTCGGTTAGACGCCGCCGGCACTGAGCACACGCGACTGGTCAGGAAGCATGGGCCCTGCGAGCGGAGCCCCCTTCCCCCATCCCCGCACGGAGCCGTCTCTCGCTCCGACGGCGAGCGCACCCCATCTCTGAGTCCTTACCAGCGTCCAGCTGCGAGGAGTGCGCGGAGTGGTGGGGGAGGTATTTGAAGAGCCTGACGTCGGGAAGGGGCAGGTAACCCGCAAAGAGGGGCATCACCTCCATGTGGACGCGGTGAGTGGCCCGGGCGGCCACAGGCATGGAGATGACGCCAGAACTTTTCCCACACACCGCCCAGTTGCTACTGTTGTCGACCACTGAAACGCAGATGAGAGCACTGGTTTGGCCCCGGCAAGAGCATTCGGTTTTCACACCCAAATAAGAGGCGTCAATAGTCCCACGCTCCAGAGCGCAAAATCCCAAACTGGACACAGTCTGTATCTTAATGTCTCCTAACTGCTCCTGAACATAAAACACATCGGTTTATTTTTTTTATTTTTTTATTTTTTTTAAATGTTTATTTATTTTTGAGAGAGAGAGAGACAGAGCATGAACGGGGGAGGGGCAGAGAGAGAGGGAGACACAGAATCGGAAACAGGCTCCAGGCTCCGAGCCGTCAGCCCAGAGCCCGACGTGGGGCTCGAACTCACGGACCACGAGATCGTGACCTGAGCCGAAGTTGGACGCTCAACCGACTGAGCCACCCAGGCGCCCCAAAACACATCGGTTTAATAACGAAAATACATGTTAGACACATAGGGAAAATCACTTTTTTCTTCTCAAGTTAAGAAATGAACAGCAGCAATTCAATTTCACTTGAAAACTTCATGTGTGATGTTTCAAGACGGTGGCCGCCCTGGCTGTTCAACCTGGAACGCGGGCAGGGCAGGACACTGGCGCGTCTGGTAAGCGGTGGCATAAGACTAGGGGTCCCGATCCCAACTCCGCCGCTCAGACAAGCCTCTCGATGGGACGGAAAGAGACGTATGGAGAGCACCTCCGCCAGCGCCTCAGAGAGCCTTCGCGCACAGCAGTCATTGGCGCCTTCTACAACACAAATGTGAGGTCCCTCGGCACGATGTGAATCCCCAACTGGGAAGGCACTCAAAAGCAAAAAGGAGAGGAGCCTTGTCCTCAAGAAGTGGATGACCTTGCAGAGAGGTTACGGCGTCCCCTCTGTAAGGGGACGCAAAGCAGGAGCCAAGGGGCTTCAAGGACTAGAAGCTTCACGAGCAGCAAAGAAGGGGCAGTAGAGGGCAGGCTGCCTACAGATGGGGAGGAGGAGCCTCTGGGGACAGGTGGTACCAAAGGACACGCTGAGGCCGAAGCGGCATGTGGGAGGGACACGCTGGAGCGGTTCTGTGCGTGGTCCCCAGGGCAGCACGGGGCCAACGCTGCCTTCACACTCCCGCCTTCCCCCCACCCCCCGTGTTGCCCTGCGCGCCGGGCGGGCAGGACCGCGGGTCCCAGCGTGAACCGAGGCCCCACAGGCGGGAGAGTCGTGGCGGTGGGCTCCCCAACACCACACATCTGGGGATAAAAACTGCCAGTTTTACTTAAGCAGGTCCTTCCTGAAGCAGTCAAGTTAGTTTTATTAAATGCAACCCTTAAGTAAACATCTTTTTAACTTTAACTCAGAAACGGTTACGGACTCACAAGAGCTTGCAAAGCATTAGAGGGAGGTCCTGTGTGCTCCTCACCCTGGGCTCCCCGAGGCACCGTCTCCGGTAACTCAGCACACGGACACGGGCGCAGCACGGGTCACAGACTACCGAGCTCACCGCGGACAGCATCAGCGGTGCCGTTCAGTCTGGGGAATTCGGCAGATGTGGTCTCGGGAACGAGTGGCGGGAGCCCGCCGTCACTTCCAAGGTGCCAACGATACAATCTCAAACTCTGATCAAAGTTGGGCTTTTGGAAAGTTTGGCTTTGCCACTGGGATCCAGGCAGTGTCCCAGGACTCAGACCACCCTAATGAGCTCAGCAGGAGCTGGAAATGGGTGCGAACGCATCATTCGGTAGAACAGAAGGTGACAGCACGTGCAGGTCCACGTGCATCAGGAGGCCCATTTCCCAAGTGACCAAGCCATGGTGTCACAAAATGCTGCCTGGGTAGAAGAGCCTTTCAAACCACAAGCCAGGGACGCCTGGGTGGCTCAGTCGGTTAAGCATGTGACTCTTGATTTCGGCTCAGGTCATGATCTCACGGCTGTGACACAGAGTCCCGTGTTGGGCTCTGCCCTGCGCGTGGAGCCTGCTTGGGACTGACTCCCTCCCTCTCTCTCTCTCTCTCTCTCTCTCTCTCTCTCTCCCTCCCTCCCTCCCCCCCACTTCTCCCTCTGCCTCTCCCCACCCGCCCCTGCACCATACACTCTCTCTTTCCCTCTCAAAAAAAAAAAAAAAAAAAAAAAAAAAAAAAGGAAGAAGAAAGAGTCAAACCACAAGCCAGGTCAAAGGATCTAAAGAAACCGAGTACGAAAAGTTCATTCACATGATTTCAGACTCCACCCCGTAACTGGCCTCTAAAAGCCCAGCACTTGTCACGTTTTGGTGTAGTATCACAGAAGGTTGTTTAAAATACTGCCCTGTACCAACTACAGATCTACGCGGGCCTGGGGTCCCGTCACGCACTCCAGCCGGCACGATGCGTCACCGCAGACCGAGTCGGCAGAAAGGAAGGCTCAGCTGCCTTCCGTGGAACCAGGAATCAGACAGATTTGAAAGAACTCAAATCAAGGTCATCCGTCTATTTTCTTTTCTCTTTTTTTTTTTTTCCAGTTTATTTATTTTGAGAGTAAGAGAGCATGAGATGGGGAGGGGCGGAGAGAGAGAGAGAGAGAGAGAGAGTCCCAAGCTGGCTCTGCACTGTCAGCGCAGAACCTGAGCTGAAGTCAGACGCTTAACCCACAGTCACTCAGGCGCCCCTTCTCACTGTTTTGTCTTGTTTTGGAAAACAGCTATCTTTCAAGCATGAGTTCGTGTAATGTTATTTTCTAAGTAGCTAAAGAAAGAAATATTTGGCTCCTCAACCGCTTTTTAGAGCCTAAGAGGTCCCGACACTCCACGCCGACGGCCCTGGCGGAGGCGGAGCGGGGCTTCTGGGGGGAGTCAGCGAGCAGAGGGGCCCAGGCGGGGGTCAGCGTCAGGTGGGGGACGGAGCGGGGGATTCCAGGAGGCCAGAGGGGAAAGGACAGGGGCAGGGACTCCAGGGCGCACGGGCCGCTGAGCGCCAGAGTTCTGGCCTCGCTTCCACGGCCACGGGAAGGCCCCGAGCCCCAGGCAGAGAGGGACGGCAGCTCTAGGGGCCCCCGTGTTCTCAGCACTGAGCCCAACGACTGCTTAAAAATACCTGTAGGAAGAATGACTCCCCAGAACCAAGTCCAACATCCTGCCAGCCTAGGAAGCTGCTATACAATGCAACATTCAAATGAGCTTTTTTGATTCTAGAACATTCTCTCTTCAGACAAAGAACACTATACTTTGAGAAAGGGAGGGCGCCATCACTTCAAGCACTGGATTAGCACAACAGCCAGGGGAAAAGATGCCTCCAGACCTACCTTCATACATAAGCTTGGTGGAAAAATACTCGTCGGATTCTGTCAGCGCCTCATCCTTATCCACCTCCAAGAGGTCGGAGAGCCGCGTGATGGACACCTCCAAGGAGCAGAGCGAGCCCGTCCTACAGTGCTCCGTTCCCGAGGGGGGCAGGATCTCAGCTCTCACGTTATATAACGTCTGGGCAAGAAAGAGACAGACAAGCACAGATGCAGCAACAACCTGGAGAAACGCTATTCGAGGCCACGGGGGTGCTGCCCACAGACGTGCCAGAGGGCTGAGGGAAGGGGCCGGCTCAGCCCTTCGCGGAGTCAGCCAGCAGAGCTGCTGCGCGCGGCCCCTAAACAACCGCCCTGGAGGGACGGCGTGCCTGGCAAGTCCCCACCTCAGGCACCTCAGTCTCTCTCTTTTTTGGGGGGGTGGGGGGGTGGGGGATGCTTGTTTATTTTTGAAAGAGGGCAAGCAGGGGAGGGGCAGAGAGAGGGGGACGGGAAGACAGAGGATCCATCCAGAGCGCCTGGGTGGCTCAACGGGTTGAGCGTCCGACCTCGGCTCAGGTCACGATCTCGCGGTTCGTGGGTCTGAGCCCCGCGTCAGGCTCTGTGCCGACAGCTCGGAGCCCGGAGCCTGCTTCGGATTCTGTGTCTCCCTCTCTCTCTGCCTTTCCCTACTCGTGCTCTGTCTCTCTCTCTCTTTCTCGAAAATAAATAAACATTAAAAAAAAATTTGTTTTTAATGGGCAGAGGATACGAACAGACCTCTTTCCAAAGGAAAAAAATGCAAGCGGCCAAGAAGTGCACGAGAGACGATTGGCATCATTCACCGTCAGGCAAGTGTGGCAACAGGGCCAGGGTGAGATGCCACCTCACAGCCCCGGGGCCGGCTAGAAGCAAGGAGACACCAAAACAAGTGTCGGTGTGGATGTGCAGACCCAGAGCTCACACGCTGCTGGGGGTATGAAACGGTGTCCCTTTGAAAACCAGCGCGGCAACTTCGCAAAACCGTAAACAGAGTTGCCACAGGACCGGGCAACCCCACCCGGTTATCCGCCCACCAGAGCTGAACTCACAAACACTCGCACGGGGACTCGCACGGCATTACTGTTCGGAACAGCCCCCGCCACGTGTGTCCCCTCCACGGCGGACACAACCCAGATGGCCAGCCACCGACAACTGGGAAAGGAAACGTGGTCTATGCACACAGAGGAATACTCTTCCTCCACTGAAGTCTGAAGTCTGGTCTAAGCAACACAATGTGTGAACCCTGGGAACAGTCCGCCAAGGCAAAGAGGCCAGTCGCAGAAAGAGCCGCGTGACACGCTCCCGTGTGTAGGAAGTGTTTGGAACAGGCAGATCTGCAGGTTGCCTAGGGCGGGGGTAGAAGGTTTCTTTCCAGAAAGATCAAAGTGTTCTAAAATGAAGGGGCGCCCGGGGCGGAGTGGGGGGCCTCAGTCGGTTGAAAGTCTCGCTCTTGATCTCAGGTCACGATCTCAGTTTGTGAGATCAAGCCCCACGTCGGGCTGTGTGTGGACAGCGCGGGGCCTGCTTGAAATTTCCTCTCTCCCTCTCTCTCTGCCCCTTCCCGCCTCGTGCTCGCTCTCTCCCTCTCAAAATAAAGAAACACTTAAAAAAAATTAAAAAAACAAAATAAATAAAGCAAAATGTCTGACGTGTTCTAAACTGAGAGCCTGGGGGCGCCTGGGTGGCTCGGTCAGTTGGGTGTCCGACTGGATTTTGGCTCAGGTCAGACCCCAGGGTTGTGAGATCGAGCTCCACACTGGGATCCATGCTGAGTGTGGAAGCCTGCTTGATTCTCTCTCTCTGCCCCTCCCCTGCTCACATTCTCGTTCTCTCTCAAAATAAATAAACACTTAAAAAACAAAAATAAAATGAGACCATGATGATGGCTGCATAAATCTGTCAATATGCCGACTGTGCTGAATTGTCTACTTCGAATGGGTGAAATTCATGGTGTATAGAGTGTGTATCTCAATCTCAAAACAGCTTTCCTTAAAAAAAAGTGGCGTCTTTATTTCTGGGCCTCACAGAATGCGTTTTCTTTTTTTAATTTTATTTTAACGTTTATTTCTTATTGAGAGACAGAGAGGGACAGAGTGCAAGCCGGGGAGGGGCAGAGAGAGAGGGAGACACAGAATCCGAAGCGGGCTCCAGGCTCCAAGCCGTCAGCGCAGAGCCCGACGCGGGGCTCGAACTCACGGACCGCGAGATTGTGGCCTGAGCTGAAGTCGGATGCTTAACGGACCGAGCCACCCAGCGCCCCAGAGAATGCGTTTTCAAAGAGGGATCCACCAGAAATGTCTCTGTGCTCTCCACGTGGAGAGGAAGCAGCAAAGCCAGAAGCCACAGCGTGACCGCGGGCGAGTTACCGCGTGGTAATAAGCAGGCCAGACACAGTCACCGCCTCTGCACCACAGGAGTGGCCGTGGCGCTGGTGTTAAAACACCAAAAAGGCTCCTGCTTGTGCCACGAAAAGACGAATCATGCTGGTGACTACACCGCAATCTAAGTCTGATAAAGACAGTGAAATAAAACAGTCTTTTGGCTGAAAGGGGTTACATAGCAAGAGCCACACACACAAACACACCTCAAAGTGCCCGACAACTTCAGCAGTAGAGAAGGGAAGGAAACAGCACAAACTCGTGTATTTGCGTTTTGATTTCCCTGACACGACATCCAGCGTCTCACCAAAGAAACGAACACACAGCCGCGTGTCCTCATCTAGCTCAAGGCTACATTCAGCTCCACGCTTCATGCGCAGGTTATGGGAACGTCTTCACAATACTCGTGAAGTCAGTTTCTACATATTGTCAGCTTTTCTTTTAAAAAATCAGAGATGTGCCTTATAAAGTAACCCCCCCTGAGCGGCAGCCAGGATCAGGATGAAAGGACCCTAAGAAATAGTTCCAGGACATTCTGAATGTGGGGGAGAGAAAAGGGAGCAGAGATCAGGAGCCTTGGGTCTTTATAGACACCCATCTGAAGGCCACCAGCAGGCCTGCGCCAGGACCACACATGTCACCCGAAAAGGACCCGCGGGTCTAAAATAAATCGGCCAACGACTGAGCTACTCCAAGTGTTAACTATTTTCCTTGACCTGTTGCCTCATTACTCTGAAAGACTTTTTTCTATCCGATTTTTTCTTAATTGAAAGGAGTATGATGCCACCTTCCATTTTCCCACCCCACACTCCCACCAAAAATGATGCAATACGTACGAAAAAATTTTCCACTCGAAATTCATAAGTGTACGGCTTTAAGGGGATGGAGAGCCGTCCTCCCGAAGCCGGGGAGGATCCAACGGAGAACCGGCAGCGCAGAGAAGGCGGAGGCTCTCGCGTCCACTTCAGCTCCCACACAAAGAACACTGACTGCTTGCTGTGGATGTGCTGCAGAAAGAGTCACTGTCATTGCGCACCCCAAGCCGCGCTCCGAGCCCGCCGCCGGGACCCGCCTCCTGGTGCTCCCGCCCGTGCCCCACGGTCCTCCTGCCCTTCTCCACTGGAAGACTGCGCCAAGTCAGTTAAAGGTTTTAATCTTCTCTGACTCCGTAAGCTTCGTGGCACAGGGGACCATAAAAGTGCTGCAAGAACGTTTATCAGTGCACAGTGCCTCGTACGTTTCCAAACTGGGAAATGCCACCAACCGATGGCAAAGGTCGCCCTTCCGTTCAAGCCAATGACTTTAGACTTAACATCCGCCCGAATGAAGCACCAGCACCGCCCATGAGCACAGGGACGAACTGGGCCAGCGTCTGAAATGGGTCAGCTCTTAGCCGGGGGAAGTCCTTCAAAAATGCTACAGATCACACATCCTGAGAAACCCTTTGAACGTCTGCGACGGCAAGGTCTGCGCTCAGCCGGGCAGCGCGAACACGGGTGGGACGCCTTACAAAGCTACACGGACACAAGAGGTCTTCCTCGGGCACGGACAGGTGTTCCCAGAAAGCTGTGCACACAGCAGGGCAAGCTTAAGGCTGAACCCCTCTCAGAACGCAGAGAGCACTGTCCCCAATCCGCCCCGTGCCGCCCAGCCCGCAGGAGGCACAGCACGCACGTCACGGCAACAACGTGGCCGTTTCAGAGCAGACGCGCTTATCGCCGGGACGTCACTCTCGGGGCTGCAAGGCTCACTCTACAGGCAGACTATGTCTTCATCAAAACCTGCTGGAACCACCGTCGCACCCTGGCCCCCGCCGTTTCCTGCCGGGGGTGGACGCTCCACCCCAGAGAGCCGTTACCTGTGGGGACTTCGCGTTCAGCGGCACCAGCCGTAGGTCGGCGTTACTGTCAGGATCCACGAGGTGACCGTCCGACAGCTCAAAGTCAAGTTCCGACAAATTCTGGACACAAACTTGAATGTACTTCCTGAAGCAGAAAAAGAAAGAATATGATTTTGAAACTTGAGAACTTCGGTAAACGTACTCTGGTTTCTTGAGAAGATCTTCCTGGGGAAGTGAAGTAGGAACACTTGTTACGTGTGTTTCCACCTTCGATTTTACGGGGGAAAGTGTCCCCACCGAAACCCAATCTCCCCAAGCAAGCTGCTTCTGAGAAAAACCGGGCCAAAGAACGTTCTGTTTCTGACCCAGTGCCGTTACACGGCTGTCACTGGACTTCTGCACACGCAGCAGCTTCCGGGGAGTTAGGCTGGAGAGAGTGACGGTCCCGGAGAAACGAAGTGCGGGGTCCACGTCGACCCCTGATGCACACGAAGACAAGTCTGAATAAAGCGACCCAGGCTCTGCTCTGGGTCTGACCCAAATGATGCAAAGGTCAGCCGAGGTCATCAACGGATGAAAACAAAAGGAATCTTGTGACGAGAGGCCAGACTCAGCCCTGAGCCCAGGGAGCAGTGTGCACGTCACCACTTATGGTGGGACAGCGGGACGCGGTCTCCTGGCGGGGACACACGGCACAGGGCTCCGCCTCCAAGCACTCGCGTCCAACGGCCGAATCAGAATCGAACCCGGCTTCTAGAGCAGAAGCGCTTCCCCCCTGGAGGCGGTTTTGCCCCTGCAGGGGACGTGGTGCTACACCTCAAGACACTTCTGGTGGCCACAGTGGGGGTGGGGAGGATGGGGAGGACCACGAGCATAAAACGGGAGCGGCGGGGGTGTGCAGAAGCCCCGCGCCCCCCCCCAAACAAGGAGCTACCAGACCCGAGCGTCAGTAGTGCTGGGGCTGAAATCCTGGCTCAGACGGAACCAGCGGCTGCCTTTGGAAACAGTTACACAAACCCACAAGATCGTGACCAGTCAAGTTCAGAATGGTGGACCTTCTAGAGGAGAAATGACCCAAGTTTGTCAATGGGTCGCTGGCTTGAGAAACAGGAGAGAAGAAAGTCTCTAATAATCAACTGGGGCCTTGCTTTGGATCCCACTGCCCACATCCTAACCGCACAAAGGCATTTCTGAGACATCTGGGGAAATGTGAATCCGGACCGGCTGTTACAGAGCAGCAGGAAATCCCTGTGAATCTCAACACGTGGAGAGCGGCGTCACGGTTACGTAAGAAAACATGCTCAGTGTCCCTGAGGCCGAGCTCTGCGCAGCCAGGGGCTCCGTGGAGGAGGGCGTGGGGCAGGAGCAAGGCCTGGGGGCCACCTTTACCGTGTCCCGGCGGACAGAAGAGAGTGTGTGGTCCTGAAGGGCACGCTGAAGGTCAGGGCGATGACGGTGGAGTAGATGGACCACGGGCAGTCAATGGACACCTGAGGAGAGACGGAGGGACACGCGTTCAGACCACTCGACGACCACAGCCACCGCCACACCATCCATCCAAACCAGCGGTGGCTGCCAATCTCTTAGACATTCGATGGCCTCGCCACTTCTTATTTAGAAAGCAAACCTCCATTAATCACATGCACGAACAAAGGAGAAACATAAAACTACGTACACAGACGAGAAAAATAAACACGGAAGCGGCCAAATGTGTGGAGTCACCAGAACGGTCTCCAAAGCTCCAGAGCTGATGCCGTGGCAAGGAACACCAGCGCCACCTCGCTCTTCCCACGCCAACGTGGCCGGGACGCCAAAGGCGGTTTTGAACGTGCGGGAGGTTATAACAAAGCGTTCTGTCAAGTCGACATGATCAATCACTATTACAAAATGAATTATCCAAATAATCCACACGACAACGACTACGTAACAGAGAAGCAAGCACTTTGGGGGCGCGGTGTGGACCCAGCTGATAACTCCAATAAGGGCACGAGCCTTGCTTCAAGCTTCCTTTTACTTCCCCCTGGAACAAATGACACAGAGCACAGACGCATGTTCATCCAGCCCCGGTTTCGTGCTCACGTTGAAGTAAGTATCAACTTCACCTCCTGAACTCTGTTACCAGATAAGGGAAGAAAATTTCAAGGAATGAAAATTAAAACATTATCCCTGAGGTGCTGACCAGTCTCGTGTTCTAAGCCTCATCTCTCTGAGATGACTGTGTGTGTTATAGCCTGTTATCCTACTGGTTTAACGCATGTTTTTTTTTTTAATTATTCAACTTATTTCAACTAAAAAAAACCACACAAAAACCAAAAAAACCCAGTTCACCCATTTCTCCTATGCCTCATCTCTCACCCCTGCCTCTGGCATCCACCGGTCTGCTCTATCTATGAGCTTGGTTCTAGTTGTTTTTAGATTCCATATAGAAGAGAGATCGTATGGTATTTGTCTTTCTCTGTCTTATTTCAGTGAGCGTAACGTCCTCAAGGTCCATGGCAAGATTGCAAATGGCAAGATTTCCTTCTTTTTTACGGTGGGTAATATTCCACGGTGCATCTACACAATGTTTGCTCTATCCATTCATTCATCCATCGCTGGACACTTAGGGCTGTTGCAAATAAAGATGCAGTGAACACGGGGGTGCAGATACCTTTTCAAGTAACTGTTTTCATTCTCTTTGGATAAATGCCCAGAAGTAGAATTGCTAGATTGTAGGGTAGTTCTATTTTTAATGTTTATTTTTGAGAGAAAGAGAGAGAGAAAGAGAGAGACAGAGGGTGAGCAGGGGACGAGCAGAGAGAGAGGGACACAGAATCCGAAGCAGGTTCCAGGTTCCGCGCTGTCAGCACAGACCCCGATGCGGGGCTCGAACCCACAAACCGTGAGATCACGACCTGAGCTAAGTCGGACACTCAACCGACTGAGCCCCCCAGGCGCCCCTATTCTTAATGTTTTGAGGCACGTTCATACTGTTCTCCAGAGCGCCGCCCCAGTCTGCATCCCCACCAACAGCGCACGAGGGCTCCGTCTCTGCACATCCCATCAGCCTGACTAGTAATGTTGAGCATCTGTGTGTCTTCTCTGGAAAAATGTCTATTCAGATCTTCTGCCCATTTTTATCAGGTTGTGGGGGCTTTTGCTAGAGTTGTAGGAGTCCTTGATATATTTTGGGTATTACCACCTTATCAGACATACGATTTGAAAATATTTTCTCCCGTTCGGTAGGTTGTCTTTTGACTCTGCGGATGATTTCCTTTGCTGTGTAAAAGCTTTTTTATTTGCTGTGGTCCCACTTGTTAATTTTTGCTTTTGGTGTCAGATCCATAAAATCACTGCCAAGACCAATGTCAAGGAGCTCACCACCTATTTTCTCCTAGGATTTTATGGCTTTAGGTCTTACATTCTAGCTTTTAATCCATTTTGAGTTATTTTTTTGTGCGTAAGACAGGGGTCCGGCTTCATTCTTTTGCATGTAGCTGCCCAGTTTTTCCAGCACCATTTATTTGAAGACACTGTCTTTTCTCCATTACACATTCCTGGCTCCTTTGTCATAAATAAACCGATCATATATGTGTGCATTGATTTCTGCACTCTATATTCTGTTCCACTGATCTGTGTGTGTGCTTTTATGCCAACACCATAATGTTTTCATTACTATAGCTTTGTAATATAGTTTGAAGTCAGGGAGCATGGTGCCCACAGCTTTATTCTTTCTGAAGAAAGTGGTGGGTATTTGGGGTTTTTGTGGTTTCATGCATTTCACAATTCTCTGTTCTATTTCTACGGAAAATGCCATCGGAGTTTCGGTAGGGATTACACTCAATCTGTATATTGCTTTGGGTAGTTACGGGCATTTTAACAGTATTAAATCTTCCAATCCAAGAGCACAGGTCATCTTTCCATGTATTTGTATCTTCTTCAATTTCTTTCATCAAAGTTTTGTAGTTTTCTTTCTTTTTTTTTTAAAGTTCACTTACTTGATTGATTTTTTAAATTTACATCCAAGTCAGTCGGCATCTAGTGCAATAACGATTTCAGAAGTAGAATCCAGTGATTTGCCCCCCACGCACAACACCCAGTGCTCACCCCAAGTGTCCTCCTCAGAGCCCCTTGCCTGTTTGGCCCATCCCCCTTCCCACAACCCCTCCAGCCACCCTCATTTTGCTCTCGGTATTTTAGACTCTCTTATGTTTTGTACCCCTCCCTATTTTTCTATTATTTTTCTATTTTTGTATTCCCTTATGTTCATCTGTTTTGTAGTTTTCAGTATGTGGGTTTGTCACCTCCCTGGTTAAATTTATTCCTAGGTATTTTCTTCTTTTAGATGCAATTGTAAATAGAATTGTTTTCTTTCTCTTTCCAATAGCTCATCATTAGTATAGAGAACCACAACAGATGTCTGCATACTCATTTGGTATCCTGCACCTTTACTGAATTGAAATTTTTTGATGAAGCCTTTAGAGCTTTATATGTGTGTGTGTGTATATATACATATACATATGTATATATATATATACGTATATATACGCATATATCTATACACGCAATATGCCATCTGCAAATAGTGACATTTTACTTCTTTCCCTCCGATTTGGATGCCTTTTATTTCTTTTTTCTTGCCTAACTGCTCTGGCAAAGACTTCCAGTACCGTGTGGAATAAAAGTGACAAGAGCAGGCATCCTTGTCTCACTCCTGATCTTCAAAGAAAAGCTTTCAGCGTCAAGCACGTTATTAGCTGCGGGCCTGTCATATGTGGACTTTATTACGTTGTGGTATGTTCCCTCTATCTCCACTTTGTTGCGAGTTTCTACCATAAATGGATGTCGAATTTTGCCGAATGCCTTTCCTGTGTGTGTTTCCACCCTTCACTTCGCTACTGTTACCATGGTGTAGCACACGGACTGATTCGTGGCTGGTGAACCATCCTTGCATCCCTGAAATAAATCCCTTTTGATCCTGTGTATGATCCTTTTAGTGTATTGTTAAATACGGCTTGCTAATATTTTGTTGAGGACTTTTGCACATGTGCGCATCAGAGACACTGGCCTGTAATTTTCTTTTCTCGTGGCATCCTTTTCTGGTTTCGGTACCAGGTCAATGCGGGCCTCGTAGAATGAGTTGGGAAGACATCCCCCCTCTTCTGTTTTCTCGAAGAGTTTAAGAATTGTAGTAAGAATGTGCTAAGAATTAACACATCTTCTTTGAACATTCTGTAGACTTCACCAGTGAAACCTTCTGGCCGGACTTTCATTTGTTGGGAGGTTCTTATTATTCAGTCTCCTTACTAGTAATCATTCTGTTCAGATTTTGTTTCATCATGGTTCACTCTTGGTAGGCGGTATGTTCCTAGGAATTTATCCCTTTCTTCTAGGTTGCCCGATTTGTCGGCATACGATTGTCCATAACAGTCCCTTGTGATCCTTTGTATTTCTGTGGTGTCAGCTGTAACATCTCCTTGATTTCTGATTTGAGTCCTCTCTCTTTTTATCTTGGTGAGTCTAGCTAAAAGTTTGTCGATTGTATTGTTTCAAAGAACCAGCTCCCAGTTTCATTGATCATTCCTATTGCCTTTTTAGTCTGCTTCATTTCTTTCTGCTCTAACGTTTGTTATTTCTTTCCTTCTACTAACTCTGGGCTTTGTTCCTCTTTTTCTAGTCCCTTCAGGTGTAAAGTTAGGTTACTTGAGACTTCCGGTTTCTTGAGGTGGGCATTTATCCCTACAAACGTCCCTGTTAGACCTGCCTTTGCCACATCTGGCCAATTTGGGTATGTCCCATCTCCATTTTCATTTGTCGCAAAGCATGTTTGGATTTCTCTTTTGAGTTCTTGTTTGACCTAGGGGTTGTTCAGTAACCTGTTGTTTAATCCCCGCATATCTGTGAATATCCCAGTTTTCTTCATGTAATTAATTTCTAGTTTCATACTGTTGGGGTCAGAAAAGATGCATCACGTGATTTCAATCCTCTTAAATTTGTTAAGACTTGTTTTGTGGCCTAATATACAATCTATCCTGGAGAATGTTCCATGTGCACTTGAAAAAAATGTGTATTCTGCTGCCTGTGGACAGAATGTTCTGTAAACATCTGTTAAGTCCATCTGGTCTAATGTATCACTTAAGGCCAATGTCTCCTTACTGATTTTGTCTGGATCATCTATCCATTGATATAAATGGGGCATTGAGATCCCCTACTATCATTGTATTGCTGTCCATTTCTCCCCGTAGGTCTGTTAACATTTGCTTTACATACTTAGCTGCTCCCATGTTGTGCACACAAACATTTACAAGTGTGGTATCTTCTTGTTGGATTGACCCCACTAAGTAACACTCTCCCCCTTGTCTCTTATTATAGTCTTTGTTTTAAAGTCTATTTTGTCTGATGGAAGTCTAGCTGTTCTAGATTTTTGATCTCTTTATTTGGTTTCACTTCAGTCTGTGTGTGTCCCTGTAACTGAAGTGAGCCTCTTGTAAGCAGAATATACACGGGTCTCGCGTTTTTTACCCATTCAGCCGCTCTGTGTCTTTTGACTGGACACAGAGTGAGTTCGTTTAAAGCAATTACTGACAGGCACATGCCTGTTGCCATTTTTGTTGTTTTCCGACCGTTTCTGTAGTTTCTCTCTGTTCCTTTCTTCTGTTCTCTTTGTGCTTTGATGACTTCGGTGGTATGCTTATGTTCCTTTTCTTTCTTTTTTGTGTATTTGCTACAGGGTTTGGCTTTGTGGCTACCACGTGGCTTACATGTGACACCTTGTATCTGTAACAATCTATTTTCAGTTAATACTGAAGTTTGATCCCATTCTAAAGCTCAACACTTTTACTCTTCCTCGCCCCCACATTTGATACTTTTGAGTCATGCTTTATATCTTTTTATCTGTGTGTTCCTTAATGAGTTATTATAATGGTAGTTATTTTTACTACTTAGGTCTTTTAACCTTCACATTAGCTTTATAACTGATTAACCCAGTACTTTTACTATATTCTTACCTTTGCAGTGAGATTTATTCTTTCACATGTGTTCTCGTGAACACCCTTTCTTTTCAGTTAAAGAATTCCCCGTAACAAGGCCGGGTTAGTGGTGATGAACCCCTTTAGCTTTTGTTTCTCCGGAGAGCCCTTTATCTCTCCTTCACTTCTGAGTCGTAACTTTGCCGGGGAGAGTATTCTTGATTGGAGATTTTCCTTTCAGTGCTTTGAATGTATCGTGCCTCTGCCTCTGGCCTGAAAAGTTTCTGCCGAAAAGTCTGCCGATAACTTAGCATCACGTACGTGTACATAACAAGTGGTTTTCATCTTGCTGCTTTGAAGATTCTCTCCTGGCTTTTACTTTTTGGTAGGTAATTATAAGGTGTCTTGGTGTGGGTCTCTCTGGGTTCTTCTTCCTTGAAACTCTCTGGGCTTCTTGGATCTAGATGCCTGTTTCCTTCCCCAGATGAGGGAAGTTTTCAGCCATTACTTCTTCAAGGAGATTTCTGACCCTTTCTCTCTCCTCCTCTGGAAGCCCCATGATCCAAATATTAGTCTACTTGATGTCTTAGGAGCTCCTAACTGTCTTCACTTTTTTTCATTCTTTTTGCTGCTCTCATTGACGGAGTTCCACTGACCTCGAGCGGCTGATCCTTTCTTCTGCTTCATCTGGTCTGTGTTTCAGTTCAGCCGTTCTGTTGTTCACTCTGCGATTTCTCTTTGGTACGTTCTTATATTTCCCATCTCTTTGTTGAGGTTTTGCGTCCATCGGTTTTTCTCCTGTTCGGTGAGCGTCTTCGTGACCATCACTTTGAACTCCTTATCGGTAAACTGTCTCCGTCTCACTGAGATGCTTTTTCCTGAGGTTTTATCTTGTTCTTTCCTGGGAACATATTCCTGTTTGTCCATTTCGCTGGACTGTCTGAGTTGGTCTCGATACCAACTGGGAACACCCCCCTCTCCCAGTCTGGAAGGAGCGGCCTCGTGTAGGAGATGAACCTCGTCATTCAGTCCCGTCCCGGCTTTCGGTTGTCACTCAAACCTTCGTGCTGTCCCAGCACCTGTTGTGTCTTTGATACTTCCCGCAGTGGAGGGTGTGCCAAGACTTGTCATTGTCCGAGTGGAGGGTCTCAGCACGCAGATTCAGGGTGACTGGAAGCCAGGCCCACCGGCAGCAGCTTTTTAAGGTGTGCAGATACGTACAGTCCTGTGGGGCCATTAAAAACCCTCAGAAGTGACATCTGTGTGGCAAGACACGGACATGCCCGAATGAGCACAACGGCAGCTACGCAGTCCTTGAGCTGAAGGACCGTGCATGTGGACCTAAGCCATGGATCTCTCAAATAACGGTCAATCGACATCAACATCAAAGCGTAAAATGATGGCGCTTCCTCCTGGCTAAGTCTGATGGCGTTTCAGTGGGCAGAAATGGAAGCACACCAAGACGCGGAACTCAACCTAGCCTCTTCATCAAGACAAATGGACTACAGACCCAAACTTCCCTCCCCTAAGTGAACATTCTCTCTTACGATAAACCGTCCTTCCCTCTCGAGTTGGTGTAGGAAACTTAGAGCCTGTTTGTCTCTGTCCTTGCACGACGTACCCCTTATCTAAGAAGGGGTGATTCGAAGCTATACATGCTAAATCCAACGAGAGGCTGTGACATCAGGAAAGGGCAATCTGCCACTTCAACAGAAGCCCCCTCGTTCGCGCGAGCGCGGCAGGCAGAGGCCGCCTTCCCGGGCTGAGCAATTCCAGCCCCTCCTTACTTTGTGGTCTGTGGTAGCCATGCACTGGCCAGCTTTCTGTGTGTCCTTATGCTTCCCGTGGGACTCTGTCATCCCCAGCACGCTGCTCTCTCCTCCAGTTACTGGAGCTGAAGGTAAAGAGAGAACTTCCAGTTCAAATTCAATCACGTGGTACGCAGGAGCAGCGGGCAGACTGATGCTTGTGACCTTGTCAGACGACTGAACCCGGAGCAATGCATCAGAAGCCTTTTCTAGGAAAGACAGAAAGAGTCACTTCTAACACATTCCCTCCGCTGTTCCTTTCTCTGCTGGTAGGTGATAGGCTCAGCAGTGAAGGTCCAGCCCAACTCCTGCTGCCGCTACGTGTGCAGAAGAGTGTACTAGAAAGGATTAAGGTGGGAGGGCAGAGGCAGGAAAATCGGGAACAAGCCCTCTAAGACAGTAATACTGTCTGGAAGCTGGCTGGCCGTGGGCCACAGAACGGTCGCTGTGCTAAGTCTGAAAGCAGAAAAGGGACACTTCCCACAGGGCCCACCCATGGCCTACTGTGTGCTTCCCTGCATCACGTGCTCCCGCTCCGTCCCACCACCAGACCAACGCCTGCCCAGAAGGGGACCAGTGTCCTCTCTCCACACCTCCTGCCTGGGGACCGGGGGACACGGGACTTTTTGAGGGCTTCTGCCCAGTGCCTAAAAAGGCTGATTTGCTTTTGCTTTTTGGTGATGGGGGTGGGGGTGGGGAGGTAGGAGGAGACTGGAGGCTGACAGGGCATCATCTTGGAGCAGGGACCCAGGCCATGATGCTGCATTACAAGTCCTTAGCAAGCTCAGCACCGCCTGGCCACCAAACATACGCACGGCTCTCAGTCCACCCCCCCTCCCCCAAATATAATGTCCCATCCAGCGACAGGGTCCTAGCCCACCTACAGGCAGGCCATTGCCATGAGAGGGCTGCAGGGAGAAGTGGTCCTCAGACACCGCCTGAGCGCGGCCTGGACGACAGGCGCCTTACAGCCTCACGCGGTAGGGTCCGCCTTCACCAGGTGACTGCCGCCTCACCTCTCGTGTTGGAGTAGATCACTGCTCTGTTCTCTGCGTGACACAGGATGAGCATGGCTTCCGCGTTGCTGAGCTGCAGGCTGTCCCCGTTTTTTACTGTATAATGGCCAGTGGTGACAGTGAACTTTACCTTCTGAGGGATACCAGCCAGAAGGCTATCTAAAGGGAAAAAGACAGCGATCAGTATCACAATCAGCGGACGGAAGGCCTACCGCGAGGTTAAAAGGATGCTCCGTTTCTCCTACTAAACCAGATGTGTTCCCTTTAGGTGCTCCATGATCCCCCCACGGCCCACCCCTCCACCCTCACTCTTCATCTCGGTGCTGTGGGGTGCACAGTTGAGGGGGCCCTCGCCGGGAACAAGAGAACCTGAGACCCGTCAGTACCGAGGAGAGACCTGGGGATCACAGTGGCAACCACGTCTGTGAGGGTCTCAAAACTGATCTGCCAAAAAGGCAGCGAGAGAGAATCCGGTAAGGACACTAAAGACCGGACGTGGAATCGAATGTACTGCTGCTATTCAGAACCGCTTCTGGCTTCTTCGGGTTAGGTCTGGACCTTTGGGCAGAAGGTGCGGCCACTGCTTTCTCCCGGAAGGAAATGGAGGGCGGAGGTGGGCCGCGGTCTCCGTGAATCCCACCCCAGGACGGGCAGAAGGAAGAAGGCAAGAGGTGAGGAAGAGGGAGGAGGAAGAAACAGGTGAGAGGGGCGGGAAGGCGCAGGCAAGAACGGGAGCGAGGGCCATGGCCAGGAGCAGGGTATGAGCACCGCGACCGTGGCGCTCGGAGCACCTGGGCCCTCGGGGCCACGGCGCTAGGTTCGTGTCAGCAGAGGCCCTCCGGTGGTGCCGTGGAACCGGCTGAGACGGCTCAGCTCCCGAGGGCCTTCCCTGGAGGCCATGGGGGCTTTTTTTAAAAAAAAAGAAAAGTAGGGAGTATGGAGAGATTAAATAGGAAAACTGCTTTCCTTGACTCTTCGTCCCAAATGGAAGAAATAAGCCAAGTAAATACGTCGTCTTCGGCCTCAACAGCTGAGAAATTCACTCGTCCGTGCTTTTAATTAAGCGCCACGTGGTCTTTGCGCCAGCTCCTCCTACTCTGAGGACTTAACAAAAGGACGGTGGCTGCGGAGAGGGACCGGGGGACCCCTCGGGAAGGGCCCCGCCCAGCCCGGCGCCCACTCACCGGCCAGCGGCTCGACGCGCAGTTGCGGCTCCTGCGAGTACACGTCGTACTGCACCGGGGGGTACAGGTGGGGGAGGACGAAGCGCACCGGGCCCACCGAGGCGCACAGCTGCCGCAGCGTGTACGTTCCGGGCTCCCTGGCCTAGAGGCACAAGCGGGCGAGTCACCCCCACTCCTGTACCAATCCGATCTATGGATCTATGTATGGATCCTCCGAGGGAGGGCTGTGCCGTCCTAGCCGGCCGTCCCCGCCCTGCCCTCCCCCCTCCACCCTGCACTTCCAGGGCCAGCCGCGCACGAGGTCGCTCGGGAGCGCCCTCCATCCCCGACGAGGATTTCCTAAGTCACTGAGGCGTAACTTTGCCCTTCTGCTTCTAGTCCGTTATCTTCAATCGAACAAACTGGCGTTCTCTCCGACAGGTGTTTAATGGAACATCCGGCATGAGATCGGAGCCCTGCTCTGGGCCTACACTATGAACTCGTGACCAACAGCGAGCGGTACTTTGCGCTGGCCCCGTCTTCAGCCCAGGAACTACAGGGCTCCCTGCCTGAGGGCAAGGTTTGGAAGAGAGGCCAGAGCCGCTAATTTGACAGCCGAGCAGCCAACAAAAGGAAACAAAGTTTAGTGTGACAGCGTGCCACCTTCTTTGAAAGCACAGGCCAACAGACGGTATTTTTTAATACCAGCGAGAGCAAACAGAATTATCCACGTTAAGAACTTCTTTCACAACGCATCAACTGCCAGGTGCCTGGGTGGCTCGGTCAGTTGAGCATCAGACTCTTGATTTCGGCTCAGGTCACGATTCATGAGAGTGAGCCCCACGTCCGGGCTCGCGGGTGGAGCCTGCTTGGGATTCTCTCTCTGCCCCTCCCCGGCTAGCAGGCTCGCACCCTCTCTCTCAAAATAAATAAATAAATAAACATTTGTAAAAAATGTATCAACTGCCACAAATCTGTTTAAGTATAAAAGATTTTTTAAAACGTCAGTCTATTTTTCTCTAAGGATACAAACAAAACCCAGGGTAGGGCACAGAGACGCCACACTTCCAACAGCTGGGGCGAGCTCGACACCCTCCCCGACCCGTCTTTAAAGTCAGCTCCCCACCTCGACACGTACCTGTGTCCTGAACGTTATCCTATTGGCCCCCGGTTCCAGAGTCACTCCGCTACATTTCAGCACGTGGGCCCCGTCCTCCAGAGCCACACCGGAGGACGTTTCTAGGGAAGTGCTGCTCTCCTGCCTCCTCAGGAGCATGTGAACATTCTTGCATATAATCCCCGTTGTGTTCAAGGAATTGTCCGAAGGACTTCTCTCAAACATCTCATACAACTCCAGCGCGGGTAAGTTGTTCTGGGGCACGGGGAGAGGCGAGGTCTCTGTCGGAAAGTTAATGGTCCCATTGGACGTCTTGTGCTTGGTCAGCCACTCGGCGGTCTTGCGGTAGTTGTTTTTGTCGATGCTGAAGTGGACGTTGATGGCGACCTGCTCCACGTGGACGGGCATGGGCATCTGGCTGCACAAGGTGATCTCCACGGACAGAACCCCCCCGACGTGGACCACGGCGTTGGAAGGGGTAAAATGGAGGTCTCTCAGTTGTGCAAAACAGTGCAGAGGGAGTACTATTTTCTGACCTGTAAACGCACATTACCACGAGTTAGTCCCCAGGTGTCACCTCGGCTTGCCTGCAGGCGGCGGGGCCTCGGTCGCTACCGGGCACGAGAAGCAGGAAGCGACGCTATTCAAAGGGGACGGCGGAAACCCCCCGGCCCCGCGCCGTCTTCGCACAGCTAAACGAGGTATTTGGTCAAAAGGGAAGCATAAACACATGCCCAGATAACTCCTGGAAGTCATAAAATGTGAACAAATTAAGGTCTGTAAGCTCTGTTTTGGCAAACCTAAGAGAAAAACAGGTCAATTAAGCCCTAAATTTCAAAACAGTATTTATAAATAGTCCAATTATTAGAATTGTTTCAAAGAACTCCACCGCTTTCCCACCTAAAGAAATTCTCAGGTAAAGACGCCACGTTCCCCCCATATATCCGGAAATAAACCCAGGCGCCTGCCAGCCTATGAAACCAGCCAGTGGGGAGCCCTGTGTCCTGGACCCCCAGAGGGCAGCGAGGCCACAGCCTCCCAGTTACTAAGCGGGAGAACCCACTGTACTCTCTGGCCTTCTTTCTGGTTTGTCACAAAATGTACAAGGCTGCCAGACTGGTAAGTTTATTAAACACTAATCAACTCAAGGAAAGACTTGCAGAGATTAATGTTCTAAAAGCACTTGAGGGGCGGCGTGGGTGGCTCAGTCGGCCGAGTGTCTGGCTCTGAATTTTGGCTCAGGTCACGATCTCCCGGAACATGGGCTCCAGCCCCACGTCGGGCTCCACGCTGACAGCACAGCACGGATCCTGCTTAGGATTCTCTCTTCCTCTCTCTCTGCCCCTCCCCAGCTCTCATACATGTGCTCTCTCTCTCCCTTTTAACTATAAATTATAAATAAATAAACTTTAATTAAAAGGAAGGAAGGAAAGAAGGAAAGGAAGCACAAGCGGTCAATCGTAGACTATCTTAGTCCTACGGAGACGTCGTCAAGGAATGCTGGCAGGAGGCGTGCCTGTGCAGTCTCACGTACGTGTCACATAAAGCAGACGTGGCACATGGCTCTGCCAATGACCATTTGGGGCACATTAAAGAATCTAAAAGGGGTGCCTGGGCGGCTCAGTCGGTTAAGCGTGGGACTTCAGCTCAGGTCATGATCTCACGGCTCGTGGGTTCAAGCCCCGCGTCGGTCTCTGTGCTGACAGCTCGGAGCCTGGAGCCTGCTTCGGATTCTGTGTCTCCCTCTCTCTCTGCCCCTCCCCTGTTCATGCTCTGTCTCTCTCTGTCTCAAAAATAAATAAACGTTAAAAAAAAAATTAAAAAAAAAAGAATCTAAAAAAACACAAACAAACCAATGCCATGTTGCTCCTGAGAAACCATCCAGATAGCTCAATTTGAGTGAAATGCACCCCAGCAATCAACAACCGTATATCTACCTACCTGAAGCCAAAATCTTTGGAAACACTGGCTTTCAAGTACTTAAAAACTGCTATAGACTGCACTGTGGTCAACCCCATCCTCTTTTTTAAGTTTATTTACTTTGAGAGTGAGAGAGAGAGAGACAGAGTGCATGCACTTGAGCGGGGAAGGAGCAGAGAGAGAGGGAGAGAGAATCCGTGCTGTCAGTGAGAGCCTGACATGGGGCTCAATCCCACAAACTGTGAGATCGTGACCTGAGCTCAAGAGTCAGAAGCTTAACTGACTGAGCCCTCAAGGGGTCCCACTGTGGTCCCCCTTTTTAAGTGGAAGTCCTAGCCCCCAGTACAATGGTATGTGGACATGGGCCCTTTAGGAGATGATGAGGTTTGGATGAGGTCATGAAGCATTAGTGTCTTTATCAGGAGACAGTAGAGCGAGCGCTCCCCCTCCCTCGCCCTCCCCCCGACCCCTCTCCGCCCTGCCCCTCCCACCCCACTTCTGTCTCTCCTGTTGCCACGTAAAGACACGTCAGGAAGACAAGCCTCATCAGAAACCAACCTTGCTGGCACCCTGACCTTGGACGTCCAGCCTCCAGAACTGCAAGAAACAATGTCTGTTGTTTGAGCATCTGGTGTGAGGCATTTTGCTATGGCAGTCTAAGTGGACTAAGGCAGTAACTATCTTAGATGAGCACTCTTCTTGAAAAACTAAACACGAGGAGCTAAATGTTACAATAAATTTAACCTCACAACACAGCACCACTTACGAAATGGATCTGCCGAATCTCTGGCCTAAATCTAAGCCTTTCAGACCTACCTTCCTAGGTGATGCTCCCTTGAGCAAACACTCAACAAATTCCACAAGGTGGGGAGCCTGTGAGACAACGGGCTCGATGCCTTTAAAAGGTCAGCATCTTACAGCCCAGATGTCACACAGTGGACAAAGGGATAAACAGAGTGCGGTCCATCCATACGAGGACTACTTTCGGCCACGAAAAGGAAGGAAGCACCGACACGGGCTGCGACATGGATGAGTGCTAAAAACGTGACGCGCGGGGACATGAGCTAGTCACAAAGGACCACGTGAGGTTGCTCCATTTACGTGAAATACTCAGAATGGGCATCTACAGAGACAGAAAGTGGATCAGTGGCTGCCAGGGGTGCGGGTAGGAGGAAGGCTGGGAGAAAGAAGTATGAGGCTTCTTTTGGGGGAGACAAAAACGTTCTAGAATTCACTGTATGGAGATTGGCCGTGCGTGTCTATGAATGTTCTACAAGCCACTGAATTGTACACTGCAAATGGGTGAGTTGTATCTCAATAAAGCTAGTATATTAAAAACAGCATATTAAAAAAAGGAAAAGAGACGGGAAGAACTGTTCTAAATTAAAAAAGAAGCGAGGCATCTGGCGGCTCAGTTGGTTGAGCATCCAACTCGCTTTTGGCTCAGGTCACGCGCTCACAGTTGCGAGATCAAGCCCGTGTTGGGCTCTGCACGGACAGCGCGGAGCCCTTGAGATTCTCTCTCCCTCTGTCCCTCTCCCTGCTGACGCTTTCTCTCTCAAAAAATAAAAACTAAAAATAATTAAAAGAGAAGTGAGATATAACAATCAAATGCAATGTGTGATCCCTGACTGGACTCTACTAAAAATACTTTATAAAAACATTTCTTTTGCACCATCGAGGAAGATTTGAATATAGACCACTTAGCAGCTGAAGTCAGAACCTTGCTCTTTGGGTGGCTGGGGGCACCCTTGATTTCAGAAGGCCACGCTAAGCAGTTTCAGGGTGAAGTGTGTCATGTGGTCTGGAGTCACTGCCAAGTTCAGCAGAAAGAAAGATACAGATACATGTTTGCCACACGGCAAAAGTTAACAGCTGCTGAATCTAGGTGGGTAGCCTGTGTTATATACTGTGTTATTTTTTTACTTTCCCACAGTATTTGAAAGTTTTCACAAGGAGAAGTTTTAAAAGCGAATCTGACCAGGGCTGTCTGTCAGCTGGTCAAGTTGAGTGTCTGTCAGAAAGAAATGAGACAAATACCACATGATTTCACTCATATGTGGAATTTAAGAAACAGAACAGGGCCACCTGGGTGGCTCAGTCGGTTATGCGTCTGACTCTTGATCTCGGCTCAGGTCACGATCTCACGGTTCGTGGGTTCGAGTCCCGCCATCGGGCTCTGTGCTGACAGCACGGAGCCTGCTTGGGCTTCTCTCTCCCCCTCTCTCTCTGCCTCTCCCCTGCTGGTGCTCTCTCTCTCTCTCTCAAAATAAAAAGGAGAAAACAAAACGAACGAATGGAAAAGAGACAAAGACCTCTTAAATACAGAACACACTGGTGGTCGCCAGAAGGGAGGCGGGAGGGGTGGGGATGAAGAGCACACTTATCGTGACGAGCATGGAGCGCGCAGACAACCGCTGAATCGCCACGCCCACACCCGAAACAACTAGAACGCCGTGCGCCAACTCTGCTTCAGCGCGAAGCAGGTTTTCAAAAATGAGGTTCTTCAAAGCACCCCCCGCCCCTCCCCGCAAAGAGCGGGTCTGACCTGGGCTGTCCGTCTGTCGGCTGGCAAAGCTGAGTATCTCCCGGCAGAAGTGCTTCCGTTCGTCCTCAGTCAGGTGGTGATCGCTGGCCAAAAGGCTACTGGTCTGAAGGTAGCTGGAGGAGAGTCAAGGATCTGAGAAGAGGCCCCACTCCCCCAGCGGCACCGGCACCAGAGGCTCCCGGTCCCCAGAGCCTCCGCGTGCAGCCCGGCGCGGAGTCTCCTCGGGGCCTACGTTATCAGGAGCTCCAGGACAGACGTGAGACGTGCCGACTAGGCCCCTAACTTACAGGCGGCCCGGTCCGTGAGCACGAGGCGGGCTTCTCCTCTCTTTGCCGTTGGGTGTCTGCCAAACACTCACCGTGGGCCCCGCTGCTCGTACGGACAGAAAGCAAGTCTCCTATTTCGCGGGGAATATTAAACCCAAAGGATACTTTTCGGTCTGTCCAAGGTGTTTCTGACACTCGGCGAGTTGCTTCCTCGTGTGAGTGATGGGCAGCGCCCAGCCCTCAGCCAGGTAGTTCTTCAGTGCTCCCTGCAGGTACACTTCCGCCTTCTGCGGAGACTTTTTCCTCCTTGCAAACCAACACACAGAAGCTTTCGTCACGGTTCGTGACAATCCCGCCCTGCCCGCCGCCCCCTGCACCGACCCTGTGCCGTCTGAGTCCCTCTCTGGCGCTCCCCACGGGAGCAGGACGCGTGGGAAGGCCAAGGGCGAGGCGAGGTGAAGGACTCATCCACGGGGACGCGGCCGGTTGGCCAGGAAGCGCTGACGCCCGCGTCCGCCCGCGTCCGCCCGCGTCGGTGCCACAGCACCTGCTAAAGTCGGGCACACGCAGAAGCGGTCCGTACAGCCCGACTGAGAGGGAGCTCGGATCGGCTCTGAAACTCGGGCAAACGGCCCTCGCCAGGCCTCAGAGATTTACAGAGAACCCGGAAGAATTTAAATAGCAACACACATCGCCCAAGAGGATCTTCCAGTCCCAGTTTAAACCTTCAAGATGTTTAGAGTAAAACAGGGCACAACTGAGGAGAGCTTGCCAAAGCCTCGGTGACGACACGGACCCCCCGTCCTTCCCTGGAGGGTCCGGGCTCTCCTGAGCTCGCTAGACAAAGGCCAGCGCGGAACAAGCACTCGTCCGCTCTAGGCACCCTTGGGAGACCTTCCAGTGTTGACTAGCCTACTCTTGAAGAAGTAAGGTTCTCAAATTCTCAAATCACATAAATTTGCAAGCTATCAAATGACGCACGTCGGTATTCCTACGTCCCCGTGTTTCAAAGGGGTCAGAACCTTTAATACTTCTTCAGTTACTATCTCTAGCCAAAGATTCTCATGTTCTAGAGCAGGCAGTCTACAGGCCAGTGCCCAGCCCCCGGACACGGAGGCCAGCGGCCCCCCAGCAAGTCTGCGGCAAGCGGGGGCCGGGAGCCGAGCCTCTGGGCGGACCAGCGCCAGCCCGCTGGAGCTCCCGGCCTCGCCAGAACCAGTGTCCGGCGGGGGGCTCGGCTCACAGCATCCGAGGGGGCGGCCTCTTCGCTCCAACTAAAAACTCACTCCTCAGATTTACTAGATGGAGGCTCAGGAGTGCCACACTCTAGCCCTGTCCTCAGGTGTGTGACTGGCTGGCGGCTACGAGCGCGTGTGGAAAACTAGGAAGTTCCCTCAGACGACTTACGAAGCCCTCTGCGGCCACTTTAATCAGTGAAAGTAAATTGCCTTTTCTGGTTTCGGCTACTAAAATTACTTTATTAATGACAGATTTCAAGATATAGTCTCAAACACACATTTAAGCAAACGTAACCATCTTTTCCCTTATGATTTACATCCCTTTCCAGGGCTCTGAAATAGCAAGCACACCGCCAGCTCCTCGATGGGCCGATTTCATCAGCCACGTGAGAAATACGCGGAGTCTTTTCGACTCCAAAGCTGGCGCTGGTCTGCACCAGGCACACCGCCCCTCAACCCGCCACGAGCACCCCACTCTCCTGGACGTTGACATCACTGACCTCGAGGCTTTCCATCTTCCAGAAGACAACTGATGTAACTAGGGAAAATGCTATATAACAAAATACTTACGAATCGGTATCCCAGTTTATGCCACTGGATACAGATTTGTAACCATTTCCTCATAATTCTTTCCTTAAGTAAAATTATTACATACCGTAGATGTTATGTATACCACCTGCGTATATAGTTACGTTACGCTAATTTAACTAAAGAAACACAAAGATCACAGAGCGATCACAAAGAAACACAGATATTAAGAGTAACAAGCTGAGAAATCTCTCCATTTGGTTTTTAGAAGAAATAGAAAAAAACACCTGGTAACGATTGGCTGACATATTCTACATTTTTCATTCTACACACTTATGTACACTTCGCATTAACCCCATACCTGACATTCTTAGTACATGTCTGAAACGTCTGAAACTCAAAGAAAATTTCAAATTCAATTACATGTAAAACTCTGCCAGGTCCTTCCCAACAAACTTAGCAGACCGGAGCCTTCCGATGCTCGTGTGCATTTCGATGGCCGCGTGGGACAGATCCTGCGGGAAAGCGGAAATCCGCATGAGCCCGTAGTTGATCACCAGGCAACCCCACACGTATCTACCCAGCACTGAAGCGAAAGACTTCGTTGTTAACAACATCATTGTTTATGTCTATTTTTGTGCTGAGTTTTTACGTGATGTGTGATTTATGCAAAGTCATTAACTTGTACATAAATTATGAAGCCTAATGATAAAAGAAATAGGAACTCAGCAGGCATAGGGTATTTAACTTCTCAAAGTACTTTCCGTATGGGGTAACATTTTTAGTATTTTTCTCACTTTCTGGACAATAGGGACAAAAGCCCTCTATCAAATGCTCCCACGTTACCTGCGAGTCAGGAGTCCGGCTGGCCCACCGAGCTCCTACCTACACTGCGCTTCCTACGGTCTCTCTAAGTCGAAATCTTTTAAAATGAAGCACAATAGGTTTGCTCAAGTCTACCGTATTTTCTGGTATGCACAAAACCATTCACTGGCCTTTCTTACAATTGCTATTGCACTGAACGCGCAGTATCACTCTGAACAAAATTATAAACATCCAAAGATGCTTTTATGCCTAATTATGGCACCGGGGATACCAACGCACATTTAACGAACAGCAACTATCCTGGGTGTCACCCGTAGTTCCCTAGGGCACCCACCAAGAAGTGGAAAAGGCCCACAAGGGGGAGGTCCCGAACACTATCCCATTCTCAGCCCCACGGTCAACAGAGCCTTCTGGAGACAGCCCTGGGCCGTGGGTAGACAGGTATCACTTGTAATACTTACTAAGTAGTGTTTTTCAAAAGCTTCTACTGATGATAATGCTTCCTTGAGCTTCTTATAAGGACTCTGAGCTGTGTTGGCTTAAAAAGAAATGAGAGTCCTTATTTACCCTCAGTCCTTTTCCATCCTTATTCATCCATACCTGTGTGTAAGAATTCTGAGTGATTCTGAGCCTGGCAGTTCTAACTAACCAACCCGCATTGTCCCGAGCGCTCAAGGCCTCCCGCCCAGTCTGCGCCCGGCCACCCTGACCCCAGCAGGCCATCCTCTGCACACACGGGGTGACCGTCAGTCACTTACGCAGAAGCCGCTTGCGTTTCTCCGCACCTCCTCAGACCCGTCATGAGTCTACAATCACCCTCAAGTGCCACGGGGACAGGCACTCACCTGCACCTGCTGCCTGGGGACCCACAAACAGCCGTGCCCCCCAGAACTCCATCCCTACTTCCGTGCTCGTCCAAGCAATACAGTCACGAAATAGTCTGAAACCCTTCACGTGCTGTTTCATTCCCGACTGAGACCAGAGTCTTTAATCACATCGCTTCCACAACGATCGGAAGTGGTCTCGCCCGAGCGGTCACCACGGAATGTGAACACCGCACGGCCCGCCGGCTACTTTCGGTGTGCCCGCGGGCCAGACCTCAGCAAGGCTTCGGCTAAGTCACACTCTTCCGTCTCAGTTCACACCTCCAAGAATCGGGAAGGCTCCTTTCAAAGGGCCTCATGACCTAGGAGTAGTTTACTGAGTAAAAGGATTTCTCTGGCCATACTGTTAGGGAACTAGGTCCCCTGTTAATTCAGAGGGAGACTGGTGCATTTTGACTCCACACAGGCTGTAAAAAGTCACGATCCGCTCATTCGAGCCTGTGAGAGACTCAGAAACGTTTTTTAAAATCCTTCCAATTTCTTACGCTATCTCCAACATTTCTTTACACTATTAAATGGTAAAATACTCTGTGTATTAATCTGGTCAGCTAACAAGGAGCACAACTTCCCAAATGGGAGCAATTACACTGTTAGAATATGAATAAATGTGGCAAGATGCAAGGGACGTCTTCGTTACTGTCCACTGTGCCAGTGCACAGACACACATCCAAAAGTACCTGTTTCGGGTCGCTCAGCTCCCAAACCTGCCAGAAGATCAACTATCCTGTTGAGGTCCTCTGAGTTAGGTCCTTTTTCCGACACAAGTCCGCACAGATAGCCCAAGGACTTTAGCTGTTGAGATAAACCCACCATTTTCAGTTATTTACAGAAGTGATCAGCAGAGAATTTATGAATTTGAATATACAAATTAAAATCCAACTAAATCCTAGAAGAAATTTAGCCTTCCTATCCAAATAATTCTTATCTGCATACAAAAACGTATCTTACCGGGACCATCTCGGATTCACACCCGTGTGCAAGAATTCCGAGTGATTCCGAGGCTGGCAGTTCTGAGCTTACGCCACTAACCAACCCACACCGTCCTGAGCCTCCCAAGGCCTCCCGCCCAGTCTGCGCCCGGCCACCCTGACGCCAGCAGGCCATCCTCTGCACACACGCGGTGACCGTCAGTCACTTAAGCAGAAGCCACCTGCATTTCTACACACTTCCGGCTTCACGCTTCTTCGTACCCCCTCCCCCAATTCCTGGCGTGGAACATCTTCAGCAGTCAGGGAGCCATCTGGTGCATCCCTGCTACCAGACACGCCCTGAAGGAACCAGAACGGCCCGTGCAGTGACCCAGCGGACGCTTCTCCAAACAGCTTCCTCGGCCCGTCCGCCCCAGGCGCACAGCCCACGAACAACGCCCACATCTGCCTTTGGCAGTTACCTTCTCGGTGGCATAGCTCCATAAGCCCACAGTGTGGGCAATGTTCGAGTCTATCTGTGCCCGGTCACAACAACCTTCTATCCTCTGCAGCACCTCCAGACAGCTCAGGAACACCCAGCAGTCCAGAGCGCCAGGCGGGACAGAGACCTGGAGGGTGTAAGTGTGGCCGTGAGGACAGCGCCCAGGGAAGGCACCGGAACCCCCACGTCCTAGTGCGCCCCTTCAAGCAGCGGCCCAAATAACGGGCCACCATCTGCAAAACTATCAGGGGAGAGAAGGGACGGAACAATAATCCCATCGGCTCGCTTGCGGCGAGGGGAGGGGTGACCTACGTCCAAACACGGTATTTGGTTTTATATTTCCCAAGACAGGAGAGACCGGGCAGGGATAGAACGTTCAATATGTTCTGGAAAGATCATTAAGAAAAGAAGCCCACAAAAAGGGTGACTGTCAACACTCACTCTGAGTCTGAAGAGGCCACATGACAAAGGGCAGAGGCCAGGACCTCAGATGAGCACCGGGCCCCATTTCAGAAAGATCACGCTCCATACGTGAGATGTGAACATCAAGTAGCTGTCAGGTGACACTCGGGAATTATACGACGTGGTAATCTTCTCAGGTGTCATTATGTTTGTTAAAAAGAACTCTTGCTGCCTCGAGATACACAGTGAACGACTACCCACAATTAAAACATGATGTCTAAGATCTGCCTAAAAATAATGCAGGGGAAAGTGGGCAGGGACACGGATGAAACAAGAGAATGGTCATCTGCTGCAGCTGGGGCCGCGTCACCCAGAAGTTCATCACATTATCCTCTTGACTGTTGTGTGTATTTGAGCCTCTCCGTTAAAGAACCAGTAAGATAAATATTACATTACCGCATACACAAAAAACCATCAACTGCACAGAACCAATTCTGAGATGCACTTTTTCCCACATTTAAGCACCTCTGAAATAGGAATGTGTCTCCCATCGATGGCATCTAACACATACAGTTGACAGGACCGACCGTTTTCTTGGCGGCACTAATGTCATGAGGGATCTTACATCTGGTATCCCAGTTTGCTGAGATATGTTAATATGAACTATTCAAAAATGGGAACGTCAGAGGTAATTCTACACCAGGTGACGAGGGAAGCTGCTAACGCTGACAAAAAGCCTCCTTCAACACACCCTGAGCACAAATAAAAGGCCCTGGAACCAACTAGAAGGAACCAGGGTGCCGTTTCATGGTCCTGTAAAAGCCAAATTGCCCCGTCTCTGCAAAATGAGATGAACCATTTAGATATCTGAGGAGAAAACCTGGCAGAGACAACGGACCACACGCAGGGACGCGCAGAAGAACCGTCAGCAGGACACAGCCCGGGAGCCCGATGGGGCACGTCCCTCCCTCCCCAGTCAAACCGGGGTGGGCTCTCAGTCAGCTGACTCGGCTCGGCGGGCCCTCCTGCGAACTAGGTGCCACACGTCCCGGGTACTGTCACCTTCCAAGACCCTGCGACCACAGGCAGCCGTTCTGTGGAAACTTCTGCTGAACGCCACCTCTCCTCGGGCACACACTGGTTACTTGCCCGCGAGAATAAAGGGCACATATCAAGGCTGCACACCGTGCTTCTGATTCGGACGAACCCAGAGAGGGAGAGGGAAACCCCAGTCGCCACAGCAGGCAGCTGCCGCAGGGAAGAGCACAGGGAGAGAGCCTTGGGAGGGGAGCACCTGAAGGGACCATGGCGGGGAGCACTGAGAGGGGCTGCTAAAGAGGGCACTGACAGGGCCGTGTGGGGGGAGCACCGGGAGGGGCTGCAGGGAGGAGCCCTCGGGGGGACCATGGCAGGGACCACAGTGAGGGGTGCAGGGGGGAGCTCTGAGAGAGAACACGTGGGCAGGGGAGCACCGAGAAGGGCTGCAGGGGAGCAGGGGGAGCACTAGGAGGGGCCATGGGGCAATGGACACTGAGAAGGGCCAGGTGTGGGCTGGCAGGTTTCCGGGATCGGAGCACTTGCTGGGAGGAGCGAAAGTGGCCCCAAGAACCTGAGAGTGAGGCACCCAGAGGGCACCCGTGTGCACGTGCAGACCCTAAAGAGGCACACGCTGCGATATGAAGGTTTTAGTTCATGGAAAGACCGTGGACTAGGTATGTTCCTGGCATCTTTCTTTTCCGCAAGGAGCGAGCACCGCCCTCTGGAAAGCAGTGTGTAAGAGAAAGCAGCAGGGGCAGTGAGCGGCAGCTTTTCTGGGGGTAAAGAGAGCAGCACTCGTGGCAGCCACCGGCCGCTGCTGGAGCTCCGACTTGCGCCGCGGCGGAGGCCAGAGCCAGCAGAGCGACCCGGCCGGCAGGTGCCGCACAGGAACCAAGGGGAGGCGCTCTACTACCCAGACCCGGAGCTTGTTCCGGGACCGGAACGGGTGCCCCCCAGCCGGCCCCTCCCTGGCTCCCGCAGGTCCGCTCGGTAACCTCAGAGCTCTCACTGGCTCCCTTCGCAGAGGTGACCGCAGCTCCTGGCACTTCCCGGCACACGCCCTCTTCCGTGGAAGCTCCTCCTGGGGGACACGTGCGCGTTAATCGGCACGGCCCGCGGCACCTCACAGCACCCCCTGATCTCGGGCTTCGAGGTGCACCGGCCTCTCGCCCTGCTTCTTACGTGTGTCCGTCCGTCTTGGCTCCCAAGCAAATCCCAACTAAACACCCCAAAGGGACCAGCGACCCTCTGCATGCTTCTCAACACATCTCCGGGCCTGACAGAGCCAGGCTCCGGCAGCCAGGACTTCAGAAGTGGCTCATCTAAGACTTCCAGAAACACTCGTGAAACAAACTTCGCTTAAAATATAACCGTAGCCATACTTTCCTCATCGCTTTAAAAAACTAAGTTACAAACACATACGGGGAGATGCGTGAAGGATACAAATCCTAAGTTTAGAGCTCCGTGAAGTTGTACAAATATAAGCAGCACTCAAATCGAGAACTGACCACTTGGTTTTCCTTAGAAGGTCCCCTCGAGGCCCTCTTCCCGGTCAGCACCCACCCCAAGAGGAACCCCTTTCCGTCCTCTGTCGCCACCGGTGACTTCTGCCCGATTGCTGCCCTTCCCATGAGCGGAATCACATGGAACGGACGGGACAGTGCAATCCCACCTTGCCAGGCTTGTCAGAGGCCTGTTCCTACCGCTGGGCCGTACGCCTTCCTACGGATCCGCCACAACGTATGCGTCCATCCGCCCGTCCGCAGGCCTTGGGGTGGTTTCCGGGGTTCGGCTACCATGGGTAAAACTCTTGGTAGTGCTGCCCGCCTCTCTAGGGGAGCAGCCTTCTCAGACTCGGGAGACCCCCAGCCCCCGGAACCAATCCACACGGGAGGAGAAGGTGAGCAGCATTAGGTGCCCCTCTCCTGCAGGGATCCCTGCGGCATCAGGGCAAGGAGGAGAGATCGACACTGGGTCTCTCGGGATGCTCACGGCCCACGGGAGCCACGGTCTCTGGTAACAGCTGCACGGGTACGGCAAGGGGCGGTTACGAGAGCCGCCGTCAAGGGGGGCTGAGAACACGGGCTCCCCACCAGACGTCTGTCACCTCCCGGTCCAGGCGACTGGTGACCCGGTCCTAAGCCAGGCTGTCTGGAACACAACCGCACCGGCTCCATCCATTTCCAGGGAGCCCAAGCCAGGACGTCAGCCAAGGTCAGACCCTCCTGCCAGTTCACAAGCTCCTACTGTCTTTCGGCGGGACTCATTTTTCTTGGCACGTACCTAGGAATCTGGGATTGCTGAGTCCGCGGACAGGCGCGGGTCGCAGCTTGAGCAGACAGTGACAAAAAGTTTTCCAAAGCGGCCGCACACATTCGCACTTGTATCAGCACGTGCGAGTTCCGATGTTTGTCTGGTGTCGTCAGTCTTTTCTAAACGTTCTTTCCGTCCGCTGTGGTACAGCTTGAGAATTGTTCCAAAGTCCCACGAACTCTGGGAAAGAGGGCTTGTTTACAGCCACGGCAGCACCTCTCCACGAGATCCAGCTCTAAACCCACTCAAACAACCCCGCTCGCCTCTGCAGGCCGGTCTGGGTGTGGCGGCCCCTGCGGGACACACGTGCGTCAACAAACACTCGAGTGTGCCACGGGACTCACCCAGGTGGCGACAGCCCCCCGAGACCCACCGCCCCCCAACCCCACGCCGCCCAAACCCAGCAAAGATGAGCCCCTCCTCTGCTGAAGGCGAGCCTGCCACAGCTCTGTGTGTCGCTTGGAACCGGGCGGCGGGCTCAGCAGCTCTTGACAAGGATGGAACAAGAAGGATGCTGACCACCTGTCCACAGACTTCTGGGCCTTCTGGAGAACCTCTTTTGTAAACGACAGACTTTTAAAACTGATTTCTTAACACAGGTGTCACCCACTATCCGCAGGCACAGCGTTCCCATGAGGCCTTCGGCAAGTCCTAAACGGCATAAAGTGAACACGCGGTTACCCCTAATTTACATGGAAAAGTTTCTGAGCGTTTCCAGACCCCAAAACCACCTCTTAGGCTCTTCTGCTCCCCGGGACCCGTTTCGCTAACGTGCACAAAATCGGTCGCGATCAAGCCCGGCGCTCAGGGACACGGCTCAGAGCTGAGGCGGCCGGAGGCTGCGGAGCTGCGTGCAGGTCCCGGGGCCGCGCAGGTGCACGCCGCCTCGGCTACGGCCCCTGCAGAACAGACTGGACGCTTCTCAGGTTTTCTTCCCTAAAAGCAGGAAGCCTCTCCGAGACTTCTCCTGGTCGGTGAGAACAGGTACCAAGAGAAGCCCTTTGTAAAGCAAACTTGGGAAAATCGGGGATACCGGTGTTTCTTCTTTAGTTTCCTAAAGCCCCCCCTTTCCTTGTACCGCTGTTATTGCTAACCCAAGAGCTGTTTTACCATTTTCTAAGCCTCAAGTTAAAGGCATTCTTTTTATTCTTGTTAAACTTACATTTTTTCTAAGACCAAACACTAAAAACATAGCATCCTAAGCACCCCAGCGTGCCCACCCCCTGCTGGAGAACCACACGCGCAGTGCCCCCCACCACCGGCCCCCTCCAGCCCCGCCGGATGCCATCCCCTTTGCACACCCATCCCTGGTCAGACGCTTCACAACAGACTGCTTTTGCTTAATTTGAACGTTGTACACACGGATTTAAAACGTACATATTCCTCCGCGTGTGACTCGTTTCGCTCCCGTGTCCAAGTCCATCTGTTTTTGCTGCTGCCTGCTAGTCACTGCCCACACAGACCACGACTGTGTCCCTTGTACGTGACGGACATCCGGGTGACTTCGTTTCCGGCAATTCCGAATCCTGCTGCCACGAGCATTTCTGCGCTCATCTCCTGGGGCACGCACGTCCGTGTGTCCGTGCGTCCGTGTGTGTGCAGACGCCGGGGCGGCCGGCTGGGTCCCGGGGTGTGTGTGTGTTTCGCCCCGGCGGGCACTGCCGCACAGCACAGCTCTCCCCAGGGAGGCACCGGGTCCCACCCGGCCACGTGTGGGCATCTCTCTGCCACCAGTCTGCTTTCACTGTGATGAAGGAGATGAAGTACCTCTCCGTATGCTTTTCGGCCATTTGGGTATCTTCTTCGGCCTATTTTTCTACTGATCTGTCAGTCTTTTTTCGCTGATTTGCAGGGGCTCTGCATCCAGGCCAGAGCCGGTCCTGACCGCATAACCCGCGGGGTTCAACTCCGCGGCCTCTTCACTCGCTCGATGCTGGGCGTTCACACGCACGTAGAAGAGAAGTTGTGATCTCCGTGTAGTCCGGCCTGTCACTCTTCTGCAGTCCTGGGTAACAAATACCTGCCGGCCTCCAGGCCATGGAGACGTTCTCCCATGCTATCTTCCAGAAGCTCCCCTGTTTCACCTTTCGTGCTTAGACCAAAACTCCACCTGGGATTACTTGTGTGAGGTATGAGATCAAGATTTATCTCCACATGTGTTTAGTAGACACACAGAATAACTTTTCTTGAATCCATTTATTTAAAATACACCCCAGGGTCGCCTGGGTGGCTCAGTCGGTTAAGCGTCTGGCTTCGGCTCAGATCGTGATCTCACGGTTCTTGAGTTGAGCCCCACGCAGGGCTCCACACTGACAGCTCAGAGCCTGGAGCCTGCTTCGGATTCTGTGTCTCCCTCTCTCTCTGCCCCTCCTCCACTCACACAGTCTCTCTCTCTCTCTCAAAAATAAACATAAATAAACAAATAAAATGTGCCCCGATGGGATCACCTGGGTGACTCAGTCAGTTAAACGATTCTTGATTTCGGCTCAGGTCATGATCTCACGGTTCGTGGGTTGGAGCCCCGTGTCGGGCTCTGCGCTAAGAGCACGGAGCCTGCTTGAGATTCTCTCTCTCTGCCCCTTTTCCGCTCATGTACTCGCTCGCTCTCTCTCAAAATAAACTCAAAAAAAAATTTTTTTTTAAATGTGCCCCAAGTGCTCTAGTTCTGAACCCTGTCCTCCCCACCGGATTACGCCCTCAGTCCCTGGCTCTCCTCCCTGCTCCATCTAATCGCTGGCCTCCCTCTGCCCTCTGCCCCGCCAGGTCCCTCGCCTGCCATGGCTCCGCAGCGACTCCTTACCGGACTGTGGAACAAAGCCCAGGCTTCAGGGTGACCTACAAATACTTCCATCGTCTCCTCGAAACCCAGCTTCTAGCACCTCTGCAGCCTTCCCGACAGGGCCTGCCTCGTCCCTTAAGTTCCAGCAAGACTGAGCTCCGTCCGAGTTCCTTCAGTAAAACTTCCTATGCCTCACACGTGCTCGCATCTGCCGCCACAGGCCACATCCGCCTGGCAAATTCTCCCTCGGGCTACTCCTTCTATTGAAAGCAGGCTCCCAGGGATGGGGTTTGGTCTATCTTGCTCTCTGCTGAAAATGCAGCGCCCAGAACAACGCGTGCCCGGCACAGCCCGGGTGCTCAAGGAGTGCCTGCTGAACAGAAGAGTCCTTTCCGACCCAGCTCGTACAAGGCCGCCTCTAGAAATCTTCCCTAGCACACGGCAGGCACCAGTCCGGTTTGCCGAACTGAACTGAAGCAGCCGTGCAGAGCTGCGGCCTCTGCGGCCTCGACACTCCTCCCGCCCCGACCGCCTGGCGACAGCGATCTCTGATGCTCTGCTCACCTGGCTGGCTCAGTGCCCTCGGGCGCGGGTCTCCCGAGTTCTTCCTCATCTGCGCGCCCGACCCCCCCACCCCGTGTTTACCCCGGTGCCCTGCAGCCATCGACTGATTCCCGAAGGACTCTTGGCAGCCCCTCTTCTCTCTTCCCGAGAGCCACCAACCCTCACTGGTTCTTCCTCGGCAACACCTCCGGCATTCACCTGTCCTCCCGTCCGCTCCTGCTGCTCGGCCAGCTCAGGTCCGCGTGGCTCACGGTCACGCAACAACTCCACCTGTCCACGGAGGGGCCCCGCGGAGCGCCTGGAGCAGGACACGCCCAGCGACCCGGAGCTACACCCCTCAGCTCCACCTCTGCTTCTGGCCTCTGCTGAGCCCGAACCTCGGGGTACCAATCCTAGGGGCCGGCCTGGAAGGCACGCCTTTTCTGTTCCATCCAGTTTAATGTGGAAGCTTCTAGCACACGTGGCCCCCGCTCACAAACTGGCAGACTGGCCACGATTGGCCTCTTGTGCATGGCTCCGGCCAGTCTCTAGACCAGGTCACTCTTCTGGGATCCCGAGCCTTCCTGGCCTACCCTGTGAACATACTCAGAACCGAACCCAACAAAAGACAAATCGGTACTGAGGGGGACACGTTTTTATTTATTTTATTTTTTAATGCATAACTTTTCTTTTAACATTTATTTTTTGAAAGAGAGAGAGAGACAGAGAGAAAAAGCGTGAGCAGGGGAGGGCAGAGAGAGAGGAAGACACAGAATCCGAAGCAGGCTCCAGGCTCTGAGCTGTCAGCATGGAGCCCTGCGTAGGGCTCGAACCTATGTACCCTGAGATCCCGACTTGAGCCAAAACCAGACGCTTCACCGACTGAGCCATCCAGGCGCCCCATGGAGGACACGTTTTTTAAAAAATCATTTGGGCAGTCATTGTAACAAATGTATAACGGCCTTCTAGAAAATATCTTCCTTATATTCTCACTCATAATTTGGTAAACACTAAAATATCTGCACGTTATTACCTTTTTTCTTACCAAAAATGCAGGGAAATAGGAACTGCTCGGTTAACTGAAAAATGGGAGGATCTTTCTGGAAGGCAGTTCTACAATGCACACTAAAAGCTTTAAAAACACGTGTCCTTGAAAGGGCAAGTCTACTTGCATGAATACATCACGTAGAGACAAATGGATGAGAATACACACTGACACAAATTGCAAATAATTCTGAGCAATTCAAATGTTCAAAATAGGACTGATTAAACAACTCCATTTCTCTGTAGACAGAAAGGCCGTAGACCGGAAAGGAAACCTCCTGCCGTCAGGACACGCAGTGACATTTTCTTCTGTATGTTTATCTTTACCTTCCAAATTTACATAGAGAATATATTCAACTTTTGGTAAACGGAGAGAAAATCTTTTTGAATGTTGTCCAAAAAAAAGAGAAACCCTGTGAAAGCGTCATCTGAACTCGCGCAGCACCGGCATACTTTAGGGATGTTCCCTCTCGATCCCTCAGGGCTCACAGGGCAGGCCCAATCCCCAGCCGTATGCATTTTGAACGAGAGCTGGCCCAGGCTCTTCACCGGCACCCGTGATGTGGGACGCCAGGCCCCGTGACAGAGGTGGGGGCTTGCTCCCACGGCATCTGGCCACCGCACGGCCTCCGACTCTCAAAGAAGATACTTTACGTCAATGGCTAAAATCAACCAGGCGGTTGTTACGAGGACACGTTTTACAAATCACAAAGGCAAACGTACCAGCGTCTTCTGGTAAAGATATGTCGTAATTGGAAATGCACACACAGGCTGTGTAACACTCAGGCTTAACAGACTTCACAAAAGCGGCCTGACCCCAAAAGAGCCGCACACGGGCCCAGCCTGCAAGCTGGCCGGGTCGCCGGCCTCTCCGTCCGCACACGGCACCGTCGCAAGCCCCCCCGGCGGGGGTCAGAGCCACAGCTCCGCACTGGCCACTGACACGGATGCGAGAAACACCCCACCAAAAAGCTATCCCAGACGCCGGGAACGGAGTCTATTTTTTAGAGTAGAATTACATGTACAGAAAACGTAACTGATTTGGGGTCTTTGGGATTTTGAAAGTCTCTACAAAAACTTAAAAGAAATCCTAAGAGTAAACTTTTCTCGGTAAGTGCCAACGGAGAAACTGTTACTCGGGACCTACCAGTGTTCTCCCTCGGCCAAAACCAACCTCCAGAGAGGCTGAGATGACAAGTCGTGTCCGAAGGGCGGCCACACGCAGGCGCTGCGGCTCTGCCCCCTGGATGCGCGCCGCCTCTTGAGGCCTCACCACCCGAATGGCGGCTACGGGCCTGCCTCCACCTCACAGACGGAAGAGGGGAGCCCTGAGGGGTGAGTGAGTCAAGGTCCCCGGCGGGGAGGGGCAGGTGGGGTCCAGGCACAGACAGTCTGGCTCCGGAGCCCCCCCTCCCAGCCTGTGCTAGACTGTCTTCCCCAAAGCCGACCCTCACAAGGACACCTGATGACGAGATTACGGCCAAACTGCCGGGACGGGACAGGGGGCGGAGGGAAGCTCCCAGCGGACAGCTACAAGCGGACGGCTGACCCCACGCGAGAGCGGGTGTCGCGTGAGGACCGCGCAGGCTCGGCCGTGGGGCGAGCGGAGTCGACAAAGGAGGTCGGCAGCTCTGGGCCCCGCGCGGTTCAACCGGCAGGCCACACTTCCGGGGCCCGGCTGCTGCCCGTGGCCCTCGTGCGGCGGGGACGCCGAGGGACGGCCCGGCACGCGGAGAAGAGGGAACGAGAAGGTGGGTCGCTGGCGTGGAGAAAGGGAACGCGGACAGTGGGGTGTGTGTCCCCGCCCCGAATCCAGCTGTGGTCCACGCACAGCAAGCAGGACGCGGCAGAACCGGAGAGGTGCGATGCAGTCAACGTGACTGAAAGCGGGGGGGCCTCCCCCGGAGGAACGGTCGACGACGAAGACCACTTGACTCAGGAAAGAAGGGAGCGGAAACGTGACCGCAAGGGCTGTGAAGTGCACAACACGACACCGAGCAGGTGCCGAGCCCTCGGGGCACCTGCACGGGGAGGACGAGAGCCTGCAGAATCCTACCGCTTCCGGCTGACTTGCCGACCCCGAGCCAGGAGCGGCTCCGGACAGAGCCCATGCCACCTGCTGCTCACGCGCCTCTTTCCAGCCGGAAGGGTGCCCCATTTCCGCGTACTCCTCTGCCACGGCCAGAAGTATCACGGCGCTCGGGAGATGAGCTGGGGTGGGCGGCAGGGCCACGGAAGAGCGGGCCACCACGCACGTCCCCGTGTAGCCCACTGGCCCCGTCTGGTGCGTCGGGACAAGAAGGGATCCGTGGTGGGACCAGGACACCTGGGAGCCGGCATCTGAGGAAATGGTCCCCCCATGCCTACCCTGTGCTGGTGTCCCCGGGCAGGCCTCCCAGATCCGGGGAGCTGTACTTAACGCTTCCGCAGGCTCTCCCGCCCTCCAGCTTCCAGAAGGCGTAAGGACAGGGCCGCAGGGGCCCGGCTCCCTCCCTGCAGGGCCAGCAGCCCTCACCACTCTCCCAGTGTCTCCTCCGCCCCCAGACTGGCTGCCGTGCCGGGACCGGTCAATTTCCTAAGGCGAGAGAAAGCCTCTCGGACAGATTCTTAAATCCTTCGGTTTGTGACAGGCGGGGGACCAGCACTAGAGACTGGCTGCACCACCCTCCACGGTTTCCCACCCGTGCCCTGTGCCGTAGACAGTGCTTCCTAATAACCCTCCTGGGGTCATCGCTTTGAAGGTACTGAGCGTGAACTGCGTGGCCTCTCCCACACACCCTGCTTTCCCCCCATCCGTAAGGTGACAAAATCTCGGAATCAGGTGAAGTATCTAGGCACACGAACACAGACAGCCCTGTCCAATTAATGAACGGTCACCTCACGGCCCCCTGGTCTGCACGGTCAGATCGGAGAGGCCAAAGCAGATCACCCAAGTCTACGTGGTTAGACGAAGCCAAAAGAGTATCATTTCAAGGTGGAAAATGCTATTTCCCTCATTTGCTCGATTAGGTATCTAGGCAAGAAAAATAATTTGATACAAATTCTTACATTCCTGAGTTTGTGGCTCAGCTAGGCTAAGCATTTCTCCTTTAGAAATCAACTAAAATAATTTCATTTGGGTAAAAAAAAGATTGTTTAAATTAAGATTATTCAAACTAAGTGTTAAGGCTATTACTTAGCATTCTAGGATACACAGGATCCAAGTCACCGTATAATGAAAGACACTCCACCGTGGTTCGGCTCATGCAGTACAATTATACGCCAGGACCTCTTACAACTGCGGCCCTCGACGCGCTGGCAGGGGTGTGACAGAAAGAACGCGAGTCTGGCGTGGAGGGTCTGATGCTGAGACTCGTTGTGTTACTGGGTAAGTCTAACCATTTCCAGGCCCACTCTCCTCATTTGTAAGATGCAGTTCGAACACTCACTTAGTTCTTAACCGGGGAACGGGGTGGGGTGGGGTGGGGTGGGGTGGGTGGGGGTGTCTACGAATCCTCTGAAATTGTGTGCAAGATTCTATATGTGCATGTGTGCCTTTTTCCGGGTAAAGAAACAAAAAAGGTGAGGACCCCCCCCACCCCCCACGAGACCGTCGATAAAGTTCCCTTTACTTCACTGCAACGTGTCTGGGACCGGGGGCCGGGGGCCGTGGGCGAGCGCAGCGGGCCCGGAGGGAGGCCATCCTTCAAGGCAAACGCCTCACCAGCGACGCACAGCGTCGAGCCTCACTGCCTGGTCTCCCCCACTCACCCGCACGTGCGCACACGCGCTCACGACGTACCCGGCCAAGACTCCGTGCTGCTAACGCACGTGGCACGGCCGGTGTGCGTCCCTCACGGTGCTACCCGTGTGTTCACGTGCAAGACAAAAAGGCGGTTCTGCAGTAAGACGAAGGTCCACCTACAAAACCTAACGCTGCGTGCCCGCCAGGTGAGCTCTCCTTCTCAGGGAAGACCAGCCCGCCCCCTCCGCCCCCCGGCCCTGACCCCCAGAATAAGCCAAAGGCACCTGAAAAGCTTGTATGAAGAAACACCTTGCTTCGGGCCACACGAACTCCACCGCGTTGAGAGCGGAAATGACACTTTTGAGCGGTTAATCCACGTAAAGGGGACCAAACGGTACGCTACAAATTAAGAACGTTCAGAAACAAAGAGAACTCTTCCGTCAGGCCCCGACGGTCCGACGCCTGGTGTCGGGGCTCGGAGTTCCGCGTCTGAACAACGGAGCAGCGGGGAAACGGGGCACGGGGGACTCACCTCCAGGAGCTTCAGCTCCTGCACGCAGCCGTGCAGCAGCTCCAGGGCGCGCTGGGCCACCTCCCACGGCCTCTGCAGGAAGAGGAGCAGGGTGCACTGGCGAGAGAACAGGTAACTGCGCAGGTCCAACAGGGTGGCTTCCTGCCTCTGTATCAACTCCCGCTTCTCCATGTCTATGGGCTTTCGGAGGATCAGTCCGTTCCAGCTCTTCACCGGCTGGCAGAAAAAAGTCAGCCAGTTGGCACCATCTAAACAGACACACATCATGAAAGGCGCTGACGGCACGTTACTTCACCTCGCCGAGGTTCTCGCTCGGGGCTGCGGGACCCCGGGTACCCACGGGCAGCTAAACAACCGGTCGCCCCCTCACCACCGGTCCGCCCCCTCAGCGTTGGCACGGAGCCGGTCTAGAGACGTGCGGACCGGGTAGTGACGGCCCGCGGCCCGCCCGGTACGCGGCAACTGAGGACAGGCGCAAGGCAGCGCGCCCGGGCCACGAGGCACACCGGCGTCCCGCGCCCAGGGGGTCACGAGCAGGTCGGGAGGCAACGGGAGACCGCCGGGCTCGGGGTCAGGGAGGCCCAGGCTCCACGCTCGGCCAGCTCCGGGAGAAGGCTCGAGGCCTGGGCTGGGGCACGCTGTGCCGGCTCCCCTCTGCCCGGGCGCCGAGAGCAGCCGGTTCACGTGACCGTGCTGTCTGTTGGGTCTCCCTCACGCATTTTCACCCGTCCTTAGGCCTCACGCCTGTCTCTAACTCAACCGCGTCAGCTACCTAAATCACGCTCCTAGAGGAAGGACAGGAGGCACAAAGAAGGAGTAGTAGTGGGGGGCAGAAGGTAAAAATTCTTGCCTGTCAAAACCTTGCAACGAGGCTCCCCAATTCTAACGGACAGCGCCAGACTCAAACACGGTCTTAAAGTAAGCATAAGAGCCCATGATAACTAGTCATTCGATCCATATGGCAAAAATTGAATCTATTCACTCACTCCAAAAGAGAGCCATTTCAGGCTATGTTCCCACCGGGTATGACTCCGTATTGGCACGCTGACGTTAGTAAACATCTCGAGTGCCAACTTACAACAGCATCCTTCACTGACCTGGATTTATAGAGAGCTGTCTAAGTGCACACTCAGGGAGGTGCCCACCCACCCCCCCGGGAGCCTCCACCAGCGGGCCCCTCGGCCGGCCCCCTGCCTAGCGTTCGCCTGGCTGCCTCTCACATTCCACTCGGGCCTCTGTGCCGGTGCCACCTCCTCAGACGGCCTCCAGGACCACACTGTCCGAGATCACCCAGCGCCTAGCGTCACACTCTGCCCCTTCACCCACAACCCCTCCTGCGGCCCGCGCTCATTACACTGCCTGACGTCAAGTTATTTATTCTCATTATCACACTGTCTGACTTCAAGCTATTTATTTTCCCACCGTAAGTTATTTATGCTTCCCCTTCGTCAACCCCATGAAGGAAGGGCTTTTGTTTTGTTCCCTATTACGTTCAGAACAGCACCTGGTACATACACAGCTCTCAAAAAGCATCCACTAAATCAATGAACAAAAATGAACAGTCTTATCATTGAGCTGCACAACTTGGTCCAGGCTTACTTTCGGATTTTAATTGGTCCCAGATTTACTTTAAAACTAAGAGGGCAAAGAAATTATGTGAAATATGCTGAAAGAGATACGTAAGATATTTAAACACGTACGATATGGATACATAAAATGTAATTTTACCTCTTCTCAAAATTTTTAAATTTAATTAGTAAATATTTTGCTCTGTCTATGCTTACATTTGTGTTTCAGCAAAGTAAGAGATCCAAACCTGAACCTCCCAAACTTGGGTTTGAGAGAGAACCAATGGGTGGCGTTCATCGTTTCTAGAAGAAAGCCAGTGCCCGGGGCTTCAGCGGGCTGTCCCGGTACCTCATCGTCCTACAGGTTTTCTAGCAGACACCGCGGTTCCCTGGAATCACTCCTTTCGTCACACACCGTATCAGGGTTCTCTCAGGACACCCGACAAAGATGTCTGGCACCACACTGTTTGTGGCGGCGGGACTGGGGACAACCCAGATGTCCCACACCGAGGGACGGTCAGATAAACACTGCACGGCATGATGCAGCTGGTGACAGTAACAGCTCAAAACCTCATGTGCTAACTTGGGACGATGCCCGCAGAGGGCTGTCACCAAGCACGACAAGCTACGGACAAACGTCCACGTGATATGATGCCATTTCCAGCAAAGCAAGTTATCAACCAAAAAACAGTGAGAACGATCAACGTTTTTCTCTGTACACGGTCTCGCTGTGCTAATTTTGTACTTCCAAAATAATTCAAGACTTTAAAATGTTAAAAGAGCGGTGAACGCTCATTACGGTGGTGTCGTTTAAAACGCTGCAACGAGCACCCAAATATCACAAAGACAACTTGTCAACACGGTACAAGAGGCCCACTCTTAGGCTAGCACGGAGGCACAGCATCGGAAGCATACCTAGGCAGCTGTAAGTTGTAGAGATGACTCTCTATACCTAACAAAAATACCTTCTTCTCAAATGCTTTTATTCAAGACTCTTCTAACAATGAAAACGACCAATTCTCAATTCTCATCTCACTTCCTGTTAGAACCACAACAATACATCCTATGTAATTTGCATAAAGCAACCAACGGTGATTTAATTATTGGGGGAACAAATCATGGCTAAATAATGGCAGCCTGCAGGCTACTTAAAAGTGAGGAAAACTATGCTGAGACCCGGGTCTGCTTCCACAAGTTCACTACTCACCCCCAGCACCAAAGTTGACGACGTACTGAGAAAACAGGGCGTCCAGTTCATCATACTGTACGAGGGCATCTTCGAACTGCTGCAGCATCTCAAACACAAAGGCCAGTTCCTCCTGGTGATCCAAACAAAAGTTTTTAAAGAAGCAAACGTGTCAGTCGACTTTTTGAAACAACGTGTAGCCAGTAAAGATTACAACGGAGAAAAGCCTGCGGCACCAAGAGTGACGCTCAGGCAGGGCGCGCCCAGGGGGTCAGTCCGTGGAGCCGCCGACTCTCGTTTTCAGCTGAGGTCATGATCTCATGGCCGTGGGTCCGAGTCCCAAGTCGGGCTCCAAGCTGACAGCACGAGGCCCCCGCAGGACTACACCGGCCCGAGAATCAACCACTTCTCCCAGAAGCCCCGGCACGTTTTCAGAACGGAATTTAGAATCTGAGACCTTATTGGCACTAAGTGGGTTTGCCGCTACCGGGAAGTCGTCTTTTCTCCAGGCCCTGTCAGAGGACGGGGCGAGGAAATACAAGCGTATGTACGATCCTCACACACACGGATCTATATTCCTGATCTATCCATCCACCTGTCCGTCCGTCCGTCCGTCCGTCCGTCCATCCATCCATCCATCCCACCGTGGGTTCACAATGGTATCTCAGAGTCCAATCCGACACCACTGGGTCCACCTAGATTCTCCCCCTCCGGGTTTATAACTCTTAGAAACCAAGTGTAGATACACTTGAAAGGCGAAGCGACAAGGCCATCGGAAAGGTCGGTAACAGGTCACTCATCCCGTGAACATGAACACACGTGATTCCCTCATGCGCGCCCGAATACCCAAATACCACTAAGACATAAGCAATAGAGTCAGAGATAAACATCAACATTTCTAATCAGAATTGGTCTTTTATTTGTTCAAAATGCATTATTTCTTCAGTAATTAACACACAAGTGCAATTTAAATATGAAAATTTTTTTGTCTCAACACGGTCAACAAGAATAAGGAAACCTAAGGGCCACGTTCCTGTCACTCTTTGCGGTGTTAGAAAGGTTCACTGGAAACTAGCCTTTATCAGAACCCCAGATTATAAGTCAAAACTACAGGGGCGCCTGGGTGGCTCAGTCGGTTGAGCATCCGACTTCGGCTCAGGCCATGGTCTCACGGTTTATGAGTTCGAGCCCCACGTCGGGCTCTGTGCTCACAGCTCAGAGCCTGGAGCCTGCTTTGGATTCTGTGTCTCCCTCTCTCCCTGCCCCTCCCCCGCTCATGCTCTGTCCGTCAAAAATAAATAAACATTAAAAATAATAATAATAATAATAAATCAAAGCTACAGAGGAAATAAATGTCCCCGGGGAGCCCTAATGTAATCAGTGCCATGCAGGCAGTAGACATCTTTGTCCTCAGGATCAACACCACGGCGAGGGCCCCTCTGCCTGAGACACTTCCACGGTGGATACCCCAGAAGGCCCGAGATACTAACAAAACCAAAATCACTCTGAGGGACAAGGCCCTCTAGAAAACGGCTAGATGCTGAGCAGGAGAGCTGACGGCACAACTACCCAGGAGACCACCTCTGATCTGCTTCATGAGCCCAGAGACGGAAACATCTGTTAGCTACTACATCGTCTCTTGGTTTTAAAAACTATGCCGATACGAGCGACCACAAAAAGCCTGCCTTACTTACAAAGGAAGAGAAGACGGAAGCGTCTAGTTCTACACTTAGTCCCATACCTGGACCATGAAATAGTCACAGAAGCTCCAGCCTGGCTCCGTCCTCTTCTCCCTCAACGTCCTCATGTCGTCCTCAAACTTGCCCAAGTTTTTGGTAAAAGACATAAGAAGTGAGGTCCTGAGTTTGGTCAGGAAGGCATTCCAGGATTCCTGAGTTCGAGAAGAGTCCTTCAAGGGGTCGGAGAGCACGACACACCTGCAGAGACACGAACGGACGGTCTGGAAAACACTCTCCGGGCACAGCACGCAGCCCAACTGCTTCCGCCCCTGCTTCCTTCCTTCGTGAACCGCTGGCAACCACCAGGCAGATGCTGAGAAACCAGATTAGGAGAAGGTTTCATCGCGAACTGGTTTAACACCACAGGAGCAGCGAGTGCTGCAGAACCACGGCAGCGGGCGGGGGTGTATGATGAGTCGTCTCAGATCCGGCCTCCAGGGCCCCCTGGAAGGGAAGGTGATCCCCACACAATCAGCTCCCAAGCCTCACTCGCACTGCCCACTTCACAAACGTCGCTGGTCCCCCGTAACTGACAGGACAGCACTCAGAGTTACTGACACGGCACACGAGGGTCGTTGCGGCCTGACCCGGTCCGGCTGCCCAGCCCTTCTCACTATTCCTAGCCAAGCCCACCCAACGTCTCGAGCTCTACTCTCTCTTCATCCAGCACATTCCCGTTCACCCTTCCGAATCCGGCTCGGCCGACGCACGTCCTCCCGGAACCTCTCCCCCGCTGCCCTGTGACCCCACTACCCCGGCGGTGAGTGTCGCGCAGTATACGCTCCCTCTCCATAGCTCTGTCTCTCCCCCTGGGCCCTAGGCCGCGAGCTCCTCAAGAGCAGGGTTTAGAAGTAATCAGTAAATAAAAGCTTAAAGAATATGGCTTAACATGTAGCTATGATACAATTTCCCTACAAAAAGACTATCTGGGGGCACCCAGTGGGGGGACTCAGTCGGTTAAGCATCCAACTTCGGTTCAGATCGTGATCTCACGGTTTGTGGCTGAGACCCGTGTCGGGCTCTGTGCTGACAGCTCGGAGCCTGGAGGCTGCTTCAGATTCTCTGTCTCCCTCGCTCTCTGCTCCTCCCCCACTCGTGCTCTGCCTCTATCAGAAACAAACATTAAAAAAACTTTTTTGTTTTAAAAAGACTATCCGTGGCACGGAATTACAAGTTTCCAATGGATTTGGAAAAGGCAGTATGTTCATCTAACAGATTGGAAAACATAGACTTCTTTATCTTTTATGATAAAAATTTAGAAAGAAGATGAATAAACATGAACTCAGAAATGATTTTAAAATAGTGATGCTGTGAGCTTCAATATTTCTCCGTGGTGAATGTGTTGCCTTATTTCCTAGCAAGTAGCAAAACGGACCGATTCTAAGTCTCCATGTGCCATCACAGCCTTTGGAGGAAGGGCTGAATCTCTGGCATCACAAACCAGCGGACCAAAACGCGAAGCCCACGGCCTAGATGATCCATCAGGTGAGCCATCAGTACGAGGAAGAAAATTTAAGAATCAGTAGCTGGTCATTCCAGTCACTCCACCCCACGGGCCTGTTACCACGAAAGACAAGGCGTCCCGCCAGCTCATTCCTACAGCCCCGAAGGACTGACGTGTTTTATGCCCTGCGTGAGCTGCGAGAGTCTATCGGTTCGGCCATGTATCCTCAAGGCATCCTCCAGCCTGGGTCATCATCGACACGTACCCCTGACCGGACACAGGACTGTCCCCTAAAGCCACAGGGTGGATGGGGAAGGAAACTGCCGGCAAACGCCGACCGCCGGGATGGTCCTCGTCTTCCGTGAGCCGGTGCTGACCAACCAGACAAAACGTTCATTACGTTCTCTCTCTTATTGTGCCTTCAACTTGCACAGTTTCTAGATTTTCTTTTTCTAACAAAAAAGAACTGTGCTTCAGAAGTTCGCGTTAAGCCCAAGGCGGTTAACTCAAGAGAGACAGCCCAGAACAGCTCACCAGACCGGCGGGCGCCAGCGTGGAGAAGGGCTCCTCGGAGTGTGCTGGCGGCCGGTGCCCAGGGCGGCAGGGAGCCGGAGGTCCGGGCCTCCACCAGCCACCGGGGCCGCTGCGAACACAGCTAACGGGGCAGCCCTCTGACCCTTTACCAAATGCCGGAAATACTTACCAAAAGCCTGAAAAATGCACAAATCGTTTGGCCAAGCAATTTTCATTTTAGGGATTTATCCTAAGGATATAACTAAGGACGTACACAACACCCGAGCTCAAAAGATGGTTACGGTGCTGTTTATAACAGGCGGTAACGCGTCTGTCCAGTAGAGGGCTGGGTGAACAGCTTCCAGTACCATCTCTGCTATGGAGTGTTACGTGCTCACTGACGATAATGGTGGAGAAATACATTTACTGTTCACGGGAACATTTTTACAACGCATCAGGCGGAAAAAGCAAACACAAAATGTAATGCGTGGTGTATCACGTGCACACACACACGCACACACTACCCGTGTCTAACGTGCGTAGAGAGGAAAAGTTGAAAAACACATACCAAACACCAAGAGTTAAGATCAACTTTCGTTTTGCTCATTACCTTCTTCTAATAATCCTACAATGAACGTGCAGTGTTTATAATCAGAAATCATGTACAAGATTAAAGTTAAAGAAAACAGAAAGCCACCGCAGGGCCAGGTGGGCCAATGTTTCCAAAGGCCAGAAGTCAAACAGGCTAATAAAACAACTGTCAATACAGATATTTCCAAATTCGAAGGTATGGACCCAGCTCTTCACTGAAAAAATAATAAAGAACAGATTTGTTGAAGGTAGCTTGCAAATTAATGAAAATCAAAACGTTAGAAGGCATGTTTATATACTGAGAAATGCTGAAAATCTCAGGAAGTTGAATTTTATGTACAAAGAATTAGTCACTAAAGACAAGTTAGGTTTCAGTGGGCTCAGCAGGAACGTCCTTTAAGCAATTAGATAAAATTACACCATAGCCTTAAAAGGAGCCAATAGGCACTTTGAAAAAATTATAGAATTCGAACATCTCACAGGCTTAGACCAATCTGCCCCATTGCTACCAATTTATGTTCTTAATAAAATCCCAAAGAAACATGACCGGAAGGCCGTGTGGCCTGGCCGTCGGTGAGCCCCTCGGCTCCGCTGCCCCACCCCCCCCCTTCCCGTCCCTCCCCCCCACGGGGCCCAGAGCTGGGCTCCCTGCCAGCCTCCCGGCAGCGGGCTCCCCTTTCCAGAGCAAGTGAGCCGGCACAGCCGAACCACACAGGGGAAGGATCCTCAGTTCTGGGGTCTTGCTGACATGCTAAGCCGATTCCTTTGGGACAACTAACTCAGGAATAACAGACCGTAGGAAAAAATCCCCCAAGTCCAGATGGCCCAAAATTTCTCTAAGAGAAACCGGGAGCTCGACAATCTAACGTTTATCTCAAACTATAAGCAAAACAAGTCTGAACATCACTCAGCGCCCACAACTGTGTGGAACATAAAAAGGACGCCCACAGAGGCTCCTTCCCCTGAAGGACCGTCGATCCACCGGGGGCCCTGACACTGGACGCGGTCACGGAATTCTAAGAGCGCGTGGCAGTGTCGGTCGGTACTCCGGCCACGGGCCCGGGGTTTCCGCCCAGCCCCCTGCTCCACCCTGAGCACCTGCCACCGGGGCGACCACAGGTGTGGCGACGCGGGCGCAAAGCAACGCCCGCCCGTCCGTGAGACCACACCGTCGAGCAGGCACCGGGAAGTCCGCCAGCCTGCCCGGCGGGGCCGCGGCACCGCCGAGAGGGAAGTGACCCCCAGCAGCCAGAACTGGGCCAGACAGAGCCGAGCACGGGGAAAGGGAGTCCACGCAACACAGCAGCCGCCGCGGTTTCGTGGTTCGCTTTCGAAGATTCTAAAGATACAGTCGGCATTTCAGAATTTTGGTTCTTAGGAACTCCGAACAGGTGTGAAGGTAAACACACGCACCACAGGCTTAAGGGACCCGCCCGTACACAAGGACACAAGGTGTCCCCAAGCCCTGGCCACACCAACACGCGCTACGGATCCTCAAAGGGAAGCCGCTGTGCGGTCTCTCCCGCCGCGGTCACCGGGCAGCACGCCGGGGGTTACAGCGGCCCGTGTTTCACCCAGCAGACCAGGAGCTCCATGAGCGGGGACCCGGTGTGCAGCACCCCCACGTGCTGACGTGTCAGGCACCCCGCGCACTCGCTGAGGGAGTCTCCCCACGCAGAAACCAGCCATCTCTATCGTCCGGGGGTCTGCCAATGAGGTAAAATTAAAGATCCACTTACCTGTCACTCTGTTTATTACAAAAATCATTTCTTATTTTGTCCACAATAGAAGTTCGGGGAAGGATGTTGGTTTTGTTTTTTTTCTTGGCATCATTTTCAACTACCACTATGAGCCAGTCCACAGAGCTATGAGCTTTCAGAACATTCTGCCACTTGGTAAGGTCGTCTTTTACCGTAGCTTTATACACTTCAGTATCCTAAAAATAAATAAGTCACTGTGAAGGAAAGTTAATCAACGCCCTTTAATTTAACAGCAACATGTGTGTACTAACAGAGAATACATCGGCCACCGCGCTTTACAGCTTCGCGATGGGGCCCTCCACGCAGAGCCTGGCGCCTGTGGGTGCTCTGGGCAGGCCCAGGGACGCCGAGGGAAGATGGTTCCAATGTCACAGAGGAGACCAAGAGAGAGCCTAGTAAGCTGCCCAAGGCAACACAGTCCACTGGGTAAGTTGGGACTTTAAAACTCAGGTCTGGGGCGCCTGGGTGGCTCAGTCAGTTAAGCGTCCGACTTCGGCTCAGGTCATGATCTCACGGTCCGTGAGTTCGAGCCCTGCGTCGGGCTCTGTGCTGACAGCTCGGGGCCTGGAGCCTGCTTCAGCTTCTGTGCCTCCCTCTCTCTCTGCCCCTCCCCTGCTCATGCTCTGTCTCAAAAATAAACAAACATTAAAAAAATAATAATAATAAAAAAAAAACAACTCAGGTCTGCTATGCCAAAGGCCCCGTGCCCACCAACTACGTGATTAGTCCCATCCTGGCAAGTGCCGTGTCAATGGGACTAAGCGCCCCCCCTCCACCACCCGGCTCGGGACCTGCAGGCCGGAAGCCACGCACCTGCAGGAAGCAGGATGCCCGGCCGCCTCCGGGCACCTCCTCCGCAGCCCCTCAGCCCTCTGCCGGCGCCCAGAACCCCTCGAAAGCCAATGCCACTTGCAGGCCACATGGGGGCGAGGCAGCCTCAGCTGCAAACCCAGGGGAAAAGGACAACCTAGGGCTTCCTGAAAGCCATTCCAATTCACGAGGACCAACAGGGGAGCCGTCCTGCTCCTAAAAAGTCAACACTGCCGGACTCAGAGATGCACACGCCGGCCTGCAAAGAAAGCCCAGGGGCCCGCCTCAGCCCCTCCACAGACAGGAGGACACACCAAAAGTTTACTTGCTGTCAGCAATGGTCTATAATTGCCCTTATGCTCCATAAATCCACTTGGCAAATTCAGAGTGAAAAATCTAAAACCAACATGCTTCACTTCCAAATCGGACAAACTGTCATTTTTAGCTACTATTTATACATACATAGATTTTCCCCCTTTTTAATAGAAAGATTCTTTGTTATCCTGTCCATACTTTGTCTGGATTTTTTAGTCTCTCTTGAACATGCTAAAGGGAACAATCCATGAACGAGAAACCTCAAATTCTGCACCCAGCCCCTCCTTTGGTTTAATCAGTAAGTGAAAAGTTCCAGAAGTCAGTACTTGTAATTTTTAGTCTGATTTTTAAGACCTCCGTATCCTCAGTTTACATCACATACAAATACAATCTGGAAAGATCTTTTGCTGAAAAATTAACAGGAAAGCCATCCCGCAAAGACCGGTTTTCTGAGACTCCACGTGCCCTGGAAGGCGCTCCTACGCCACAGCCTCCACAGAAGGCCAGCTCCCGGACTGGATGCTCCCACTCCACGCTGCTGGTGCTCTGCCAGGCCAGGGGCCTAAGCGCATCACGCCCGCAGAGTGAAACCAAAGGCCACAGACACCCCGACCGCTTTGAAAAAGGCCGCCGCCACAGGGCTGGGACCAGGCACCCTCTGCCCAGCCCAGCCCTGGCTCCCAGGTCTACAGACCAGGGAGGGGCTGCCACACCCCCTGAGGGGACACCAGCATCCCCTCTCGGGACACTGTGCTTGGGACAGAGACCTCGCAGAGCAACAGGCAGGGCGGAGTCCCCCGAAGTTCCGGGGGAGGTGAGCAGTGGATAATCTGGGCCGTGGCTTCCAACAGTGAGCAAACCCCGCACATTACTAAAAAGACCCGGTGACCGTTCAGAAGAGCCCAGGCTGAGCCAATGAGGTGAAGGGTGTCTCCAGAAAGCAAAGCCAATACAGGAAGAAGCCACTGGCAGGGAGGGTGCAGGGTGGCCCCCACCCGGGGAACCAGAGCCATGCAGGGCAAGAAGGGTATCAGAGTGCAAGATGTGACACCCCAAGAGAGACGATGAAGGCTTGGGGGCTGGCTGAGGTGTCAGGGGCCCGGACGGCAAAGAGGGCCTCCCTGTTGGGGTGACCTTATCTGGGTGTTGTGGGTCAGCTGAGGTGAGGAGGGAAGTGGTCCTGTGGGGAGCGTCAGCCCCAGGGCAGGGAGAGGGCACCTGTGGGGGGAGAGGAGCAGGACAGCAGTGAGAGAATGCTCAGTGACAGCGATTATTCGAGTAAGCAGACATACGCAGGACGAGGAGCGCCTGGCTGCTCGGAGAAGGAAGTCGCAAACGTGGAAAGGAAAGGCACCGGGACTGCAATCGGAACGTGTGTGTGTACACGTGTGTGTGGGGGGGGACACGCCTGTGCACACGTACGTGCTCCAGAGCAAAGGGCACGTCTAGCCCAGGCTTCGTCTCTAAATACCACTTCCCACCAGAAGGAACCAGCGCCCCCTGGAGAAGCGGCTGACCCCGGGGCTCAAGCAGGGAAAGGACGAGCTGACCTTGGCACGTCTTGTGTTAGGGAGAGCTCCGAGAACAGGGACATGTCAAAAGGTCACAGAAGCCAAATCTGGGACAATGTGAGCACTCAAAGTGACACTAACAGTAACAGGTTACACTCCCCAATTCGAAGTCAACGGGTGCAGACGGACCTCAACCGATAAGCAGGACAGCTGCCTCCAAACACGGTGAAGTGGCAGGGGGCAGACCGACCCAACCACCGGGAACAACCAAAACAGAGAGGGAGACACGGGGGGCGAGCCGTGCAGGTGGCCAGCCGAGTGCTTGGAGCTCCCGGGCGCCCCCCGCGGCGCAGACAGAACACAGGGCCCCGGACGCAAAGGCCGAGATGTCACAGGTCAGAGGTCAGGGGGCCCCTGGAGTGAGCGCTCGGAGGGGGCTGACCAGCAGAGGAGTGTACAAACTACCCAAAGCCAGGAGAGACCCATCCAGACGGGACCCAACACCCACAGGGCCTGGGATCAGGGCCTACTCCCACAGACTACGCTGGAAACCTCCGAAACCACAGGGCATTGGGAGGACAACTGAGGAAGGAAGGAGGAATTAGTATTGGGCTGACCTCTGTTTCAGACCCTCAAATCATGAAAGCAATAGCTAAAAGGATCTGAAGTAACTTAATTACACAAAGCTGAAGAAAATGTCTAGAATTCCAACAATAAAAGACTCACGATGTCTGGAATCCCCTAAAAAATTGCCAAGCAGGCAAAGAAGTAAGAATATACGATCCATAGCAAGTAGAAACATCAACCAACAGAATGGATGTGGCAATGACACACATAAGAGAATTAGCAGACAAAACCATGAGAATCCTTACTGCGGCCATATCCGGTGTGTTCAAGAAAGCAAAGAAAAAACTGATGTTAAGCCTCCGCTTAACATGGAAGATAATTGTTAAAAAAGGCAAAGACCCCTAAGGATCTTCAGAGATGAAAATCACGGCGTCTGAACTGCAAAATACCCTGAGTGGGGGGTTACAAGCAGATTAGATACCACACACCGAACAATTAGTTAACTTGAACACACAGAAGCAGGAACCATCCAAATGAGACAAAGAGAAAGGCTGCAAAGCCATCAGCACAGTGTCCCTGAGCAGCAGGGCTTCCAGGGGCTAATATGTGAGTGACTGGGGTCCCCAGAGGAGAGGAGAGGCAGGAACAGAACAAGTGACTAAAATAACGACCAGAAATGTTCCAAATTTAAATTAGAATTACAGACCCACAAAACCTAAAAAAAAATCCACGCACAAGAAACATGAAGAAAAGCACACCAGGGCATATCACACAAGGTTTAACACCCGTGAAGAGAAAAAAAAAATCTTAAACTGCAGAAGGGAGAAAAAAAAAGAAAAGTTTATGTGAAAGTGGCAAAGACTCCTCATGGGTCACAATGTAAATCAAAACACAGCGGGCTGTCAGAGCAGAATTGTACATCCAGTAAAATATTCTGCAAAATCAAGACTTGCTCAGATCTGCAGAAACTGGAAGGACTCTCCCCTGTGCGCCAGAAAGGGGGGCAGGCGCCAGAAGTGGTAACCGCGGGCCAAGAGAGACTAATCTCTACAATGTGAGGGTATAAGGCAAAACCAGTAACAGCCAGCCTGGAGGACGGCAGGGACAGCAGGGACCAGCAGGCAGGTGCAGGCGCACAGTGGCAGGAAGGAGGGGGTGCCCAGGGTCTGCACCACGAACCGGAAAGTGACTGCTACAACAACATGGGAGTTTCTCTCTTCACTCTAAAATTCCAATTATGGTCAACTTGCTCCAGAAAACTTTCCTTAACAGATAATAAAACTAATGCAAAACACGGGCTCCCTACTAGGAAATGTAATTTTAAGAGGGAAAAAAAAACCCTCATTCATAATGTCTACGAAAACTTTAGCAATAAAAATGCAAGACTTAGGGAAAACATTAGAACACATGACTGAGGGCATAAAAAAAGGGCAGAGACGATGGAGAATAAAACCACATTCCCAGATGGGAAGCTCTGCAATTACTAAAATTCTTCCCAAATCAACCCGAACTTACTCAAGGCGATCCTAACCAAACTCCTCTGCTCTTTCCTTTTCTCTTTTCGACCTCTCCTCCTGTTCTGCGTGGCTTTGTGACAAACTGCTACAAGGCGACCCGTCCCCTCTCTCCGCTCACACATCTACAGTCTACACAGCACGGGCACCCAGCTCCTCTGCCCCCGCTGTGGCGCCTGCAGGCTGCGGACGAGGCAACAAGAAGGCGATCATTGCCGGGAGTGCCGGGACTGACGCTGCACACCCCCAGGTGGCCTTCCCGCGGGGACACCTGACTTCCTCATGGAATGGTGGCTGGGGGAGCACCTGGGGAGCTCAGTCAGTTGAGCGTCCAACTCTTGGTTTCAGCTCAGGTCATGATCTCGCGGTTTCGTGGGTTTGAGCCCTGTATCTGGCAGAGCCTGCTTGGGATTCTCTCTCCCTCGTTCTCTGCCCCTCTCCTGTGTCACTGTCGGGGTATCTGGGTGGCTCAATCAATTAAGCATCCGATTCTCGACTTTGGCTCAGATCATGATCTCACAGTTCCTGAGTTTGAGCCCCGCATCGGGCTGTGCGCTGGCAGCACAGAAGCCGCTTGGGGTTCTGTCTCTCTGTCTGTCTGTCTGTCTCTCTGCCCCTCCCCCGCTTGCTATCTCTCTCTCAAAATAAAAATTTTTTTAAATATATATTTAAAAAAAAGTCACAGTGTCGCTCCTGTCAGTCAGATACCCATTCAGATTCAACTAGAGGAAACACGACCATTCTTCCTCTCGATGGAAGAAAGTCACTGCCATGTGGAGAAGAGCATGGGGCACGATGGAGTAGAGTATGTGGATACAGTCACTTTTGGAAGATCAATTTTGTACACTAGCAAGGGCATCTCTTTTAAAAGAACCCATATCAATACATATAAAAATATAATTATTACAAGTCTGGTCTTGGCACAGAATAGACAGGAGTTAACAGAACTGAAGTGTCCAGAATATCGTGCATACGTGATGCTGGTTTCAAACGAAGGTGACATTTTCAGTAACTGGAAAAGAGACAGACCATTAAAAAATGACGGCAGACCAATCTGCTACCCACTTAAGACTATAAAATTAGACCCTACACCCCCACAGCTCCTGCCACTCACAAAAATACCTTGAAGCTATGCAGATCCAAGTATAAAACACAAATTATAAAATTATTACAAGATGGGGCGCCTGGGTGGCTCAGTCGGTTGAGCGTCCGGCTTCAGCTCGGGTCATGATCTCACGGTCCGTGAGTTCGAGCCCCGCGTCGGGCTCTGTGCTGACAGCCCGGAGCCTGGAGCTGCTTCGGATTCTGTGTCTCCCTCTCTCTCTGCCCCTCCCCTGCTCGTGCTCTGTCTCTCTGTCTCAAAAATAAATAAAAACATTAAAAAATAATAATAATAAATAAATTTCTTACAAGAAAACATAGGAGAGAACGACTTATCATCTTCAGACAGACAAGGCCTTCCTAAACATGATATGCTCTACTCAGAAACCATTTTTTAAAATGACAGGTTTCACTCCATAAAAACCGTAATAGCCACGAACCTATGCACTGATACGTGACCCGTCGACACAAAACAGAAACCGCAGGTGCCACAGACACATACCAACAATAGAAGACTTTGACCTACCGCTGTCCGCTGAGACAGGGTGAGTGGACAAAACGTTGAAATATAAAAGACACAAACAACAAATCAATAAGGCAGCTCTTACGGATCTACATTTAACGTTACAACCGAAAAAGCAGAGAGGGGTGCCTGAGGGGGCTCAGTCAGTCAAGCCTCTGATTTCGACTCCGTCAGGATCTCACGGTTCGTGAGTTCAAGCCCCTCATGGGGCTCTGTGCTGACAGTGTGGAGCCTGCTTGGGATTCTCTCTCTCCACCTCTCTCTCCCCCTCTTTGCCCCCCTCTTTCTCTCTCTCCCGCTCTCTCAAAATAAAGAAACATAAAAAATTTAAAAAATTAAAAAAGTGAAAATACATTCTCAAACACACACAGAATACCCACAAAAACTATGAGGTCACAGAGAAAAAATAAGTTTCATAAAGCAGAAATATTATAAACAACACCCTAATCACAATGCAATAAAATTAGAAGTTTTAAAGTAAACATTTTAAAGAATTTCTTTCTGGAAATAAGAAAACTTCATGTTAAACTATTAGGTAAGAGAGGCAACACAAACAAAACAGAGAATTTCTGAAAAGTTACTGAATACTGGGATTGAAATTCCTATCTTTAAAGACCTGTATTGTTTATATTTAAAATGAAAATAAATGTATTCCCAACTAGCCCCCCAAAAAAGAAAACCAAAACCTAGAAAAAGAACAAAGTAAACCATAAGAAAGCAAAAGGAAGGAAATAATAAAAATGAAAGCAGAAATTAATAAAGTAGCAAACAGATGAATAGTGTATCAGAAAATAAAACCCTGCTTCTCTGGGGAGAAAGAATCATCAAACTATAAACTAATAGCTAATTTAATCAAGGAAGAAAGAGAGAAAGTACAAATATACAAAGAAATAACAATGGGGAAATAACTATTGCCACAGAACGTATTTTCTTCTTTTTCTTTTCTTTTTTTTTTTTTTTTTTTTTTTTTAGTATGTATTTATTTTTGGTAAAGTGCAAGTGGGAAAGGGGCAGAGAGAAGGGAACAGAGGGTGCGAGGCAGGCTCTGCACTGACAGACTGACAGCAGCGAGCCCGACGCGGGACTCAAACCCACAAACCGTGAGATCGTGACCTGAGCCCAAGTCGGACGCTCAACCAACTGAGCCACCCAGGCACCCCGCCACAGAGCATATTTTAAAGCCAAAAAAGACCACTTTGTACACCCCAATGAAATTAAATTTTATAACTTAATTGAAATGCAGAATTTCTAAGGAAAAGGTAGTTTACCAAAATTGACAAGTGACTGAAACAGACCCGTTTCCACAAAAGGCATAGAGAAAGCGACCAAAGAAAGATCCCACAGGAAAGCGCCAGGTCCAGAAGATGTCAAGGGAGAACTCCACCAAACCTTAGAGACTAGACAGTCCCAGAGCCACATAAATTGTCTCACAAATAGACAATAAATGAAAACTTCCAAATTACAAAGCAAGTATAGTATTGCCACCTAAACCTGATAAAGATAGCACCAAAGAAGTTATAGACCAATCACTTGTGACCACAGACGCAAAAAACCCTAAATCAACAGACACTAATACCACACTAAGAAAACAATACTTTGACCAAGTGTTATTTATACCAGGAATGCAAGTATGGCTCAAGAATAGGAAATCCATGAATATAATTCAACACATCCGTAAATTTAAGAGGAAAAAACCCATATGACTGTCTCCATTGAGTCTGAAAAAGCCTTTACCAAAATTCAAGATATATTCCTAATAAAGATCCTTGGGAAAACAGGAGCGGACGGAAGCCCCTTCACGTGCTCATGGAAGTTTACGTGAGTCGTGGGGCAGCTCCCTCCTTACTGGGCACAGACCGCAGGCAGCCCACTGAGGTCAGGAACTAGGCGACGATGCCCACGACCTCCACTACTCCTTAACAACGGGTCCAGACAGACAAAACGAACCAGAGGCATAAGAACCGAGAAAGAGAAGACGACATGATAGGATACGTGGAAAAGCCCCAGACTTTGGGCCCTAGAGAATCAGCAACAAAACTAACTCAAACAATAAGAGAAATCAAGGTTAACATCAACCTTGTTGAAAAAAATCAACAGCCTCATATACACAAAACTAACCAACTAGAAGACACAATGAGGGAGAAAACCCCACTTACATTAGCAAAAAAAAGGAAAATCTTAGAAATTTGACAAGAAACAATTAAAATCTATAATGAAGAAAAGTACAAAGCACTTCCAAAGACACAAAAGTGGACTTACACAAGCAGAAAGACTCCCCTCGCTCGGGGTCAGACATCCGGGCACCTGGTCTGCCGGCCAGGCAGGAAGACAGGCCGTGAACCCGTTAGCCGCCCGCGAATAGTCTCGGACGCCTTGGCAGCTGTGTTTCTAGCTGTCGCGCAGGTACAGCGATGCTGAAACTGTTTCTGCACGTGCCAACCGCGGTGATGCTGTCCAGAGCCACGGGAGATGCAAACACGGCATGGGACTCGGCAACAAAGAGCCCCGCGGGTGAGGCTCAAATCGGAGGCAGGGGTGTCAGCCCACGGTCCCTCAGACACACGCTTTCCTAGCTCTGCCCACCCGAGGGCCACAGGCACCGACACACCCTCACTGCCAGAGGCCTCAGGGCTCACTCTGCAAAGAAATGGCTGATTCCAGGACAAGGACAGCGAAGGCAGGAGAGCCCGGGATACCGTGCTGTGCTAGAAAGTTCAAGACACGTCCCTGAAAAGGACACAGGGGCCAGCCTACAGTGACCCTCCCAGGCCAAATCTGGGACAACCTGAGCAGCAAGACAAGCAAGGATACCTGATGACAACACCTTATAAGACAGAGGCCCACGCAGGCTCTTTCCAGAGTGGAGCACCGGCTGATCCGTTCGGCAGAGCGTGTTTGCGGCCCCAAGGAAGACCGGTTCAGAAGAATTATTGTTGGGTGCTCAACCTAAGCGGGAGAGCTGGACGAGGGGCAGGATAATCCGGTGGTCTCCGTGGCCCCCCAGACATAGCTTACTAGTGGCAGGGGAAAACACTAACTACAGCATGGAGAAACGTTGACCACAAGATCAAATCCAACGTTGCCACCGAGCGGGCGTGGAGAGAAGAGGCAGTTAGCACCGCGGGCCCGGCACGGCCGTCCGTGGGCCTGCTCACAGGGTGGGCCCTTGTTTGAGGCCTGGGAACACGGATCGTGGGATGGCTCCCACCACCACGTGACAGGAGGGCCTCACGGGACCCGGGCTCTATGGACAAATACGGCCTGTGCTGAACACCTGCTTGCCCTCTGGGAGTCTAGAGTTTTGGTACGAGGCAGGCAGAGGGTGCCCACGTGCCCAGACCCCGAAAAAAGCCCTGGGCGCTGCTCTCTGACAAGCTCCCCGGTGGACATCTCCCACGGGACGTCATGCTCACCGCCGGAGGTATAAGCCCACCCTGCACGACTGTCTCCACTGGGAAAGGCTACAAAGCAAAATCAGCAAAGGCAAAAGGGTCCAGGCATAAGCTTCTAGTCCTTTCTTATTATAATTACAAAATGCCACCTCTGCGTGCTGACGTTCAGGTGAAACCGTCACAACGTGGAACGACCTGCGTGTGCCATGTATCATGAAATGCTTGTTTTATTAGAGCCGAAACAGACAGGAAGAAATGACCCACAGGGTCTCCTCTCAGTTCAGGGCACAAGAGTTCTGTCAAGAGTGGCGAGCTTCCTTCTGGGCTCATACACACACGACTGCAAAGTACACGTAAGGGCTGTGACGTCGAGCGTCACTCGGGTAGTCACGGAGCGCCCGCTGTACGGGCACCACGGCAGTGGGGAAGCAGGGCCGTCCCCTGCCCTCAGAAAGCCTACAAACCAGCAGGGGAGAGCAACAAGGATTACAAAGTCGAGGAACCACATGGGAGTGAACATGGGGAGTTTGGAAAAGGAAGCTCAGAGTCAATATTGACGATACCTAGAGGCCAAGAGGGCGCGGGGGGCTCACAAGATCTCCAAACACAAGAAGACCGTACTTGGTGATGACCAAGAGGGTGACGCACTGGACCAGAGCAGAAACACGGAAGGACAAAGCCAGACGTTCGGTTGAGGAACGGAGAAGAGAGCACACCAAAATAGAGTACGTTGAAAAGTCAACTTGGTTAATTAGAGCCGCCTGAACAAAAGCTAGACCCGTGAATTCTGAATCCTACTCCAAGGCATTTTCTCGTAATTCTCTCCCTACAGAAATACTTACACAGCATTCCGTCCAATAAATATGAAGAAAGGGGAAAGTGAGCAGAGCTTTGTTTCCATCTTTGGGTAGCAGCTCCTCTTTGAATTGAACGAAGTTGGATTCCAGGTGAATCATCTTTGGAGCACGGCCATAGGACCTACAAACAATTTTTAAAACGTCACTGAAGAAAATGAAGGATGTTCAGCAGAAAGAAAAGGGAAAAATCCGACAGTAACTGTAACCACATCCATGAGTTTGGAAGTACACATATGCTATTAGTCCTGAATTACAGCGATAATATTCTGCCCAAAAAGATTCCATAAATTATCGCAACAAGGCTCAAAATTACGTATCAAAGCTCCCTCTCCATAAAGTCTGTCCTTTTACTCAGTGGCATACACAGGCTTCTTTGCGACACAGACTTACGAGAAAAATGGCTTTTACTTAAGAGTTTCACTATAAAAAGAAGTTACTGTAAAAAAAAAGAGATTCCCAAAAGCGCAGTTGGAAGATATGAAAGCTTTAAGCCACACACATACTTGCGTGATCACCTGTATTATCCAAAGCAGAGGACGACTGGTGGCAGAGAGCTGCCCCCCACCCCCCAGGGAGGAGGGACAGAGAGGCCCCGGAAGGCTGCAGACACCCAAAGAAAGGCTATCAGGGCATGGGTGCCAGATCACTGCGCTTGTGAAAAGGCCACCATGCTACAGGTATCTTCTTCCCTCCACGCTTGGATTCTCCACCCCTAGAAATCCTACAGCTGGGTTTTGTACGTTTTGTTCGATAAAGAGTCTACGTGTAATAAACTGAAACTAACCACATTTAACATGATCACGCGGATGCCTGACCTTGTGTATTTTCTACCTGCGGGCTCACTCTTCCTTCCTGTCCTTTGGGAAACCAATCAAATTTTCTTTTTCCACCCTTTTTCTCTGCTGGTTCGAAAGCTTAACCATCTATTTCTGTCCTCCTGTTTGTTACATTTTCATTTTTTAATATGCATACATTTTTTTCTTCAAAGACTAGAGTAAATGTCTCTCTTCTCCCTGAATACATCGAGTACTTTCTTCCCTCTGCCTCTTCCCCACTTCTAAAGTTTTAGATTTTTTAATTTTTAAAAGGGCTGACACCTTAACTTCAGAAAAACAGAAAATGTTTTTCTGACTCATTTACCGGCAGCTGTGCCTTTCATCCTACGAATTCCGGGTTCGTTTTCCTTCCTGTTGCGACGTGTCCTTTTATTCCTTCAGGGTGGTGAGGTTTCTGATCACACGTGTCTGAAAACGTTTCTATCGTTTTCCTTTCTTTCCCAACCGGCTCCACGTCATGGCAAGCAACGAACACAACATTTGAATGGCACTCGGGAGTAGACACGTGTGGCCTAGTGCAGCCAGAAGTGACAGATCCTGGCCCCAGCTGGCTCCCAGCCCTTCGAGGGACAAACCTTCTCAGTCCCACGGCAGCCGGGCCCACAGGCAGGGGCGCTGACTCGGTCTTCCGTTCCGCACTGGAGTCTGACTAACACAGACTCGAGGTTGAAAGGTGTCTTCCGTGAGTACTTTGAGAGGCGCGGTCTGCCCCGCTGCATTTGCAGTGTCGTTAGAGACTGGCGTCCTTGTCCGTCTGTTTGCCCGGCACGGCTTTTGGTTTGCTCTGGTCGGCTTTCACCCCACTGGACTTTCAGCGGGCTCCAGCAAGCTTCTCATCCGCCTCGGGGAACGTGGTGCCCGCCCCAGGTTCTCTAGCCTCTGCTCCGACACCTGTGGCTGTCCCCATATCTTGGCGTGTCCTTGGGCCCCGCACCTGTGCTCTCGGCACTGAGCCCCAGCTGCAGGGCGACAGAGCCCCGTCCTCCGGCTCACCGGTGGCTCTCCACCACACACCTGTTCGCTGCATCCAGTAAAGTTCCGGCTTCAAGTTTAGATCCAAGATCTACTCAATTACCTGTAAATTTTCATCAGAGCCACATGTACCTACTTTAACATGTCAAATGGTGTCCAAAAGCCTTTCCCTCTCTCACACTGACAAGCGGCTGCCTGGCCCAGCCTCCTCCGCCTCCCGGCTGTGCTCGCTCCCTAGAGCTGCTCTCACACATTAGCACAAACCCAGCCGCTTAACACAACATTAACTCGCTCGCATCTCAGGAGGCCAGAAGTTTGAAACCAAGGTGCTGGCAGTGCTGGCTTCCTCTGGAAGCTCCGGGGGAGACTGCGTTCTGGTCTCTCCCCCCTTCCAGCAAACGGTGGCGGTCTTCGGCTGGCAGACCACCGCGCCGACGGCTGCCTCCACCCCCAGCGGACTTCTCCTGTGTGCCTGTGTCTTCTCAGGACACCTGTCACTGGATGTAGGGCCCACGCTACTCCAGATGAGTAAAGATCCTTCTTCCAAATAAAGTCACACTCACAGCTTCCAGATGGACCTGCCTTTTGGGGGCCACAATTCAACCCACTGTATCTCCTCGAACGCTCTGAGACAGGATGTCCGACCGTCCGTGACGGGTGCAGGCCAGGCTCCGCCTGCCCGTCCGTCCTCTTGCGCACCCCGCACCCTCCCGACGGCCCTCTCGCGGGCGACTGCCACCCCTGCCGCGTGCTTCCCCTAGCGTTAAGTGTGCGCCACTGCTCACGCTTGAGCGACACGCTCGGGCTACAGCAGCTCAGTGACGTGCCCGTGGTCTTGCAGCATTCTTCATTTCCCCCGCCCACGGTCACCATTTCTAATCCTTCCCAAGCTCTCCGGCAGAGCCGCAAACCCGAGTGCCACCCACACAGTCAAGCCTCAGCTAGCCCGGCAGTCCCTTTCCCCGGCTCACGGCCCTCAGAAGGCCTCCTGCTCCAGTCGGGAAGGCACCGTGGGAGCACGTGGGAGCACGCTAGGACTTTTCCTGGGGCCATCGGCCCGTCCCGAGGAATTCTCCACTCTCCTGCCTGGGGAGCAGGGGTGGGGCCCGAGCTCCGCCACGACGTAGCTGCACCTGTTCAGATCCCGACCGGCCGCTGCCAGAATGGCACTTCTCCCCGCTCCGCGGTGCCTCGTCAGCAGAGGCGGGCGTCCTCTGTCCCGCAGAGGTGGGCGACCGCTCCCTGCCCGCGCCCCGCCCGCCCCCTTCCAGCGCGCCCTTGCCTTCGCCCGCTGCCGTCCTGGGCCCGGTCACCTGCTTCCCTGGGAGCCGCCTCTGCAGACACACGGGCTCGGCCTTCTCTCCCGAGGCCTCCGTCTCTCTTCCTTCCCCGGGAAGGTGTGGAGTCTCCGCTGCGTCCCCCCGCTCGGCTCCGTGCCTGCGCCCTCCCGCCTCCTCAGCCCTTTCCTCCGGCTCAGGGAAGCTCGGGAACACGAAGAGATGAGCACACGCGGAATCTACACAGTTTCTCCTTGTCTCCTCGTAACCCCTTTTCTTGCTTCGCGGACACACCTCTTTTATCTTTCTGGATGTTGAAATAACGTGCATGAGAAATCTTCTCCAGATACGAATTCCTCCTCCGCCGAATCATTTCTCTCATGGACGGCGCTGGGCCTCCTCAGATGGTGAACAATTCTCCCATTTTCTATCTGCCCTTTACTTTAAATTTAGTAACACATTTCCTTCTAATGCTACAGTCGGACACAGACACGAGCCCAGAGCCCGTAGAGAGCCCTGGTGAGTGACACCCAGAAAGCCACGTTCATCTGCATGGTGTCAGGGAAAACACACTCTGGTCAGTAAGAAAGAATGCAGTGACAGTGACAACCGGGACTACGTGAGTGTGAGTGACAACCGGTTAAAAGCAGATTACCTGAACTAGCAAGTCAAAATCCAAGCATCTTCCAGAAATAATATATCTCATCTCAGCAGAAAGAAGTTTCCCAATGAGATAATTCAAACGTCAACCATTTCTCCGACCAAGTCATGAGATGAACAATACACAGGAAAGGGAAAACGGCACGGCTGATCTGGTTTCCCCCCAATTTTTATGTAACATTTTCCGTACACGTGCTCATCCTTCAGAGAAGAGCACAGGAGCTCAGGGAGGAGAGCGGTCCTGCTGAGAGCACAGGTGAAGGCGACACCTTCTGTTTCCGTGCGGGGTCAGGGTGCAGGTCTCGTTTCCAAAATGCCTGTGTCTTTAAGACACTCTGAGCCACCGGGAAGAAGCACGCACGTCATTCTATAAAAGAGGGCCCTGAACTCAAAAGATCAGTCTTGTTTCTACCACCCTATGTCTCGGTAACAAAGCCAACACACTCCTTAAAGAGTGAGGCCAAGAGATTTTGTGACATGTTCAGTTTCGTTCCAATACACTTTAGAACTTAGGCTTTAACTTTGACTACCTCACTTGCTCATAGAAATGTCTAAAAAGTGAAGAGGGAGATAAAGTCAAAAAAAACAAACAGGCCACACCTTCTCCATTCCATCGGTTCCCTCGGAAGCTGCTGGGAAAGCGTTGGATAAATAGAAGTAAATAAATTCTGATCCCCAGCACCTACAACAGGAATAAAGAGAAAGGCAGTTACAACATTTTTAGGTGAAAACGGGCAACATGGGCTCTGGAATTTATTGAGTTGCTAACTGTAGACAGTTTTATATTTAGCAAAATGACACCACAAAACAAGATCGTTCTATACCTTTAAATACTGATCCCAAAAATAAAAAACGAGTAAATAAATAACTGATCTCACCTGACACCCGTAACCCAGCTTCTCCCTTACGGCACCTCCACGAGGCAGGGACCCCTTTCCCCACGCAGAGGATGAGGATCAGAGAAGCGGAGCGCCCTGCCCAAGGCCACGGAGCTCAGGAGAGAGGGAGCTGGCTCCCTCCAGCTGCCTCCCGAGTCCGTGATCCACAGCCATCGCTTTCCTTGACTTCGTGAGACCAGCCACAAACGCCGTGCAGAAAAGGAAACCCCGAGAAGTGAACACGAATTTGTTCACTGAAACAGACTCGATACGCATCGACACGCTGGCAGGAGCTAAGACGTACAGCACACTGTCCGTGCACGTGACACACACCACACCCGGCGGGCCTCACTGACCGCTCAGGCCGGCAGGCACCGACCTCGCCGACCGGGAAGGTGACATGCAGGCGGCACGTGAGAGGCCGAGGCGCTCGGGCCACGGGGCTGCGGGCGGGGCCTAGTTATGAACCGGGTGCCCGACTTCGGGCCGCACGCTCGGGCTTAACTCGGCTCGGTCATCTCAGCCCTAACGCAACGCCAAGTCCATTAGCTCTCATTAAATCACAGCACGACCACATCATGCCGAAGCTAAAACAGAACCTTTTAACGTAGATGACTCAAACCCTTACGCTCGAGGATCCTCAAACTTGAAGCAAAACCATTACCCAAATTGCTTTCGTATTGATCTTAAGGAAATCATTGGGAATTGATGCGGGCCATTAACACAGTTGCTTGTTTTGCTATCGTGAACATTAAAAAAAACAAGACGAGACCAAACAAAACGCCTCCCCCAAACCACAGAACGGTATCAAGTCCCCGCTGAGAGGAGCGGTGTTTCCGGGCAGCGGAGCATCAGGGGCGGGGGCGAGGGGACCGGACACACGGGCGCTGACAGCCTGACCACCCGGCCCCGGCTCCTCGCCAAAGCCACCTACCTAACCAGCTGAGTCAGCGGGGGGACGCCGCCACCCTCCTGTGCCTCTGAGGACCATCTTCGAAGTAGGAAAATAATACCGAGGGCTGCGGCCACACAAATAACCTTGAACGAGGCCTGACACAAAGTATTTTGGGTTCTTCCTACTACATTTTTTGTTAAAATAAAAACCATTTTTATGTTTTACGTTCAGTTGGCAGCCACCTTAGAAATCATTAAAGAAAATATTCGGTTAGCGTCACATTTCTTACCGTGGACTGCCATTCCTACTGTCTCTCTAGAAGGTTCCAAGATTAATGTACAAAAATTACCACGCTTGTGCTAACACGGCAGTAAGGGCAACCACACGGAAGCTGTCCCCTGTCTCACTGGTGTTCGTCCGTCCTCGTCCCAGAGCCTCCAGCGGACATACATGTGGACACAGAGCAGAACGATGAAACGCCCCTTATGCCCCCCCACCAAGCGAGCTCCCAGGAAAATCCTAACAGTAAAACTCATGTAAATGGAGACTGTAATTTTCTTGAATTCTCTCATGGAATAAATCTTTAATTTGTGTCCCAAATTTAATTTTAAAAGATTACAGGTCAACCAGCACAGTAACTGTGGGCTTAAATGTGACCGGCTGACCTCCGTGCCTGTTCTGAACTGAACCGTGTCCCCCCACGAAAGTCATGTTGAAGTCCTAACCCCAGTAGCTCTGAATGGGACTGTATCTGGAGATCAGGTCTCTGAAGAGGCAATTACGTTAAATGATGTCTTTAAGGTCTTCGGGCCCTGATCCCATCTGACTGGTGCCCTTCTAAGAAAAGAAAATGTGAACACACAGAGAGAGACACCAGGGATGTGACAAGATTGTGGGAGGACAGAGAGAAGACAGCTGTCTACATGGCAAGAAGGGAAAGCCTCAGCAGCAGACCCTACTGAGACCTTGATCTTGGACTCCCGGCCTCTAGAACTGCAAGTTTCGGTTGCTTCAGCCACAAAGGCAGCCCGAGCAGACAGAACCGTGCCCCCTGATTTACATCTGGAGACCAAATTCTTCTAACCCACTGAGGCTCTATCTACACTGTGGAACAAGAATAGAGAAAAGCTACCATGATGTTCCAGAATACACACCTATTATCATAATTCTCTTCAACCTTCAGATCGAGGGTTATGAAAACCTGCGATGCCCCCTGAAAACGGGCTCTGGAGAGTCAGAGCACGAAGAGGGAAAGACAGGAGTTGAGGCTAAAACTCTTAATGAAATCTCAGCTAATGTGATAAGTAATTAGCAACACATGCTTTGTAGAGTCCCCAAATAGCCACAAAGTAGAAAAGTCCTTAGAGCTTTGAGGTCTGAATGGTAAGACAGACAGAACGTCCAAGCTGATGTTTCAACTTTAATCCCATGGGCAACAGAGGGAGAAACACCAAGGATTCAGTTCTGTGAAAGTAGCTACGGGGGCACCTGGGGGGCTCAGCCGGTTGAGGGCCGACTTCGACTCAGGTCGTGATCTCAGCAGTCCGTGAGTTCAAGCCCCACGTCGGGCTCTGTGCTGACAGCTCGGAGCCTGAAGCCTGCTTCGGATTCTGTGTCTCCCTCTGTCTTCCCCTCCTTCACTTGCATTCTGTCTCTGTCTCTGTCTCTCAAAAATAAACGTTAAAAAAATTATTTTAATAAAAAATAAATAAATAAAACATTAAAAAAATTTTTTTTAAGTAGCTACTAAAAGCAAAAATGAGGCTTAAGACTGATGTGCTCAAGTTTCGAGAACCCTGTTCAGGAAATTGTCCTGTTTACTTTTCCACCCTGAGAACCCTATTAAAAAAGTAAAGTCAAAGTATTTATTGCAACAACTAAGATCCCTGTGTATATGTGTGTGTGGGGGGGGGGGGGGGGGGGGAGGGGGACAGGGGAGGGAGGGAAAGGGAGGAAGAGAGACGGAGAGAGACGGAGAGAGAGGGAGGGAAAGGGGAGACTTCAAAATAATTACTAAGGGTAATTCAAAGCATAATCCCATTAACATAAACCTCTCTCCCTGCTTATGTGACTACACGTATGACCCCGCTCTCGTCACTCCAGGGGACACGTGGAGACAGGAGGACCAGGGAGCACACAGTGGCCCCCACACCCATAGGCGGCTCCAGGGGGCCGCGGACCACAAGTCACCCTCTGCACCGGCTACTGCCTTGCCGGCAGGACCCTGGCAGGAGGGGGGAGAGGTGCATAGGCACAGGAGCCACTCAAATGTGAAGGGAAACATTGGGACAGTCACCTTGCTCTGAAGACAGGGCTGTAACCACCTGGGGCGCCGCCCAGACCCGCTGAGCAAAGTCCAGCTCAGACACCCCTAACAAAGGCGGGCAGAGTCCCAGGTTTCCGATTATATGAACCTGTTTTCTTATTATTTATGCCAGTAGTTAACTGGATTTTCTGTTACATGCTGTCAGATGACTGGCCGGACCTTCATTATTTCCTGAACTATTACTGTATTCTGAAATGTTTACGAGTATATATTTATATGTATTAATCATGTTATTCAAAAGTTTTTATGCTAAAAGCAGATAGGAACTAACTAAACACAGAGTGAAAAAGAATTAAAAAATATGACTTCAGTGATTTAAGCATAAATGGGTCTTTTTCAACAAACTCAACATTTTTCTCAGACCTTTAAAACAGAAGGGCTTGGGAACTCAATTGTAGAGAAAGTAATTAGGAACTTATGCCAACATTAAAAAGACACTAACGTGTCCAATTTACAAAATATGACTTCAGATACAGATGTATCACTTCGATTTTAGATCACCGGCAGTAGGAAAACAGCTATTTTTGAAACAGCTCTCATCTTCAAAGAAGTCGATCACAACTAAAAATAGAAACCTGTCGGCTACAGTCTTTTCTGACCCAAGATGCTGTCACTGAGATGAGAGTCTAACCAGAGCGTAACAGCAGCCCCAGATGCCCCACCCCCCACCTGACGACACCACGCGAGCGCCAGGCCAGCCACGAGCTGCCCACACAACCCTAGACCATTTGTCCTACAGCAACCAGAAGAGCCGTACGACATTCACCTTCAATCACGTTGAGCACGAAGCCTTTATCTTAGGTCCACTACAACTACAAAGTCACAAAGTTATTTAGTGTCCAAATTTTTGAGATTCAGATTCTGAATTCTTTTTCTTTCTTTCTTTCTTTCTTTCTTTCTTTCTTTCTTTCTTTCTTTCTCTTTCTCTCTCTCTCTCTCTTTCTTTCTCTCTCTTTCTCTCTTTCTTTCTTTCGAGAAAGAGGTGAGGTCATGACCTGAGCCGAAACCAAGAGTCAAACACTTAACCGACTGAGCCACCCAGGCGCCCCCAGAGTTTTCATTCGTAACAGTGGACAACAGCTGGAACAGAATCAACGTTAGGTTGACACTTACAGACTAGAGGACGTCAGGATGCCCTGCTTTGTGCAAAAATGCCTCAAACAAGACCGACAACTGGCACTTTACCCCCTGGGAGTCTCCGTCCAAAGCAAACCGTCCAAAGGGGTTCTATCTGAGGGACAAGATCACAGGGGTGTTTGCTTTCTGCGTGTCAGGAATATGGGATGTCTCAACTAAAATAACATAAAGGTATTCTCTTTAACCTAAAAGAAAAACGCCCGTACCTACCTTCAAAAAGCTATAAATCTGATGTTCCTACGATGTTTATGCAACAATTTTTAAACGATTTTAGGGCTCAATTATGACAGGAGGATTGAATTTGGCACTAAACGGTCTACAGAAAAAGTAGCATAAATTACCAAATGTGGTTTGAGTACTTGACAGCTATAAATTATGCCTCAGGGGAAACACAAGGCTAAGTTAAAAGTTACTGTCAGTTGGGAAGGACACAGGGTTTTCACACTTGTAGAACCGTTACTTCCCATGATTTTTTTTTTCCCCGAGACACGTGGGAAGGGCATTTCGGAATCTACGTCACGGTCCCGCCTGCCTCAGCCTGTGAATACGTTCCCTCACACGGCAAGGGTGCAGCTAGACAGGGCTGCTCCTCGGGTGATCTTAAACAAAGAGATTATCCCCGATCCTCCGGGAGGGCCAAGGTGCTCACAGGAGAGTAATTCAATGGGGGAGGAGGGAGGCAGCAGGGCCAGAACCAAAGAGGTGGCATCCTGAGAAGGACCCAACTGGTCACTGTTGCCTCTGAAGGCGGAGGAAGGGCCGTGAGCCGAACAACGCGGGCAGCCTCCAGACGCCGGCAAAGGACAAGGCAACGGATTCTCCCCCGGAGCCTCCAGAAGGAATCAGCCCGGCGGCCCCCTGATTTTAGCCCAATGAGACCCATTTCAGACTTCTGACCTCCACGACTCTAAAATAATATATTGTGTTCTTTTAAGGCACTGAGTCTATACAATTTGTTACAACACCACAAGAAAAATTAAAGCGCTTAATTTGCAACAACGACAAATTTTGCACAATATCTTTCTTCTGAGGTTCTAGGAGGGCTTGCTAAGCTACAGGCGGTTTGGCACCAGGTGAGAGCTGGCTACAAGAAGTCAGAGAGGGGCCGTCCATTTACTGTCCAAACACAGCACAGTGCACCGGGGACACCCTCAGCACTGGGCACACGCGCTCTGCACTCGCAAGCCGGCCCGAGGAGAGAAGGCCACTCCGCAAATGGAAACCGAGGCCCGAGCAGGTGCATCTCCCTAACCTGCCCAAGGTCAAGCAACCAATAAGCCTCAAAGCTGGGACTGACTCACCTCCAGGCAGCCTGGCTCTGCACTCAACATTCTTCTCTACGGCTCTGGGTTGTGTCTCTATTTCTTTTATTGTGTGCTGATTAATCTGCAGACAGGCTCTGTCGATGCTGCTTGGCTGAAGATACAGGTTCCGGGAGACACTTCCTTCCCTCAACAGTGAACATTTCTGTCATTTGCTTACCAGTCACCAGCCCTTAAACATGCAAAGCTATGAAATCTTAACACAGAAGTATAAAAGGATCGGGACACTATAACCATGAGAGAGTTGCAGAGAAAAACAAAAGGTTCAGCCAATTTGCAGCTGATGGGTAGCTTCCCTCATAATTAATACGTGTATTTTCAAGCTCAGTATTTTTAGTTGCAGATTGATGTTGGGTAAAAGATCTTAAATAAAGCTTTTAAATATCTGTTGATACAAATTTCTCATACAGTATAATTGTTCTTCGAATTCTTTAGTATAATCTTAGTAAAGGGAAATAGTAACTACTCCAATAAAACACTCCTCTCACTTGATCTCAAGCTCTCGAAGACGTCCAGATTATTTTAGCCTGTTAGCAAAGCGGGTGTCCTCGACAATCTAACGGGCAATGTCTTATCTTAAAAGCATTAGACTTAGCCTGCGGGACTCCACAGGTTCCCGCACGGACGGGTGGCCAAGACGGGACGGGCTGTAACTCAACGTGAATGAGTGCCGGTGAGAGACCGAGGAGCCTGCGTTTGGAGGCCTGGGTGTCCCCGCTCTGAGGACCTCCTCGCCGGGACCCTGGAGGCGGCCAGCTGTGGGGTGCCTGGACTAGGGACGGATGACCAATGTCGAGGCCCTTCCAAGCGAGGGATTAGATGATTCTACCTTTGAACAAATACGTCAAAGGAAATATATAACGTATCTAGCCTTTGCCTTACAGAAAAATCTTCAGAAAGAGCCACTCTTCGGGTTTGCGGTTAACGAACGCAAGCTACGGTTCAGCAGCCGGCAGCGTGTTCCCGTCTGAAAACGGGGGGCTGAAGAGAGAGCACCGTCAGTGACCCGAACACCGCATGCACTTGCCCACAGACCATACATGACTCCGTTGCTCAACAGCTTTTCGGAGAACGGACTTTCAAACGGACGATAAAAACGTCCAAGGTCACAAGCGGGGAGGTCCCGCCAGCCCGTTCAATCATGTGTAAAGCGTATTTGCTATACTTCCTGTACCATGTCAGCACAGTAATGAAAATTAATGAATGCTTCAAACCGGTAGCTCTTTCGTGGGGAAACCTAATGTCAGATGCATAGTCACAGGATATAGAAACCCTCCCCCGTGGTCCTCCCCGAGTATCTGCACATACAAGGTTTTCACATTTGGGGACTGGAAGTGGGGAGTGAGGTTAATGAGAAAAAACAAAGAAGATCCAGAAGTCATTCAGATTCTAGAAGCAGAAACCCAGGTGTAGTCTGTCCTGTAAGATGGGCAACTGACCCCTCGCTTCTGCGTATAAACACTGCCCTCCCTTCATCGCGAGGCGCATGCTTGGGAAGCAAGTGAGCCCTCCCTCCCACAGCGCTGCACCACAGAGGCCAAGCGTAAAGAAAAGTAATTTCCCACAGTCAACATGATGGGGATGATGGAGAGCTCCCTTGTCGGGTCGTCCGCCGTCCTGCCAAAATACAGATGTTAAATCACGAGTCGTGTATCCTGCCCCTCCAGCACTGGAGTTCAAGGCACACCCACTGCACCCTGCTCTCACCGCTGTGACGTGTGCACGTGGCCGCTCTCCACGCCGCTCTTCTCTCCCCCAGCAGCCGGTCTCTAGAACAGTTACTACCCCGGGTGTGATCAAAGGGGAAAAACACAATCCACGCTAGCAGTAATCGAGTTGTGTGCCGCGGGAGAAAGCAGGAAAGGAACCACAGCCAACACGCAGAGACTACGCACAAGACATAAAGCCCCAAAGTCGCCTTCCTTTTTGACATGAAGACAATTTAGCACACGCCAAGAGCGCCAAAAGGTTCGAGTAAACAATTCTAACCAGGACAACAGTCCCCTTCTCTGGCATTCACGGATCGAACGCGGCCTAAAACTCAGGAGATGAAACATAAAAAGAAGACTGGATGAGTGCATCTAAATAAAGAACACTGAAGAGTTAGCCCTTGTCGGTTTACATATTTTTAAATAAAGAAAATATGGAGAGGTGGCTCAGTAGGTTAAGCCTCCAACTCTTGATTTCGGCTCAGGTCATAATCATGGTTCGTGGGTTCGGGTCCCACGTCGGGCTCCGCTTCGGATTCTCCCCCTGCCCCCTCTCTCTCTCTCTCTGCTCTTCTTCTGCATATGCACGCACTCTCAAAATGAACTTTAAAAAAATTTTTTTAGTTAAAAAAAAGAAAAAGAAAAGAAAATACGAAATGACTGTAGCAGTCTGAATCACACACAGCATTTACGAGTTCAAGAGATCATGCCTGCCACAGGCCCGCCCCTGCTCTGGGGCTTTGGAGACAAGGGTTCCTAAAACCGCTCTTCCCCTAGGGTTCCCAAAGACCACCTTCTCAGTGAGGTCCAGCTGTAGCTTCCAAAGGGCGCACCATCATGGAGGGGAATTTGGCAACACCTAGCAAAATCACGTGTTTTCCGTAGCCCGGCAATCCCTGAAGGGACCTATCCCAACAGACACACGCACAAAGCTGTTTGATTCAGGACTGTATGAAACAGCAAAATACAAAACCATTTCTCTCCCCGGATGGGGGCCAAGGAGAACAAACCACGGAATGGCTACATAACAGAGTTCTGCGGGACTGAAAACACCAACAGGAAAGATCTCCAGGAAATGTTGAGAAAAAAAGCGAGGGGGGGAATGTGTGTGTGTGGTCTGCAATCTCCTACCCCAGAAAGGGAAGTACAAATACGTATGAATTTTTTTTATGGAAGGAGAATACTTGGAGAAGGAAGGGACAGGGTGGAGAGGAGCCAAGTACACACTGCCTTCTTGTCCATACACCTTGCTTGGAAGATACGATTTTGAAAGCAGGTACATATTCACATTATTACGAAACAAGGTTAAACTTCTAAAAAGCTTTCCCTAAAAACGTCAGAAAAAAATACAACAAATGAAGTTAAATGTATGCGCGGTGGGCAGTATAAGCACCAAGAAAGAAGTCGGACAAGGGAGGCAGTCTGACTGCGCTCCTAGTGGGATATATCCAAACATCAGAGAGCTATTAAAAATGTTTTAACTCGGTGTTCACGAGTCACCGTCGACGGCTGAGTGAAAGACACCGCGTTAAGTGGCTCCCTGGGCCTGCAGCAGCCCCATCACCAAGGTGTTTGTTAGAAATGCCCGTTCCCAGGTCCACCCCTGACCCGCTGAGTCAGAAATTAGGGTGGAGCCCGGGGTCAGGTTCTAACAAGCCCTCTAGGGGATTCTGATGCAGCTCTCTCTCTACCTCTCTCATCCCCAAGTACCCACAGAACAGGGGGGAAGAAAGAAAATTGGAAGAGAGAGCAGTTAATTAAACCTCAAAAGAGAGACAGAGGGAAACCGGGATCTGAAGACAGACCAGAAGAGCATTGAGCTCAAAACCCTACTGGTATACTAATTAATTCAAAGATTTAAAAAAAAAAAAAAAAAAAAAAGACATTGAAAATGTAAACACCAGGGCGCCTGGGCGGCTCAGTCAGTTAAGCATCTGACTTCAGCTCAGGCCATGATCTCACAGTCATGAGACGGAGACCTGAGTTGGGCTCAGCACAGAGCACGGAGCCTGCCTGGGATTCTCTCTCTCCTTCTCTGTCCCTCCCCAGCTCGTTCTCTTTCTCAAAATAAGTAAATAAACTTCAAAAAATAAAAGTCCCGGTCTTTCAGAGATATGCTGTCTTGAAAGGCACACGCTGTCTTCGCTCCGGCTGCCATGACAAAATACCACGACAGGAGTTGTTTTCTCCCAGTTCTGGAGCCCGGAAGTCCAAGATCAAGGTGCTGGCCATTCAGTTCCAGGTGCCTGATTTCTTCCTGGTTGGTGCCTCGCCCGTCCTGGTGCTCAGTGGCCTTTCCTTGCCGTGCAGGAGGAGGCAGGGCGCGTGCTCGCCCCCTTCTCATAGGCCTCTGACTCCATCCCCGGGGCCTACATCCCCTCCTAACCCGCTCACCACCCAAAGACCCCCGTCTCGCAATACTGCCACACTGGGGAGCGGGGCTCCCACCTAGGAACTGCGGGGAGGGGAGCCAAACCTTTGGTCCGTAACACGTACACTTACGGATAAGCGTATACACTTGGGATTTGCTTCGGAAATAACACGGGATTAGGGGGATGGGGGTTTGGACGTGCGAGACTGGCCAATCCGTCCAACTGCTGAAGTTGGGTGACAGGTTGGCGGGGTTCCTTTACCCCGTTCTTACTACTTTTGTACACGTTTGCCAGTCTCCATACTTGCAATAAAAAGTTGAAATGCTACAGTTCTCCCACTTCCCTTCCCCTTTTCTTTTTTCCCACAGCACGTAGCAACAGTTACGTAATTTACTGCACATGCGTACTGTCTACCTCCTCTTGCTGGAATGCAGGCTCTACGAGGGCTGGGGTCTGTGCTCACGGATGCGCCTGCACACATCACCGCTGCGGAGCCCAACCCTACGCCAGACAGCCAGGGCCCCGGGCCCCGCAGCACAGGGCACCCTGCAGCAGAGATTAACGCCAAGTGCTGGGGTCCGAATACGCTCCCAGGCTACGAATGCAACTTTAGAATGGATGAGATCACACTGAGGATTTCTAGCGCGGCTGACTTACTCGGTTCTGAGACTTAGGAAGCGAGATTTTTATTTCACTTAAGTCTATGGCAAAGGATTTCTCTGAGGGGTAATTTTAGAGACAAGTCCCCCCCCTCAGTGTGGGCAGACGGTGTCTGCCTCCCCACCTACTTGGTAAAGTCGTGGCACGGGAGGAGGCCGATCCTCGCTGTGCCATCAAATACTGAGGGACCCTGGTCGGGCACAGCCGAACCCGCCCTGGCGTCTTCACCTTCAAAATGACCCCTGACGGCCCATCCTATTTTCACCTCCACACTTAGAAACCTACTAACTGATCCACTGATCCAAAAGTGCCCGTAAATGGGGAGCTGTGAAGCTAGTAAAAATCACTACCTGAAAAGGTTATTCTTAGTTCCAAGGCTCTACCTAAAATTTTAGCTCTAAAATGTACACAATTACTTCTGAATGCTAAACAGACCTGTTGAAAACAAGAAACATTCCAAACTTACAATAGTTCCCAGTGAAACCAAGGTCTAAACCTGTTGTCAGTTTCCTCATAATTTCTCTGCTCACTTTCTTTAAAATTTTGCAAACAAGGACCTAAAAGAACATGAAGGAACAAAACACCACGGAACACAAGCACAAGAAGCTAACTAAAGGCACTGACCGCCCAGGGGAAAATAACAAAGGAGAGAGACATTACCAAAAACGTTCACTTTTTCCAAGAGACCATCCCACCTCGTGCCAACATCTAGAGCCCCAAATCCCAGATGCCGAGGAATCATTCCCCTGGTCAAGAGAACGGCAAAGACAAACCTCTACGACCGAGGCCGCGTTACACAACCAGGGAAGCGCGAGGGACGTTGGCTGATGTGCACCCGGATGCCAACGCAGACACGGAGGCAGGGAACGAACTCGGCCCCCCAACGACCTGTCCACCTCCCGAACCCCTAAACCTGCGGCTGGGATCTTACTTGGAAAAAGGATTTGTAGATGGAATGAAGTTCAGGATCTCAAATGAGATCACCCCAGATCATCCGGGTGGGCGCTACATCCCACGATACGCGTCCCGATAAGAGACAGGGGAGCAAATGCAGAGAGAGACGAACCACGCGAGACAAGGCGGACCCAAGACAGAGACGAGAGAGGCGCAGCTCCGAGCCAAGGGATGCCAGGGGCTGCTGGCGGCGTGCAGAGGCAGGAAGGGTCTTCCCCAGGAGCCGCAGGAGGGAGCACGGCCTACAGCACCTCGCTTTTCCACTTCCGGTCTCCAGAACTGCAGGAGAACAGATTTCCATGGTTTTAAGCCGGCAGGTTTCCGATAATCTGTTACAACAGCCCTAGGAAACTAAGGTATATGGCATAAAATACAAAATAGAATGCACATTTTTTCCTAGCACCATTCCAATTCGTGTTTTAGTCATGTTTTGGGCTATACCTCTTAAATGTCAAAGTAAACGCAGCTGAACATGCAACTCAGAAGCGGTCCAGTCATCAATAAACACATAAGAAGAACTAATCATCAGGCAAATGCACCGCCAAACAACTACAATGAACTTGGACTGAACAAAGAGATCCTGGATACGATATCAACAGCGCCACCCAAAAGTAAAAAAATTAACAATGAGACTTCATCAAAATTAAAAATGTTTGTACTCCGAAAGACAGCATTCAGAAAATTAAAGACCGCCAAAGATTAGAAAAAAATATTCACAAATCATGGATCTGAGAAAGGACAGGTATCAGAAAATACAATGAACGCTTATAACTCAACGATAATCTAATTTAAAAAAGGGCAAAACAGGAGCTCTTGTGTGGCTCAGTCGGTTAAGCGTTCGTCTCCTGACTGTGGCTCAGGTCATGCTCTCTGTTCAAGAGTTCAAGCCCCACATCGGGCTCCGTTCTGACAGCACAGAGCCTGCTTTGGATCTTTACTCTCTCTGTCTCTCTCTCTCTCTCTCTGACTCTCCCTCACTCATGCACACATGGGGGCACTGTCTCTCTCAAAAAATAATAAACTTAAAAAAAAAAAAAGGGCAAGGTGGCTGGGTGGCTCAGTCAGTTAAGCATGTGACTTCGGCTCAGGTCATGATCTCACGGTTCCTGAGTTCGAGCCCCGTGTCAGGTTCTGTGCTGACAGCTCTGAGCCCGAAGCTTGCTTTGGATTCTCTCCCTCTCTCTCTCTCTCTCTCTCCCTCTCTCTGCCCCTTCCCCACTTGTGCTCTGTCTCTCTCAAAAATAAACAAACATTAAAAAAAATCAAAAAAGAAAAGGACCAAATATCTGAATAAACATTTCACTAAAGAAGATATACAAAAGGCTACTAAGAATTGGCAAAAATGCTCAACTTCACTAGTCGTGAGGGAAATGCAAATTAAAACCAAAATCAGACACCATGTCACGTGTGCTGGGATGGCTCTAATAAAAAAAAAAAAAAAACAAAACACCGACAGGTGTGTGTTCACGGGCATACAGAGCTTCTGGAACCCTCGCACGCTGCTGGTGGCCATGGCTAAGCACTACAGACACTTTGGAAAACAACTGAGCAGTTTCTTAAAAAGTTAAACATAAGCTTATCACACAACACAGCAGCTCGGCTCCTAAGAATCCCCCACAAAAAATGACAACAGGTCCACACAGATAGACCCGCAAATGCTCCAGCCACACTATTCGCAACAGCCAAAAAGCGGAAACACTCCGAACGTCCACCAGCTGGGGAACAGCCCAACAAGACGGGGTCCATCCCTCGGGCGGCCCACTAGCCACAAATGAAAGGAACGGACTGCAGACGAAGGCACAGCCTCCAAGGACGAGGACGATCAGCCTCCAGACACCGCTGAGGACAAAAAGGCAGCCACAAGGCTGCACGCCACGGGATTCCGTCTGGACGAAACGTCTAGAAAACACCAGTGTAGAGGGACAGCTGACGCGCGGTCCTGGAAGGGTCCGGAGCGAGGGAAGTGCACGCCGGGACTTCTCTTATAGCGGGCTCGCCCGAACCCCAGGGAGAACCGGCTTCAAAGGGCTGGGGCGGAGGCGGGGAGGCGGCGGGGAGGCCGTTGGGGCAGAGCCGGGAGAGCAACGCTGGCTGGTGCTCGGGGGAGCGACAGCAAAGGTGGGAGAAGTGGCTGGATTGTAGATAAATGTCAGAGGTCAACAACGACTGTGGGCAGCCTGACTGCCAGTTGTGGGAGAAAGAGAGGAGTCCTCAATGTTCCGCTGAAAAACCAAATATTCTCTGCGACCAAACACCGAGCGCACGTGCATACACGTGCACTCCCGCCCAGAGCAGTTACAGAGGAAAGACGCCCGCACGGGAGGGAGCAAGGCCAAGGCCGCACAGGGCACAGGGTGGCAGAGGCTCAGGGAGGCGGGAGCGACCGGTGCGCCCAGGGGACCAAAGGCCGGCGGCCGGTGGCGGCGGGACGGGAAGCGCCAGGCACCGGAGGCGGCGGGGGACCAGCACCCCGTGACCGCACACACCGAACCCTGCGGCTCCCGGGAGCACACGCTCTGACGACCGGCCAAAAGCTTTCTGAGACGAGCAGCGCTTCCGCCCGTCCCTTGCACGCCCGCAGAAGGCGGCCCCCCCAGGCCGCCGGTCCCCACCAGCGTGCCAGGCCGCCCCGTGCTCCGCTCCTCTCTGGGCACACGCGGTCGTGACGTCCGCCGGACTGGACTACCTCGTCCCGGCAGAGCTTAGGAACGAAAATCAGACCCTGGAGTTTCACCTGCATAAACAAATCACACTTCACTGGAGACTCTTCACAAACACATCCTGTAAATCGGGCCTGTAAGCAAATCCAAACAGAAAAGGAACTTTCCTTCTACATCATCCTTTCAAATCCACCCTAGAGGTAACACACTAGTAACGTGGGTTTCCAAGCCATGTACCCTGGTGCCTCCCGGTACCGCAGCAAACCCACAGAGGCCCCATCACACAGTATTCTGAATTTATGAGGAAGACAGCAGTGCTGAGAGGTACTGAACCCCACTCGAGGTATTCAGTTTCAGTATCAGGTCCTGCTACATTCCTTTCAAAGACATCATTATATCATAAAACAGGGTGGTTGCCAGGATAAAAGGAAAGTACCATAAACCCCCCCCCCCCCACACACACACACAGAGGATGGCATTGTCCAATCCGACTCCCAAGCTACAGAAGTTGTACAGTGCCCAACAGGTACAACCATCCCATTTATGTTACTGTGGTTGGTTATCTAAGAATGAAAATCAAAATGTTTCCTCTAATATATGTGTATTATTTTCTCAAATAACTACCATTAAGACATAATACTTACTTAATAAAATTATTTGGACCTAACTAATAAGTGGAATTACAAAGTATTCTTTTCTTTTTAAATTTTTTGTTTAACGTTTATTCATTTTTGAGAGACAGAGCATGAGTGGGCTCCAGGCTCCAGGCTCCGAGCCGTCAGCACAGAGCCCGACGCGGGGCTCGAACTCACGGACCGCGAGATCATGACCTGAGCCGAAGTCGGACGCCCAAATGACCGAGCCACCCAGGTGCCCCTGAAGTCTTCTTCCTAACTTAGAGATACCATGAAAAAATTACTGAGACGCTGAAGGCACTGTGAATAAAGAAAAGTTTAGAAATCACTGCTTGCTGGTTAACGTTTCTTGCACGTTGGTTCTTCCGAGCGCTTATCGACCTTATGAGATTGGTACTATCACCATCACTACTTCCCAGATGAGGAAGAGACCGTGACGTGCTCTAGGTCACGCGTGAAAGACCTACCCGTGTTAAGCACGCACACATACACGACACACAAACTGCAGGGTGAGAACCTCTGGTACCTCCTTCGGTCCCTGCCCTCCAAATATACCTCACGGAACAGCGGGAGGTTCCCTAAGGACAAACGTCTCTCCCACATCTCCACTACTGATTCACTACTGGCTTAAGAATTTAGGGGCGCCTGGGGGGCTCAGTCGGTTGAGCGTCCGACTTCGGCTCAGGTCACGATCTTGCGGTTCGTGGGTGTGAGCCCCACGTCCGGCTCTGTGCTGACGGCTGGGAGCCTGGAGCCTGCTTCGGATTCTGGGTCTCTGTCTCTCTGCCCCTCCTCTGCTCCTGCTCTTTCTCTCAAGAATAAATAAACATTAAAAAAAAAAATTTAATATGGACCAAGACCTACATTTATGTGCATCAATTTAAGTTACTTTTCTGGTACTCAAACTGAGACAGTGATTAAATCACAAGCATCATACTTTCAGGGTGGGTGGAAAATTACAACATGCAAATTTAAAAACCATAGGGGGTGGGGGATCAAACTCCAACCAGGTTCAAAGCATTTACATACGTGCTCGTTTTTGTCGCCTTTTCCCCCTTTCAAAATGTATAATGTCAGATGTAAACCCCAACCAAATACAGAGATTCAGAAAAATAAAGTACGCAACCTAAGAAGTGACTGGTCAGATCATCTGGATGAAGCACTATTATTTTTCGAATACTGTGCACTTCCAGGTGGAGAGACAGTATGTGCCATTTTAGGCGTGATGCCAGCGTCAGCAAAGAAACACCACAAATCAGTAGAATTACACTAACTCTGCCCACTAAACGAGAGCTGGGAAAGGAACATATCTTTCCCGACATACCTTTGGAACAGAAACCTAAGTCTTCATTCCACAGTAGACAACTGACCCAGTGGCCGGGGGGGGGGGGGGGGGGGGGGGGGGAGGGAATCTAAGCCCCAACTTAAAATTAGATCAAATAAAACTGCTGGGTTTGTTTCAGACTGTGCATCTTTCGTGATTAATAACTTATCCTACAGGTATTCAAACCGCTCCGATCGGGGAACTCGTCACGCTATTAAGCACCACTACCCGCTCGGCCGACCTCCCTGTGCATTGCGTTTCTCTGGGATTCACTAACTTAGCTAGTCCCGGGTCTAGACACACCCCCTGCTGAGGGAGTCGGGAGGAGGAAGTGAGCAGCAGGCTGAGAAACTGCTAGTGACGGGCTGAAGGTCAGGATGCTTTACAGGCAGCTTCAGAATCTTATCAAAAAAACCCAGCCAGCTTGCCAAGTGATAACGCAGCCTACTTACCCGAGTCTCTGGGCGCTCTTCGCCCTTCTCCTGGCCACGTACGTACAAGCACTTCCTAAACTTACCCGACCCAGCCCCACCCCACATTCTCGTCAGGAAGGTCCTCACGATTCACTTCCACTGAAAGTGAGCCGTCCCAAGCTGTACGAGAAACATCAAAACCAAGCACAGGCTCTGCCTTCGCCAGAAAAGGAACGAGGCCCGACCTCCCAGGTGCGGGGCGGCCCAGAGGCCAACAGACGTGGAGAACAGAAGCGCTGCAAACTAAGACACAGCCTGGGGCGGATCCTGTCTACGGCTGGGACTACCAGCTCCTCCCTGCAAAGCCGGGCCGGAGAAGGGACCAGACAGGTGCCGCCCGGAGCGTCAGCCCCTGGCACGGAAACACCAAGCTAGCTTCACGTGTGAACGGGGAAGCCACGTCTCCTAGAACGTGGCACGTTTAAAGGGACCTTTTTTACTTTCCCAGCGAACATTCTCTCAAGCCTCCTGACCGGCTGTGTGCCTTTTCAGACACTTACTCTGTGTGCTTTCCACACAGGGGACAAGCCTTCGTGACAAACCTGCCGTAAAGGAGAGCGTGTCCTCTAGCGGTCACACGCGTGTGCATAAAAGCGAACATCCAACACCCCTGTGGACCGCTGTCCTTCGGGGTAACAATTCACGCACGAAGTCAGGACACCCAGGAGCTTTCCCTCCAGGAAGGTGCTTACAGAAGACAAGCCAAGGGGCAGAAGCTGTAATTAGATTCTGGGGATCCCCCAGCGCTCCCAGCGCCCCGCACTTGGGGGAGGCCTTTCCAGGATCTGGATTACTTGGACAGGGTGAAGACCGCGGCCAGCCCGGCCCCTCCTCCCGGAGGGTTCAGAGCGCAGGGCCTCCGCAGGGCCACACGCATCTGTCCTCCCGGGCTGAAGCTGTGCGGGTGCAACACCTTGAGTAAGACTTTCAGGTGACAGATACTCCGGGGGAGAAAACAGCTATTGCTGAACCACGCCAGGGTCCAAATTCAGAGCAGACGCAGCCCGTCTCCCTGAGGTCTACCACGTCACGACGAGCAGCCCGCTTCAACCTTAAACACGCCACCTCTCAGGGTCCGACGAGAGGGCGCACACAGGAGTGCGTCCTAACCAGAAAAGGAGAATAAAGGGAGGGGACGGGAGGTGCTCAAGGCCCACACAGCGGACTCCACTAGGGCCTGGGCGCCCCGACTGTGCTGCAGAAGAAGACCACTGGCAACGAACTGAACACCGTCACAGGTCAAAAATCCTAACAGCCTGAAACACCTCCCTGCAAGACATCAAAACGTCAGCCGACCTTTCAACATCTCCTCTAGCCTCCGTGTTCCTTTAAGCATCTAACCCTAAAGTTCCCGTAAAAAGTAGAATTTTTCTTTCTGCAAAGCAAACGGGCCCCGCGTGCATGCCTAGATGTGGCGCACGCCCGACAGGGAGCCACCCGTCTGGCTGTCCCGAGAGCGAGCCGGCCAGGGGGACGCTCCCCCGTGCCTCACCCGTGCAGCGGGTCTGTCCTCTGGCCGCGGGGAGGGCTCGCGGGTAACGCGCCCGGAACTGGGGGTGGCTCGCAGCCCAGCTCGGCCGGCAGCTGTCAGGCCGGTGGCCGCACACTTCGCACCGCTGCGACCCATCACCGGCGTCGTGTGCTCGGTCTGCCACTACGTCTACCACTTCCCGGAGCGAACTGCGCACGCACGCAAACTTCGTCCACGCTCGCAACTCTCAGAGCCACGAGACCCTCCCACGGGAGCGGAGGGGACGGCGGGCGGGAAGGACAGGTCCGCCCCCACCGGGAAGGCCGGTCCCCTCCGCGCGCGGGGCCGCCTGCCAAGCCTCGGGGCTGCACGGGGCCGCACGGCGGGGCCCCCCGTTCCGCGCCCGCGATTCCGGGGCGCGCGCGCCTCCCGGGGGCCGTCCAAGTGCAGCGGCCCCGGCCCGCCAGGCCGTCCCGGCGGGGTCGGAGGTCGCCTTCCCGCTCGGAGGGCCCCGCCGCAGCCTCCGCCCCGGCCACACCTCCGTTCCAGGAAGCGGCCGGGCAGGGAGCGCGGGGGCCGGGCCGCAAGGGCCGGGGGCTGGGGACGGGAGCCCGCGCCGGGCGGCCCCGCAACGGCCGCCGCCCCCTCCCGCGCCGACGGGACTCACAGGTGACGATGGGCTTGTTCTCCATGGTGTAGATCACCGGCGGCAGCGGCGCCTCAGGGGCGTCCATGGGCGTCCGCCGTCACCGGCCCGGCCCCCCGCGCCCCATGGGCAGCCCCGAGGCCGCGCCGGGCCAGCCCGAGCCTGAGCGGCGCCGCGACAGGGAGGCCCGCCCGGCCGCGCGAGGCAGCTCCCGAGCCGGCCGCCCGCCGCCGCCGCCGCCGCCGCCGCCCGCCGGCCGCTCCACTTCCGGTCCCGGCGCCGCCGCGCTACCGCTTCCGGGGCGCGCGGCTTAAAGGGGAGGCCTCCGGGCCGGGGGCGGGCGCTGTCCTCCGACAGCCGGGGGGCGGGGCGGGGGGCGGGGCGGGGGGCGGGCCCGGCGCGGCCCTGCGGGGCTCCCACGTGCTTCCGGGAGCGGCGGCTCCACGCGAGGCGACCGCGGTCCCCGGCGTGGGTCCCGCGCCGCGGTCTACTTGCGGGCGCCCCCGCCAGCAGGGTCCCCTCGGCGTGGGGGACGCGGGGACGCGCGGCTCTTCCCTCGGGCCCACGGCCCACGGCCGAGGGGACGCCTCCACCGCCCCCCAGCGTCTGGCCACCCGGCTGCGCGGCCGCCGCCCCCCGTGCGGATCCCCTGGGACTCGGGGCCCGGGGGCGGCGGCCACCGCGACTCACCGGCAGCACCTGGACGCGGGCGCGACCCCGGGGGTCACCGACAGCACGCGGACACGGATGACCCCGGGGATCACTGGACACTGGTGTGACCCTGAGGGGCACTGACAGCACGTGGGCACTGGGACGACCCTGGGGTCACTGGGGGGGGGGGGGCATGTGGGCACCGGTGAGGCACTTGCTCACCTCTGTGACCTGTTGCCCATCACCCAGCTCTTGCTGTTGTAACCGGACACCCAGTGCCTCAGGGGAGCCTGTCAAGGCACCAGCTTAACTCCCACCGCTGGGCTGAATGGCGGTTACCCCTTGCGAAACTCCCGGTCCTGGGTTTTCGTGTGACGCTGGTTTTAGCAAGTAGCGTCGCCGCCGTAAAGCACAGCAAGATTACACACCTTCTGGCTGTAGCCAGAGACCCTACAGCCCTGCGGTTCCTGCTCCAGGCTTTCCTGGGAGGCAGCGGCGCACAGACCCTCCCAGGTGGTTGGAAGGAACTGCCTCTCTCTGAATTTCCACAGCAGGTTGCCTCCACGCCTGCCCCCACCGTACTGCAAAATGCCAGAATGAGGGGCTGTGCCTTTTACTTGTGTCCTGAGCCCTCCCTCGTGCCCAGCCACGCAGGGCCTTCACCGAGTGGGCATGTTTGGGGAGTGCCACAGAATTAAACCCTACTAGAACGCGTGTAAGTTTCTTGTGCAAGGAAGGTGGTTTGACTTTTGCAAATGAGGGAAAGTCCATGCACGGGCGAAGTAGTCTGGGTGTGATCAAAGCTGCCGAGTGTGTGTGTAGAGCGTAGCACGTGCGTTGTGGCTGGGCGAGGAGGCCAAGAGCAGAGTTTCGGACAGCTGGAGCCCGTGAGGCGGAGCACGGGGGAAGAAGGAACTAAGGAGGGCCGCAGAGCCAGAATCCTTGTGGCCTTGGCTGGGCTCAGCGTGGGTGGGATAAAGCTCCCTGGGGCTTACCAGAACATGGCCGTGACAGAGTCGAGCATGGCACAAAGGCTAGACGCGAAGCTGGGCTACAGGAAAGACCTCATTGGTACCTCATTCACTCCCAGGGCATTCAGCTGAGACACTAGATGGAGGACCATGTGCCCAGGGGTCAGCCAACTTTATCGGTGAAGGCCCAGATGAGTATTTGAGGCTTTGCAGGTCACATACGGTTTCTGTCTTACATTTTCCTTTGGGACGTTAAAAGAAAAAAAAAGCAAAAACAGTTATTTAAAAATATAAAAACCATTCTTAGCTCAACAGCCATACAAAAACAGGGCATGGCCCAGCGGTGGTCTGTGAGCCTTAGGTTGCCCACTCCTGCCCTGAAATAAGGCCCACGCCAGACCTATCTTAACGCAGTATAGTGTAATGCAGTATAACGCAAAGCCTGTCAAGGCTGCGAGACCGACGGCATTTGGAAGTTAAATCTTGCCGAGTTCTGGGGCTTGGGGACACCTTGAACATTCCTCAGATCCACCCTCACAAAAAGCATAAAACTATGCCTCTCCAAAGTCAAGGTGATAAACACAGTAGCTGAACTGCCAGCAAGAACAAAAGTCACGACGCTTCGGTGGAAGATGATCCGGAGCCCCTACAGCTTATGATTTACCAATGCCCAATAGATACTAAAAACCTACGAGGCATAAGAAAACTAGAAAGCGTAAACTATAGTCAAGACAAAAGGCAGTCATTAGAAACCTGCCCCTAAATGCCCAAATAGCGTATTCACAGGTTAAGGCTATAAAGCAGCTGTAATACACGTGTTCAAAGAATGAAAAGAAAATACGCTCTTAATGAGGAAAGACAGAGACAGAATAAGTATAAAAACAACCAAATGAAAAGTCTAGAACTGTGAAGCACAATAACTGAGGATCTCACTGCCTTAACAGCAGGTTGGAAAGAGCAGAAAGACTCAGTGACCTTGAAAGACAAATCAAAACAAATTATTCAATCTGAAAAAGAGAAAAAAAACTGAAAATGAAATGGGCAGAGCGTCAGAGACCCATGGACAGGATAAAGTGACCTAACACACGAGTAATAGGAATCCCGGAAGGAGAAAACCGTCAGAATGCGACAGAAAATTCATTTGAAAAACTAATGGCCAAAACCCCACAAATTTGCTGAAAAACCTCAACTTACTGGTCAAGAAAGTCAGTAGAGCCTCCGTAGAACACATGCAAAGAAGCTTATGTACAAGGATATCAGGGTCAAAGTGCTAACAACCGAAAAAGAGTGTCGTAAAAGCAGGCAGCAAAGGACACACGGCCCTCTGGGGAACAATGATGGAAATTTCCAGTCATTTCTCGTCAGACACGGCGTCAACCAGAAACTAATGGCATAAACCTTTAAAGTGCCAAATTAAAGAAAAAGCTTAACCCAAAACTCTACGTCCAGCAAAGTATTCTTTTATTTATTTATTTATTTATTTATTTATTTACTTTGAGAGAGAGAGAGAGAGAAAAAGAGCAGGGAATGGGCCAAGAGAGAGGGAGACAGAGGATCTGAAGCAGGCTTTGCACCAACATCAGAGAGCCCGATACAGGGCTCGAACCCACGTGAGATCGTGACCTGAGCTAAAGTCAGACACTTAACTGACCGAGCCACACAGACGCCCCAAAAGTATTCTTAAAACATGAGAGCAGATAAAGATATTTTCAGATTGAGTTGCAAGAATCTGTGGCCAGCAGGCAGGTGCAACAGGAAATGGTCAGGGCTATTCTGCAGAGGGAAAGGAAGAAGATCGAATCTTGGATGTGTAGGAAGGATAGCTCTGGGAGTGGTTAACAAATGGGTAAACATAAGTTGTTGCACTTTTTTCTTCTTTCCATAGTTCCCTTAAAGGGAACTAGTTAGGGGCGCCTGGGTGGCTCAGTCAGTTAAGCGTCCAACTCTTGATTTTGGCTTAGGTCGTGATCTCATGGTTCATGGGTCTGAGCCCCACATCGGGCTCCGTCCTGACAGCTCGGAGCCTGGAGCCTGCTTCCGATTCTGTGTCTCCCTCTCTCTCTGCCCCTCCTCTGCTCGTGCTCTATCTCTCACTCTCAAAAATAAATAAGCATTAAAAAAAATTTTTTTTTTAAATAGAACTACCAGGGGCACGTGGGTGGCTCAGTCAGTTAAGCATCTGGCCGGCTCTTGATTTCAACTCACATCATGATCTCACGGTTTGTGAGTTTGAGCCCCACGTTGGGCCCTGTACTGACAGTGTCAGTGCCTGCTTGGAATTTTGTCTCTCTTTCTGCCCCTCCCTCACTTGCACACACTCTCTCTCTCTCTCTCTCTCTCTCTCTCTCTCTCTCAAAACAAATAAATAAACTTAAAAAAAAATAGAACTACCATACGATCCAATAATTCCACTACTGGGTGTTTACCCAAAGAAAATGAAAACACTAATTTGAAAAGATATGTGCACCCCTGTGTTTACTGCAGCAGTATTTATAATAGCCAAGGTATGGAAGTTTCCTTTCTGGAGGGAAGGAAGGGAAGGGCCAAGCCTCCCACTCTGTTGCAGCCAGCCTCCGGGTTCATGAGCAGTAAGGGGACTTCTGGGCTCTTTTCCCTGCGAACAGACCTATCAGAACTTTTTTTCACATGGGAATTTGAAAAATGCTTGAATTCACAAATACTGGTCTGGTGATTCCTTCTAATAATGGTGAACATGATGCTATTCCCATTAATCAATGTCTATTCTCTTTCCAGATCCTCTGCTCCTGATAGCATTCGGGTTTTTTAAAGGTTGCTGGAACTGGTGCCCAAATGGTCTTTTCCTGGTAGCCCGTTACCTTGTCTCCAGGCTCCAAAGAGCCTGTTAAATTATGTATCGGGGCACTGCATATTCTGTGCCTGCAGGGAGGCACCACGGCGCTTGCTCTGTCCCGCCGCTCAGAGACCCGGGCCAAAGGAATGGCCAGCCAGCAAATGTTCGTGGCAGGTTAATTTGAAGTAGCCCCAAACCGGAAACAACCCAGATGTCCTCTGCTAGGTGGCTGGTTAAACGGGCCTTCCGCACCTGGAACACTACACAGCGGTAAAGAACCCTGCTGGCAGGTGCAGGGACCTGGGTGGGCCTTGAGAGAACGGCGCCGAATGAAGACATCCAACCCCAAAGGTCGCATGCTCTGCGATCCCATTCCTGAACACTCGTGAAATGACAAAATTACAGAGATGGAGAACAGATGAGTGTTTGCCGAGAGTTAAGGCGAGGGTGTGGGTAAGCAGGGAAGGGGGCGGAAGAACCCTGGTGGGGACGGACGGTGCAGCATCTGGGCTGTGTCAACGTCACCATACCGTCGGGGTGGGCGCCGGAGGCAATGCAAGGTGTCGCCCCTGGGGAGAAAAGAGGTAAAGGGCACACTTAGAGTTGCACGTGACTCTACATTATCCCAAAAGAAAAGTTTAATTAAAAACCCAGCTGACATTGGGGCGCCTGGGTGGCTCGGTCTGTTGAGCGTCCAACTTCGGCTCAGGTCATGATCTTGTGGTTCGTGAGTTTGAGCCCCATGTGGGGCTCGCTGCTGTCAGCTTGTCAGCTGGTCTGACCCCCTCTCTCTGCCCCTCCCCTGCTTGCGCTCGCCCCAAAATAAATAAATATTTAAAAACCCAACTGGCATTAAAGTAGTTAACAGGCGAGTCCCCAAAGGATCCACGAGGTGAGCTGCGTGATGCTCTGAACATTTTGGCCCGTGCCCGCTCCTCTGTGATCGCGCTTGGTGGGCTCACCACGTGTTGAAAAGCGTCTCCACGCGCAGCACTGCGCTGGGCCAGGCAGCCTGGCCCCTCCGGGTCAGACGTTTCCCTACACGCGTTTTGATGCGTCCCGGCATCCGAGCCATCTGTCAATTACATCCTCGGGCCGGCAGATAGTCCACAGAAGGCAAGTGGAAGCAGGAACGATTTTGCGGAGAAATAACCTTCGTCGTGAGGAACCAAGGAAATGCCATACAAACGTTTTCTTCCTCCTAAACTAACAAAAACTTGCCGGGGGTGGGGAGAGCCGAGGAAGGTGAGGGTGGCCATCGCGCTGACTCCAGGGTGCTGGCGGGGGCGTCGGTGGCTTCCCCGAGCCCACCTTTGCAAAAGGCAGTGATTACGTTCCATCCTTTGACCCGGCAATGGCGCTGCCTGTCGTTAAGGACGCAGTCTCTCCCCAGCCTGGGTGATGGAAACACACCTGCTGCAGCACTCTTCACGGCATCGGCCAAGTGTGGGAGCAAGCCTGCTGCTCTCATCCCCTCAACACAGGAGGGGCGGGGAGGAGGGGTGCACGGCGGGTTAGAGGGCAGAGCTGGGGCACAACCCGGGCCCCCACCCCTCCTAGAAACCGCTGTTGTCCTTGTGCATTGTTTTCAGAGAGAACCCGCTCTCCACATCTGCTTGTGCAGAGACAGTACCCTCTTCCCAGGTTTTATTCTGCGTGATGTGACTCAAATAATCAGGGATCACGAAATCAGACCTGGCCCTGCGGATGACATTTCCCGACATTCTGCTCTGTGCGCCTGTGTTTAGCTCTGCTGCCTTCTTTCTTGGCTTTCGGACAGCCTGGATCCTCGCTTTATCCTTTCAAGCTGAGGTTCTCCCCCTGAGAGGCCTGCCCCTCACCTGTGTCCTGATCAACGGAGGTGGGAGTCAGGGGCAGGAGCGACCGCCTTGCCGGAGACCCTCATTGACCTCCATCCAGCTTTTCCTGGCTGTTCTCACGCCCAGGGAGCTGCCCCTGCCCTGCTGGCACCACCTGGGCCGGCCCCTGGCACGTGTAACGTCAGACGCCAGGGGCAGAAAAGGGTGGTGGGAGGCAAGGGCCGGGCCGCCCAGGACAGTCACCTCCAAAGGCCCCAGAACTCATTGGAATGGGTGGGAGGGTGGTGTCAGCTGACAGAGATTTCTGTGTCTCTTCCCACCAAATCAGCAGCGTGTACGACCGTCCGGTCACAGGAGCCTGAGTGGTGCATACAGGCTGTACGAGACAACCCAGCCCAGGCCACCTTCCCACACTTTACTCTGATGGCGTGGCGGCTGGATGGCCGGGGCACTGGTAGGGTCCCACCTCTGAGACCTGCTGGCCTCCACTTTCCTGCCCCAGGCCCAGGACCTTCTCCAGGAAGTTCACCCGGCAGGCCCTCCCCTGAGTGGGGGGGAAAATGTGCCCCCGCTTTCTCAGAGTGCACTGTGCACAGCTCCTGAGAGGGCCCCACGGGGTCGAGCCCAAACAGAAAACCGGCTCTGTGGGCAGTCGGCCGCTCGTTGACCGGCCCTCCCTCACCGTCCCCACTCCCCTCCTCTTTTCTGGAGCCACCGGCACATCGACCACCTGCGCCTGAGTCCCAGCTCACGGTCCCCCCAACACGCAGCCAGTCGGCCGCACACGCGTGCAACGGCGTGTGCGTCCCGCCAGCAGCCGGCGAGGGGGGCACCCATGGTTGCCCAAGGGTCTAAACCACATGCGTCCACGGCCGGTTGCTGAAAATCAATTCATTTATTGTTTGATGCTCTGCCCCAGAACTCACCGGGCTCAGAGAATCACGCCTAATAAACGCCTCATTGTGAACATTGAGCACTTAACTGTTACAGAAAATCCAGCTTCTCCCTGCACGTTCTGGAATTTTTTAATTTTTTTTTTTTTTTTTTTTTTGAGAAAGACAAACAGAGCGCAAATGCGGGAGGGGCAGAGAGAGAGGGAGACACAGAATCCGAAGCAGGCTCCAGGCTCTGAGCCGTCAGCGTGGAGGGAGCCCTGTGTGGGGCTTGAACTCAAGAGCTGTGAGATCATGACCTGAGTCGAAGTCAGACGCTCAACCTCAACCGTCTGAGCCACCCAGGCGCCCCTCCCTGCACCTTTTAAATGAAAATGCAAGTCCACAGCCCGGAAGGGCCCGTGGCTACCCGGCCAGGCTGCCACACCCCCCAGCCCAGTTCTGGTAGGCACTGAAGGCCTCCCTCCAAGGGGTCAGCCAGCTGTCCCCGGCAGACTGGGCCCGGGGCTCCAGATGAAAGGCGACAGACGACTTTAAAGAGGCTGGCGTGGTGTGGGTGCCGGTGGGTGGCTTGCCAGGGCCCCTCTGTCCTGCCTCGGCTGCGGCCAGCACAGCAGCACCAGCTGGGCTCTCCTGTGCCTCACGCTCTTGGGCCCCCAGGGCTCCTTCGCCCAGACCCAGCAGCCCCCACTGGCCCCGGGGCCCTCCCTGCACCCTCTGGTTCCTTCCTTTGCAGAGACTTGCACAGACACGCACAAGTGGGGAAGAGGGCGAGGGGGAAGGAGGCCAGACGTCCTCCGGGCATTCCAGCCCGGTCACTCACACCATCCAGACTTCCGCATGGAGGAAGAGGTTGTGACTTTACTTCAGGTAGGTTCTCCTGTGAAAAGACACAAAGACAGAGGCTGACCCGCTACCAGCAGGAGACTGTGTTCTACGCTCCCGGTCCCAGACAGAACCAGGACACAGAGGAGCTGTATTCGAGGCCCGACGATGAGCCGTAACATACACGTCGGGGAGATGCCACCGGGCCAGCAGCAGGGCCGGCCACCTTCTCCCGGGCGCCGGGACAGGAAACTGTGTTGTCCGTCCACCAAGCCGCCGAGAGACCCTCGATCACTTTCCAAACTGCAGGAATACCATAGCCACTTTTTCCGATCGTAACGCAACAACACCAGAGATTGATACACAAACAGCCATTCTGCTTGGGAAATCTACAGATCTGCTCCTCGGGGGCTCTCGGGTCAAGGGGCGGATGTCAGCCCGGAGGCACCGTTCCCGAGAACAAAGTCAAGGAGGGGCTGCCTGGAACACACACGGCCTCAGGTTCACACACATCAATATTTAAAAAAGGAAGAACGAAAATAAATGAGTTCAGCACTGACTTAGCAGGTCAGAAAACTAGACGGCAGGAAAGGAGAAGGAGGGTGACAAAGGAGCAGGAGGTGAGGAGCAGGGGCCCGGGAAGGACCCGCCTGGCACGGTGTGTGGGGGGGGGGCCAGGAGAGCGGGTGAGGACAGCGGGGGCGGTACAAATGCCCTGGAGTAACCACATAAACGAGGGAAAATGGTTCTCAGTGACTAATGTGCACTGATTTAATCTAAGCAACTACAGTATTTGTTTAAAATAAATCTTAAGCTGGGATGACATTTAATTTTCTAGGGAAAAAAATGGACTCTGGAATATATAGAAAGACTAAACAGATAATTTCCAAATAAAAAATAGTGAAAGTTGTTAAAGCCTCCCCCCCTCCTTCTCAAAACATACCGCTCGCTCAGAGGGCTTCCCAGGGCAAGCCCACCGTCTCTGAACTACTGCAGAGCGTAGAAAAAGAGGGAAAACTTATGTCTCTTTTACATTAAAGAACTATAACATGAATGCCAAATTGGATAAACACTGCACAAAGGAAGAGAAATCTAGAAACAAGTGTAGCTTACAAATATCAATGCAGAAGTCTTAAATAAAACATTAGCAAGTAGAATCCATTAACATGCTAAAGAATAGTCGACCAGCAAATGCAATCTGTTGCAAAAGTAAAAAGGTGAGTTAGTATTGGAAAATCTGCTCATATAATGCATCCTAGGGATAGATCTAAGAAGAAAACCCTTATGATTATCTCTATTAATTCAGGAAAGGCATTTACCAAATTCAACATTCTTGATTAAAAAAAAAAAAATGCTCCAGGAAATAAGAATGCTGATTTCTTCCTTAATACAGCAACATATACAACGCTACAGTCGTGTAAATACCAGCCCATCGGGCAGCTCTGTATTTAATGAAGAGGATCTGGGGTTATTCCCTTGAAGTCAGAGACAAGACAGGGATTCCCCTACCACTATTGCTATTTAACACTGCACGAGATACTGGCAGAGAGGGGAATTAGACAAGAGAAAGAATTCGAGGCATAAAAACTATTATTATTTTGGCAATTAGATGACCGATAAAGCACCCGTTTTTTACAAATATTTTTAATGTTTATTTATTCTTAGAGAGAGAGAGCACAAGCAGGAGAGAGGCAGAGAGCGAGAGAGAGAGAGAGCACAAGCAGGGGAGGGGCAGAGGGAGAGGGAGACACAGAATGCGAAGCAGGCTCCAGGCTCTGAGCTGTCAGCCCGGAGCCTGACGTGGGGCTCGAACTCACGAACCTCGAGATCATGACCTGAGCCAAAGTCAGACGCTTAACTGACTGAGCCTCCCAGGTGCCCCAAGCACACATTTTAAATAAGCACAAGTAATAAGATAGTTCAGTGGGTTACTTATAATATTGAAACTAATCTGCACTAATGAATTAGTGCCCTTCGTATACGTCTACAACGATTGATAGATAATGCATGCGTGCATACGTGTATGTGTAAAACACATATGGGGAGAACCTTCAAAGACCCCCCAAAGTGGCCCGGGTGAAAACACAAAGTGTGCTCTGGGCTGGAGGACTTCACGCTGTGGGTGGGCAGCTCTCCCCAAGCCGATCTCCAAATTTAAGGCACTCCTTACAATAACAAATATCAACAGCCCTATTTTTTCTGTAACTAGAAAGGCTAACTTCAAACACGGTATTAAGAACAAACAAGAAAAAGTAGCCAGGAAAATTTTGTGAAGGAAGAATAACAAGCACGCTCTACGAGGTGGCGAAGTCCTCTATGAAGGCTTAACAGCGCAAACGGAGAGGGCTGGACAGCGTCCCGCCCGCCGACCAGCAGGACCTCAGACAGTCGGAAACAGACCCAAACAGGAGCAGCTGGAGGGTGGGGGCGGGGGGCTCAGTCAGTTAAGCGTCCACTTGGTTCCATCCAGCTCAGGTCATGATCTCACAGTTCATGGGATCGAGCCCCATGCCGGGCTCTGGGCTGATGGTGCGGAGCTTGCTTGGGATTCTTTCTCTCTTCCTCTCTCTGCCCCTTCTCCACTCGCACTTTCTCTCTCTCTCAAAATAAATAAATAAAGTATTAAAAGAATAAAAAGAAACAGATCCAAATACACATGGGCATTTAGCGTGAGACAGAGTTGGGATTTCAAATCGAACATAGACACGGACTGAAATGAAAATCTTTGGGAAGTGGTAGGAGAGCCCAAGACCAAGAGGCATTGAATACAGAAGTATAAGTTGTATTACTGTTATTTTCATAACTATTTTCGGGAGTAGGGCCAAAGTAGTGTAACACGACAAGACGTTTCTGCTCATTTATCACAACTGTGGCCCAGGCTGATTCTGAGATTCCGTACAGCAGGGTGATCCTGGTTTAGCGCCGTGGTTTTAAAAATCCTATTGAGTAATGCTTACTTTGTGCTCAGGGGTTTACATATGCTTATCTCATTGAATCCCAGCCACCCAGAAGATAGATCTTATCCCCATTTTATTGTTGTGGATCTATTTATCAAATAGAATTGATACTAATCTTATAGGGCTCTGGGGAGGCTTATCAGATATTTGAAAAAAAGAGTCATCACAAAGACAGGCGTTAGACGAATTATGTTGGGACAGCTAAGTGCCCAACTGGGAGAAGATCCATTAAATCCGTGCCTCACACTCTACCCCGGGGGTACAGTCCGGGCAGATCAAACATCTGCATGTAGAACATGAAACCATGAAATCGTCACAAGAAAATAGCATGAATCCCTTTACCCCTGGAGTGGAGAAGGCCTTTCTAATAACGTGTCAAAATCCAGAGACCAAAGAATACAAGACTTATAAATGTGACTGTAAAAATAAAGACATGCCTGGAAAAAAACATCATAAGCAAAGTCAAAAGATAAACACCCTGAAAAGAAAGGTAATATAGATCACAAAGGATTAATCTTGCTAGTAGACAATATATAAAGAGTTCCTGAAAATCAAGAAGAAAAAACCCAACCAGATAAAAAGGTAAAGACGTGAGCCACCCCCCGACCTCGGGTGCCAATCACGACCGGCAGGGCCCAGCGGACCCACCGCTTCTGACCACGGGCTGCATCCAGGGTTCCCACGACTCTCCTGGGTTTCCATCAGTCTGCTAGAGCGGCTCCCAGATCTCCAGGAAACACGGTCACCGGGTCATCGTGTGATAAAGGAGGGGACAAAGTTGCAGATGAGCAGTCGGATGGAGGGGTGGGTATGGCGGGTCCCGGAGGGTCCTGAGCACAGGACCTTCTGTCCCGCAGACTTGGGGTGCGTCACCCTCTCGGCGGGGACGTGTGCACCCGCCCGGCAGCTCTCTGGGCCCCACCTGCTGGGATTTGCGGGGCTTCCTCACGCGGGAGTGAGGCGGCTCATCACCTCCATACCCGGCCCCTCCCCCTCCCCGGAGAATTGGGGGTCGGGGCTGAAAGTTCTGAGCTTCCAGTCCCGGCTGGTCCCCAGAAAGACCCAGGAGCCATCCAGGAGCCCACTGAGTCACCTCATTAGCCCAAAAGATGCTCCCGGTGCCCTTGTCACCTAGAAAATTACGGGGCCTTCGGGAGCTCTGTGCCGGGGACGGGGGCAGGGACCAGCACTATAGTCCCTATTATCTGACACTCATCAAATCAGCAAAAGTCTAAAATTGACAACCTATTCAGTGATGCCGTGGTGGGAAGTAGGACCCCTGTATTGCCGGTGGCAGACAGAAGGTGGCCAGGCCCACGTGTGGATTAGCGGCCTCCACCCACATGCCACGCCCATGCTGTCCCCCCTCAGAGCAGGTGTGTTGGGGGGGGTGTGGGGGGGAGGGGCACTGGCAGGAAGGCCCCAGGACACTGGACCTCTCTGTGGGTACTGGGCTATATGGTAGTGTATTCACTAATGCAAAAAATTAAACAGACGATGTTTAACCCCCTCCTATCACTTGAGAACTTTCCTGGGAACGGGGTGAAATTTATGCGGAGAGAGACATCCTAACCAAATAAAACCGGACAAGTTCCAGGGCCTTTCCAATAAAGAGATGCCTTAAGGATTTTCTTTAAAATCAGTCAGGCCCTTTCCATCCAAGTCTAGGCCCCTGTGTCCCTGGGGGGGGGGACGATGCATGGTAACCATGGCAACTGCTGCCAGCTTACTTTTCTCAGGCCCCCGTCCCTTGCCTTCGAGGGTCCTGGGCCCACGGAAGCCCCCTGACTCCCGAACACCTCGGGAGCCTGTTTGCTCAGGCCCCAGTTCTAACCTGTGGGGGTTCAGCCCTTCGGGGGTTCTACCTGTGGGGGTTCAGCGGCTTTGGGCTTCCCGGTGCACTGTTCCACTTTTAGCACATGTTGCCGAAGCCCAGGCACTCAAAGCCCCTTAGACTCTCGGTGAGGTTTGGAGGGCTGGGGAACATTTCTGGGAACACAGGTGCTGGAAGTAGCATGTTCCAGAGACACCCAGCAGACATCCCGACGCCACCCACTCCAGGGCCTCCACGTGGACGCAGGACAGCCAAGCAGGCACGTTCCCAGCCACACTTCAGCCTGGACTGTTTGCAGGGCAACGTGCTGGCCAGTGATATGCAGATGGCCGTCTCTTGGGCCAGACAATGGCCATGACCTTGTCCGCCTGCCGAGCCAGGTCAGTGTGGACCCTTGTCATGGGAGAACACCACCTCCTTCTTGTTTAGGCCACCGTTAGCAGGGTCTCCTGCTGGTGGCATCCAACGCCACTGAATGCCACCCGTGGCCGACCCCTGCGTGTGGGCGTGGCTGAGGGAGGAGGGAGGAGCCGCCCACGGAGGCAGGGCGGAGGTCTGCAGTGTGATGACAAAGTGCCACCCACTGGGCTTGGGAGGACAGGGAGTTCTGTCACCGCGAAGTCTCGCGAGAGAAGGCTGGACTCAGACTACAGGGGCCACTGTGGAAGCAGAGGAGCTCAGAGAGACAGCTCCTCCCTGACCGAGCCCTCGGCCTGGGAGCTGTCCTCAAAATCCACTCAGCCTCCCATAAGCTGGTGTCTGTCAGGGTTGCAAGAGCCAAATCCTGCTGTCTGAGCGGAGGCTGGTACAAGCTGAGAGCCAGCTGGAGGGCAGGAAGTGGGGAACACAGCTGTGCTGGGTACTGATGCTCTTTGGTGCATTTGAGCAGAAAATGGGCCAGACAGCAACCTCGGCTTTCATAGCCACGGGATTAGTCCTCACGCCATGGCTGAAGTGCAGAGCCCGAACCACGCCCGGCAGAAGGGCCTCGACACAATCAGAACCTGTGACAGAGCTCAGGGGAGGGAGGGGGGGAGAGAAGACAGAGGGAGACTAAGGAGATGCTGATTCCAGGGCTCCCTCGGTCCTTCCAGAGGGACCTTGGGGATGGATCCTTCCAATGCCGCCAAGGACCTGGCGGGAGCCACGGTCATGCATTTTTAAGTGGCCATTAGTCGGGGCCACCCTCTAAATGGGTTGTGTGGCCTTGGAGGCTCCAGCTGGGTGGCAGGAGGGCCCCGGGGTGGCTGCCGGAAGTGGTTACACCTCCATTCGGGATGGCCTCTGGGCACGATCCCCATGTGCCTGCCAAGAACAGGCCACTCTGCTTATCCTCACTCGGACACATCGTGTCCCCAAATGACTCCTCAGGCCAGGCTGGGAAAGCTACCTGGCATCAGTGTCTCCATGAGCCACGCTCTGGGCCGGGCGTGTGCTCAGGCCCTTAAGGGGAATTTGATCTCGGTCCCTGAATTAACTGATCTCACTCCCCATGCGCTTGTGAATCTTGATTCTGCATTTTCAAAGTAAATGACACGACCTATTGCTTACTCTTGGGGTCCTCAAGTTCCCTTTATTTGAACAGAATTTTAATTACAAGAATTAAATGAAAGTGGTTTCAGCCAGTTAATGGTTTCAGGCAGGACACCGGCAGGTGTGTCCTCAGCAGCTTCCCCGGATGTGTCCCTGGGTGTTCAGTCACCTTCCGTCAGGCGGTGCCGAAAATCAGGAGGATCTGACTCTAAGTTCGAGACTCCCTCGGTTTGCCCACGCCTAAGGGGTTTCAGGACACAGGACCCTCAGGGCTAAAAGGAAGACAGCGTCCCGAAAACTGGAGGGTTGTTCGCCTTAATCAAAAGGGAAGCAGAGCTGCATGGACAGGTCTCCTGTGCTAAGGACGAGGCCATGATAGGAACTAAATGGGACCTTGAGACTCAGAACGGGGTGAATGTTACTAGACAAGCCTGGGAATCTTGAACCCCAAATCCCCCTGACCTGTGGGCCAGGCAGGATCCCTCTCCCCGAAATGGGAAACCACCCCCCCTTACCCGGAGAGCCACAGAGACCCCACCTGGTCAGATGTCTCACAAGATCCCCATCCCCCCCCCCCCCCCCACCACCACCACTGCTCTCCCTGCTTACAGAGCACGAACTAGGGCCAGGCCTCTGCCTAGGTCAGGAGGAGAGTCAGGGCCCAGGGCCCTAGGATTCTGGAGTAATGCCATGCCTTCTGCAGCAGACGGCTAAACGCTGAGAGCGGTCCCTGGCATGCTCCCGGCTCCTAGTAGCTACTGAGGGCCGCACTGCGGAACAGCGTGTGAGAGGGGCACTATGCCCCCCAAGCTACGTACCGGCAAACCCGCTGGGTCACAAGGTCGGGCAGGCGCCACAGCGGTCTGTCACGTGAGGGCCGCGGGACATCGGGGACAGAGCCCGAGCCGGCCAGGCACACGGTGCGTGGTCCAGACCCTCCCACGATCCGGGTCACCCTGACGCCGGCCTCCCAGCGCACGCCTGGCTCCTCTCCCACGCCCGTGGTGCTCCCCACAACCGCTGATGGAGCATCACAGGCCCGATTCACGAGAGGCTCCGCGTGATTCGACGGTGCGGACCGCACAGGCACCTCGCCTGTACCCTGGCCCGCCAGGCGTGTCCCAGGGGCCCGTGGTGAGAGGGACCCTCCGGCGTGCAGGGTTGGACAGGACACTGTGTGGGGGAGGAGTGGTGTGAAGGGTTTGGCTGGCCGGTCACGCGTCTGGAAGCAGCAAAGTGGGAAGGGCAGAGTCAAGAAGGTTTGGGGGCCAGGTGTCGGCTGTCGGCAGGATGCCTTTGGGCAAGTGAATTGGTCTAAGCGGGGGGAGCAAAGTTTGTGGGTCTTATGTCCCGTCAATGCCACCAGGGAGAGAACATGCAGAGAACAAGCAGGGGGGACGGAGGACTCCTCTGGCAGATGCCAGCCTTCCTCACTCTCCGGCCAGACCAGTGCTGGCCCGATGGGCTCCCGGACTGAGCTGCCCCTATGCAGGGGGTGCAGGGGGCCTCGGGGGGGGGGGTGGCGGGCAGTGCAGTGCAGGGGTATAGGCGGCGGGGGGGTGGGGGGGCGGACGGCACAGTGTAGGGGTGCAGGGGGCCTCGGGGGGGGGGCGGGCAGTGCAGTGCAGGGGTATAGGCGGCGGGGGGGTGGGGGGGCGGACGGCACGGTGTAGGGGTGCAGGGGGCCACTTGTGGGCGGGCAGCGCCGTGCAGGGGTATAGGAGGCCAGGGGGGTGGGTAGGGGGAGCGGGAGGCGCGGTGCAGGGGTGCAGGGGGCCGCTTGTGGGCGGGCAGCGCAGTGCAGAGGTATAGGAGGCGGGGGGGGCGGTGGGGGGGTGGACAGAGCGGTGCAGGGGTGCAGGGGGCCGCTTGTGGGCGGGCAGCGCAGTGCAGGGGTATAGGAGGCGGGGGGGTGGTGGGGGGGTGGACAGAGCGGTGCAGGGGTGCAGGGGGCCACGGGTGGGCAGGCAGCACAATGCAGGGGTATAGGAGGCCAGGGGGGTGGGTAGAGGGAGCGGGCGGTGCGGTTCAGGGGTATAGGGGGCCGGGGGGGTGGGTAGGGGGAGCGGACAGCACAGTGCAGGGGTGCAGGAGGCCGCGGGTGGGCCAGGGGCACGGTGCAGGGGTGCAGGGGGCCGTGGCAGGGGGCGGGCAGCGCAGTGCAGGGGTATAAGAGGCTGGGGAGGGTTCGGACGGCGCGGTGCAGGGGGCCGCGGGGGGGCCGGCAGCATGAGCTCCCTCTCTCAAAGGGCGACGTGGCTGAGTGGTCCCCCTGCCAGCCAAGACAGTGATGCTGAGCCTTTGAGAGGGCCTTTTTCTCAAGGAGTTCAACAAGCCACTTGGGGTCTGACTGGAGACAGGAGACCCGGTCCACACCAGAGGGTGTGGGCACTTCCGGCCACAGGCTTGTCTCCCCGCCCACAGTGCCAGTGCCCACGTCGCTGTTCAAGCCTCCACTAGTGCTGCATTTACCGACCCAGGACCTCGCCAATCATAGCCTCCGTGCAAGGGACTCGTTTTCTAGCAAAAGAGTTGTGACTGTAGAAATCACTGGTCTGTCATGTCACATCACCCCAGAGTGTCAGCCTCTTGAGACGCCAGGCCCAGCCAAGGCTCTGCCAAGGCACCAACCCTGTGGGCTTGGGGTGTTAAATCCCAGGACGTTTAGCCAATAGCTGAGCCTCCGGTCACATCCCTGGTCATCAGAATACACAACCTGGGAACCAAGAGATAGGCGTGGGACCGGCGCCTTGATATTTGTCCCGGAAATACTGGCAAAAGGGTGCGTCCCATCCCTGCAACCTCACATTCTGTCGGATTGGAGGTGCTGGCTTGGAAGGAACGTGGGGGTGCCCCCACTGGAGTTGTGCTACATTACCCTGAAATAAAGCAAGGGTTACTCATGGTCACTGCGAATTCTTTGTGCCAATAGCCTGGTAATCAAAGAATGGGGTCACTTGACCGGACAGGGTCGTTGTCCCGCCTGTGTGGGTACACAATGTGACCGGGGAGGAGTATTTTTAGAACTCAGGGGATTTTCTGGGGCATCTCTTGCTTAGACATTCGGTGATAACAGTATGTTTATAATGTTTCAAATATTCAAAGAAAAGACCTAAAGTAGGAGAAAGAACACGACACTGTAGTGAAAAAAATCAGTATGTTTAAAAAAAAAAAAAACCTATGATAAAAATGCAAAAATTAAGATTCAGACTCAGGGGTCTGTTTAAAGGCAAGGTTAAATGCAGCCACTAAGAGAATTTGTAAACTCGAAGACAGGAAGCTACACAGAATTAGCCAGAATGCAGGGCAGAGAGACAATGAGCTGGGACACAGGAAGGAGTGTCGGAGCCCAGGGGACAGAAGAACAGGAGGAAAATCAGAGGGAATGGGGCAGAGGCAGTGTGTGAAGAGATGACGACTGGAGAATGTCTAGAACTGAAGAAAGTCCATTCTAAGATTCAGGAGGCAAATCAAAGTTCAAGCCAGATGAAAAGGAACACGTATTTAGACTCCTTGTTTTGGGCAGACCGCCAGGGAGTGACTTTCAAAATAGAAAGGACAGATCACCACCTGGGGGACGGACTGTTCGTGGACTTCCCAGCAAGAAGTGGAAAGTGTCAACAGTCTGGACAGAAAGGAATGGCAGACGATAATTAATTATTCCCACAGCCAAACTCCCATTTCAAAACCAGAGTAAGAGAAAGAATTTTCAGGAAAACTAAAAGTGAGAGAATCTACCCCCCAAGGGATCTGAGCAAAGGAATTCCAGGAAGGCTCGTCTCAGGAAAGAGAATGATCCCAGGGGAGGTTCTGAGACATGAGACGGCTGCTGAGCACAGAAACTGCAAACGTGGGTAAATCTAAGCAAACTGCATGTGAACATAAAAATAACAGTATCTGTAGGTGTAAAAATCAGGAGGAACCACAGATGCCCGGAAGTGAGGGCAGGTCCCATGGAGGGGGGTCCAGCCCACTCTGCACTGGCCGAGGTCAGAAGAAGGCTGAGTCACGGTTAACCTCAGGACTGGTCACATTAAGAAGGCACATTAGTGGGGGCGCCTGGGTGGCTCAGTCGGTTGAGCGTCCGACTTCAACTCAGGTCATGATCTCATGTCTCGTGGGTTCGAGCCCCGCGTCGGGCTCTGTGCTGACAGCTGGGAGCCTGGAGCCTACTTCAGATTGTGTCTCCCTCTCTCTGTGCCCCTCTCCAGCTCGTGCTCTGTTTCTCTCTCATGTTTCTCTCTGTCTCTCAAAAAAATGGATAAAAACGTTTAAAAAAAAAAAGTGCCTCCAACTTACATAAAGGCAAACGTTCCTTACACTTGCTGTGGTGGTCGTTTCGCGATATATACAAATATCAAATCATTATGTCGAACACCTGAAACTAACATGTCAGTTATACCTCGATAAAAAAATAAAACTTAAAAATTAAAAAAAGAGAATGCTTTTGCCACACTCCCCACCCTGCATTCTGCCGCAATCTTCCTAAGCCTCTTCCGGCAGCTTCTGTGCAGGATGCCTTCCCTCGGCCTTCCCAGGCCCCTCGAGCTGGAGAGCCCGGGGCCTCGTGCCCCCCTGCCCCTCGGTCTGGGCCGTGAGAACTTGCAAAAGCCTCCCGGGCATCGCGGCCCCGTCCGAACCCTGCACTGAGACGCCACCAGACGGGAGCGCAAAGCCGCGTGTCTGGGATGACCCAGCCCCTCTTACAACGCTCAGTGCTGCACGGACCAGTCAGCGTTGACTGCGAGGGGACCCCTGGAGCCCCTCTTGGGACAGTCCCTAATGAAAACTGGGCGATGAGGAAAACAACTTTGTCCTTCGGAGTTGCTGCCTGGACATCTCACGGGTCGATAACCTGCTCGCACCCGGATGCCCGCCCTAAGTTCCTGCTCTGTTTTTCCCGGGCGTGGTTTAAAGTGACCACTCGGACTTGAGCCCGTGAAAAGTTAGCCATCTCCGGCCCCTGTCCCCTGCTGTCTGTCTCCTGCCCGCTCACGACCTGGGACTGGGGACGGCCCTTCCCTGGCTCATCGAGCACCTGCCACTGGGACCTGTAGGTGATAAACGCGTGACTCGACTCCCTTCGTGGGGCTGTCCTGACACGGCTGGTCAAAATGGCCCGGGGGTCTCCCACCCCGCCCCAGGTCAGGGCCGGGGCCCCTCAGTCAGCAGATCATAATTCGGTCCGCCAGCGCCAGCTTCATAACACGCCTGGTGACTTTAAATCGTCCTCTGCACGTTAAGGTGCCCATCTTCCACTGCCCGGAACTGTCCCCTCACGGACCCGGGGGCTCCGACACGGACACTCGCGGCGTCAGGGCCTAATCTTGTGGACGCCCTTCTCCAGGTGCATGCACCACGGCCTCCTGTCCTAATGTTCCGGGAGTTTCTGTGTCCTCTGGGTAGGTGCCAGGTAGCAAACCCAGGCGGCCCGGTCCCGTGGAGCCCACACCCCCGACACACGCACTGCCCCCCGTGCCTGAACCCCTGCACGCCCAGCCCTAGAGAGTCTCCCGCCTCTGTCCCGGGCGAGTTGGGCTCAGGTCGCCCTGGGGCTCCCGCCCCTGCAGCAGCCGCCCAGACCAAGCTCAGTCTGCACCTCAGCTGGGGTCCAGCTCTGTTTCTCTTTGACCGTGCCTGGGGCTGGTTGCTCCCGCCTCTTCCATCGGCCCCTGTCCCCAGGGGAGCCCCTTTGGTGGCTCATTCTTGCAGGGAGGGAGCAGGTGACCCAGGCCTGGCCGGGGCCAGCTCCCCCTGCTTCTCTGCGTCCTGGTGGGCGTGGGAGGGGCCGTGTGGCCTCGGACCCAGGACCCACTTGATGTTGGAGACCCGAGGTCCGTGTCCCACGCTTCGCGTCCCACGGCCCGAGCCCGGGACGCCCACCCCCTGCTGTGCTCTGAAGAAGGAGGCCTTGCCCCTTCAGGCGGGTGCAGGCGGGGCAGCGGCCGAATGTGTGCAGGGGGAAGGCCCGGGCGGCCCGCCTGTGCTCCGTAAGGGAGAGAAGCCCTCTGGAATTTTCCCGGGAAGAGGCCAAGCGATGACCTACTTATGAGCGGTTGTGACAGAGGAAGAAACGCTCGTGCTGAGGGCCCTGGAAGGAGCGTCTCAAAGAGTCTAGGCAGGAAGAGCCTTCAGGATGAGGGAGACCGGTCTCCCCCACTGGGGACCGAGAGTGGGGACCAACGAGGGGCCGTCCTACGCAGGCTGGCAGAGAGCGGCACGTGTGGGTTTTGGTCGCGCCACCGGCCCGTTCCGCAGCCACGTGGATCCCGGAGTCTCCCGACACTGACCCGCCGCAGGAAGGGACGCAGCTGTGCTCCCTGGCGGTCACGGCTGACTTAGCGGCGCTGTGTCCACTTCTGCACCGGGAGGCATCTCTCCCTGGCCCGGAGGACGCCGGAGACGTGCAGGGCTGTCCTGGGGCAACGGGCGGGCTCGGGCCGAGGGGACGCTCCGGACGCGGGGCTGCTCCCAGTGACCCCCGTCTCGCCGCGGCCACGGCGTCCTCTCCTCCACACCACACCTTGGGCTGGCAGAGGGGCTTCGGGTACCTGGTCTCCACCCGCATTTCCTGGTTGGGAGCAGCACCGAGCGGGAAGAAGGGCCGGCGATTCGTTCCTGCTCTGCTGTCGTCCGGCGTTGAAGGGCACATCCTGAGCCCGTGGGCACGGTTCCCGTGTCGTGTCCAGATGGCACGGTCACCGGAGGCGGCAAGGCGTATCCGACGGCCTCGGGCTGGCCCGATGGGTCAGGTCTCCGGAAGTCCGGTGGAGGTGGGAGCAGCCACTTAGAGACACCGGTGGAGTCCTTGACCGGAAAGACATGCGTTTGCACACAGGCTGCGGGGAAACTATGCCCAGGAGGCTCTCTGGTCCCGCATCGCGGCTGAGAGTCGGGAAGAGGCCTCCGCAGACAGCCGGGGCGAGGTGCGCTCTGCGGCTCCCGGGGGGGCCTGCCGGGTCTCTGGGCCCTGGCGAGGCAGGTGTCCCTCCGTGACAGGTGGCAGATGGAAGGAGAATCCCACCCTCCAGAAGCTTCCCTGAGGGGACCTTAGATCTTGCAGTGGTTTTGCGGACAGGCTAGAGCGGCTGTCCTCTCCCCGGCCCGAGTTGGTTTAGGATTCCTTAGCATTTGCTTGTCTCCAAGGACGCCCTCCAGGCCCCTGCACACACCTGCTGGCTCAGGGAGCCCCTCCCGTGCCCTCCTAGGGTCTCCCCTCGCACACGCAGCGCGTGGGGAAGGGGGTCGGGGCCACGACCGCACTGGGTCTTGCTTTTCCTGAAGGGAGGAACCGTCTGTGGGCACAGACTCACACACCCCGTTCGGCAGACACGTTCTTCCGGAAGACGGCCGGAGGGCCTCCCTGGACTCCACGGGTGTGATCTCAGGGGCTCGGGCTCCACTCCAAGCAGGTGGGGGGATCCCTTGAACCCCCTGCAAGATTCTCCCCGGGGAGGAGCTGAAAACGCCACGCCCCTCCCCCGCACTCAGCACACACTCCAGGCTTTTATCCTGCCCACGTGTCACAGAACGTGCTCCTTGGCGTGACGTCCTGCCCACTAGCTGCCGGGGCTGGACCTGGATCTAGTGACCTCACCCGCAGCCTCGGAGATGTCACAGGACAACTCCGTTTCCTCACTGAGTTTTTAGCCTTCAGGGAGCACTTTCTTCAAGATGACTTTTCTTTCTTTTTTTTAAATTTTTTTAAATGTGTATTTTTGAGAGAGAGAGAGACAGAGCATGAGCGGGGGAGGGGCAGAGAGAGAGGGAGACACAGAATCTGAAGCAGGCTCCGGGCTCCGAGCCGTCGGCACAGAGCCCGACGCGGGGCTCGAACTCACGGACCGTGAGATCGTGACCTGAGCCAAAGTTGGACGCTCAACCGACCGAGCCGCCCGGGCACCCCTGGGGTTGTTCTTATATGAGCACCCGTGTTTCCCCTTACAGTCTGGGGTGTGTGTATACCTCTGCGTGTATATGTGTGCACACCTGCGTGTTCACGTACATGTGGTGGCACGTGCACGGAGGCACACACACACGTGCACCAGCTGACATATGTGTGCACGCATGTTTGTGTGCTGGCACGTGTGTGCACACGTGCTCGTGCACACTCACTCACACTTATCGCCTCAGGCGGCCAGCGGCCGACGCCCACACACGGAGGCTCCCCCGCAGAGCCAGAGCAGAGCTGGGACGAGGGGCCGCAGAGCAGGCGGGGCTCATGGTCGAGCAGGGCCCAGGTGTCCCAGGTGTCCGTGAGACTGCAGGGGAGGAGCCCGTGGGCGCGTTCCACAGCCACCCGTCTTCGTCCGTGGACAGTCATGTCCAACAGGACCAAGCACACGGACAAAGCAGAACCGAGCGCGTAGGTGAGGAGGGTCTGGCCCGACCCTGCCGTTCCAGAAGACCAAGCGGGACGGGTTTTGTCCCCTGGGAAGATAGCATCGTCCCACCCCAGGTCCTGCGCCTGTGTTTGTGTACGTGTGCACGGGTGGGCGTGTGTACATGTGGGTGTGCACGGGCTGGAGCAGGGGTGCTCTGGGGACCAGTTTTTTAAAAACGAGTGTAGACGTGGGGCTTTGGGGAGAGCCCGAAATGTGAGCCTGGCCTCGGGTGGCCTGAGCGGAGCGTGGACGTGGATGTGGCCCCACCCCCACACAACAGAAAAGCACACCACCGGGGGGCCGTTCCGGAGAACAGGGGACACCACGATTCTTTCAGCTCAGTTTATTTCCACAAGACAGACACATGAGAACCTAGAATAGGTTCTAACAAGAGTCCGTTTCTTTATAAAGAAGAAAAATTGTCCCTTGGTTTTCTCCACAGAATGAATTTGTTCTTACAAAAAAATAATTTTCGATATATACATGCCTACATTGGAAAACCTTTTGTTCTTGATGGCTTTTGAGACCCCTTTTTAGGCAGAGGGTCGCTTAGCACTTTATGCACCTGCTGACTTTCTCCTTTGCCCTTGCCAGATGGTCACCCTCCCTTGCGGTTTCCCCTTCCAAAAGCATCTTCTATGAAATGGAGAAGCTTGAAAAGTGCAGCCAGCAGGACAGCCTCAGAGAGAGCGGCCCCTCGGGGGGTGGCGTGTGCGGGTGGCCGGCCCGCGGGCCGGCGGGTGCCGGGAGGTCCGCCGCTTCCCCCCCCGGGGCGACCCGGGCTCGAAGCAAAGGAACAGAAGGAGGAGGTCGCTCTCACCTCTACTGTGGAGGTTTCGTCCTTCTCTGGGCCAGCAGCGATTTTAGTAAACACGCATGGCGCCTGCAGCATTTTATCTAGAAAGTACCATCGCTCAGGCAGGTTCGCACATGCCCGTGTACAAAGTGATCTTTACGGAGCGTGGCAAACACAGCCAGCTGTTTGGGACCCACGCTTTTAAGATCTAAGGTAGCTCCCCCAAGCCCCACCCCACCCCCACAGGCTCCTAGAGGCCAAAAATACCGCTATCCTCGACTACATACAGCTTGTGAGTAGCAAAACTTGTAAAAAATGAAGTGTACAAAAGGAAACATTCATATAGTACATTTGCACCCTGTATATAATGTATCACTCTTCGAAACTGGCCGACAGTCAGGCGTGACAGGTCATCGGTGATGGAAGAAGAACCCTAGCGCCCGTCGCCTGCACGAGTCAATGGTTTGCGTGGTTTTTCCCGAGAGAGAGATTCCCGTTACAGCTACGGTGCTTATGGACGGTCTTTACGTTCAAGAAGCCAGTTGAATTTCCCGGCATCGAGGCAAGTCACGTCTGATTGTCGCAGCGCACGATTCTGGGACAATAAATACAAGCAGAGCAGATGTGCGTCTTCACTGAATCAAGTCGCTCTGGCTCAATTCAACCAGCCTAATTCACTCAGTGCCTTTCAGTGCCTCGTTCACAGTGCGATTTCTGTCCCCTTTTGCAACAGAAAGAAACTAAAAGGTTTATGAACAAAGAGACAAAAGGCTTAGAACTGTTGAGCAATCGTCTTTGAAAAGAATACTCGGCTGGTGGCGGGGCTGACTGGTGTCAACTTCTCCGGCCACCTCCTGGGTCCCCGAAAAGTGCTCTTGTCCTCTCACGTCCCCGAGCAGTTTGTGGGAACGTCACCGGTTTCACCAAACCGGACGGTGGCAAATGCCTGCAGTGACACTCAGTGCATGTGTGTCCATCCCCCAGCCAAGCGGAACGGAGCGTCACGTCCTCCGCCCCAGACCCGACCCTGTGTGTGTGTGTGTGCGCGCGTGTCCGGGCCCCAAGAGGCGAGGACGTGGAGCCCGGGGGGTGACGTCCGCGTGCACCCTGGTGGCCCCGGGTGCTCACGGAGGCTCGCTTTTCTTCAGGAGCCACCTCGCGAGAGAAAGGGGCGGCACGTGGGCCAGGGACGTGCCGTGTCCAGAGGAAGCAGGTAGGCGTGCGGGGCCCTCCGTGTTGGCCCTAAGCCTGGTTACGCCGCGGAAGGGTTAGAAGCCACATCACACCGCTAAACACCGAGTGCCGCATGCCGGGGAAAGCATGCAGGTTTGGGTGCGAAATCTGAAGCGTGAGTTTACACACGAGGTTGAACGGTGCGGCTGAAAACCAGCAGGCCGGAAAGACCCTATTTGGCTGGTCCTAGAGGCGTCTCGGGCAGAGACAAAGCAGCATGCAGAGAGTTACTTATCCGTCACCCCAGAGAGGACACAAATCGGTAGCCACGTGGGCCCGGACAGACGGGAGCCTCCCGAACCGCACGTGACTGAGGCCACTGCCGTTTCTTCAGATCAGCCTCAACGCTCGGGAACTACGTGGGCGGAAGGAAGGGTTCCCGAGCCACGGTGCACGAGGAGGGGTCCCGGGGACGGACAGCTAGAGACCCAGAACGCGTCAGTGAGCATTCCTGCACTGTTTACAATGGAGTGCTGCTCACGCCGTTTTCTGTTGGTCTTTAGCGGTCTGTGGATGCAGAGCTCGTGTCTACGAGAGGCTGTGCTTCCTGAGGACGGGCTGGAGGGGACACAGGAAGGACGCGGCCACCAGGCCCAGTACGGCCGGTGCCACTTCTTCCTTCGGATTAATCGCAAACGAGGACGGGCTCTCTTTCTGACCGGCGAAGCCCTTCCCCAGGGCCTCCTCACCTGCACTCAGTGGGGACTGTCACTGACGCCACCAGAGTCCCCGGGTGCTGCTAGCTGCCACAGAGTCACCAGGAAGTGCCACAGGCACCTTAGAAGCCCCTGGAACTCGGGGGGGGGGGCGGCGGCAAAGAATCTGTGGTCCTCTCCCCAGCTGGACACGGGGGGGGGGGGGTGCGCCCACAACCCAAACTCTACTCGCCGGGCAGGGCGGACCAGACGCGGCACCTGGTGCCTGAGAGGCAAGCCGCCCGCGGTCCCCAGGCTTGGAGTTCAGCCCGTGGGGTGCTCGCGGGGTCCTCCCGCCGCGCCTCCAGCGAGGTGGGGGGCGAGGGCTCCGGAGGCGCACGGAGCGGCAAGCTGGCCCGGTAGACGGGGTCTGCCCACGTCGCCCGCGCTCCCCGGCCCACCGCCCCGCGTGGAGGGCGCCAGAGTCCGGGCCCTGAGCCACCCCCGCCGAGGCCGGCCGGCGCCGTCCAAACACTCGGCCTCCACGTGGACGTGACGTCAGCCACCAACGATGTTGAGTTGTGGGCGTGAAGGAAAAGAAAAGAAGGAAAGCACTATTCTGCGATTTATTAATTTTGAAAATTAAAGGAGCCCCCTCTCCGTCTCCTTCTAAAGCGGACGAAAAGCAAAATCCATCCCCCTCCAAAAAGAAACAAAAAACAGAAAAACAAAAAACAACCCCCCCCAAACGTCCATGGTGAGGTTTGGTTGCTCTCAAGGTCTGGGCACCAAATGCACGGGCTCATCTGTGTTAGATCAGAAGGGAATCACCGAGACTTAAGACCTACGCCCGCCCTCAGCCCCCAACGTACCCGGACCCCGCACGGCCCCTCCAGTGGCTCCGGGAGGAGGGTGCCCGGTACGTAGTCATTTCAGGGGGAGAGAACTTCTCTGGCCAAGGAGAACCATGAGTTACAAGGTGCAAGACCTCAACCTGGGCCTTCTAGGGACCGCATGCACACAGGAGTGCCCTCCCACCGTTCTCAAGATGCTTCAGGTGTTAGTGAGTTAGCACAGGACACGAACACGGAAGCCGGGAGCCGCATGCCACAGGAGAGCAGACTAACCCGAGGTGGCCCCCCCTGCAGCGGGGGGAGGGCGGGGTGCTCTCACACGGAACCCAGCAGCGTCCTCGTCCTAGAGACCGCGTGCTGTCCCCAGAGAGCCTCCCAGAATACACACTTAGGGCTGATGCAGAGGCACTTGTCCAATTTAGTCTATATTTTCTCCATGCCTCTTTCCCCCACCTTTTCTCCTAGAAAATCCAACCTGCCTCTATTCGGCACGCTGGCTCCAGTGCACCAGGGCTAACTAACACCCGTTACTTTTCCTTCCTTTGCTAAAAAGAGGGAACAAAAAAAAAAAAAAGGCGAGGGGGGTGTGACTTAAAAACAGCACGCGGGAGGCTTAAGGAAGAAGTCTGATGCAAGCGGGTGGACAGCGGGATGCTTGAGCCGAGCCTGGGGAGAGGCCTGCTGGGGAGCCCCACGCCCAGGGCTGCGGCGAAGTCGGGACCCTGGCAGACACCCCACAGCAGGGGGAGCTGAGGCGGGGCAGTGCTCCCAGGCTCCCAGGTGAAGCCTGCGCAAGGAGGTGCCCACCCCCGCCCCGGGCACCCGGGCACCTGCTCGGGGAAGGGAGGGGGGGGCCACCACCTCTACCTCTCAGGGAGACGAGAGCCATGAACAGACCGACAGTAAAAATAAAACCCCTAGGAGCCGACGAGCTCCCAGGGAACAGTCTCCAACCGCCTCCGGAAGAGAGGAGGTCTGGTGGGGACATTCTTTGAAACCAACATCCATCCAAGAGGCCCGTGGGCTGCAGGGCAGCTGTCCCCGGGGCTGGCGGCAGGGGTGCGGCCCAGTAGAGGGGCTGACGACTGAGCAGGGAAAAAGAGGGACAGAGGTCTCAGGGGGCGGATCACTTTAGAAATGGATGTAAAGTGCTTCCACACAGGCTCAGGGAGGAGCCAGGCAGCCGGGGTGGGGCTTCCCCACCGCCAGCTCAGGGGCACCTGCCCGGCCACCTGGTGCTCGGCCCGCCCTGGTCACCCAAGAACACGCGGCGGGAAGTGTGAAGACAGGACGGGCAGGTGCTTTGTGGGCCTGGGGGCTGACATGTCCTCGTTCCCGGGAGGGACGGGGAGGGTTTGCTGGGGTCAGGGGAGGAGGCGGGGGGGGGGGGGGGGGGGCAGGGGGAGTTCCCAAAATAACTGGTAAAAACCAAAAATGGATCTAAGTTTAAGAAGAGAAAGCAGCCGAAGGCTCCCTCTGGCAGGCAGAACTCTCGCGAGGTCGCGGTGGGGTGGGACCCGGCCCCCGGGCAGCGGTGGGCCCGCACGCACGGCGCCCTCGGAGCCTGGCTCGTGGGACACTGGGACCCCGCCCGGGGTGCCGCTGGCGTCATCGTCCGCAGGCCTTCCGACGGCTTTACTCTTGGCTCAAGGTTTATTGGTTGATATTAGTCACCAGTTAATACGAAAAATAGTTTCTAAGTGTCTTTTCCTCCGATCTGGGTGCGTGGTTCTGTTTTTAATCGAGCTAACTGGACACCGCCGTCGGGTTACGTGTGCGCCACCACAGCCAGGAATCACTCCTTTTTCTTAAATTCTTGGTTTCCGTAGCTAGAGCCTTTTTCTATTTCAGTCACTCCTATTAGCCGGCGGACTCCAAAGGAAGCTTTGAAATAGGAAAGAGGCAAGGTCAGACTGATGGCTTGGCCGTCCCGTGAGGGAACTCGCTACTGGGCAGGGTCCCAGGGGGATGGCAGGCCAGCCCTCTCCCCTCCCCCGGCCCCTCCCACTGCCGTGCTCAGTCCGTCTGGGGGGGAGTGATGGCCTCCGCTCCTCCAGCGACAGGAGGTGGGTGCGGGCCTGGTGGGGGCTGCACTGCCCTGTGAGGTGCCCAGGGACAGACTGGGTGCCCGTCCCTCCGACAAGGATACCTGGGCGGTCCCGAGCGCCCACGATTCTGTTCGGGACAGTAATGACCATGTCCTCAGAGACCCTCAGACCATCAAGCCCCCCCCCCAAACCCCCCAAACCCGAACGCAGACAGAGTAGCTCAGGGACTCCCCACAGGCGCCTGCCCAGTTCAGCACAGGATGCCACGAGAGCACGTGGCCCTGGGACCTGGCTGTGGTCTCCACGACCCTGTGGCTTAGTGGACAGAGCCCGCTCTCTGAGGCCAAAAGGGCTCCAGGCGCACCCAGCTCCCTGCGGAGCTCTGCGGCTGGCGCTCAGAAGATCCCCGACCCTGAGCTGTGCTATCATTCGCGTGCGTTACCTGCCCCCACAAACCCCAGGAACGTCAGGATCAGGAGGGGGGAACCACTCGCAAAGACGCCGAAGACACAGCTGAAAAGAGGAGACAGCAGGACCGTGGCCCAGAAGAGGAAATTCAGAAGCGTCCACGGCCTTCTGGCAGGTTTGAACTGCTCTCCTGGAAACACGCCCTTCTGGTTATACATCTCCTGCAACGCGTCCTGAAAGAGTCAACGACAGTGGCCGCTGTACTGACCAGTACTGACCACGGAAACGGACTCAGTCTACCACAGTTCCGCGTAAAGAAAGCGGCGAGCCGTGAGTGCGCGGCAGATGCGGGACGGTGTGTCCTTTGCGGAGCCCCTGGGCTGCTTGTGTCAAAGCTGAAAGCCAGCCAGGCACAGGCAGCCACCTCCGCCTTGACCTCATCGCCTCCTGCTACCTTCTGAAGGCGGGGCGGGTGGGGCACGGCCTTGACCTGCCTGGAGCCCAGTCGTGCACCTGCCACAACGCATCCCCCTGCCCCCAGGTCTCCCAGGGGAGGGGCTCCTCCCGTCCAGGACATCCTTTCCTGCAGGCACCTGTCTGCTTCCCAGGGAGGGGGCGTGGCTCCTCTCGGGGCTGCTGGTCCCGCCCACTGCCCTGTCTAACCGGGAGGGCTCAGGCCCACCCCCTGTCGACACCCACCCGGGAGCCAGGATCCTGCTTGCAGGGGTGGGGGAGGGGGAGGGAGGCGGCCAAGCCCGCCTGCCGTCCTGAGGGAGGACCTGTACAAAAGCCTGGTGCTCGTGGCCACCGCGGCACGTACACACCCGCTCCTCCCGGGCGGAGGCGGCTCTGCACCGTTCTGAACGGGGCCCCCCGGCGGGAAGCGTGTGCCAGTGTGCACATGCACTGGGCGTGTGGCCCTGGCCCGCATTTCAGGGGGAACGGCACTCACCCACGGCACACGGGAGCATTCAGACTCGGTCACATTGGGGCTGTCTCACTGAGACGAAACGCTGGGCCCGACCCGCCGAGGCAGCCTCTTGGAGCTGGCTCTTGGAGCTCCCGCCCTCTCCTCCCGACCCTCCCCTGCCCCGCCTGCTCCCTTCCTTGCAAACCTCCGCTCAACATGCTGGCGCTGGCGAGGATCCCACCCGCCGACGCCTGCAGACCCCTGACCCCATCCCCCCGAAGCCTGGCGGCGGAGGGGCCCCGGGGCCACGGGCCCAGAGCGCACATTCTAGGAGGGCTCGAGTGGCCAGGAGGCAGGAGCGCTGGCCTCGGGGTACCACTTCCTGACCGTGCAGCAGGCGCGCAGACGGCGCGAGGGCAGGAGGCCGGGAGGCCACCCGCAGCCCCGTCTCCACATCTGCAGAATGGGGAAGCCGCGGGCACGACCTCTGTACTCCGCTGGCGAGAGCGGGGTCCGTTCCTAGGTTATGACCGGAGGTAGCCGTGTAAGGTGTCAACGTGTCTCGGAGGCTGTTTGTGGCTTCGGGATCCAAGTGCCGAGCCCGGTCCCTGCAGGGGGCCAGCCGGACCCTCTACTCACACGACCCGGGGGGCAAGGGGCCTCTCACGCTCAGCGTGAACTGGGCGTCTCCTCGAAGCACAGCTTAGAAACATTTCGCAAAGTGAGTAGGCTACGCCAACGGTGACGGCACGAGTCCGTGTCTCCAAGAAACGCGCAGCACAGAGCGGGACACGACCTGACTGTTCGCAGAGAGGACAACAGGCCGTCACCCGTGGCGCAAGGCCAGAAGAGGGCATTTAAGCGGAGTGAACTGGGGTGCCCGGCTGGCCCGGTCATTGGAGCGGGACTCCTGATCTTGGGGTCGTGAGTTCGAGCCCCATGTCGGGGGTGGGATTTATTAAATTAAAAAAAAAATTTTTTTTAAAGATCTTCTAAAAGAAAAGGAGTGAATTAAATCTACGTACGTCAACGCTGACAGACATAAAAACGATGGTGACCGGAGAAAGAAAAAACAGACAGCACACGGTATGCGGTCCTTACTGTAAAATACATGTGACAGGAAGGACAGCCGAGCCTACCGTATTAGTATATGTCTCGATACTCGAGAAAAACATGGCAGATAATATAAAAATACCCCAAAAAGTCGCGGATGTCAAAACTTGTCGCTTGGTGCATTTGCACCAGGTGATCTGGGGAGGTACACCTGGGAGCCGGAGATGAGGCCCCCGCTCCGTCCCCTCCGGGGTCACCATGCTCCCCCCACGCCGATCACACACACGCTCAACGGGCACGCGTGCGAGATGCGCTGGCAGCCTCCCGTGAGGGGCGTCATACGTCCCCAACACACAGCGGCCGGCTCTCTCGGTACACCACATCCCCAAGGCGTAGCCGTGTTGATGGTCCGCAGTTCGTTCACGCGGATGGATTCGCAGCGAACGGAAGCACACACACCGGCTCCCTATTTCCCAGTAACGCGCCACCAGGTCACGGCTCATCTCGTGCCGCGCAGATGCCGTTGCTCACAAAGGTCTGCGGCAAGAGTTTCAAACTCTTTGACGCGGACCTAGATTCAGGGACGCGTTCCCCGCTTCCGGCTGGCGGGTGCCGGGTCTGCCTTTCCACCGACCCGAGACACACACGCCGTACGGATTCTGCACGCAGGCTGCGTTTCTCTTCGGGAGAGAGCTGTGTTCTTGGAGATCCCGCGTTCCGTCTAAGTTTTCAAACGTACGGGCATTAAGCTAGAGATGCTACTCTCACCATTGTCCTCTGCTCTCTGGTCAGCTCACCTTTCTGTCTCTACTGATGCAATTACGCTTCTAACTGGTCGGTCTTGCCCGGGGATTTCTAGATCATTAATATTTTCACAGGAAGAGCATGCGGTACAGCTGATCCACTCCTGTGGCTTTGCTTTCCGTCACTATGACGTATGCTGTTTTTATTATTTTCTTCGTTCTATTTTGTGTGTGCTCTCTGTTTTTCTACGTGTATTCACGTATAATGTATGCACGTGCCAGAGTGCTGTGTGCGGTTACTGTGAGGACAAAACACGCGTAAGACATTTAGAAGAGGTTCTGATACATAGTAAGACGTGTGTCTAATGTCAACGTGACGGTCGTTCCCTCCCAGGGAATCGGTCTTGTCTCTCTGGTTGTTCTAAGAGCTCCTGGTCGTCTTTGGTGTTCTGCAATTTCAGTGATAACTGGGGAGTGGGTATCTTTTCACTTACCCTGTTCCAGACTTGTGGCTCTTGAACCTGACGAGTGCTAGGAGCTTGACGGCGGCCTTCTGACCCCTGCTCCTCGCCACTCCTGCCTCTTTCCAGACCCACCAGCAGTTCTTTTCTGGACCTCTCACTTTGCCCTCCGTGTTTTCTGTACTTCCTTTTATGTTTCCACTCCCTCCTGCTACCTTCCCAGGAATTTCTTCTCCATCTTCCACTTTACTAATTGTGTCTTCAGCTGTATCAAATCTGCTGTTTAATCTATTAATTAAGATTTTACTGTCCACAGCTAGATTTTTCCTGCCTGTAAATTCGACTCGGTTTTTCTTAAATCTGCCTTTTTTTCTGCAGATCCTTCCCTTCTCTTTTCAGTTCCTTCTTTGTGCCCCATCGCTTCGGACGCACTGATTTTAGTCTCTGACAGTTCCACTGGCTACAGTTTTTGGAGAGTTTATCTCTTCGGTTCTTTGTGCGCCCTGCCCGTGCGGTCTGGTTATGAGCTCCTCCCCGACGGAATTTTCCCGGTGGAAATCGTGAGCAGCTGAGGTTTGGAGGAACGTCCCTCCGGTCCTGCGTGGGCTTCTCTCAGGAACTCTAGTGATTTGCCTAGGACCACTTGTGTTGATATTTTGGTTCTATTCTCCTTGAGCTGTGTCGCTAGCATAGCCGTTCGAGGGCAGACCCGTGGTTACGTGTTATCAGGGAGCCCTTGTCCAGACCGAGAGGAGAAGGGGGAGCGTCAGAGCCATTTCCCTGCGCTGGAAAGTAGGTTTCTTTCAGTTCACCGTGCGGGGGAAAACTCTCGGAGGGTCCTGAGGCCTGGATCTCAGGATCTCAGGGACCTGGCATGAGATCAAACCCTGATCTTCTGTTCCGGGTAGGCGCTAAAAATCAAGACTCCAGGTTGAGGGGACTCACAAAACCCGCTGGCGGAGCATGGCATTCCCGGGTCACAGGCTCGCCACCTGCTTTTCAGCTCAACCTCCTTTTTGGACCCTTAGAGATTTCCCAGATTTTCTTAAGAGCTCGTCAGTGCCTTTAAAAGGGTACTTGTTGAATGCAGAAAGGACTTTCTCATTCTCTAAGCCTCCCACGATGCTGAAGATGAAGATCTAACGTCCTGCCCACGTACGGAAACCAAGCTGGCAGGGCGTTCAGGGCAGGGCGTGCTACCGGGGAATGGAGAGGGAAGGACCGGGGTGGGTGGCATAAGGATAACCTCATGTCACCTGTGGCATGCACACGTGCGTGCGCGCACACACACACACACACACACGCCATATATATATGTGGAGGCTACAGATCTATACCTTCTTTTACACGAAAAAAGGAAACAAATGTGACAGAACGTTAACCAGCCGCGGTTGTAGAAGCACCGTGTTATCCTCTACACTCGTCTCCAGCGTGTTGATTTCTCACAAGAAAATGGAAAGAATAAAGAGGGTAGAAGTGTTCGAGGACTGCAGACGCCCCGCCCCCGTCTCCAGAAGGTCCCACCTGCCCTGCGAGCCGCCCCGTCCAGACCTCTTCACGAGCCCCCGGGGAGGAAAGCTGAGTTACCTTCTCCTGGTACAGCTTGTGGAGCCACTGAGCTGCTTCCTTTTCATCCAGCGGGATCTCTTCCAGAGGGAATCTCCTGTTTTGTTAAGATCGAGAGCAAAGTGGCTCACTGTTGGATGGCATCGCACAGAAAAGGGGACATAATCGTGGCACAGCTCGGTTATTCTCTGCCCCCTCCCCCCGCCTTTTCTGGTCACGCCTCACTCTCAATTCCTAAAAACACACAAACGTCGAAGGCGTCCACCCGGGCACAGTGGAGCGCCTGGAGCCCTGCGGGACCGCGGGGGCCCCGGAGGGAGGGCCGGGAGACCATTCACCTTCGAGGCAAAGCCAGCGACTCTCACGAGGGGTTCTCCTGAGCAGATCGTGCCCCGTTCCCACTGTGGAGGGCGGGCATTTGTAGGCTGCAGCAGGAGTTTGGGTCTTAATGGTTCGTTCTTTGGAAATAGTCAGAACTCAGAGTGTCTTCCACTAGGCCAAGAAAATTATGTATTTCACAAACGAAAGCTACGTGCTCCAAATACGACAAGCGATAGAGATTCAGGACTTCAGTCTTCACTCACAGACAGCTGACTCCAGTGAAGACACGAACTTATTTACGAAAGTGATCAGCAGCCGCATTACCGGCCCTGGAGCCCGGGGGGGCCAGCTGGGGAGGGGAACCGGGGCAAGGACGGGGACCCGCGGCAGCCGCGGCACCTGAGATCGCCAGCAGGGGGCGCCGGGGCCCACCCAGCAGGCCAGAGTAAGGGCGGCCCTGGGAGAATCTCTGTGGCTGAAGGCATCCTCACCCTATCTCTAAGAAAATGGAGAACTTTGCTTCTGCGGATTAGACCTCCCGATCTCCCCCGTATTTGAAAGGAAAACGGCAAAGTTTTATAAGCACATGTGCCGTCAGACATGGGAGTGACGCGGGGGCCACACGACAAGCAGCCCCTGGGTGGCTCTGTGGACCCCCAAAGTTCTTGGGAACTGGTGTGCCACAGGTGAGGACACGAAGTTCCGAAGGGGGCTGTCTACAGAGGGAGGGCTGCTAAGGGCTTCCAACTCACTCGACTGCCCTCCCTGGCTGTACATCCACATCCCAGAGTGGATGCCGCAGCCACGTTCTATCACAAGGCGGCCACGTGCAGTATGAAACGTATAAAATAAGGACTCAAAATGGTGCTAAACATAAAGATAAAGACGGGCATCTATCTCCTGGCGTCGACTCAAGCCTCTTCAAGGCTTCTGCCCCAAGGGCCAGCACAGACTCCGGGAGCTCGGGCCCCCACCACCAAATGCCCCTGACCTTGCCCCCAGTGCAACTTCACCGGGAGGGGACAGGAGGTGGGGTCAAAGGGGAAAGCCCCCTCGGGCCAGGAGAACTTTGGCTGGATTATAAGCACGTTTTACACTCGTCGGAATCCTGCTTTTATACAAAATACCCCAATGGCAAGTATCACAAAACAGGAAGTTGAAGCCTTTAGAAGCTCTAAGCACATATCCATTACGAGATTAGGTAAAATGTCACTCCATGCCTTTTGCAATAAAGGGCACGACAAACAGAGGAAGGAACGGGTCTCCTCCTGCTGGTGGGGAGCGGGGGGCACCGTCCACTCGGAGGGGCAACCGGTGCGGCGGCCGTGGGCACCGGCCTGGGGCTGGACTGCAGAGTTCCCCCAGCTCCTTCAACCCGCCAGCTCGGACCCCGGCGGCCGAGGCGCACCCCTGACTCCCCGGGGACCGGCTAGGTGAGGGAGGACACAGAGCCCGCCACTGTTGCCACTGCCCGGGACCACGGCATGTGTTCTGGTTGGAGTCACAGCCAGGGTCAGGTCAGCCCCAGATCAGCCACGCAGTCCCTGGTGGTCCTAGAGGCCTAAGGGCAAGGATCCCGGGCTCTCTCCCCACCCCAGGATGCAGCGAGGCCTTACACCTACTTCGAGCTCTGCTGCACACTTCAGAAGGAAAAAGCCTCCCGGCTCACTCTTCACATTCACAAAGTTACTCCTGGTGGGGAGACTAGGTGCCCCCAGCATGTTGTCGTTTCAAACATGTACCTGCTCACGTTCTCTACACTCACCGGAGGGGGGCCTCTGACGAGGGCCAGCGTGACCGGCTAGACACCCAGCCGGTGCTGGCGGGTGTCAGACACAGGAGCTAACGGCTCCGCGGGACCCGCCCACACGCCGGGGAAGGTCCTGCCCTCCCGGGCCTTTGAAGGGACGGAGGGACGGGCAAGTCTCCCCAGGGATATTCGGACAGAGAGCGGAGCAGGAGGGCGCGCATGGAATCACGCCCGAGCTGGCCTCCCAGTCCCCACTAAGAGCATCGGCCCCTTGAGCTGGGACAGCTCACCCTTCTGTCGAGAGCAAGCCTGGTCACTGTCCAAGCTGAACCTCACTCGGCCCCTTTTAAAAAGAAGGGGCTGCTGCTCCCCCAGAGCTTCCAGAACATTCTGCCTTTACCCCCGCACCCACCCCTCCACCCTGCAGGAGGGGTGCTTGTGTCTGTCCCCACATCTGCAGTCCTGGGGAGAAGGCTGCCTCCCCTGGGCGTAGGGAGGGCCCGGTGCCAGGGGCTGGGGAGGTGGGCGGGGGGCGGGGGGTGGCTGCCACTGGCGGGGACCCTCCCAGCTCACCTCACGCACATGTCTGCCTCGTACTTCTTCCCGTAGAGGATCCCCAGCAAAGACGGGTTCTTGTTTCCGCGGAAGTTCAGCGTGACGTCATACACGGCTGCGACTGTAGGGAGAGGCGGGGGTGAGCCCTGGGCCAGGGCCGCAGCGCGCCCGCACCTGCCCCTGCGGCCGCACCACTCCGCCCCCGCATCCCTCGGCGCCCACCCCTGCACCACAGCATCGCTGGTGCCCACGCCGCACGGCACGCGCACGCAGCTCAGCACCCGCACAACCCCAAACCCGCCCCGCACAGTCCTGCGCCCCACCGCAGGCTCACCTTCCTGCCACGTGGGTACGCGGGTCGAGTGCAGTTACTGACCGTTCGTGTCCAAATTTACTGTCTGGCTGCTTCCTACTTGCTCTGCTCTTTGTCCCCTCTCTTTGATCTTGCCTCCGTTGGGATTAATCAGGAACACATACGGTTCCCCTCGTAAGGTTTCCAGTTACACGCTTTTTCATCGCTTTGCTGATTCCCCACTAACTAGCGTTCCGTCGTGTCGGAAAGGACACGACAGCCTCACACACGTTAACCCCCCCACTTGCCTCTGCCTGTATCTCACATGTCATTTGCGTGGCTCGGGGCAGGTCACTCCCCCGTCCTGCTGCACGCAGAGCCCAGGGCAGGTGGCGGCCGCTTACCTGTCCCCCGGAGGCACTGGACCGCCGTGGTGAAGCCCTTGGTACGAGGCAGCAGGTGGTACTTGAGGGCGGGCAGCCCCTTGGAGGCGGCCACCTCCATGCTGACGCGGTGCTTCTTCTCCGTGAAACGCGTGCCCTCGCAGTACAGGAGGAACTAGGACACGAGAGCACGGGGACGGAGGTTACCCCGGCGACAGGCCCCGGGGAACGTTCCCACCCACAAAGCGCGCGTCACTGAATCTGTCAAACTGACGGAACACTCTAGTGACCAGCACGTGGCATCGCTGAAAACGCCGTCCTGTTCCGGGCTGCGATCCACGCTCCAGCCACACAAAGTCCCTCACCCAACGGCTAACGGCGTGTCGCTCGTTCTCAAAGAATGCAGAACGCAACTTCCCGGAAGCAGGAAGGTGTCCCTGCAGCCTTCTGCCCCCCTGAGCGGAAAACAGGCTTTCATCCCTTTGCCTTAACGTGAGGGTCAGAGATGCTGAGAGGGGAGCCGCTTCTCAAAGAACTACTCTGCCAGGGACCGGAAAGAAAGACTAGAAAGAGAAACGCCGTTCGGGCGCCTGGGGGCCCAGTTGGTCGAGCGTCCGGCTCTCGTTCTCAGCTTAGGTCATGATCTCACGGTTCAGGAGTTTGCGGCCCCACGTCGGGCTCTGTGCCGACAATGCAAGAGCCTACTTGGGATTCTCTCTCTCTCTCTCTCTCTCTGTGCCCTTCCCCTGCTCACACGCGTGCTCTCTCTCTCTCCCTGCCCCGCTCAGAGTACACGCGCACTCACACAGGTGCGCACGGGTGCTCTCTCTCTCAAAAACAAACAAACTTAAAAAATAAAAAGAAAGAAACCATCTTCAAACCGACTGTAATTTCTGTAATTTCAGATGGCCATCCCACCAAACCCAGGTGCCTGAAGGGTGGGTGTTGTGAACAGCAGGGTAGATCTTCTTGGGGCCGAGGTACAAACGTATCCCCCAGAACCATGGGGTCCCTGGGGTTTGCTCCGCAACCTGGCGCCCCCCGCCCCGAAGCTGCTCCCCGCAGAGAAGTCTCCTGAGGGGCCCTCAGGGCAGCTCTGGTCCCACAGCCCCGCTGGGGATGCAGGAAGGGGCTCCCGTCTGGGCTGCAGCGGGTGGAGGAGGCCGCCCTGGAGGGACGCCCCGGCCTGTAAGTTCAGGTGCAGGAGAGCCCGTGGGCTGACAGCGGCCGGCTCAGGCCCAGGCCGCGGGGGTTCTGGGCACGGGCGGCCGACGGGCACTCACCCACATGTACTCGGGGTAGTCCGCCAAGCGCTCCAGCCCCCGGATGACGGTGTCCCGGTCTTCCTCCCACCTCCGCTTGCAGAACACGATCTCCAGGAAGTACCACGTCCAGCCGATGAGGGGGACGTACAGCAGCTCCCTCTTCGCCAGGACTTTGGAACTCTGGGGGCGGGGGGGTGGGGCAGGTGGCGAGGGTCAGAACCCGCTCAGGCGCCCCGGACCGGCTGGGTGTCTGGGGACTTCGCCGTCAGGGAGGAGGCCGGGCTCTGAGCCTGGCCGCCGGTTTCAGCGTGACCCCAAGCACGCAGGCACGCTGTCCCACAGGCGAGGAGGCTGGGGCGCAGGCCTGGCGGAGGGAGGGCGCCCGCCGTGGCCGCCGGGCCTGGGGCTGCCTGAGGGAGACCCGGGGCCTCCAGGCACAGAGGCTTTCTCTGCATCGTGCTCCTCGGCCTGCCTCGCGGGGCCCTTACCTGACACAGCTCAGCTGGCAGGGACTCTGGGTAAGCCTTCCCCAGAGGAAATGTCAGAAACCTGAGCTCAAGACAAGCCCCGGGGAGCTGTGGGTGCCTGGACCCCAGACTCTGGGAGCAGAGGGACCAGGGGCCTTCCTTTCCTGGGAAGGAAAACCCAGATACCAGGGACCCCCGCATGGCTCACCCCCAGCACCTCCCAGGACCCCCCATCCCTAACCCCCAACACCTCCTAGGACCCCCTATCCCTCACCCCCAGCACCTCCCCGGACCCCCCATCCTTCACCCCCAGCACCTCCCCGGACCCCCCATCCTTCACCCCCAGCACCTCCCTGGGACCCCCGTGTGGCTCACCCTCAGCACCTCCCAGGACCCCCCACACCTCACCCCCAGCACCTCCCTGGACCCCCCATCCTTCACCCCCAGCACCTGCCCGGGACCCCTGTGTGGCTCACCCCCCTCCCAGGACCCCGCACCCCTCACCCCCAGCACCTCCCAGGACCCCCCCACCCCTCACCCCCAGCACCTCCCTGGGACCCCCACCCCTCAGCCCCAGCACCTCCCTGGACCCTCCATCCCTCACCCCCAGCACCTCCCTGGACCCCCCCCCCCATCCTTCACCCCCAGCACCTGCCAGGGACCCCCGTGTGGCTCACCCCCAGCACCTCCCAGGACCCCCCACCCCTCACCCCCAGCACCTCTTAGGACCCCCTATCCCTCACCCCCAGCACCTCCCTGGACCCCCCCATCCTTCACCCCCAGCACCTCCCCGGGACTCCCCACCCCTCACCCCCAGCACCTCCCTGGACCCCCCACCCCTCACCCCCAGCACCTCCCTGGACCCCCCACCCCTCACCTCCAGACCTCCCAGGATCCCCCACCCCTCATACCCAGCACCCCTCACCCCCAGCACCTCCCTGGACCCCCCACCCCTCACCCCCAGCACCTCCCCGGAACCCCCCCACCCCTCACCCCCAGCACCTGCCCGGGACCCCTGTGTGGCTCACCCCCCTCCCAGGACCCCGCACCCCTCACCCCCAGCACCTCCCAGGACCCCCCACCCCTCACCCCCAGCACCTCTTAGGACCCCCTATCCCTCACCCCCAGCACCTCCCTGGACCCCCCCATCCTTCACCCCCAGCACCTCCCTGGACCCCCCACCCCTCACCCCCAGCACCTCCCTGGACCCCCCACCCCTCACCTCCAGACTTCCCAGGATCCCTCACCCCTCATACCCAGCACCTCCCCGGACCCCCCCACCCCTCACCCCCAGCACCTCCCTGGACCCCCCACCCCTCAACCCCAGCACCTCCCTGGACCCCCCACCCCTCACCCCCAGCACCTCCCCAGACCCCCCCACCCCTCACCGCCATCACCTCCCTGGACCCTCCATCCCTCACCCCCAGCACCTCCCTGGACCCCCCCCCATCCTTCACCCCCAGCACCTGCCAGGGACCCCCGTGTGGCTCACCCCCAGCACCTCCCAGGACCCCCCACCCCTCACCCCCAGCACCTCTTAGGACCCCCTATCCCTCACCCCCAGCACCTCCCTGGACCCCCCCATCCTTCACCCCCAGCACCTCCCCGGGACTCCCCACCCCTCACCCCCAGCACCTCCCTGGACCCTCCACACCTCACCCCCAGAACCTCCCTGGACCCCCCACCCCTCACCTCCAGACCTCCCAGGATCCCCCACCCCTCATACCCAGCACCTCCCCAGACCCCCCCACCCCTCACCCCCAGCACCTCCCTGGACCCCCCACCCCTCACCCCCAGCACCTCCCCGGGACTCCCCACCCCTCACCCCCAGCACCTCCCCGGACCCCCCACCCCTCACCCCGAGCACCTCCCTGGACCCCCCCCATCCTTCACCCCCAGCACCTGCCCGGGACCCCCGTGCGGCTCACCCCCAGCACCTCCCTGGATCCCCCACCCCTCACCCCCCGCACCTCCCCGGAACCCCCCCACCCGTCACCCCCCGCACCTCCCCGGAACCCCCCCATCCGTCACCCCCCGCACCTCCCCGGAACCCCCCCATCCGTCACCCCCCGCACCTCCCCGGAACCCCCCCCCACCCCTCACCCCCAGCACCTCCCCGGGGCCCCCGTGCGGCTCACCCCCAGCACGCCGAACCGCTCGCACATGGTCCACCCGCAGAGGAAGTCGATTTCGAAGTTGTGGTTGAGGATGACCACCACGTGCTCCTTGCCGAAACGGTCCACCGTGGCCTGGTCAGTGAAGAGCGTGCACTCCGTGGAGGACCACCACTCCAGCAGCATGACCAGCTCTGCAGACACACGGGGCGGCGTGAGCGGGCAGGGGGCCGCGCCCGGGCCCCAGGGGACGCTCACCGAACGTCCGTCCGGAGCGGGATGCCCTGCTGGAAATGAGTCTTGGCGCTTTATGTTTCATAAATTAGATTTTCCAAAATTATAATTACCCTTTCCAAACAAAAGTCAGGGAGGGGCGCCCGCGCGGCTCAGTCGGTTAAGCGTCCGACCGTGGCTCGGGTCACGGTCTCACAGTTCGTGGGTTCGAGCCCCGCGTCGGGCTCTGGGCTGACGGCTCGGAGCCCGGAGCCTGCTCCCGATTCTGTGCCTCCCCCTCTCTCTGCCCCTCCCCTGCTCACGCTCTGTCTCTCTCACTTTCAGAAATAAGCAAACATTAAAAAACTTTAAACGTAAGTCAGGTAGAAGACAAATTGGAAAGCAGAAGCAGAGGAAAGCAGTAATTTCTAAAATTGTGAAATGTCCAGGTGTGATTCCCACACGTGCTGTGATTTGAGGAACTGTCACATTGCAGCCGCCGACTGGGAGGGGAGAGGGGTGGGCGCACGCGCACAGTCAGCTGCGGGACTGCTGTGGTCAGCAGGGTGGCCGTGCTGAGCCACTGCCAGCCAGCGTGGGCCCACCGATCGGGCCAGGCGTCCCGAAAAAGGTGGCCTCGCAGACCAGGAAGCCCGACTCGCAGGCTCAGGGTCTCCACGGGGCAGCCCCGTTCTTTCTCGGTACCAGCCCATCCGTCTTCTGAGGGGACCGTCCCTCGAGGATGGAGGGCAGGGCCTGGAGACTGGGCTCCAAGCCTGACTTCCCAGGCCTCGGTGTCCCCATTTACAGACAGGAGAAGGCAGTAGCTTCCTCACAGGGGCCTCTGGAGGACCCAACGGGCTACAGCTTGTGACGTTAACACGCAAGAAGCAGAGAACCGCGGCTGGTTTCTCCTTCTGATGGGCGTCCCCATCAGCCCGGCCTAAAGTGGGGGCTTCAAAAGTTCGGCCCCCGGCACGCTCCCGATCGTGCAGCCTCTGGGGTCTCACCTTCCTCCGTGATGGGAGCTGGATGAGAAGTATGCCCCTCGGATGATACCTGAACTCACCAGCCGAAGTCCCTGCCACCCAAGGCGGGGTCAACAGAAGAGGCCACCTGTCAGAGGCTGACTCAGCACCCGGGAACCCGCCAGTCGTGGCCACGTCTATCCCACATTAGACTGCACTGGAGAAAGGCAGGGGCGTGGAACGACAAAGGATCCGAACACACACTTCTCCAAAGGTTACTCACAAGTGGCCAACGAGCACACAAGGAGACGCTCAGAATCATCAGTCATCAGGAAAACGCACACCCGGGCCACAGTGAGACATCCCTTCCCGCTCATCGGGACGGCCATGGTCATACACAGACGGGGGCAAGTGTGGGCGAGGGCAGGAGACACTGGAGCCCCGTACGGCGCCGGTGGGGACGCAAAAACGGTGCAGCTGCCGTGGTTGGAACAGTACTGGGCGCGATCTCGGAACAGACAGGTGGGGAGACCCAACGACCCCACCCGGGGGGATCTGCCCGGGGGACACGAACGCAGATGTGCACGCAAAAGCCTGTGCACGCACGCCCACAGCCGCATCGTTCGTGACAGCCAGAAGGCAGAAACTACCCGAGCGCCCAGACTGCTGGACGGATGGGACACGATGTCTGTCCGCACCAGGTGATGTCGTCCAGCTGCACCGTGGACGGGTCTTGAAAGCATCGTGCTCATGGTGAGTCTGTCTTCAAGGACAACCTGCTGCAGGAATGTCCAGAATGGGCAAATCCATGGACAGAAACTAGCGTACTGGCCGCAGCGACGAGGGGAATGACCGTCGGTGGGCCGGGGTTCCTTTCTGGGCCGAACCCCAAAACCACTGGGCGGTATACTTTAAGTGGGTGAATTTTATCTCAGTAAAGCTGTTGACAAGAAAAGGAAAGAAAGAAGGGAGGCCACAAGGCCACTGGTGCATCTGAAAGCCCATCCCCTGTGGACCGGGCTCCCCTGGCCCCCCCACCCCCGGAGAGCCGCACCCCACAGACGCCCACACCAGGTGACGAGCCTTGCTCCTGCCCCTCCCTCTCCGGCCGATTGTCATTTAGCCGATGGCAGCAGTCTGGCAGGGCCTGGGCAAAGTTCCAGGTGCACGCTGGTCCACGAGAGACCGTGGATGGGACCGTGGCTCCGAAAGTGATCGGCTAGGGCACCAGGAAGCGGTTTCCCATTACTCTAGTAAGAAGACTTGGGGTCTGCCCTCTTAACAGACCTTCAGCGCACGAGCCAGCATCGTTACGCGTGGGCACGGTGCTGGTGGCCACGGACCTCTCGGACCTTCTCACCTCGCACGACAAGAGTCTACGCCCCTGTGCGCCTGTAGGGTTTGCCGACCTTGGGTCCCTCGTATGAGCAGAGCCGGGTGGTGCTTCTTCCGTGACCGGCTTATTTCACTCAGCACGAGGTCCAGCACTTGCCTGCGCGTGGTCACACGTGGCAGGAGTTCCTCCTCTGTTTTCCACTGTACACGGACCACATTTGCTCCATCCGCTTATCCCTCGATGGACACTGAAGGTGTCCCGCTGTCGACTCCCGTGGACGACGCCGCTGGGAGCGCGGGCAGACTCTGCAACGCTTCCTCATCGTTAGCTTGAGAGGGGCCACTGATGCCTCAACCTCCAGACTGAGAAACGCCAAGGGCAGCGAGGGCAGTGCGCCAGCTGTGGGGTCCCCCACGTGGTCAACGTCCCGCGAATGCCGGCTTTCCCAGCCATCGCTGCGTTTCACGGAGGCATCCGGAACAGAGCGAAACAGTGCTCATCTAAGACTGACGCAGGACGCGGAATTTTCTAAAAAGGATCTTTTTCAAGGCCGTGTCTTCACTTAGGCTTGACGACACGTGCCTCACTCACGCTGGCCCTTATAACTATGCCTACACACCCCTTGTGGCCACGACCACTTCCCAGGACGGGCCTGGATAGCACACCGTTGGAAACCACGACGCGGGCTCAGAACAGCCACCGGCCCTTCGTGCTGGCCGGTGACAGCGGTGAGGACACTGAGGCCCGGCCCGGCCGCACTCTGCAGGCAGGCAGAGGATGACCACGTCCCACCATGCTTTGGATCTCAAGGCGGCCACAAATGCAGGCGCGCTGCATCAGAACGGAGGGACGCGAGCACATCACCACCGCACGTAAGGCTTCTCCGGGTCCCCACGACCGCCGAGGGGAAGCACAGGGCAGCAGCCCGGATGCACAGAAGAGCCCTGTGGGGGGCGGCTGGGCACGTGGCACCCGCGTTTGCGCGCAAGGACACGGGTGGCGTCCCACAAGCAGATGTGCGCTGGCGGGCAGGCTTCCCCCTCCTAACGCAGCCCCTCGCCGTGGCCAGCACCGGGGACCTCCGCCTTTCTGATGGAGTGAGAGGTCTGACCCGGGAGTGACCGGACGGACGGACACCGGCCGCCCCCTGTCGCTGTCCTGGAGATGGGCCCTATCAGAGGGTCGCCTGATGGAAGGCCGCTCTTTCCTGCCAGCCGTCGGTGGGCGGAGGGTCCCTGCCTGTGGTCCCGGCCGAGCTGGGGAGCATCTGGAATTAGCAGTTTGCTGGTTGGCTCCTGAGCCCTCACTAATTTTTTTGCGGTTCCCTCCGTTCAGGTACATGCTTGCCCTTCCACGGCGAGCGAGCGTTCCCTGCTTACCCCAGCCCCGCAAGGAACATCGCTGCACACGTGCTCCCTGCATCAACTTCTGCTGTGAGGCTGGCGGTTTTCTCCTTTGCAGCCGGGAAGCTTCAGTCTTGGCCGGGTCGGCCGAGAACAGGCCATGTGGCTCCACACGTGTGACCCTAAGCTCTGTGGCCAGACAACAGTCATGCTGGGAACGCGGCGGTCAGCGGGAGGGCGCCAGGCCTGACGGGGCGGGGACAGGACCACACATCCAGTTGAACAGAAGGCAGGTTCGGGGGCACTGAGATTCCAGGGCTCGCCGTGCGCCCCCGGAATGTAGGGGAGCCTCCCATGCGGCCCTAACATGAGGAGGACTTGCCCCTGTATTTCAGGGTAACGTGGAGAACACCCCCAAATTCAGCAGGTGCCCTGGGGGCTCCCGTGGCCTGGCACTCAGCAGCAGAAGGCCGGGCTGCTACCCAGCCCCCTTCACCCCTCCAGCACGTTTTCTCCTCTCCACGCTTTCCGCTACTTTGTCTGTTTTGCAAAAAAGGATTTGTCGTTGCTCGTTTAATCCACCTTGTTCTAATAGCTCTGAGGTTGGTCTGATGTCTGTTTCCCACCCTGCCCTCCCTTAGCCAAGTCCAATGGTGACATGGCCGCTCTCTTCCTGGCAAATATGAGAATGGAGGGCTGGTGGGGGTGGGGCACCGGAACACTGCGGCCCCCCCATCCCCACCCGGACCCCTGTTTCAGCCTCACAAACCGGGCATCACTATGTAATAGGATCGTTCAGAGGTACCTACTTGCCGTTTTCTCTGACTTCCTTCTTTCTTGCAGCTCAGCCCCTGTCGTGCTGTCAGCTTTATTCTCACCAGAGAGAGTTTTCAGGTGCTTGTCCGTGGGCTGTGAGGGCTGCCACTGTGCGTTGGCCTCTGGCTGTTCCTGACTTGTGCAGGCAGCTGGGCCAGGGTGGTGAGGCTCCCTCGGGGTCAAGGCCTCCCAGCCCCTGACTCGACCCCGCTGGGCCGAGACCAGGCCCATCTGTCCAGCCGGCAGGTGCCCGGCTTTCCTGTCTGGGTATTTGTACAGCCTGCCCTTTGTCTCCGTGGGCTGTGACTTCCCTGGGGCAGGTCCACGTGTGGATTCTGTTTCTTTCCCTGCTGGGCATGCGCTGTCCCCCTAGAGCCACAGAACCACGTCTCCATCCATCCGGGGGCGTCCTCGGCCATCACCTCCCCCGGCGCTGCCTCCCCGTGTCCCCCCACAGACCTGCGCGTCCCTCCTTCCTTCTCGTCGCTCCCGTGTCATACTTCCCTGGCGGGGCTCCGCCGCACGTGTGCGCCCCGCGTGCCCGTCCCTCGTGAGCAGGGTCCAACGTGACGGAACACGCGTCTTCTAAGCGTTCACTTTAAAAACTACAATTACGGTTTTTATTTATAGAAGTTCTATTTGATTCTTTGTCACACCTGTCGCTGTCTGTCAGTCTTTTGTTCTCCTCGGACAACCGTGAATTCCCATCTTATCTGTCTTGACAGATTCCTCAGGCCTAACTCGGAGCTACTGATCCCAAGAGGTGCCTCGAACCTGCTCCCCGTCCCCGCCGGCCACGGCTCCGTGTCCTGGTGTAGATCCAGCGTCCCCCCTCCCCTGCAGCGGGCCCAGCTGGGGCCCCGGGAAGGCAACCTCGAGATTCAGTGAGCACCCCGCTTTCTGCTGGGTGGAGGGGGCGGGGCTGAGAGGTTCCCTTACTTCCTGTGAAGCCAGCCGGCTTTCTCCGGGACTGAGCTCCTCACCATCCTGCTGGAGGCAGAGTCTACAATTTTGTTTTTATCGATTAGCATTTGCCCTTTGGGTGTGTGCTCACATCACGTCTTACGCTCATCAACAACTCATTGTATTTTTCACGTCAGAGGAATTCTGGTTCTCCCCCCACTCCACCCCCACACACAAATCGTGTCTCATCCAGAAAAGAAACCAAACCCTGGGCACTGAAGCTGCTACGTGTGTAAGGCAAGAGAAAGCCACAGGCCAGCGTGCTGGCCTCGGCAGAGGCAGCGGGAGGTCACGGCCTCCTCGACGGGGCTCCCTTCTCTGCCCCGGAACCGGGAGGCGAATGGAGACCCACCTTTCCCCACACAGCAGGCACGCGGTGGCTATTACTCTCTCTTTAGTGGAAAAGAAACAGGGTCTTATGCGAAAAAATGTAAACGGCACGAAGTCAGACGTGTAAATAAATAAACGTAAACCCTAAAAAAAATAAAAGGCAAAATAAACAGCAAAGAAGTAAAACAAAAAAGGAAAAAAGTAGAAGGCCCTCCTCCCTGCACTCCCTGACACTCAGTCTCCCGTTGACCCCTTGAGACCCTCTGGGCACGAACGGCCGTGTAGACGTGCACACACCTCACACACACGGTGTTCAAAAAAACCAGCATGCCACGTACTTTGCGGGAGACCTTCCCTTTGCGCTTAAAAGCGTGTCTTAAGCAGCGCCAGGGTGGCTCGGTCGGTCGAACGTCCCACTCTTGGTGTCGGCTCAGGTCACGATCTCACAGTTCATGAGTTCGAGCCCCGCGTCGGGCTCCGCGCTGACGGTGTGGAGCCGGCTTGGGATTCTGTCTCTCTCTCCCCGCCTACCCCTCCCCTTGCGCATGCTCTCTCTCTCTCTCTCTCAAAATAAATGAGTAGACTTTAGGAAAAAAGGACGTTGAAGATGGTCCTCTATCAAGTCGAGAGACGGTCCCCGGTCGGTAACGGCTGTGCCAGGCGGACTCACCGTAGCCGGCCTCCACTTGTGGGCACTGTGGCTGCCGCCACTTTTATGCTAATATAGAAATGACACGACGAGAATGTCTGTATGTATGTACTTCTGCAGATATCCCTCCAGGTACATCCTTATTTTGTGGGTTAATCGTCAGAAGTTGCTGCTGTTCGAGCTGTGGACGCCCGCTGGCGAGCTGCCCTCCTGACGTGTGCCTGGCTCCCCCCCACCCCAGGCCCCCGTGCGGCGTTCACCTCTGTCAACGGTGGGCTTTGTCGTCGAGGTCTGAACACGCACACATGCATACAGGCCTCAGACACACACGTCCACACGCAGCTGTTTAACCAGGACGCAGGCAGGAGCCCTTCTCTTCCACAGAGAGACGCTCAGATAGGTACCAGAGGACAGGCCACCCGAGGGTTGCCTCACGACGCTCTGGTGACGGGCTGGCAGAGCACACGGGAGCCGACCCCGGCCCGTGAGCTGGCAGGGACGGGGCTGGGGGGTGCTGAGCTGAGTTGCATTTGTTCTCAAATATCCAAAACCCCACGTTAAACCTCAGGAAACTGGTCTCTGCGGGTCCGAGCGGTCGAGTGCGGCAACGTCACCTGGGTCAGCCAGACCAAGAGTCTGAGGGGGGGAGCGTCTTTCTGCTCGTGTCCTGGCCAGGAGCCAGCCCTGAGCACCCTGGAGCACCCCCCCCCCCCACCCCCCAATTCCCAGCCCGGGGGTCGCCAGCCAGGCCCCCGCCTCCCGGTCACGTCATCGGAAGCCTTCGCCACCCCCGGGGGCCCCTGCCCGTTACGGCGCGGCGTGTGTGGGGTTCATCCGGCAGAAAGAACCCCCCCCCCCCACCGTCACACCCCCCCCCCCAGCCGTGCGGCGCGGGCCACACTCACGGCTCCACAGGGAGTAGGCGAGGCGGCAGTTCAGCCGGCGGTACAGCTGCTTGCTCAGGGGCCAGAGGACCAGCGTGCACAGCTGGACGGAGTTGATGAGCAGCCCGCTCACCACGAACACGAACCCGATGAGGAGGTGCACCGCGAACTGCGTCTTCAGGTAGGCGAGCGGGCCCATGGTCGCCGCTCAGTAGCGAGTGCAGGGTCCTTCAGCGAGAACGGCCGTCCTGCAAAGGACAGGGGGCAGCGGTCAGGAGGGTGCGGGGGCCCCGGCGGCCGCAGGCCCCGGGGACGCGTCCGCGGCGCTCACGGCACGGCCCCGACCTGGGGCCCGACCCCCGGCAGCTCACGGGGGCCGCACCCCGCGACCCCACCCCGCACCCCACAGGCCCACACGCGGACACCCCCGGGCACACAAGAGAGGCAGAAAAGACTAGAACCAATGTCCCCGAGCATTACCAGTGATTCCCTCTAGGAAACGGCATGACAGACAGTTTTTATTTTAGACTTTTTACCACGCATTCACCGTCGTCAAACTGCACACGAACTCTCCAGGAAAACAGATCCACGATACCGTAACTAATGCCTCCTAATTCCCAAACAGTGGTGCACTTTTTAAGCTAAAAGCCTTTGTTTTGGCTCTAACACAAAGGCGGTGACTCACCCAGGAACCTGACCAGTTTTTGTCCCCTTTTCACATGCATTTCTTATTTTCAACGGTGAAGCCAGAAGCTCACAATTCTTGGTTGAACTTGTCCCGTGAGCTGCCCCGTGACCCCCTTGTGGGCAGAGAACCAAGCAGGAAGTCGTGACCCAAACTCAGGGCTGCCCGCGGCCGGGGCACCCGCAGACCTGGTCCGTGGGAAAGGCGCCCGCACCCTCTTTGGGGGTGGGGCGCGGAGGGGGCTCTGAGCCACACACCGGGCTCCCCGACCCTCCAGGGCAGGCCCCGCGTCACTTTACAAGCTGACCACACCTGCGGGCACACGGGAACCGGCCACCCCCAGAGAATAAACCGACTGGGCCAGAAATAAAGTGCAGTGACTTTTAAGGCCGAGTCATAAAAGCACAACTCTGCCCGGCCCCCGGTCCTTACATAGCTGGCTCTGGGGGACCTGGCTGCCCTGCCAGGAGGACATGTGAGCGGCAGGTTCTGGACGCGGAGGCTGACTGTCCAGCTCCAGCCAGACCTTCGGATGCCCGCAGCCCCACGAGCAATCCCGACCGACCCAGCCCATTGTGTCTGAAGTGCCCACCCTGAGAAGCGTCTTACTGCCTCCTAGGGGTCACTGCAAACCCCCCTCTGAGCAAACAGAAGCAAAGACAGGCTCAGTGCCTGGCTCAGGGTCACAGCGAGAGAAGGATCAGGACCAATTCCAGAGTAGGCAGTGAGGCCGGGTCCACGCTCCTCCCACGGGCAGGGGCCCTTCGGTAAAGCAGTCTCAGACATACCGGCCGGGCCTGACCACAAGCTTCTTCCTTGCCCTGGAGGCAATGGCTTTGGCCAGACCTGGCATTGCTGTCCGTCCTCCGGCACCGAGGCCGGCCCGTGGCAGGCTCTCTGCACCCCACCGCTCCAGCAGGCCCGGCTCTGCCCGCACCCCCACCATCTCGGATTCGGGCCTCGTGGGCCAGAATAACCAGGGTCCCCGGAAGCCAGCTCAGAGATCGGCACCTCAGCCGTCATGCTTTTTGAGGCAGATTCCTAGGTTCTGTGGCCGACCTGCTGTTTCCATCACTAGGGCGCGAGGTATGAGAATCTGATGTTAAAGTCAACCTTATCGAGGTACAACTCACGACAGCTCAGACGCGCTCACTGCTGTGCGGCGGGACGGCCTGGAAAGCCACTGCCGTGGTCGAGTCTGGGAGCCTCCCCTCGCCCCTGCCCCAGCAGCACCGCTCCACGCCCGGCACCGTGAACCCGGCCTCCTTTCCCGAGGGCTCACGCGAGGAGACCCACACGGGACATGCCTGGTGGCTCAGTGTGCACCACAGCTCCTTCCACGGAGTGGGGGCCCCGCTCCGCCCCTGCACCTGCCGGCGGGCCTCGGGCTGTGAGCAGCGGGGGCCCCACTCCACCCCTGCACCTGTTTCACAACAGCCCCCGTGGCTGTGAAGGTAAGTAGCCAGTCCCTGGTCTGCCCCCGAGGCTCTGGTCTAAAAGTCCATCTGCAGAACCCCCCGGAGAGCTGCACCCACCCCTTGGCCCCATCGCCAGCACCACACCCTCCTGTCTGGGTCCAGCTGGCCTCCCGGCCGTGTCCCCAGGGCTAAGTGGGGGACCTGACAAGGGCTGATCCCCGGGGCTAAGTGGGGGACCTGACAAGGGCTGATGGACGTGGCGTGGGGCTGGTAGTGGTCCTGGGGCCTCGTTCCGATGACTGCCCTTCTTTGTGAGCCTCGGCCACCACCGGTCCCTGCTGCAGCCACCCTAGGTGGGTCCTAGGTGCTGTGTGCCGGGCTCTCGGGCACCAGAAAGTGAGCCTGTCCCGGGGCTCTGCTGAGGCTGGCCGTCTTCCGGCATGTTCCCCTGCTGCTGGTCAGCCGGGCTGTCAGGATCTGGCCCGGGTACCCGAGAAGTGGGGTCAAAATGCACGACTTCACCTGGGGGCCAGACTCCACCCTCAGGAACGTCACCCGCTGCGGTCAGGGGTCCTCCCTCCCACCCCGCGAGAGTACGCCGTGCCGACTGTCTGCTTGGACGCTGGCGCCCCAGCCACACGCCGCCGACACCGGCATCACAGGCCTTCGGGGACAGGCGGCAGGGGTCCCCTGCAGAAGGGTGGGGGTGGGGCGACGCCCCGTTCCCACTGGGCCCACACGCTCCCAGCCTCTCCCCGGCCTCGGCCTCCCACTGGAGGGGCAGGAGCACGGCCGGGGGAGCCCTCGACGCAGGCTGCCAAGACCGCTGGCTTGTGCGCCCGACAAAACCGGCTTACCTTCTCACCGGACGAGTTTAAGCGAGTCTCTACGTTTTTAAACCCGACTTTAAATACGCGAGCGCTACGCACTCTGGCACATTGTGAAGTTTCTACTTTCTAAATACGACTTCGTTCTTTTAGAGGCAGCCAAGGGGGTCTAACGCCTCACTGCTCAACAGCCTCTGTCACCGTCCCCCCTCAAAACGCGGGGCACCACCCTCCTCTGGGAGGCCAGGGAGCGTACTCCCTCCCGTCTTCCCCGCCGGGTTTGCATCTCCCGTGCCGCCTCACGCGACCTCGCTGTGACGAAATACATCATGAAGTCTCTCGACAGCCACCCGACCCAGCATTCCCGAACAAGTTTACATTTCTTACGCGCGAGGCTTTAAGCCAAACAGTTCCTCCTGGATGGGTTACTTGAAGACACTCCGTCCTAAACACTTCTCGTCTTGGCTACGGCCACAGCGCCACCAGGCGCCCCTGTGGCCACTGTTGGTGCCCGCTGGAAACTGAGGACCAGAAGGGCCCAAGCGGCTTCAAGGCCTGCAGCTCAGGACGACGGGGGAGGCCAGGGCCCGGGCCTCGGCCATAAAGCTGCTCCCCGATTTGTGCGTCCAACAAAGGAAGACGAGGAAAGGCCCAGAACTCGGCCCTTCACCCGTCCGTGACCGTGACCACAGCACACCTGGGTGAGCCCCCCGCGCCCGGGCCTCAGAAGAGGCCACCTGCTTCTCAGGAGCGGCCCCTGGGGCCTGTGGCAGGCGGCCGCCCTGGCCTGCGTACCTGGTACCCCCTCACTAATGCTCAGACGCCATCACCGACAGAGCAAGGAAGCCTGGGCCTGTCTCTAAGCCCCTTCACTAGATAATAGGTCTAGATCGTTCCGGAAGCCCGCATCTGCACAACTTGATCCTGACGGTGAGGTGGCTGCCTCCTGAGTTCGCACCCCTCCTCAAGGTGGGGGTGTGGGGTGGAGTCACCCCCTCGGGGCTGGAAGGCAAGGACAGACCGCCGGCCTGTCGGGAGGGCAGTAAGCCAGGCGACTGAGCTAAACGCGGCCTCACACGGAACTCAGGGGCCGCCGGCCACCACAGACGCCGACCCGGGGCGTCTGGGGACGCCAGCCAGCCTTCCCTCCAGCGTGGCAGGAAGGACTGGGAGCCCAAACCAGACCCTCCTCCCAGCTCTAGCGCCCCGCCCCCGAAGAAGGGGGACCCCTGGTGGGTCTGACACCCTGTCCCTCCCGGTGCTTTTGCTGCTACAAGCCTGTGGTGCCCACGGCCGAGCTGTCTGTGGCTTAGGGCCACGAGGGGAAGGGAGGAAGCACCTTGCAGCACTGCGACACCTCACCGCCGTCACGTGAGGCCCCTGGCTGCTCTCAGAGCCCACTGGGGCACCTCCCGTTATGGGCGAACGGTGTCCCCCAAAAGACATGCTGGGGTCCTAACTGCCAGCACCTCAGAATATGGCTGTATTTGGAGACGGGGTCTCTGAAGAGGTGATCGCGTTAAATGAGGTCACTGGGGTGGGCCGTAAAGCACCCTGCCTGGTGTCCTCGTAGGGAGAGATTCGGACACGGTCTCCCGCAGAGGGGGACCATGTGGGAAGACACACACGGCGGGGGTGACGCTGTCTATAAACAGATCCCTCCCCCACAGCCCCCACGGGGATCCAGTCCCGCCCACCCCTGGATCTCAGACAGCCAGCCTCCAGAACTGCCCGCCGAAGCTGCCCGGCCCGCGGCGCTCTGTCCTGGCCGCCCTAGTGGAGTGACACCCCTGCCACAAATACTCCGGCCTCGTCCCCAGACCCCAGGCCCCTCCCACGTCCTGCTGGGAAGCCTGGCCCCGCCTCACCGCTCAAGGGCAGAGCGCTTCGTCCCCTGCACCTGCCTCAGGGCCCGTCCCCAGACTCCCAGGGCCCCTCTTTCCCGGCACTGGTCCCTGGGTCCCTCTTGTTCATGAACTAGCCAGTCAGGTGGTCTGACCTTCAGATATCCTCCCAGGCGCCCCGTCCCCCGTCTTTGTGGAAACTCCCACGTTTCTGACAAAGCCTTTGCGTGGGAAAGAAATCGAGGCTGGCAGGGCGGCACCGGGCATCTCCATCACACGGGCTCCGTGCAGGGAAGCACCGCATGGGGACCAACTCAGACTCGGTGCCAGTCCCTCCACCCACGTGCCTCGCGTGCCTCCGCCCAGGGTGTCCCCATCACACAGCGGGGACGCGGCACGGGACCCGAACCAATACCGTCGTCCTCCGACGGCACCGGGTGCCCCTTCGGCCGTGTCTCCTGCTCTGCTCTGGCTGCCTCTCCCGGTGACCTGCGGCCCGACCCCGGGGACCAGAGGAAGGTGCAGCCGTGGGACCACCCCTCTGGGACCGCTGCCCCTCCGAGCCGTGGCCTCAGCTGGCCCCGAGTGCTCTCTGTGAGCCGACAGCGGCTGGCAATGGGAGAAGACATTCAAACACGCCAGAGGGCAGCGTTTCTGATGTTCTAGATACGTGGTCTGCATTACAGGACAGAAAGAGCCGCTGAGTTTCATGCGGATTTCAGTCATCCGAATTCAAAGCCCGCGATGAAGCAGAAAAGCAGAACCGTTACCTTCCCTCCTTCCCTCTGTCCCGTCCCACCCATGAAGGCCTATGCGTGAGGCACGCACAGTCCCCCGGAGGCACCACAGAAAGGCCTTGCCGGCTGGCCGCACAGAGGACACCCCAGGAGCGAGCCTGGGTGTTTGGTTTGCGCGCGGGCCGTTCTGTTGTTTCTGAGTCAGGAGACACCGGAGGACAAAACCCATGAACAGGGGAGAGTCGAGAGCGAACACCGTCTCGAATATTCTCGAGCTACCCCGAGACACGTAGATGCAACGTCAACTGCCCAAAACGCAGCCCAGAGCCAGGAGTAAAGCGCGCGCTCCCCGAGCGGCCAGCCCGGGCCGCACGGGAGCAAATCCACATCACTCAGAGCGGGACCGTCTAGCCCCTTGACCGGTCCCTGACCGGCTGCTCCTCCCTCTGGCTGTAAATGTGGCAGGGGCAAGAGGGACTGGGTGGCTTCCTGGCCCACCACCCACCTGGTGTGAGCGGGGCGGGAGGGGCGCTGGTGGCAGACATCCTTCTGACAATGACACGGAGGGGCAGGCGCCGGCCGGCGGCCCGGGGGGCACCGCCTCAGAGGGTGACCCTGCGCCCATCGATGACATCACGAATGAGAGCACAATGGCCACTGTTGTCCACGCTGACCTGACCACGACACTGAGAGAAAGGCTGTATCCCATCATCATGTTATTGACAGGGCCAGGAAGCGGAAAGGGTATTTTTATGAGGCCAACTAAAATTGTACGTCAAACACGATCCTATTTCTGAGTCTTTGAGGGACCACCTTTCGTTCTTGGGTAAATTCACTGGCAGGGACCATCTTATCCTTCTACGGGCCAAGAAGTAGGACACGTTTCTTTGCTAACAATCGTCTGTCGCCTCGTCAGATTCCCAGAACCACCGAGAAACCGAAAAGTCTAGGAGGAGGAAGAAAATCATCCCTATCTGCAAATGACAGGTGTGTATCCCGCAGACCCAAGAGAATCCACTGTGGCCAAAGTGCCACTATACACAACAGATGACAGAGTGCCGCAGGCAGTTAACACAATGTACAGAGATCGACATTCTCAGAACGTTCAGTAACTCGCTCTGACCGAAGTCATCAGAAGGGACCAAGACAGCAGAGAAGTTTAGTCATTTCTACCCAACAGCCCCAGGACACTGGCCTCAGGTGGTCATCCGGGACCATAGAGCAACCCCGGAAGCCATGCACGGAAGATGGGGAGCTCCCGGCCGCTGGCGGCTCTGCCCCCACCCCCCGATCATCTGGGGCCCCAGCCGCTGGCGGCTCCCGGGTCGCTCCACTGTCTTTCTAGCAGCAGAAACAGAAAAACTGCACGTCCAGGACCAGGGGTTTCTCCTAAAGCAAGTGGGAAGCGGGCTCACGGTCCAAGCACTTAAGGCAGGAAGATAAGCCCGGGGACCGCCGTCCAGTGGGCACGCCTGCACGCGGACACGCAGATGCAGGAGGCACACGGAAGACAAGACCCCACGTGTGTCTGCAACGAAACGATCTGACGGCGGAGCCCGCACGAGGACACGGCAGGACATCCTGAAAGACAATAAGCAGGCCTAGCAAAGGGAACAACGCTGCCCTCCCTGTGCCCCGCCCCTGGCAAGGCAGGCGTCGGGACGTGGGGTCCCCTCTCTGGCGCTGGGGCCCCGCTGGCTTCAGGGCTCTGCACGCGGAGAACACGTGGTCCTTCAACCGCAGCTCGGCCCTCAGGGCCTTGCCGCCTCCCCTGTGCCCCGCGCCACCGGGCGGGGGTCCCGGGGCGGCCTGTGGGGGGCGGGCCCCGCGGAGCACGGTGGACCCACAGCCCCAGGCGGGTGCCAGCCCGCTGCAGCCACACTGACGCCCCTTCCTGCTGGGCCCGGCCCGGGCTGCTGACCCGCAGAAGCCGGTGGTGGCCACAAGCGCCACACTGTGAGGGCGTGTGTTAGATGGTGACACGCGATTGACACGCAAACCGTTCTAAGTTACAGATGCACTTGAATCCTAATTAAAACACCAACCGGTCCCTCAGCTTCACCGGGAACTAGACAGGCGGGTGCTACAGCTCGTGTGGAGAACCAAACAAGAAAGAGAAGCCGAGAAGACCACGCACGGGACCAGGGAACGGCCCACAAGATGTCACAACTACGACAAAGCCTCGAGCGAGCCCCGGCCCGCGCGGACAGACAAGCAGACCAGTGAGCTGGACCGGAGCTGACGGCCCGCGGGCCCTCACGCCCGAGCAGGTGCACCCCTGCTGGACACGCCGAGTGTGGCTACTGGCTTAGCAAACACCACGCCTCAGACACGTGTCGACTTTCTGCTGTATTTGTATTGAGGCACGTGTGTATTTCTACTGTGTTTAAAATTTCTTATTTTTTTACATTTATTTATTTTTGATAGGCAGAGACAGAGCACAAGTGGGGGAGGGGCAGAGAGAGAGAGAGAGAGAGAGAGGGAGACACAGAATCCGAAGCGGGCTCCAGGCTCCGAGCTGTCAGCACAGAGCCCAACGCGGGGCTCGAACTCACAAACCACGAGATCATGACCTGAGCTGAAGTCGGACACCCAACCGACTGAGCCACCCAGGCGCCTCTCTACTGTGTTTAATACGTTTCAATAAATAGAATACAAAATTAACTTAAAACCATTACGGGAATCAGGAGGCTCTTTTAGCATCACATATCTCCTCAACCAGTGGGTGAAAAGAGGCCATTAAACAACAGGCCAACCTCCCCTCCGGGCCCACGAGTCCCGTGCAGCCACCGTGGGCTCCCTCCCGCCACACCGCTCCTGGTGAGAATCGAATCCCAAGATGGGATCTAAGGCCCCAGATATAAGCCATAAAGGAACCCCATCCCCTCTTGGAGTGACTGGTGTGGGCCGTGAGGCCCAGTTCCAGGCAGGGGGACACGGGGGGCGGGGGGGACAGGGGAGACGTCCATAGGTACTTGCAAGAAGGCGTCTGTTTTAGGACAAGAGACAAATCCCTCTGGGACGCCCTCTGCCCTTCTGCCCCGAGTGAGGAAGGGTGGCTCAAGGTCAGCATGAAGCAACACATATGAGGCCTAAAGGCCCAGAGTGTGGAAGACGCGGGTCCTGCGAGGCCGAGACCTCGCAGGCAGAGAGGACCAGTCGCACGCATCTAAGCCACCGTTTCTGGGACACCAGCACGCGGGTCTGGGTGTCATACCCAGGCACTCCATCAAAGCCTGCTGAGTGCATGATGCGTGTTTACCGCACGTGCACCGTGACAAGCGTCACCCAGTCCCCAGGAGCATCCAGGCCGGAACCCTTGGGTCAAGAGCGGCGGAGCGCCACAGATGTCCCCCAGAACCTCATGCTCCGGCACACTCCGAAATGTGGCCACTTTACAAATTTCACAGAATTTCGACCCCGGGACCAAGAGAAGTCAACTTGGACTCCACGATCCTCCGACTTTTCCGTGGGCCCTGCCCTTCCTTCCCCGCGCGGCTCTGGCTGGAACGGAGTACGTTGTCAGTAAGGACGTGCCGACTCCAGGGTTTTCCCCTTCTCACCGCTCCCCAATCCCTGCTGGCTCCTTTGTAAGTAGCTCCTGTAGTAAAGCCTCCTCCCTCTGAATACCATTTCCCCTCTATCAGGACCAGAGAGACACAAAGAATGAAGACAGAAATCACGGCAGTCCTGAGATAGACCAGGTTTCAGAAAATGGAACTTCTGCTGATCCTTTGTGAAAAGATTACTTGAGGGTGTAGTCCAGCGAAACAGGAAGGAAAGAGAAAGACATGGGATTTAAGACAAAGAACTCACCCCATTACGCAATGGAAGGAAACGCCGGGATAAACACCCGTAGGTGGCCCGGAAAGAAACTGCTCCAAACTAGAACCAGAGATCTTTCAAGAACAAAGAATTTGTTCCACAAAGAATACGATTAAGGAGCTAGAAGATTTTGGTATTGAAGGAGAAATAGGTTTCTTTTCTCAAAAATATAAACGAAGCAATTAACATTTTCAAGTAACCAAAAAAAACCCTGCCAGGAAACTGTGGTGCCGACAGAGATCGCACTAACATGGGGCGTGGGTTTCTACGGTTGGCTTCACGAGCGACTTCCTCCTCCAAGCAGCACAGACTTAATGACGGGATTCTCATGCCTTCTCTGTGGCATCGGCAGGGACTGATTCATTAAAAGTTTTATTGTGAATGCTGTTTCTGGACTTTCAATATTTGAAATCGACCTACAAAAGAAGCGTGGAGAACTCAATTATAACGACCGCACAGATACGAATGTCGTAAACCCAAGTTATTTTACACAGAGCAGGTCAGGAGGGCTTTGTTCCAGTTGATTCAACCCAAAGTAAGAGTTCAAGTATACTGAAGTATTAGGGGAAGAGCAAAATAACTAAAAATAATGCTAACCCAGCAAACTCGGGGGCGGTGAGGAGTGACAGGTGCCTGTCACACTCGCAGAGAAGCAAAAGTCTAGAGCCGCGCCTGGCACGCGGTGGATGGACACTTGGTAAATATCGGCGAGAGAACTGGGTGGGTTAGTGAGTCACGGAAGGGAGCATCAGCAAACGGTCGGGAATCAGCGGCCGGACGGCTTTGGAGCCACGACCCTGAGAACCAGAGTGAGGAAGGGACGGGTGGGAGCTCACTTTCCTTTAAACCGGGCAGGCTGCCAACTCAGAGAAATGCAAATATAAAGCGATTTAAGGTCTGGGTTAATGCCGACCGCGAAATAACACCTTTAAAGGTGAAAAGAGTCCTCGTGTAACTCGGTCAAGGGAAAATGACCTGCAGGTCTCAGCTCAGCGGACTCGTTCGAGGGGCCCCCACGCCCACCGTGGGTTTCTCCACCGAGGAACGGGGGCAGGTGTGCACTGGGCCCAGGGCTCGGCCAACGGTTCTTGTCCCGTGTCTGTGGCCTCAGCGCGTGACGTGATCGTTCTGAATTTCGGTTTCTGACTTGAAAGTGAGGGTAAGAGGACCTTTCCTACCAGAACCACGGGCTGGCTCCAAGGATGAAATAAGGGCAGGTAGGAGCGTTCCTGAAAACTCGTCAGGGTTTCATAAGCACACCGGGTTCTGAAAGAGCCTTCGTAAAAGTGCCGCTTTCCGTACCAGTGACAGATATTTAAGTCATCGCGAGCATTGGTAAAACTCCGTAACTGAGACACTGACGCCGGGAACCGACCCGCTACGAGAGGGCCTCACGGTCACATTCGTTGGGGAAACTGCACGGCGCACCCCACGCTGAGGAGGCCTGATGCACACCCAGGAGAGCCACGCTGAAGCCGCGGTCTGACCCGACGCTTTGTCAGTGAGGCTCTGAAGCTTCTGTGATTCGGACCCGCTTTCCCTCAGGCAGCCGACATCAGTGAGATTTTAATTCTTTCTAAATTCATTCTTTTTTAAGTTTATTTATTTTGAGAGCAAGAAAGACAGTGTGAGTGGGGAAGGGCAGAGAGAGGGGGAGAGAGAGAGAGAGAGAGAGAGAGAGAGAGAGAGAGAGAGAGAATCTCAAGCAGGCTCCACATTGTCAGGGCAGAGCCCTATGTGGGGCCCGAACCCACGAACTGGGAGATCGTGACCTGAACCAAAATCAAGAATCAGACGCTTAACCGACTGAGCCACCCAGGTGCCCCTAATTCTTTTTTTTTTAAGGTTTATTTATTTATTTTGAGAGGGGGGGTGGGAGGAAAGAGAGAGAAAGAAAGAGAGAGAGAAAGAGAGAGAGAGGGAGAGAGAAAATCCCAAGCAAGCTCCAAGCTGTCATCGAGTCAGAGCTCGATGTGGGGCTCGATCTCATGAACCGCGAGATCATGACCTGAGCTGAGGTCAAGAGTTGGATGCTCAACTGACTGACCACCCGGGCACCCTGAGATTTTGATTCTTTACACACACACACACCTTGAAGGCCATGGTAGAAACCTCTATCGGACATGGTTGTAAGTCACTAACTTTTAAAAGTAGCTGCTGTTGTAACTTCAAGTAAGGGCTTTGGTGCCAGTGTGTCTTTCCAGAAAGAGCCCAGAGAACCCAGAGCCATACTTCGGCTGCGATAACAGGGAAACTTATCAACAAAGCAGCGTGGGGGAGCCGCTGACCGGGGCGCTGCCTACGCCAACGACGAGCTTGCAGGGACGGGACCCGCGGGGGTGTGTGGGCAGCGCTGGAAGTGAGGGCGCCCCAGGCCTCCCCTAAACGTCTCTGTCCCTCGTAAAGATGTAAAACATCTTTCCCTGTGCAGCTGTTCTTAGCGGCAGGAATCTGCGCTCCTTAAAACGAGGAAGATCCCTAAACCAACATATGAAATGCCACTTAGGCCAGTGAACTTGTTAAACATTTGAGATACAGAGGGAGGGCGGCCCAGCTCTTCCTAAGGTCTCCTCAGAGGGCACGAGGTCAGCCACGGCCGGGCCCCCAGGTCGCGCCGGGTGACGGGCGGGGAGGCGGGGCTCCGGCCCTGATGTTATTCAACAATTTAAAGAAGCACAGACGAGGTCCGTGTGCATTTCACGGTGAGCGTGACGTCTGAAAGGGGGTACGTGCTGGCGACGTTGCCGAAGAGAAGTAACGGTGGGCGACCAGAGGCGGTGAGTGTGCGCTTGGGGGAACTCACGCCTCCCTATGTCTGTCTCACAGGTGGGTCCTGGGGGTCTTACACCCAGAAGCGAAGCCAGGCTTTCTCAGAGAAGCACGGTCGCCTCCCTGGCTGCTGCGCCCCAACGTCACTCTGCTGACAGACCTGCAGGGGGGAGGAGGGGGGACGCTTCCGAAAGCGGCGCTCCGGCACGGGGCCGGGGCCACGCTCTGGCCGCGTCCGGCCTCTTGCTAGCGAAGGGCTCACCTCCGGGCACGTGGAGAAGCCCACCACGGAGACGGTCCTCGCCGGCAAGAGGGCAGCGGACGAGAAGGTCTCTCTCCTGGATGCCGTGACGTCTGCAGAGGACAGCCGTAGCCGTCTGAGCAGGGCCGGGCCACACGGCAGAGCCTCGGAAAGAAGTGGGTCTCTGATGGCATCTTGGAGCCCAGAGTTCTATTCCCTGACCCTGAGCTTCTCCTGGAAGTGCTCACAAACTCGCACAGCCGGGGGCATCTTGACCAGAACAGAGCACTCCTCTCCAGCACCTTCCGGGGAGGGGCTCCCCCTCGGTGCCGGTCACAGCGCTCCAGAAGCCCAGGCTGGCTGAGCGCACGCCAGTCTGGGTGGGACTCCGGGCCCGGGGAGACTGGCGGCTGAAAAGGCAGCACTTAAGCCCGGCACAAACTGGGGAGGAGAACGTTCTGTAGACCCAGGGCAAGAAAACCTCAATGTTTTCTCCCAGTTCTGAGCGTGGGGGACAAGGACAGGGATGGGGGCGGAGGGACGGGGGCACAGCTGGGGCTGCTCGACTCTGCCAGCCAGATCACAAGAAGCTGCAAAAACATTCTTCCATCTGGGTTTCTGTCCACGTGTGGATGGAGTGACGACTGAGTGGCTGGGGCAAGCGTCAGGACCGAGGGGACCCGGCGAGCCCGTGCCCTCGCCAGCACACCGCAGCTGGCCAGCCTTCAGAGCCACACGAGCTGCCTCTCCTCTCCTGGCCTCCACACGCCATCGATTACCAGGACAGGGGTGGGGGGCAGGGGGGCACCTTTGCTGCGACACACCCCTGGGCTGGTGGACCCCTCCCCTGGCCGAGAGCATCTGGAAGTTTACCATGAAAGTAAGTGATCACTCGTCCCCTGGGGGCCCCAGCGGGGTCTGGGGAACCACCTGGCCAAGACCCGGAGCTCCTTCAATAGGGGACAAAAGTCCTTCCTTCCCTCACCTGGGCCAATTCTTCCCCTGATTCACCCCTGTTACCTTTCTGTGGTCCCGTGTAACTCTTTGTAAATTCTATCAATCGTTTTCACGTAAGATCTAAAATGCAAATAACTCCTGGGCATAAATTTATTCTGCATGGTAAGTGATACGGAGTTGGGGAGGAAGGGGCTCCCAGCTCCCAACTCCCAGCGGGCAGGAAAGGGCCTTCGTGTCCTGGACGGCAGGGCAGGGGCCGCGTAGGCACGGAGCCCCCGAACACACCATGTGCAGCGCCCTCCGCACCGTCAGAACAGAAGTGATAATCGGATCAACAGAAGGGAAAGCCTCGGGCAAACAGAATTCCCAGCCAGACCGTGTGCTGAAGAAAACAAAACTAATCTGGGTCAGAACCTTCACAAGAGCCAACGTCTCAATGTCTCTTCACCGGAAATAACCCCATTTTCTGGCCCTAAAAAATGAAGTCAGCCACAGACCTGGGGTTTCGGGTCTCCCCACCGGCCACCTTGACGACATCCAGCACCGGGCGGGGGCCGGCTCCACCCGATGGCTCCCATCCCCGTGCCCTGGCTACAGACGGTCACGTGCAGACAGGGCACACGGTTTCCCATTCTACAGATGGAAACAGGTGGCCTGGAGCACACGCGCCCCATTCACCATCGCGGCCTGGTGTGGGGTCGGGCTGGACCCGAGTCTCGGGAACCCCAGGCCGGTGGGGTCAGCACCACCTCTCGGACTCCCCACCTCCCAGCAAGAACCAGTGTGCGTGCGGGTCACGACAGCCAGAAAGGGTTGCGAGTGACTCACCGCAAAGCAGCTCAGCCTGCCTGGGTACAGCAGGGTGGCCTCTCCGTGATGGAAACTACCACTTTCCACTTCATCGACGGACCACCCTGTGAGCCCCCCGCGCCCACGGCGGGGTAAGAGGTCGGGGAGCACCAGGAAGCTGACGGAGCTGCTCCTGGCGCCAGGCGCCCGGCCCCGGAACCTTCTCCAGGAACGTCCCAGAACGTCCCGGAGACACGTTCGCGGCGGGGCGAGGTGGGATCTCCCTGGGCCGAGCCCCGGACACAACCGGCAGGACTGACACTGACTTCCCTGCCGACCACGAGGGCCCCTTCCCAAGCGGGAAGTTTGTGACACATGGAGAACAGGAGGGGAAGCGGAAGAAAAGCGAGGCCTGGGGCCCCTGCGCAGGGACGGCCCAGAGCCCGCCAGGCCGTACTCACCAGTAGAAGTAATAGGCCAGGGCCACGGCGACCAGGGCGGTGCACACGCCCGAGAAAAGGCAGGCTGAGTAGCTGGACAGCATCTTCGGACCCCCGGAACACTGTGCCCGCGAAAGTCCGACAGAAGGAGACCGGCGGCCTGAGCAGCGTCAGCCCCTGGCCGGCGGATAAGGAAGAGGGATTACGTCCAGACTATGGCGCCCGTGTCCGACGGGCCGGGGCCACCAGGACCATCTGCTCAGCCCCAAGGGGAACACACACTTCCAGGCGCCGCCTTCCCCCCGCCCCAGGCCCCTGCAGGCCTCACAGAGCAGCCCAGACGAAAACAGGACCCCCTAAATGCCAGCCTCCCCCCACCTGCTGCAGGGGCCCGCGGGGCCACTAATCCAATAAGCAGCTTTGCCGGGAGCCACCGTGAGCTGCTGGTGTCACGGGGCTGGGCCGGGACGCAGGTCAGCGGCCCACAAGCCCACACCGTCTCTCCCCCACCTCTCCGAAGCCACAATGGCATGACCCCAACACAGCGCGGCCTGGTGGGGGGGGGCCGTGGGGTCAGCTAGTGACAGGGAGCCCATGCTTGGGCCACCAGGTGATGGACAGCCGTCCTGTACTCGGGGCCGGGTCCCAGCCCACAGCTGCCGACAGAGGAGGGCTCCTGGGGGGAAAGCCACACGTCTTACTCTTGGGGAGTCTGTGTTGGAGGAACTGAGGGAAGGTGGGGGGGGGTGTGCCTCTCCCCCGTCTCCTTGAGACTTGGGATCTGTGACGGGGCTGAGGCGAGATCAGGTGACCCAAGGACAGAAGCGTCACCCCACAAAACCCGCTCCCAGTGAAGAAGGCCTCAGCAGACACCTGAGGAAGCGGGGTGGGGGGTGGGGTGGGGGGGTATTTGATCATGAGGGCGTCTTGAGGATTCTTCTGGCCGGAGAACCTTCCTCGGGGCTAGGGCGCGGTCCCAGGGGGAAATGAAGTCACTACTGTCACTCTCCTACACAGGAGACTGGGCCAGTGCTCCCATCCTGCACCTCCCCCGTCCCCCCCCCCCCCCCCCCCGGGCACCACAGTGAATCTGCAGCACAGGAACTCCCGTGGGACCCTGAGGCGGCAGGTTCTGGGGCTTCTGGACGGGTCACTGCAAGGCTCCTTCTAGAAGCATCTGTCATCTAGCTTCTGGCCTGACACGTCTCAGGAGAGAAGGCGGGTCACTACCCTGCACTCCGTCCACTGGAAGGGGCTTCAGAGGATTGTCCTGAGCACCGTCTTGCTGGCTAAGGCTTTTCCAAGTCCTTAATCCCGGGTGCTGGCGGCCTTGGCGGACTGGCTCTAACGTAGCCGTGCCTGTCCTCCCGGGACGGCGGGGCCCTGGAGGTGCCGCTCCCTGCCAGGTGCCCGGACCACTGCCTCTCCAATGGGTCACAAAAAGAAAGCCCTCCTCTCCCAGAGTGCCGTTCAGGACGTGCGTCCGCAGAACCAGCCCGTGGGGGACCTCGGTGTGTGACGCATGAGGACACGGGCCTGGGGGACCATGAGGCCCACCCCCCAGCCAAGGTCTCCGTGCAGGGTGGCAGGTGGCCCTGACTCGTCCCGTGAGGACCTTCTGAGGCCAGACGGGCCCTGCCCTCCTTGGGAAAGGCTTCCGTTGGGCGCTCCGGCCTGACCTCTGGGGCATGGCCGCGATGACTCGTCGAGTGGAAAGTGGGTCACAGACCCCTCCCGGCTGCCCCCGCAGCCCCCCAGACACACCTCCCAAACTCCAGCCCCTGAGACCGGGGGCCGCGCCGTCCAGGCCCGGGAGCCGCCCCCCAGCCCCCCTCCCCGCACCCTCTCCCCACCCTCACCCCCGCCACCGCCCTCCCTCGAGGCTCTCGTTCTCCACACCTCCTCGTTAGGTTGAGGAGAACAAAGCTAATTTGAACATATTGCACAAGAAAGCGTCATGGGAACGTAGTCTCCGGATTATTTCCCTGCCCCTGAACGTTAGTGATTCCCGCCAAAAGGGTGAAAGAGCATGTGCTGGCAGGAGTTCTTGGCGCTGAGAGCAGCCACGGGGAAAAAGTATCCTTTAAAACTCTGCAACACTTCCTCAGAGGAAACAGTTTCTCCCCGTGCAGTCAGTCGGCACACTCCAGTCCCCCTGCTTGACTGGTGGTGACCACACCCGTCGGGCGGGGCCACGCGCAAGCATGTTGTGATTGTTATCGAGTGGTCCCAGAGCAGGTTCTCTGCTACCCCCGCCGACCCTGGGGCCAGCAGGGGCCCAGTGAGGAGGGGGCCAGACAGCCGGAGGGGCCCCGCGGAGCCCCCGGCGACAGCCAGACGCTCCTCCGTCTGGTACCTGCTGGGCTCCTGCAAACGAGGAACCCACCAACCGCAGCCCAGACAGAAAGGAGATCAGAGAGACGACCGCCAGAAAGTTCGCCAAGCGCAGCCACAGGGAGGGCAAGTGGCGGGCAAGCCGGGGCGCACCGAGGGCAGTGCCTCCCTCCACCCTCTGGGACTGACCCATGATCCCCCCATCCTTGCAGGGGAGGGGCGGGGGGGGTTGTGGCACAGCCGGCCCTGGGCTCCCCGCTCCCCGTCAGCCTCCCCGTCCTGTTCTCTGTGCTCACCGCCAGCAGAGCTCTGGCCGTCCCCGGCCCACCCTGACCCCACACAGAAACCGGGAGCCCCTGCCACCAGCTCCTGCAGTCCTGGCCCTCAGGGGGGGACCCCATGTGGAACCTGCCGGAATCGGGTGCTTGCTAACAGTGTCGTGTGAGAGAGGCCACACGGGCCACGCCCAGACACGCTGCTGAGGGGCCACGGGGGGCCCCGCCCACGTGCATGAAGCCACACCCACATACATGCCGAGGCCACGCCAAGCCACAGATGCTACCACAGACCAACCATGCGGCGATCCCGACGGCTCTGCCCTCTGCACGACTGCAGCTCTGAGTCCCTCTGCCCCAAATCCCCAAAGAGCTGGCAGCCTGGGGTCCGAAACGCGGCCCTCTGAGCGCCCCGCTGCCCCCAGCGTGGCCAGTTCCACCCCAGGCCCCCAGGAGTGAATCCGGCCGCTCCCAGGGGCGGGACGGCACATCCTGGCGCTTGTCCTGATGTGTCCACGCCTCGACGCGAGCTAAATCACGGCTGATCGCTATTTCCCACGCGTCACCAGAGACACTGCTGATCCTCAGGCCGTGCTGCCTCCACACCCAGTAGAGCAGCCACAACGTGGAGCTTCCGGAAGGAAAGATGCTGGGGACCAAGCACTGTGCTGCGGGCCCTGCCTCACAGACACGCCGGCCCCGACAGTGAGACTCCCCCTCCCCCCCATACACCGTCGTCCGCGTGTTAGGTTAACGAGGTGCTCGGGGAACGCACCACCTCACCGGCCTGCCTTCCAGATCTCCCTCGGCCTCAGACCCGGGAAGAAGCCTCTGGATGCCAGCTACACAAACACTCTAGAGCAACAGGGAGAGAAGCTGCCAGAGGCCCTCACTTAAGACTCCCCACAAGGCCTCACCGGGCCCCCTCCTGCTGGCAGAGTCGCGACCCCGACCCCGTTCTCATGCCCGGGGCGTCGTCCCTCCCGCTGACCGCTTGGGCACGGGCTCCCGCCGCTTTCCGCAGCCCTTCTTCGGAAAGGCTCTGAGTTCCTTGAGCTTTCTCTGTTGGTCCCGGCACGACGCAGGAGGAGGCCGCGCTGTGGCCCCAGCACCAGCCAGCCAAGTGCCCTCCAGTCCCTCGCAGGACACGACCGACGGATGCCTGCTGCTCCACGGGGACCTGGTCGCGGGCGCCTGAGGGAGGCCGGCGGTGCTGTGTTCAACCTGGTCTGCCTCCCGCAGCTTTAAATACACGAACAAGTCGGGGGGGGGGGGGAGCAGACATCAAGGCCCACTCGCGACAAGCCTCTTTGCTTCGACTCACCCTGGGGTCAAGGAGCCGGCGGTGGCGCTTCCAGGAGTGAGGCTGGTGCTCCCCGGGAGGCTGACAGTGTCCTTCCAACCCACACCGGGACGCGTGGGGAGCACGGGTTGCCATGCAAACCAAACACGGGTAAACAGCCTGAGGTGTGCACACAGGGAAGCCAGCGGCCAAATCTCAAGTGCTTTGAAGCACATTCGGAAACTCTTGTGCCAGACGCTGTGCGGCTTGTGGTCACCGCGCGGTGTGGACACGGGCGGGTCGGGGTGAACACGCACGGGGGCGTCCGGCAGCGGGTGTCCCGGGGCAGCGCCTCACTCTTGGGGAGCGCCTCGCTCGTGAAGGGCGGGCCCGGAGGGGACCAGCCGGACTGAGACACGGGGGTCGCCCTGCTCAGCCTCCCGAGGACACGTGACCCGGCTCGCTGGCCCTGGGCCACCTCGGGCACCGGGCATCGGGATGACGAGAGTGCACTCATCGTTTCAAGACTGCGCTTGGGACTGGTTGCCAAGCTGTGCTCGTAACCGCAGCCTCTGAGATGCAGCTACAGGCCAGGGGCGGGTGACGGGCGGAGAGATGTGCACACGGCACTGATGCACCTGCCAGGACAAGGGGTCTGGTCAACGAGCAACAACACCCCGGCTGGCACCAAGGAGCGGCTGGCCCCGCGTCCCCTCCGCACACCGCGGACACGGGCGTCAGCGCACAGAACCGGGAAGCGCCCGCGCGGGGAGTGCCCAGGGGCTCCGTCTGTGGGCCCGACGTGCCAGCCTGGTCTCTCTGACACGCGGCGAGCACGGGAGCCGGTTTGCAGAGCCCCGCTGTCCCAGGCGATGGTGGCAATAAGGACACGGTTGCATCGAAGGTGCCTGTCGTTCCCAGGGGTACCATAGCCGGTGGGGGGGGGGGGCTCAAGGGGACGAGAGAAGCTGGGCTGGACCCCGGCCTCCTACCTCTCTGGGCCAGCCGGGGGCTGGACGCTGTGGGGCAGGCCGAGGGCCCAGGGGGAAGGGCCCCAGGCTGCTCTGCCGGGTGGCAGGAAGGCTGCTCTCCTGAGCTGGCTCCTGGGTGTCCTTCCCGTTTCCCCACACATATTCCAGAGAGGTGTGCTTTCCTGCTGTCCCATGTCCCTCTCAGGAGCACGGAGCCGGGGGGGGGGGTGGGGGGAGGTGGCCAGAGCACCCGCGAGCACCCGGGTCTGAGCCCCCGACCCTCCCTGCCCCTCCCCGCAGACGGCTTGACTCTCTCCTCAGGGAAACTGCCACGCCCAGCTGCCCCGAGCAGGAGCCCGAGTTCCGGAACTGCAGTCGAGATGCTCTAACGCCAGCTGGAGCGCACAGTCCCGTGCAGGGTGACAGCCGTCTAGAACCGTCACCGTCACGGGGCGTCCCGATGCCCCCGTGTCTGTCTGCTCGTTCAGTCTTCGCGGCACCCTCAGGAGGTGAGCTCTCATGAGAGTCATTTCGCAGATGAGGAAACTGAGGTACAGAAACGCTAAGCCACCTGCCCAGAGTCACGCGGCGAGCACGTAGCAGAATCAGGATTCTAACGCAGGCCGAGTACCCGTCAAAGCACCGCTTCCACGAGCAGGAACTGTGTCGTCAACAACCGGGACGCCAAGCCAACCGGAAACGCCCATTCTCCCATCGCACCCACCGAGAGGCCGGTCTCCCCCACGGCTGAGAACACGGGCTCGAGGCAGGAGCGGCGCCTGCCACGGCTCACGAGGAGGGCAGCGGAGGGCCCCGCAGGGAGACCGGCCGCGGGAGGGGCGCTCCCTGGCGGGATTCTACAGCCAGGCCTGCGAATGAGACGTGTGAAGTCACAACACCCCCGCTCTGGAGCCCTAAGGAGATTCTGTAAGTTGGCAGGGAGTAGGACATTCTTGCTGTAAAATGTGAAACCAGGCAGAGGCAGGGCGTGAAAGGGAGATCAGCCTTCGTCCCACGCCAGGCCCGGGGCCGGCGGCTGGTCTTCTGATGTCTGTACTTTCCCAACTCTGGCTCGCACTTGACACGGTGGCCCCACCCCGGTTTTCCCGCCCGGCGCCACCTGCTAGGGACTGAGGGTTTGCGCCCTGGCAAGTGCACGGGCTGGAACCTGACCACCGAGGTGACGGCGCGGGGAGGTGGGGCCTTCGGGCCTCGTGATCAGGTCACGAGAGGGGAGCCCCCGTGGTGGGGTCAGTGCCCTTCTCAAGGAGACCCCAAGAGCTCCCCTGCCCCTCCCCACACGAAGATACAGAGAAGCTGCCGGCTGTGAAGCAGGAAGGGGCCTCCCCAGACACGGAACCTGCCGGCACCTTGATCTCGCTTTCAGAAGCGTGAGAAAGAAATGTCTGTGGCTCACAAGCCGCCTGGGCCGCGGGATTCTATTCGAGCGGCCTCCAGCGGAAGGTACCGCCGGCTGTGTGGCAGGTGACGGCAGGGACGATGGTGTGACAGCCGGCACGAGGCAGGGACTCACGGCTGCCCAGGTTCCCAGCTGCAGGGGTTCTCAGAGACCCCGCTGGGCACCCCACCTCCCGTAGCCCCCGCAAGTGCCCCTGTGGCCCTTCCCTGTTCCAGCTGCCCGGGCCTCGGATGTCGGGTTGCAGCAGGGAACCGGGGAAAGAAGTCTAAACTTTATTTTGGAAAATGAGTTGATTTTTGTAAGTTTTATGAGAGATGGTATCTTCAAAAGAGATTACTCTCACGGCCCTGCCTGGTCTGCCGAGCCCGGCAGCACCCGGCACCTTGTCCTTGTGCCACGAGTCTGGACCGACACAAACCGCGCCCACAAATCCCGCTGGACCCGAACAGACCAGCTGTGAGCACAGAGACTGGCAGTCTCGCCCGACGCCACGCTCGACCGCGGACACCCCTCCCGTGCCACCTTTGTCAGGAGCAGCCGCTGGAGGCGGCTCACCTCCGCCACCTTCCCAGGACGCCAGGTGACCAGGGACCTTCTCTCAAGCACATTCCTGCCCACCTTTGCTCAAAAGAGGTCTTTGCACCCACTGTAAACGCCCCACAGACAGCTGACTCACCCCTATCTCTGGGGCCAAGATGCAAAGCCTCCAGCCCCCTCTGCAGACTTCTGATTGTGGGTGTCCCCGGCCCTCCCTGCTGCCTGCTGGTCTGAGGGACCGGCCACGGCACCCGTGTGGGTGGACGCGCATCCTCGGACACCCGGGGGCTGGCATCTGGCCCTCCTGTCACCTCCCAGGGCTGCCGTTCACCACCACCCTCTGAGCCTCCCCCAGCGTGTGCTGGGGTCCGCGGCTGCCCCCGCCGGAAGGAACGCCCGCCCCGTCTGACTCTGGGGTTTGGGATCAAGAAGCATTGGGACACTGAAGCCATACTCTGCAGAAGGTCGGTGACAAACTGGCTTTTCACCTCATCTCCTAGCATTGAATTCAGCTCCCCCCCCCCACCCCCTCCCCCCAGACAGCGTCACTAGCTCACAGCCGGGGCTGCGTCCAGGTCCCGTCTTGTCTTAGCAGGTGAGCATCCGAAGCAGCCACGCCCTCACGGGGTCCCTCCAAAGTGCTTCCCCAAACAAGCTTCATCTGGAGGGAAGCCCAGCTCCGGCTGCAGGCCACCCCGCCTTCTCTCGTCACCCTGACCGTGAGCCTTCTCTGCCTCCGTGCAGCTGCACCTGTCTGGCCGTCTGGGGCCCTCGCTCTAGAACAGGGACAAAAGACTTGAGGCCCTCGCTGTGTTGTGATGTCGGGAACGCACAGCTCAGAGGGCCAGCCGACAGCCAGGCTCGTCCCGCAAGGTCGAGGGGCTGTGTCCTTCCTGCCCGCCCGGTTCCTCTCCTCAGCAGGACACCCCGCGCCAGCCCCGGGTTCCCAGCACAAGCCGGCCACGCGTGTCTCCGTCTACCGCGGGGCACTTCCCTCCCTGGGGTGTGTCCTTCAGTGCCATTCCTGGGCCGGGGCAGCCACCTTGGTCTGAGCTCGTCTGTTGCTGGTTGGGGGGGGGAGTGGGGGGGGGGGGGGACACGTGCTCTCACATTACCTGCCGCAGCAGAGCCTCTGGGTGGCCTGTGTCTTCACCGATGGGCCCCACGTGCTTCCCGCAGGCAGCAGAAACCCTTCCCGCGGCCCCCTGCCCCGGGAGAGCCCGGCCCAGGCACGCCCCCCCCCCCCCACCCCCCCGTCTCCCCACCTGCAGTGACAAGTTCAGGGACAGCTGGCTCTTTGGGCCCAGACTCACTCCGGGGAGCTGCCCCTGTAGCTGCACAGACTTACTAAACCGTGCAGAGCTATGCAGATATCTGTGCAAAACAGGGAAGGAGAGGCCGTCATTCCTGTTAGCGTCGGGCTGAGTCCTCCGCCAACACTTGTAAAGACAAGGGGCCGGTGGTTATGTCACATAAGGGAAGGAACACGTGAGAAGAGAGAGAACAAGCACACCGAGTCCCAGGGAGCGTGAACGCTCGCTCTCCGTGAAGAAGCCAGAGCTGGGGTCACCGATGCCGTGCCCCCGGCTGTGCGTGCCGTGGGTGACGCAGACGACAGCCCGGGGCCGGCGACCCCCTCCAGCGAGGGGGCCCCAGGGCAGGCGCGCGCTGACCGCCAGGGCCGACCCCAGCACCCCCAGGCCCCTGCTCTACTGGGCCCACGCCTGGTCTCCCACGTGCTGTCGTGGGAGCTCGTGCGGCCCACTGGCCACAGCCGCTTCTGGACCAGCGCGGCGGCCCGCATCCTACAGTCCCCGCACCCCCTTCCCACCCCAGGCAGCAGCGATGGTAATCGACGTCTGGTGACAAAATAAACAGATCGATGTAAGGGGGCAGGCAACTTAATTCGTGAGCAAATGTTTTCACTTCCTGCCTCCTACGCCTGGGGCGAGGCCTGGTGAGGGTGAGGCCGGCGTCAAAGCCCCGGACCCCTGGCCGGGCCGTCCAGCCCCCACCCCGCGCCACCCGGGGCCCCTGGCCAGATACCGGCTCTGCCTCTGCACCACCCGCCCCTGCTTCCGACGGACTTCGGCTCCCAGAAACTGACCCCAGGAGGACCACGACCGCTCTTCTCCACGAATGAGAACTTCCGGCCCACGTGGGTCCCCGTGCACACACCCTCCCTGTGTGGGTGTCTGCTCTCGGCCAGACCGGAGCCCACCCGCAGGTATCCCAAACAAGATGCTACCTCGGGTCCTGCCCCGAGCTCCAGCGCCCCCCCCCCCCCCCCCCGGAGCCACTGGCTCCGGCCGTGTGTGCACAAGCCTGTCGGTTAAGGCAGCAGCCTGCTCGACTGACGAAAGCAGAAGTGACAGTTAATTACCCCCTCGTCTCTCGGTGAGCATGTTACTTAAGAATTCTCCAGATTTCACAACCACTGGCGATCAGAGCAAAGAGGCAGTGCAATTCGGGCCAAGTTTACAGGTCACCCTCCTCGGCGCCCCGGGGGCAACAGTGAGCTGTGCAGGTTGTTTAAACGCTCTCGGAGCTGCGTTAGAAAGTGACAGGACAGGGGCGCCTGGGTGGCTCAGTCGGTTACACGTCCGACTTCAGCTCAGGTCATGATCTCGTGGTTCAGGAGTTTGGGCCCCGCGTCAGGCTCTGTGCTGACAGCTCCGAGCCCTTAGGATGCCGTGTCCCCCTTTCTCTCTGCCCCTACCCTGCTCGCCCTCCTTCTCTCTCTCAAAAATAAACAAACACTGAAAAAAGTGACAGGAGAAGGTGAAGTTAACGTAATGGTGTGACTTAACCCAACGCGGCCAAAACACCCCCCTCTCCACCCGCGATATCGCCCCTGCCCTGCCGGCCTCCAGAGTCCGTGTGCCGGCTCGCAGCGCCTCTCAGTTCAGCCCCTGGCTCTGTGGGCTCAGCGGCCACGTGCGAGCCATGGCATCGGACATTGGACCGTCGCGCTCTGCTGTTTGTTACTTCAGCGACATCTGTGGCAGATAAGAGCCTCTGGCCACCTCACCGGGGAAGACAGCACCGGCTCAGAGATCCCCCCGCCTCGCGGCCTGACCGATCCCAGCGTCGAGTCTCAGGCACCGGCGGGGGCCGGACGACAGGTCGCATCAGAACATCTGTCTGCCCTCCCCTGCAGCTCAGGGCCAGAACTTGGCGGCCAGCTCTCCTGCAGGAAGGGCCAAGGCGGGGGCTCCCCGGGGAAATAACCACGCCCCGCCCCGCTCTTCGGGGAGCCCGCGGGGTGCAGACGCGGAGATGGAGGGGTCTGAGGTGCAGCCCAAACACCGGCTGGTCCCCGGCAGCCGCGGCACCTCCTTCCAACCAGAGAGCAGGGCGCCGCACCCTTACCTGTGACCTGCGGGCTGGCGGACGTGCAGAGCAGTCCCTGGAAAGCGGCGGGTGTGCACGGAGCCAACGGCTTTTATCCTGCCTGCAGCCCCTCCCCATCAGGAGCCTCCGGGAGGCGGGGTCTCCAGGGATGTCCTTTTCACCCATGACCTACACTCTGTAACCAGGAAGGCAGACACAGCCAGCAGGGTGGCCCGGGGCTGCCGCTGCCCACGTCCAGCCGGACCTGCACCAATCGGGGAACAGTCCTGCTCCAGACGGTGGCTGTGCCCTTCTCCTTATTCTTATTTTCAGAGACACTGAAAGCCGGGACCTGAGAAGCAACCCCCACGCTGAAAACCGGAACTGGGTGCGGAGCACGGCGAGGAGGGAAGGGCCGGGATGCCCCTTCCTATCAAACCGCGTCAAAGGTTCTGGAATACTGACCACGAGGCAAGAGGCGGGAAGGAGTGGGCTGCCCCTCCCCCATCCACTGTCCCTCGCCTCTGTACCAACAGGACTGCCCAGGCAGGTCACCAGCGGCCAAGGAGGGAAGGTCCCAGTCCCCTGGGACAGGGGACAGGGAGGCCACTAGGTGGAGCCTGGGGAGAGCTTTCAAAAGGCAATAAGGGCCCAGGTGTGCCCTTCTGCTCCTTCCTGCTGGAATGCAGATGAAATGGCCAGGAGGAAGCAGCCCCCGGGGGGCCAGCAAGCCATGACCAGCAGCACAGAGGCTGCAGGCTGCGAGTGAGGTCAGAGGGAGCCTGCCTGGCCCCGGGCTCGCTATTAACGGGAGAAAAGCTGACCTGCGTGGATCTGTTACCACACTTGCACGCAGACTGAACGTGTGCCTAACAGACGGCACACGCGTGCTGCATCATCAGTGAGGACAACCCTGAGCTGTGTGGGAATCCCCCCTTTCGTGAACATGGAGACGCTCAGAACCCCAGGTCCTTTCCAGAAGGACGAGGTCCACACTGGAACAGATCCTGGGTCTGAGCTCCTGTCCACAGACAGCCAAGGAGGCTGTGCCCAGCACGGCCCCCAGGGACAGTGGACCCCTTCCCTCCTCCAATGCACCCCTGCTCCCCTGCCCCCTCCTCTCCCACCAGGTAACACCGCCAGGAAGTGGCTCTCTCGGGAGCACATAGGCACGCAGGCAGAGGCTCCCCCCACCCTCAGGGTGCCCTGGGGCCCAGGTCACGCCGACAAGGGACAGGCTCCTCCACACACGGCCCCCCAGCAACCCCCTGCTGGTCGTGCGAGAAGCCACCGCACCCAAGGTCCGCTGGCACCGGGCGCCGGGCTGGCTTTGGGCCAGAACCCCCAGGAGCCCCTCGACCACGCAGAGGGCTCCGCCCCCAGGACCGGAGCCCTCAGTGAAGCTCCCCTCTAGCGGCACGCGCACATGTTTTCCATTCCGGAAAGTCAGACGCGGAAATGCAACGTCTCACATGCCCATGCAGCCGCCACTGAGAGGAAACCTCCGCCGAATGGTTTCAGATCTCTGTTCAAGCTCTGGGTGTTGTGTATAGTGCGCTCTGTGACGCGTATACGGCCGTGTGTACTTGTGTCTGCAGGCGTGCGTGCGGCATGTACACGTCACATCTAGGACACACAAGAGGTCGGCATCACAGCCCATCTGGCTCCTCCCGGACTCCTCCCTGGAGCTCAGGACCCTTGCACGGCCCTGCTGACAGCTCTCAGCGGGGGCCACCACACGCGTCCGTCTGTGCACAGAAAAGGGGGCTCCGGCCCAGCCTCCTGCCTTCGGCCGCACGTCACCCGGCCCCTGACTGGCCCCAGCTCGAGGGTGCACGTGCCTGTTGTCTGTGCCTCCCACCATGCGCCCAGCCCCGGCGTGAGGCTGTCCTCGCTGCGCTATGGGAAGGGTTGAGCCTGAACGCCCCCTTCACCCCGACAGCGCCACGGGAACAAGTGAATCCGGGCACACCAGCGGGGCCGCCCACCGTCGCCCCCGGGGATCGTGGCCGAGTCTCCGCCAGGCTCCCACGCTGCCCAGCCGCCCACTGGGCCCTTCACCCTTGGCCTCCCGCACCTGCTCCTCCCCCCTCTCCCTCTGCAACCCATCCTCCCGCCACCGGACGTGCCCCTGGCCGGCTCTCTAGAACCTCTCTAGGGTGCTGTGCCGGGCGGCCTGGGGGCGGCACGCCCGCTGGGGCCTAAAGGCCCCCGCACCCGCAGACCCGCCCCTCTGACTTCCCTGCAGAGCCCAGAGAGGCCCGTCCCGGTTCCCTCTGCACACGCAAGCGTGCACTGTGCGGCACGCACGCCTCCCACATGCACGACACACGCGGTCACACATGCACACGTGCACCCTCTGAAACCACGGCAAGCCTGGTTGTGAATACAGAATTTGGGAAAAGCTATCAGCAAACCAACTCTAGCACATTAAAAATATGTCATGACCCAGTGGGATTTGTTCCATGAATGCAAGGGTGGTTTGATCTTACGAAATCTATTCATAAAATTCTTTATAGGTCCTTAACAAGAATGCCGGGGGGGGGGGGGTAATTTAACAAAATTCAACCTCACTGCTGACAAAAATACCCAATAAAGTATGAGTCAATTTAAAATATCCTACATACAGGGGCGCCTGGGTGGCTCAGCCGGTTGAGAGTCCAACTTCAGCTCAGGTCATGAACTCGCGGTTCGTGGGTTCGAGCCCCACGTCGGGCTCTGTGCTGACAGCTCAGGGCCTGGAGCCTGCTTCCGATTCTGGGTCTCCCTCTCTCTCTCTGCCCCTCCCCCACTCACGCTTTGTCTCTCTCTCTCTCAAAATACGTTTTTAAAAAATCCTACATACCCATTATATGCTTCCCTGCAAGGTGATCATGTCTCAGCCCCCAACCCAGCACTGTGGTCCATGGAGAAACGCTTAGAGACGGTCCAGCCAACCAGGAACGAGGCAAAATGCCGTCACCCAACAGGCTGAGCGCATGAACACAGGTGGGGTGCTCCCTAGACACACGTCAGCAAAGCAGTTCCTGCCGTGGCGTCACAAAAGCACACAGAAAAACATCTTGACCAAATTTGTGAATACCAGGACTCAGGAACGGTTTACTATGGAAAATCAGTTGACCTAACAGTTGACAATAGAGGGCAAGGAAGAAAACCACGTGATAATTGCATGAGGTTCAGGAGAAGCAGGTGATGAAGGTCAGCAGCGCTCGCCGTTGCTTAAGGACACCCGCCATCGAGGCTCCGACCCCCAGAGGACTCACCTCAGCTGCCTCTTCACACCAGTAAACAACAAGGGCCGTACCCAGAAAGAGGGAAGTGGCTTCCGTTGTCCAAGATGACAGGAGCGTCGACTGGACGAGCCGACAAGGCCCCGGGGCCGCTGCCGGAGGTGCAACGTCTCCCCTCCTCCCCGGCTCTGCTCCGCGGCCCACGCGCCTCCCTGAGGGCTGTCCACCTTCCTTCCCGAGGGCCCAGGAGGACAGCAAAGCACGCTCGAGACGAGGGGCGGCCTCACGTGCATGCCATCTGCTCGCTGGGACGCGCTTCAGCATCTGGGGCTGGAGAGGTGAGCCCGGCCACCCGCCTCCATCCCGCCGCGTCCGAGGATTCATGTGGAGGTGAGTGGGAGACACCCTCGGGCGATGCTGGGAGCCAGGCCGTTTCGAGGCCACAGCCTCCGCTCCTCCCGGCAGCCCCGGCCTCATTCCTTCTGTCTCAACCAGAAGCCCTTGGGGTAAAGCCAAACAGCTGCTGCTCCCTCCCACAGCAGCTCACGAGGTGCTCTGAGTGTTTAGTTCTATTCACTAAGGGACAGGGGTGGCCCAGCAGGCCAGGTGTCCCAACACGGTGGCCTCATGGCCGACAGCCCCATTTCCGCGTCTGCTGCACGGGAAGGGAGGCAGCTCAGCGAACAAACGCTGTGACCCAGTCAACAAATGCACGTGAACCTGCACACCTTCCCTTCTGTGCGTTTCAACAGGAGGAACAAGGTGTGGAATGTTCCAGAAAACAGGCACTGCTCGGCAGAGTCTCTGTCCATCTACAGCCTGCCTGCCCAACTCTGCCGACTCACAAACGGCACCAGCCACGGACAGAAATGGAAAGCCCGCTCACGGCAGGAGGGGACAAAGTCCACTCTCCAGGGCGCCAGGCAAGGGGCCATGCGGGGCTCAGACACTGCGGAGCGCCGAGGCCCGTCGTCACCCTTCACGGACTCTGTCTCCGCTGTCACCTGACCCCCAGCCAGCCCCTCGGTACACCAGGTCTGCCACACCTTCTGAGCCACACACACACACACACACACACACACACACACACACACACACACACTTCAAGGCTCAAAAGCACCCTCTGGTCCTAATAAGCTGGTAACGGGGTCACTGTGCTCTGAAACCATCACACAGACGTTTTCTACAACGCGTGGGCGCATGCGCACGTATGTATATGCACACACGCCCAGAACACACATAAAAAGGAAGTTTTCTAAACAAAGTGCAGCTGTGTAGGCTAAGACTTCCATTGGTTTACGTGTAAACCTGTCTGCGGAAACTGCGTGTGCGTGTTTTTGCAAGAACGGTTACAGGTGGCGGAAGGGTCAACCACAAGCCAGGGAAAAGAGTGGGACCCTGGGTGGAGTAAAGAATGATTTCGTTCTGTGTTAGATTTGGTTCTGTGTTCGTCTTTTCCAAGCACGTACTACTTTCACAATTAGAATTTAGAGGCTAAAGGAAAAGCGACGTTGCTTGCTCATCAGGCTCCAACCTTTTGCCTCTGTGGTGGTAACAACAGTCTAACTCATTACCCTGGACGCTGATAAGATCTGGTTTTTTCAGGAAAAGAGCAGAGCTTGCCTGCTATCTGCCTCCTCTAGACACAACGTGGCCAAAGTCTGAGCCCTTTGCTTGGCCCCCTGCTATCACCTTCAGGGTAGAGAGAATTCCTCCTCACCCAGCAGAGGGAACCGCGGCTGGAGCCCCTGCACCCGGAGCCTCGCACACCTGGAGCCCACTCACCTAGAGCGCAGGCACCCTGGTCTTCCACCTCCCTTGCCCTAGGAAGTCACCTCCCCACGTTAGGGCCTTGGATGGGCTCACAGTACACATGGGCCACGGCAGGTCTGAGGCACCCTCCACTCTCTCTGGGGCGCACCTCACATACCGCGATGGGCGAGCACCGCACGGCTGCACCCCCTTGTCAAGCACGGCACTGCACGGACACCACACCGGTGGGGTTTCATCTTCCGTCCTCCGATGACTGAGTTGCATACCCACTCGCGTGTGTCTATCAGGTACTTGGACGTCTTTTGAGAGGGTGAAGTCAAGTCTGCTTTATTTCGATGTTGATGCTGGTTAGCTCTGTGGCTGGCCGTCGCTGGAGCACATCGCCTGTGCTGTGTTTGGTTTTGCTGTACCTTTCCCACCCCTTCAAAGGGGTACGCTGTGTGTGCGTGTGTGTGTACGTGAACACATACACATACGTGTGCATACACACACACACATACACACACGCGTATATGCACAGATACGCATATGTGCACCACGCCCCTGACGGCTGTTTTGTTTGTGAATGCTGAGTTAATCTCGGTCTGGCTGACACCTGGTTTATAAACCCGACCCGGGGACTGTCTCCGCTATCACAGTCCTAAAAACACAATGCTTCCGATTTGCCGCCCTCCCCCCTTTCTTCCTGCCAGCCCTCATTGTTTCTCGTGGTCCCCGTCCCCAGAAATGAGGGAGATCAAGGTGATTTCCATCTGCGACCTCCCCAAAGCCCATCTTTCCGGGAGAGGTCTTGCTGAGGGCTAGTGACCCTTGGCCTCTCTCCCCCGGAAACAGACCGTCATCGGGGACACAGGCCTGCCGTGTGCACAGTGCAATACGCTTCGCAGATCAAAGGGCTCCCGCTGCCATGCACGGGCCGCACGCTGGGTCCAGCCCTGCCGGCCGGAGCGCCCATGAGGGAGAGGGGGTCCCAGGCCTGAGAGAAGTACAGCCACCGCCAGACGATAGTCAAAGCAAAGGAACACGCCGCGCCCCGCGTTGGGCCTCAGCCAGGTCTGATTTTCTTCCGCAGACGGCAGCTTGCGACGGTTTCACAGTGGAGACCACGAGTGCGGCAATAAATCGATAAAGAGCGAAGAAAAGCAAACGACCTTTTGGGGATTCAGAATGCTGGAGCTGAGCCTCTCGGAGCAGCGGTCAGCGTGCACATCACATTTCTATCACCACTTAGCAAATCAGCCCTCATGATGAAAGACTCCACTCCAAGGAGACAGTCCACGAAGTGGCTGAAGTCTGAAAACTGAAGAGGTGCGGCCGGGCCGGCGTATTTCAGCGACAACGTTATTTTACGCAAGCCGTGACGCCAAGTGCAGAACGTCTGGGGCTGGCGTGGGTCTCCATCAACCCCGCTCATACCCTAAAAGTGGTTTGTTTTCACCCCGTGGTAGCTGTCGGCACACTTGAGATCACCACTTGGGAGGTTAAACTGCCTTCCCGCGGCGGCTGGACTCATCTGTGCAGAAAGCACCCGCCAGGACAGCCGTCTCCCAGGCGCAGAGAAGGCGGGGGGGCGGGGGGTGCTGTCTGGTCGTGGCTCCACTGATGTAAAAGGAACCTGTCACTCAATCACCCAGGAGTGCGTGCAGACGCAGAAAGGAACCCGAAAGGAAGGTCCCCGACCACTGGGAGTTGGACACAGAGGGACGGGAGAGAGGCCAGGGTCACTGGAGGCCACCCTGTGGCACCAGCTCTGTCCTCAGGCCCGGATGGACGAGTGCCCTCCACCAAAGCTGCCGGTTATCCCTGGGATTCCTGGGGGGCACGGGGGGGGGGGGTGGCGCAGGGGGAGACCACCCGACACAAACACGGGCTCTCTTCACGGCAAACGTGCACGCTGACCTCCAGGTCACATGTCCACCCCTGGGCGTCTAAGCTGGGGGCCTCCGGTCTGTGTCCTGACAAGGACTCCTGGACTCCAGGTGTGCTAGTGAAACCCAGATGCAGCTCCCCTGGGTGACGCCCACAGCTGCACCCACGGAAGCTCCTGGACCGCACGGCGTCTTCAGTTCGGCCGCTCCTCAGCTCAGCTCATCCCTCCCAGGAAAGAGCAGAAGGGAAGGCACGTTACCAGAACTTCACCGTTTGGATTTTGGACAAACAGGGACTGAGTATAATAAATGCCCTTTTGGAAAACCATAAAGTACATGCCTCCTTAAGAAAATTAATCGACCACACAGTGAGGCCTGACCGTGCCCCACGTGGTTCCTTCGGTCCCCACGAGGCTGGACCACCAACCGTGGCACTCGTGGCTGGGCTCCCACAGCAGCCAGCAAGCGGCATGTCCAGACGGCTGGGGCGGGCCCGCTTCAGGGCTGTTCGGGGAAACAGAAATAACCACACACACACACACACACACACACACACACGTGCACACGCATGCACACCCATGCACGCACGCGCACACCCGGGCCTCCATCTCCTGAGTCACCAAAAGGGACAAGGTCGGCAGAGCCAGCAGGGCAGCTGTCCTCAGGGTCTCCAAGTTGAGGGTCTAAACGTGAGAGACACAGGTGCGCTGTTCTTCTGCGGGACTGGAAACCCACGCACTGGCCAGAGCGCGAGCCGAGCTCCCAATCAAAAGGAGCCGCCCCAGAGAAGCTGAGGGCTGGGGACACAGCCTACCCAGGCAGGCAGCCTACCCGTGGACACAGCCTACCCCGGGGCCCTTCCATGTGCCGTCCTCCCTCCCTGCTGCCGGGCAAGGAGGCCCAACAGATGGCTCATTAATGAACAGACCCGGAGGGACCCAGAGGTCACACCTAGGAAAGACCAAAGCAACGTCCCTGTCCCCTACAGACTCAGGGACAGCTGACAGGGGAGGGGTGCTGACCCCGGGAGGTGGAGAACGGCCGCCAGCCTCTGGCCCCTCTGGACGCACAGGTTCCGCATCGGCCGGTGTGCTCAGAGCCCGCTCACGGCCCCCCGCCGACCGGGCGGGCGCTGGGCTCCTCTCCAGGGCAGTCCCCTCACCCGCACCCCGTCAGCCCGGCAGCCACAAAGCGAAAGCCCAGGCTCACTGGCTAAGTGTGGCCCTTGTTTTTGCTTGTTTTAAAGGGTGGTCACACAAACAAAAAGTTACCACCTTAACCATTTTAAGTGGGCACCACTGACCTCCGTGGTGCTAAGTTGTGCAGCCGTCCCCTCCCTCCGTCCCCGGGACCCTTCATCTTCCGGAACAGGAACTCTGTCCCCACGAAACACCGACTCCCCAGCCCCGCCCCAGCCCTGGCACCCCCCGTCCTGCCTTCTCTATGTGCCTGACTGCCCCCCCGGGACCCCACGTAAGCGGACGCGTTACGGGATCTGTCCTTCCGTCTCTGGGTTAGTTCCCTGAGCGTGATGTCCTCAAGGTACATCCACGCTGTGGCGTGGGTCAGAACTTCGTTTTTGAGGCTGAATAGCATTCCACCGCATGAATGTCCCACACTTTTTCTTCTGTAAATCTTAACAGTTTTACCTTTCACACTTAGGTCTGTGATCCATTTTGAGTTAATTTTTTAATAGGCGATGAAGGAGGGCAAAGGTTCATTGTTTTTGCATGCGGGGGTCCAAAGTCCTGACACCATTTGTTGAAAATACTATTATTTCCCCCATTGAATTACATCAGCACTTTTGTGGAAAATCAACGGACTATAAGTGTGGGGGGTTATTTCCGGAATCTATTCTTTCCCACAGATCTTCACGTATACCTTTTTTCCCAGTTCCACAATGTCTCTGTTGCTACAGCAATGGAGAAAGTCTTAAAACCAGGTGGGCTTTTCTTTGTCTCTTCAAAATTATTGTGGCTTGGGGCGCCTGGGTGGCTCAGTCGATTGAGCGTCCGACTTCGGCTCAGGTCATGATCTCACAGTCTGTGAGTTCCAGCCCCGCGATGGGCTCTGCACTGACAGCTCGGAGCCTGGAACCTGCTTCGGATTCTGTGTCCACACCCCCCCCCCCCCACCTCCGCCCCTCCCCGGCTCGTGCTCCATTTCTCTATCTTTCCAAAAGAAATAAACATTAAAAGTTTTTTTTTTAATTATTGTGGCTGTTCTAGGGCATTGGAATTCCAAGTAAATTTTAGAATAAACTTATAAGTTTCTAAAAAAAACCCTTCCCAGGATTTTGATTGTAACTGCACTGAATCTGTAGATCAACTTTGGTAGAATTAACATTTCAATAACATTGGGTCTTCTGGCCCATTTTAGTTTTTAAATTTCTCAGCACATTTTTTGCTTGTATTTATCTCTAAGAATTTCATATTTTTGAAGCTCTTGTACATGTTGTTTTATCAGGGCTTTTAATTGTTCAGTGCTAAATGGTATAGAGAAATAAAATTAATTTTGTTAGAGTGACCCTCACCTCCCATAAATTCACGAAACCCACCGATTTATTCTAGTGGCTGTTTTGTAGCTCTCTTAGGATTTTCCACAGAAACCATTATGCCACCTGTGAATAAAGACAACTTTACGTCTTTTCCATTCTGTACGTCCTTTATTTCTTGCCTTTTCTAGTATAATGTTGAGCAGAAGTGGTCAGAGAGACCTTGTTCCCAATCTCAGGAGGAAAGCCCTCCGTCTTCCACCGTTAAGTATGGTGCTGGCTATCGGTTTTCATAGATGCTCTGAGGACGCGCACTTCTAGACTGCTGAGACTTGGTGGGTTTTTTAGCATAAACGAGTTTTAAAGTTTGTCAAATGCTCTTTTTTTGCACTATTAGGATAGTTATATGGTTTTCCTTTTTGTCTGTTAATATAGTGAATGACAGTGATTGATTTCAAATGTTACACCAACCTTGCATTCCTGGGGTAAATCCCCTTGGTTGTGATACGGCGTCCTATTTACAAACCGTTGGATTTGATTTGCTAAAATTTCCGAATTCATGAAGGATTTTGCTCATGAGGGACACTGGTCCGCAGTCCTTGTCTGGTTTGGTATGAGGGTAACGCTGGCGTCATGGAATGGGATGAGAAATATTTACTCCTCTTCCAATGACAAGAGGACCTTGTGTAGAATTCGGATTATTTCTTCCTTAGATGTCCGGTAGAGTTCATCAACGTAGTCCCCTGGACCAAGGGTTTTCTCCGTTGAAAAGTGTTTACGTGGAAGTTCATTTTTCAGGGGCACCCTGTGGCTCAGTCGGTTGAGTGTCCGACTCTTGATGTTGGCTCAGGTCATGATCCCAGGGTCATGGGATCGAGTCCTGTGTGGGGCTCCACACTGAGCATGGAGACTGCTTGGGATTCTCTCTCTCCCTCTGCCCCTCCCTGGCTCACACTCTCTCTAAAAATAATAAGTAAATAAATAAATTCAGTTTTCCAACAGATACAGGATTATTTGGGCTATTTTGACTTCCGTAAGTTTTAGTGATTTGCATCTTTCCAGGAACTTGTTCATTTCATCCGTGTTCTAAACTTTCCAGCATAAAGTTTTTCATAATATTCCCTTGTCGTCATTCTAACACCTCTAGGACATGTAGTGAATTCTCATCTCTCATTTCTGATTTTGGTCGCTCTTCTCTCTTTCTCTTTTCTGATCAGTCTCACGAGGGGTTTATCAATTATAACGATCCTTTCAAAGAACCAACTTTTGGGGAGTTTCTTTCTATTGTTTTCTATTTCATTGATTTCTGCTCTGTTATTTATTTCCTTTGCTCGCTTTTTAAGGCTGAAGCTTAAATCATTGATTTGAGAACAGTTTTTATGCCCTCATTTAATGCTTACAAATCTTTCCCTAAGCACCGTTTTCCCTGCATTCCACAAACTGTGACACGTTATACGTCAGCTTTCACTAATTTCAAAATGTCGTCTACCTTCCTCTTGGAACCAGGGGCTACTTGAGAAGGGTAATTTTGTTTCCAAATATTTGGGGATTTTCCAGATAGCTTTCAATGACTGATTCCTAGTTAAGTCTCTGGCAGAGAAAATGCTTTGTATGGCTGACTCCTTCTCCATTTACGGAGACTGGTTTTATCATCCAGAACGTGGGCTTGGTGAGTGTCCCACGCGCGCCTGAGAAGGGCACCTGTCCTGCTGCTGGGCGGGGCACTGGTCCATGAGCACCAGGTGAGTCACGCTGCCTGACGGCACTGTCCACGCCTTCTGCGTCTGCACTCATTTCACATCTACTCGTCCACCGGTTGCTGGCACAGGAGTACGGCGTCTCCAACCGAAACTGCGGTTGGAGTGTGTCCCTTCGAAGACATCACAGTTTGCTACTTGAATCTGGAGGCGGTTATCAAGGGCACACACATTCAATACGTTATGTGTTCTTGACGAGCTGACCCCTTTTACCGCTGCGACACATCGTTCTTATTCTGGGAAACACTTCTGGTCCTGAAATCGAACTTACCGACCCAGACATTTCGGGTTCACATCTGCACGGTACCTCTTTTTCCAACCTTTTCCTTGAACCTGTCCACGCTTTATATTTACTGCGAATGGCACTTTACTCTGCTTCATCTGGTCTGGCAACCTCCGACAAAACGTCTCTTATCTAGTCTTCAAGCCGTCCACATTCGACGGGCTTGTCCATACTGTTGGGTTTACCTCCATCCTCTATTGTCCTGAGTTTCTTGGCTTCATTTTGTCCTTTTTTCTGTCTTCATCCAGACTCAGGAGTTTTCAGATGATTCCATTTTCTTCTTCCTCCGGCTTGTCAGGTGTACCTCGTTGCTGTTTTTAGTGGCTGCCCGGTAGGGTTTACAACAGATCTTTACTACACCGCTGCCCACCTTCCAACATTTTAACACTTGGTGTGTATTTTAACAACTTTACAAGAGTTTCCATTCGCTTCTCCTACACTTCATGCTACATTGTTGCAGACCTTTCACATCTAATTACATCACCAACTCTACAAGACATCGTTACCATTTTCACTTTAAACAGTAAATCTTCAGTCAAAGGGCTTTTTTTTTTTTAATGTGTATTTATTTTTGAGAGAGACACATACAGAGCGTGAGCAGGGGACTGATCAGAGAGAGAGAGACACACACACACACACACAGAATCCGAAGCAGGCTCCAGGCTCTGAGCCACCAGCACAGAGCCCGGTGTGGGGCTCGAACTCACAAACCATGACCTGAGCCGAAGTCAGATGCTGAACTGAGTCACCCAGCCACCCCTGATCAAAGGGCTTGTTTAACACAAGGGGACACAGTCTTTTTTTTTTTTTTTTACATTTACCTGCATTTCGGCTGCTTCTCATTCCTTCAGACCCACATCCCTCCCTCGTGCCACCTCCCTCCTCCCTGAGGGGGCTCCTCCGAGGCTCCTGGGGGAAGGTGGGCAGGGGCCAGTTCTCTCAGCTCTTGAATTCCGCAAAGTTTATTCGGCCTTCACTTTGGACAGACGATCTGCCGTCCACACAACTGCAGTCAAAGATCTCCTTCGGTTCGGAAGGTGTTCCCCCACCACCGGGCACGCACAGCCTCTCCGGAGATGTGAGCCCTAATTTCATCTTTGCTCCTCTGTGCATGGTAGGTTTTTGCCTCTGGCTGCTTTTAAGGTTTTCTGCTTTTAAAATTTCCAGAAATTTGGTTACGATGTGCCCTGGGGTGGTTTTCTTCGCGTTTCCTCTGCTCGGGGTTTGTGGAGCCAGAAGTGAGTTTTCGTCAGACTTGGAAAAATTCTAGCCATCGTTTTCTTCAAGCGTCTCCCACCGCGCACACCTCCTCTCGGAATTCAATTCCATTCGTGATGCCACTGGACACGGTCCCACCGATGTTCTGTCCCTCTCCTCCGCCAGCTGTTCTCGGTGCTTCTCAGGCTCGTCCTCTCGCGCACCAAGCTGGTCTCCGAAAAGTCTGACCTGCTCGGAACGCCAGCCAGCGCGTTTTCCAGAAGACTTGTTTGGTCCTTTCCAACATCTTCCACCTTCTCCTTGCTCACAGTCATTGTCATTGAACACACGGAGCGCGTTTGTAACTGACACCGTGACCCCCTTGTCCGCTAGTCCTACATCGGGACCGATGCCGTTCCGCCCGGGTCTGTTTCCAGCTGCTGATTTCCCTCCTCTCCTGGGTTTCAACTTCCCCCTACCTGCAGACTGGTGCCGGACTCTGGGCTCGATGCCGTTGAGGCTGCGCTTGCCACAGTCCCTTCAGGACAGTGAGCTCTACGCGGGGACGCGGCTAACTGACTTAGAACCAGCCTGATGCCCTCAAGGCTTGCCGCGAGCCCTGCTGGGGAAGTCCTGAGCCAGCTGCGTGCAGGGCTGAGGCAGTGACCTTCCGCGGACTCTACCCCAGGCCCTTTGAACTGTGAGGTCTTCCCGCCTGTCTGGTGAGAACACAAACTTCCTTCCCCACCCTGTGTGGACCGCAGGAGTGGTCCTGCCCACTCCTCTCCAGCACCTCCTCTCCTCGCCTTGATGGTCTGTGCCCAGATCAGTGCTCAACCGACAACCACGAGGACCCCTCCTGAGCTCTCTAGAGCCCTCTCTTACACAGTGCCCTCACCCCCAGCGTTCTCCCCCACGAGTTCCAGCCGTGCTGCCATTCCACACCATCCCCTAATTCCACACTGTCTCCACCTGGCCCTGGGCTCCCTCCCCCCGGGCTCGGCGGGACACCGTGGGCAGCAGGCTGGGAGGCCAGGGGCTCCATTCACAGGGACGACTGTCCTGTGCCCTGCCGTGCAGCATCGCAACCTGCAGCCGCACACTTTGGGTGCTTCCCAGCTGCTTCAGGCGGGATGTGAAATCTAGTTCCTGTCACCCCTCACGTGGCTACAAGTGGGGGTTAGATCCTCGTATTTCTTTTAAGTTTATTTTGAAAGAGGGAGAGTGTGCGTGGGCACGTGTGCGCATGAGCAGGGGAGGGGCAGGGAGCGAGAGGGAGAGAGAGAGCATCCCAAGCAGGCTCCACGTTGTCAGCACAGAGCCCGACGCGGGGCTCGGTCTCAGGAACCGTGGGATCACGACCTGAGCAGAAATCAGGAGTCGGACACTTAACCCACTGAGCCCCCCAGAAGCCCCCCGCCCTTGTATTTTTAATTCAATTGTCCTCTAACCCGAAGTGCATGTGTCTAACGGGTTTGGACGACACAGCTCACGTGAGAAGCACCGGGCTGTAATCGAAGGCAGGGGCTCCGTCCCCAGGAAAGGCCTCACTGCCACGCAGCTCGCGTAAACCCGTCTCTTGAAAAGAACAAAGGCGTTTACCTTTTTCTGTTCTCGGATCCCTCACTCTCGATGGAAGCATCTCATCAAGAGCACGTTCGCTCTCTTAGAAAGGAGCGCTGGGAGTGCTTGGCCGCCCGTGTTCCAGAACAGCAAGCCCGAGGCTAATTAGCAAACAGACGAGCCAGTGCCCAAGGGTAACCACGTGCCCAGAGCACATTGAGACACTCGCAGCCCTTCTTCTCCGTCAACAACCACTTCCCAATTTATTCAGCGAGGTCAACGGCATCACTGACATGTGTCACGAGCAGCTCGCCGCCTGAAGTCACCCTTTTCTCCGAACCCGAGCCGGAGCTGAGGCAGGAGAAGCTAGAGACGAGGCGGCCCCTGAGAAGCCTCCAGAACAGCGGCTGATTCTCCGGCACGCAGAGTGGATGGGGCTCTGCTCCACACCGTGGGGGGCGGGGGGGGCACAGCCACAGGAAGGTGTGCCTCAGGGCTCGGGGCGCCACCGGGTTTCGCCCCCGTGGCCGGAGCCTACACTGCAGGCAGCAGGGCCTCCCACCCCCTCCTCGTCCCTCGAGGTCCCCAGTAAGGCCAAGAGCCCAGCCCACCCTCATGACAGCCCTCCTTCTATTCTGGCCGCAAGACCCCGGTCAAGTACGCGATTTGAAAATATTCTCTTCCATTCTGTGGGTTGTCTTTTTTGCTTCCTTGATGGTGTCCTTTGAAGCACAAAGGTTTTTTAATTTTGATCTAAAAGCAGCCACAGAAAGGACAGGTTACCTTCGCAGAAGAGACAGCCGGGCCATGGTTTCTCAGCGTGTGGAGGGCGTCGAAGGCCCCTGCATTTATCACCTACGTGCTGGAAGGACCCGCCCGCCGGCCGACAATCCCACCACGGGCAGTGCATCCCTGAGGGGCAGGGAAAGTCACCACTCTCCCAGACAGACAGACAGACAGACAGACACGGGAAGGGCTGGCCGCCCACCGCAGAATGTAACAAAGCAACCTCCGACGCACCCTTCAAGCAGGAAGTGTTCTCACCTGGAAAATCCCAGACGCAAAACAGCATAAAAACCAAAGACAGTGGCAAATGTGTCTACAAATTTGAAACAAAAGAGTAATGCTAACAATACAGCAACAATGTCTGGTGAGGTTTGCAAAGTTTAAACACACCGCAACACATGCGCTGGGAAGGGACTCTGGGGTGCCCGCCGGGGGGGGGGGGGGGGGGGGGGGGGGGGGGGGGGGTGGACCTCCCCAAGAGTAAAGCACTTGTTAACTTTAGCTAAGTGACAAGTAAGAATGTTGCAATTTCTGGGAAAATCATCAAAAGAGGAGTCTATAACTTCCAAGCCAGTGGGGGGGGGGGGGGGGGTGGGCGGGGAGAGAAAAAAAAGACAGGATCAGTAATCATCTAAAACATAAGCAAGGAAGGATGAGGAAGAGGAGACAGATAAAGCGGTCGGCAAAATACACGATGGCAGATTTAAACTCCAATCCATTGATAATTATCACCTTTAAGGAAATCAGCTAAAGGCTCCAGTTAAAAACATTTTAATTGTCAGGGCGCCTGGGGGGCTCAGTCGGTTAAGCGTCCGACTTCCGCTCAGGTCATGATCTCACGGTTCGTGGGTTCGAGCCCCACGGTGGGCTCTGTGCTGACAGCGCGGAGCCTGGAGCCTGCTTCGGATTCTGTGTCTCCCTCTCTCTTTCTCTCTCTGCCTCTCCCCCGCTCACACTCTGTCTCTGTCTCTCAAAAATAAATAAACATTAAAAAATTAAAAAAAAATTTTAATTGTCAGACTTTAAAAAAAAGGACTGTCAAATTTCAATTAAAAAAAAAAACTTTAATCAGACGCTACCTCTGAGGCACCTCTAAGACACAGAGGGACAGAAAGGTTAAGAGCAGGACAACCCACGTAGCCAGTTGTGCGTGCGAGCTTCAAAGCAGAGGTGGGGAGCACTGTAGGAGGCGAGATCACATCACAGGGGCAGACACTCCATCCACAAGGACAGAAACCGTATCACCAGTAACATATCCCCCAAATACATGAAGTGCAAGTGGAAGATTAGACAGATCGGCAACGGTGACTGGAGATTCTAACAGACCCTCCGGTAACCGACAGAACCACAGATCTAAGAAATCAACAAGGATGTGGGAGTCGGCACACCTTTCTGGAAAGGGCCGGAGAGTCAACAGTGGAGTCTTTTAGGCCAAATGGTCTCTACAACTACTCAACCCTGTCCTGGTACAAACCAGCCACAGGCGACAGAGACACGAAGGGGTATGGCTGGGATCCCACAGCATTGTATTTACAGAAACAGGTGGCAAGCCAGAATTGCCCCACAGGCTGTGGTTTGCCGGCCTGATAGGGAAGGTTTGGACAATAGGATTCCTAAAGTGTATGAACCTACACAGAACACTGTCCCCACCAACCGCAGAACACAATCTTTCCAGAGACACGCACAACCCTTCTGAATGTGACCATATGCTGGGCAACAAAGCAAGCAGGAACAAGTTTCCAAAAACAGGCACCAGTCAGAGCACAGGCTCCGACCACAAATAAACTAACAAATAACACTAACTTAAAAAGGCAACAAAAAAGATACTTGGCAAAATCAGCTCACCGCTTACAAATCCAAACGAGTTACCAACAATAACAACAAAAGACAATTACACGTTTAAAAACGCACTGAATAGAATAGTAAGAAAAGTATCTCCTCTCACAGCCTACAAAGGCTGTGGCCAAAACAGTCCAGGGATTGAAGGTCACCCCTCAGGGTGCAGCGGAAAATTTTAAAAGGCTGAAAACAAATGACATTAAACACAACTCAAGAAGTTAGAAAAGCAAAAAGAGAATCAAAAAGGAAGGGAGGAAGGAAATAATTTAAAAAGCAGAAGTTAATGAAGTAAAACCTGTACAGAAAGCCAGAAAGTTGGTTCTTTGAAAGGACGGAACGAACCGACGGCTTGGACGAGAGAGTCAAGGTAAAGGGAGAGGCGACGTGAACAACGCTGGGAAAACAACCCGATGCTGCGGTTCTAAAGCCAAGAGGAGCTTCTGTACAGTTTTCTAGCAGTAAACTTCAAATGCAGCTAAAAGGACAAAAATACGCTTCAGAAGATGCAGAAAACCCAAATAACTGAAGCAGGAGTCCCTGTGCACCTGAGACCCCGCACCCTGGGGGCACGCCCTCTGCCCGCGGCCAGGCCACCGGACAGGATGATGCTGTGGCCTCGGAATCGGACGTGGGCGACAAGTGCGAGTGGAGAGGATCACAGACCTGGGAGTCGGTTACTCGGGAAGCAGCCGGGAGCCCGGGAGCCGGAGGGGCTCTGCCGGCAGCCGGTGCTCGGGGCCTCTGCTCCAGGGGCGCCACCGCCGCCCTGGTCACTGGGCCCGAGCGCGCCCTCGCTTCAGGGGCCCATGCTGCCGTGGCACCAAACCTGTGGTGGGGCCCCTGCCACACGGCCTAAGGACAGAGCGGGGCTGTGACCTGCGTGTTGAGGGTCACAGGGGAGGCAGAACACGCACCGTCCACACCGCCTGGGGCCCGCACTCGCGGCCAGATCCTTGGGCCCGCACTGCCCGGCTCACCGTCCCCAGCCAGCGGCCGCAGTGACCACACCGGCCACGCAGTGACACAGGAGCAGGCGGTGGCCACGCTTGCTGCCACGGGGAAGCGCGTGTGCTCTGCAGGAACCACAGAAGGGGCAGCGAGAATGAACAGGGGCCACGGAGGGGCCACGGTCACTCGTTACTGCACGTTCTCCGCCTGGAACCAGCGAGGTGGCCATGAAAAGCGCATTTATCGAGAAAGGTGTTACCTATAGCACCCGAGCTCAGATGTCTCCGTGACACAGGAGAGGGGGAAGGAGAGAGTGGGGGGCGGAGGAGGGAGGGAGGGAGGGAGGAGCCCCCCGGCTGCACCGGGACCCGGCCCCCAGCCCTGGAGACTATTCTGAGACGCTCAAGGAGGCTCTGACACAGGGTGACACAGGGTGACAGAGGCCTGGTGACGGTGGTGACCAAGCGGTCAGAGGGGCCCCTTTCAGGAGACACATACCTGCACCCACGGTGGACAGATCTAAGGGCTGATGGGGAGAAAGTGCCGAGGACTCACTGTCCCTGCGGGAGGCTGCTTAGCAGAGGACACGGTAGGCGGACTCAAGAACCAGGCCAGGGGAGTGACGGGCACCAACTGACCGCCTGCGCCCTCGGGCCACAAGCGCGTGGTCCCTGGCCCGGGGACACCCCTGACTGCAGGGTCCCAGCACTGGCAGGAGTGGGGAGGTGGGAACCCGGAGCCACCTATTGTGGGCCTCGTCCTTCAGAGGCCCAGGCGCCTGTGAGCGCCAACAGTGCTGCCCTGAGTGCCGCCCGGAGTCACCAGCCGGGACGGAACAAGATACAACCTCCTGTAAGTCACCGCTTCCCAGAAAAGAGCAACTCGGCGCTTCCCCCTGAGAGGCCCACGTGCGAAAACGTCACAATAAAGGCAGGCAGGCTCGCTCCTCGCGCCTCCAGGGCCTCCGTGGGGGCGCGGTCCCTCGCCACTGGGTGTTTGCTCCTGTGGCACATGCACACAACGGAGAGCCTGCGTGCAGGCCTGCCGGGCCCAGGGCCCCAGGGACAGAGGGGACAGGATGGGCTGTCCCAGCCAGGGCACGCCTCAGAGGCGGCCTGCACCACGGCAGACCTGTGGCCCTCTGGCCCGGGGACCTCGGGACGTTACCGCGCGCTCCCCAGGGACCCCTGCAGAAATAGGGGTGCCCGTGGTCACAGCGGCGGGAAGCACAGCAGGTGTTTAAGGGGCTGGCCCTGCAGTGCTCCTTCCGCCCAGACGTCCGCTCCAGAGTTCTGAGCCTGACTCCACTTGGACGCAAACACCGCGAAGTCTGGTTTCCACACACACGGAATGTTCCGGGAATGCGGCCACCCACGAGACACGCCCGGGAAGACGTACTCCGCCTTGGGAGCCCAACACAACACCCGGGAGGGATGGGCCTCCGACCCACCTGCCTCCCTCGGCCGCACCTGGGACAAGAAGGGCACTACTTGTGGGCCGGCCCGCTCTGCCAGTGTAGACATGCCCAAGCAATTCCACGTTGGAGTACAAATCCTTTCAAAACGCTGGGTGTGGACCGTCGACGAAATGCATTTCCACCCGGTAAAAGAGCTATTACAGGACAATTTATTGGTGATGATATCAAACACGCTTGGTGGCTGGTGTTCCCAGACTCTGTCCTGAGCACTTTACGTGTGGCAACCACTCTCCACAGAGGCGGCATCGGGTCCGACGGGTAGAGACTTACAACGCGAGACCCGCCTCACTCACTCTCGGGGCTGCAGGATCCAGAGATGAGGCGCTCGCCCAGGGCCACACGCTGCCCCCGCCCCATCCCGCGAAGCGACCTGGATCGCGACCAGCACCGCGCAGTGGAGACGTGACGTTTCCACGTCGCAGAGCAAGCCCCATCTTCAGTTTTGTGTTTTCTAGCTGCCGCATTAGAAAGCAACAAAAACCAGGCAAAATGATGTGGTAATATTTTATTTAACCCAATAAATCCAAAACATTATCATTTCAACTCCTAATCACTACAAAAGAACATTGAGGTATTTTACATTCTTTTTTTCATATTACGTCTTTAAAAAGACGCGCCTTTCACAGTGAGAACACACCTGAATTCAGGACAGGCACACCTCAAGCGTGGCCCCCGTGAGCCGTGGCCCTGGGAGCCGTGGCCCCGTGAGACATGGCCCCCGTGAGACGAGGCTCCCCACGAGACACAGCCCCTGGAAGCCATGGCCTCGTGAGACATGGCCCTGGGAGCCGTGGCCCCCGTGAGCCGTGGCCCTGTGACATGTGGCCTTAGGCACTGCATCAGGCAGCACAAGCTCAGAGAGGACACTTTCAGGATTGTTTTCTTCCCATTTTCCTTTTCCATTTACGTGGTTTTTAGAAGCTTTTAATTTCACTGATTCTCTCGCTTCAAATGTTGTCTATAATGATCAATTCCTCCACCGGATGGTAGGTACAGGGGGGTTGAATATTTTACGTGTCTTCATTTACTACAGTAGTTCCTAATCTTAAAAAAAGCTGACTCATTCTGGGAAATCCAATATAATCACAAGTTACAAAATAAAAAGTATGATAAAATTATCCAGTACTCCCAGTTTCCTTTGTCTTCTATAAAGGTTGGAAGAAGAGGAAGAAACTAATCTCTCTAGAAATAAATACACAATAAATGGCTGAGAATAAATAATGAGTAGTTATCATCACTTCCTTTTTAATTTTCCTGTTTTCCTAACACCGTTCTTTTTGAGGCCCGGCCCTCGGCCGCTGGACACCTGCCAGGCAGGGTGCGCGCTAGGCCGCCGTCCCTCCGCCGCCCAGGGGCCGAATCCCAGTGGCGCCAGGGTCGCTGTCCGGCACGAAGCTTCTCCGTGGCGACTTCGTTTGGCGGCAGGACGGCAGGAAGGGAACAGAGGGGCAGGATCCCACACGGACGCCGCTGCTCGGGGAAAGGGAAACACAGACACTCGCCTGGATCGGCGTCCATGCGAGCCGGAAGGCTGCGGGGCCGCCCACAAGTCTGCGCGGGGCACCACACGCCTCAGCTCGAACGCACTTGGCAACACGAGGCCGAATGGTCACCTCTTAATCCGCCCCAACCCGCCGATAATCAGGACTTTGCGAGGGCGCCGGCACCCGGGTAGCTCGCTACCGGCGGGGGGAGTCACGTTCCCCCCCAACTCACACACTGATGTCCTGGCCCCCGGGACCTCAGCGGGGGGCCACCTCCGGAAGCAGGGGCCCGGCAGATGTAACCTGTGAGAATGAAGTCACCAGGTGGCCCTACTTGAAGGACGGGCGTCCTTATTTAAAAAGGACACAGAAACACACACAAAGGAAGGGCCCCACGTGGGGAGACAGGGAGAAGGCGGTCGTCTGCCCGGACGCGTCCCCCCCTCCCCCCGGCCCCCAGAGGAAATCAACCCCACAGACGTCTTGACTTGGGACGTCCAGTCCCCAGAACTGTGACACAACATTTGTTCCTTAAGCCACTCGGTCCGTGGCACTTTGTGCTGGCCGCTCTTAACAAACGAATGCTCCCACCCTTAAGAAAATCTTATTTATAAGTAGCCTCTCTCTTAGTTATGTTCTCCCCGTGCCTCTCCCTGCCCCCTTCCCCCACCCCCTCCCACCCCCCCGCCATGTCAGGAGAGCGAACTCTGTCGTTTCCAGCCCTGTAACCCGGCTTCCCAGCTACGCACAGGCAGCAGGCTGCTGTCACCGGCGTCCCAGTGTCAGACAAGGCGCCCCTGAAGCCTGCAGGTGACCGCCGTCTGCACACGGGGGGTCGGGTGCCTCTCTCTACCGCAGGCTACTTCCGTTCCCTGGTGGAGGCACGGGAGTGGGCAGAAAAGGGGGGATTGGAAAAACTCACCGCCGTTCAATAAAGCTGGCCTACCTCCGTGTGTCTGCGAATGTGGAGGCTTGTTGTCAAAAGGCCACAGGCACAAACGTGACCCGTCCACAGCCGCGAACGGCAACAAACAAACTTGCCGAAGAAGGGAAATATCCCCACCGAGCCCAGGAGAAGCCGTCCACACGGCAAACCGGCCGCCCCGGGAGCCTGAGGCCGTGCACAGCACCAGACACTCGGGTCCTCGTGGCCCTCAGCTCGCACACCGGGGAGGCAGGCGGCATCCCGTCAACACAAGAGCAGGTGGCCGGGGCCCTCCGCGTCCCCTGCAAACAGCCACGCGACCGCCACACGGGAACTTGGCAGCGAGCAGTGCCCGGTGGCTTTAGGGAGAAGGGGACGCTCCCGTCAGACGTGCTGAGCCGCGAAATGACTCAGCAATAAGGAGAACCCGGAGTTGGTGCGGGCTGGCGGACTGGCCAGCGTCAGCACCCCGGCCTCTGCCGCGTTCCAGAAACACGGCAGGACACGGCGAGCCGCTCCGCCGTGATGCCACCACGCTTCCTCGGGCATAGATGGCAACAGACACGGACAACGGTCACCCTGCCCTTCGGCTCCGCCCCAAGGGGAAAGGCAGGGCGAAGCCAGCGCCAGAGGACAAACACGCGGGGACCCCTGCCACGCGGCCCGTTGGGGACGAGCCCGCGCAGAGCTCAGCCCTCGCTTCTCTCCTCGCTCTCCCTCCTGGGTGGGGTGCCCGCCGGTCCGCAGCACCCTCCTCGGGGTGCTCTGGCCCGGCCACGACCCCCCGCGTGCGGCCGCGTGCGACGTCGCCTCCCGCGCACCCTGCACCAATGCCGTCACGGGGCAGCCCGGCTGCACAGAGCGCAGTGGAGACCGGCCTTCAGGGCCTTCTTCCCCCGACGCCAAGGGCAGAAGCGCAGCGTGAGCCGGAGAAGCCGGGCCGCAAAGACGGTAACAAGGCGGCGCCGTGTGCTGGGAGTGTGCGTGCGTGTGCGCGTGTCTTCACTCGGACTAGTGACGGGGGCGGCTTCCCCAGCAAAGCGACAGCCGAGTTGAGGGTGCGTAAGAACTCACCAGGAAGCGGGCGCCTGGCGGCTCAGTTGGTCGAGCGCCCGACTCTTGACTTCGGCCCAGGTCACGATCCCGGCATCCGGCTCCGCGCTGAGCAGGGAGTCTACTTGGGATTGTCTGTCTCCCTCCTCTGCCCCTCTCCCACCCATGTGCGCCCCCTCTGAAATTAAAAAAAAAAATTTTTTTGAAAAGAAAAAGAATTCACCGGGCAAGGAAGGCAAGAGTGCTGTTGAGGAAGGTGTGTGAAGGGACGGGGAGGAAGGGGATCCCGGGCAGGACCCGGGGAGACACAGGAAGGGTGGCGGCAGAATGGACAGAAAGGCACCCACTGAGACGGGGAGGCCCCCCTGAGAGGTGACGGCCGTGTGCCACAGGACGTGGAGGCCTGGGGACCCGCACTGGGGGGGGCTGGTCACCGCACAGCACGAAGACAGCCTCAGACAAGCCCCGAGAGTCACCTCGTTCTAGATGCCGAACGGTCTTTCCATTTATTTTCTGGCTCCGACGCCTACGTCCGTGACCTGTCACCTGCTCAGATGGAAGGGGTCCCGCTCTCGGGCCAGGCCTGGCGAGCTCCCCGTGTGGCTCTCCTGCGACCGAGCAGGCCTCACTCGAATAATAACAGCTGTCGAAACGTGACTCCGAAGCAGCAGGAGTCACCTCGCCTGGATGCAGAGACGCTGATGGAAAGCAGGGGCCGCTGAGGACAAAGCCCGGTGTCCCAACCTCGCTGAGGCACTCGACGAGGACATCTTCTCAGCTTCCAACTCCCCGACGGCACACCGGTCTCTCCCCGAGCGACCTGCGTCCACACCAGTCTTGTCCCTTCCCCTGCGGTCAGAATCCCGTGTTGGCATCACTCTTCTTCCGATTGGTCAGTGGCGTCGTTAGAAGTCCCTTCGTGAGTGCAGAAAATTAACCTAAACCGGTCCCGGGTCAGTGCCGCTCCGGGGTGCCCAGCAGGAGCAGAGCCTCCCCGTGGAGCTCACGGGGACAGAAGCCTGTGTTACCGAGCACTCCAGAAACCGGAGGCAAGAGGCAGCAGCACCAGCGGTGGGACTGAACCCCGAGACGCGTCGAGTCGGGTGTTAGGACCACCATGATGGTTAGTATTCTGCTATTAGCTGCCACATACAGCGTTTGCACGTCGCAGTGGAGGTCGGAATATGCAAGGAAGAAAATACCAAGTCAGAAAAGGGGCAGCTTGGGAAGGGACCAAAGAGAACTTTTAAAAGCAAGAGCTATGATCAGTGGGAGGAAAAGTTTAACGGGCTGGCTGACCGGCAAACGAGACGACACGGAGCAGGTGGCAGGGCTGGAGGCCTGGGGAACCGCCCCGGGGGCAGCACAAAATGACCGAAACGCAAGCAGCTCCAACAAGAGGCCACAGGACGCGCCACGAAGTCAAGCGTGAGGTAGACGCGGAGTTCAACAAAGTCGTGGCCAGAATTTCTCCAGAATTACTAAAAGGCGCAACACTTTATCTGCAGGAAGCACACGGAATCCACAGCAGGATAAGTGAGAAGCAAGCCTCCCCACCCCCGCCCCCACCCCGCCCCAGCAGTGCCACAGTGAGGCTGAAGGCCGCCAGAGGGAGGGGGGAGGAGAACGGCCCCGAGAAAACCGGAGACGGGCACAGGAAGGCCAGCTGGCCCCACCGCCGATGCCAGGGCGGCCACCGCGGCGGCCAGAGCACAGGGCCGTGACGCAACCCAAATCTCAAAAACTGGGCAGAGTCAGGCCACACGGACCGTGTCCTCTGAACGCAGGGCTTCTGAGCCGAAGTCAGTCATAAAAACACAACCTAAAACCCCCTTGCAATGAGGAAACAAAAGTGCTTCTGCATCACCCACGGGTTGTGGAAGAACGGGAATTAATTTAAAGTGCTGACACCGAACGGTGAGAGCATCGCAAACCAACCGCAGAGGACAGCAGAGCTGAGCCGAGAAGAAAGTTACAGCCCGACAGTCTCAGGCTAGAAATAAAGCCTGAAAGTTAAGAAGCAACGCTTAGGAAAAATAATAAAGAATAAACAGCGGTAATGAGTCAACTCGGTAACCTGGAAAGAGAACACCAGAATCAGCCCGGGGAGCACGGCCAGAAACGATGACGCGGAGAAGCAAAGAAACAGCACAAGTGAGCCACAGGACGGAACGCCGGCTCCCTGTGAGCACTAAGGTATCGGAGAGAAGCCTCTGCTAGGATGAGTCAAGAATAAAGAAGGGCAGCAGCAACCGTAGCAGGGAACAAGGCAACTTCACGTCGGGTACGGCAGGGACGTAAAAACAAAATGTTCCGACCTTCGCACCAAGGAACCGAGAAGGCTAATGACGCGGGCGGCGTGGTGGGCGGCCTGAAGACGGTCCCCCCCGTTCGCACCCCCGTGTGATCCCCTCCCCCGACGGCAGGCTGCTCCTCACCACGGGCTTCTAACAAAAACAGTGCAACAAAAGCGAAGATGGGCCGCGTCTGGGATGAGGCTTCACCGCCCGTGGCTTTCGTCCCGCCGGCACGTTCTGCCCCTCGCTTCCACGCAAGCGGCGTGTCGGGAGGCCCTCAGAACGACCGGCAAGGAACTGAATCCTGACCGCCACGCGGGAGCGAACTTGGCACCGGGTCCTCCCGCCGAGCCTTCAGGGATGACGGCGGCTGGTGCGAGTGCGGAGCCTGAGGACCCGGCCAGGCTGTGCCTGGGCTCCTGGACCACAGAAACAGGGAGATGACATGTGCTGCTGTTTAAAGCCAGCAAGCGCTGGGGCCGCCTGTTACACACGCACATTCCTCCCCAGAAAAAGGGTCGGGAAACCCGAACAGATCTGCAGCCGAACCAGGGCGTGAACTAGGATCTACGCAGACCAAGAATCCACGTAAGACACACACAGTCTCGAGCTTACGTGACGTGTCTTACACAGCACAGAAAGGGGCAACGGTGCCCGACTCCGGTTAGGAGACCGGCACAATCCAGACGCCGGGCCGGACGAGGACGGTGTGATACGGGACAATCGCCAGCCAGACTCACTCTGGCGCACGGGCGCAGACAACACCAAACGAAACGTCACGGACCGACCAAACACAGCGACGGAGCAGAAAACAGCGAACCACAGCCCAGACGGGGTGTCCAGGAAGGCAAAGAAGCTCCTCGTTGCTTCACCAAATTAACGGATGGATGGAAAAATCTTATGTGATCCGCTCGACGCTCTCAGAGAGGCTCTTTGTAAGACAGTTCCAGCAAAATACACTTCTGGGTATGAACGCGAACTTCTACCCCGAAAGGGGGCATCTGTGCGGAAAAATAAGCATTCTCTGTTTCCGTAATTTCACTGTCGAACGGCTGACGTCGTCCGAGGAGGCGTGTCAACGTCGGCACCCCCGCCGCACTGCCCCACCCCACGTGGGAAGGAACTGCGTTCCGCTGGAGTCCCTCCTGGGACGTCATCATCGTCATCGTCGGACACAAGAAAGCTTGAAGAGGGCTCCCACCCCTCCCCCACCCCACATGCGTTCTTCCAAACCCGGGGAGCCTTCCTGGGGGAAAGGAAGGCTGTCCCCGTTTCTCGGCTGTGCGGCGTGCGGGCCTGGGGGCCTCTCCCGGCTCAGCCAACCGGCCCCCAGACTCGGGCCCCCGGTGGGTGCCGGTGCACGGCCCCGCCCGGGCCACCTCACACCTGCCAAGTCACCTGACCTGGAGCACGCGTCCCGGGAGCGTGGTCGCGTAGGACCCTGAGGAGCCCCGTCGCCGCCCCGAGCCTCTCGGTCAGAGCCGTGGGCCACCCTCCCGCCGCCACCGTGGGCGCGTGGCGGAGCCGACCGCCCTGAAGTCCAGCGCGGCCGGGCGAGTCTGCCGCCCCCGTGCTCTCTCCCGCGGCGCCCCTGGCCCGTCGTGGGTTGTCCCGTGGGAGAGTCCAGGCTGCCCGCTCTTGTCTCCCGGCCAGGCGACCGGGCGGCTGCACGCAGCACGTGTAAGTGGGACATCTGCCGGGAGGGTCTCTCTCGGCCCCGTCGGGGTCCGGGTCAGGGTCCGGGCGGCTCTCGTGCTAGAGCCCCGCTCACGAGCGCGGCCGTGGGCTGCCGTCCCGGCTTCATCACCGGGCTCTGGGCTGCGGACGACACGTGTGCTGGGTTCCCTGGCCCGTCTTCTGTATCGACAGCTCTCTCTTCCACCTTTTCCGAACTTTTAATTTAAACCTACTGCACGTGTAGAAAAGGGCTCACACCGCAGGTGCGCCGCTCAGACTTCTACAAGCCACACACGCCCGTGTGACCCACACGTGGCTCTAGGGAGGGGATGTCGCCGTGCCCCCCGGAGCGGCTGCACGCCCCTGCCCTCCCGGGAAGCCCCCTCCCCACGCCCAGCAGCGCGGGCTGCCTCGCTGGCTCCGTGTGGACCGAATCAGGGCTCGGCCGCCCTCCGGGCCTCCCTCCCTCCCTCTGCTCGGCTGACCCACAAGACGCACACACGTGCCTGCACCTGTAACTGCCTCCTTCTCTCTCCCACCGCGTGAATATTCCAGAAGCTACCTCTTCGTTCTCTTTGGAGACGGGCAGGTAGAGCGATCCCGGGGTTTGAGCGTCAGGACCACAGCGGCCGGGACACTGAGCGCACGGGCCCTGCCGGGCGCTCGCTGGTGCGTGCCCAGGAGTGAGGCCGCCTCCCCGGCAGGTCCCGCCACACGGTCTGCACCGCGGGCGCCCCTTCGCACCCACGGTGGGGCTCCGTCCGCTCCACGCCGGCCCCAGTGCTTGGTCTCTGCACCTTTTCTGGCCGTGGCCCCTGGTGCGCGGGCCAGGGCCTGACCGGGGCTCCCTCCCCGCGCCCCCTGATGACCACGGTGGGGCGGTCTCTCGCCTCCGTCTGCTTCTCTTTGTCTTGCCACCTGTGATCCCAGGGGGAGCAGGGGAGGATTCGGATCCAGGATTCGGAGTCGTGTCACTGTTGCACCGGTGCCGGGAGGGGAAGCGGTCACGGGGCTCCCCTCAAATCTGCAACAAGGCAAGGACGCCCTGTCGCGCTTCCATTCGGCACCATCCAGAAGGCCCCGGCCCGGCCACAGGGCAGGAGGGCATGAGGAGGAAACAAAGCCCTCGCCACCCCGAGACGGCAGGGACGTCCACGCAGAAACTCCTGAATATTTACGTACGGATGACAGAACAGACCGGGAAGGCGGCTGGCTGTCCAGGCAACACCCCAGATCAAATGTGTGCCTGCTCAACGCCAACACGGAGTTTGAAAAAACTTTTAATAAAAAACAAAGTTTAAACGTGCCACTTACAAAAGCAATAGAAGCAATAAGGGCGCCTGGGAATAAATTTGACCGCAGAGCGTGAGACAGGCCGTGGGACATGCCGGAGCCTCACTGAAAGCCACGACTGTCGCCACAGACGGAGGCAAGGCCAGCTCTACAGCAGGAGGACAGCGTCAGTGCAACAGGTGACCTAGAGAGTCAGTGCCACTGCGGTCAAAACCCCAACAGTTTTTCATGAGACTCAGAAGCCGACTTGAACGTGCACCACGGAGCAAAGAGCAGGAAGGACGTGCAGGGAGCGGGCGGCTGAGGGACAGGGGGACAGAGGACCAGACAGACAGGGCCACGGCGGCACGACGTCAGCAGGGAGAGGGGCCCGCACGTGGGACAACCGGGATTCCACGTGGGGACGCCAGGGCCCCGGGCCCCCTACTTCTCCCCACAGACTGACCGCTCCGGAGGGATGGGCACTTCGGTGGGGCAAACTTGAGAACTCCCACGAGAAAACACAGGCTAGAGCGTGAGTGCCCCCGGGGACCCTTAGCGCCACGCAGGAGGCATGGCCCATAAAAGGAAAGATGGAGAACAGGGATGGCACAGACCTACAGGTGAGGCGCCGAGCGGGAAACCGGGTGAAGGAGCTCAGGGAAACACGCGGGACCATCAGTACGAGGCAGGACTGCAGAGGCACGTCAAGGCCACCGCCAGAGGCTCTTGCGTCCATCCATTCTCTGCACGAATGGGATCCACCCGCCGGCTGCTGGTGGGCGTGCGGTGCGGGGCGGGTGTGAGCCACGGCCCAGGACCACCGCGCAGGCCCGCGTGCCCGAGCCCCGCCACCGGGCGCCCCCACCTGCGGACGCAAGCGCGCGCGGCTGGCGCGGGTCAGGGTCAGTTCTCAGACCTCATCTCCGTGTAGACCCGAGGAGGGCCTCCCGGTGCATTCAGGGACGGACAGGGTTCCCGTTTCCCACAGGACACCGGCTCTCTTGTGCCATCTTCTCTCGTCCTGCCCGCGCCATCAGACAACCCCACCCGCTTCCAGCAGCCCTGCTTGAGAGGGACGGACCATCCTTTTGGTCTCCACCTGCACATGAAGTCTTGGGCACCTGTTACCTGTGTTTTTGCCTCTCTCACGTGCATTCAGGAATGCCCCGTGGTGTCACCTCACTAGCCCAGTTTACTCCAGTTCAGAAATCAAACAAACATTTCAGACCAGGGGCTGTAAAAATTACCACCTCAACTTCTCTACAGGCTGAATTCAGGCAGCAACATTTTTTATTTGGTCTGCAGTGTGTTAAAAATAAATAATTGTATATAAAATTCCAGATTGCTAAAAAAAGAAAATCCAGATTTCTGGCTTGTCCTGGCAGACCAAAGATCTAGTCCCTCTAGTCCTGTGCCTACCTGGCCATGTTGGCCGGGGATCCGTGCTGGGGGACACACTGGCTGGGGGTTCAGTGCTGGAGCTGAGTGCTGGGTGCTGGGGCTCAGTGCTAGGGCTGAGTGCTCAGTGCTAGGGGCTCAGCGCTCAGTGCTAGGGGCTCAGTGCTGGGGCTCAGGCTCAGTGCTAGGGGTTCAGTGCTGGGGCTGAGTGCTCAGTGCTGGAGCTGCGTGCTCAGTGCTGGAGCTGAGTGCTCAGTGTTAGGGGCTCAGTGCTGGAGCTGAGTGCTCAGTGCTAGGGGCTCAGTGCTGGGGCTGAGTGCTCAGTGCTGGGGGCTGTCTGCTCAGTGCTGGAGCTGAGTGCTCAGTGCTAGGGGCTCAGTGCTGGGGCTGAGTGCTCAGTGCTGGGGGCTGTCTGCTCAGTGCTGGAGCTGAGTGCTCAGTGCTGGGGCTGAGTGCTCAGTGGTGAGGGCTCAGTGCTGGAGCTGAGTGCTCAGTGCTAGGGGCTCAGTGCTGGAGCTGAGTGCTCAGTGCTAGGGGCTCAGTGCTGGGGCTGAGTGCTCAGTGCTGGAGCTGAGTGCTCGGTGGTGAGGGCTCAGTGCTGGAGCTGAGTGCTCAGTGCTGGAGCTGAGTGCTCAGTGCTAGGGGTCAGTGCTGGAGCTGAGTGCTCAGTGCTGGAGCTGAGTGCTCAGTGCTAGGGGCTCAGTGCTGGGGCTGAGTGCTCAGTGGTGAGGGCTCAGTGCTGGAGCTGAGTGCTCAGTGCTGGAGCTGAGTGCTCAGTGCTAGGGGCTCAGTGCTGGAGCTGAGTGCTCAGTGCTGGAGCTGAGTGTTCAGTGCTGGGGCTGAGTGCTCAGTGCTAGGGGCTCAGTGCTAGGGGCTCAGTGCTCAGTGCTAGGGACTGAGTGCTCAGTGCTGGGGGCTCAGTGCTGGAGCTGAGTGCTCAGTGCTGGAGCTGAGTGCTCAGTGCTGGGGCTGAGTGCTCAGTGGTGAGGGCTCAGTGCTGGAGCTGCGTGCTCAGTGCTGGAGCTGAGTGCTCAGTGTTAGGGGCTCAGTGCTGGAGCTGAGTGCTCAGTGCTAGGGGCTCAGTGCTGGGGCTCAGTGCTCAGTGCTGGGGGCTGTCTGCTCAGTGCTGGAGCTGAGTGCTCAGTGCTAGGGGCTCAGTGCTGGGGCTCAGTGCTCAGTGCTAGGGGTTCAGTGCTGGGGCTGAGTGCTCAGTGCTGGAGCTGCGTGCTCAGTGCTGGAGCTGAGTGCTCAGTGCTAGGGGTTCAGTGCTGGGGCTGAGTGCTCAGTGCTGGAGCTGCGTGCTCAGTGCTGGAGCTGAGTGTTCAGTGCTAGGGGCTCTGTGCTCAGTGCTAGGGGCTCAGTGCTGGAGCTGAGTGCTCAGTGCTAGGGGTTCAGTGCTGGGGCTGAGTGCTCAGTGCTGGAGCTGCGTGCTCAGTGCTGGAGCTGAGTGTTCAGTGCTAGGGGCTCTGTGCTCAGTGCTAGGGGCTCAGTGCTGGAGCTGAGTGCTCAGTGCTAGGGGTTCAGTGCTGGGGCTGAGTGCTCAGTGCTGGAGCTGCGTGCTCAGTGCTAGAGCTGAGTGCTCAGTGCTAGGGGCTCTGTGCTCAGTGCTAGGGGCTCAGTGCTGGGGCTGAGTGCTCAGTGCTGGGGGCTCAGTGCTGGAGCTGAGTGTTCAGTGCTGGGGCTAAGTGCTCCGTGCTGGAGGTGAGGTGCTGGGAGTCCATGCTGGGGCCATGCCCGCTGGGGTAGTGCTGGCAGCCGGTGGGGGAGGTCCGGCGAGCAGGCTGGAGGAAGAGGCACTCGGCCATCACTCCTGTCCACAGAGCCACCCCCAGTGCCTCACGCCTACGTTTCCACTGGCCCCCTTCCTGCCTGGCCCCGTCAGAACCGGTGTTCGCAACTTTTTATGGACAGTTTCGTTTACGAAAACAGAAATGCTCACGCCCAGTAACCCCCTAACACATAAAGGAAAGTAAAGGGTGCAACGCAGCTGGGGCCCCAGGAACATGCCGCGCTGGCCACAGCAAGAGAGAACGGCAGGCCGTAACGCATCTTCCAGCAGTTTCTGGGGCTCAAGTAACCGTGGTGTGCACCCCGCCTCAAAACGGGGAACGCGCCACCGCGTGCTGACGCGTGTGCTCTAACCACTGCCCGTCCGGAAGCGCCTGGTGGTCCCCACTAGGATACTCTGCTCACGCGCAGGTACAGGGAAGCAGCCACGGACCAGCCTCAGGACGCCTGCCGCGGCCACTCGGCTCCTCCTGAAACAAAACCACGATGCTACCCGTGCCGCGCAATTATTTTTACCAGGCCATTCTACTTCTGCTGATGACCAAGTCACTGAACGTCGTCTGAGAGGCAGCCGTGCAGCTTCGACGCCCCCGAGAGAGAACCTGCCACACAGCAGGAGCGTGCCTTCCACAGGCCAGCGGGACCTGAGGGACGGGGGTCCCTCCCCCAGGACCCCAGGCCGAGACTTGCTCAGGGCTGCGTCAAGGTCCTTCCTCCCCAGCCCATCCCTGTCTCCGCTCACCGCGTCAGACCAGCACGGTGGCCCCAGGGTCCCCCCCGCCCCCGCACTGATGCACCCCACGACCCTCGGCCCCCACGGGCATCTCTCCCAGCACACCTCTGCGCTGCTGTTTTCACATCTGCTTCCTGCATAACCCAAACGGTTGCAGCCCTCGTTTAACGCTTCTTATTTGGGCAAAACTCGCCACAACTAAACCTTATTTTGCAAGGTAGACCAATGGACTGATTCCTGTCTGAACACGGGCATATGTGTATCCTGATAAACGGCACGATCATCCAACCGCTCCAGTTAGACTTGGACGGTGTCTAAAGGAGAAGTCAGTCTGTAGAAGCCCGACCCAACCACCGCCCATTCGATACGTCCGTCCTCAGTGCCTCATTCTACTCCCGCCGCGTGCATAATGCCTCCGAGCACACATGAACTTGATGCACTGAATTCTTCCCCGGTGCAACACCATATCCAGCGTGTATCCGTTTCTGTCACCTTAGATGGGGATCTCTGATCCCCGGCCCACCCAGCGTAGCCTTCTGTAAGCGAAAAGTTGTCAAAGGACTACTTCCGTGAAGCCGACCGCTTAGTTTCAATATGTCGATTTGTTTTTCATACATTGAGTTTTCCGAGCATCAAGCTGCCTTGGATGCAGTAAGACCTTTGTTTGAAATCTAGATTCATCGCTTGCTGGCTGAGCAACCCCAGCCATGCTACCCGACTCAGTTTTCTCCATCTGCGAACAGGGACCTGCCACGGTCCCTACACAGCTGTTTCAAGAATCTAACAATATAATCTGCACATACGACACCTCACAGTAATTATAGCTGCCGTTACAGAGCAAGATGCACAGCCCAAGTGACAAGGCAGGGGACACTTTTAAAGTCAGCGTATGCTCATACGGACTTCAGGTCGCCGATGACAGGAGAAGAGCCGCCCTCTCTGGAACTCTAGGACTCAGCTCCCCGCCCAGGTTTGCAACTCTCGGGACATACAAGTCACCGCTGAGCGACAAACCTGGAGAAAGGTATTTGGTCGCAGCACACAGCTTTTTATTACCGCTCCAAGTAGAATTCGTTACTATCGTTCTTTGTTACCGATTTCACTCCCCACCCACTTTCAGAAAGGAATCGAGAAGATCCACATTAATAATGCATGGCCTCCCGAGTCGCCTGGGGACAGGCCTCTCGGCCAGCTGCTGGCTTGCTATTCCCACCCCTGCGCCAGGCCTCAGTCCCGAGTCCTGTGTGATGCAAAAGCACTCTGTGGCCTGTCACATACAGATCTGCTCAGACCACATCTAAGACGCATCCTACCTGCGACCCTTCCGGACACCCCGGACCACAGCCTCCAGGCCAGTCTCTGAGAGCCTGGGCCCCCCTCCCAAGCACCCAGATGCCCTCCCAAGATTACCAGCTCTCACACTTTGCTCAACAAAGATAATCAAAACACGGGGAATTCTTCCAATATCTGAAAGGCAGTCTGTCCAAAGATAAACCACTGATGCGTTTGCCTAAAATGCAGCATTCTGAGATTGGGAATTTGTGATTAATGTTAAGATGATTACGAGGTAGTTTTAGAAAGAGCAGATTAAGTGAAAGACGTTTCGCTTTACAGCTTGAGATAACTCATTTGAAGCCTCAAACATTCTTTGGTTAACCAAAAGTAAAATGCACGAAGTTTCTGAACAACTGCTTTACAAAATTCAGTCCACCCTTACTGTAAGTCAATTTCTCAATAAGGCTGAGTAACTAAAGATCTTACCTTATACACATCATGAAAAAGGAAACGGGCAAATGTAGCCGCTCACGACCGACGCTTTGCTCTATAAATATCAATGAGCCGCAAGTTGTACCAATAAACTAGCAGTTTTGATAAGGCGGGGGGTGGGGTGGGGGGGTGGTGAGAAACCACTGCTTTTGCCAGAAGTGTGTTTTGACGGTGATAGGGGCTCACTGCTAACAGTGAGGGCACCTGGTCTACACCACGTGTCCCTCTCGTGTCTCCCATGTTCAGTCAGTCTGCAAGTCAACAGCCAAGTGTGCATTTCAGGGGCAAAACGTGATTGGGCAAGGGAACCAGACCCTCCCCCTCCAAAAATCCAGTAAATTTGGCTCTTCTCAAACACAACTTCTACTCTACATTTTTCCGGTTTATAGGCATCCCCGTATTTCCCTTCTACCTCTGATTTGACCACAGGTAAACACATATGGACTTTTAGCAGATGGTGGGGTCTCAGAACATGGGAGCCTGGGGATCTTGGTTTAACTCTGGCCATGCTGATCTGCGACCTACCCTTCAGCAGGCAGCAAGGACTCTGTTTTCTCAGACTACTCTTTTCCAAGGTTGAAGTGTGATCCGAGGTCACACGTCCGGAGGGCTAACCCCGTGTATCAGGGTCAACCCTAATTAACATGGGAAGCCGGAGTAAACACGGACAGACCAGATCACTTCCGTGGATGCACTTTTTTCTACCTTTCAAAACAAAACGACTCCTTTGTTTCCCCAGTGCTGGCCCACAGACCTTCACACAGGCCCGGAAGCATTCGTGCAGGAGCGGAGCCGGCCACATGGGCCAGTCCAGGGGCAAGGGCACCCTCTCCGGAGGCGCTGCGAGAATCCCCACTCCGCCAACTGAAGCACCCCTCCGGCACCTTCCCTGACCGTCCATCCTACAACACGGACTTTCACCTGCTCTCCCGCGTGCTCCAGGCCATTGTCAGGACACAGACCTTAGGTAGAGATCCCCCAGGTGGGGCCCCACCCACGTGGGGTGAGCTTCGAACTCCCACCAAGCACGGCCACTATGGGTGCACACATCGGGTTCAAAACATTAAGGCAACTGCACCTTCCAGGGCCGAGAGGCCCTTCCCGCTCTGCACGTCAATGCCATGTAACTTCTCTTTTAAACAGCGTAATCAAGACCCCTAAGCGTGGTTCAGAAAGGGGCCGTAACAGGCTAATTCTGAAACTTAGAAATGAGCGGTAACAGGCTAATTCTGAAACTTTGAGGGCGGCCGGGGGGATGTGGTCACGATGGTCTAGAACAGGGGGAGGGAGCAGCAAGGAAGGGAGCATATTAAAGAATGTTCAGAATCAGCCCAAGACCCCTCCTGAAACTTTTAAACAGACGAAACACTGATGAGTAATCCCTACATGAGTACAATCAGGCTGCGGAGCAGGAACGGGAAGCAAGGAGGGGATCTCTGGGTTTAGCCCCGCCACCCCGAGCCCCACCAGCACCCCGGGGCCCCACCAGCACCAGCACCCCGTGGTGGACTGGGGTTCTCTGGGATAATCATCACTTCCCACATGGCCAGCTACTTCCCAAACCGGCCTCTCAAGGCCAACAGCCCTCATTTTTCCTTCTCATGTGACTGTATTTCCTACAAAAAGGAACCTGCCTGCTCAAGTACTCCCTTAGACAAGACTGTTAGTATTGTGCTTTAAAAAAAAAAAAAAAAAAAAAAAAAAGGCCACGGAAGCCATTTAGGAAGGCGTCTTCCCTACTGCAACTGAACTTCTCTCAAAGTTAAAAAAAAAAAAAAAAACTGCACAATTTTTCAAGGTAGCTTCAACTGCTAATAAACCTCCTTTCCCGACAACCTTGGCGTCCAACGTTCCGGGGTCCTCTGGGTGGCCGTGGGGGTGGAGGCGGCTCTTGCCCCGAATGGCTCTGGCATTACTGACTGACCCCATCACTGAACGGTGGAAATTCACAGTCGGCCTTGGTCCAAACGCCAAAGTCAAATCGGAAAACTCAGCACCCGCCACCCCACCTGCAGCCCGCCCTCTGACTGAGCAAAGAGTGAAACTAAGCCGTGGCCACGGGCGAGCGGGGTCGCGGGCGCCCCGTGGGGTCCCAGGTCCCCTGTGCCCCCACCCCACCCCCCACCAGCCCGGCAGGGGCCGCCTCGCGTCGGCAGGGAGGGGGGAGCGGAGGGGAGCAGAGTCCGCGGGGAGACAGGGAACAAGGGACAGGGGGTCGCGCCGTCCCAGAGCCCTGGGCCGCCCGTCCCCTCCCGGGGCGCCCCGTCCCCCAGCGCCCCCCACCCCCGCCAGGCCCCGCGTGCCCCCCCACCCCGGGCTGCAGCGGCCTGAGTGGGGGGCGGACGGGGAGGTGTCCTGGGCCTCGGCCGGACCAGGCGCCGGGAGCCCGGCGGTGCGGGGAGGACCCGGGCCCGCGGACCACCCCCCGCCCCGCCACCCCGTCCTCCCGCAGGCCCCACGCCGCAGAGGGCCGGCTGCGCTCCGCCCGGCGCGGGGCCAGGGGCCGACCTCGGGCGGAGGGGGGGGCGGTGCGGGGGGCGACCTCGGGCGGGCGACGACCTCGGGCGGCGGGGAGTGGGGTGGGGGCGACCGCGGGCGGCGGGAGGGGGGGGCCCGACCTCGGCAGGGGCCGCGCCGCTCACCTGCAGCCGCCGCCACCTGCTCGTCGCGCGCGCGCGCGCGGCCTCGGCGTCGCCTCCGCGGCCCCTCCGGCCGCTGCGCTCCGGCCCTGGGCGCGCCCGGCCCTGCGTCGGGCCTCAGCTAGTGCGGCGCCCGCCGCCCCCGGCCCCCATCCCGCCCCGCCCGGCCCGCCGCCCTCCGCCCTCGGCCGCGCCGCCCCGCCACTTCCTGTGCGCGGCGATCCCACAGTTCCGCCGGCGCGCGGGGAGGGGGGACACGCGGGGGGGGTGACACGCGGGGACACGCGGGGGGGGCACGCGGGGGGGGACTCGGATGAAGGCGCGGGGGGGGCCCGGGGTACACGCTGGGTCACGTGGGGGACGGGGGACACGTGGGGGACACGGGACACCGGGGAGGGGGGTTGGGGGGGGACTCTGGCAGAGGTCGGTAACGGACGCCCGTGAATCCGAGGCAGAGATGGGAGCCGGCGGTGCACGTGGGGTGCAGGACCAGCGAGGTGGGGCAGGGGGGCAGGACTGACGCAGGGAGGGGACCGGGCGGCACAGTATGATGGGGGGCAGGGAGAAGGCACCTCAGGTCAGGAGACCACCCCCCTCGTTTCCCCGGCTCCCTGGGGGTGCCCCCCTCCCCCGGGGCACTGGGGTTGTTTCCGGGCGGGAGCTCCTCCCCTGGTCCGGTCCGTGTGGGGTTCGCCGCCCCATGGGGTTGGATGGCCCGCGTCAACGTGGGGACCATCCTGGGAGCCGGGGCTCCAGCTCCGCGCGAGGATACATTTCAGACCCACGTGCAGCGCCCTTTGACTTATTTATAGTTGGCACCAGGCTGGCAACACTGTATCCGCATTTGACCCGGGAGGAAACTTCCCGGAACTGGTTGGGGGAGCCTGGCTGTGACCTGCCTAGATAGCCACACCTCCAGGCCCGGTCGCCGAAGGCTCTGCCCTCTTGGCTCCAAAGCACCCGAGCGAGCCCCTCACGGAGCACCTGCTGATGTCTGAGCCTGGAAACGGCCTGGGTTGGGGGGGGGGGGGGGTGGGGCGGGGATCATCTCCACTCTGCTTTCTCTACGTGGTACCTCGCTGTGACTTGCCGCCTGTGGAGGTCCTCAGGTCCCTCTGGACCTCCCTAACTTGGACCAGTTTCATTGGAAAACTATCGAAGATCCCAGGCGCCGCGGACGTCAGCTGTGCCTTATTTTAAACTTCCTTCAATTATTTCAGAAAACACTTGGACTAAAAATAAAATAAAATAAACACACGTGCACCTGCTCTACTCACAGTTCCCTTATCCTTGAAAAAGAGTTCTGGTTTGCGGTGTTGGTGGAAATGTAATACTTGTGAAACCCGGGAGCCCACACCGCCCCTTGGAGTCGTCCTCTTGTCCTACAGGTGAATTCCCACAGGGACTCCCAGATGTGGACACAAGCACGTTCTGACGCACAGCACAGAATTAGAGAAATCTGAAAGCAACTCACGGACACCTGGTTAAATAAACTCCAGCATACTCATTTAATACTTCTTAGAACATTGACAAATGTATATGGTAATTCTGTATATGCTAATGTTACACAATTTCCAACATTTGTAAAGTGAAGAGAGAGAGAGATGGGGCGCCTGGGTGGCTCAGTCTCTTAAACATCTGAGTCCTGATCGTGGCTCAGGTCATGATCCCAGGACCATGGGATCGAGCCCCCTGTGGGGGGGCTCTGTGCTGACAGCCCAGAGCCCGGTTGAGATTCTGTCTCTCTCTCTCTGTCCCTCCTCCGCTCACTCTCTCTCTTGAAATAAATAAACTTTAAAAAAAAATTTTTTTTAAATGGGAGTGAAGTTTCAGGGCAATGGTTTTACAACGATCCATTTCCTGTATTAAAAAGCAATATATGCATATATACATCCAGAACACTCCTGGAAGGGTAAACATGAGACTGTTACCTGCTGCGCAGGGATTAAGTAAACTTTATCATTGATGGGTGGTAATCTTTAAATTAATCATGTATGTTGTATGGAAACCAACTTGACAATAAATTTCATATGTTAAAAAAAATAATTAATTAATTAATTAATCAGGTACACACATTTTATAAGTACTTTTTAAAAACTAATTAAAATATGTACCTCATCACTTAGACACTTGATGGCCACTTAACTGTTACTTTGAACTTTTAGATCAGCTCAAAGATACTGTATTTGTCTCGACAGAAGAAAGCACCATCAATATAATCTATATTCGGATAGAATCTGTGATCATACAGACCTTAGCTAGAAGGAACTTGCATCTGGAAAAGCTCAGCTGAACGGACGAGCAGAGTAAACATTTAAACGGAACTTGGAAGTCAGCCAGCCAGCCCCTAAAGGCTTCCTGGGCCCTACACAGAGCACGTGCTCAGACTGACAGGCAATGCGGTCACCACTAGGATTTACGAGTGTCCCATCCGTGTGCGTTATTTCACCCGCTTCTCCAAACAAAGCCCTGAGCTGGCACAGCAGAACTCCGCGTCTCGTCCGCCAGGATGCGGCAGCCTGGCTCCAGACCCTGACCCAGCCTCAGGGCCCGTGCTCCTCCTGACCCCACAAATGACGGCTTCTGTGTTGGGAGACAGACTCGGGTCCCCAGCTGCCCAAATTAACATGGGAAAGGAAAAGTCTTACCTAGAGGAATAGAGTTGGCACAAATGTGCAGGGAGAGGGGCTCCCTGCACGAACGAAAAGAAGGGAAGTGGAACGTGAGTACCCACCCTGTGGGAGGTGCGTCCTGGGAGAGGGACTCCACACTCATTATTTGCTGTAAATCTCAGAACCAGCGTGCTTGATCCCATTTCACAGGTAAGTAAACCAGAGCCCAGGAGGCGATCCTAAGACCAAATGGCGGACAGCTGCCTACCCCCCAGCCTAGAAGCAGTCTTTCCAGCTGGGAGATTCTCTCTTGTTGGCGAACCGCCCCCGTCAAGCCCTGCCCGAGGCCTACCCAAGCCTGGGTGGCAGTGTGGGTCCAGGTGACTCCAGACCGAGGAAGGCTTCCTGGACCAGCTTCCTGGGCACGGGCGTCAGGTTGTTGCCACTGCCGGGGGAACCGAGGGCCAAGGCTCAGAGCTAGCCTGTGACCTCGGACAAGGACACAACACACTTGGGTCTTAGTTCCATTTCCTGTGAAACAAAGAGGTTCCCACCCCGGACTTCCCTGTTCCCAAGGGTGTGCCAAGAGGACCAAGCTGGGGCCAACTCAGGCATTTTTCAAAAGCCTACGGCAGGGGCAGCTGGGGTGGCTCAGTCGGTTAAGCGTCTGACACTTGATTTCAGCTCAGGTCACGATCTCACGGTTCATGGGTTCAAGCCCCATGTCGAGCTCTGTGCCGACAGCTCGGAGCCTGCTTGGGATTCTCTCTCCCTCGCTCTCTGCCCCTCCCCCACTCACACACCCTCTCTCTCTGTCAAAAATAAATAAACCTAACTTTTAAAAAAAGGGCTTCTACAGGGCAAAAACCCTACAAGGGATTTTTCCTGGCAGAGAGACTGGAAGTCCTGGGGTGCGCTAAGCCCCTGTTCTGAGGTGGTTGTTGAGAAACTGTCCAGTCTGGACGTCCTGAGTCAGACAAGACGGTTGACGTCCATCCTCCAGACGTCGAGTGTCACTAGAGAATACAAGTCGGGGCACTGGAGAGAAGCCTGGCCTGATCAGCCTGGAGCTCAAAGTCAAGGTCACAAGAGCGGGTGAAGCCAGTGCCTAGCCAAGGACCAACCTTGGGCCGACGTCCAGCACGCGGGGAAGCCCTCCGTGCAGGGCTGAAGCCCTGGGTTTGGATCCAGCCTCGCACCGGCTCTGAGGGTGGGTGCCTCAGTTTGCCACGTGGGGACGATAGTAACTTCCGGGTGCGGTGGCCGAGCTGTGCCAGAGGGTGGAGTGGGGCGCACAGACGGGGACACCAGAACCAGGCCGTGAGGTGCAGCCTGAGGCCCCCTCCCTGCGCAGCCCCAGCCCGCGGAGCGGGTGCGGGGCCGAGGCACGTCCGTTCGTGGCCCCACGCCCCTAACGGGCCATCTGTGCTCCAGGCCTCGGTCAGCATCAGCGAGGTCTGAGACCCGCCTGCCCGGTCCTGCCCCCCTTCGTCTCGTGCAGGCATCACAACACCCCTCAAGCCCCTCGTGCCCTAACCCCCGCTCGCTGTGTTCTGCCTGGGGGCCCCACCTGACACAGGCACCTGCAAGAGACCTCGCCCTCGCCCCTTAGAAATGCTGCCTGACCAGGGCGCTCCCCGGGGCTGCACCCAACTCTGCAGGCAAAGGCGGGCGTCGCACGCGTCCACGTCCTGACCTGGAGGCCCGCGGGTCGCCAAGTCAGTAAAGTGATCCAGGCTCCTCGTAAAGGTGGGAGGCTCTGTGCACGGGGTGGGCGGGCAGGAGACGCGCGGAAGCGTGACCTCTCAAAGGAAGCTCTCCCTCCCTCCCCCGGCACCCCCACCCAGACACACAAACACCTTAATTTTTTTCTTGGCAAGAAATCAGTTTCCAGATTGCTCTCTAGAGTTCAAAAAAGTAAATGAATAAAAACAAGTGAATACTATTTCTAAAGTTCACCTGTTCAGTTCTGGTATTTCTAATGGACGTAGGCGAGCCTGAACCCAGCTCACAGACCTACTGTGTCGTCTAATTCCTGACAAGTAGGAGAAGGAGGTACCCAGGACTGTTGTTGATGGGCTCAATGAAATCCTTCCAGAAGAAACACCCCAGCGTGTCAGTATGAAGGGGGGAGGGTATGACATGCCTCAGGCAGAGACACAGATCATGACATGATTTGATGGGGAATAAAATATTCTAAACACCCCAGTACTCAGAGTAACAGAAGAAGAGTTGTTTCTGGAAGAAGAGAGGCACGGGTAAGTGCCCCTGGCCACGGAGAAAGAACGGGCCTGCACACCATCCAGGGCGTTAAAAGCGAGCTCAATGTCACTTCCTGGAAACGCTTAGCCAAGACGTCATGACACATAAAATAAATGCATCCTTTAGCACGGGGACGGGCCGTGGACGTGCCCTGTGTAGTCACAAAATGAATCCGTGTGTGTTCCTCCTTTTCCTCAGGGCTAGCTAGGGCGTGGGGGTGGGGGCCGGGTTCTCAGGTGCCCTCCACCCTGTTAGATGCAGCGACTTCTATCTTGCAAGCCCCCTCCGCGTCTGGACCCGGGGACGGGTGTGGGGGCGTGGGGACGGGAGTGGTCGTCCCGGACAGGACCCGTGAATGCGCTGTCGCGGGCGTGGCTCAATGGGGGGGACAGGGTTCTCGCCTGGCTGAGCGGATCTTGCTGAAGCGGGGCCTCAGTTCCCGGCACGGTCCATGAGGAGTACCGGTGCCCCCCTGCCCCGCCCTGCCCACCGCCCCGTGAGGTCTCTGGGAGGACCCGGTGAAGGCACACAGGGAAAGCCGCGCTCGCAGTTTCTCTGAAATCCCTCCCCTGGTGTCTCCTCCGCCAGGCCTCCTCCCAGGGGGCTTTCCCTGCCCCACCGCCCCCTTTATGGGGCGCTGCCCCCCCAGGCTCTCCGGCAGCACCCTTCAATGTCCTCTTGGCTCCTGTCACTGTGTGACTTAGCCGGCTTGTTTCTGCCCTGGAACCCCACCGGGCCGGGCAGGGGTGCGTCGTGAGAACAGCGCCCCACCCGGCCCCGCTGCGCCCCAGCCCCTGTATCCTGTGTGCACAAAAGGCCGCAAATGTGCTTTCACAGGTGGAGGTCTCTGAGGCCGGGCACATCCCCGGAGACCGCTGGAGGGGCCCGCAGGGATGGCCACTGTCTGAGCCCCACTTGCCGTATTAGTCGGCGGGGACGGCCCAGATGACAGAGTCCACCCTCTCATGGTCTGGAGGCTGGACGTCCAAGGTCACGGGGTCGGCAGGCTCCTTCTGAGGCCTCTTTCCCTGACCTGTAGATGCCGCCTCTCCCCTTGCCCTCCCGTGGTCGTCCCCTGTGTATGTCATCTCTTCTTGTAAGACACCAGTGAGTGGCCTCTTTGATGACCCCGTCTCCAAACACAGTCACATTCAACACACGTTGGGTACGAGACTTGACGTATGCACTTGGGGGTGTCGCCCCCCCCCCCCCACAGCCAATGTGTGCGCTCTCTCTCATTTTCACTCTGTGCCACAAACATGTGGTTCTTATACAACGCTGGAAGGCATTCTAAATTCACCTGCGCCTCACAAATCCCAGGATGCCGGGGCAGGGGAGCCGTAAGGGGCACGCCATCCGTGAAAGCGGAAGCGGGCTCGCGTGGAGAAGCGGGGTGCTGGCTGGCCGGGTCGGTGAGCGGCCCTGCTCTGCGACACCCACCTCCGCTGGGGCTCGGCGGGGGCTGCCACCTTTGAGGAACGGGACCTAAAGGGAGCTTAGAATCTGGCAGGAGAAAGAAACAAGATCAAAAGTAACAACTATCTGCTCCCACTGTCCTGGGATCGTTGTCAGTAGAGAGTCAGCACCTGCTGACCCAGTGAATCAGAAGAATGATGCGGCGATCGCAGGGTCAGAATAATGATACGGCGGGGGCCCCTGGGTGGCTCAGTCGGTTGAGCGTCCGACTTCAGCTCAGGTCATGATCTCGGGGTTCGTGAGTTCGAGCCCCGCGTCGGGCTCTGTGCTGACGGCTCGGAGCCTGGAGCCTGTTTCAGATTCTGTGTCTCCCTCTCTCTCTGCCCCTCCCCTGCTTGTGCTCTGTCTCTCTCTCTCTCTCTCTCTCTCTCAAAAATAAACAAACGTTAAAAAAAATTTTTAAAAAGAATAATGATACAGTGACAGCAGGGTCAGAATAATGATACGGGGGTCACAGGGTTGAGGATGGTGGTGACAACAGCCAGCACCTGCCGTATGTCCTCCACATGCCCTGCTGTTCTAACAACACTATGAGGCAGGGACTGTCATCCCATCTCTAGGGGAGGAAACCGAAGTACAGAGAGGCTAAGTAGTTGGCTTGAGGTCACACAGCCTGGGAGTTTCAAGGCAAGGTGGCTGCTGGTCAGGCTCATTCCTAGCGCATCGATGGGATTCCTACTTGGGATACAGTCCAGACCCGTTTCTGACCCCCTCTCCTGGGGACACACATGCTTCTGGCTCCTTCTGCAGCCCCTCCCACAGCGGCCAGATCCCTGCCAACTCCCAACCTCACAGCTTATGACCTCGGCGTGTTTGACCTCTGGAGCAACATGGGGACCCAAATTCCTGGTGCAAAATTTTCTTGCACGTGAGATGAGAGGCTAACGGGAAGCACCCACCACTGTCGCTGCCAAGAGCCCGGGGCTCACAGCGCCCGCCCCCGCCGACCCCTCCCCCTGCAAGTCCCTCGGGGCTCCCAACAAGGGACGGAAGCTCCCTCCTGGGGATCCAGCAGCCCCAGGCTCCTACCACTGCCACCAGGTGCGGACCACTCCGACACCAGACAATCTACAACCAAAGTCCCGCTAATCAGATGGCAGGTGGATGGCTGAGAGCGGGGCCCCTCTTATAGCCAACCCACAATTGATCCGATGACCTGTGTCATGGCAGCATTGTGGTCCCAAGGACACTTTTGCCCTGATGAAGATTGGGTTTCAATCTGTAATACCTGCCTGTGGACCAGGAACGTGGAGCCTACCCAGGGTAGGACCCTTATCTCCATGGAGACCCCCCCCATCCCCCACTCTGACCCCTGCCTGGACTCCCAGGCGGGATCTTCTCACTGGCTGCCTTCTGCCCGTCTCCTCCCATTAACCCAGCACCTGCCTGTGCTTTTGTGCTCGGCTTTGACTGTCATTATTCGAGAAACCATGGGCTGAATAGACACTCTTCCAAAGAAGACACCCAGATGGCCAACCGACACATGAAAAGATGCTCCACATCACTCAGCATCAGGGAAATGCAAATCAAAACCACAGTGAGACACCACCTCCCACCTGTCAGAATTGCTAACATTAAAAACAAACAAAAACAAAAACAAAAACAAAAAACAACCAAGAAGTAACAAGTGTTGGCCAGGATGCGGAGAAAGGGGAACCCTCATGCACTGCTGGTGGGAACGCAAACTGGTGCAGCCACTCTGGAGAACAGTGTGGAGGTTCCTCAAAAATTAAAAATAGGGTCACCTGGGGGCACCTGGGTGGTTCAGTCAGTTGAGCGTCTGACCAGCCCAGGTCATGGTCTCACGGTTCGTGGGTTTGGGCCCCACACTGGGCTTGCTGTCAGCACAGAGCCCGCTTCGGACCCTCTGTCCCCTCACTCTGTCCCTACCCTACCGGCTCTCTCTCTCTCTCTCTCTCAAAAATAAATAAACATTGAAAAAATAGGGGAGCCTGCGTGTTTCAGTTGGTTAAGCATCCGACTCTTGATTTCGGCCTAGGTCATGATCTCAGGGTTGTGGGATCAAGCCCCATGTTGGGCTCTGTGCTGAGAGTGCAGAGCCTGCTTGGGATTTTCTCTCTCCTTCTCTCTATGCCCCTCCCCTGCTCATTCATTCTCTCTCTCTCTCTCTCTCTCTCTCAAAATAAATAAACATTTTTTAAAAATAGAACTACCCTACTATCCAACAATTCCACTATTGGGTTTTTACCCAAAGAAAATGAAAACACTGTTGGGACGAGCAACTGGGCTCTACTCCTGAAGCGAAGACTACATTGTATGTTAACTAACTCGAAAATAAAGAAATACTAAGAAAAGAAAAAGAATGAAAACACTAATTTGAAGACATGTGCACCCCTGTGTTTATAGCAGCATCCTCTACCAGAGCCAAATTATGGAAAGAGCTGAAATGTCCGTGGAGTGATATATGCTCACAATGGAATACTACTCAGCCATCAGAAAGAATGAAATCTCGTGTATGGAATGAGAGTTCACCACGCTGAGCAAAGTCGGAGGAAGACAAATGCCATATGATTTCATTTACATGTGGAATCCGAAAAACAAAAGAAGAGACAAAAACAGTAACAGATTCACGAATCCAGAGCGCAAACTGGTGGTTCCCAGAAGGGAGGGGGTCGGGGGGCAGGTGAAATGGTGGCGGAAGGAAGAGGCAGCGACTTCCAGTTCTAGAATGAACGAGCCATGGGGAAGAAAAGCACAGCGTGGGGCACAGAGTCGATAATATTGTGATAACGTGGGGCAGTGACCACACTTATCAAGAGGAGCGACGCTCCGCGTGTACAATTGCCCATCAGTGTGTCGCGCACCTGAAACCAGCAGACCGCTGTTTGTCGATTACACTTCAATAACCTAAGCAACAACAACAACAAGCAGGGCTGCGTTGCGATGCCTGTGAACCGCCTGCTCCCAGACAGGCTGGGGAGCCCCCTCAAGTCCCAGGCCCCCCCTTCCCGGTCCCGGCCCCGCCTCCCGGTCCCAGCCCCGCCTCCCGGTCCCAGGCCTCCCCTCCCAGTCCCGGCCCCGCCTCCCGGTCCCGGCCCCGCCTCCCGGTCCCAGGCCCCCCCTCCCAGTCCCGGCCCCGCCTCCCGGTCCCGGCCCCCCCCCCCCCCCCGGTCCCGGCCCCGCCTCCCGGTCCCGGCCCCGCCTCCCGGTCCCAGGCCTCCCCTCCCGGTCCCCGTCCCCCGCCAGTCCTCGGGCCCCCCCTCCAAGTCACAGGCCGCCCCTCCCAGTCCCAGGTTCCCCCCGCCAAGTCCCAGGTCCCCCATCCCAGTCCCGGCCCCGCCTCCCGGTCCCGGCCCCGCCTTCCAGTCCCAGGCCTCCCCTCCTTGTCCCAGGCTCCCCCTCCCAGTCCCGGCCCCGTCTCCCGGTCCCAGGCCTCCCCTCCCGGTCCCTGTCCCCCGCCAGCCCTCGGGCCCCCCCTCCAAGTCACAGGCCGTCCCTCCCAGTCCCAGGTTCCCCCCGCCAAGTCCCAGGTCCCCCATCCCAGTCCCGGCCCCACCTCCCGGTCCCGGCCCCGCCTTCCAGTCCCAGGCCTTCCCTCCTCGTCCCAGGCTCCCCCTCCCGGTCCCGGCCCCGCCTTCCAGTCCCAGGCCCCCTCTCCCGGTCCCCGTCCCCCGCCAGTCCTCGGGGCCCCCCCTCCAAGTCACAGGCCCCCCCCCTCCCAGTCCCAGGTTCCCCCCTCCAAGTCCCAGGCCCCCTGCTGCTGGGCCCATTCGCCAGGACACTGGAGCGGCGTCCCCACCTCCAGCACTGGCTAAAGCACCTGCATCCACGTGCCTGCCCTCTGCCTGCGACGCACCAGGGCCCCTGTTGTCCTGTCCCATCAGACATCTTCGCTGTGCCAAGCAACACCGGGAGGGCCACCCTGGGCCACATTTCCCCAGTGGTGGCCTTCAGGCCCCGGGCGCACCCAGCCCCTGACAGCTGGCTCCCCGGCCCCGCCAAGCCCGTGGCACAAAGAGCCCCAGGAACGTTGCTCTCCTCCACCCAGAGGGGGATCCTGGGCTGCTCTTGCAATTTGCTTTGGCCAACGGGACGACGGCAAAGGTAGTACAAAATGAGACGCTAACTGGGGCGCCTGGGTGGCTCGGTCGGTTAAGCGTCCGACTTCGGCTTGGGTCATGATCTCACTGTCCGTGAGTTCGAGCCCCACGTCGGGCTCTGTGCTGACAGCTCAGAGCCTCTGTGTCTCCCTCTCTCTGACCCTCCCCTGTTCATGCTCTGTCTCTCTCTGTCTCAAAAATAAATAAACGTTAAAAAAAAAAAATTAAAAAAAAAACAAAAACAAAAAAAAATGAGACGCTAACTTAAATGCCACTTAAAAATGGCTAGAATGATCCGTTTTATGTTATGTGTATTTGACCATGATTAAAAATAAATCAATCCGTTGTTTAAAAAAGAAGTCGCTTTGGGGCGCCTGGGTGGCTCAGTCAGTTAAGTGTCCGACTTCGGCTCAGGTCACGATCTCGTGGTCCGTGAGTTCGAGCCCCGCGTCGGGCTCTGTGCTGACGGCTCAGAGCCTGGAGCCTGTTTCGGATTCTGTGTCTCCCTCTCTCTGACCCTCCCCCGTTCATGCTCTGTCTCTCTCTGTGTCAAAATAAATAAACATTAAAAAAAATACATAAATACAATAGAGCCCCATCATCCCTGTCAACCACCGTCAGGAAAGCGAGGCCGCTGACCGCCAGCTGGGTGCAGAGGCTGGTGACCCTGCCAGAGCCAGAGAAGAACCGCCCAGCCGAGCCCGGCCTCACTGCCAGCCACAGAACCACGGGCCAAACACGTGGTTATTCTCTGCCCCTCGGTTTTGTCTGCCACACACTGAGTACCCGCTCTCCACCAGGTCACACTGGGAGGGGTCTCCACACATTCTCCTTCCGACCTCAGGGTGGGAGACTCACGAACACGTGTATCCGGGAAGGAAGAAGCACGCTTTGTCATTCGTGCTGTGTGTGCTGTGTGTGTGTGTGTGTGTGTGTACCATGTGTGTGTGCACTGTGTGTGTGCTTTGTGTGTGCTGTGTGTGTGCTGTGTGTGCTGTGTGTGTGCTGTGTGTGCGGTGTGTGCTTTGTGTGTGCTGTATGTGTGTGCACTGTGTGTGTGTGCTGTGTGTGCTGTATGTGTGTGCACTGTGTGTGTGTGCTGCGTGTGTGTGCTGTGTGTGTGGTGTGTGCTGTGTGTGTGTGCACTGTGTGTGCGCTGTGTGTGTGTGCTGTGTGTGCTGTGTGTGTGCTTTGTGTGTGTGTGCTGTGTGCGTTGTGTGTGTGTGCTTTTTGTGTGTGTGTGTGTGCTGTGTGGTGTCTGTGTGCTGTGTGTGTGCTGTGTGCACTGTGTGTGTGTGCTTTGTATGTGCTGTGTGTGTGTGCTGTGTGTGCTGTATGTGTGTGCACTGTGTGTGTGTGCCGTGTGTGTGCGCCGTGTCTGTGCTGTGTGTGTGCTGTGTGTGCTGTGTGTGTGCTTTGTGTGTGTGTGCTGTGTGCGCTGTGTGTGTGTGCTTTTTGTGTGTGTGTGTGTGCTGTGTGGTGTCTGTGTGCTGTGTGTGTGTGCTGTGTGCACTGTGTGTGTGTGCTTTGTATGTGCTGTGTGTGTGTGCTGTGTGTACTGTATGTGTGTGCACTGTGTGTGTGCTGTGTGTGTGTGTGCCGTGTGTGTGCTGTGTGTGTGCTGTGTGTGCTGTGTGTGTGTGCTTTGTGTGTGCTGTATGTGTGTGCACTGTGTGTGTGCTGTGTGTGTGTGCTTTTTGTGTGTGTGTGTGTGCTGTGTGGTGTGTGTGTGCTGTGTGTGTGTGCTGTGTGCACTGTGTGTGTGTGCTTTGTATGTGCTGTGTGTGTGTGCTGTGTGTGCCTTGTATGTGCTGTGTGTGTGTGCTGTGTGTGCTGTATGTGTGTGCACTGTGTGTGTGCTGTGTGTGTGTGTGCCGTGTGTGTGCTGTGTGTGTGCTGTGTGTGCTGTGTGTGTGTGCTTTGTGTGTGTGTGCTTTGTGTGTGCTGTATGTGTGTGTGCTTTGTGTGTGCTGTGTGTGTGCACTGTGTGTGTGTGTGCTTTGTGTGTGTGTGCTGTGTGTGTGTGTGCTGTGGTAAGAACAGAGCTCATGCCTGGAGGTCTTGTGTGTCTGCACAGGGCACAGTGGCAAGTGGGGACTGGGGAAACGAGGGCAACTCAACGTGACACCTGCCCCCTCAGTGGCCTAGCACCACCCGGAGCGCCTGCCTCACCGACCAGTGTGAGAAGTGTCACAACGGAGGCGGAGTGCCACCACACAGCCGGGTCGCACCCAGGGAGCAAGGCCCCGACTTGCTGGAGAGGCCAGAGTGTCAGGAGAGGCCAGCAGACGCGGGCCAGTGTGTACACACACACATGCACACACGCACACACTCCTCCTGCAGAAGGTGCAAGAAACACTCCTGGAGCCAAAGCCACGGCCCCGTCCGGCCCTGACCTAAGTGGGGCCCCGCAGCCTCACCGAAATCCCAACCGCAGCCGTGGCTGCTCTCCAGCGGGGCAGGTGACGCCGGTTCCCGGCCAGGCCCCGCCTGCCGTCTCCCTTGTCCCCCGAGCCCGCGAGGTGGCGAGGCCGCCCCACGTCACAGGTGAGAAGGGTAGACAAGCACGTCCTGTCCTCACAACCAAGGACCGGACCAGGGCCTCGTCTGAAGGTGACGCCATCTGACGTAGAAGGGCCGTAAAAGCGCACGGAATGCTCTCCCTCCGCGTCACGCCATCTGGGCTGAGAGTTGGGGACTGAAGCCCGTAGGCTCCATGGAAGATCGGTATTTATCCCTCAGTCGAGGGCTGCGTTACAGAGCGCTCACCGGCCCCCTTCAAGGACACGGCCCGTGGTCTGTAACTAACTCCCCGAGCCGCGGGCCATCTCCGTGGCCCCCACAGATCCCCCTCGCCCGCGCACCAGTAATCCTGCCGGCCCCCGACACCGCCCCCAGGCAACCTCAAATCCACCTCCCGTCTCTACAGACGTGTCTCTGCCACTCAGAGCACTCACATAGGCGGTGGCCGCCCCGTGTGGGGCCACGTGCGTCCCAGACCCCGGACCCTCTGCGTGGGGCAGCCATCTCCCTCCCTCCCTCTCGTGTCACCAGCCGCCGGGGAAGCACCTGCGGACAAGGGGCCGTGGGAAGGAAGGGAACCCTCCCGATGCCCCCGCCCCCTGCTGTCCACGCGGCCACCCAGCATCGCAGGCTTCGTGAGCCCACCGGGCCCACGGCCCCTGCGGCCACAGCGAGCGTTCTCTGGGCGACCGCGGTCTGGGGAATGTTGGGTCTGCGTCTAGACCACGGGGAGCACTTCAGGAGCACGGGATGGGGAAGGCTGTATCTCCTGAGGACGTGGCGGTGGCTGACGTGGCTCCAAGGTCCCCTTCCCTCCGCCTTTTCGGTCAAATGCGACAGCTGCTCAGAGCCCTGTCCCCCGCACGTGGTCAGACCTCGGGTTAAAATCTCCCCTGTCACCGGGGAGGCATCCCGAGTAGTTTCATCTCCGTGGACTTTACCGAAAGGTAGGTAAGTTCTCACTGACTGATCGTGCCCTCTGGACACACCACAGGTGCCACACTGTCTGTGGCGGCCACAGAGGAAGTGGGCAGGAAGGGTCCAGTACTCCAACTCCAAACCCACCAGGGTTAAATGCAGGCCCTCTGCTCCACTTCAGATGACAAGTCACATGGCAGCTCCATGCACTGCACCTGGCACCTCCCACCTGCCCCTGTGTCCTGCCCGGCGGCCATCACTACCCGTGTCCCCGCCCAGCGGCCGTCACCACCCCTGTGTCCCCACCCGGCGGCCGTCACCACCCCTGTGTCCCCACCCGGCGGCCATCACCACCCCTGTGTCCCCACCCGGCAGCCATCACCACCCCTGTGTCCCCACCCGGCAGCCGTCACCACCCCTGTGTCCCCACCCGGCAGCCGTCACCACCCCTGTGTCCCCACCCGGCGGCCGTCACCACCCCTGTGTCCCCACCCGGCGGCCGTCACCACCCCTGTGTCCCCACCCGGCGGCCGTCACCACCCCTGTGTCCCCGCCCGGCGGCCATCACCACCTCTGTGTCCCCGCCCAGCGGCCATCACAACCTCTATGTCCCCAACCGGCGGCCGTTACCACCCCTGTGTCCCCAACCGGCGGCCATCACCACCCCTGTGTCCCCACCCGGCAGCCATCAGTACCCCTGTGTCCCCGCCCGGCGGCCATCACCACCTCTGTGTCCCCGCCCGGCGGCCATCACCACCCGTGTCCCCACCTGGCAGCCATCACCACCCCTGTGTCCCCATCCGGTGGCCACCACTATTCCTGTGTCCCTGCCCGGTGGCCATCACCACCCCTGTGTCCCCGCCCGGCGGCCATCACCACCCGTGTCCCCACCCAGCAGCCATCACCACCCCTGTGTCCCCGCCCAGCAGCCATCACCACCCCTGTGTCCCCACCCGGCGGCCACCACTATTCCTGTGTCCCCGCCCGGCGGCCATCACCACCCTTGTGTCCCCACCCAGCAGCCATCACCACCCCTGTGTCCCCACCCGGCGGCCGTCACCACCTCTGTGTCCCCAACCAGCGGCCGTTACCACCCCTGTGTCCCCAACCGGCGGCCATCACCACCCCTGTGTCCCCACCCGGCAGCCATCAGTACCCCTGTGTCCCCGCCCGGCGGCCATCACCACCTCTGTGTCCCCGCCCGGCAGCCATCACCACCCGTGTCCCCACCTGGCAGCCATCACCACCCCTGTGTCCCCATCCGGTGGCCACCACTATTCCTGTGTCCCTGCCCGGTGGCCATCACCACCCCTGTGTCCCCGCCCGGCGGCCATCACCACCCGTGTCCCCACCCAGCAGCCATCACCACCCCTGTGTCCCCGCCCAGCAGCCATCACCACCCCTGTGTCCCTGCCCGGCGGCCATCACCACCCCTGTGTCCCCGCCCGGCGGCCGTCACCACCCCTGTGTCCCCACCCGGCAGCCGTCACCACCCCTGTGTCCCCACCCGGCAGCCGTCACCACCTCTGTGTCCCCGCCCGGCGGCCATCACCACCTCTGTGTCCCCGCCCAGCGGCCATCACCACCCCTGTGTCCCCACCCAGCAGCCATCACCACCCCTGTGTCCCCGCCCGGCAGCCGTCACTACCCCTGTGTCCCCGCCCAGCGGCCATCACCACCCATGTCCCCACCCGGCAGCCATCACCACCCCTGTGTCCCCAACCGGCAGCCATCACCACCCCTGTGTCCCCGCCCAGCGGCCATCACCACCCGTGCCCCTGCCCGGTGGCCATCACCACCCGTGTCCCCACCTGGATGCTGTCACTCCAACCTGGCTTCCATAATGACTGCCTGGGCCTCCCTGCAAGGTGCACTCTGGCCATAGGCGCCCATCCTGGGTGCGGCCACCATGGGAGGCGAGGGCTGAAGCAGTGGCCCCACGGCCTGCTCTGGCACCAGCTCCACCTGCCTTGTGGGGCTGTTTCCGGACTCAGGGCTCGTCTGCCACCAGCTCCTGTTCCAGACTTTCACGAAGCCCACAGTGAGGGTGTTGTCCCTGTGGGAGCACGCATCTCGTTTTATTGTGGAATTTGATATGAAAGTGGAATTTGTTTCTCAGAACTTAGAACCCAGACAATTTGCAAACTGCCTTTAGAAAAATGAAATTACAGCAAAATCACATTTGCTCTTGAAAACACCACCTTTTGTTTTAATGTTTACTTTTGAGAGAGACAGAGCGTGAGCAGGGGAGGGGCAGAGAGCGAGAGAGACACAGAATCCGAAGCAGGCTCCAGGCTCCGAGCAGTCAGCACAGAGCCCGCGCGGGGCTTGAACTCACAACCGCGAGATCATGACCTGAGCCAAGTCGGATGCTCAACCGACTGAGCCCCCCAGGCGCCCCAAACGTCATTATCTGTGAAGTGATTAACGCCACTTGTACAACCAGAGAGGGAATCTGGTACAGAAGGAACTAGTGTGCCCTTTCTAATGGTGGCACTACGTCCGGGTTCGATGACAAAATGTTCCGATAAAGTGAAAAGGCCTTTGCTCTCCCTGACGTGTGTCTGTGGACGTGAGAAGGACTGGCTTCTGAAGGTGAGTGGTGCTCCTGTCTTGCGGTTGGCGGTCCCTGATGTCTGCTGGACGTCAGCGCTGCCCGGCTGTCCTGGGACCGGGTCAGGGTCACGGCCCTCAGGTCCCGCCAAAGCCCATGGGGGCGCTGAGGTGCGTGCTCCACCCGAGGGTCTGTTTCGGAAGGGGAGAGGCCCGTGTTCGCAGGCTCCTGGGAGCCTCGGGGGGAGGGAGCCCCTTAGCGAGGGCAGAGGCACCCCATCCCCGCTCCAGGTTGACTCTGCCTCCCTTCCCCACGCCTGCGGGCCACTTGGCCCCGGGCTCCCTCCCAGGGCCCCCGAGGGACTGGAGCCCTGGCCCTGCACTGGGGGGGCTCCGAGAGGCCTGGCCCACCCGCAGGCATGCCCCACGTTCACCTCAAGGCCAAGGAAATCGCCCTGACAGGACAAACGTGACCCAGCTGGGCCTCGGCTTTGTGCCGGCGGGGCCAACCAGCCAAAGGAGACCCAGGGCTCAGGTCAGCGGCTTGGATGGGGTGCCCGGGGACCCAGAGGGAGAGACAGGTGTGGACAAAGGTGAAGCCGTGGAGACAGGGAACTCCGATGTGTCCCTTCCATCAGAGCCGGGAGGTGGGGGCACCAGGCTTCAAGGAGCTTCGTGAAGAGGCGCACAGAGGAGTCTGTGGGGTCCGACCTATCGGAGGCTCAAGAAGGTCACCGAGCGGGAGCTGTGTTGCCAAAGCCAGGAAGAGAGCCTGTTGGAACTGTGTTTATACCCACACTGCCGTCCACACCTCCGGCTTCCTATTTCCTTAGCTGCTTCCAGGGCACTCTGTGTACATCCCAGTGGCCTTGGGGGAGGAGGCTTTACGGATACACTCATCCGGTGCCTCTCCATTCCCAGGAATGTTTGGGGGATGGGGACGGGTCAGGATATGCCAGAAAAGTCATTTCCTCGAGAGAAATTACCTGGGGCCGCTACACGCACTCAAAGGGGCAGCTTAGAACAACGTGGATTTATTCTCTCACATTCCGGAGGCTGGAAGTCCAGGGATCAAGGCATCGCGGGGGCGGGGCCCCTTCTGAAGGCTCCGGGAGGATCCGTCCTGCCTCGTCCAGCTCTGGTGGCCCCAGGGCCCCCTGGCTTGTGTCACGTCACCCTGCTCTGCCTCCATCATCGCGTGGCTTCTCCCTGTTTCTGGGTCATCACTCGGCCTCCACCCGAGCCACTGGATTAGGGCCCACCCCGCCCCAGTGTGAAATCTTCTTAACTAATCACACCTGCAGTGACCCAGGTTCTAGCTGAGGTCACAGTCACAGGTACAGAGCTCAGGACTCGGACGCATCTCTTTGGGGGACACCACCCAACCCACAACACCCAACAAATCTAGACTCGGCAGGACTCAGGCCTCATCCTGGCCTGGGCGTCATGAGCCAGGTGCAGTCTCTGTGGGTGGCGACAAACAGGAAGTCCCGGGGTTTGGGGCCTGTCTAGGTCTCAGGGCCAAGCAGCTGGTGCAGTTCTCAGCCTGGGGGAGGGGCTGAACGGGACCCAGTCCATCAGATGGACGCATGAACGCCTCACCCCTGAACACACGCCCAGTGACAAGTTGCACAGGCCCTCGGACTCAGGATGATCTGTTCTTGTGCTTCCCATCCTTCCTCAGTGTGGGATGCTGGCACCATGCCACTGGGCTGAGCGGTCCCCCTGTCCCTCCTGGTCCCGCCCCCCAGCCTGCAGCTGCCACTCTCGAGGCCCTCCTCAGCCCCAGGTCTCTGCCTTGCTGAATGTCAACTCTCAGGGAACCTCAGTCTGCTCGCGGCTCCCAAACCTGGACACCCTGATCATCATCAGACGTGGGTTAGTGAGCAGAGACAGCCAGCGGGTGCTCGCCCTGTGGCCCACGATTCGGAGCCCGGGAGGGGCACGCTGGCCACTGGATGGGTCAGGCGGTCAGAGAGGCCCTTCAAGGTCAACCCCGAATTTCTCAGTAAGTGTCAGCTTGCTCCTGCTATGATCGAACACTTCTTCCAGATTCAAGGAAAGCTACTGGATTTAGCCAGCATCCTGGTCCCCATAGAGCACGATCCCACAGGAACACACACAGAGGGCAACAGGCAAAATAGAAACCTTGGCTGGATTACATCACCGCCCCACCAGGGACCCCTGCACACACGTTAGCAGACAAGGGGACAGCAGGGGGCGGGCAGGAGGGGTCAGTGACTCTGGATTAAGTCTGTTGGCATGACTTCAAGTATGATATTTGACATCTGGAAAGATCTCCAAGGCACAGGGTTGAATACGAGGACAAACGCCTACGTGATGTTGGTATACAGTGCCACTTACGGGAACCCAACCTGCAGAGCTCTGGACGCGCTCTGTGGGCACATCCGAGGAGACCTGGAAAGACGCAGCCCCCCGCCCCCCTCCCCAAGCGCAGAGGGAGCGGGCCTGGGAGGGGGCGGAAAAGGCGGGGCTTGAACTCTCCAACCTCGAGATCTTGAGCTGAAGTCAGACGCTCAAGCAACAGAGCCACCCAGGTGCCCCTCGTTTTTCAACTGTTACAAGAATACATTTCTGTACCACTTGGGCAATTAAAAATTTTTATTTTTTGGTTTTGTTTTAAAGCCACAGCATCTCCCAGAGCACGATAAACCAACAAGCACAGAACCGAGAAGAAAAGGTGCAAGGCAAGCACGCAGAGCGCGTTTCGGTTAGAGAAGCACGAGGAACGGGAGTCGACATGAGCCGGCACGAATCTGTGCTTTCTGGCAGCTAAGGTAGAGACACCGACGGTGTCTCGGGCGGCACGGGTTCTGGTTCTAACCACGTGGTTCCATCTAAAGAGGAGAAAATGCTTTTCTTCTGGAACCAAACCGGCGAGAATCCGAGGTTGGCCCTGGGGAAAGACGGAGCCAGCTGCAGGTCTCGGCCCCGCCCGGAAGCCGAGGACACCCCGCGGTGACCCTGGCCGGCTGCTCCCTCGGGCGCCCGGATGCCAGGACCGCTGGAGGCTCAGGAGAAGCTCTACAGGGCACGGGGCCACTGAGGCGTGGACACGGCCAGCAGCGACACACGTCCGTGTCTGTGTCACATGACGGGTCCGTGTAGACGGCGGGAGCGCACACCTCCCGCAGAAACTCTAGCAGATATTCCCAGGTCATTACTAACACACTCTCGTTTTATGCTTGAGGAAACCACGGCTCGGAGAGTTGATGTAACTCGCCTGAAATCTCACTCGCGTGAGTGGAGAGACCGGGATCCCTTGAGCCCAGCACTCGGGAGGTTTCCCTGGCGATCTGTCTCCCACGAGTACACCTGCACACGCCGTGTGGCGCTGCCTGGGGCGCTGCTCCAGGCCACACGGCAGCTGTCTACACCGGGGCCACCTCGATTCTCCAGCACTGCTCAGGGACTCGGGTCCACACCGGCCACCAGCATCCTGTGGGTGGAGGGAGCCTCTCGCACCCAAATGGGAGGACAAAGACTGAGGGGCTTGCTCCAGGGGGCCCCAGCTGCAACCACAGGAAGAATCCCGAAGGAGCAAACCCACACCAACAGGGAGAGGGTGTGGCCGCTGGGGCAGGTGCAAGGGGGGTTTCTGCCCCATGGGGAGGCACCCCGTGCCCGGTCACCCTCGCCGGTCCAGGTGTGACAGCAGAGCAGGCCTGTCCCCTCCCTGCCTCCCCGCCCAGAGTGGGGGACGCAGCAAATAAATGCTGTGCTCCATGGGGGGTGGGGGGCAGACTATTCTAACCCCGGGGCCAGAATACCGTCCACCCCAGGGAGAATGCTTATTGCGCGCAATGCATACAACATTTGCCACTTGAATCACCCCAAAGCACGCGGTTCACGGCAGGGCCAGCCTGTCCCCTTCCCCGCTGCTGCCCGCGTTGGGGTCCTGATGCACCCCGGCCGGGGGGCTGCACGCTGCGGGGGCCGCGCTGGTCCCAGCGACAGAAGCTCCCGGTCACTCCTGCAGCGTTGCTCACATTTGCCCACTGGACTCCACACAAGCCCTGACTTTTGAACCCGTGAAGGATAAAGCACTAATTTCCAACACGGAAATATTTTGTTATTGATGAGAATAACACCAGATGGTAAAAAACTAAAATCCTGCCAGAGACGAGCAAAGCCGACACGAGTTACTCCTACTGGGGGAGATGAATTGTGTCCCTGATCTGCGGTAGGGATGCAATTTGGAAGAGCTGAGCCCCCGGCTTTGCCCAGAGGCCACGGCAGCGTTTCTCCCAAAGGAGGGGGCGGGGGGCAGGGCGGCGAGCGTCCACTAGCCAGGATTCCACTCCGTCCCAGGGCTCCGTGCAAGGGGACGGCCTTCAGGTCCCGGAGACGCACAAGCCTAGCCCTCCCCTCTCGGGGCGTCCCCGCGCGGGCCCACGTTTGTGAAAGCTTCCCGGTCTCTCTAACGTGTCTGTGTATGTGCGCTCCGTCTGTGTCCACGGAACATAAACACGACAGGAGAACCCAACGGTTCTCGATCTCGTGGCGATCTCCCACCTTCTCGCCTGTCTCACGAGCATCCATGAAGCGCCCAATGTATACAGGGTGTGGGAGGCACAATTCTGAGATGGACCCAAGAGTCCCGCCCTGGGGTGCACACCCGCTCCCCCCACGGGTCCCGAAACCCTTCGTGTCGGTGCTGCGGGTGTCATCAAGGCCCCGAACCACTGACCTCTGGCTGGGGAGATGACCGCAGCGGCCTGGCCCAAGCACAGCGCCCTTTTCACGTGAGTCTGGAGCCAGAGCAGAGAAAGCAGAGACCTGGAGAGGAGGGGACAACTTTGTGGCTGGCTTTGAAGGGGGGAGGCCTGTGGAGGGCATGCTGAGCTGTACCATCTGGAATATTCTGCGGTCGGGGCAGGGAACTGAACTGTGCCGACCACCAGCACAGCCGGAGGGAGACCCGACCTGGGACGAGAACGCCACCAGCTGGCACCCGGATTTCAGGGGCTCGGCTGCCCCAGCCCGTGCGGCACGGGATTCGGTCCCCATGCCTCCGTGTTAATCCAAATGGATTCAAATCAGCGAAGCCCTCGCAGGGACCTCGAGGAAGGCACGTTCTCTCTAGGCTGGAGCCGAGTCTGAAGAAGCCAGTTCTGTGAGGTTCCAGGTAAATTCCATCCGCTGGACACTGAGATCCTTGGGAGCAGGGAAGCTCAGACTCGGGCCTCCTCCGGGGACAGCCGGCACCCAGAGACTGACCAGGTCACCTTTGCTGGACTGAGGGGGCAGGGGCTAGCCCCAAGGCCTCCCTGCATGCGGCAGGCGGAGCTGAATAAACCCACATACGTGCTGATTCATTTTCTGGTTTTCCTCCGTTTTTGTGGCAAAACACAGGTCACACCAACGGTCGCAACCACCTCCAAGTGCATACAGCTCGGTGGCATTAGCTCGTCCACGCTGTTGTGCAGACGTCCCCAGACTGTCCCACCTTCCCACACTGAGACCCCGTCCCCACGAAACGCTGGCCCTGCTCCTCTCCCCGGGAGCCCCGTGAGTGGGCCACCCAGGGCTCGTCCTTCTGTGACTGGCTCGCGTCGCTGAGCACCACGGCCTCCAGGCCAGACTTCCCTTCTGCGATACTCCGTTGTCCAAACAGACCACACCTCCTTTCTCACTTCATCTGTCGACGGGCCCTCCGGCTGGTACCCCTCCGAGGCCAGAAGGACCCCCACCCAAATTCGGTTCTGATGCGGAGGCTGGTGAGGTCACACTTGCACCGAGAGGGGACGGGAAGGTTGTTCCTCACATGGTGGGGCTTTCAGGGGCGAGCAGAGGGCTCCTGGAGGGCTGTGTGCAGCTGGAGGGTGGGAAGGGGCTGAGGCTGAGGGCTCCGCCATTGGTGGCTGGGGTGGGGAGAGGGTCTCCACTCCGGGGTGGGGGCTTGTGGTGGTTCAAAGCTCTGCGTGGAAGCCCGCAGTGGGCAGACCACACGTGGACTCCCTGATGCAGCCAGGAGCCACTGCCGGCAGGTCTTGGGGCTGCCACGGGGTGGGGGTGGGGGGTCGTGGCAGAGGGCACAGGATCCTGCCACAGGGTCTGGCGGAGGGGCTCTCTTCCCTTCTTTCAGGCCTAACAACTCACTTCCTGCTGTCTGTTCTGTTCTTCTCTTATTAAATTTTTGAAAAATGTTTATTTTTGAGAGAGAGCTCACTCACAAGCAGGGGAGGGGCAGAGAGAGGGGGACAGAGGATCCAAAGAGAGCTCGGAGCTGTCAGCACAGAGCCCTATGTGGGGCTTGAACTCACGAACCACAAGATCACGAACCTGAGCCGAAGTCGGACAGGTAACCAACTGAGCCACCCAGGTGCCCCTGTTCTTTTTTTTTTTTTTTATTAAAAAAAATTCTTTTAATGTTTATTTATTTTTGAGAGAGAGAGAGAGAGAGACAGAGCGTGAGTGGGAGAGGGCCAGAGAGAGAGGGAGACACAGATCTGAAGCAGGCTCCAGGCTCTGAGCTGGCATTCCCAGCAGGCGTGCTGAGCTGTGCCATCTGGAAAGTACTCCAGCCGGGCCAGCACTGGGAGGCAGGCCCCACCATGCAGCAGGCCTTAGAGTTGGAAGCACCTTTGAGCTGCTGTCCAGGCCGCCCCCCAAAGCCAGGGCGGGTGGGAGAAGCCCCCGGGCCCCGGTGCTGTGGCCGTGCAGGGCTGTGAGAGTACTCTAAACCAGAGGGTTTGGGGCTCAAAACCTCTATCTGCTTCTTTTTCACCTGGGGTGGCTTCCTGACACTGTAGACCCTAAATCTAGTCCATCAGTCAGAGACCATAAGGAGGACAGGTCAGAGCTGCCACCAACACCCCCATCCCAGCCCTGAGCCCACAACGCCTGCCAGCCCTCAGCCACAGTGGCCGGGCGGCGGGCCAGCTGAGGCGGCCTGTCCTGTTTATCTCGTCTATCTGCCACCTGAGTCCATGGGGCAGGGCAGACGCCGTCACTCTCTCCTATGTCCCTCTTTGGAGTAGGAGGGCAGAGGGTCCAGCCGGAAGCAAGAGTTGGTTCCCAGGGAGCAGGAGGTGGCTCCGTGTGGCCGTGGGAGCTGAGCCTGCTGGGGACCAGCCGTGCGTGCCACGGGGGCCGCCTGGAGGTTAGAGACCCGTACTCCGGGGGCAGGCGGGCCAGGGGCACCCACACCATGGCTCGCCCTCTCTAGGCCTCAGTTTCCTCCTCTGTAGAATGGGACAGAACGGCACCTGCCTCCGAAGGTTGTTGTCAGGAGCAAACAAGTTGACACCGGTGAAGGGCTCAGCCAGGGGCCCACACGGATGCTCGGCACGGTCGCTCCTTCACTCTGGCCCGACAGCGCTTTCTCAGACGGGCCACGTGATTAAAGACCCAGACACAGTCCCTAGCACCGCCAGGCCCCGGCGCCCCGTCTCTGTCCCAGCTGCTCCCCCTGACACACCGGGCCCCTGGCTCGTCATTGTACTTCTCCCAGGGTGGGGATGGGTGTGGACCCCCAGGTGCTAAGGTCCAATCCGACTCCGACGAGATAGGAGTCTGGGGTCCAGGTGTTGGCTGTCAACAGGGCACGAAACACTTGGATGCTCCTTCCTCCTGCCCCCCTTCCACTCCAGACCCTCGGAGCGTTGCCAGCTGACCTCACGCACTCTGAACAGGGAGGGGGTGGGTCCCTCCTTTTTCATCCTTGAAGCCTGTGCTGGTGGGTTGTACCATCTGTCCCCAGACCCTCCCCTCCCGGCCTTGCCAGGGCCTCCCTGTGGGCCTGGGCTCCACCACGAGGCCTGCGGACAGAACGGGGGGGGGGGGGGGGGAAGAGCCAGCGAGCGGGCTCTGAGCTGAGGCAGCCAAGTCCCCCCCGCCCCACACACACACACCCGGAAGGCGAGGAGATGCCCCAGGGAGCCACGGCTCCTCAGCCGGGGTCTAGAATGAACTAGAGCTGAAAGCCGAACCTGCTAACCCAGCCAACATCAGCCAGACATTTTTTGCACAAGTACGCAGCAAAGTCTGACCACACCTGCTCTCCCCGCTGAGGGAAGCAGTGCACATGGGAACCGTAGAGCGGCCTCCCCACTAAAGACAGGTTCCACGTGAGGAATGCAGCATTTCCAGGTTAAGACGTCAGCACGAGCCCTCCACGCCAGCTTTTCCAACAGGACCCTATCGGCTGCAGGAACGAGAAGGGTGCGGGTAGGGATGTGGGCAGGAGAAGGGGACAGCCATGGTCAGGACAAACTTTTCCAGGGCCGAACATGGTTGTCTAAAGACCTTCGCATGAACTGATCCACTCAACAAATGCCGGCTGAGCGTCTGAGCCGGCACCGGGGTTTGGCAGTGAATGAAGAGAGTGCAGAGCCTGAGCCCCTGCCGGTGGAGCTGACCCTCTTCCGGGGGAAGGAGAGCTGACAAATAGATACGTAGATAAAATACACAGGACATCAGCCTGTGGTAAGCTTTTCAAAGGAGCGTGAGCTGGGGAGGTGGGGAGCGCCCCTGGTGAATTTGGGGGGCAGCAAGGAGGCTAGCATGGCTCGTCCGGGCAAGCTCGCAGATGTGCAGGGCCTCATGGGTCAGGAAGAGCTTCTGGCATTTACCCCGAGAGGGCCAGGAGCTACTGAAGGTTCCGAGCGGCTGAGGGCTACGGGTTAAATATCTGAAGAAGCGTGTCCCAGGATGAGGCTCCCCTAAGTCGGTCCCCATCATGAGTATCCTTTTCCCATTTTAAAGGTTGTTGGCCAGTGGACCGAAGGAAGCCAGTCACAAAAGGCCACACATGTTGCATGACTCATTTATGTCAAGTGTCTAGAACAGGGACAGCCATAGAAACATAAAATAGATCTGGGGTTTCCTGGGGTGGGGGTTGGGGGGGGGATAAGAAGGTCGATAGCCAAAGGGTGCAAGCTTTCTTTTTCTTCCCTTGAAAAGTGTCCCTCTTTATTTCCCCTTGTTCACTATGCTAATTTGTTCCTTTATTATTCTCCAAATATGAGGGTATTTTTAGTACTATCGAAAAATACAGGATCTTTATACATTTAAGCCTTTTCAAACATTAGTCTGATGCCGAAAACGTCTCTTTGTTGTGTCCATGGAAGAGGTTTGTTTTGGGGGTGATGAAAATATTCTAAAATTGAGTGTGTGTGGGGGGGGCACCTGGGTGGCTCAGTTGGTTAAGCATCTGACTCTTGGTTTTGGCTCAGGTAGCAATCTCACAGTTTCATGAGTTTGAGCCCCACATTGGGCTCTGCCCTGACAGCATGGAGACTGGGATTCTCTCTCTCCCTTGCTCACTGCTCCTCCCCCATTCACGCTGTCTCTATCTCTCTCTAAATAAATCAATAACTTAAAATTTTTTTAAAAAATTGAGTGTGGGGATGTTTACACATATTTGTAAATATATGAGAACCCACTGAATTACACACATTAAACTGATGATATTATGGTACATGAATTATACGCCAACAAAGCCATCTTTTTAAAAGTTGGGGCACATTTTAATGATCAAAGCTGCAGAGTTAAAAAATCCATGCTCCTCAGACATACTGTGACATCCACCTCTCCCTCAAATGTGGTCCTGGCCCTGAGTCAAAGTCCCAGCCTGGCCCCCTCCCAGTGGACCCAGGACAAGACTGACCAAAAGGCACTGCTCTCAATCCTGGCAGACCCCATAGGAGCAGGCAAGGGGTCTGCAAACCCCCTCCTGAGGCTCAAGGCACAGAAGAAATGATTCTGAATGACAGAATAGATTTCATGGCTGCTTTAAACTGTATCTTCCTCTTTATTGTATCCTTTTTAATTAGGCAGGCTTGGAAAATCAGGTGTCAGGAACCTGGGGGTGCTTCTGAGCTGTTCCCCAAATTACTGTGTAACTCAGAAAAGTTTAACTAGTTTAGTTAATTGCATGTGATGCTCTGAGCTCCTTGAAGGGAAGCTGGGAAGGTGCTACTTAAATCCAAAGTCTAAATTTTGTCCTTATCTGAAAGAAGCAGCTGTGAACAGTACCTGCTATTAGACAGCTGCTGTTAGATTTAATTGTTTCTCAGCTTGTGAGTTTTCCTGTAGTGCGATTTGGTGGCAGCGCTTGTGATGTAAGTAAACATGTAACAGGATGTCAGGGGAGGTAAGACGAGGTCTCATGTATTGACTGCTTCCTCAGGGCTGAACACATCCAAAATGCCTCCTCGGTCCCCTGGCCTGGTCTGGCCCCAGTGTAGCCCAGTCCTGCTGCAGGTGTCCCTACACTCTGCTCCCCTTTGGCGGCCTTAACCGCCAGAGCTCAGGGCTTCAGCACCACGGCCAGCTCCAGGCTCTCCTAGTTGGGCGGGAAGGGTCCCACCCGGCTCAGCCCAAATTTTCTTGCTCCATTCCCAATTTTTTTCCAACTCACACAATTAGAGCCTGGCCCAACCACATTCCTGTAGGCTCCTGCATGACCACCTTTCACCAGCTGACTAGATGACATGGCCAGGAGGTGCCAGAAGAACCTATGGCCTCTAGACACACACAGTTCATCCATGGACCATTTTCTTTCCTGGAGCTGAGGGTTCACCAGAGCTGGACTCCTGACAGGGAGAGCCAGCCATGCAGCAAAATTAGAGAGCGAGAATACCTCAGACAGAATTTAACACTGTATTTGATGTTTAAAAAGAAAAGGCTTCAGGGATAGCCACTTTCAGAACAAGACTTCCAAAACTCCGTTCCTCCATAAAAGCAATGAGATCATTGGCAAACATTTATTATAATTAACCTTTTCAGAACTCTGGAAGTTCACAGAACTCTAGAATTGCTTGCAACAACCTGAGAAACTCAAGACATTCAAGAAAAACAGCTAAATCTCAGAAAGAACAATGAGCTTTGAGGGCCTTTCGGCTGCCCCACTCCCATCCACCTCCTCCTCTCTGCAGTGGTCTTGAAAACTAACAGCTTCACAATCCCAGTAACCATAAACACCAGCAGCCTAACACCCACTGGAAGGGTCAGAATGGTTTTGGGACTTGCCCAAAGCCCCATCTCCTGATAACTGTCATTATTTGGCCTGTCTGGTAGCTCCCTGGAAACCCCAGAAACAAAGACAAGCAGGGCTTATCTTTATTTGACCTGACTCAACCCTTACTTCTTGGTGAACAGCTTTTTTCTTAGGATGATTGTTAAGAACAATCAGTGGCAACTGTTTAACATCACAGCTGCCTAAAGCAGCTTTACCAAAATTGAGGTGAACAACTTGAACAAAAACTTAAAAGGAAAAGTTGAGGAATGAGATGTCCACAGGAGACCTTGAAAGGCCCTCACACTCTCCTGGGAATCTGGAAATTAGAAATCATTCATAGAAAGAAATTTGGGAAACTCACAAATATGTCAAAATTAAACAGCTCACTCCTAAATCACCAATGAGTCAAAGAAGAAATCGCAAGATAAATTAGAAGATACTTTAAGATAAATGGAAATGAAAATACAACACACCAAAATGAATAAGATGTAGTGAAGCAATGCTTGGAAGGAAATTCGTAACTGTAAATACCTAATGTTAAAAAAGAAAGATCTCAAATCAGTAACCTAAACTTCCACCATAAGAAATAAGGAAAAAAAAAAAAAAAAGAGCAAAACTAAACCCAAAGCAAGCAAAAGGAAGGAGATAATATTAGAGCATAAATAAGTAAAATACAGAATAGTAAAATAACATAGAAAATTAGTGAAACCAAAAGTTAGCCCCTGAAACGATCAACAAAATAAACTTTTAGTTAGACTGATCAAGGAAAAAAAACCAGAAGACTCAGATTACTAGAATTAGAAATGAAAGAGGAGACATTCCTACTGGCCTTCTAGAAATGAAAGCATTATAAGGAAACTATGAATAATTGCATGCTAAAGAGTTAAGTAACCTACATGAAATGAACAAATTCTTAAAAAGACAAACTACTAAATCTGATTCAAGAAGAAAGAAAATCTTGGGGCGCCTGGGTGGCTCAGTCGGTTAAGCCTCCAACTTGGGCTCAGGTCATGATCTCACGGTTCACGAGTTTGAGTCCCATGTAGGGCTCTGTGCTGACAGCTCGGAGCCTGGAGCCTGCTTCGGATTCTGTGCCTCCCTCTCTCTCTGCCTCTTCCTTGCCTGTGCCCTATGTCTCTTTCACTCTCAAAAATAAATAAACATTAAAAACAAATTAAAAAAGAAGAAGAAGAAGAAAGAAGATCTTAATAGATCTATAACAAGTAAAGATATTAAATTGGTAACTTTTTATAAAACTGCCCTCAGGGATGCCTGGGTGGCTTAGTCGGTTAAACATCAGACTTCAGCTCAGGTCATGATCTCACAGTTTGCAAGTTCGAGCCCCTCATTGGGCTGTCTGCTGTCAGTGCAGAGCCCGCTTTGGATCCTCTGTCCCCTTTTCTCTCTGCTCCTATCCCCACTCTCACACATGCTCTCTCTCTCTCAAAAATAAATAAACATTTAAAAAATTAAGTTAAAAACTACCCACACACATACACAAAAACAGGCAGGGGCACCTGGTGGCTCAGTCAGTTGAGCATCTAACTGTTGATTTCAGCTCATCACGATCTCACAGTTCCTGAGTTCTGGCCCCACTCTGTCAGCACAGAGCCTGTGTGGGATTCTCTCTCTCTACTCCCCCTTCCCCATCCTGTTCACACTCTCTCTATCTTAGGATAAACAAATATATTTTAAAAAAAAAAACAAACTAGGCCAAGATTACTACATTAAGTTTTTTATAAATGTTTATTTATTTTTGAGACAGAGTGTGTGAGTGAGTGGGGGAGGGGCAGAGAGTGAGGGGGCAGATAATCTGAAGCAGGCTCTGTGCTGATAGCAGAGAGCCCAGCACGGGGCTCAAACTCACAACTGTGAGATGATGACCTGACCCGAAGTTGGACGCTCAACCGACTGAGCCACCCATGTGCCCCTACACTAGCACATTCTATCAGACATTTAAAGAATAAGGCTCCTCTACCCAGCACCAGGCCTGGTGGTCAAGAATGGAAGGTAACTGCTGCTGGGCAAGGGAGCCTTAGTTTTTATTACGGCAGCTTGCTATTTTTGTAACCTTGTGATTGAGTTGAACACAAAGTACAGTAACTGATGATGAAATATTGACATCCACACCCTTGGACATCCCCAAGTGGGCAGAGTTTGGCTAACTGCTTCTGTTTGAAAATGACGCTGTGTTTTGGCTGTGGCCCAAAGCTTTGAAGTGCTACTTGGTGCCTCCTTTCTTCCATGGAGTTCTTACCATTCAAACACGACAGATTGGGTAGAATACTAGTTAGGTTGAGTCTGGCTTGCCTCCACTCCATCATCTTTGTATGAATCCAATGAGGTTTGTTGGGTTTTGGTTTCTTAGTGGTTTTCAGCTGATGTTCAAGACCTAGACCTGTGCCCTTAATGACAGGAAATCCTACCTGAGAAGGTGCGTTTCTTTACCAGAGCTGTGTCACACCATCCTTCGGGCCCTCTGCTGGAAACGGAGCATCAAGCCCTTTGAGTTGTATCCTCTAGTGTCATAGTTGTGGAACGGTACCGTATCATACCTCTGTGAATGTAAAATATCTTGTTCCTGCTTTATGATACCCAGTAGTGACTGGGCTTTCTCAGAGCTATTTTTAATGACGTTATTCTAGAATGTTTTCTTTCCAGATGATGATTGAGAAGCTAATAAAAAAATGGCACTGGGTACCACAGCAGTAACATAACTTTGCTGTTTTCTGGGGCTTGTTTTTTTTTATCTTTTTTAAATCTTTTTTTATTAATGGAGTGCGCTGGATGTGTCTATCAATTTGTGCAGATGACCACAGAACCTGGAAACGCTGTTGTTGCTGCTGATGCATAACATACTCCTACTGGTCTTTTATGAGTGTGTGTGTGTGTGTGTGTGTGTGTGTGTACCATGATGGGCTGACATTGTACAGAAATTAACAGTCATATTGGTCTAGAAATATGAAACACAAATGTGTTTTTCTATTTGTACAGGGGTAATGTGCTATATTAAATGTGTAAGGAAGGTCTTATCTACATGGGTTTGATTACAGAAACTAATCAAGTGTTCTCTGAATGATGAAAAAAAAAACATTTAAGGAATAATCAATCCTTTACAAACATTTCCAAGGAATAAAAGTAAATACTTCCCAACTTATTCTATGAAGTCAGTTTTACCCTGATGCCAAGCCAGGCAAAGACATCACAATCAAAGCAAACTACAGACTAATATCCCCTATGAATATATATACAAAAGTCCTCAACAAAATACTAGCACACCAAATCCAACAGTATATAAAAAATTATAGGGGTTCCTGGGTGGCTCAGTCAATTAAGCATCCAACTCTTGATTTCGACTCGGGTCATGAGTCTCACGGTTCATGGGTCAAAGCCCCATGTTGGGCTCTGCACTGACAGTGTGGAGCCTGCTTGGGATTCATTCTCTCTCTCTCTCTCTCTCTCTCTCTCTCTCTCTCTCTCTCTCTCTCTCCCCGACCCCCCGCTTGCTCTCTCATTCTCAAAATAAATAATAAATAAGCTTTAAAGAAAAGAATTATATACCATGACCAAGTGGAGTTTATTCCAGGAATGCATGTTCAGTTCAAAACATGAACATCAATCAGTGTAAGACACTGTATAAGTAGAAAATATGCTCTTCTCAATAAATGGAGGAAAAATATTTGACTAAATTCAACACTCATTCATGACAAAAACTTTAAAACACCAGGAATAAAACCTCCTCAGGATGACAATGGACATCTGTGAAAACTCACAGCCAAAATCACATGTAATGATGAAAGACTGACTGCTTTCTCCCTAAGATGAGGAATTAGGACAAGGATGCCCATGCTCACCAATTCCATTCAATACTACACCAGAGATTCTACCAGAGTAGTTAGGTAAGAAAAGAAATAAAAGGCATTGATTGGCAGATGACATGATCTTGCATATTGAAAATCCTAAGGAATCCACAAAAAAAAACTACTATAGCTAAAAAGCAAAACAAAACCCTATTATCACTAATAAACAAGTTCAGCAGAGTTGCAAGATACAAGATCAATATACAAAAACCGATTGTACACTAGCAATGAAGAATCAAAAACCAAAATTAAGGGTACAATCCCTTTGTAATAGGATAGAAAAGAATAAAATAGGAATAAATTTGACAAAAGACGTGCAAGACATATGCACTGAAGACTATGAAATATCATTGAAAGAAATCAAAGGAGACTTAAATAAATGGAAAGATATCCACGTTTATGGACCAAAAAACTTAGCATCATTAAGATGACAGTACTCCCCAAATTGATTACATATTCAACTCAATCTCTATCAAAATCCCAATTGTCTTTTTTTGCATAAATTAACAAGCTGATACTAAAATTAAATGGAAATACAAAGGACCCAGAATAGCCAAACAATATTGAAAAAGAAAAAGAAAGTTAGGGGCCTCATATTTCTCAATTTCAAAACTTATACTAGGCTACAATAAACAAAATAGTATATTTGGGCATAAGGATAGACAGATAAACCAACAGAATAGAATTGAAAGTACAGAAATAAACACATTTACAGTCAGTTGATTTTCAAAAAGGGTTCCAAGTCCATCCAATTAGAATAGTCTTTTCAATAAATGGTGCTGAGACAACTTAATATCCACATGCAAAAGGATAAAGTTAGATCCCTACCCCATACTATATACAAAACTTTACTCAATAGGGACCAAAGACCTAACTGTAAGAGCTAAAAGTATAAAACTGTAAGAAGGATCTCTCTGCCCTCCCCTGCTTGCACTCTGTCTCTCTCTCTCTGTGTCAAAAATAAATAAACATTTAAAAAATTTTAAACTATAAGTAAACTATAAGAAGGAAACATAGGTGCAAATCTTTATAACTTGAAGTATGTAATTTTTTTTAGATAGGACATCAAAAGCACAAGCAATCAAATACAAAAATTAATTGGACTTTATTAAAAACTTGTCCTTCAAAGGACACCATCCAAAAAAGTAAAAAAAAACCCAAAACCTACAGAATGAGGAAAAAGTATTTTCAGGTCATAGATCTCATAAAGGACTTGTATCCAGAATGCACAAGTCAATAATAAAGTAACAACCCCATAAAAAATGGGCAAAGAATAGAAATATACATTTCTCCAAAGAAGACACACAAATGGCCAAGAATCCCATGAAAATATGTTCAACGTCACTAGTCAAAGGGAAATGCAAATCAAAACCGCAACGAGGTATCATCTGACAAAAGCCAAGGTATCATTTGACAACGAGCCACATCCACTAGGGTGGCTGTAATAAAAAAGACAGATACTAACAAGTGCTGGCAAGGATGGAGAAAAATTGGAAGTCTCCTTCATTGCTGCTGGGAATGTAAAACGGTACAACCACTTTGGAAAACAGATTGACAATTTCACAGATCAAGCTTAGAGTTCCCATGTGACCCAGTTCCACTCGTGGGTAGATACCCAAATGACGCGGAAACAAATGCACAAAATACCGTGCATGAATGTTCTTAGCAGCATTATTCGTAACAGACATAGTAGCCAAAACAGACAATGCCCACCAGCTGACGAACAGATCAACAAAATCTTGCGTATCGTACAGCGGACCATCGCTCCCCACGAAAGGAATGAGGTCCCGACACAGCTGTCACATGCGGCACAGTGACAGAAGGGGAAACACGGCACGGAAAGGGTTGCTGAACGAGGTCAGCGGATTTGTAAACAGAAGGCCCTGCACGGGGAGAGATCTTTCTACAGAACGCAACCTACCTTCCTGAGAGCTGACCCTGGAGGCGAGGTTACCCGCATGCATTCCCACTGGTGAGGTAGGTGTGCCCCCAGGTGTCCACCAGAGCATGGGGGGCGCTGCGAGGCACCTCATCACTGCACTGCCACGTGCAGGGGTTCTCAGGAGAGTTGTTCCCTGAGCAAGGACCCTCCCACATGTGGATCGCTCCCTGGACCTCTTGGCGGCTGCTTTTGGGGTTACCGCTGTTTGTTCGTCTGCAGCATGGAGGCAGAGGTCTGTGTGGAGGAGGCAGGCACACTGCGTTCTGGAGCAGGGGAGACACTCAGCCAGGCCAGTGTTGGGGGGCTGGGGGAGGTGGGTGCCACGGAGACACCAAAGGAGGCACGCAGGCCAGTGAAGTAGGAAGGAGGCGCCCTCCAGGCCTGCTCTCCCAGAGTGGCGGCATGGCCTGGAGTGGCCTCAGGGGGCCCAGCTACACTAGGGACTATCTGTGGCCCTGCTCTGCCCCGGGGCACTCACAGTGGCCCGCCTCCACGGGACATTTCCGGAAGTGTCTTCCTCCCAGAAGGGGCTAGCACGACACGCCAATGTGTGGGGGCAGAGGGCGAGGAGAAGAGAGGAACCTGGTGTTTCAGCACAAATACCGAAGGCAAAATCTAGCGCAGTTCCAAAAGTCCAAAAGATCACACCACGTTGGAAACCCTTGGCTCAGCTTCAGGCGCCCCAGGAGCCACGTCCTATGACACAGTTGTAAAAAAAAAAAAACCTCAAAAACAAAAAGCACATGACCCCTGAGAGCCCAGAAGATTCTGTGCCTGGAAGGACTGGCGAGAGGGAGGAGGGTGGCAGAGTGGCAGCACAGAGCACAGTGTGGGACCCCAGCGGGGGAATGTCACCAATATATGCCCAGCCCGGCACAAGGGGACATGGGGATCCGCTGAACTAGAGAGGGGCTAGTGTCTGGGCAGGAGAGAGGGGGCTGGGCGCCCTCTCCTCAGAGAAGAGGCCGGTTCTAGGCCAGGGGCAGGCAGAGACCAGGTGGGCCTGGGGCCCCTGGTCAGGCCAGAGAGCGAGGAAACTCGCAGGGGGCGTGGGGTTGGCATGGGGGGTGGGGGGGAGAGAGGGAGGCAAGCGTCACCTGTCACCGGGAGGTGACATGTGGATTCCTCACCCCGCAGACTGGCACTTAAAGGGAACAGTCATCCTTTCTCTCGCGCTTTTCCAGGTGATGGGGAACGGCTAAGAAATGTGGGAAAGCAGTCAGCTCGGGACCTCTGATGACGCGGGTGATTCAGACAGGGCACAGTGGCGGTTATTCGTCTTGAGAAGCAGGAGTGACACCCGGGATATCAGCAACAGCCCTGCGGTGACACGCACAGATCTGTGATCTCACACCGCGCGTCACAGTCACGGGCACAGCGGTGCGGCTACAGTTTCCTGCTCAGAGCACATCCCACAAAGAGGTGCCAGATGTTTGTCCGAAGTCAGCCACGCTGTGACTCCTAATGTCTGGCCCCCGTGCTTTACATGGAACTTTCCACTTGCAGGCAGCGCTGGAGACGGAGGATGGCGGCAGGGGGTGTCCTCTGAGGAATCAACCCCCCAAACCCAAACCGTGGGCCTTCCGCATGAGCCTGCGACCCCAAACTGTCTTCCACGGGGGCCACGGGCCCCGACCACACACCCCCACATGACCCACGAGCACAGCAGGGACGCCTGAGGCGGGCCTGGATCTTGCATTATTGTAATTAATGCACAATTACTGTGAATCTCCTTGAAGAAACACACAGATCCGACACGGCCAGTGTTAGCCACTGCCACCAGTATGCCAGAAGTTTTCAAGACACTCGTTTTTCCGACTCCGTATCCGTGGGAGGCGGATTCTGTGCCACCACGTGTGACAACAAGTAGATCACAAAGGCAGGCCGAGGATCCGGCTGTCCGCAATTAGGCCAGAAGTTAAAGACATCTGCAAAAATCATAAGCCAAGAAAGTGCTTCTTGTTCAATTTTCTGTCTTCGGGAACATACAGAGTTTGTTGGGGTCCTTGTTGCTGTTGTCCGTTTTTCATGAGAATGTGTTATGTATGCTAATGTGAAATGAGTTTGTTGGAAGAGGCCGGAGAGCTCGCTGGCTCTCTGTCCTGGAGGTGAGTGCGCGGCGAGAAGCTGGCAGCCGGGAAGAAGCCCTCACGGCCCCCGGCCGAGCTCGGACTCCCAGACTCCAGAGCAGAGAGAAGTAAACAGCAGTATTGATCCGCCAGCCGGCCTGCGGTGCTTGGCGACAGCAGCCCGAGCCCAGACAAGTGGCTACACAGATTCTTGTAAACGTCTCTTTGCAGTGGGGAGACTGGGGGCTCGGTCAGGTGAGCATCCGACTCTAGACTTCCGCTCAGGTCAGGATTCCAGGGCCGTGGGATCAAGCCCTGCGTTGGGCTCCGTGCTGAGCACGGAGCTTGCCTGGGACTCTCTCTCTCCCCCTCTCTGCCCCTCTCCCCTGCTGGTGCGTGTTATCTCTAGAAAATCAAAAACAACAACAAACAAAACTACCAGATCTGTCTCCAAAGGGTTGTGCCATTTCACACGCCCCTCAGCAGTGCTAGGACTTCTGGTGGCCTCATGTCAGTGCTAAACACACCATCTTCTTCTTCTTTTTTTTTTTTTTAATATTTATTTTTCAGAGAGAGCGCAAGTTGGGGAGGGGCAGAGAGAGAGGGAGACACAGAATCCGAAGCAGGCTCCAGGCTCCGAGCTGTCAGCACAGAGCCCGACACGGGGCTCGAACTCATAAACCGCGAGACCATGACCTGAGCCAAAGTCGGACACCTGACCGCCTGAGCCACCCGGGCGCCCCCCCCACCCCACCCCCAACACACCATCTCCTTAATCTTAGCCATTCTGACGAGTGTCACAGTGGGAGCTCACCGTGGTTCCTACTTTCAGTTCTCTGGTGTCTAACAACGTGGAACACTTCTTCATGTGCTTATCGGCCATTTGCAGGTCTTCTTTTGTGAGGTGTCTGCCCAAATCATTTGCCTGTTTCTTTTTTTTTTTTTTTTTTTTTTATTTATTTTTTTGGGGACAGAGAGAGACAGACAGAGCATGAACGGGGGAGGGGCAGAGAGAGGGAGACACAGAATCGGAAACAGGCTCCAGGCTCTGAGCCATCAGCCCAGAGCCTGACGCGGGGCTCGAACTCACGGACCGCGAGATCGTGACCTGGCTGAAGTCGGACGCCCAACCGACTGCACCACCCAGGCGCCCCTGCCTGTTTCTTAAATGAGCTGTTTGTCTTATCGTTGAGCTGTAGGAGTTCTTTACATACACTAGACTCTAGTCCTTTGACAGATATGTGTTTTACAAATATTTTCTCCCAGTCTGTGGCTGTCCTATTTCTTTTTTTTTTTTTTTAAACGTTTATTTATTTTTGAGACAAAGAGAGACACAGCATGAGCAGGGGAGGGGCAGAGAGAGAGGGAGACACAGAATCGGAAGCAGGCTCCAGGCTCTGAGCCATCAGCCCAGAGCCCGACGCGGGGCTCGAACTCACAGACCGCGAGATCGTGACCTGAGCCGAAGTCGGCCGCTTAACCGACTGAGCCACCCAGGTGCCCCTATGGCTGTCCTATTTCTTAATGATGTCTTTTGATGAACAGAGCCTTCTAATTTTGATGAAATCCAATACTGTGTGCTTTCTAAGTCGTCTTTGCCAACCCTCAAGTCAGAAAGACATTCCCTATGTATACTTCTAAAAGGTTTCTCGCGTCAGCTTTTACATTCAGGTCTGGGACCCAACTCAGTTTAATTCGTGAGTATAGTGTGAGGTAGGGATCAAGGTTCATTACTTTCCATGTGAATATCTAGCTTCCAAACTATTTATTGAAAAGACTTTCTTTCCCCCATTAGATAGCTTTAGTGTCTTTGTTGAAGCGAATGATAGCATGAATAGGGGACTATTTTTGGACTCTCTATTCTGCCCAACTATCGATGCATTTGACTTTCTTTGCCAATATTATACTGTGTATACTGTAGTTTAAAAAATTTTTTTAACGGTTCATTTTTGAGAGACAGAGACAGAGCATGAGTGGGGAAGGGGCAGAGAGAGAGGGGGACACAGAATCTGAAGCAGGCTCCAGGCTCTGAGCTGTCAGCACAGAGCCCGACGCGGGGCTCCAACTCACAAACTGCGAGATCGTAACCTGAGCCGGAGTCGGACGCTCAACGGACTGAGCCACCCAGGCGCCCCTATACTGTAGTTGTATAGTGATACTTGAAATCTGCCAGTGTGTCTTCCAACTGTTCTTTGTCAAGCAGCTTTGGACATTCTAGGTCCTTTGAATTCCCATACAAATTTTACAGCCAGTTTGTCAATCTCTCCAACAAAAGTTTGCTGGGATTATGGCTGGGATTTTTCCTTAAATCACTAGACTGATTTGGGAAGAGTTGATTTTTTTGGTAATCCTGAGTCTTCCAAAACACTGAATATGGTATACCCCTCCAATTATTCGGGTCTTCGTTAATTTACCTCGCCATGTCATTTTTTTTTTTAACGTGTGTGGCTTATTCATTACTAAAATAATAAAACGTTATTGCAAAAAGCTGGAAAATGGAGAAAAGTAGATATAATAAGCAGAAAAGGAAAAAGAACTCCACAGCGTCCCCCACCACTCAGGGAGCATCACTGCTGACACCTCGGTGCACTTTCTTCCGGCCCCTTTTTCATGCATAGTTCTTGTGTTTTACAGAGCTATGCTGACGGTGTGTATAAAATTGCGTACCTTCACGTTTATGACTTGAGCATGTTGTACCAAACGTGGTGCCTGGCCCATGTGCCCTCAGTCCTCTCCAAAGGTGATTCCAACACCTGTTTCTTGCATCTCGGCCCAAGGGGGGGCTCCGGCCGTGGGGCCCACGTGGGTGACACATGGAGCTTCCAGAAGCACTGGGGAGTTCGTGTCACAGGAGCGACCGTCAACCACAGAGCTCGGCTGCCTGGCTCCTTTGTGGGAGAGTTTCCCTGGGCTGCTCACAGCCTCTCTGGGTTCCCACCTGGCTCCCTGCTCACTCTTCTCCCTCTCTCCCTCTCCATCTCGCACCCCAAGGGGATCCATCACCTCCGTGCCTTGAGTTGGGTTTGGCGGGAACCCACGCTGAGACACATTCCCCCATCCCCTTACCATAATTCTTTGGAAACACCAGTTTGATTCCCTGCATGATATTCCATCCAATATATTCACTATTGTTTTCTCAACCCCTCTCTCTTTCTGGTGAGCTTTTTACTCTCACAGAAGTGCCATGAAGACCAGAGTTCTGCATGATGCGTTTTTCGTATCTGGAGTAAATTTCCGCAGGATCATTTCCCAGAACAGGAATTTCTTTAAGGCTCTGAATTCACGCTGCCAAAATGCTCTTCTGAAAGAATTAAACCAATTTAGAGTCCTTCCAGTAGGATACATCTTATCATATGCTAAGTGGCCCATATTTTCCAAGAGGAATTAGCATGTACTCTTCGTTTCTGTAGTGGGAAAACAAAATCTGCGTGATTTTTTTTTTCCAGTTCAGGAAAAAAAATTCTTCCCATTTGGGAAGAAAACAGGCACATGACTGACTTTCGTGGGGTCCTTCCACGTGTCTCGTGTGGCGAGTAGCTGTGCTTTTCTATCAAGGCGGCTGATGCGGACACCCACTCAGGGGAGCAGCAGTGCCCACAAAGACAAGTTTCTGGGCCATGAGCCGGGTCTGTCCTATATTTGGAGCGACTCAAGAACACTTCACTGAGGGCCAGGTTTGAGAACAAATTGCTTTTTCGTTTTCAAGTGTTTTTTTCATTTGGCTGAGAAAATGTAATAAGGTGAACAAGCGTGTCTAAGTCGGAAATGTGGTTTAATGAATAACAGGTTATGAAAAACGAGCCTTTTATCTTGGTATCCAAAGAATCCCACCAGCTGGAGTCTCTCGGCATTGACCTCACCCTGGAAGAGCTCGGCCTGAGGGTGTCACTTCACCTTTTGGTGGTTCCCATGGTAGAGAGCAGCGACCCCCACACAGTACTCCCCGGAACCTGGGAATCTGTCACTTTATAGGGCAAAGGGCACTCTGGAGGCGGGATTAGGTTGAAGGTGGGGAGATGTCCTGGGCAGGCTGTGTGGACTGGGTGTGACCGCAAGGTCCTTGCGAGAGGGAGGAGGAGGAGGACGTGTGGTGTGGTGGCAGGGGCCGAGGGCAGAGGGACGGAGGTGTGCCGGTGACCTGCTGGCACGGGGAAGGGGCGAGGAAGTGACTTCCTGTGGAGCCACCAGGACACCTGCCTCGTCAAAGCCTTCAAGTCAGGACTCCCGACGTCCAGAACCGTGAGGACAAATGTGCGGTCAGTCATTACAGGAGCCACAGGAAAGTAACGGTTACTTTCCGCTCTCGTCTGCACATCAAGGGCTCTCATAAAAGTTTCTCAACAGGAAAATCTCTTACACAAACACCACTTTCTTCAAGCGTCCACCATATTAACAGATTTTTCAGTCAGTCAACCAGCTTCCCCAACCCTGCAGAGCGTGCACACAGACTGCTGGCCCAGGACGGTCCGAGCGGACTTGGTATAGCTGCGGGAAGCCGCTCCCTGGACAAGCCTGGGGACGAAGCTGAAGCTGGGGAGGGGGGGTGGTGCTGGATGTTTAAAACCAGCCATAAAGTCGTTATTTTTTAAATGCTTACTTATTTTGAGAACGAGTGTGAGAGCAGGGGAGGGGCAGGGAGAGAGGGAGAGAGAAGCCCACTGACAGTGCAGAGCCCGACACAGGGCTCGCTCTCACCAACTGGAAGCTCCTGGCTTGAGCTGAAATCCGGAGGCGGCCACTCAACCCACGGAGCCAGCCAGGCGCCCCAGCCACAAATTTAAGAGAAAGGTTCGCTCCACCGCATGCTGGATCGGACAAGAACCAGACGTCTTTACAAAGTTGCCCACGAGCTCACCTGCAGGTTTCCTTGCGCAGCAGGCCCGCGCGGCGTGCTGGCGGGGGCCGCGTAGATGACACTTCCTCCCGAGTGTCCATCCAGACGGGCACCCCTGCCCGCTTCCCCCGGGAGGAGGAGAAAGGATGGGACACACGGTGCCCGCGGCCCCCTCGAAGGAGCTCAACGCGGCCTCGTGCCCGCGAGGTCGTGTTTGCCACAAACTTCCACTCACTGTTCCAAATTTAATTCCTTTGAGAATTCCAGTGAGCCGACATCAAGCGCCCACTGCATACAAAGTGTGGTGATCCCTATTCCTTCCAGCTCAGGGCCATTCAGGGGAGACTGGAACTCGGACACACTGCCAATCCGGTGATTTCCTTCCCGTTCTTTTCTTTTCAAAACTATGCTTTAGGGGCGCCTGGGTGGCTCAGTCGGTGGAGCGCCGGACTCTTGGTCTCTGCTCAGGTCATGTCACACCCTGTACCTGGCTACACGCTGGTGTGGAGCCTGCTCGAGATACTCTGACTCCCTCTCCCTCTGCCTCCCCTGCTCTCGTTCTCTCTCAAAGTAAATACACTTTTTTAAAAAAATAAAAAAATAAAAAATAAGCTTTGAATTGCGATGCAGTCCTGTCCCGCGTGCCCCGCCTCGGTATCCACACTGACACCCGTGAATCTGCCTCGTGTCTTTTCACTGCTGTGCAACAGTCAACACCACTACGTGACCGCTCCTGACTTCGGCCCCCGTTACACTCAGAGCTGCCCCCCCCTCCCGTGTGTGCACCTGTCCCCGCCCCGAAGTGGGACAGGCCCGCCTGTGGAGCCAGCTGAGCCTGGGCCAGGCGCCCCCTTGCCTCCCCGTCTGCTTACCGCTCTCATGATGCCTCGCTCACTCGCTCGTAAACCACGGAGGCCTCTCTCGATGGTTCTCTGTGTTTCCAGAGTTCTTCCTTTTGTACCAATTCTAGCAAAAAACTGGTTTGGGTTTTTTAGGAATGGGTCTTTTGTCCGCGTTTTTTAATATATGGGTATGAAGTCATTCGTGAAGTTCTCCTGTGAGGTTTGCCCTCTAAGTAGATCCCTTTTTTGGTTCATATCGTTTGTTCAAAACTTGGGGGCTTTTTCCCTTGGTCATTCTTGCTGAAGGATTGTCATTTTTGTTCTTGACTGGTTTTTAAAGAGTGAGGTGTTGGGGCACCTGGGTGGCTCAGTCAGTCGGTTAGGCAGCTGGCTTCAGCTCAGGTCGCGATCTCACGGTTCGTGGGTTCGAGCCCCACATCAGGCTCTGTGCTGACAGCTCGGAGCCTGGAGCCTGCTTCAGGTTCTCTCTGTCCTCTCTGTCTCTCTCTGTCCCTTCTCCGCTTGTGCCCTGTCTGTCTCAAAAATAAATAATAAACATTAAAGAGTCAGGTGTTGGTGGCACTGGTCTGTCTTACTAGATTTTCTGACTTTCTGGTGCCTGGTCAGCCCCACTGGCCTCTGTGCTGCCCCTCATTCACCAGAAGATGAACAGAGCCACGGGGAGATTCAGTCAGAAAACAATTTTAATGGATATAAATTGCCCGAATGGTTTAAATGCTACAGCGAAAATGGCTTTCTGTGTTTTTTTTTTTTTTCAAGAATGATTTAAGTTTATTTGGGGGGGCGGGGCAGAGAGAGAGGGAAACTGAGGATCTGAAGTAGGCTCTGAGCTGTCAGCACAGAGCCCGATGCGGGGCTTGAACTCACGAACTGTGAGATCATGACCTGAGCCAAAGTCGGACACTTAACTGACTGAGCCCCCCAGGCGCCCTTGAGTTTTCACTTTTTTCACATGAAATGTGTTTTATGACCCGAAAGGGGCGGATGGCCTTCCCACTCGGCACCTGCCACAGCACCCACGAACAACAGCTCACTGACAGGGCCGTGATGGGGACAAAGGCTGGTGTCTTCATCTAAAGAAAGAAAGGGGCAGTGCTGTCTGGAAGGGCCGGCCACCCCTGGAACCACAGGACCAGGACAGCACTGTGCCAGGTGACAAGACAGGCTAGGAGGGACCATCCTGCCCAGGGACAGAGCACCTTCCAAGGTGGCCCATCGTGGGGGGGACCTCCCGGAGCCCCTCAGCCAGTGTCCAGCAGGCTCAGAAGTCTTAGGAGGCCCAAGGGGCAGATCAGAGTGTGCATTTCCTTTCTGTAAGCAGAACCCCTTCTGGTGGGCGTGATCAGGACCGTTCGGGGGGCTTGGCTGTGGGGAGCAGGCAGAGGAACATGCAGGTAAGCGTGCATTTCGGGTGTAGGGAGAGGATGCGCTCAGCCCCTGAGGGCAGGGGAGTCTCCTCGAGTCGCAAAAACACCCAGAGGGGGTGGGTCACCCAAGGCCAGTCCCGACCCAGGCCGCACACCCCGGGCCGACAACAAGGGCATTAGGTTTTGAAATCGGGTCACGACATTCTACAGAGGCAAGGCTGTCTGCTTCCTCCAGAATCCAGGAAGCCCGGCCCTGGGGCCGGCCACGCAAGGGCACTGTGGCCTAGTGAGGGTGACCAGGTGCGGGTGGGGGGTGCAGGGGAAGGGCAAGGCGTCCTGCAGGCAGGGCACTTCCTTTACCTGCACCGGCTCCCTCCTTAATCCCCACTCCTCACAGCCCCTGGCATCCTGATGGCCAAGTGCATCGGGGAGGGCCAGGTGCGCCCACAGCCCTGGGAGCCCCTCCAACAGGGCTACCCGCTCCTCTGGCCTCTGTCCAGGGCAGCGCCAAGCCGGGGGTGAGGCTGGGAAGGGGCACGAGGCAGATGGCCGGGGAGGGCCCACTGTGAGCCACGGGCGGGCAGGCTGGTGGCCCTGCTGGCCGGTTCCATGCTCCACAAGTGAGGGACCTGAACGAGATCGCAGGGAGGATGCGGCACCCGCCTAAGGGCAACAGAACCCCGGGGGACAGAAAAGTTACCACCGGATAGCACGACCACAGAGCCCGCTGTTAGGACGGCCAGCGCCGTTTGACCAAAGAGCTGGCAGCCACAGGCCCAGAAGAAAAGGGGGCGGCCCCCCCACACGCCGCCGCTCTGCTATCCCTGCCCCCGACTCCTTTCCGCTTAGTGAACAAGGCTCTGCAGACCACACACCCGACCCGACCGCACCTCATGAACGGTCAGGTCTCATCCATCTAGTCTGTTCTCACGGGACCAGGGCCCCAGAGGGACCACTGGGAGGCAGAGCTCACGGAGGCCACCCCTCCCACAGACTCCCCACTCGGGCCCAGCACCCCCCTCCACCCTCCCCGCCCTCCCCGTCCTCTGGGGAGGGTTAACCAGGTGCACAGGTCTGTGCCCTCTGGGGTCCCCACTGAATCCCCCCATCGTTGCTCAGTAATCGTCTTGGGCCACCGTATTCCATGCGCCAGCTTTCCTTCCCTCTGGGCCGTCAGGCACCCCCGGAGGCAGGGCCTCGGTGCCCCCACTGCCAGCCCTGGGTCTTCCCGAGCACAGACCTTCACACGTGGGCAGTTTCCTGAGCGCGTCCTCCCACCATAAGGCCCTCTGCCCTGAAGGGCCTGGGACACCAGTGTTCGGATGCGTGGTCTCGTGCCATCAATTCTGTGATACAGCGGGCCGTGGGTCGCAGCAGCCGCGGACGCTAAGGACAGAGCGCTCACCGTGGGTGGGGACACTATAGAATGTAGTGGGTTCTTAGTGACCCCACACTGCACCCCCCTGAGCCTGAGCCTGCAGCCCCTGCACCAGGAGGCTGACCGGGGCCCCTGGGCGGGGTCTGTGACCTCTGACTGCCACCTCCAGATGATAAAGTTCTGCCCTGACCCCTGGGCCACGTGCTCTGGAGGCCTCTGGGACCCCCTCCTTGGCCTCTGGAGCGGAGGGACAGGCAGGGGGGCTGCTGGTGCAGAGCCAGTCTCTGTGTGGCCACCGGAGGGCAGGGAGAGAGTGGACAAAGGTCCAGAGACAGCAAAGCCAAGAGTCTCTGAAAGGGCACATGAGGTCACGACCCCCCAGACCGGGCAGGGAGGCCCCTCCAGTTAGAGGCTGAGCCCCACCCCAGAGGGCAAGGCATCTGCAGGGCCAAGGGGGGTGGGGGGGGGTAACTGGATCCCACCCTGGCCTTCCAGGCCCCATCCCAGCTCTCCAGGACCTGGATCTCTTGCCCGGCGACCCCCCAGCCCGCCTCTGGGGTCCACATCCTACGAGGGAGGGCCACCCCCGGCCCAAGGGGCTGCTTGCTGAGGGGTGAGGAGGCCAGGAGGAGGGGCAGCAGGGAACAGGGTCAGTGCTCCCCACATCACCACCTTCCAGAACCACCTCAGAGCGCCAGTTTCCAAGGTCTGACCTGGCTGGGTCTCGGCAGAAATGTGTCAGGTGGGAGGACAGAGCAGGTCTCGTTAACAGACCCTTAGCTAGTTTACGGCGCTCAGATACTGAGGGCACTCGCCCCGCCACCGAGCCGGGAGGAGCTGGGCCCCGAGGGACGTTCCGGGGCCCCAGCGGCCAGAGCAGTGGAGCCACAGTCCCAGCAGAGGGAACAGCAGGGAGGGCGCCCTGGAGACACCCACAGGTGCAAGGAGGGCCACCCTGCTGTGTGTGCTCAAGGAGTTACCTTCACAATAACCCCTTCAAAACAATCCCCAGAGATAAGCTATATTTCTTGCAGGTGTCATCCTCTTTGCCTCGCGGCTGAGAAAATTGGAGCCCTCTGAACGGAAGAGCTGGGAGACCCCTACTCTCTAAGCCAGGTGACCACTCGGACCCTCAGTGTCCTCATCTTTGGGGCAGGGACGACGACAGCCACCGTGGTCTCCCTGTGAAGGTGCCAGAGACAAAGCGCGCACACCCGGAAACAGTGCCCGAACGTGACACGTTGCTGTTATTACCTCCAAACTCCAATCACCTGAGAATCTCGATCACCCAGAAGGCACATCGGCTGTCAGGGACAGGGCTGCACCCAGCCCACTTTGGACTCAGGACCAACAAACGGGGAGATGGACCGCCGTTAAGAAGGTGACGGCGGCTTACGCGGGTGTTCGAACACCGCTTGCCACCCAGCTGGCTAGAAACAGGCCCAGCGGTGTGGGCGCCACGGAGGGAGACACCGGCTGAGACGTGAGTCATCTGCAGCTCTTGAAGGCCAACACTTCCAGAAACAGATATTCTGGGCTCCTTTGCAAAGCGCACCACGGATGGAGAGGAAAAACCCTCAGGGCCTGAGGCTCAGGAAGGGTGGGGAGGGAGCCGTAGGGATGGTGGGGATCCTGGGGGGGGGGGGGTGCTGCAGGGAGAAGGGGTGCAGTCCTGAGCCAGTGCCTTCCACTCAGCCACTTGGAGCCAGTTTTGTCCCGAGTCTCAGGACAGGATTGGGAAAGGGTCCCTTATGGCGAAGGATGGCATTTTTGAGGGCTCTGCGGGGCTCAGGCGGGGATGCACCCCTTGCAGGACTCTCTGAAGGCCTCCCAGCCGATGCCAGCATGTCACCCAAGGTGAAGCAGGGGGCCAAGGTCACCTGGGGATAGACACAGAGTCAGGAGTCCCCAGGGGGCAGTGGACCCACTGGGGCCCCTTGTGGGTGGCAGATCCGGCTGGTGTCAATGGGGAACACCCGCCCCCCCAACAGCTGCGGGAGGGAGGGGACTGGCCTGTCCCCGGTGACCTGAGTGACCTCGGACGGTTGGGCACATCTCTCTGGGCTACTTCCTCACCTGCACGAAAGACGTCAGAAACAGGAACTTGGGAGGATTCTGAGAGACCGACAGCAACACGCTGTCTGAGACCAAGGTCCTGGGTCAGGGGCGGTCACACCTGATGCTTCGGGTTGGAGGCTGAGGCCCTGGACCTCCCTCTGGGGTCCTAACAGCTTAAACCCATACAGTTAGGACAGCAAGGGTCTGCTTTCCAGAAAACAAGAGTTCATTCCCCCAAAACAACCAAAGAACAGAAAGGTCCCCATGGGGTGGGGGGAGTCCACTGACCATGTGAGCCTGCTTGGGATTCTGTCTCCCTGTCTCTCTGCCCCTCTCCCCCTTGTACTCACGGACGCTCTCTCGAAAAATAAATAGGGGTGCCTGGGTGGCCCCGTCGGTTAAACGTCCGACTTAGGCTCAGGTCATGATCTCGTGGTTTGTGAAATCGAGCCCTGTGTCGGGCTCTGTGCTGACAGCTTGGAGCCTGGAGCCTGTTTCAGGTTCTGTGTCTCCCCCTCTCTCTGACCTTCCCCCGTTCATGCTCTGGATCTGTCTCAAAAATAAATAAACGTTAAAAAATGAATGAATGAATGAATGAATGAATGAGACCCCAGTTGGAGGGAGCATGTATGGACTTGAAGCCGGTGGGGTTCATTCACCTGCCCAGAGAGGCAGGGCTCAGACCCCCTCCAGCAAACACCCACGCTGTGCTCCTCTGTGGACCAGTGGCCGGGGGCAAGGGGGGCGGGGAGGGGGCGATGGATCAGCCCAGCCCCTACACTCACGGAGCTTGTATTCTCATCGGGACACAGACAAAACCCAGAGTTACAAACTGTGGTTAGTGCCATGGACATATAAAGAGGGGCTGAGATAAGCAGACCGAGCAGGGGAGCCTCCTTCAGCAGGTGCCCGAGGAAGACCACTAACCACCTGTTCAACACCCACTCTCCCTCCCCTCCCTTTTAACACAACCGCAGTATTGGCTGTGCAGCCCTAAAAATGTTCGTCAGCTCCCTCTTGCAGCAGGAGTTTGCCAATGAAATATAAATGATGGGCTGGGACTTCTAGGAAAGTTCCTTCAAGAGGGCTGCCTCCGCTGAGAAATGAGTTATTTTCCTCTCTTCCCCCCTTCATCCTCCTTGTTCCTGACTAGAATATGGTTGTGATTGCTGGAGCTCGAGTAGCCATTTTGTGACATGATGTGACCCTGAGTTTGGGAGGCCCAAGTTTAAACAGCAGGTAAGTTCTAGAGCCACGCATTCGACTTGTTTGGTTTTTTGAGAGCGAGCACAAGCAGGAGAGAGTGGGAAAGGGAGAGAAAGAATCCCAAGCCGACTCCACACTCAGAGCAGAGCCCGACTTGGGGCTCTATCCCACAACCTTGGAATTATGACCTGAATTAAAATCAAGAGTGGACACTCGACTGAGCCACCCAGGTGCCCCTGGACTTTTGATTCTAAAACCTATATTCTTCACCCTTTGTAACCCTTTCCTCCCCAAGATACACACACACAGAGCTGAAACAAAACAGGGAGCCTTGTGGGGTTAAGTAGGGCTTCTTGCGGCATGGAAGGCCTCCATGAGTGCAGAGAAGGTTCCTGCCCCATGAGCTCAGCCCCACACTCAGGGAGGAGACAGGTCAGATGACAGCAATTCTCGTTCTACTGATGGTCCTAAAATCAAATTCTCATTTCTTCTCTGTGACTGCAACCAGATAAAATTACACAGCGCTAGCAACTTATAAATAGAAGAAAATAAATGGGGAGAAATGAACACATTAAGCCATGAGCCACCAGGAGAAATCAGATGAGGGGATTTGCTTTGTTGGTATTTCTTTCATTCTGCCAACACCATGGCTAAAACTCTCTGTGCTCTGCACCTGCTGTGCATGGTCCCGGTGACCCCTGGTGCCTTGCACCTGCCGTGTGTGGTCCCCAGTGACCACCCCGAGCCCTGCACCTGCTGTGTGTGGACCCCGGTGACCCCCCGAGCCCTGCACCTGCTGTGCGTAGACCCTGGTGACCCCCCCATGCCCTGCACCTGCTGTGCGTAGACCCCGGTGACCCCCCCATGCCCTGCACCTGCTGTGCGTAGACCCCGGTGACCCCCCCATGCCCTGCACCTGCTGTGCGTAGACCCTGGTGACCCCCCCATGCCCTGCACCTGCTGTGCGTGGACCCCGGTGACCCCCCCCAAGCCCTGCACCTGCTGTGCGTGGACCCCGGTGACCCCCCGTGCCCTGCACCTGCTGCACGTGGACCCCCATGAGCCTCTGGCTCCACGCCTTTCTCACATCAGCTAATTCCAAAATGAAAATGCAGAGCATATTACTCTGGAACTTGATCTGCACTTGGGACGGTCTGCTCCGATGCTGAGTCCATAAAGTGACACATAAACCAGGAGACGCGTGGTTGCTCTGATGGTATTTGCCGGACACCACGGGGCTGCAGGTGAGGACACAGGAGGGGGCCCAGAGAGCAGCCCCCGACGCAAGCCAGGTAGCGGGACACCAGGTCCACGGCCAAGGTCAGGAAGGGGACGTGCTCCCCTCCAGCACCACTCCCCCGTCCTGCTATCGTCTCAGAGCCACGTGCCCCCCCCCCCCTTTGCAAACATGCTCAAAGTCCAGTTGAAGCCAACACAAAACACTGGCAAACCAAAGGGAGGAAAGGGTTGAACACAAAAGATTTCGTGGGTCGTCTCTGCAGCTGCTAGGATTTTGGGGTGTGCGAAAGAGGCACGGCTATGATTTCTTCAAACGCCGGGACAGGTATCTGAGGGCAGGCTCTAGGCCGCTCCCTGGGGCTGGGGTGACTGCAGGCCTCCCCTGCCTGCCTGTCCAGGCTGCTCCCCATGCCCGCAGGGCTGGGGTCCCGCTGGAGGGCCCCCTCTTCTGCCTCTCCCACCCCCCCAAAGCCCACGGGCCCTGCCGTATCCAGGGCGGGCTGGCCTGGGGAACCCGGGGGAACCCTGCAGGCAGGGCACGGCTGTGCGGGAGGGCCTTTCTCACTTGAACGAAAAATTTAAGGTGGTGCCAAAAACTCAGCGGTTTAGATGAATAATAACTTTATTTCGATACTTTAGTGAATCGAATAGATGTCAAAAAAAACGATAAACAAAAATAACAAAATTTTAAATAAAGGCACTGGCCTGGCTGTCTCTTCTCACTCGCCCCACCCTGGTCCTTGTCCTGGGCACCATCACCATCAATATGGGGAAACCGCATTTCGAATGGAGTCTGGGGGCCACGGGGGTGCTCGCACATCCCACCGCTCTCTTTATCGGCGCACCTGACGACAAAGGCAGCTACTGTTTTAGCTACTGCATCACCCCAGCAGAAAGAGGGAAGGTTTGGGGGGCGCCTGGGTGGCTCAGTCGGTTGAGCATGTGGCTTCGGCTCAGGTCGTGATCTCGCAGTCTGTGAGTTCGAGCCCGCGTCGGGCCCTGTGCTGACAGCTCGGAGCCTGGAGCCTGCTTCTTGTTCTGTGTCTCCCTCTCTCTCTGCCCCTCCCTGGCTCATGTTCTGCCTCTCTCTCTCTCTCTCTCTCTCTCTCTCAAAAATAAATAAACATTTAAAAAAAATTTTTTTTAAGAAAGAGGGAAGGTTTTCTCTTCCCCTAGCAGCAGCCCAGCCAGTGAGAGGCAGTCACAGCCCAGCCAATGAGGGACACTCACAGCCCAGCCAGTGAGAGATAGTCGTAGCCAAGCCAGTGAGAGACTGTCCCAACACAGCCAGTGAGAGGCCACTCTGCTTCCGGCCCCCAGTTTTCTCCAGGGGACTTTGCGTTGACAACAGCCCTCACGGCCCCACTTTCCTCTGCAGAAGAGCCTCCTTGGCCTTGTTCTCCGACCGGACTAGGGTTTTGCCATGACCTGCTCGTTCTGGGTTGTGATCCCCTACTATTCCCAAAGAAACCCATCGTTGTAAGACTGGACAGTTTTGTTTTCAAGGTGAACAGCAGCTTGATCCCCGGAGCAAGGGTGGAGGATGGGCCAGGGCCCCCCCACCTCTGCAGCGGGTGAGGCCCTCCTGTCACCCGTGTGGCAGGGCCTTTCCCTGGATACTTACGGCCATTTGCTGCGGACATCCCCCGACACGTGCACACACGCACGCGGGTGCACCCAGCAGCAGCTTCCTGGGAGCTCCCCGCTTGCCGTCACAGCGCACGGCAGCACGGGGAGAGGCCCTCACTCGGCCACAGCGGATTTCTGAATCCAGGTCAAAGCCACGGGGGCAGGAACTGGCAGAAGCCAGAGTCCCAGGTGGGGTGGAGTCGACGAGACGCCCCCAACGCCAGGCCTCTGCTCTGGACAGCGCTGATCCCACGGGGGCTCCACCTCCGTGTGTGTGTGTGTGTGTGTGTGTGTGAGAGAGAGAGAGAGAGACAGTGTCTCCTCCCCGACCTGGACTGTCACCTCCACGGGCGCAGCCCTCCACACCCTGACACTGCCCACGGCTGCAGTGTGCGAACGACATTCGGGGTGTCTCCGGGAAGCTCCCACGCCGTAGGGTGGCTGTGCCCTGGCACAGGGCTGGACGAGGGCCACATGCCAGCCACGTGGCTCCTTGGGCAGCGGGGAGGGCCGGGCGGCTGGGGTCAGAACTAGGCCCCCTGAAATGGCCCAAGGCCAGGGAGGGTTTAGAGAGCACAGGGGGCCCGTGGAACCACCTACACTGGTTTGGCCACTGCAGCCGGGAGGCTGGACGACCTCGGGACAGAAGGGCTCTGCCCCTTCCTGTCCCTTTCGGCAATCAATCCTCTGCCGGGACTGACCGTGCCAGTTGATTGCCATTCCAGGCACCGTCACTGCTCCTTGCTGCTTCCAGCTCAGTCTGCCGCACTATTTATAGCAGACTATTTAAGAGACACAGATCACTATTGTAATACCGCCGTTAAGTTCAGGAGGCTAAAGGATACAACGGGCTGAAACGTTTGCTAATGGGCTTCGTGTCTCTCGCGGGTTTGCAATGAAACTGCCTCCTTTCTCTTAAGTGATGAGTGTGCTCTCAAGGCCTCTCCCAAAAATGTACCTTCCTTTAAATAAACTGCTCCGCTGCATTTCCCGAAGGGCGGGCGCGACCCTCCTCCCTGCCAACCGGTGGCCAGGGGAGGCGGGCCGTCCCTCTCCCACGGCTCTAGAAAGCTTTCCCGACCTTCCCCTCGGCTCCGACCTCGCTGACTCCGTGCCCACCCGCCGACATCCCCCCCAAGCCTGGACAGATCGGCCTCCATTCGGCACCAGCAGGCCGGAACAACCCACCAACATCATGCTGCCCACAGCTGCTCTGCGCCCACACGCTTCTCGCCACTTTGCTCATATTAATGTATCGAATCCTCAAACAACCTGAGGCGGGTGCCGCTGCCCATCCCTGTGCGGCAGGAGGGGAGACGGCCCGGCTCCCCGGACCCCCCAGGCCAGCCCCCCCTACCCCCACCCCGCATGACCACGTGGCAAAGCTCCTCAGGGGCCTGGCCGCTCCGGCAGCTCCCCCGCTTGGGCCTGAGCTCTGCCTCACCCTTAAGTCACTTGTAGGATGCGCCAGGGTCAGTGGAGTCACCACAGACACAAGGACGCCAAACTCGAGTGGTCTCTCCTGGCAGGGATGAGGGGGCTCCTGAGAGGAGCTTCTGAGGACTCCCGACGGGGGAGGGCCAGGAGGCAGCAAGGTGGGAGGAAGCCAGAGTCTGAGTCGGACTGTGGGGGTCCCGACCCCCGGAGGGGCCTTTGGAGAGGTACGCAGGATGGCCCTCGGGGACACCATCTTGCATGGGCCCCGAGGAGGAGGAGACTCGGGATTTGCCCACCCGCAGGAGGCGGAGGTCGGGCTCGTGCTGGCCAGGAAGGCACAAAAGGAAAAGCCTGAGCTTAGAGGTTGCCCCTGGGGAGCGAGGTGTCCTCCGGAAGGGTGGCTAGCTCATCCTGGAGACGGGAGGGGGAGAGGGAACATGGGGGCACAGGTGGGCAGCCCGCTTCCAAAAGGCCAGTGGGGCAGGGGTGGGAGAGGAAGGCCAGACCAGACACTCATGCACCCCCCCCACCCAGGCCCGAGGCCCCAGGGAGCAGGGCGGGCCCCCGGGCGGCTCTGCCCCACCCCCCTCCCGTCTTTTGTTCTTGCTACTGGTTTTGGCAAACGGGCGCCCTCCCCTCTGCCCGAGGCCTGCATTTCCACACAGAAGCCAGGACCCCGTGAGACAGGTCTGGCTTTGGGGGACTCAGCTCTGCTCGTCCTCCCACTTGCGGCCACCAGCCCTTCCCTGCCCTGCCCCCTGACCTCTATGGGTCAGCAACATTAGGAACGGGTGACGCGAGGCCAAGGGGCACTGGGTGCCTCCCCATCAGGGTTCTAGGGCTGCCTGCTGGGCAAGTTTCCGTAATCCACAGCCGAGTCATCATAAATCATCGTAAGTGTCCCTGGGGCCTGATGACTGACAAGGCCGCCTGGGGCTGGCTGTGCCTCTCTGGCCCATGACGGAAGGGCCGGGCGTCGGTGCTGGGGAGCCTCCCTCCCGCCCTCCTCCCTCGGAGGCTGGAGAAAGTGGTCTTTGGAGCCAAGCCTGTGCCCGCAGGCCCGGGGCGGTTCGGCAACCCAGGACGCTGCCTCCGGGCTCTCGTGCAAGGAGGTGCCCCCGGCACGTGCCCCATTTTTACACGGACCTCTGCTTCTCGAACCCAAACCTTTCCAGTGCAGTGGGACGTTCAGACCCTGAGAGCAACGCGAACCTATTGAGGATACCACGCGGGGCTCGCGGTGGCTCCCCACTCCCAGCCCTGGGGAGAGCCACTGGACCACAGGAGTGGACAGAAGTGACTCGGCCGTGCACGCCATCCGCCTCCTGCCCCCCCCATCTCACAGCACGCGTGTCCTCGTGCAGGAGCGCCTCCCTTTGTGCCTATTTTTTGTAATAAGCAGGGAAGAGAACGCCCTGGAGACTCCAAGGCCCAAAGGCTCCAGAGACGCTCCAGGGACGGCGGCCCCCACGACGGCAGGGATGAGGGAGCCGCTGCCAGATCACGCAGCCCGGGGTGACTCGAGGGACGAGGAGCAGCGTGGGGAGACCGCGGGAGAGGGACTTCTGGCGCCAGGGCCCACAAAGGATGGCACCCATTCCAAGTGACCAGGAGTGACAGGGTGAACCCGGGCCGGCCAGGGCTCAGGAGCCACTCAAGCCGCGTGTCGGGGACACGGCTTTGAGATGCTTTCGGCTTTCGTGATAAAGTCCCTGAGCGACGCAGGAGGCACGGTGGCAGGGGCAGGGCACTGGCACATCCTCCAGCCAGGAGTCTCCTGGCCACGGGGTCTCCGCGGTGAGTCCGTACAGCGCCTCCCACAGGTCTGGCCGGGAACGGAACAGCCCCCGCCCCCGACGAAAGACCCCCCACACGGACAGGAGAGAGTGAACTTAGTGCGCGGCACGTCAGAGCGCCAGGCGTCGCACCGCGGACGCGACCGCGAGGTGTGGACAGAATCTCACGCGAGGTCGTGAAGAAAAGCAGCAGAGAAAGCACTGAGAACGTCCCGGAAGGAGGGAGGGGTGGCGGTCGGGCAACACGGTGGGCGCACCCAATGCCCCTCGGCTGTGTACTCTCGTCGCTTTCATCAGCTATCGTGTGACTTCTGCCTCAACTGAAAAAGACGACCCACATCGTGCTCGTCTCGGGGGGCCTGAGGGAGACCCCGAGAGGCTCGGGTGTTTACGGTCCCGACGGCCGGGCCCCAAGACGCCGCGCTGCCCGCCGGAGGGAGGGCGCCTTTGCTCCGGCTTCCTCGCGTTCTCAAGGAGATGCCTGAAGAGCCTCCGTCACCCCAGCCGGACACGCCACCCCGCCGGAGGCCTCAGTCCCTCCCGGCCCGCCCCCGCTCTGCCAGGGCATCCAGGCCCTTCCGCGGCGGCCGGGTGTGAGTGGGAGCCCTGTCCCGTGGGGCCCCTTTCCAGAGCTCTTACACGTCTCACCGGTTTGTGCCGACTCCAGCTGAATGTCAGCTGCCTATCACGCGTCTCCCTGGGGCTTCTGTCTGGGTGCCGGGCCGGAGCCCCGTGTACTACAGGCCCCAGGGGACCAGCAGGCGGCGCCCTCTGCGTCCCCCCCACCACATCCACCCCAACGGGAGCTGGGTGATTTTAGGGCCACCCCCGGGGAAACCCCGGGCACGGTCGGTGGCTACCGCCCGGGTCTGAGGGACGCCCAGGCCGCACATCTCCCCCTCCCGCTGGGTCACGGTGGCTGCGGGACATCGTGTCCAACGCGTGCCCCCTGGGAGACGAATCCACCTCAGGCTCCCGAGCGACGGGTGGGGGGCAGACGGCACCGAGGGGAGACTCGGGGACGCCAGCAGCTCCCGTGCACGTGAAGGAGGCTCCGCTTCACTCGAAACACAGCAGGCGCCGCGTGGACCTCGCCGAGGCCCGCCCTCGTGTCACCAGCACGGCGTCCCGGCAGGGCAGCAGCCAGGTCCGCCGTCCTGGAGGCTCTGGGGCATCCGCACTCTGGGAGGGGACGGGGCAGACGCCGGGCAAGGGGACAGCGAGTGCCACAGAAGAGAGGGCAGGCCACATCCACCACGGCAGACCGTCCGTGTGCTGCCGTGAGAGGTGGGGCCCACTGGCCGCCACCTGCCACCGAGACCGTCGGGCGGGCACGCGCAGGGTGGCCGGCCATCCTGCACACACACGTGCACACTTGCACACGCACACACTCATGCCACACAGATACACACACACACACACACACACACACACACACACACACACACACACCCCACACGTGGCTTTTTAAACATATCATCTCTGGGGCACCTGAGTGGCTCAGTCGGTTAAGTGTCCGACTTCAGCTCGGGTCACGATCTCACGGTTCCTGAGTTCGAGCCCCGCGTCGGGCTCTGTGCTGACTGCTCGGAGCCTGGAGCCTAGAGGGCAAACCGTCCAGCTCAGAGCCGGCGGCCGGGCCCCCTTGACACACCGCGGCCTCTTCGCGCCCGTCAGCAGCCATCAGGCATCAACACTGTCACACGCCCGGACCGCCACTCGTCCCTGCTGCTCCGGCCACATCTGCACTCTCCCAGTCTGTTTACTGGAATGACAAGGTCAGTCCACAGACGGAGGCTGGCGGGGGACTTCCCACCACCCCGTTCCCTTCTTACAGTTTCTCTGCCGAACCAGGTTGCCTGTCCTGGGGCGGTTCCCCAGACTGAAGGACGCTGCGCCCCCACCGTGTCGGGTGACGTGTCCTTCTGTCCCCAGTGTCTGTGAACCGGTATCAGCTCCACGGGCTCAATCCAGCTCAGACTCTCCTTCTGTCCTCCTTTCCCAGTGGGAGGTCCTCAGAGGCCGGGGGGTGTTCTCCCACCGGAGGCTCATTCACCTGCTGGTTTCCCGGTTCTGGGAGATGACACCCACTGGTCTTCGTCCCCTGGACCCGATTCAGTCAGGGTCGCACGACGGACTCACTTTTTCTCTACAGAAACTCACCCCTCGAGTCCGGACCACCCCTGGCAGGGATGGGTCTGGGAGCATCTGGACGGGAAGGGCAGGGTCAGCGTGGGGCTCTCACCCCTCAGCCATTTTCCAAAGAATGAACGGGGTCCCCAGCACCGCCCACCGGCCCACAGTCCCGTGCTTCCTCACCGCGTCACAAGACACGCACGCCCGACCACATCGCTCCGCCGCAGCCTGTGTCCCCACGACGCTCCTCACCGCGTGCCGAGTGTCGGCAAGAATCCGCGCAGCGGGACCCCACGTGGCACTAACGCCACACTCCGGGCCAAGCATCCACGTGGGACCTGATCACGGGCGTGCGTGACAAAAACGCTGGGGACAGAGCACACGGTGGGGAGCAGCCCACCCGGAGAGGGCTCGCGCTCACGTTCGCCCCGCCTCTTCCCTCCTATCCTGACCTGACGTGGAGCTGGGTCCCGGTGACATTTCCTCTCCTGCCTCCTTCGCTCCGGGACACAGGGCCACGGGGGCGCTTTAGAACAGGGCAGACCCACCCCCTCTTCTGCCCGGCGCACACGGACGCTGCCCAGTGTTCCCAAATACGACGCTGAGCGGAGTCACAGATGGGGGCTCCACCCCGGGAGTCCCCACGGCACAGCCGAGGCGAACCCCCGACGGGTGCGGCCAGCTTCGCAGCCCTTTGCGGGCACCCGCGCCCAGGCTGACGTCCTGCCGTTGCCAGCCCAAATTCCCTAACGATTTTACGGAGGGGCCCCACGGATAGGGCGGCCGGTCCTGCCTCTGGGGCCCCCACCCTGTTCCAGACACGGGCACAAAGACACCACCACACGCCTTGAACGTTCTCACCGAGGTCGCAGCTCGACCGCACGGCCGGTGACCAGCTGCAGGGAGGGCTGGGGGGACCCCGTCCGGACGGCGCAACCCAACCTCGGGACGGGCCTGGCTCTATGGCCCAGCCGCGCGAGCCCACGACCCCGCTGCCCTGTGCTGCCCTCCTGCCTCTCCTCCACCTTGCGGGGGCAGCGCCATCGGCCACCTGGAGAACCCCAGCCTCAGGCTCGGCGTCCTAGAGCTGCATCGATGACTGACGGACCTGCTACAGGCACGCGTGGGGGCTGTGGGGGGGCCGCAGCTCACAGGGAGAGCAGGGCCCTCCCACGGCATCCGGAACTGGGCAGGGGTGTGGGGGCTCCGGTCCCAACCCGAAGCCGGCCTCCGGCAGACCGCAGGACTCCTCAGGGGCCCCAGGGAACGCCAGCCTCCAGAGCCTTCACAGACACATAAAGGTGCCTGTGCGGACCAGGCCTACGTGAGTCCTGGGGCTGGAGCCTCTCAGTGCGGCACGGACGGACACGAGTCACGCTTCTGCTGGATGCCACCCACCTCGCCACTCCATCTTGTCAGCTCACCCTGGGACACGGGAAATACCTTGCTTCCTGCTCCGACACCCCAGGTCTGGGAGACCAGAGTGGACGACCTGCATCGCCCTACCCAGCGGCCCCCATTTGCCAGGTCGCAGACCTAAAAGCTCTTGGGGGGGGGGGGGGGCAGCAACACAGAGCCTCTCAGCAATGGCGGGCACGGCGAGTGCCACCACCTGGTTAAAGGACACCAGTCACACAGGGTGGGCAAGAAAAGGGAACTGACCGGTGGTTGAGCTCCCCTGAGGCAACACCACTTCCAGAAGCCCCAGAGGCGAGGGCCAGTGAGCCCCTCTCCCGTTTAAGCCGGCCTGAGTCTGAGTTTAGTGAAGGTCCCAAATCAAAACATCCCCGCTTTTGAAACTCAAGCACGTCATCGATTCACATGAAGGCAGAACTTACTACGATAATTAGAAGCTGGAAAGAAAGCAGTGACCGTCTGGACGTGTGGCTGGGAAGCAAGGGAACAGCTGCCTCGCCTCCCCTCCCAGAAGCCCCCGCACACGACACAAACTCAGGGAGCCCCAAAGCCCAGGGCCCGACCCGTCCAACTCTGAAACAGCTTCGTGCCAGGGAAGGATCTGGGAGAGAGGGTGCAGGGTCAGCGTGAACGAGGCACCGCTTAGGCACAAAGCAGAGGCTCCGACGGGAGATGTCAGGGCGGGGCTGATCAGGGCACTGGGAGCTGAGAGACGTGGAGCCTGGCCCGGTGGGCAGGGCGCCCCGGGAAGGGAAGAAGGGAGCCGCGGTTGTGCAGGGACCAGGCCTCCAGAGAGACAAGGGATGATGGGATGGGGACCATGACTTCACGTCCGGGAGACCCAGAGCCTTCAGGGAAACGGGATGTTCTGTTCTCCAACAGGAGGGCCGTCAGGAGCGTGCCCAACCAGGCTCCGGGGCAAGGCCGAGGCCACTCAAACGCCATGAAGGAAACGGTGCCCTGGGGTGTGCCGGAGGGGTCACCCGACAGGCCAGGAGCCCACGGGGCAGGTGAGGACAGGATGGCGCCGGTGCCCGGGAAGCACAGCAGCCCCGCCTCGGGCCCCTGGGAGTGGCCTGGCCTTCTAGCCTAGGAGACAGGATCCAGTCCCCAGAAAGCTGAGCTCAAAGTCCGTAACGGGAAAGGAGCCAGCCCAGAAGCTGACCCACCATGCCACAGGAGAGGACAGGGCCAGCCACGGGCCCTCGGTCACATGCTCGTCCCCCGTGCCCAACACAGGCCCGGGCCCCGCTGGTCACGAGCCCGCACCGCTTCCTGACAGGCTGGTGCCCTCAAGCCTGGTCAACCCTGTCCCTGGCCTCAGGGTGCTCCCGGGGGAAGCGGGGGAAGGGGCGTGCAGGGAGTATACAGGGAGACACCTACGGTGAGGCAGGGAGCCAGGCTGCCGATTGAGGTGGGGTGATGAGGTGACCCGGAACACCGCCCCCCCCCGCCCCGCCACATTGCCGGGCCCCACAACCCCCGGACCCTGGCCGGGGAAATGAGCAGCACTGCCGAGCGAGGCAGAGCACTTTGGACGTCCAGGGAGCTTGGGGCCAATCTCTGGCTCTGTCAATCGTAACGGCCCCACCCCCACATTTCAGTATTTCCTAACCCTTTCGCTCTTTGGCAAACCTCCCAGAGCAGGGAATTTTCCAAGGGCAGGAAAGGGATGGGGCCAAGCTCTGAAGTGTGAGGCTCAGGAGAAAGAAAGCCTGGACACAGGGACTGCGGCGGCAGGATTCTCAGTCAGCCCCGAGAGGCCCACCCCCGGGCCCAGGGTGGGGGGGCCTGTCCTAATCAGGTCAGCTGGAACGCAGAGGAGTGGCCGCAGGCCTCCGAGGTGAGAGTCTGTCCTGCTGGCCCGGGAGCTGCGGACGGCCTCAGAGGCTCAGACTGATCCGGGCAGACGGCCAGCAAGAAAACCGGGACCTCAGACCTCCAGCCGCACAGACCTGAATTCTGCCAACAACCGGTGAGCTGGAAAGGGGACCCCGAGCCTCTCATGTCACGGCAGCCCTGCTCCAACCTCACCTTTGGCCTGAGACCCCGAGCAGGAACCCGCCAGGCCTCACGCTGGCCCCCGACCTCAGCACTGTCTCCAGCCCCTGCGTCCGCAGCGAATTGCTGGCCGTCACCGGTACCTCACACGGGACCGCGTGAACATTCAGGCAGAAAAGGAGAGAGGAGAGGGGAGGGGAGAAACAAGAGGGTGACCGCAGAGGGGGGCAGCGAGCCGGACTGCCGGGGGCACGGGCCGGCCGAGGGTCCAGGGTCCCGCCAGGGAGCACCAACGTCTGCGGACGACCCAACGTCAAGAGTCAGAATTCCAAAGGGAGGCGCGGGAACGGGGGTGAGACGCGTGCCGACGGGTATCCGCCACGCCCAGGGGCCAGGCCGCGTGGCAGACCCAGAAGCGGCACTGCCACCCGGGGCCCCCGGCTCCACTGGCCGCGGGTCGCTGAGCCCGCACGTCCCTCTCCTCCCGTCCTCCGCGCAGCCTGGCCGGCACACCGCCGCCAGGCGCGCAGATGAGTGCCCGGGAAGGCCGTGGCAACGCACTGGCAAGCCCCGAGGTCAGGGTCGACACCCGCCCCGGCCTGGGAAAGGCCTGGGAAAGGCCTAACGTCTGTCTGCCTGGGACTCCAACCACGCTCTTGGGTTTCCAGAAACGTGGCGCTGGCGGCAGCAGGGACACCCCCACGGAGCCCTCAGAGACCACCGACCCCACCCCACGTGCGGACGAGGTCACGGAGGCTACAGCGGTTAGGGACCCACGCGAGGAGGGACCAGACACCTCTCCGTCTGCCCACCTCAGAGGGGCACCCGCCGCGTGGGCCCAAGCACCCGCTGCCCCCCACCCCCTAAACCCGCCTCTCACTGGCCCTCAGGGCCACACTCCTCTGCCTGTACTCTCCAACCCCACGAATCCAGAGGCTTCCAAGAGGTGGGCAGAGCTGCAGGCCCTGGGGCCACGAGCCCGCTGCCAAGTGGGTGGGGCTGCCTGCCCGCCCTCACATACGCCTTCAAGGTCTGTAGCGCCAGCCAAGAGGGCCCGGGCAGCTTCTTCCCGGGGCGTATTTCCCAACCATGGGTAGCGAGGAGTCTGAAGGGTCCAGAACAGGGACGAGCGTGCAGTATGGTGGCCTGGAGCTCTGCCAGCTGCTCCGGGCCAACCCCTGGAAGGAGAGGTCTGGGCTCCCGAGGCCCCTCAGAAAGGAAGCCCCCGCGTCGGCCTCACCGGTGGGGCCGGCCACGCTGGGGTAAGATGCCCTCTGAGCCAGCTACGTGGACACCAGCCACCTAAGAGCAGAGCCAGGACCTCAGGGCCTGTGTCCATCCTGGGGCCTGGAGGACAAGGTGGGCTGCTGGGCCGACCGGAAAGAGCGAGGGCCCACGCAGCCCATCCCCATCAGACAGACCCAGGGTTCAGCCCACCCACCCAGGGCACGGGGGCGAGCGCCAGGAGGCCCGTGACTGCAGGGAACCATCCCTGAGAGGCACCTTCAGGGCTCCATTCAAAGAAAAGAACAAGTTGGGGGCTTTGGCCACTGGCCATAAGGGGAGGTGGGGCAGCACCCCCGATGACCTGGCAGGAGGGACTAGGGACTAGGGACTAGACAAGCCCATCTGAGGGCCACGGGCGCCCCCAGAGGCCAGTGGCGGGACAGCACCCGCTCCCCATGGCGGGTCCCAAAAAGGATGGGATGGGATGACATGGGGAAGGGGACATCCCCAGGGGCCACCAGAGGGGGCTAGACTACCCTCCCTACACCTCTACCCTGCCCCTCACCCACATCAGGACAGAGAGCTCCATGCAAACAAGGCTACTCCATGGAGGATGCCAGCATGGGGGCCGACACTGGTGGGGTGCGGGGACAGGTTCCTTCAGACAGAATTTCCAGGTCTTCTTCACTTAGGGAGGGATGGAGGGAGGGTGTCAGACAGGATAAGGGCAGGTAAATGCATGGAGGGAGACAGATGAAGAGGGCAGATGGCTGGTAGGTAGGTGGAAGGGACAGGTAGGTATGTAGGTAGCTCAGGAGGTGGACAGAGACGCGAGCGAGCATGTGCCTTTGCACGTGGTGCTGAAGTAGAGCCGTCTTCGGTGCAACCCCACGGCGGACAAGCCTGGCTGATCACCAGCTCAAAGCAAAAGAATCCATGGGAAAGGGACGTGCGGTGACACTGGACTGAAAAGGGAAGTCAAGACTCCCGGGCACAGCTGCTACGGGGAGACCAGGCACCGCCTGACACAGCTCCCTCCAGCCAAATCCGGTTTGGGAAAGAAAATCAGCCCAATTTACCAGCTGAGCGGCCCCTTTCAACAGTCTCCAAGCCCGCCCACTGCTGGGGTCAGCTGGTTGGCACGGCTTTTCACAGTAGAGAGGTCGTCTGGGGAGACGTCCCCATCTGAGACTTAACTGATCCTCACAGGGTTCTGGCTGGGACCTGGAGCCTCTCCTTCCCCCACACTGGCTGGGGGTGAGCAGCACATAGACCCCCCCCCCCAGGACCCTCCTTTTTCTTCTACAGGGTACAGGCCACAGGATGGGACCTCCCCTGCATCTGCCCCTCCACCCCACTAAGTCCACAACCACCTGGAGTCTGGGTCCTCTATCTAAGCCCTGCTGCCCATGTGGGGAACTTCTGGGCTGGGGATGAGGAGACTGTCCTTTGCTGCCAGGCCCTAGTGATTAAGAGGCTATTTTTATAAGGCAGTGTGTGTAAAGGCCGGAGCTACCCAAGACATTGGCCAGAAGGCGTCCCAACCTACGGCTGCCGGCAGGACTGTCCCCAAATTCACCCCCTATCCCACTACCAACGGGACAGGTGCAAAACTGTCACGCCCCTGCTTGAACGTCCTTGGCTGGTCACGCCCCTGCTTGAACGTTCAGCACACAGGACCCCCTCACCTGCCCGCCCCTCATCCCAAACCAAACCCCCTCCTTTGCAGCCCTGGTGTCTCTTTGCCCTGGGTGAAAGCTGCCCCCTGCTTTGCCACCCAACCCGCCTGGTCCTCATTACAAAAGCGAAGCAGTGGGCCTGACCCCTTGCTGGTTGTGGCTAAAACGGGAGTTCTCGGTCACGGTAGTGACCGATGAGCAGTTAACTCAGAGACGGCCCTGGCTGACCCGAGCCCTCCCTTCCGGTTGATTCAAGGCCAGGCCTGCCTTGCCAAGCAAGGCGAGGCAGGGACGAGACTTATCTCCGGGGTTGGTGAGCCGAGACCCCACGCCACAGGGGCAGCCCACGTGCCCCGGACCAAAGCTCGAGTCCCACCTACTTGTACTGCTGACACAGAGGAGGCAAAGGGTCCCGAGATGCCCCTACCGGACCACTGACCCCCCAGAGCTACTGTGTAAGCACCCAGGAGAGAATTCCTCAGGTCGCCTCAGACACAAGCTGTATGTGTTCCAGACCTCTTAGTGGTTCGACAAAACCATAAATTCATTTATTAGCCTTGTGAGCAATAACCCATCACCACGTCTTGGCGGGGACTCCTGCTGGTCCAGAAGCCTCACACAGGCTTTCTCCAAGTTAAGAGGCCCCCCACTACGGAGTTTCTTTGGGGGGATGGGTACAATGTCCCATGCCGGCCCGTGGTGACAGAGGCACGCCGCTGTGGATACATGAAGAACCCCCAGACAGGACACTTTAAGCAGAACTGAACACTGCGTGAGGTACATCTCAGTGACGTGGTGGCAGAACGAAAGATGAAGGGACTCCAGTAGGCCCTCGTCCACACCAGCTCCTCCCGAGCCGGGCAGGGTTGTACCGTCAATCGAGTCAGTGCTCTGTGGAGAAGCGGCCAGTCCCAGGGCTGAGGATTCTTACTGTGACAAAGGTGAGGGGTGGTGGGGGCTCCTTATGAGGAGCAGAAGCCAGCCTGAAGTCTCCCACTGGCCCAAATGGGACATGCTATTAAAATAAGTGGCAGGAACAGATTACAACCCACAAGATAAAACAGGAAACCATGAGCCACCGATGTAAGTCAATCAGCGAGTAAATGAAGTTTGGCGAGAAACTCCGTCTTGGGGCTGCGGAGGCCCTTGCCACACACACCGTTAACAACCAAGGGAATGGGCCACATTCACAAGCAGGTGCCTCCGCACCAGGGCAGGTAGAAAGCGGAGGCCCGGGCAGGACACGGGGAGAACGAGCATTGTTTCTGATTCCTGCCGAGAGGGGTGACCCCAGTCTAGACGCGAGGGACCACCAGTCACCCGCAGTGGGGACGACGTACAGAATCGCCAGCCTGAGATCCACCCGACATCCAGGTCCTGGATGGTACGCAAGGGCGGAGGACCTGGTCTCATTCAGAGGAAGCTGAAGAGAAGCGAGAATCAGACGCGGGTGACTCCAGATGGGGTCTCGTGGCTGCAGAGGGCATCGCTGAACAGACCGGAGGCTTAGATGGCACAGAGGGGCCCATGCTAACTCTGACTCGATGACTGTGCTGTGGTTAAGAGAATGCTGGTTGCAGAAAATGCACCTGAAGGGTTCCGGGTGATACACATCAAGTCAGCACACAACCCTCAAGCGGTTTGGGTGAAAAATGCTCCTCGCATTTGTGACTCCTCTGTAAGTTTCAGGCTGTCTTGGAAAAAACAGCAATATAATCCCCAGCCCGGCCACGTTACCCCCATTTCACAGATAGGTCAGTGAAGGCTCAGAGTGACTGTCTCCTGCCCAACAGCACACACGTGGATGGCTGAGCCAGTCAGGTCCGAGCGGGACCAGGCAGGGGCAGGGGTGAGACGGTCCGGAGTGCACCCCCGCACAGGGGCCAGGCGGGTTCTCTGCAGCCGCAAGGCACCCTCAAGGCCGTCAGTCCGCTCTGATCAGCCGTGGCGCCGTGGCGCCAAGGGCACGCCACAGGCTCACAGGTCAAGTGGCACCGGGGGGCGCCCGCCTAAAGCTGTGCCCCGTCCAGAGGTGGGCGCATCAGGAGGTGTGGCGACTGTGAGAAGCCTGGCGGATCTTCACGCAGGTCAAGGAGTCACCTACCGCCCGGCCCAGCAATTCCGTCCCTGGGTACACACCGAAGAGTGACAGTGGGTCCCCGCAGAAGCTCGTGCGTGTCTACAGCGGCACTAGCGGTCACAAGCGCCCCGCGCACAAACGGTAAACGGAAATGCGGCGGAGGCACCCTCCACTTCGCTTTTACGAAACACCTAGGTCACTACCAGTTCTTGCTAATCAGACGCAATGTGAAGATTTCTGCGTGGAGGGAAAAAAAAGACAAAAAGCGGGAAGAGCGGCCAGCACTGGTTCCGCAGCGAGCTGTAACAGAGGCTGCGCGAACCCCAGCAGCGGGCGCGGCCCCGCCAACCTCCTTCCCGGGACCCGCGTCAGCCTCCAGCCGCCACAGCTCTGAGCTGTGTCCGTGAGCACCTGGGCTCGATCACGACCGATTTTGGGTCTCCGTTAGCAAAGTAAGTCCCGGGGAGCAGAATCACAAGAGATTTGGGGTCTGGAGACGCCCAAAAAACTTTCCACGTAAATTAACGGTAACCGTTTTGCTTTATGCCGTTTCGGCTTAAGAAAGGTCTCACAGGAACACTGTGCTTTCGGACAGCAGGTGACACTTGGGCATCCACACGGTAGAACATTACTCGGCCACACAGGGAATGAAGTCCTGACCCAGGCGACGTGGGACAACACGGATGCACACAGAAAACATCCGCACCAAAAAGCCGCACACAGAAGGCCCACACGGGATGAGTCCATCTACATGGAAAGTCCAGAACACGCAGACAGAAAATGGGTGCGGGTTGGCCAGGGGCTGGGGTGGCGGTGGGGGCCGCGAGAGGGCCAGTTCAAGGACACTGGTTTCTTTGACAAAAGCTGGAATGCGGATGGTTACGTAACTCTGACCCACGGAGCCCTACGCTCGATGGAGGTGACTTATAATGCCTGTGAGTTACAGCTCAGTAAAGTGATTCTGGAAAAAGAATACACAAGTAATAAACACAACGTCTTCTTCTGGACACAGGCTCTCCTGGGGGCACTGGGTGGCGGTCACCTTCCGTTTCCTCTTGAGGTTGCCCTGTTTGGCCCAAGGAGAGCCCGTCCTGACAGGGAGGGGCGCTGGCAGATGCAGGAGCGACCACAAGCCGCCCACAGCTGGCCAGCGCGCCAACGGTCACATCGTCCGCACGACGCGGTTGGTAAGGGAAGGACCACAGCGTGGTCGGAGAACCGCCTGGAAACAGCACTGAGGAAGCCACAGATCCTCTGGTTTGAGGGCTACGATCTGGTCGGATTTTCGTTTCTTCAGAAATTCCTCGTGTGGCTGTTTCCTTACCTCTTGACCAAAGAAATTTCGGCCAAGACAACAGAGCACAGGCCGTCCCTGCCACACACACAAAACGGCACCAACGGCTGGGGAAGAAACAAGGCCTCAGCAACGTCCGCCTGGCCCCTGCCTGGGCCCGAGCTCTGGGTGGGATGTGCTGCTTTTCCAAGTCACTTTGCACAGCAGGAACCGTGCCCTCCAGGGTCCAGGGGCCCGCCCCGTCGGCCCCTGACTCTGCCCACCCAGCTGAACTGACTGAACGGGGCCACCAGGGGCCACCTGCCCCCGCGTGCAGCAGGCTTGAGGAACCGGGGTTCGGTGAGAGACCGTGTGGTCCTCTTGCTGGGCTCACCCACACACCTCAGCTCAGCAGTGACCCGGCGGGCCGACCCAGACGGTGCCCACCTGTCACCTACGCAGCCCTGAGCCCGGAGGCCACCAGGGACCCACGTGGCACTGACTCACACCTGCGGTCCTCCTAATCCGCATTCTTGGGCCAGGGGCTTCTCACAGCACCCTGGTTCCGGTCAGGGTCCCGGTCACGTCCCGGCAACACACGACTGCCTCAGACCCTCCAGGATGAGCAGCAGGGCCGACGCTGAATTTAAAGGCGCTGAAGGGAGACGGGGGCACCACGGGTCCACCCACAAGTCAGGCTGAGGGATGAGCAGAGCCAACCTCCCTGCCTCGGACACACCAACCAAGCAGTAGTCGGCTGTGTGTCAGCCCGGCTGCTGACTGTCAGCTCCAAACACAAGTTTACGAAGAGGTCGTCCCGAAAACCACAATTAACGCTCGGTGTCCTCTCCCAAATTTCGAGACGTGTGTGAACTTTTTCTCCGCAAAATGGGTACGAGATACAAACACTACTGGGAACAAGCACCTAGCAGTTTTCCCCACTGGAACTCTTCCTGCACGAACGCACCAGAAGCGGGACTCTGCTGGAAACAACTGCACAGCATTTTATTCATGGACGCCCCGGGGTGTGGCGGGTCACTGGCCCAGGGAGAGGGTCTGCAGGACAGTTTCACGTCTCAGAGGTTCCTGACCAAGGTCAGCACGGCGCCAGCACTTTCTGGGGCCTGGGGCACGGCCACCGAGCAAGGGGCCCGAGCCTCTGCCAACACAGCAGGTCAGGAGCCGCTGCCATCGGGACACGGTCTTAGGAGCGGGGCCCTGCGGCCCCGATCCCCCGCTCACCTCAGCACAAGACGGAGGGGCCGCAGGGAAGGGCCTCCCCGCACGTGCGGGGCCTGCCGGGGTCACTTCCCGCTCCGTGGCGGCTGCCGCCTCCTCATCCGTAGGTCCTGGCAATCGGTCACCTTCGCTCTGGCCCCCGCCCGAGGCTGCCGCCGCCGCCGCCTCTTCCGAGCCCCTCTCCCAGCAGGGCCCCCGGGCTGCTCCTGGGGCCCGGGGCGCTCAGCCCCCGAGCCCTGCCGCCTCGCCATCCTCTCAGCTCCGGAGCTCAGGTCTGGACACGAGTCCTCCTCGCCGCCTTTCCCTACAACAGCAAGGCCACGTGAACGAGGCGCCGGGGACTGGTTGCCTCGCTTCCACCCGGACCAAAGACGCTGCCGGCTCCGGGGCCGCACGCGGGACACACAAAGGGAGCCCACACAGAAGCACCGACGGGCTCAGGAGCGTCCCAGCAGCGTGGAGGTCAAGTGCCACAGCCATCGGGCACCCGCGAGGCTATTTATGGTGGCTCCCGGCCGGGCAGGCGGACCGGAAGCAGACCTTCAGGAAAGCCAGCAGACAGACTCAGGAGAGAGGAGGTGGCCACAAACGTGCGACCTGAGGGGTGAGGAGGCCCGGAATGCAGGATGGGGCAGACTGGGTCCGGGGTCCAGCCTAGCAGCGCTGCACGAGCTGGGCCACTGACTGCAGCAAGGGCCCGGGCATAAGCCAACACGGGGGGAGGTGGCCTGGGCACGGGCAGAAGCAGTGGCGACCCAGGACACCCTTCAAAGGGTAGATGCCAGGACCTGCGATGGTTAGCACTGTGGGTGAACACCAAGGTTAGCACCAAGGCACGAATCCTACCTGCCTTGTTCTGTAAACCAGATTTGGGCAAACGCTTCTTCGTCTTCCTCTCCCGCCTGTCTTCCTGCAGGTTCCTGCAGGCTTTTTCCGGAACGTCATCCTCAGGGAAGAGCCCTAGGGACCAAGGCAGGTGATCAGGAGGCAAAAGGCAGGTTGTGATGCTGTCGGTGCGCGTTCAGGACTGCAAACCACCATGCAGGGTCCACCTCCAGGCGCCGCGAGCGGGAAGACCGTGTTCATGCCCCCACAGCCACGACCGGCTCGAAGCTGCGCCAGCAGGAAGTGGGGCGGGGGGGGGGGGTGTCCTGCAGCACTGATGGTGGGTCGTGACCCATGCCCTAAAAACCTCATGCTGAAAGGGAGCCAAGACCGCCCTCCGGGCCAATGGCGATGTTCTCTACGCTGACGGGGGCAGCGCCTATGACACCCAGACGTACGCAACACGCACGCACGTGCGTGAATTTTACCTAAAAATACCACACTTCAGCTCACGGTGCGCACAAAGTAGTTGGGGTTACGGTGTGACGGAGGAAAAGGGAGACATGTGACACAGCAGGGACAGTAAATACCGATGGCAGAACTGGACACCCTCCCGACGTCGCTGTGTTTAAAAGTTCTCACAGCGAAATGGGGGACATGCCCGTCTCCAGTCATAAGCCGAGAAAACACCTTTCAGAAGAAGCCTCATTACCAGCTCCCTCAGCCACGCACTGAGAAGTGCTACCGTCTGCCACACAGCGTGCCAGCAGCAGGGCAGGCCTGAGAACTCACTAGAAATACAGGTTCTCGGGCTGCCGTGCCCGGGGGGCCAGCAGAGCGTCACAAGCCCCCGGGGCTCTAGCACACGTGCAGGGCTGACAGCCACAGCATTGGGCTAGGGCGAGTGCAGAACCCCTTGGGCCCCCTCTTCCCCAGAGCCCCGCCTCCGCAGACGAGTCAAGTCATGAGGGTGACCACGCGAGCCAGTGTACGCCCAGGAGAAAGGCCAGGGTCCCGGCGCGAGATGCTCACCTTCAGCGAGGTCCTGCAACCTGCAAGGAAAGACAGGCACTCAGCACGGCCACAGCCACTGCCCGAGGGCGGAGGCCGCACCCGTCTCTGCACTGGGCCGCCCGCGATGAAGCCCCCCACCCGTGCTCTGAGGTCGGGACGGAGGGAAGGCGCCAGGCCAAAGGAGCGAGGGCAACGCCAAGGACAGAGGGAAGGGCAACTTACTTCCGGATCACTTTGTAGAGGCGCTTCCTGTTCTGGGAAGGGGTGTCCTGCTGACTGGCCGCCGCGAACAGTCTGCTGGCCACAGCCTCATAGTCAAACTGTTGCCCAAAAAGAGACACCAGTCACCTCCCAGCTGCTCTGGGAGCGGAAACCAAGCAGAGAGAGCACGCAGACCACATGCAGACTCTCCTATGGGGTCACAAGGAAGGGTCCTGATGACGTCCTCCCGAGTCCCCTCCGCTAACACCACGTACAAGGCATGAGGCAGCGTGCAGGACCCCAGCGCTGCTGACAATGTAAAGGGCCCACCCAGGCCAGCCTCTCTGTGACCCATCCCCCCCCACCCCCGCCGCGCCCCGGGCAGCCACATCAAGATGAGCAGGAAACACTCGTTCAACTCTGACAGATGCTACTTAGGCCATACACCTAATTCCTACTCCTTTAACAAGCAGTCAACGTTTGAAAAGTTAGTAGGAAGTGTACGTTTCCAATGGGCCTGAAGTCACAGGTCCTGTTTGCCGGGTTCTGACCCCGAGCGCAACACAAAAGGTGACCCGTCGGCAGTGCTATCTCATGGGTCTAGTGCTCCAAGAGGCGAACAGGGAGCACACCGCTTGCACGGACTCCGTGACTCGGCACGTGAGGGGCTGGAGCGCCCGCCTTCCTGGCGAGCAGAGGCGGAGCCAGGCCCCGAACACAGGCCACCCACCTGGAGGACGGGGCCCATGCTGTCCTCGCCATCTCCTGCTGGCTCCTCATTCGTGTCAGGTGCGGCCCCGTGGAGAGAGCCTAGAAGAAAAGGGCCCCCGTGAACAGGTGCATATACCCAGCGTGCAGAGGACCCCAACACAAACACCTGGGAACCTGGAGCCCCGTGCACCAGGGCCCAAGACCTGGGCAGAGGTAGGTGCAGGCTGGGGTGGGGGCTCACACCGAGGGGTAAGGTGCCACTGCAGGCCTGGAAATGAAAGCAACGTCCCAAAGGCGGAGGGGCCTGAGCAGCCCTCAGAGCGAAACTAAGAACTAGGAGCAGGCGCTTACATAGCCAACGCAGCGTCAGAAGTTCCGGAGACAAAGAAGAGGGGTGCTAGATCTCACCACGGGAGAGCCCCCGATCAAGGGGCTGCAGAGACAGTGTTCAGATCGCTCGGGGCTATGATGTCACGGCCCACCTGCAGCATGGTTCTGGACAACAGGCAGGCACGCAGGACAGAGAAGGGGGACGGCAGGGCCACAGGCAGGCTCAGGGGGCCCTCCAGGAGACTACTAAACCTGCCTGTGTCGGGGCGACTCGGCTACAGAGGAAAAGGATGGGCAAGATACACAAGATGGCCGGATAAAACGCTGGGGGCACAAACACAGACGCCAGGAAAGCTCCACTGGGGGCGTGAAGAGCTGGCAGGGGGGGAAATTAACCCTTGAATCCACGGGGTCAAATGACCTTCCATAAGGGCTCTAGAACCACTCACTGGGGAAGGACAGGCTCTTCAACAGACGGTGCTGGGAAAACTGGACATCCATGTGCAAGGGAACGAAGCTAGGTCTTGACCTAGCACCATAAACAAAAATCAGCTTGAAGCAGGTGAAAGACCTACGTGTAAGAACTCAAACAGTGTAACTGTGAGAAGTAAATAAAGCAAGGCCCTCACGAGACTGGACGCAGCGAGGACTTCTCAGGTGTGGCCCAGAAGACACAGGGAACAGGGCAATTGAATTTTATGAGGATGAAAACTTCCGTGCACCCAAAGCCGCTACCCAGAGGGCAGTGCACAGAGGGAGAAGATATCTGCGAATCACAAACCCGACAAGGCGTGAGTGTCCAAAACACACAGGGAGCCCCTAACGCTCAGCGGCACAGGGCACCCTCCCCTGCCCAAAGGACTAGGGCAGACCCATCTCCGGGAAGACGCACAGACGCCCACCAAGTGCATAAGGGTGTTCACATCCCCGATCATCGGGGACACACAGACCAAAACCACAGCGAGACACCCCCTCACACCCACGGGGATGCTCCCGCCAACAAAACAGGACATGGGGCCCCTTGTGCGCCGTTGGCAGGAATGCAAGATGGTGCAGCTGCTGTGGAAACAGCATGGAGGGGGTCCTCAAAAAATTTTTAAAAACAGTTACGTATGATCCCACAATCCCACTTCAGGGCATTTGCCCCCACGAACTGAAAGCAGGGACTCCGAGCAAACCCTGTTCACCCATGTTCACTGCAGAGTCCTTCACAGTAGCTACAATGTGCAAGCAACCCAAGGGTTCCTCGATGGGTGACTGGACACCCATAACGTGGTCTATGCACGGTGGTGCACTATTCAACCTTAAGAGAAAAAACAAGGAAAGAAACTGACATGTGCTCGAGGACGTGATGCTGAGTGAAATCAGCCGGCCACAAAACGACAAATCCCGTGGGATGCACTTATATGAGGTCCCAGAGCAGTCAGCGTCACGGAGACAGAGAATGGATGGTGGGCGCCATTGGCTGGGGAGGGAGCGATTGAGGGGAGGGGGTCAGTGTTTAACGGGGACAGAGTTTCAGTATGGAAAGATGGAAAGTTCCAGAAAGATGGTGGGGACAGCTGCACAACAGTGTGAACACGCTTACCACCACCGAACTGAACACTTAACAATGGTTAATGTAGTAAGCTTCACATAACGCATATTTTCGCACAAAAAGAGTCAGAGGCGGGCAGAGTCCTAAAGCTGGCGGTAGACGCACGCCTGCAGCCACAGGCCACGACCGAGGCCACAGGCCACTGAGATCAACTGACGTCCCACGAGGACCCACATGAACATCGAGACGGTGAACAGACCCCACAGCCCTTCCCCGGGACATCCCCCGTGGCAGGTTTCCCCGTGGTACGCTCTATCCACTCACTCACCCACCCCGGCTGGTGGGCACCTCGTCTGTGCCAGGTGCCGCTCCCGGCACTGGGGACGCAGCTGTGATCAACAACACTCGCCGTCCTGGGGGAGCCCACGTCCGGTGGGGAGAAAGGGCCACAAATGACAAACGTGATTTATCTAAGTGATTTATCCCAGAAAATGAGATGTGTTGGGGGGAAACCCAGTGAGCGAGCCAAGGCAGGGGCTGGGAGGCTGTTTCAACAGGGTGGTCCGGGTGGGCCCAGTGAGGGAGGGCTGGGACTGGAGAGAAAGGGTGAGCGGGGAGGAACCGTAAGTCAGAAAGGAGCCAGAGAGTCAGGATCGCATCCTGGGAAAGGGAGGCTGGAGAGGAAAAACACACGTGCTTGTTTCTGGAAGTCAACCCGGCTGCCGAGCCACGGATAAAAGCTGGGGGTAAGCTCAGGAACAAGGGGACCAGGCCAGAGGTGAACGCGGGGACCCCGGCAGGCACCGAAGCTTGCCGGGCCAGGACGGGTGCCGGCACACCAGATGTGCTGTGACCCTCACCTCTCCGTGGCTCCTTGGACGGCACGTCCTCCTCCCGCTCGTCCTCCGACGTCCCCTCCTCCTCCTCTGCTGCCTCCAACTCATTCATAAGGTCCTCGATGGCAAACGGGGCCTGCTCCACGATCGTTTCAAAGACGCCCCGAGTGATGTTATGCAACACCAGGGAGCTGAGGGGCAGCCGCACAGGAGCAGGCCAGTTAGGTCGCGCCCATCCATCCAGCCCCGCCCACGGCAGCCGCCCTCCAGTGACCCTGTCATGCACCCGGACGGGACTCAGCCTCTCTTCCCGGAGGTGGGCATCCGGGGAACTCAGCGAGAAAGAACCGGCCGGAGGAAGCCCTGCCACTTACTCCTTAGTCTGAGCGGCGATCGTGCAGAAGGGCTCGATGAACTTGAGGTTCTGGTCCGCCGTCAGCTACGGGAAGAGACAGGCGTGGCCTGAGGCCCTCGTGCCTGAGCACAGGTGAGGGGCTCGGCCGCCACCCTCGGCCCGCCGCCCTCACCTCCGCGGCGCCCACTTTGCTCAGCTCCTCCAGGAAGATCTCAAGGAAGTGGCTCTTGACCCCGCTGGGGGCCTGGCTGTCAGGGTGCAGGATCTCTGTCGTCAGCAGCTCCAGCAGCCGTTCCGCCTGCCTGAGGAGGGAGACGGGCAGGTACAGCAGGCGGCCACAGCCGGCCACGAGCCGGTGAGGTCCCTCTACCTGAAGCAGAACTCGGACGGGGCACGGTGACAGGCAAGCGCCCATCCTCCCAACGTGCCGCTTTCCGCCGGTGCCTATCTGGTGACCCGGGCAGGTCTGTTCCAGCACAAAGGACTCGTCATTACAGATGTGGGACCACTGTCGGCACCAGCACACGTGGCAAGACAACCTCAGCTACGAGGGCCTTCCCTTCCAACACCATGCCGGGGGCCTGGAGTGACAAGAGGCCGCACCACCACGTCTCGCACGGCTCCGTCCTCGCGGGGAAGGAACGCCAGGACAGGGCAAAGAAAGGAGGGGAGGCCAGCGAGGGGGAAGAGCCGCTTCCCCGGTTCCACTGCATGCAGTACGTGGCCCGGGCAGACCACGTCTGCCCTCCCCTAGCATGCTGGTTTCAGTGGTCTGAGGCCTGGGGCTCCAAGGTCAGAGAGCCCTGGCGACCAGCCTTTGATGGTCCCGATGCATCGAGGTGCAGAGTAACGTAGTGTTCCCTTCACCTGAATCGTAAAACGCGCCTTCTCTAACGAGCTCCGCGGCTGAAGCGGACGCTTGGCCGCACGGGGACTCGCTGGCTAGGAAAGGATGCTGTCTGCGGCTCAGCCTGGGGACCCCTCCTCCCAGGCCAGGGCCAGTAACGAACGTTGCCAGGCAACCGGCGCCATCTGGCTGCTCGAGAACGGGGACAGGCTGCAAGGACAGCCGGGGCGGACAACACTGGTGACCCCAGGCCGATGGGAGGCTCCCAGCTTCTTCAAGAGGACCTCTGCATTCAATTCCCCACAACGAGGCTGGAACTACTCTCGCAGTGATAAACCGAAGAGTTAACAGAAATAAGACGTCCCTTTAACATGCCCCTCTGCTCAGGCACCAGCCACCTATGGGGACTGAAATCCTGAGTCCCGTCCGGTGGGCGCCTGACCCCGGGCACCGCCCCCCCCCCCCCCCCCCCGGAAGTAAAGGATGAAAATCACTCACAAGCAGAGGCACCCTTGCCCTGAACATGAAGTCACTCATAATCAGGGAATACGGTCCGCTCCTGCTGATCCACGTTTATTTGGGAAAACGCGGGCCAGAGGCAAGGACGTCCCCTCGCTCTCCAGAAGATGCACCGCCTGGGCTGGGACACATGCCTGGTGCAGCAGCTAGGCCAGTGGCACTGGTTTTAGGGTCCGCAGGCTTGAAATGAGCACTTTAGCATACTTACGATTCTTAATCACGAAACCACTCACAATGTGTTGTTTCCGACCCTCCCCGCTCCCCAGACCTTGCAGCAGAACACGGGACACAGGGGGCGCCTTTGATGCATCGTCAGTGAAATAAAAAAGCGCTCTGCAAACGTGGTGTTTGCTCCACGCCCCTCTGTGCCCCGCACACAGAACACCGCAGAACCTTAAAGGTCGTTACCTGTTGCTGTTCAGCATCTTAAATGTGTTCTGAGTTCCTACACAGGGAAGTGTCACTCTCACGATGAGAAAAAAGTGTAAAGAAACAGAGTTTTAATTTTAAAAGCTTTAAAATGGCAGCTCAGAAACCCATCTGGAGCCGCAGACCTCGGCCTGCCTCCTGAAGGTGTAGACAGTGGTGCCATACCTGGGAGGCACGGCCCAGGTGGCCTTGCCGGGCGTGGTCCCGGGGGGCCCAGGAGCGTGGAGGAGGGCTGGGGCTCGGCACAGCCCCCCAGCCCGGAGCCCGGGGGAGCCCAAGGCCGGCCACAGACCGAGGGGGCCTCTTAATGTGGGGGACGCGGACTTCCCCCATCACAAGCACCACTGTCAAAAGTGACAAGTCTGAATGAATCAAAACTTTCTGTGACTGGAAGCAAATACCACTGACAACAGAGCCAACTATGCCACCCCATATGAAAACAAAACAAAAAACAAAACAACCACCTTGGCTGTGCGTTAACTATGTTGAGAAATGACACTACGTTATTTACAATGAGAGAACTCGACTGGGATTCAGAGTAAGAACTCACCATCAAGGCTGAAAACGTTCACTTCTGAGGACACAAGAACCAACTACGATGTTACAAATGCCTTCCCATGAAGCACCACTGGGTCACCCTTTCACGGGAAGACTGACGTCTCTTTATGACAAAGAGCTAAAGAAGAGGCACGTGACCCAACCCCCAGGGAAGGAACGTGGGCTCGCCTGTGAGAAGCACAGCGGCTCTCAGGATGCACCATGAATACCAACCTTTCTTCCCACCCCTGCATCTTCAGGGCCTTCAAGGACTCGTTCAGGACCATCCGCATGAGCTGTGGCATGAACAGAGACCCCCGTTAGTGGGAGCAAGGCCCCGACTTCCCAGAATCCCCTCCACCCTGGTCGTCTCCGTGGCCCAGAGCGCACAGCAGGCCCCCCAGAGCTGCTGGTGGACAGGACACCGAGCTTCAGGACCCTGAGTCCAGAGGATACGCCGCTGCCCCCAGGCTGGGATGTTCCCACCTTCCAAGAGCACCCAGAATTCTAGCTCACGGTGGACACACCCGGGGGCACCGGCAGCACCATCAACAAAAGCCAAACGGAAGTGTCCTCGTTTCAGGGGTGGGAGCAGAGAACCAAGCGTGGGTCCCCCCTGGGGAGGCAGAGCGCTTTGGGAAAACCAGGTCTGAAACGGAGAACGGCCCCTCTGGCCGCCCCCCCCCCCCCCCCCCCCCCCCGCCACCGAGGGCTGCTGTCCCGACAGAATGGAAGCATTCGCTCGCCCTCTCGCCTTCACATCAGGTCCCGGCTCCACCCCACAACTCCCCGCTTCCCGCTGCAACAGCCTTTCCACCCGGTTTCCCCACCGTCCAGAGGCCGAGCAGCACGCCCGCAGAGGGGTCCGGCAGTGGTAAAGGGACAGAGGGTGCACAGGGCACAGCTGGCAGCCAGAAGACCCGTGCCTAGGAACACGGGGGGCTCATGTGACATCACTCCTGGGGCCAGCGGCGCCACCGAGGGGGCTGGCCTCTACAGGGGGCTGTGCTGCTGGGCGGGCTCACACGGGCCCCCACCAAGCAACAGAAGCCATCCTTCCGAGGTCGCGGCAACTGCATCTCAGGGAACGGGGAGCTGACTCACACAGAAGCTTCTCTGTCCTGTAAACCTGCACCTTGTGCACGTGCACAGTTCGGGCCCTGGCCCCACCCCGACTGCCCTAGCGTCCACCCTCCTTCCTTCTTGGGCTCCGGGCCTTGCCCGCTAGCTGGTCCTCACCCTGACGTCTGAGATACACAGTGTCCGCGCAGCCCTGGGCCGAGTCTGAGCCGGCAGCCGATCCCGAGTAACTACAGCCCCACGGGGCCGTCCTCAGTGAGGCCCAGCCAGTGCCCTACTGGGTTCCCACTGGGTCCCCTGCTCTCAGACGGCAACACTGCCCCAAGTCCCAGCGAATACCACTGTAGTGACGAGACTGCGGTTCAAATGGGGGGGAGGGGAGTGGACGGCAAGACCCTGAGGGCGTAAAACTCCACCTGTCCTGCATTTCTGAGAGCAGACAAGTAACCGAAGTTCGCAGGAATGCAGCACAGAAAAGAAAAAGCGGATTCTGCACACAACTATCACATGAATCGTCCTCACGCAGAGGAAAACATCACAGGCTGGAGCCCACCGTGGACCCGAGGTCTGTGTCTCGGGCACGAACCCGACGGAGGCTTGCTGGCTCACAGGTCCACGGCCTCTCCAGCAGGGATGCGATGGCTGCACCACCGACTCTCCCCAGACGGGTGACTCTGACACCCCTGCCTGAGACCGAAGCCCGTGCATTACGTTCTGAACCGTCTGCACGCTCACCGACCCTGAGATGGGGCAGACGCTGTGCAATCGCGGGCCCGTGCTGCCCTCGAGCCCGTTGGACTCACGGGTCACAGTCCTCAGGGCCATCGCGCTGCCCAGGCAGGGCAGGAAAGGCTCAGAGGCCACATCTCTCGGTGCCGTGCCCCCAGCTCTTCCCCACCTGCCCTCATGCCCACGGCTGCCGGCACGGCGGGGCCCAGAGAACGCAGAGCCTCCTCACCATGTAGAACTTATCCAGGCGCAGTCTGTCAATGCCTGTCCACTCGCGGTTCATGGTTTGCCAGAATGTTTGAAGGAACAGGTGCTCTGAAGGAGAAAGGCCAGAAGAGAATCACAGGGGAACACGGATGCCGCTTTGCAAGGTGGGGTGAGACAATGTGGAGAAACCCGGTCAGGACGCCACGCGCAACCAACCGCTGGGGTCCTTGCCCCAGGCCGCGGAGCTCAGAAGCGGTGTTAGGAAGCGGGCCTAGAAATGGGACCAGGAGGGACCTCAGAAAGCAAGCGCCCAGCTACAACCTCAAACCGCAGCCACGTTCTCTGAAGAACAGGCACAGAAAGCTGGCAAAGCCGGCAGCAGAGAAGCGGCTCCAGCCAGTCCCCCCGCCCCCTCCCCGACACCCACGCCCGGCCCCCACATCCCCTAACCCGCTCAGGCACAGAAGCCCACCAATGGCGGGAAGTCACACACAGTGCTACGAGCTGTGTCCCCCAAATTCACGTCGAACCCTAACCCCAGGACCTCGGAATAACTTTATCTGAAGATCGGGTCTTTAAAGAGGGAATGAAGGTAAAACGAGGGGAGCGATGGGGGCCCTAAGCCAATCTGATTTGTGCCTTTGTAAGAAGAGATCAGGACACAGACACACAGAGGGACGAGCAGGTGAGGACACGGGGAGAGGACGGTGTCTGCACGCCCAGGAGCAAGGCCTCCAGGAACCAGCCCTGCCCAAGCCTTGACCCTGGGACACACGTGGGGCCTCCCTGATCTCCTGTGACAAGTTTCTCCTACAGCAAAGCTTGGTCAGGCGCTTCAATAACAGACAAGCCCAAGTCCAACTCGTACAACTATCACCAGGCGAGTCTTTCTACTTGGCCTTCTACAGGCTCTCAGAGAGAACAAGTTAGAAAACACAGACCTCTGCTGTCTGCTCAGATGTAGTTACCTCGACTACCTGTGCACCCCTAACTGCACTACTCCACCCACGTAAGTGTAACTGAACTAAACCCGCCCGCAACGGCCACACTATCTACAGGGTGACACCGGGCCACCCTGGCTGTGGCCCACCTGAACACCGTGGGGAGGTCGAAACTGCCGGTGCCCGGCCCCAACGCCAGAGCCACATTCATCTGGACCGGGGTCTAGACGTCAAGATTCGTAAAGATGCCCCAGTGATCACAGCGGGCAGGCAGCAGGGTTGAGAACCACGCATCTTGGGCAGGACAAGCACAGAAGCGCTGGGGAAACACTGAGGGAACACCCCACCTATCAGGTGACTCAGCCAAGCAATTCTGCAACCCTGCGCTAGGTCTCCATTTCTAGGTCTCCGTTTTTATTTTAAAATGTAAGATACCGGCCCTTTAGACTCCAGCTGGGTCCACGGTGGATAAACAGGTTAATACCGTCAGACACCTAGAGCAGGGTTTTGCAGTTAAGCACCAGCAGACGCCAGGAAGAACGGGGCCTCCCTTTTCTCTAGGTCTCAGGACGCAAGCCTCCCACGTCCCGTAGCCAACGTTCTGCCCTTACCCCAGGGCTTCCCCAGGGCAGGGATACTCACGTGCCTCTGTGGTCTGAAAAGCATGGATGAGCTGGGAAATGGTCCTCCCTAGTTCCTCCTGCGTGGTAAACAGTAAAAACCGCTCTCAGACCCTGAAGAAACGTGGTCTTACAACAAGAGGCATCAGCAGAGAGGGGCGCCTGGGTGGCTCAGTAGGTTAAACATCCGACTTCGGCTCAGGTCATGATCTCGCGGTTCGTGAGTTCAAGCCCCACGTCAGGCTCTGTGCTGACGGCTCGGAGCCTAGAGCCTGCTTCTGATTCTGTGTCTCCCTCTCTCTCTCTGCCCCTCCCCCATTCATGTTCTGTCTCAAAAATAAATAAACGCTAAAAAAATTTTAATATAAAAGGATGTTTATTACAATATTGGTTTTTTTCGGTTTTTTGTCTATTCACTTGTTATTTTTCAATTTACATCCACGTTAGTTAGCATATAGTGCAACAATGATTTCAGGAGTAGCTTCCTTAATGCCCCTTACCCATTTAGCCCATCGCCCCTCCCACAGCCCCCCCCAGTAACCCTGTCTGTTCTCTGTATTTAAGAGTCTCTTCTGTTTTGTCCCCCTCCCTGTTTTTTTTATATTATTTTTGTTTCCCTTTCTTTATGTTCACCTGTTTTGTCCCTTAAAGTCCTCATACGAGTGAAGTTATATACTTGTCTTTCTCTGACTAATTTCACTTAGCATAATACCCTTCAGGTCCTTCCACGTAGTTGCAAATATCAAGATTTCATTCTTTTTGATTGCCGAGTAATACTCCATTGTGTGTGTGTGTGTGTGTGTGTGTGTGTGTGTGTGTATATACATATATATATATATATTATATATGGTGGACATTTGGGCTCTTTTAGACTTTGGCTATTGTCGACAGCACTGCTACAAACATGGGGGTGCATGTGCCCCTTTGAAACAGCACACCTGTATCCCTTGGATAAATACCTAGTAGTGCAATTGCTGGGTCGTAGGGGAGTTCCATTTTTCATTAAAAAAAACCCCAAAAAACAGTTTTTTGTTTTTTTAGCAAAAAATAAAAAATACAGCATCGAAGCTGTGAAAGTGCACCCAGTGTCTGAGGCTACCTTAAATGCCCATCTGTCCTCCCACTGGCACGGCTACTCCGGCTTCTCCTGCTACCGCCTCATACGCTCACCTGGAGGAGGGCCTTGTCCTGCATCCACATGCAGTAAAAGAGTCCTTTCCAAACCTTCAGCAGCTCGTCATGAGTGAAACCACCTGCACCAGAAACAGCAACACTCGAGGTAAACCAAGATTTTAGTGCCAGGAACAAAGCCAGAGAAATGCGACTGCCCGAATTACATCAAAGCCTCTCACTGTCAAGGTGCCTGGCCCTCTCCTCCGGCGCCATCCTCCCAACTCAGAACCCGCTGGGACTGGGCCTAGACCCCCAGGTAACAGCCATTTCATTCATCCAATAAACAAGAATCTACAAGTATCCATATTCCATTTCTGGGCTCTCAACACTGCATGCGTCTGTCATAATGCATTCAGCTCTGCACTTGGGATTTGTGCATTTTTGTGTTAAGCTTCAAATTTTAAATGAAAAAGTTAATTCATTCAAACTAGGAAGGGAGCTACAGAAAAGCACTTGAAATATTTACAGGGGTCCTAGAAATGTGCCCGGCACTCCGTTCCTGAAGCAATGGTTCTCAGACTTTAGCACTAGGAATGGAATCACTTGGAAGGTTTCTGACTCCTTAGGGCTGGAATGGGACTCAATAATTTGCATTTCTAACACGTGCCCGGGTGACGCGGAAGCTGCTGAGAGGGGCCACACTTTCAGAAGCAGCGTTAGAGAGATCAGTTCACAAGAAGCACGTCCTCCGCCCCGGCAGAGGCCACACTGCACCTAACTCAGACCACAACCCAGTGACTACACAAAGAGAAAACTACCAACGGCAACAAATGCCGCCCTGAGGGAAAAATACCGAGTGCCCGAACACCGGGTAGCAGAGATATCAGGACACACGGTCTGAGGACGGCGCCGATTCCCAGGGGGGAGGGAGGTCTGAGCTGGGAAAAGGAGGTAAGGGCTGGAGAGGGGGGAAGGGGTCCACGAAGAGGGACACGTGGTCACCACCACCACCTGGAGGGGCCGCGAGGGGCCGGAGAGGGGAGGGGCGCAGGGCGAGAGCTCGCCGGGCAGGACAGGGGGGCCTGCACCACACGGAGGCCGCGCCGGCCCGGCCACGTGGAGGTCCCGCGTGGTTCCGAGGTCCCACCCGGCCCCGCGCCTCCGCAGGCCTCCGGCCGCCCCGCGACCCCCGCCGCGGTCCCACCCCCGCAGGGCGCCCACGCCCCGCCAGCCCACGCCAACCTGCGGCCCGCTGAGTCCTGGCGACGATGTATTTCCGGAGCCTCTTCACCGCCCGGTCCCGGGTCACCTGCTCGTTCCCGGCCAGGCGCTGGGCCAGCTGGATCTCCGGGGGGAGCGGCACGCGCGGGCCCATGGCGAACGCCCCCGACCCTCGGGCGCCGGCGACCACTTCGCTTCGCCGGGGCGCGCGCGCGCGTGACGTCACAGGACCGCGCCGGCCTCTCTGGGGCGTGCGCGTGACGTCATCGGCCCCGCCCGTCTCTCTCGGCGCGAGCGAGTGACGCCTCCCGGCCGCGCCGGCGTCTCTGGGGGCGCGAGCTCCCGCCGCCTAGCGGCCGGTCCGGGATGCCGCTTCGCTGGTTCTGCGGGTGGCCGTTCACCCTGGACACTCGGGGTTAAAGAGAGACCATTATGGGGCGCCTGGGTGGCTCGGTCGGGTCAGTGTCAGGAGTCTTCATCTAGGCTCAGGTCGTGATCTCACCGTGGGTGAGGTCGAGCCCTGCGTGGGGCGCCTTGCTGGCAGTGTGGAGTCGGCTTGCAGTTCTTTTTTTTTTTTTTTTTAATTTTTTTTTCAACGTTTTTATTTTATTTTTGGGACAGAGAGAGACAGAGCGTGAACGGGGGAGGGACAGAGAGAGAGAGGGAGACACAGAATCGGAAACAGGCTCCAGGCTCCGAGCCATCAGCCCAGAGCCCGACGCGGGGCTCGAACTCACGGACCGTGAGATCGTGACCTGGCTGAAGTCGGACGCCCAACCGACTGCGCCACCCAGGCGCCCCCGGCTTGCAGTTCTTTGCCTTTCCCTCTTTCTCTCTCTCTCTCTTTCTCTCTCTGCCCCTCCCCTGCTTGCGCATGCGTGGGCTCTGTCTCCCTCTCTAAATAAATAAATAACTTAAAAAAAAAAAAAGAGGAAGAGGTCGTTAAGGGTGTGCCCGTCTTTTGGGGGGCTGTAGTTCACCCTGTAAGGGTTAAATTGTAGTGTAGGGCTAACGCCTGGCTTGAAAAATAACAGCTTGCTGTTGACACTGAAGGTTAAGCGGTAACAGCCTTGCAACACTGAAGGTTAAGCGATAACAGCCTCGCCTTGCTCTTGTAAACTAGCTTCATACTCTTTAAATTAGGCCTCACCAATTAAGGAAACAAAAGTTCAAAGAAAAGAGCATCAGAGACAGGGTCAACGAGATCCACTGGTTGCAACTTAGAGGCAGAAAGTCTAAAATAAATACCTTATTAGGCAACTGTTTCTAACTCATCTGACAACTGTTTCTGACTCATCTGGAAACTTTCTTTGTTCTGTTCCCAGGTGATGATAAAACGATGTAATAAACTTTGTTGTGACTGTCACTGGTGCCCGTAGCATTCTGTTTCAGGAGTCGTGTGGATGCAACAACCCCGCCAGTGGGCGTAGGATGCCAGAGAGCAAACACAGGAGTGGTCGAATTGGAGGCAGACCCCGTGAAGCTCCCCCCATGAACGGTTGATGCAGGCGAAGGTCATCTGAAAATGCAACAACGGAGGGAAAAAGATGTCACTGGGAGGGGAGGTGTCAGCCGCACCCCAAGTGTCTGGCACCACTGGGGCACCGTGTACCAGTGTTGCCGAAGGGTCTATCACAGCCAGTAACTCAGAGAAGGAAGGGGAGCCCTGGCGCTGCCCGGTCAACTGCTCCCTCCCAGGAATCGAGGAGCCCGCACAAGTGGAAACACAGCTCAGGGCCGGGTTTGTCGAACAAACGTGGATAAACATCTTGCCAGAGAACGTTGTCGAACAAACGTGGATAAACCTCTTGCAAGAGAAGCCAAGCACTCAAGAGAGGAGGGTTTGGAAAAGAGAAAGGTAGAAATTTACTCTGGGTGCCGGCAACCAGGGGACGCAACAGGCTCGAGCTTCGCCAACCCACCTCTCCACTGCTGGCAAGATGGACACCCAGAGTTTTCTCGAGAGAGGTTCAGGGGGTACGTGCAAGAGAGCAGGCAGAGAGTGCATAATCACGGGTGGGGTTCGGTATGTGCTCAGCCCCTGGTCGTGGGCAGGGAAGGGGACGTGCTGCATGCGGTCCTCTATAGGCATTCTGTTGCTATCAGGGCTTTTCTGGTCAGGCGTTAACGATGGTTTGGTCATTGTCAATGTCTCAAGATAGTGTAATAAGAAATAACCGTTGGCCACTACAGTTGAGCAAGAGGGCTCGCTAACACCAGCATCACTTGTGGCGCAGTCTAGCCTAAACCTTGCCCAGCCTTTAGGTCTGCACCCCTGCCTTCAGGACACAGAGGAAGGCCACCCACAGTGCACGAGAAAACAATCAGGAGCCCGGGTCTGGGACAGTTTGCAGGCAGCTGCCCTGATCTCTTCACAAAGTTAATGTCATAAACAAGGAATGAATGAGTGAATATATAAAGGATGGGGGAATGAAACATGCAAATCTTGACTGGATCCTGGTTCAAAGAAAAAGTTAAAAGGTCATTTGGGAAACAATTGGGAAAGCGTGCATACAGACTAGATGTTAGATTATAGTACAGAATAATTGTTTGTTTTTCCAGGTGTGACTGATGTTTATGTAGAATGGGGTTCAGCAGGTTTTTTCTCTTTTTTTTTTAATGTTTATTTATTTTTGAGAGAGAGACAGAGAGTGAGTGGGGGAGGGGCAGAGAGGGAGGGAGACACAGAATCCGAAGCAGGCTCCAGTTTCTGAGCTGTCAGCACAGAGCCTGATGCCGGGCTTAAACCCACAGACCATGAGATCATGACCTGAGCCAAAGTCAGATGCTTAACCGACTGAGTCACCCAGGCACCCCATCAGCAGCTTTTTTCTTTAAAGGGCTATGTGTCCAGGGACCCCAAGACTACCCCCAGGTTCCCTGATTTGCTAGGAGGATTCATGGCTATGACTTATTATGGCAAAAGGATATAAAGCAAAATCAGCACAGGGAAGAGGCTTGTGAAGTGAGTCAAGGAGGAAGCTTCCAGAAGCTTTTCTCAGTGGGGTCACACAGAAGTCACTTAATTCCCCAGCAAAGAGCTGTGACACACATGGGAGATGTCATCTACCAGGGAGCTGGTCAGAGATCAGCACCCAAGGCTTTTACCAGGGGCTAATCACATGGGAACCCTCTGCCTGGCTTGTACCAAAATTCCGACTCCCAGAGGGAAAGCAAGTGTTCAGCGTAAGCCTGTGAAAATTAGCAAAGGGAAACCTCACTCAAATGGAGTCGTGAAGCTAGAAAGGGGATCGCTACCACTCAACTTCGATTACAGGAACAGCTGTCAGTTACAGACCCGAGAGGAGAAGATGTGCTTGCATATCTCCCACCAGGAATTGGCCACCTGTGCGATTCAGCTAATGAGAAATCACCATCACCATGAACTCAGGCTTTTCTCCAATGGACTTTTGTTCAGAACAGCCCCTTCCCATTTCCTCCTTCTTCCCCATGAAATAAAGTTTCTCTCCTCTGTTGGACTAGCGTGTGGGGTTTTTAGTAGCTTGCTTGTTCCCAGTTGTAATTCTCTGCTATTCCTGAATAAACCCATTTTAGCTGGTAACATAATGGTTTTATTTTTAAGGTCAATGAGCCCATCGTTGATGCAAATGGTTTTGGCCCCGTGAGGCACTATCATCACATGGTGATAGGAACCCTCTTGACATCCACGTTCCCAGACAGCAGCCAACCGTATGAGCAGGAGGTTCTAAGGAAAGCAGTCAGGACTTAAGTCAACTCTTTTCTACACAGTTGTAAGACGGTAAATATTTTCAGAATTATGGGCCAGACAACCGCTACTGTGGTGCAAAAGCAGCCATAGGCGACATGTAAATGATGAGCATGGCTGTGTTCCAATAAAACTTTATTTTCAAAACCAGGTGATACGTGGGGTGCCTGGCTGGCTCAGTCAGTGGAGCGTGCGACTCTTGATCTTGGGGTTGTGAGTTTGAGCCCCACGTTGGGCATAGAGCTTACTTAAAATAAAAAAAAAAAAAAAAAACAGGTGGTGTGATGGATTTGGGCCATGAACCATAGTGAAGTGTCGCGATATCTGGAAGTTAATTCAATAAATAAATAAGCATGCATAGTACATAAACAAACGTGGCAAAATGTTAACAAAGGCTGACATTGGCAAAGGAGGGGTCAGGAGTACAGGTGTGTGGTGCTGTATTTTTCCAACCGTCTCTATTTTTGGATATTTCCATGAAAAAAGTTGGGAAATATTTTAGAAACTGGCTTTAGAATCAGAATGTGCTTTTCCACCCGCTGTTTAGGTCCCATTGATAAACAGTGACCCAATGAACAAGACAAGGTTGGTCAATGAAGTCGCACATCCATGCACTATCCAGACAGAAGGCAGGAGACAGCCAAAACCTGAAGAAAAGGACAATTTTTAAAGAAAAATTTTAGCATTCAACTTGGAAAGACAGAGGGAGACAGAGCACGAGCAGGGGAGGGGCAGAGAGAGAGAGAGGGAGACACAGAATCCGACAGAATCTGAGCTGTCAGCACAGAGCCTGACACGGGGCTCGAACCCATGAACCATGAGATCATGACGTGAACTGAAGCCAGATGCTCAACCGACTGAGCCACCCAGGCACCCCAAAAAGAACAATCTTAATAAACACATAGTGTATTTCTGAGGTGAAATTTCACCAACATCATGCAATGAAGTGCACCAATGTATAATTTTAAAATAGGCTTTACCGTATATACAGCTAGTAGATGCTGGCATCTAATGAAAGGTTTGCATCAGTGTACCAGTGTACCAAAAAAATAAATGTGCTCTGTCCTAATTGCAAAATTATCCCTCTTTAGGAAACTTTTCAGTTTGCTGTGCATTGCAGGCAAGAACCAGCAATGGATACTTAAAATTAGAGGCAAAGTATGATAGGGACCATGATATTTGCATGGTCTCATAGGTACTTGGTGGTTACAATAGGAAAGTGGTAACTTTATTCAGGATGGAAGTCAACGTCACCAGCGATGAAACACACAGATACCAGGTACCTTTCCTAAGAGGTACTGAAGGGGCACAGCATCACTTTGGTGGTGATGAGAGAAGAACCCTCTAAGGGCCTGATTTACGAGGGGGGACCAGTTTAGATATCTCAGTCAGCACGACTGTAGGGAAAGTCTGTTTGGACCCAGAGCCTGATTTACAGCCCGCCGCCCCTGCACCGGGTGCCTGCTCTGGGAATGACTACGCTAGAGGAAGACCATCTCGTCCTTGACATACTGATCAACTTTCCTGCTCCCCACGTTCCTTTACGACAAAACCCGTGACTCCTGCCTACACGCGGCTCTACGATCTCCCGAGCTTTCACAGGATGTCAAAAAAGTATACAAATGTGGGGGCACCTGGGGGGCTCCATCGGTTAAGCCTCCAACTCTTGATTTCGGCCCAGATCGTGATCCCACAGTTTGTGAGATCGAGCCCCACATCAGGCTCTGTGCTGACAGTGCACAGCCTGCTTGGGATTCTCTCTCTCTCTCTCTCTCTCTCTCTCTCTCTCTGCCCTACCCTCCCTCAGGAGCTCTCGCTCTCTCAGGATAAATAAACATTTAAAAAAAGTATATAACTCTGGTAAAAACTGTTCATTCTCCAGAGCACCTCCTTCCCTGTGAAGACCGTGTTTTCTGGACAGCTGTCCTAACCCTGGTTCAAAGAAAACTCTCTTTCTTTCTTTTAGAGATTCTAACGTTTTGTTTGTCTTGTACCCACAGTGGTATTCCTGCTCAAAATGCATAACCTCAACCTGATCATGAGGAAACGTCTGCCAGGCCCCAATGAGGATCAGTCCTCAAAAAAGGGCATCTATACTCTAAAAGTATCAGGGCCCTGGGGCGCCTGGGTGGCTCAGTCAGTTGAGCGTCCGACTTCCGCACAGGTCATGATCTCACAGCTCGTGACTTTGAGCCCGCATCGGGCTCTCTGCTGACAGCTCGGAACCTGGCTCCTGCTTCGGATTCTGTGTCTCCCTCTCTCTCTGCCCGTCCCCCACTCGTGCTCTGTCTCTCTCAAAATAAATCAACATTAAAAAAATTTTTTTTAAAGGAAAAAGTATCAAGGTCCTAAAAGACAAAGGTCTAAGAGCTGAGTGCCCCCCCCCCCCCACCATGTAGGAGGAACTTGGATCAGAAAGATAACTTCATGGGGACAATGGTGAATGAGTCAATTCTGTGGGTCAGCTTGTTTGCTGTAAACCAACAGTTATTTCCTGCTTCTGATAACTGCTATTTCTGCTTAGGTGCAGTGCCAACACTTAGGGAAACTGCATGCGGGGTTTACAGAAACTATACAGTTTTTGGACCCTAAAATTATTTCAGTGTAAAAAAGTTTTAAATATTAGAAAAAGAAAAAAAAGAAAGCCTGATGGGAATTCGGGGAACAGATGTTTTCCAACTTCCATACACAGTACCGCATGAGGTCTGCCCGCAAAGGCAGAGCCCCGTCTGTCTATCTGCCCACACCCAGCACGGGGTCAGGTGGTGACAGTGTGGAAGAAGAGCTGTGAACACCTCACTGGGTACAAATTAGCAACAGGAGTGTGCTTGTGTGTTCCACAAATAATGAGGACCATTACATTGCCATACAATATCACGCGGACCCACTTCTCATCCTTGTCCCGCTTGTGTTTTGTTTTCTAGAACATAGGAAAACCAGTGTTCGTGGATCGTGTGTGTTTTCCTAAGTCTTGCTCTTTCAACTCCAAGCTCAACTTGATGGAAACAGACAGGCCCTGGAGCGTGTGTGCGACATCTGTGAAGCGTGGTCGTGCATCTGTGCTAGTGTAAGGGTTAAATTGTACTGTAGGGCTAACGCTTAGCTTCAAAGATAACAACTTTGTTCTGACACTGAAGGTCAAAAGATAACAACCTTGCTTTTACTCTTGTAAATCATACTTCATACTCTTGTGAATCAGGCTTTACCAATGAAGGAAACCAAACCTCAAAAAAGAGCATCAGAGACAAGGGCGAGGAGATCCACTGGTTGCAACTTAGCGGCAGAAAGTCGAAAATAATCACCTCATTCGATAACTGTTTCTGACTCATCTGGCAACTGTTTCTAACTCATCTGGGAACTGTTTCTCTGTTCTGTTCCCAGATAATGATAAAACGATGCGATCGGCTTTAAAAACTCTGTACCCCGGCTATTCGAGCCACACTCTTATCCAGAGTGTTGGTCCCGATCGGTCGGCCTTGCCTCTCATTGTCATAAACTTTGTTGCAACTGTCACTGGTGCCCGTAGCATTCTGTTTCAGGAGTCGTGTGGATGCAACACTAGGAAGCGTGTGCATGACGTGCAGGGAAGGTGAATCAGTTCCCCGGGGGCCGCCAGAACGAGGCGCCATAAGCTGGAGGCCAGAAGTCTGAAATCCGGGGGTCGGCAGGGCCATGGCCCCCTGGAAGACTCCAGGGGAGGATCCTTCCTGCCTCTCCCAGGCTCCTGGCCGTGGCTTGTCGCTGTACTGCTGCAAGCCCCGCCTTCCGCATCGTGTGGCCCCTCCCCTGTGCAGCTGTTTCTCCCCTTGCTCTTCCTCCCATCTGTCTCTCTGTGTCTTCTTGTTTTCTTACAAGGGCAGTCACTGGATGTAGGGCCCACCCTCCCTGATCCACTAGGAATCTCTCTTAACTAACGACATCTGGGAAGACCCTATCTCCAAATTAACATCACACTGCCAGTTTCCGGTGCACGTGACTTTCAGGGAGCTGCTAGCCATCCCACCACAAAAGGGGCAAAGAAGATAAGAGAAATAATAGTCACTGCCATCTAAAGGCCGACTACTAGGCGCCTAAGACTTTATGCACACCCTTCGTAAACCTTAAAGCAATGCTTCTAGGGAGGCGTGATTTTTGCCATGTTACTTGCGAGCAAATTGGCTCGCAAGTTATCCTTCAGCCCAGAGCCCGTAAGAGATAAGGCAAAGGATACGTCCAGGCTGGCCCGTGGTGCCCAGCCCGTGAGAGTCTCGCATCCTAGCTGGGACTGCTCCACAGGTGATCCGTGTGTGTGCCCTCCAGGGGACCCACATCCTCAGGAGGGCTGGTGTGGCTCTGTTGCTGCCACCTTGAAATTCTTCATATGTTTTTATGTTTATTTTTGAGAGACAGAGCGAGAGCGCACAGGGGAGGGGCAGAGAGAGGGGGAGACACAGAATCCGAAGCGGGCTCCAGGCTCTGAGCTGTCAGCACAGAGCCCGATGCCGGGCTCGAACTCACCAACTGTGAGATCATGACCCGAGCTGAAGTCAGATGCTTAACTGACTAAGCCACCCAGGCACCCCAAATTCTTCATATTTTCTGAACAAGGGGCCCAAAGATTCACTTTGCTCTGGGCCTGGCCAGTTAGACAGCGAACTGGCTCTAGATACTGTCACAGCCCAGCCCCCTCCTCCCAGACCGCCCCCCCCCCTCACTGGGGCCCCGCGCCTGCTGCCCACAGACCTTCTCTCCGGACTCAAACTCATTCACCCCTGTTTCATACGTATGCATCTTCCTCCTGTGTATGCTCTCAATTTTTTGTTATAGAAAATTAGGGAAATAAGGTTAGAGGAAGGAGCCAGACATAGTCTCATGATCTAAAGGAACAGCTTTGCACACATCTGCTTATTCTTTTCTGTGCATAAGACTTTTGTTAATTACATATTAATTAATAAAACTTGCTAATTATGTTAACTACACTCTATTGACAGTTTTGAAACTGCTTCTCAATAACATACCTAGCATTTTTCCCCGTGGCATTGGTACGTTCTCCAGAATATGCAGTATTCCAAAACAAAACAATTCGTTTTTTCTAAAAACAAAATTTGTTTAAATAAAACTTTGGGGGGGCACCTGGGTGGCTCAGTCGGTTAAGCGTCTGACTTCGGCTCAGGTCATGATCTCACGGTCCATGAGTTCGAGCCCCGCGTCAGGCTCTGTGCCGACCGCTCAGAGCCTGGAGCCCGTTTCAGATTCTGTGTCTCCCTCTCTCTGACCCTCCCCTGTTCATGCTCTGTCTCTCTCTGTCTCAAAAATAAATAAAGGTTAAAAAAAAATTTTAAATAAAACTTTGGAAAAATACAGAAAATCACAGAGAACTAAGTTATTAAATACTTGTATCCCACCCTCCGAGATGGCTACTGTTCACGGCTCAGAGAACATCCGTCAATCCCACGGCGCCCGGGCGCCACTGAGCCGCCGGGGACTGGGACTGGTGCTTCAGCAATCAGCCGGTGGAGCCCAGAGCAGGGAAGTGGGGCCATGCCTTTCTAGAAGCGCTTCCTCCCACCTGCCCAGCCTCTTGCTATAGATGGCGGCTAGACGTTGCATTGCTTCTAAATTCTAGGAGGGAGATTTTTCTAAATTTTCTGTCTGTCCAGGAATTTTCCTTAATTCCTGGCATTGAGTTCTCCGACTCTGGTTTTATTTTTTTTTTTTAATTTACAGAAGTGTATGAAAATCGGTTATTTATTTATTGCTTCCTATGTGACAGGTATGAAGGTGAGGAACAGATCATTGCTGCCTGTCTGCCTGCCGGGGATCCCACTAGAGACACAGGCGGTTAGTGAGAGGAGAGCCTCTCACGTGCCCAGGGCAGGTGCACCGGACGTACCCCCCACCTGGGTCCCGGCCTTCCCTCTGATTCTGCTGACGCTTCTCCACTTAGGAAACCCTCTGCCTGCATTAGCTTACAGCAAGGCCTTCTAAGATTGTATATCTGTTCCCTCCCTGGACGCGTCTCAATTTCCTGCAGCTCCCTCCATCCCTCCAGAGGGGCTGGGGGCTGGCTCCCTTCAAGGAGCTTGGAAGTAAAGCCACAGTCCACTCAGTTTGCAACGTCCCCAGGTGGCCAGGCCTGTGATGGGAGGCAGGACAGTGCTGCACCTGTTTTTGGGTTTACCTTCGCTATTATTTCCCTTGCTAGCAAATTTGAACTGGTAGCTGGTAAATGCTTAGTTGAGTAAATGCTACACCTTTCCTTTTCTTTCTGTGATTTCTTTCTTCCTTCTTTCTCTCTTTCTTTTTTCTTTCTTTCTCTCTTCTTTCTTTCTTTCTTTCTTTCTTTCTTTCTTCCTCTCTTTCTTAGGATTTCTTGGGCTAGAATTTAATTAGCAATGGATTCTGATGACAAATTTTTGCATGAGGGAACACAAGCAACTGATTAGCTCCAGAAACAGGCGTGTGGATCACCTGCCTGAGAACACAAAGAGGAAGGCAAAGGAGCTGTGTCTTGCTGAGGAAGAAGGAACCGTGAGACGCTGAGAAAAGAACACTTTGGCTTCCTTACGCTGGGAAAGTCAGAAACCTCACAGGCGAGGCTTCACAGATTTCAAGCTGAAGTGATGTCCAAGGCCCTGGAGTGGCTCCAGGACCCTGGGTGAGGAGACCTGCTACTTGGTCTTTTTCTCTGGCTCCAGCAAGAAGGGCACCCAGGGCATCAAGGAATGAGAGATAAATGTCAGCATTTTCCAGGGCCTTTGGATAGAAAAAGTTATGCTAATCATGGGAGAGATTTAAGCTAGTGTACTAATTACAGACAGTAATAGTAAGAACACTATCAACTCGCCCTGGGGCTGAAAACATTTTATACTTATTAACTCATTTAGAACTTTATAAAACTCAAAACCCTTGGAGATTGGTCACGAGTATTATTCCCACAGACGGGACAGAGCTGTCAGGAGTTAGTCCTATGCCATCCAGCATAGGAGGGGAGAAGGGGGAGGAGGGGGAGGAGGGGAGGAGGGTGAGGAGGTAAAGCCCACTGAGCTGCAGGATAGGAAAAGGCAGGAGAACCGTTTTCCATTTTTATGGAGTCAAATCTGACTCATCATACATTCATGCAATTATGAGTGAATTGTCAGATCTCCCCTTCCTCTCCCCTTACCGTTCAACCACACCTGACCTTTCACCTTTCCTGAAGTTACAAACCAGGTTCTGCCCCTGGCAGGTATCACAAAGGCTTGTCTCCCCCACACACCTGCTTCCAGCCACTCCCGCTGGGGCTCTGTGTTGGGCCTACAAGCAGGCAAGGCTGGGCCTGGTCCTGCACAGTCAGCACCCAGTGATGGGAGAGGCCTGTGTCCACTGAGGGTTGGGCCAGAGGGCTGGAGGGCCTGGACTTTTCTAAGAGACCAATCCTGTCCAGTCAGCTCCTAGTATGGCCCCCACCCCTGCCCCAAATAGAGTGTGGGACCCCTCCCTTCCCTGGGTGCTTGCATCTGCCCAATCTGAACCCAAATCCTGCCACAGCCTAGCCCTTTCCTAACGCCCTCGATCTGACCACCCCCCGCCCCCCCCGCCCCCAGCCTGAAGCCCTGGCAGCCGTCTCCTCCTCATCCTGGGATGGCTTTGTGCCTCCTCTGCTCACACACACACACACACACACACACACACACACACACACACGAGTGCTCCATCTGGGTCACAGGCTGGTGACCTCCAGAGTGGCCGGCACAAGTGGGGTGCTGGGCCAGGCCTTGCAGATGAGGGGTGCAGGATAGTTGACTGCACAGGGGCCTGAGGCCGGGCAGGGTCTGATCTTGGACTCCGGGATGCCCCGGCAGCCTCCTGCCCCGGTCCCCAGCTCCTGCAGGTCCTGGCTGGGTACGAGCTTCTCTCCCCTCTGCCCTTCCGCAGCTGTCATCTCAGGTCCAGGTAACCACCTGCCTGTGACCCGCTCCCCGCACCCGCCCCCCTCCAACGCTGCGTCCTGCCCTGTACAGGGCAGACTTCTCACAGTCCCCTACAGAGCCCACCCCAACCCCATGTGGGACCTGCCCCCAACTGCTCCCTGCAGGATAGCCCCCACCCCAACCTGACCGGCCAGAGGAGGACGACACCACACCCACATGGCGGGCAGTGGGGGACCCAGGATGTCGCCCGCGAGACGCGCGCCCTAGGGGCAGGTAGGCGACCGGCCGAGCCCCGCCCTCGCCCCCGCCCCCCGCCCCTCCAGCACCGCCCCTGTCCCCGGCCCTAGGCCCCGCCCCGCCCCACACAGCACCGCCCCCTGCCCCGCCCCCGCACGCCCCTAGCGTCACGTGACCGTCGCCTGCTTTAAGCGGAGCGGGCGCCTCGGGTCGGGGTTCCGCTCTGGCCGCAGCTCCTCCGCCCGCCGCCAGGATGATGTGCGGGGGGCCCTCCGCCACGCAGCCCGCCACGGCCGAGACCCAGGCCATCGCCGACCAGGTAGGAGGGAGCGGGTGGGGCTCCGGAAGGCGCTCCCGGCTGCGAGGCCTGCGGGTGCGAGCCTGCCCCTGGGGTCCCCGGGGCCCCGCCTCGGTTTCCCCTCTGCGGCCGCAGGCAGGTGGTAGGAGGGTGCGCCGAGCGGGCCGGTCGGGGCCAGAGCGGGCGGAAGCACCCGAACGGCTCCTTCGGCGCCCCTCCCCTGCCGCCAGCCCGCTGCCCCCCGGCCGCCCCGGGCCTCGCTCGGGTGGCTCCACCGCCCGACCGCAGTGCAGGCTGGTGACTCAGCCCCACGAGACCCGTGAAATGAGGAATTCGCAGGGACTGCTGTGCGAGCCCCGCCTGGGCCGCGGCTCCCGGCCCTGCCCCCGCAGCCCCTCCTCGCCGGGACCGGAGGGTCCTCTCCGGTCAGGGGAGTTGGAGCGGGCGTGAGGTCATTTGCTCCTGAATTTGGTGTGAAAGTGACCTGTGGCGGAGGTGTTGCTGCTGGCAGGCACCGAGGCGGCCAGCCGGTCTGCTGGAGGTGTCTAAGAGGACAGGGGCAGGGGGAATCCCCACCTCTGCACCCGGTGCTGCCTCCTTTCTGGAGCACTCTGGGGCACGCAAAGGGAGCATCTGTGACTGACCCCGGGTCAGAAGACTTTCTGCGCCGGCCCCCGCCCCGTGAGCAGCGCCACCAGCCCTGGGCGCTTGGGCCTTGGGCCTCTGTGCCCCCTTGGCTGCAGCCCAGCCCGTCTTTCTCCCCAGTCAGTCCTGGGACCGATGAGCTCCCACTCTGTAGGGAGGGGCCGGGCTTGGCAGTCGAGGCTGCCGCGTTACCTGTTCTGCCACCTGGCGCCTGGGTTTTCTTTCCATTCTTTGCCAGCGGCCTGGGGCTTTCGGCCCCTCCTGAAGCAGACAGAGAGGTGAATCCCTCCCAAAGCCCTGGGCCGTGGTGGGGGTGTCACTCACCCCCCCAGAACCACCCCTCCCCCCGCCTTTCGCAAACTGTCAGCAGAGTCCATTCCCTGCAGACCTAGCGTGGCGTTTTGCACAAAGAAGGGGGCTCCTGATCTGAGTATTTAGACACAGGTAAGCCCCACCCCGGAGAAAGGCACTTGGTGCAATGAGCACCGTGAGTCGCACAGGTAAGATCAGGATCAACTTCTGCCCAAAAGCTCTACGTCTTTTTTTTTTTTTTTAACGTTTGTTTATTTTTGAGAGAAAGAGACAGAGCATGAGGGGGAGAGGGACCGAGAGCCAGGGAGTTACAGAATCCAAAGCAGGCTCCAGGCTCCAAGCTGTCAGCACGGAGCCCGATGCGGGGCTCGAACTCACAGACCGCGAGATCATGACCTGAGCTGAAGTCGGACGCTCCACCGACTGAGCCACCCGGGCGCCCCACAGAAGGCTCTACATCTTAAGACGCAGTAGGGGCACCTGGGTGACTTCCGACCTCAGCTCAGGTCACGATCTCGCTGTTGGAGAGCTTGAGCCCCGCATCGGACTCACTGTCAGCTCAGAGCCGGCTTTGGAGCCTCTGCCCCCTCCCCCCGCCCCTTCCCCACTCACGCTCTCTCTCTCTCTCTCTCTCTCTCTCTCTCTCAGAAATGAATAAACATTTAAAAATAAAATAAACCTGCAGTCAAGTGCATTTTACCTGCGAAGCCCTGTGCCTGCCGCCTCCGGTGCCTGGGGACACATTTGGAGGCTGTAATGCCCTCCGGAGAGGAGTGGCAAAGACAGTCATGACCTCTCTAGAATAGAAGGGGAAATTTAAATCTATGACTGAAGTTAGTTTAAAATTTTGAATTTTAAGAGGGAATAATCATATACAGCCTCTTCATCAAACTGTTTGGCTGTGAACTGGAAAGGAAAACGGGGCGTCAACTCGTATATAGCGTCATGATGGAAATTTTAAAATCACCCATGCCTAGAACACGAAGGGCCAACGACTTGCCCAAGCACTGTCGCGGGAGTCGGTAGATTTAAGGAGCTTTCTGCCCTCTGTCGGTAGAACTGACCGTGTAATGCCCCTCTCCGCTCTCAAGAATGCTCTTGCTGGAGAAGATCTGGAACGGGCGGGTGCGGGAATCCCGTTTGTAACTGTCCCCTCCCCTAGGTGAAGCCCCAGCTGGAGGAGCAGGAGAATAGGAAGTACACTATCTTTAAGGCGGTGGAGTTCAGGAGCCAGGTGGTCGCAGGGACGAACTACTTCATCAAGGTGAGGGTCAGCCTTGGGGGGGGGGGGGGTGTTGGGGGGCAGGGCCCCGCCCCTATCCGGGACCCTCCTCACGCAGGCTGGTCCAGCAGGGGCACTTGGGGTCAGAGGTCCTCCGGCCTGCCCCTCACTGGCCTCTCTCCTCTCTGTCCGTCTCCAGGTTCAAGTCGATGATGACGAGTTTGTGCACATTCGAGTGTTTCAGAGTCTCCCGCACGAAAACAAACCCTTGGCCTTGTCCAGCTATCAGACCCACAAAGCCAGGCACGACGAACTGGCGTATTTCTAGTTCCCGCTCTGAACATGGCCCGTCCGTGTGGTTCTGTCCTCTGTGGACACGTCTGGGGTCATAAACGGGTGCCATTTCTTCACTGGGGGTGGGGGCGGGGTGTCGCGCAGCTCTTCTGACTTGCGTTGGGAGAGACAAAGTCAACCCAACCAGCGATCTTAATTGCTTTCAAAGAGCGCTTATATTCTCTTTTCAATACATATTTTTAAGTCTTGGCAAATTTATGCCTTCGTTTTGGATTCTTTTGGCTTCATCGGAAACCACAGTCCCGTGTGGAAGCGTCAGGAAGCGTGAGAGTGGCGTGCTAATATGGTGGTTTGACGGCCACGTGACCGCTGTGCCACGTGGCGCCCCTCCTGGGTCACGTACTGGCCTGAGCTGGCCGGATGCCTCTTCTACCTACAGAGCTGCCCCCCGGGGGAGCCGCTCAAGGTCCCCGCAAGTGGACGGTATACCCAGGACTCCAGGAGCCTGTGCTGCAACCACAGCTCCCCACGCTCGGCTTCCACCGTGTCCTGTCTCGAGGCCTTAGTCTCCCCCATAAAATAAAAGGCTTTGGGCAAATCTGATTCTAGAGCATTAGCTCTGGATGTACTTAGACGCACTCACACACCACCCTCACACCCCAGTAGAAATACACACACGTGTGCAGAGGACGCCATAGGTGTACGTGTACGTGTAGAATAGTTGTGAGGCCTCGCTGAGCACCATCCGCCTGGAAGGGTTCTTGAACTTAGCCTCCGAGCATCTGGGCAGCGGCACATCTCCGGTGTTCGACACAGGGTCCCCGCCATGAGCGAAGGCAGTGCGGTGGTTTGCCCTGTGTCTGTTTTGCAAATAAACAGCACGCGCATCGTTGCAAGAGTAGGGGCTGAGACGTCTGTGTGGTTCAGGTCATGGCAGAAAACCGTCCCCGAGGGTTCAAGTTGGTCTCAAATCACCACACCACTCTGCATCGGCGGCGTGTGGCGCTTGGTGCCGGGTCGGCAGTGCAAGGCGCGGGCTGTCCAGATCGCGAGGGAAGGAAGAGCACACCAGGGTCGCAGGGTGAGCAGGCAGCTTGAAAGCGGCAAGAAGAGGGGCGCCCGGGGGGCTCAGTCGGTTGGGCGTCCGACTTCGGCTCAGGTCGTGATCTCACGGTTCGTGGGTTCGAGCCCCGTGTCGGGCTCTGCGCTGACCGCTCAGAGCCTGGAGCCTGCTTCTGATTCTGTGTCTCCCTCTCTCTCTGCCCCTCCCTCTGCTCTCAAAAATAAATAAACATTAAAAAAAAAAATTTAAGTGGCAAGAAGAACACCTTAATGCCGGCTGTGTGTGTCCCAATCTCTGTTCTTGAACTAGAAGAATGAAGAGCTTTCCCAACAGGCTCTTGTTCTTGGTAGTGAAGCAATTTGGGGTTGAAATGAAGACCTAACAGAGAGAGAGGAGAGAGAACCCCAAGCAGGCTCCACAGTGTCAGCACAGAGCCCGATGCGGAGCTCAATCCCATGAACCTTGAGATCACGACCTGATCCAAAAATCGAGAGTCTTGAGGCTTAACCAGCTGAGCCACCCAGGTGCCCCTCCCCCCACTTGTAAGAGCTATTGATACATTAGCAATGTACATTAGCAATATTTTCTCCAAGTTGTAATTTGTTTTGAGTCCTAGATTAAAAGCCCGTCTCCAGACCCAGACTGTAGAGAAACTCACCCGTTCCTCTAGAATTTTAATTTTTTTAATTTTTTCGTATGGATTTTGAGAAAAATAGCAAGTGGGGAGGGGCAGAGAGAGAGAGAACCCCAAGCAGGCCCCAGTGCGGGGCTCGAACTCCACGAACCATGAGATCATGATCTGGGCTGAAGTCAAGAGTCGGACGCCGTCTGAGCCACCCAGGCGCCCCTAGAATTCTAGTTTTTTTTTCAGCCCTTGTATGCTGGAGCCACGGCCCTGCTTTTGCAAGGTCAGAAAATGTGCATTAATGCCATTTCCGGGCAGCTCCGTTAGGGCCTCCGAGGCACCCCACCTGGTAATGATGGATTAGTGACACCAACGATTGTGTCCAACGCACAAGTGACGTCAGTTATCTGTTCCTCTATCTCTAGGCCAACGTGCGTCTGCTCCCTTGTGAGTCGGCTGGCTGGATCTGTGCCGGCACCGGGTTCTGGGAGCACTCCGAGACCGGGTGCTGCGGGGTGTGCTCCGAGCTGGGGAGGCTCTGCCGGGGCAGAAGCAGGGCGTGCACGGCGCACTGACCTGTTCAGCCCGAGTGGGGGCGCGGGGTCAGGCCTTGGGAAGAGCGACATTCGCCGAGAATCCCGGGCGGAGGAGAGGAGCCTCAGCTGAGGGCAGCGGGGAAAGGTGCCCCCCTGCTGGCCCGGGGAGAGGGTGCTTGGTCCCACCCGGGGAGCGCGAGGACTGGGGTCTGACTCCCGGCGGTGGGACCGGTCCCTGTAGCAGCCTTCTGGGTCCTGGAGAAACACAACACTCGGGGGTGAGTGGAAGAGGAGCGCTTAGCAAGGGCCCCCCTCCCCCGCTCCTGTATGCGCACTCGCTCGCTCTCTCGCTCTCAAAAAAAAAGCGGGGCAAAGGATGAAAAATTCTATAGTGAAATGGGCAAAGACCTGAACAGCCACGACAACCTGTAACACGTCCACACAATGAGAAGAGCAGAGCGAAACCACGTCGGGTGCCGGTCTCTGTCCTGCCCCACAGTCAAACGTCCGGACCTGCTAACCCCACTGCGGGCCGGGACCGGGAATGCAAACAGGTACAAGCCCTTCGCAGACACCCGGGTGACCTCTCGGGACTACACGGCACGCGCCCCTCCCGCCGGCGCTCCCCCGCACGTTGGTCTGTGAGCCCGGATTACTGGTGCGGATATTTCGGTCATTCACTTCCCCGACCTGGCCACGGGCACGGAGTCCCCAGTGGCTGGCACCGGGCAGGCAGTCGACAAAGTGACCCGATAACGCAGGAGACTGTAATTCTTCTCTAACTCGGGGCTTTCTCGGCTCACCTCTGCGGGGCCTGGGACCGGGCCCCCCTCGCCCGTCCGTCCCGACCTGCCCTGGCCTCTGCCGTAGCGGCTCTGCTCCAGCGTCCAACCCAGTGGGGCCCACACCCGCCCCAGGCCAGGCAGCACACCTCAAAAACCCAGGGGTGCCCGCCCCTGTGGGGTGAACTTCGACCAATTGGAGAAGACTGGAGTGATGCCCCGCTTGACCACTTGGCCAGCTAGGTCACACGCTGCCATGCATCTTCTCCCCCCTCTCCCTGCCTTGTCCCTTTTCCTGTTCTTACCTGCCCCTTGGGAGGGCACCCCCTCCCCCGTACCGCTTAGTGCAAGGGTGGGGCCCGGGCTCCCTTCCAGGAACGCAGCCTGAGGGAGCCCCTGCCGGTGTGGTCTCCAGGGTGGGGCCTGCACCTGAGGCCGGGCTTCCCGCCCTCCCCAGGGGACGTCTGCGGCAGGAACCCTCCTGATGGTTGAGGTTCAAGGCCGTGCGTGTCCTCTGCTGGACATCTCATGCGGAGTGTCAGAGAGGGAAAGGTGACCGTGTCGGGACTCACCGGGCTTCATCCCCATCCCCATCACAGGAGGCAGTGGGTTGAATAATGTCCCCCCGGGATATCCCTGGCCCAGTGCCCGGAGCCTGTGGATGTTATCTCACAGGGCAAGGGGACTTGTCAGATGTGATTAAGCTAAGGGTCTGGAGCTGGAGAGGTGATCCCGGACTGTCTGGGGCCCCAATGTCATCCCGGGGTCCTCAGAAGAAGAGGCAGGGGTCGGGGTCAGACTGAAGCCACACCACGGCTGTGAAGTCATGAGGGCCCCTCTAAAGTCTGGAAGAGGCTGGGCACATTCTCCCTGGAACCTTCCAGAGGACCCAGCCCCGCCCACCTATTTGTACAAGTCTGATCTCCAGAGTCGCTTTAAGCCACTGCATTTGTGGAAGTGTGCCACAGCAGCCCCAAAGGGTCGTCCACCAGGAGGGCCTTGCGGGCCAGCTAAGGGGCACAGGAGTCAGCAGGGGGGTGGAGAGGCGGAGTTCAAGGTGTTCCAGACATGAAGCAGATCCCTCTCCCACCCTTCTCCTGCTTTTCCTTCCAGGGCAAGGGGCCTGGCATTCTGGAGACTGCCTGGGGAGCTACTCACAAAGGTGTGGGTGAATCACAGTGTGGGTGAATCACTGTGGGAACACAGTACCTGCCCGGCCTGTAGGACCGGCTGTCACCACCCAGGTGTGAAGGGATTGAGACCCAGGAGCAGTGACATCCATCAGGGATGAGGCTGGTCCTTGGACTCTAGCGGGGCTGGGGGCGGGGCCTGAGAAAGGGAACCCACCCTCCTGGGATCCCTGCCCACAGGAGGAGCTTAGAGGCCAGCCCCCAGGGCACAGAACAGAGTGGGTGGGACAAGGGGACCTGGGCCACCGTGGGTGGGTTGGGCAAGCTCTTTCCCTTAAGACATACGTGTTTACGGCCTCAGCTCCCATGCTGGGCTGGCTGGCTGGCTGGTGGCAGGGGCTTCGGGTACCAGGGGATAATTAACGGGGGGTTCCTGAGGCGGGAGGAATCATTGCACTTCAACACCATGGCCAGAAAAAGATTTATTTACGGGTAATCATAAGTCAGTAGGACCAGCACACAGACACGGCCTCTACAGCGCTGACAGGGACTTTACAAACACGTGCACAGGACGGAGGGCTGGAGACCCCAGCACTGGAGAAACCACCCCCTGGCCCTCCCCCGCAGCCGGGCCCCAGGGGCAACGTGCTCCGACCCGAGGGGGTCACACAGCCTCCACAGTCTGAGTTAACTTCCAGGAAGGCCCAGGCCAGCCCCCGCTGGGCTCTGAGTCAGCACCTCAACCCTCCTGTCCGCCCAGTCGTGCGGTCATTGGCTGGAATCCCAACTAAAATTCAACATCAGAAAGTATGCAGCTATAAAGCCGAAAGCACTCAAAACACCATCCACACGCTCTTCACCTTGGAGCCTACACGTTGTACGTTAGGAATTCACTTTCAGTTCCCCAAACAGGAACATCTGTGCTACCCGTCAGGACAACAGGCCCACACGCTTTGCGGGGTGCACCCAGGCACCTTTCGCTCCCCACCTGTGCTCTCTGGGATGTTCTGAAGGCCGCTGCCAAGCCCGCCAATTCTCCCTTTCTGCCCCTCTCCCCCGCCCCGCCACCCTCACCCCCTCATGCTGGGAGCCGAGTCCTGCACGAGAAACGAAATGTAGTGGCTCTCTGAAGCCAGAGGCCCTGTCCCACAGCTCGGAACGGTGTGGGGTGGGGTGCGCCCCGCTCCCTCCCCAGACCGCCGGGCTCCGCGGAGCAGACGGAGGGTGCTAGGCCCTCCTCACCGTCAGCCCCATTCTGCTGCACCCTCGCCATCCGGCTCCCCAGGACACCTGCAGGGCAACGAGGGACGGCCGGGACAGGGAGTGGTCAGGGGCTTCAGGAGGTCTCTTCCCACCAGAATGGGCTTCCGGAGGCAGAAGGTGGAAACTTGCCCACCGTGGTGTGGGGGCTGCCCCACCCAGGGCTCATCTGCTGCCAGGGTTCAGCGACCGAACCAAGTGGCCTGCCCCGAGCACAGGGCTCGGCTCTGCTGGGACAGCGGGAAAGCTTCTAGAACAGCTGTTTACTCTGCCAGAATTTAAGGAGAAAATTCTAGGAAGAACTTTCCATTCATACAAAGCTTGGAAATATTCTCGAAGTCAGAACTAAAGTTAACTCGTTAAACTCCGTCTTAAGCAAAGGAACATGTGGTGGGTGGTGTCTGTGAGCACGACCTCTTAAGACAGGCAGGAATGTGGTTTGTAAGACCCTGTGCTTTGGTCAGAGTCTCCCCTCAGTAAGACAGGAAACGTCCTGCACCGAGAATCACCTGCAGAAGTCCACGGGGAGACTCATGCACCGGAAGCCCGGGATTTTAGGAACCTGGCCACCATGGGGCAGCACTGAGGCCAGCCTGGGACACAGACCCCGAGGCCCAGTGCCTGTGTCACTAGCACTAGAGCCCCGTGCACTACGCCACAGGGTGGCGACGAGTGCAAGCTCCGGGCTGGGGTCTGCCCCGCCCCCTGCCGGCAGAGGGTGGAAGTACAGGGCTGGATTCTGCAACGGGGGGGGGGGGGGGGGGGGGTGAGGGGGGGTGGAGGGGGCTCTATAAACAAGCACTCAAGGTTCTTGACACTTTTCACCCTCAAAGGCCCCCTGACCACCCGACCGCCCCTGCCACAAAGCAACTGCAGCGCGCACACACACACACACACACACACACACACACGCAACACCAGCTCCCTGGCCACATGTGTGCAGTTGGGTCACTGTGCTTTGAGGGTCCAGCCTGACCAGCACCCTCGGGGCAGAAATGAAGTGGGAGGTCTCCTGGGCTCCCAGAGCTGCCCTCCCAGGGATGGGGGTCCTTCTGAGTGCCCACCCAGTGCAGGCATCTAACGTGTTCCCTCTGAGCACACGGGACCCGGCTCTGAAGGAAGTCCTAATGTAAACAGTTCACGGAGTGACGGGATGAGAGAAATCACCTGCAGCCGGTCGGCAGGAGCTGGTGTGGAACGAACATGGGGGGGGGCTTGGTGGCCACGCCCCTCTGGGGGCAGAGTGGCGTCTGGGGGCCCCGCGGCTCCCATGAGACTCAGACAGCCAGGACCCCACTCACAGCATCCTGGCCTGCACAGTCGCCCCTCTGCCCACTCAGACTTCCTTCCCCGCCTTCCGGCCCAGGCAGGTGCTAGGGTGGGGGGTTCCTACAGAAACCCTGTCCCATGGGGACATGTGCACGGAGACCCCAGCCACCTGCTGGGGGGCAGAGAAGGAAGACAGAGATTCTGGTTATCCTGGTGCCGGAATCCAGAGTGCTCACAGGTGCCTGTGATTCAGGCAGACGCAGCCCCGACGCCCTGGGGCAGGTGGTCCCATCGAAGGGCAGGAGGGATAAAGGAGGGGGCGTGCTCACAGCGCAGGTCCAACAGCTAGAACGCTGTCACCTCCTTTACCGTACGTTTCAACTAGCAGTGAACGTGAGGTCCAGCAAGGAGGGAATGGCAGTCAGGGGTGGCCTCGGGACACCCAGTGAGGCCAGGGCCCCGCCCGCCTGGCCCTGCCCCACCTGCCTGCTCCCCGGAGGCAAAGGTTCACCCTTCGGGGGCTCCACCACACAGCATTACTTTCCTGGACGATGACGGTGGGGACGAGGGGGATTCTGCATCGACACGGGGACTCAGGCATCACGTTGCTGGCGGGGCGCCCTGCCTCCGTTCTGAACACGAAAAGCACGCCAAACCAGGCTCAGTCCATCGTAAGGTTAGACGACATTTACAAAATTGGTTCCGACAAGGTCAAGAACAGCACAACAAAGCGTCATTTTTACCATCGCTGACGTACATTAAAGAATAACGCAGATTACCACGATGACCTTAGCAAGACTTGGCAATGATCTGAAAACGGTTTTAAAAAAAGAGTAGTTTGTAATTCATCTTTAAGGCCTACAGAAGCTTTGAAAAACCATATTGAAATCTGTCCTCTGGTAATAAGCAGGCGACTTAGGACTGATACACTTCTCATTTTAAAATATATAATTATTACTCTGCATGTTACTGAACTATGGAAAGTAAAAACAAAGATTTACTCTAATTTGGACCCAACCTATGGGAAAAAAAAAAAGAAAGGAAGAAAAAACCGCTGCTAGTGACCACGGCTGACCTCTGGGTGGGAAATTCTAAGCACAGACCAGCCAGGGCCCGCGTGTCTACGCAGGACCACGCCCAGGATAGCAGTGGGCTCGGCAGCAGCGCGTGGCCAGCGCAGCTCGCCGGGAGAAGCTGCTGCGGTTCCTGCGGGAGCCCCGCGCCCTGCAGGGGCTCTTGGGATGCCGGGGTCCCGCTGCTGGGGGCAGAGGGCTCAAGACCCCACCACTCCCAGCGGTCGGGGCTTCTCGGTCGGAGGAACTTGAGATGAGAACGTCCGAGATCCAGCCAGAAAGCTCACAGTTTCACGGGAAGTTTAGGGGCGGAATAACTATCGTTCTATGTACAGTTGGGGGAAGTAAAAGCATCAAGTGTAACACGAAGCCTGAGCCCCTGAAATAAAACTTAAAGAACAGAGGGTCAGCGTCTGCCGTGTTCCCAAGGCCATGGTACACACAGAGTAAGCCCCTACGCCCCACACGGTATCCTCACGGAGGGTTTTCCACCATCTCGTCGCAGAGAGATACCATGGCCCGTGCACGGGCTGCCCGGTGCTAACGCACGAGAGCGGACACTCAGGACGTGGACAGACTGGGAAGAAAGAAGAGCGGGCGGAACGGCACGGACGCTGGTATTTCTTTGTTTCAGGGAGTTTGCAACAGACTGAACACCGCCCTGCCCAGGAGGTGGCAGTGGATCCTGGGGACACTGGCCCTGCTGCAGAGGAGAGCGTGGGCTACAGGAGAGGACCCGCCTGTGGGACGGGGAGGGGCCCCCCCCACTCTGCAGGCTCTGTCCCCTCCCAGCCGCAGGCTCCTGGGGGAGGCGGACCTCTGCTCTCCCCAGGGCGGCGCGGAGAGGGGCACCCTCGCTTGCAGCCACGCCTGGGGGTGCCCCGGGCAGTAGACGCCCGGCCTGGTGTCGCAGCCCGAGGCGTCTGAGAGCTGCGAGCCCGGCGCTCTGCCCCGGCCCCTCCCCCGATCTGCCAACACCCTCTCCTCGGAGAAGGGGCTCAAGCTGCGGCTGCCTTTCAGGGGGCCTCGTGCACCCCGGCTTCCGGTGGCATGGAAGGCAGGACTGAGCGGGCAGGGGCGAGCGCACAGGGTGACTGGCTCGTGGGGATTTAAATATGCCAATGGTATCCACGGCCCTCTACCCGTCTCTGCACAACCACGTGGCACGAGGCATCTGTCGCCAGCCAAGGGTGGCAAGCGCGCAGACGTAACCCGGCGTGCCACAGACCAGGTGAGGTTTCCGGCAGGAACACAACGGGCCAGTCTCGCCACGGGCTGTTCCAGCCTCGGGAGCCCTTCCTCATCCCCCGTGCGCGTCCGGGCCAGCTGGTCTCGACCTATTCCCGCAGTGACGCAGTCCCCGGCGACCTACCCCACAGCTAGGCCACAAACGAGACTTCTCAAGCAGGAACAAAGGGGGGCGGGTCACAACGACAACAGAGGCATTTGGCAGGATTCGCCCAGACGCGGATGGTTAAAACCCAACTCTTTCTCAGGGACGCACAGACTCCAGGACTTTCCCCGGCCCTCGCCCGCCAGGGATGGGACGCCGCCGGGGGGCCCACGGGAGCGGGGTTCCCGGGAGGCCCAGGAGCCCTGGGGGACAGGGAGCTGGGTTCCCAGAATTACAGATTTCTGTGATCGCTTTGTGACTTTTAAAAAGCAGGACCAGCACGTTTTCACAATTAAGACCGGTTGAGGCTGGACACTCACGAAAGAAAAAAATATCAAGTTTCGGTCACGGCTCTAAGGCAGATGCTACATTTTCACAGGGACGACGATGGAGACACCGACACGCTGTGCGTTAGGAGGTGGCACGCGGGCCCTCACAGCACCGCGGCCTGGACCACGATCTCCGGGTTCTCGATGTCCTTCTTGCTCTGGACCATCCTCAGCTCCAGCTGTGCCGGGCTGGGCTTCAGTCCTCCCCCTGCCTGGGCTGCAAGACAAAGCGTGGGTGACAGGGACAGACCAGAAGGCACTCCAGTTTCGTGCCCCCTTCCCTCGCCTGAGCCCTGACGGTCCGTGTCCCCTCTGGGGCTCCCGTGTGGGGCACGAGCTCCGCAGGCTAGCAGAGGCGGAGGGAGCCTCGGGACCCCGCTGTCGGCTCCCTCCCTCCTGCCTCCCCCCTCCGCTCTCATTGCCGTCTCCTCCCCGCTCTGCTCTCAGTGCAGTCCCCCTGCCCCCTCCGCTGGTGGGCTCGGGGGCCCAGCCAGGAGGTACCTTTTGCACATGCGATGGTCCGCTGCAGAACGTGATGCATGGCCGACAAGGTCTTCTCACAGGCCACCTGCAGGGCGGGAGACGCACACACGTGGTCTGTGCTGCCCGGGGCCCGGATGGGATTCTCCGTTCACCCAGACCCTGCCTCCGCCCCGAGACAGCAGGGCACTGGCTTTACCGTCACATGCTCCCCACCAACCTTCCCTGGAGGGCTGAGCAGATGCCTGCGTACTAAAACTAACCACCTTCCTCCAGACCGTGCCCTCTAGGGGAGGGCTGGGCTCTAGCACTCGTCGGTACTGTGTGCCGTGCAGTAGCTTAATAGGTGTTTCTGGAAGGAATTAGTTATAAAGAGTCTTCATCAAAAATGACTCCTACCCCAAAGTTGGCCAAGGTCACTGCTTACTGGCACCTCAAAGTCAAAGACCCGGGGCTTAGCAGGAGCCGGGGAAGCGAGCGGAACCCCCTCCCGCCCGACCCGGGGATGTGCCGAACCCGGTTTGGCCTCAGGTGGCCCAGCAGCAAGGTCTCCACTGCGCACCAGATGGCCAAGGTGCCCTGTACCAGATGAAGATCCCATGGCTGCCAACGGCAACAGCAGGTCTGTGCTCCCCCTGGTCCCTGGGGGGCGGGGGGGGGGGCAGGCAAGGACACAGCAGGTCTGTGCTCCCCCTGGTCCCTGGGTGGGGGGGGCAGGCAAGAGGGGCAGGGCTTCGGTCCAGCCCTGCGTCTCACAGACAAGCTAACTGATGGGATGGGAGGGGCGTGCCAGCCTGCAGCGGGTAGAGGCAGCTTTAGGGCATCCACTTCCAGATCCCGACCTGGGGCTCCTCCTTCCCTCGGTGGACCCAGCACAGACGGGGGCGTGGTTCCTCTCTAACCACCCTGCACGTTCTAGAGACGGCAGGCAGGCCCTGACGGCCACCGAGTAAGTGGAGAAGGAAATAACAGAGGGGCCGGGGACAGCCTCATGCACAGCTGTCCACTTGCGTGGTTCCAACAATGTTGAAGGAGGCCACGGCACGATCTGACGTCACGAAGGAATTTTCCCGCACGCCGTGCAGAATGCAGCCATCACTCCTGAGCTTAACCACGGGGGCACGTGGGCCCCTGCCACCCCACGCCCCCATCGGCAGAACCGGTAGCAAGGGATCCGCTCGCCCAGCAGAGCCCGCACACAATGGCTTTATCTCCGTACAAACGCACCTGTGGACGTTTACACACAAAGCAAGGGATGGGGGAGGGACGGACAGACGCGCAGACAGTGTCTGACAAGAGCTGAGCCTCTCTGCAAGTCTGACTTCGGAGCCCCGTCCCTCACGCCCCCGAGGGGGCTCCCAGCCTCTGAGTCTCTCGACTCACCAGGGTGATGACGTCTTAGGACCAACTTTCACCGGGCTGCTCTCTGGGAGACGTTCCTAGTTCCGGACCTACCGAGGCTGCGGTAACCCCTCCCAGGCTCTGCCTTCCCGGGGCTCACACCTGCTCCGCGGCCCGACAGGCCGACTCCAGCATGTGGTATACGGGTGGCCTGTTTGAGCCCCCGCAGAACCCAGATGGTCCCCGATGGGGGCAGGGAGGGGGGCGCGTCCTGCTGACCTTGAGATTGTTGGGGTGCTTGTGCGTCCATGCCAGGAGCATGGCGGCAAAGAGGTCCCCGGTGCCCACGAAGACCGCGTCGACCTTGTACATCTCCATCCGGATGCGTTCCGTCACCACAGAGCCATCGGGGTTCCCTGGAGGAGAGCACAGCCGATGGGCCCCGAGACCCCGGGCCAGCAGAGAACGAGCCCCTCGTCTGGGAACCGGCCTGCCCTCCTCCCTGCTCCTCCCCCGCATGGTGGCAGGGAGGGCTGGTGTCGCCTGTCACAAGGGAGGGAGTAGACGCCAGAACCCCTAGCAGGATGGCCCGGGGGGAGAAGAACCGCACAGCTGGGCGTGAGGGACCAGCACGTGTGACCGGGTGCGGAGGGAGCCCCGGTCCGGCCCAGTAACAAGGGCACCGACAGCCATGGGGGCCGTGAGCTTAATGAAATGGTATGGGAGCGCACAGGGGCATGTGCGGGGCTGCACGGGTGTGCACGGGTGTGCACAGGGGCACATGGGTATGCACGTACGAGGGTATGTAGGTGTGCAAGTAGGTGTGTGCATGGGTGTGCACAGGGGCATGCTCTCCCGAAGACACAGAGGGAGTGGTGAGAGAGCTCCGTGCTCTCTGGGGCAGCGGGTGTGACCCCAGCCTCCTGTGTCATTTCAGCACCCCGCAGAAAACACCAACCCAGGCGGTATTTACGTGAACCGACAGTCGACAGGTGAGGCCGCACAGGCACCCCCGGCTCTGTGGGAGGGGACGGTGTGGACGCCTGGTTCCCCAAGCCCCGGGCCATAGCCGGGCCATCCACGTGACCCGAGCCTGTACGACAGACGCTCTCCTCGAGCCGACGGCACGTCATGGGTATGGAGAGCTTGCCACTCGGTGACCGCGGGGAGGCCTCCCACACCTCGACTCACAGAACCCTCTCTCGGTTTTTGTTCTCAGTGTGTTTAGGGGGTGACGGGAGTTCAGGACACCGACCGCCTGCTGAGCGAGGCCCGAATTCTCTTCCCTACGGAGCCTCAAGCCAGGGAGGCCTCCAGGAACCCGCGGCGAAGAGGCAGGAGGGAGCCAGGGTCGCGGGACTTACGGATCCTCTGGCTCCCCAGCGCGATCAGGTAGTCGCTGCCCCTCGGGGAGGGCAGGTCAGAGCTGGTGATGACCACCGTGTCGGGGCCCATGGCGTGCAGCACGTCCATCACCTGCCGGAGCACAGGACTGCGTCAGCCACGCCGCGGCCCCCTGCGCCAGGGCTCCCAGCAGCCCGAGCAGCCGGGTCCGACCGGCAGGAGGACGCCCTTCTACGGGGTCTGACTTGACGGAGTGGACACCAGAGGCCGAGAACACGAGGAATGGCGCCCGGGTCCCGCCTGCCCCCCGCCAGCCCGGGCGTGCCGAGTGGCAGCTTTGGGCCACCACCCCGATTCCCTCCCACGAGCACACCTGCCGGGCCCCACACTCTTCCTGTGCCCACATTCCAGAGGAGGGCGTCAAGCAGGCCCCAGACTAGCTGTCCTTTCTCATCTGGCTCCAGGGCGGCAAAACCAGGCCCACCATCAGGCTGTCACGTCCTGTCCACTCTGGGAAGCCACTTGTTCCCTCTCTTGTTCATTCAACGAAGCTCTCCCGCTGTGTGCCCAGCAACACGCTGGCGGTTGGAGGCTCCCTGGCCTCCCACGACACACACGCTGGGACCAAATACCCGCTGGGCAAACGGGGGGCTCGGGAGAGCACCAGCTACACCGGAGAGGGGTGCTCCTCTCGCCTCCATGGGGGCAACGCCAGCTAAGCCCCTCGGGCCTCCCGCCCCTCACGGCTCACTGTGGGAAGCTGGGAAGGCTCTCGTATGGACCCCGAAGCGTGCGTAGGCGTTCAGAGCGTCTGATCTTGGCCCAGTGTGGATCCCGAGTCAGGCTCCCCGGCCCAGGAGAAGCCTCCCAAGTCCCAGCACGTGGCTACATCCCCCCCTCGTCAGCCTGGGGCCTGCGGGCTGGGGAGAAGACAGGCCAGGGGGTCATGTGACGAGGAACAAGCTTTCTGCAAGTGGCTTTTCCTTCCCTCCTTGTACAAGGGCCTCAGGGCTGGGCTGGTGACCGTGCCGGCAGGCACCCTCCGCTCCAGAGTCTGGGGCAGGCTGCGGGAAACGTGTCCCTGCCACACGCGTGGAGCGTGTCTCCTACCCGGCCCCCCCCCCCCGCACGGGGCACCACACAGGCACACACCGGCAATGCCCTGCAGTCCTCAGAGCACACGGGCGCACAGCAGAGGAGGGTCACCTGTGACCCCAGACCACCTGCTCTCCTGTCCCGGTGTCACCTGACTCTGAGGCCCCCGGGTACTGTGCCAGCTCAGAGCGAGACCCTCAGAGCAGAGAGGAGGGCACCCGTCTCCCCTTGCCACAGTGAGCCCTCTGCACATTGGGGAAACAGAGGCCCCACAGCCCCTCGGGCCCGGGTGTGGCCAGGTCTAGACCTGGCGCTCGGATTTGTCTCCTGGATGACGGAGAGAGCGTGCGCGCCTGATGAGGCCCCGCCATGACGGGGCGAGGGCCCTGGTGTGCGGGACCCGGGTCTGCTGCTGGGACACGTGGCCCAGGACTCCACGTGAGAGGTTAAACGACAGGCAGGCAACAAGTTCGACAGGGGAAAGTCGAAGAGCTTTGGAGAGGAAACCTTGCCTACCTCACTTCCGGCCGCCCCTCCCGTCAGCGGGCCCTGTGGCTTCCAGACGTGCCCAGCCAACCCCCAAAGGTGTGAGCCAGCTCCTGGCCATAAATCTCTTCATGCACGCATGCACGCACACAGGCGTTTGCACACGTGTGCCCAGACACGCACAGCACCCCACATACGGGCACACGCACGCTCCCTCTCACTGGTGTCGGACGGACCTGACGGGCGGTTTCTGATCCCTGCTTCTCTGACCTGCATGGGCTGGGGTGGTGGCGAGCGTGTCTGGAGGGCTGGCCCCTGCTGCCCGTGGAGGCCGGCCCCTGCCTCTCCGCAGACACACAGGTCACGGGTGCGCGGGAGAGCCGCACCCGGCAAGCTGGATTCATGGTACCTGGCACACAGCAAGCGCTCACTAAATGCCGTGACGGCCACGGGCTGAACTGTGTCCCCCCGAGACGGACGCTGGAACCCTAAGCCCAGAACCTCCGAGCGTTTCTGATTTCCTCGTAAGGAAACACGGTCCGTGCAGATTCGAGCCGAGACGAGGTCACTAGCGTGCGCCTGGGTCCTATCTGCCTGGCGCCCTTAGCAAGAAAGACGAGGACACAGACACACACCGCGGGGGCCCCTTGAAGACACAGGCAAAGGCTGGTGACGGGTCTACAAACCCAGGGGCGCCAAGGATGGCCAGTGGCTGCCAGAAGCTGGGAGGCTGGCAAGCAATGGGTGCCTCCCTGCAGGTTTTGGGCCGAAGACAGTCCCACCGACACCCCGATCTTGGCCTTCCGGCCCCCAGAACCGGACGGAACGCACTTGTGTTGTTGTCAGCCACCCGGTCTGTGGCACTTTGTCACGGACGCCTCGGGAAGCTCCCACGGGGACAGCCGCTGTGCGCAGAGCAGGCGGGGGGTTAAGCGGACCCAGACAAGCACTGTAGCTGCAGCTGCCCGACCCAGTGGCTAAGACAGAATCTACAACACGTCCCTCAGGCCCCACCGGGCGGCTGGCTGGGAGCCGGGGTGCTGACCACCTGGGGTGCCCATCTCCCCTCCCCGAGGGCATGTGGCTGTCCCCTCCCCACCACGAGCGGTGCACCTGTCCCGCGCCAGGCCTCGGAAGGTCTCCTTACCGCTAACGCTTCTTCTTGACTGTGGATCTTTCTGCCGCTCAGTAACCTGGAAGACAGATGAAGTGCGGGTGAGACCTTGCTTCTCTGGGTCCTGCTGGAAACATCCCCAAAGCTCCGGTGGGTCCGGTGACCCCCTCCCATCCCCACAGGAACTAACTCAGTGTCTGCTGGCCCCGTGATGCCCCCAAGGACCAGTCAGGGGTAACATTTAATAGCAGCAAGGGACAGCAGCACACAGCCCCACTTAGTGGCCAGTGAGGGTGACCGACATCCACGTGGGTTTTGGAGCTCCAGATGGCCGCCTGCGTCAGGTGGCGTGGGATCCCCATCCCATGGCCGGTGTCACCCACGTATGCCCTCAGCCCCTCCCCTTTCTGTCCCCAAAGGTTTGTGCTGCTCGGGAAAACGGCTGGGGGTCAGCATGACCACAGGAAGTCAGGGTGAAAATAACCACCCCCACCGTCATCAGGCCAGGCCACCGGGTTGGCCCCCCACTCAGAATGGCCTGCCCCCCACCCCCTGAGGCAGGACTTCGGGAGGAGGACCTCAGTGGCCTGACCGGCTCCGGAACAGCCCTCCCCATGGGGAGATCTGAAAGCTTCCGTGGCTGCAAGTTACTTACTCAGCCTCGAACTGGTTGGGGGTTATGATGTCTGCTACCGGCACAACCTTCTCTTTGTAAACTGGAAGGAGGTCCTCCGGAACGTACTAGAGGGCGACAGGGACACAGGCTGACGCGTACAGCGGAGGAAATGAGGCCAGGGAGCGTTTGCTGAGAGCCCCGCGGTCCAGGCTGGAGACCCAGAGCCCTGCCGTGAGCCCCACCGCGGGTACGAGACGCCGGTGCCCTGCGGCCAGGCCGGCACGCGCTCACCCAAAGGCCCCGGGGTCCTGGGGTAGGGCCAGGGCCAGCGCCCTCCGTGCCCCACACACCAAGCTCCCCTGCTGGCCACGGGGTGACTCCTACCAGCGGACTGACGGCACCCCGCCCTACACTAGTCAGGGGCGGTAAGCTACGGCCCGTCTGCTAAGACACGGCTAAGGGGGAAACGGGAAAGAAGGAACATTTGTGACACACAGAAACTACAGGAAATTCAAATTTCAGGGTCCATGTGTAGGATTTTATCAGGAAACAGCCGTGTCTGTCTGTCTGCAAACTGTGACTACTTTTTTTCTTGAGATTTTATTTTTAAGTCATCTCTGCACCCGGCGTGGGGCTCGAACACACAACCCTGAGATTGAGAGTCGCAGGCTCCACCAGGAGCCTGAACCAGGAACGTATGGCCCCAAACGTCTACTCCCTGGCCCTTTACAGAAAACCTCGTCTGCCGACCCTGCTTCCCGGCAAGGATGATGTGCACCCCCAGAACGGTGTCTCGCCCGGCGAGACGTGTACACTTGGATTAACGTGCCTGAAATCACTAACCATGGAGCCTTCGCCGTTCCATTTGTCGCCCATCACGGGGTCGCACACTGCGGAGGCAGAAAGGGCATCTGTTAGCACAGGGTGAGGCTCCCGAGAGGAGGACGCTTAACATTTGTTTCTGTTGTTGAATTTCGCGTGTGCGGCTGATCCTCGTTTCCTGGATTCCACGTTTGTGGTCCGAGGCCAACTACTCTGATCGATTTCTGACAATCGTTTGTTTGCGCCTTTCTCGAGAGTGTGGCACAGAACAGCATCCCCTTTCCCTCCGGCCCCCACACAAGCACGTTCCCTTCCCGCGACGGTCCACATGCCGTGTGGGACCTGCCGTGAGGCCGGCTGAGGGTGGGGACCGGCGCGGACACCTGGGAGGCCCACGCCTCAGGGAAGGCCCCCGAGTCTGCGCGGCTGAGGCAGCAAGGACGCACCGATACGGCAGGGGCCCCCGAACCCAGCTACCGTTCGCGACGGGGGGACCCACACGTCAGGACACTGGGGTTCCCGCCAGGAAGGAAGAAGTGTCACACGCGGTCGGACCCCGCAGAGGCCTGAATGTGCACGTGTGAGTCCCAGAGGGGAAAGAGTAACCGAAGCGTCCCACGTGTGTCTTGCCCGGAGAGGCCTCTGTGTGGGACACGCTCAGGGCTGGCGCTGCAGCCCCGGGGGGTGGGACGGACAGGCCCGGTGTGCGCCTCAGCTCTGTCCCAGCTGGGTGTCCACCATCACCCCACCCCCACCCCTCACTGGCCAGGCGCCACCCACGACTGCACATCCACCCCATCCTCTCAGGGGTCAAGTGTGGCCACCCAGCCCCCCCCCCACACACACTGCACACACGGGCACACGTGGACACGGATGACAGCACGTATATAACCCGCTTCTCTGCCAGGGTCACTGTGAGGACGTTCTGAACCCTTCCCAGAGCTCAGAGCTTTCGGACCGGGAGAGGCGGGACATGAAGGAGGGGCGTCCGGGAGGAAGGAGGTCGAGCCCCCGCTCCCCGGGTCAACCCCACCGGACAAGGTGGCGCCCCAGCGTGCACGCGGGAGAGCCCGGCACCTACCGTACACGAGCCCCGAGTTCTGCCGCTTCAGCTCCCGCACGATGTCCACCACCGAGGCCAGGAAGGACTTGTCTCTCGTGTAGCCTGTGGGGGGGGGACGCACGGGCCACCCTCATCAGAAGGCTCCCATCCTGGCCGCGGCCCAAGGAGAAAAAGCGCCACCAAAACCACCTGCTGCAGGGGCGCCCGGGGGGCTCGGTCGGCTGAGTGTCCGACTCCTGATCTCAGCTCAGGTCGTGACCTCGCCGTCGTGGGATCCAGCCCCACGTGAGGCTCCGCACGGAGCAGAGAGCCTGCTTGCGATCGATTCTCTCTCTGCCCCTCCCTTGCTCACAAGCAAGCGCACGCTCTCTCTCAAAATAAATAAACTTAAAAAACAAACGAAAAAACCCCCATTCTGCTCTTGAGAAGGGCAGGAAGTTCTCAGATCCTGTGACCAGGGTTAAGACAAAGTGTCCTCAATATCTATAGTCCCTGAGGGGACACTATGCATTTCCCAAAAGTAAAGTCAAGTTTTATTTTTTTTTAGAATCTTTTTTTTTTTTTTTGAGAAAGAGTGCACACGCACACACGAGTGGGGCAGAGAGAGAGACAGAGAGAATCCCACACTCAGTATGGAGCCCGATGTGGGGTCTCAATCCCACAAACATGAGATCATGACCTGAGCCGAAATCAAGAGTCAGATGCTCAACTGACTGAGCCACCCAGGCGCCCCATCAAGTTTTAAACGAAGGGAAAAAGCCATGAGTGATAGGTGTACAAAGAATATTTTCTTTTGTCTTTTCCATTTTATTTAGAAAAATCGTTTTTAATGTTTATTTTTGAGAAAGACATAGTGTGGGCGGGCGAGGGGCAGGGAGAGAGGGAGACACAGAATCCGAAGCAGGCTCCAGGCTCCGAGCCGTCAGCACAGAGCCCGACGCGGGGCTCGAACTCACAGACCGTGAGATCACCACCTGAGTCGAAGTCAGATGCTCAACCGAATGAGCCACCCGGACGCCTCTTTTCCGTTTTCAATAATAAGTACATTCACTTCTAACTACGTACATAAATGCAAATACATATTTTTAACGTTAAGGTGACTCGCGAACCAACGCGCCAAGTGGCAGCAAGTTGCTTACCTGGGTGTTTTCGCTGCCAACCCCCCGCGTATCCTCCGGCCCTACACGGGTCCCAGAACTCCAATACGGCTCATCTGAGACAGCACCATGGGCCCCGGGCATCCAAGGCCACGCGACTGGGGCACGGCCGTCATCAGGGCACCACCAAGTTCTCGGCGGCACAGCCTATCTGTCCTCGAAGGAGGCAGGGGCCGGGGTGGAGCCCGGGGGCGGGGGGGCGGGGGGGTCCCTCCCCAAGCCCAAGCCCCACCGGATCGAGGCCCACGGGTCCAGCACCCAGCTCCCTCGGACACTTACCCGTGAGCACATAGTCATATTTATTCACGCTGTTCAGCTTCAGGCCTTCGTACAGCTCCTGGAGTTCATTGGAGTTCAGCACTTGACCTTTCCAGTGTGGGTAGCCTGGGGGGGGAGAGCAGGACAGTCGGGGCCTCGACACCAGGGCACACGCGTGAAACACGGCCTTCCCCGACGGCCGGCCGCGGCCCAGACACTCACTCGCTCACCGGCCCTCGATGGTGCCGTGCTTTGGTGGGTCCCCTGGACACCGTGCACCTCAAAGCCCCCCCGCAAACACCGCCGGCTCTCGTGCTGCCCGGCTCCAGGCCCCCTCCCGCTGCCAGCCCCTCCGGAGTCAACCCAACGCAGCGAGGCCGGTCAGCTCTCCACGCTGGCCCGAGCAGCCTGTGTCGAGCGGACACGCAGACACGGCGCACGGCTGCGCACCTTCTCCCGGGGGCGCCCCCGCCCCGGGCCATGGCGGCTGGCTCCGCCAGCCTCCCCCGTGCGCGTTTCCCCCATCCAGGCCGCGTCACGTCCTGCCAATCCAGCCCTACGAGACTGAGGCGGCCACCAATGCCAGCCCCAGGTCAAGGCGTGACCAAGAGCCAAACGTGAACTAGGAGGCGGCTCCGACGCGGGCTCTCGGCCCTAACGGGTGCCCCGGGTGAAGTGCTCGCCCCAGGCTCGTCAGCAGGCAGGACTGCCGGCCCCCTAGGGGACCGTCCCGCCATGCGGGAGGACCCCTGCCCACCATGGACCCCCTGACGCTGACCCATGAAAACCTGGTCCTGGCGGCTCTGGACTGTGTTCCTGGTGCCCGGCTTCTCCCCACGGGCCTTTACCCTGGGCTGTGTTAGCTCTTTGTGCTGAGTCCTGGGAGGTCCCCTGGCACACGGGGTCCATCCCTAAGCCCTAGGAATGAGCCTCCGACCCCTTGGGCTCCAAGGCATCCCTCCCCCAAAGCACACCCACCTTTTGTGGGTCACCTCCACGCTTCCCATCCCCAGTGGGGTCTCTGACGTGAGCAGCACCCACACCCCTGGCGGCTTGTCTGAAATGCAGATTCTCAGGCCCTGCCCAGCCCGTGAGTCACAGTGTTTGGGGGCGGGCCCGGCACTCGGTTTCAGCAAGGCCTCAGGAGGTTCTTACGCACACACGCATCTGAGGGGCACAGACCCAGGGCAGGGGGTCCACAAACGAGGGCCCGTGGGCCAAGTCTGGCCCGCTGCACGCCTCTGCACAGCCAGGTTTCACATTTTTATTTTTATTTTTTTTAATTTTTTTTTTTAACGTTTATTCATTTTTGAGACAGAGAGAGACAGAGCACGAACGGGGGAAGGTCAGAGAGAGAGGGAGACACAGAATCTGAAACAGGCTCCAGGCTCTGAGCTGTCAGCACAGAGCCCGACGCGGGGCTCGAACTCACGGACCGCGAGATCACGACCCGAGCCGAAGTCGGATGCCCAACCGACTGAGCCACCCAGGCGCCCCGGTTTTGCATTTTTAAATGGTTGGGGCAAAGAGAGGAGGGACACGTTATGACCTGTGAAAATTGCATGAAATCCCATTTTCCGTGTCCACGAAGGAAGCTGAAGTTTTGCCGAAGCTCAGCCGCGCCCAGCCCTGCACATGGGGTCCCTCGCGGCTCTCACGCTACGAGGACGCCGAGGCTGCAGAGCCTCCATTATTCACTATCTGCCCGTAACAGGGTAAGTGTGCCAGCCCTGCTCACCCAGGACGGGGGGGTCTGTGGCCTCCATGTTAAGAGTCATCTCTGAGTCGAACCATAGTGAGCTCTGTTGAAGAAAAACAGGCCCGAAATGGGGTGTCTTCCATTAACGCCCCACGTCAGTACACCAAGACCTAATACCTCGCTGCACCTTCCACACTGGAGTGGAGCCTTTAGCCGGCCAGCGTGGAATTTCCTGGCCAATATTGGGAAACTTACCGATGGACCCATTCCGTTCCCCTCGGAAGGGCAACCTTGCCTAAACCCAAGGCATTCGCTGCTGATAAATTCCTCTCTCTCTTTTTTTAATGCTCTCTGTCTTTAAAAACCTTTTTTTCTCCTTCAGCTTGGCAGAGCCCCCTCTACTTTCCAGACGGGATGCCGCCCAATTCACGAGTCATTTAACAAAACCAAGTAGGCCTTCCAGTTTACTCAGTTGAATTTCGTTTTTTTAACAGATCCCGCGTCACACCCACCAGGACGGTCAGGATGAAAAAAGCAGACGCATCAGACGACACGTGCTGATGAGCATGCGAAGAAAGGGGAGCCCTCCCACCCCGCTGGCAGGGACAGGACGGCACAGCCACCGTGGAAAACAGACTGGTGGCCGTTCACGTGGTCAGAGTTACCCTCCGATCGAGCGATTGTGCCTCTGGGGGTATCTATCCAGGAAAAACGGGAAGATGGTCCCCAGATGTACGCGCAGACGGACGCTCACAGCCTCAACCTTCGTGACAGCCACGACTCACAAACCCGCGTCCATCAGTGAACGGACACACGAGCGAGGCGTGGCGTATCCCTACGCCAGCCTTAAAGTGGGGCACGGACACCTGTCGCTGCACGGACGAGCCTGGAGAACACGAACAGTCGCCTACCCCAGGGTTCCGCGTGTAGGAGGCCTCCAGAAGGGGCACACCCACAGACAGAAAGTGGGACAGCGGCCCAGCCGCCAGGAGGAGGGGGCAAGGGTGAGGGACAGGTATGGCTCCCGCTGGAGCGGAGCAAACCTCTGGGAGTGTGCTTGTATTCAGCGAGCGATACACGTAAATAGGTGACCTGATTCCACGGCACGTAAATACCGGACAGAGACGTTATTTAAGAAAGGAAGAGCTTTCTGGGGCCGCCTGGGCGGCTCAGTCGGTTAAGCATCCAACTCTTTAGTTTGGCTCGGTCATGATCCCAGGGTCGACGGGATCAAGCCCTGCACTGGGCTCCCAGCTGAACGTGCAGCCTGCTTGGGATTCTCTCTCTGCCCCTCCCCTGCTCACTCACACGCTCTCTCTTGCTCAAAAAAAAAAAAAAAAAAAAAGAAAGAAAAAAAAGAGAGAGAGAAAGAGAAACACTTTGAAAAGAGGTGAAAACAAAAAACGAAAAACACCCCAAGTACTTCCGGGTACAAAGCCGAGGACTGAACCCACGACAGCCCCGTGTGTCCAAGTACGGGGTGTTCCGAGTCACTCCCAGGCCCCGGGGGTCCCCTCGCCAGGCAGGCGCCGCACGGCGTCTGGAGGCTGGGGCGGGGGCCCTGCCACGGACCACAGGAGGTGCAGCCCCCCCATCCCTCTCCTGGCCCGACCACACCGCGCAGTGGCGTGGGCTCCCAGCACTCCAGGGTCTGGCCTCCATCTGCCCCTCAGTCTTGGACCCCTCGGGATGGGCAGTCCGCCAGCACCTGAAGAGTTGTATGGGGGCCCAGAAGGCAGCCACTGGCCACAGAGGCCCCAGAAGCCCCCTCCCCTCTGCCGGGGTCTGGGCAAAGGGCGGCAGTTTCTGAGCCAGGTCTGTGCTTATGTTGAACTAATGCTGCTTATGTCACAATGCTACGTGCAGCAAGAAATTCAATTCCAACGTTCAGTGTCCAAGGCGGTTGGCTCGTTTACTTAAACAAACAAACAAAAGGAAAGGTGGTTACAATGGCCAATAAAGCACGTGGGATTCAGGGAAGTTCACTGAGTCGACTTAAATGTTTTGGAGGCTTCTCCAAATCCACAGGACCCAGAATGGTCAGCAAAGCCACAACGGAAGGGCTGTCCATAAGAACCCCAGGCTCCTTCCGAATCCTGAACGTCATTTTCCCCCTCAATATGTGACTCATGATACCCCACCCCTTCCAAGAAAAGCCACACCAGGAGAATTGCAGGCAACCTTTCCTAAGAGCGTGGGCTGAGGCCCAGGCGCCCACCCGCATACCCTGCCGGCGCACTGCCAGGCTGCTTCTGGGACGTTCCGTACTCCTGAGCTTCCATCCGGGTTCAGAGTAACTTCAGAAGAGGCGACACCGGGATGTTTCCAGGAAGGGAGTGGCCTCGTTCCCCGGCTGCGACGGCACTGTGGGGTCACAGGACAGGCCCTCCCCCCTCACGGAGCCAGGGAAGTGGGGAGTGGGTTCAGGAAGCCTTTCTGAGGGCCGCGACCCTCGCGTGCCCTTGAATCGGCGATTCTGCTTCAAGGCCTCTGTGCACAAGTCCTTGGGGTCCCCTCTGTGCTGACACAGACGACACACGGGCCCCCGAGGCGTGGGTTCGTAACAGAGAAAATCAGGATCTACCTACGCACCCACAGGCGGCACACGCACACGCGGGGCCCCGCTCGCGGCCCGCGGCGTCACGTCACCGGAAGAGGGCAGGGCCCCGAAGCAGGTGCCAGGATCCCAACCTCATCTCAGAGGAGACTGAGGGGCTGAGCGGCTACACCAGCCCGCCCCAGGTCCCGGGTGGCTCAGCTGCACGCAGCCGGGCGGAGGTTCTAATGGTGTCCACGCCCGGACAGGCCAACCCAGCCCCTCCGACCCTCACGTGCTGGGCGGCCCCTCCGGCTCCAGCTCCCAACCATCAGATGAGGGGTGGGGGCCCCGGATCTCTGAAGGCCACGTCTCATGCCCGCACGCCCTCTGCGGCGACTGCTGGGGCCGACGCCTTACCTGTGTGGTTTGAAAACTGGACGGAGTTCAACGCGTCAATCTCGAATCCCAAAACCTGCAAGACAGAGAAGGCCCAGGTGTGAGAGAGCCAGGACCCCGGGGGCGGGCGGCAGTGCCTCCCTGAGTGGGGCTCCACGCCCACACTTTGGTGCCGCGCGTGTCTGGTGAGGGGCTTTGTCCGGAAGTATGTCGGCAGCAAGCAGCCCGGAGAGCCGAGCCTCTGAGCCGCTGCCCACCCGTGGGAACTCACTTCTGGAAATCCCGCCAAGCAAAAATGCTTGAAAGTGCGCGGCGACAAGGCGTCCGTCCGTTCAGATGCTGAAAGAGAGCGGTGAGGCCGTGCCGGTTTCCAGAACGTGGGTCTGAAGCCCCGACCCCTCTGGGGAGGCAGGGCCTAGGGGCTCCCCACCGGACGGCACAGCCGGCCGGCCCCTCCCCCCGAGCCTCCACTGAAGTATCAGCCCCGCCCGCTCGCTGGCCTGGGGTCGTGTGGCCACCCTGTGGCCGCGACACGGTTTCGTCGCGCACCTCTCAGCACAGAGAGTCCCAGGTGCCACTGAGCCAGGGACCAAGTTTATAAAGAACAGGAGCTCCTTTTTCAATGAAGGGGAAGAAAGCTTCTACCTAAAATAGCCCAGGGGCGCCTGGGTGGCTCAGTCGGTTAGGTGTCGGGACTCTTGATTTTGGCTCAGGTCATGAGTCAGGCTCTGGGATCGGGCAAGATAAACAAACGTTAAAAAGAAATTAAAAATGAAATCAGATGGCCGAGGTCTACACCAGCCGGCGTGGACAGCTGTTTGCCTGTGGAACAGCAAATCCCAGGGGGATCTTTCCTTCCGCTCATCTTTCCCGTTTTTCCTCATGTAACAGGTAGGCGAGATGCACTCAGGCAACATGACCTACAGAACACGGCAGAGCCCTCCGGAGACGAGCCACATTCTCGGCGGGGCCCTGCCCACGCCCCTTGGAGGTCAGAGGTGGCAGGCATCGGGACACTTCCCTGCCCATCCATCAGCCTTCGTGTCCTCCCCTGACCCTGGGTCCCTGCCAGGCCCCACGGGCCACCTCCACCTGTCCTTCCGGGCTGGCCCTGGCCGGCATCACCCCAGGCAGCGCAGGCCCACGGCCCTGCTACGTGGTCCTCGCCGTCTCTCGGAGCATCCTCGGGGTGGCTCTGCACAGCCGGCCGCCTGAGGAAACCTGCCCGGGGCCGCACAGAGGCCTCTGGCGCTCGGGGGGAGGGTACAGCCAGAACCGCCACCCGCCCCGCAAGGTGAGGCCCGAACGCCCCGAAGCAAGCCAGAGCCAAGTCGGTGTGAACAGCATGCCAGGGCCCGGCCAAGTCCTGTGGGGTGTTAACATCCCACAGACCACAGACGTCAGGCTCTTGGAGTCCCACTGACCTTTGGACCCTCTCCCTCCGCAGCCCCCAGAAAATGACAAAGAACAAAGGAGCTTTTTATGGCCCTGGTCCACAAGGCCGGGAAGAGGGCCCCAGTGGGTGAGACTCGGACGAACTTTGGGGACACAGAAACAGATACGCCACAGGGCACGGGGACACTAAAACCTCAGTTCCCACAAAGGGGCTGGGCCAGTGCCCCGTGGAATGTGGCTGAGGAGGAGGCAGCGAAAGGGATGGGGGGATGGAAGGCGAGGGGCGGGTGGGCAGGTGAGAGACAGAGGACAGGGACTGAGAGCAACGAGCACACAGTCCCCGGCCGTCCCTCTGTGTCCTACTCACCCGAACACCACTGACCACCCTTCAAGTCTCCCCTGCACGCTCAGAGATAGGCAGAAGTATGTGTGGGGGTCAGGAGTGGCTGCCTCCAGCAGCTGGGGGTGGGAGTGGGCACTGCTCACCCTTGCCGTGGCCCACCGGTGGCCTTCCCTCTGTGATGGTTCACTGTGCTATATACACTTAAGATTGACATCTAACAAGTCTCTCCAAAATAATTAAGCGGGTATTGCCCAAACTCAAAGAAATAAAATAAAAATCGCCAGTCTTATTAAACCCAACAGTTAAAACAGGCCCTTTGCAAGTCTGCCTGCCAGATGCATGGCCTCCTGTTCCCAGATCCAGCTTGCGCGGCTTCAAATCCCTTAGAATTCTAATCAAGGCTCAAGAAACAGACTTGAAGCGGCCATGACACAAATCTGGAAACCCCTGCCAAAATATCCTGCTCCATTGCTTCCGGATGTATAGATAATTAATCCTTTGAAGCTGGCAAACTGATCCGGGAACGAAGTCCCTACTTGGTGCTTCTGAATGATAGTGAGCTCAGCCGCAGGCTGCCTGCTCCTCAAAGGCGGCAGTCGATGCGGCTTATTCCTCGGTGCACGTGCCGTGTGCAGGGCACGCACGACCGCGGGCGCTCCACTGTGCAGGCGCGGGCTGCCGCCCAGCCAGGGGACACCGAGGAGGCTCTGCCCTCACGCCCTCCACGGCCCCCCTCCTGGGGCACAGAGCACCTGCTGCTGCTGCCCCTCCCCACCCCCCCCACTGCTTGGGACCCAGTACCCCGCACCCCTCCCAGTTCCTTGCTGGCCCATAGCTGCTAAGGCAGGTGCCGGGGGGGGGGGGGGGGGGGGGGGGGGGGGGGGCGGTCCGCAGGTTTCTCCTCAAGGGCGTGGCTCTGACCCAGGATTTCGGAAAGCAGGAAGCCTTTGCAAACCAACCTTGCCTAAGCCAAAACAGCAGCGGAAAGCGGGCGCTCCCCTGCTTCCCACAGGTTCACGCTGCTCCACTCTGCAAGGAACTGCATTAGTACGGTAACTGTTTTCTCGCAACAGCAAAATTCCTCTCCGGTTTCCTCCGTTAGCACAAACGGGTACTAGCGAAAGTCTTGAGTAAAAGCGAAGTGGCTAACGTGAGCTTCTGGAAAGCAGGGGACACCGGTACCTGGGTAACACCGAATGAATTCTCTGTAGAAATAACTGCTCTGGCCCCCATTTCTGGACTGGACCCCGCTGGTCACACCTCGCCTCCCCCTACCCCCCGCCGAGGGAGCCGGACACACGCTGACCCTTGGTCTGGGACTCAGTGCAGTGTTCAGGACGCACATCGTGGGCAGCTGGGTTCTCCCCAGCCACGCTCACCTCCCGCTCAGCATGTGGCACACGTCCAAATTCCCATCCCTTGACAGGCCGTGCACAAGTCACATTACCTGGGAAGAAACCCTCGAGTTGCACGGACACGACCTCCCCGTACCGGGCTAACTTCCGGGACAGTACCGGTGGTCTGTGTATTCTTGTGGGTGACAATCATGTCGTTCTACAGTGAACCTTGGAGCCCACGGGGCCCCAGAAGCCCTCGCTCACCCTGCGCCACCGTGTCCGAGTGCGGGTGGCTCCCGGGAGGGGGTCTCTCTCCCACGGTCACCGTCTTGTGGCACAAGGGATCCTACCCAGCCGAGTCCACTCTTGTTACAGGCGTGCGTTAGAAGCAGGTGTCTGGGCTGAGCTCCAGAAGGGGGGCCGGCACCCTGAATGAGGGAAGGACTCAGCAGCAATGCGGTTGTGCAAGACCGTCTCGCACGGAGCCACTGCAGCTGTTACTAAAACACGCTTACGTAGGAAAACCAGAGCCACCAGCCAGCCTGGCCTCACCACCCCCCGGGGACTTCCCTACATTCTACCTTCAGCAACGCTCCCTACCGATGGCTCTGGCAGAATCCCACGTAATGGAGGCCACGGCGTGCGCACCTCTTCCACCCACGCTGGAAGTGTGCGGTCACCACGGAAACGGGCACACACAGGAACCGGCCTCCCCCGCCCCCGGGTCGCTTTTGCAACATCTACCGGCACGGCTGCAGCACACGGTGAAAGACGCAAAAGACACCGTGACAACAAGAGGGAGAAAGGACGCTCAGCCCAGGGAGGACGGCTGAAGCGAGGCCTCGCCACGGAGGGGGGACCACCACCTCCACCGACTCTCACCGGCACGCACAGGGACAGAGTCCCCTCTCCCCAGCCCCGCCAGGCTGGCGGCCACCGGCCTCCAGTGTGCCCGCATCTCCGCGGACAGCCCCGTGCAGGCGTGTTTGGCCGTCCTCACTACCACCCCCGCGACTCTCCGTTGTCCCCACCCCCCGGCCCCCAGACATACCCACGAAACCCCAACCTATGGGGGCCTGCCCCTGCCCACGGAATGAGGTCGGGACCCCCGGGCTGCGTGTCCCAACATTCCACCAATTCCACATTGTGGCCACAGAGCTGCTGACCACTTTCTGACCCCCCCCAAAACCTCTGAAACCTCTATGCCTGCGAGCAAATCTCCTGAATGCAGAACGTCAGGACCTTGTTGCAAACCTTGTCTTCTCGGCCTCTGCCGCGGCGCCGGGACTCGGCGGGGTTTCTGGGCCCTGGGACTCCCCCCACCAACCGTGAGCCCCTAGGACGCGCCCACCACCCTGTGCACCTCTGAATGGAGGCTGGTGCGGCCAAAGCCCGGCCCCGGGCTACATGAGGAGAGCCACACCCATTTCAGAAAACACGAGGAGCCTTGGCAAGAAGTCCCACGACCAAGCACGCCCCTCTCCCCAGCGAGCCCCTGCCCCTCCACGCGGCTGCGGAGGAAAACGCGGCTGCTCGATGACCACGGAAGCACAACCAAGCCCAGGCGACAAGAGTCTCAGGATGGAGAGGACCGCTGAGGTTCACGGCCAGCCCAAACCGGAGGCGCTTCTGACAAGGTCCCAGCATTGGACGCACTGCCGGTGGGAGCGGCCGCTCGACCTGCCGGGGGCCGGGGGGGTGCAGATGTGTGCATGGCGTACAGGAAGCACCCCACCTCCTGCCAAGAGAAGGGCGGTCAAAACGAGCCCAGGTGGGAGGGGCAGCTTGGAGACGGCTCCCGCTTTCCGTGCCTCTCCGCGCGGTCTGTGCGCTCAGTGTGCGGGATGGGGGAGGGGTGGTGCACGCGACACCTGCGGTGACTATGGCGGGAGGGGGCTTTCAAACACTTAGTCACAGCCATCCAGCCGCCAAGAACGAGCGAGGACTGCAGGGACGCCGGCACGCACTCCAGTTCGGTGGTCTGACTCCCACGGCTGTCATCTCCCGCCCCACGCAGACCTGTGGCCTTTCCCGAAGGAGGGAGGAGGGGCCCTGGGCGGGTGACGCATGTTCTCCGAGGCCAGATCCCCCTCACTGCTGCAATCATCACCCACTCTGCTGACAGCCAGCAAGACACGGTCGTTAACTCAGCAGCTGGGCGGGCAGCCCGCCCTCGCGGGGAACAGCAGGAGAGGGGAAGCTCTGGAACATTCCAGCGCAGCTCCCCCACCCTGTCTGGACCACCCGGGCTCCTCTGCGGGAGAGGCTCGTGTTGGGCAGGGAGGAGGGGTCACAGTCGCCAAGAACCCTCACTATAGCTTGTTCTGCAAGACCATGAGTTGCTTCCACAGGAAATCAGGCTTAGGAAAGAGAGGACACAAGATGTCAAGGGACTGCTGGCATCCTCGGGGCTCGGTGCCCAGTGTCCTGCCCACCACCTGTGACCGGTCAGCTCTACCCACGTCCACTGTTCCCTGACCTCCAACGGGAACCTCTGCTGGAAACAGCCCCGCATCCCCGAGGGAGCCTGTAGCTCGCTTTTGGTCCCAAGGCCACCTCGGCCCGTGCGTGTGCACCCCTGCCTCAGCCGTCACCACCCTGGACCCCAGCGACCCTGGCCCTGCTCCCGGGACAGCCTACTCCCCAACTTCCAGGCTCGAAGTGCTCAGTGGCAGGACCCTGGCCCCCTGCCAGGCCCCGCCCAGGGGCCATACAGTAGCAAGGGGGCTGGGCTGCACTGCAGAGCCCTAGGAGAAGGGGGTCTCAGCCCAAGACCCGGCAGCACCCGGATATGCACGGGGAACAGGGCACTGCCCCCCTCGGCCCTGCAGGATTCTACCGGGGCCCCACACCGGCTTCCTCTCTCCTTGACAAACTCCATTTGTTCTGTTCCTTGGTGTCACTCTTCCAGGTCACTCTGTGAGCAGAACTGGCTGGTTCTACATCAAAAGCTCCACGCAGGCAGATGCAGCAGGGGACGACCAAGCCCATGAGCCACAAGGCCAACGGCTCCCGCGTCACGTAAGCGCCCTGCTCACAGACGCACCCTCGCCCTTCCAGAGAGCACGGTGCCACCCCAGGCCCCCGGGGGGAGCACTTAAACAGAAGAGAGGGCCCCACTCGGAGCACGGCAACAACACGCAACACCCGTACACGCACGCACGCACACAGTGAGCAAAAGGTCAGCGAACAGGACCAAGCAAGCTCTTGCTTTCTCCATGACAGGCACAGAGGCACGACAGAGGGGGCGCCTCCGTGGCTCGGTGGGTTAAGCGTCCGACTTCGGCTCAGGTCATGATCTTGTGGTTTGTGAGTTCGAGCCCCGCGTTAGGCTCTGTGCTGATGGCTCAAAAAAGCCTGGATGGAACCTGCTTCGGATTCCGTGTCTCCCTCTCTCTCTGCCCCTCCCATCCTCATGTGCATGCTCTGTCTTAAAAATAAACGCTAAAAACAATTTTTTAAAAGGGGCACCTGGGTGGCTCAGTCAGTTAAGTGTCTGACTCTTACTTTTGACTCAAGTCTTAATCTCACAGTTTGTGGGTTCAAGCCCCGTGTCAGGCACAGAGCTTGCTTGGGATTCTGTCTTCCTTTCTCTCTCTGCCCCTCTCCTACTCACTCCCTCTCTCTCTCTCTCACTCAATAAATAAACATTAAAAAAAACTAAAAAGAAAAAACAACAGAAACCCCAGTCCCAACCAAAAAAGAGAGTTAGGAAATCAAGAAATTAAGCAATTCTGGACCTTCAGGGGAAAGAGCTAAAACACCACCTACGTCCCAGGACCGGAACACAAGCTGGATCAGACCGGGGACTTCCAGAGGCCGGGAAAACGGGAATCATCTCAAATGGAGGAAGGGAAGAGAGGAGACGTGTGTGTCCCGGAGCATGAGGGAAAGTTCGGAAGAGGCTCAGAAGAGTTCCAAACCCTGCGCACCACACGGACTTGAACCTCCAAGGACTTGAACGTCCACACCGGGCAGGAGGGGCGGGCACTCTTTGAGGCCAGGTCTCTTGTGCTGTTTGCCCACATATGTGTCTCCAGGAGAGACGTTAAGGCAAAGGCCACGTCTTTTAAAGGGCAGGGTGACATTCTTTCGGTATCTTCCAAATGCAGTTATGCTGCAGAAGGGCCCTTTCTATCCCAGGACTACTAAGGAAAAAGAGTAAAGCACTTCCTCTGAAGGCAGCCACCTTGAGGCCCCAGGGGTTCTTAAAGATGGGAGGCTGGATCGAAAGGACCCCCCGCCACTCCCACCCCCGCCCCCTCACGCATCTCTAGGAGATCCTGACGCATCCGGGGCCCCGCAGCCCTGCGGCTTAGCGCTGGGCATACCATCCCTCTGCCCCAGCCCACGTCGCTCGGCAGGTAGGGGTCTCAAGCCACGTTCCAGGCCAGCGGCCTCTCGATGCACCCGCTGCCCACCCACTGCCCTCCTCCTGAGGGATGTCCGAGCCAGTCCACGGTGGCAAACGCGTCCCTGCACAAAAGAGTACGATCTCCACTGGCCGCCAGACACGTCCCAGGTCTCAAGTCTGCTTCTGCACCGACGGGCCCGGAGAGTCAAAGAACGAGGCTGCTTTCTGCGGCAGGCCCCGCAGGCAGCCATCTCCCCAGGATCTGCCAGGACCCCCCAGGGCCCTGCCTTCCCGGCTCAGCAGCGACACGGTGTTTAAACGGGTTCTGAGCGAAGGCCCAAGTCACATCCTCCAAGCTGCTGGAATTCAGGAATCTCACGTCTCCCTGCCACCGGGACCCTTCAGGGCCGCACCTCTCCACGGTGACCCTCCGGTGCTACTCCCCCTCCCAGGACAGAGGTCACATGTGTCTGATGCAAGCTCCTCTCCGGGAGCCTGCAGAGGGCACGCGGCCCCGCCGACACCTTGACATCAGCTTCTGGCCCCCAGCACCGCGAGGGAGTAAATCTCTGTGGTTTCAACCCCCCGGCTTGCAGCACGAGGGAGAGCGACCCCAGGACAGGCACACGCCACCCTAAGCCTCGGGACCTGCTGGACCTTCAACACAGCGGCACGGAAGCGGGCTGCGGGGCTGCCTGGGGGATCCCAGGGTCCCCCCTCCCCCAGGGGGTGACGCAGACGCGGGAGTCGCTGCCGAACGGACACGCGCACACACAGACGCTGTGGGGCTGGAAGCGACTGGACCTCCCAGCTTGGGGGAATTTTAAGTTTCCAACTTCCAAAAGGAGGCGACCCCAGCAGCGTCTGGTGCGTGAGGCGGCCAGCGGCAGGCTGCACACCGTCTCTCGTCACCACATCCTTCCCTTCGCTTTCCCACCCCTAGAACGGAAGGTCAGAGCAGGGGGAAGGCCCAGCCCCGCCCAGGGAGGCACCCCAGGCGCGCCCCTGGCCTGCGTGACCTTGACCTGGCGGCCCTCCCTCCGTGGATGGGGTCACGGAGTCCACGAGCCTGCCCCCGCTCCCCTCACTCTGCAAACATGGGGTCACCCCGCCTGACGCTCGACCTCCTCTGCGGCTGGTCACTAAAACGTACTTGGGACTCTGGCCTGGAAGCAAATCCAAAACCAGGGCCGGGTTCTGCCCCTTTCTCTCCCGTGCGACGCTTTCCTCTGCCTGGGGAAGGCGGCTGCAAGCGCGGGGCTCTGCGGACCCGGCAAAAAGCAGGCTGCGAACCGTGGCCCCTGACGCCCGGGGTTCGCAGGCTTGCGCCACCCTCGCCCCGGAGCGGCGGGAGCTCCCCGGGGACGCGCCCTCGCCATGCCAGCACCACGGGCCGAGCTCCGTCCGGGCGGTGCCCCCGGGAGCCCTGGCCCCATCTGACTGCCAAGAGGATTGCCCTCGCTTTGCTCGTGAGGGTTGGAGAGGCTCCACAGGCAGGGCCCGGTCCCTGAGCCTGAAGTCCAGGACAAAGGGACACCGCCGTCAGTCCCCACCGGGGTTTCTCCAGTCTCTCCAAACCCGTGGGGTCCAGCCAGAGTCCACCTTCTGCCACCCTCTGCGAGTTCTCCTCCCGTGAGAATAGCCGGGCGCTGTGTGACCCACCGCACCGGACTCTAGCTGTACGGCGTCGGCCAGAATTGAGCATCTACACCCCGTCCCCCCGCCCCGACTAAGCACAGCTCTGGGCGTTGCGGGATGCGTCCCCTCGGAGTCCCTGCTGGAATCTGCAAGTGTGTGGCTTCACGGCTATCCCAGGCTCTGCCCGACCCCGCCCGTGCTGTGCCAAGGCTGGTCCGGGGTCAGTCAGCAGGCCGTCCCACCCCTCCGTGCCCCAGCGGGGCGCAGAGGTGGGGGGTGGGAGGGCTGCAAGATGCCAGCGTGGGGCGCTGTGGACCACCCTGCAGGATTAACAGATTGATCCTACCAGAGCTAAGCAGTCCAGCCTTGGCAAGTGTTTGCAGGCTGATAAGGAATCTAGACTCTCATCAAGGAAGCACTAAGTAGCTGCGGGAAGAAAGTGCCCCACGGACTAAGAAATTTCCGGAAATTAATTGTTCTTGTTACGAGCTGAGTTGTGTTCCCGAAATTCCTCTGCTGAAACCCTGGCCCCCAGCACCTCAGAATGTGACTGTATTTAGAGACAGCATCTTTAAAGAGGTAATTAAGGTAAAATGAGGTCAGTAGGGTGGCCATGATGCAACCTGACCGGTGTCCTCATGAGGAAAGATCAGGACACAGACACGCACAGGGGGACCAAGTGAAGGTAGCCACCTACACGCCACGGAGAGACAGACATCTCAGGAGGACACGGCCTTGCTGACGCCTCGATCTTGGACCTCCAGAACCAAGAGAGAACAAACTATCGTCTACACAGCCTGATCTGCAGTACTTTGTTATGGCTGCCTGAAATCACACCGATACTGCCCTGTTTGGGGTCCAGCTTGGGGGGGAGCATGTTTGGAGGACCCCCACCCCTGGTTTTCTCCCCTCCATTCCCTGAGACTGCATCTTATTTCTGTAATTAGGAAGGAGGTGATTAAGGCCAAAAAAACATACACAAGTAAGTACCTGAGGCCCCAGCCCACACCCACTGCTGGCAGAGGTCCCAGCCTCTACGAGATGCCCCAGGCACACTACCAGGCCATCTGGCCCTGCTCTCCTCGCCGGTCTTCCTGTACGGTGGGGGAGAACACAGCACCCCTGGGCACTGCTGGCCCACCTCATTCAGCAGCCTCTAAGACAGACCCCATTCACGCACCCCATCTCCCCTAAAACAACCTGGGAAGCAGGCATCGTGACTGTTCTACAGACAAAGGAACTGAGCTCAGTGTGGAAGGTGGCCTCTTCAAGTTCAGGGACCTAACAAATATCCCCTGCCTTCAGAGACACCCCCCCGCCAGGCTTTTCCTGGGCCTCACAACCCCAGAAGGGAGTGCCAGGGTGAGTCAAATCAGAGGCAGAGCCTCCGACCCCCAGCACACAGGTGAAGGATGCTGGGCACTGGGGAAAGCCCAGGTTAGAATCGCAGTTCTGACCTTCAGAACCACTTCCCCGGGTGGGTGGTCTAGCCCCATCCCTAGAGTCCCCGGTGTGGAAGTTGAGAGCACATGCCTGGAAGGGAAGGACATCACTGTAGGACCCAGGTGAGCCGAGGAGGGGAACGGGTGCCCAGTGCAGGGAGAAAGGAGGAGTGTAGACAGACACGGAGGAGGGACTGGGCACAGGACACAAGGAAGCCAGCGGGGGGCCGCACACCTCTGCCAAGGACAAAGCTCCCACGGCTGCGTGGCTAAGAAGGGGTGTCCCTCCTGGGACAGCAGGCTGAAGTTGTTCTTGAGCCCTTCCTGCTTCTGATTGCCAGGTGTGCCCCTGCACCTTTCTCCCAAGCACAGTGCCACCCCCAGCGGCCCTGCCCACATAATCCACCTACATGTAACCAAGCTTCCCCTTCCCCAGAGAGCTAGGAGCAGGCAACCCACGGGCCATACCTGCTTCTTGCTGGGGGGTGTGGGGGTGTGTGTGTGTGCAGGCCAGGGACAACGGGCCAAAGGTGGGCAGTCCAGGGGAGCCATGACCTTGTCATGACCACCCAGCCCTCCTGTTGGGCAGACAAGGGAAGGAAGCGACCATCACCGGTGCTGCCTCCAGCCTGGCATGAGAGCCCACGCCACCCGGGCCTCCTTCTGCACCTGCAAGAGCCACCCAGCCATAACCTTGCGGCTGGAATAGGAAGCAGTGGGTGCCCGGCCAGCGAGGCCCCAACAAGGACAGGCGCGGGAGGTCTGTCATTAAGTAAAGGCTACAGTACTTGAAAAGCAGCTTCTAAAGCCAAAAAGGCAGGCGCCTGAGTCGCTCTCTGGGCTTTTCTTCAACAACACCTGCAGGTAGGCCACCTCTGCCCTGTCCGCCTCTCTGGCCACCACCTCCCCCAAGAACCAGCCGCAAGCTGGGACCCAACCCGGCCGGCAGAAGCCAGGGTCCGCGAGCTCGCTCCTCCTCCTGGCAGGTGGACGCGCCAAACACCTGCCTTCCCTCCCTCGCCCTGCGCCTCCCCTCCCCCCCCCCCCCCCCCCCCCCCCCCCCGGCCAGGGTCCGGAGGCCCCGCGCCGCATTCTCCCGCCTCCAGGGAGTCGCCGGCCCCCCGCAGCAGGCAGGGGTGCGGGTGGCGAGTGCGCCACAGCCTGCGCGCGGGGGCCTGGCCCTCGGCTGGCGCGCGCCCAGCGCAGCCCCCCTCCCCCCCCCTCCCCCAGCCCAGTGCTTCCGCCCCCGCAGAACGCGGGCCCGGCGGCCGAGCCAAGGTCACGGAGCCCGCACGCCCGGCGCGGGGACCCCCGGCCGGTTACGTAAGCCGCGCCGGCTGGCGGCGCGTACCTGCAGCGGGAACGTGGCCGCCCGGTTGCCCACGTAGCCGCGGACGACGTGGCTCTGGATGGAGAGCACCCGGCACTCCTCCTCCATGCCGGGCCTGCCGCGGCGGCGCGGGGCCGGGCGGGCGTCCGCGTGTGCGCCGCTCGCTGGGCTCCGCTCGGCTCCGCTCGGCGCAGGCGCTCGGCTCGCGCGCCAGGCCGCCTCCCTGTGACCTCAGCGCGGCCGGCAACCGCGGGTCCCGCTCGGCGCGGGGGTGGGCGGGGGCGGGGCTTCCGCGCAGCCCCGCCCACCGGGCCGCCCGCGCGGGGACTGGGACAGCGGGAGCCGCGCCCCGCCGGGCCCGGGTGGGGGGGGGGGGGGGGCGGCGTCACGGCGGCTCCCGGCGCGTGGGCGGGCGCAGCCACCCTGCGAGACGCCGGGGTAGGTCTTTCCGGTCCGGCGGGCGAGGGCGCTGCCGTGTCGCCCCTTCAGGGCACGAGGTCCGCGGGCCTCGCCTCTGACCTCCGGGCCGCACACCCCGGCGCGCTGCCGGACCCGAGCGCTGGCGACAAGGACAGCCGGCGCCGCGACAGTGCGCGAGGGGCGGGGGTCCCCGGGGCCTTGCCCCCGTATAGCCCGCTCACCGCTCCAGGGGCGTCAGGCCGGGCCCGGGCCACCCCTCCGGCCACCTTGCTGGCCGGTGCCGCGACGCACTAGCCCCGAGCCCGCCCTGCTCGCCGGGGGGCGCCGGTCCAGGGGACGCGGAGCGGGCCGTCGTGCCGCCACCCCGCACACGGGGGGGGGGGGGGGGGGGAGCGGGGGGCGGGGGCGACATCTCCACGGTGTCTTGAGACCCTTGGGGACCCCAAGGCGCCCCGTCCCGGGACACGTGGCCAATCCTGCAGCAGGGTGCCCCTGGCCGACCCCGTGATCCTTGTCCATCCAGTACCTCCACCCATTATCCACGTTCAGAGCCCGCAGCAAGCACGAGTGGCCCCCCACACACCCCCAACAGTCAGGACCCTGCCCTTCACCTCCTACTGCCACTGCCACCAGGCTGAGGGCACTCCCTGGGCTCCCCCACACTGTCCCCGCGCTGTCTCGGGGGCTTCAGACTTCCAGACTGGGTGATCTGGGTCCCTTGTGGTGACCCAAGGCTGCATGTGCTTAAACCTCTGCAGCCTGGGGAGAAGGCCGGTGGAGTGGCCACGGGTGCTGGGGCAGTGAGGAAGGGGGCAGTGCCTTAGCTGTCCACACTGTCCAGACTGTCCAGACTGTCAAGAGGAAACCTGTCGTAATTAAAACCAGTGGCAGGAATAAGAACAGCTATTTATTGAGCAGTTACTATGTGCCAAGTCTATTTCACACATTAACGTTTAAACTCCACAGCACCGTATATGAGAGAGGTTCATCCGGTTTTACCGATAGGGAAACAGGAAGAGAAACTGAATGCCACAGAATTAGTGGCAGCTATTGCTGGCAGAGAGCCCTGCGGGCCCGCAGCGACCAGCAGGCTAGCCGTCGCCCTCACTACCTTTTCTCTCTCCTACAATGTGAGGTCAGCTGCCCTTGGCTCTTGGGAGGGCCTGATGAATCTCTCTCTGCAGCCGATCTTACCCCCTCCCCACCTTGATCCTTCATTCACCGTCCCTCTTTTTCTGGGCAAACCTGTAAGCCCCCTCCCCCATTCTTCGTCCCCACCCCCTCTTACCTTCAGCCCAGGTAAATCCAGAGCACTAAGAGGGGAAGAGGCTGACAGGCCTCTGGGACTTCAGGCTCTGGTACCCTCTTCCTTGACAGAGGGCCCAGGTAGAGGTCAAAAGCCTGGGAATGACATTTTGGTGAATCGACTTTTCGCTGAGCTTCGGAAAGTTCTAGGTTCCTCACTCCCAGTGCCCATGGTTCTCAAACTAGTCACCGGAGAGTCACCTGGAGAACCTGGTAACCTGGCCAAGGCCCAGCCCGGTCCCACTTCACTGAGCCTGGGCCCCAGGGCAGCCTTTCAACTCTACAGCTGCAACCGGGGCCTCTCAGATTAGGCAGATAAGTGAATTTGGTATTTTGGGAGCCCCATTGGTTGCCGCTAATGATCAGTCCACAAACCTCTTTCCCGATGACTCGGAAAGTGAAGACCTTCGGAAACCACCAGTCTGTGGGAAAGATACCCCAATCCTGGCCAGCCAAGTGATGATGGGCCGTCTCACCTCTGTGTCTGGTCGGGCAGGGGTGCAGAGCCCCTCAGGACCCCTTCCACCCACTCCTGTGCCCCTTCGGGGCAGACCTGCCCTCCCCGGGACAGGAAGCTGTCCCCAGCTCTTAGCTGATTGGGAAGAGGCAGCGGACTGCAGGGCCCCTGCTTGGGAGGAGGGCTGGAGCCGCTAGTGGGTGGGGTCCAGGAGGTTCCAAGAAGGTCGTCTACCAAGAAAGAACCCGAGAACTGAGAGACTTCTCTCATAGTCTGAGCTCGGTTTCCAAAAAGAGCACTTGAGTTACTCCTGCTCTCTGAGCAGCTGGTGCTAATATGCGTCCGGGAAGGACACGAAGCCTTGGAAAATGACCACGATTTTGGTGACCATGGGTCAGTGATTGTTGTTGTTGTTGTTGTTTTTACATTTATTTATTTTGAGAGAGGCAGAGACAGCGTGAGCAGGGGAGGGGCAGGGAGGGAGAGGGAGAGAAAGAGAGAGAGGGTCCGCACTGTCAGCACAGACCCTGACGTGGGCTCGAACTCACAAAACTTGCAGATTGTGACCTGAGCTGAAACTGAGAGTTGGACGCTTTACCTACTGAGCCACTCAGGTTCTCTGATGGGTAATTTTTTTTTTTAAAAAAAGCTTTCCATTTGGACGCAGTGATGGGTAAACCCTGTAAGCACATCTTTTTTTTTTTTTTTTTTTTTTTAACATTTATTTATTGTTGAGAGACAGAGAGAGAGCATGAGCAGGGAGAGGGGCAGAGAGAGAGGGAGACACGGAATTCGAAGCGGGGCTCCAGGCTCCGAGCTGTCAGCACAGAGCCCGACACAGGGCTCAAACCCACGAACAGCAAGATCATGACCTGAGCCGAAGTCGGACGCTTAACCGACTGAGAAACCCAGGCGCCCCAAGCACATCTTCACCTAAACCCTGGTGGCATTTGAAATGCCCAAATCCAGAGTGCACACGCAGAGGGAGCCTGGGCAGAGGCTCATCCAGTAAGGGGTGTTAGGAGTCGTGTTCTTTGACGAAACGGTGGTGCTCGGGACTGTGGAGGCCCACAGGTTTGGATGGGCGCCTGTCCCCCAACAGCCGGCACAGCCCAGCGCCTAACACCTTTGAAGGAGGACTTTGGCCACAGCCATTCCTGCCTCGGTCTGTACTTTCTGATTATGCCCTCGTTTCCAGCTCATCTTTTAACTCAGGCGAAGCGCCCCCTGGTGGGAGCCCCAACTACCCCCTCAGGCAACACGCACCGCCCGGAGCCGGGGAGACCCCGCGTGATTGACCCCAAGACAGTGATGGACCTGACCTTCGCTGCCCACCTGCACGGACCTACCACCTGTGCCCCACTTTTCCTGACCCCAAACCCAAGTATTTCCCGCACTTTGGGGACAGTCTTTGAAGCATCCACCATCTTCCCCTGTGTCCCCCCCCCACCCGCCACGCCAGAGGGATGCTGTGACCTGGCCTGGGAAAAGGCTGGCTGATCCCACCTTCCACTGGAGGCGAACTTGACATACGGACTGCCTGATCCGGGTTGAACTGTGTTCTCCCCGCAATTCACATGTCACAGTCTTAACCCCCGGTACCTGAAAATGTGACCTTATTTAGAAACAGGGCGTTTTGCAGATGTAATCAAGTTAAAATGAAGTCGTCAGGGTGGGCCCTAAGTCCAACGTGGCTGGTGTCCTTAGGAAGAGAGGAAGACGAGACGGGGAGATGATGGCCACATGGAAGCCACGGCCAGAGGCATGGAACAGACGCTCCTTCACAGCCCCCGGAAGGAGGCAGCCCCGGGGACACCTTGATCTTGGGCCTCTTGCCTCCACAGCCGGAAAAGAATCACTTTTGTCTGGTGAAGCCGCCTGGTCCGTGGCTCCCGGTTACGGCCGCACCCACTACCTGCCTCCGAGTTCCAGCTTCGCTTGGGCGTGCCACCTGCTAGCCATCAAGCTTGCCCCTCGTGGTCCAAGGTGACCGGCATTGGTCCTGAAGAAGCTGACCATCCTGAAAGCACAGGCTGGCTGGGCTCAGCTGACATCGAGTGTCGCAGATTTTCCGAGGCCTTTCCAGTTTCAAATGTTCCGTCACCAGAAACGGCGAATACGGATGTTAGTCCCAGAAAAAGTCATCGCTGTCCCCAGGTTTCCCCGGCCAGAGTGCTGTCTCTGATGTTGGCGACAAGGGATGTCGGTCTCCAGAGACTTAACCACTGTTACAGACACACTTGTATCCGCCCCCCTTCCATATTCCTATGTTGAAGCCCTACCCCTTCAAAGTCATGGCTTTTGGATTGGGGCCCTTGAGAGGTAATTAAAGTTAAACAGGATTGCGGGGGTCATAAGAGGCAGGGCCTGATCTGATAGGATTAGGATCCTTATGATGAAATTTGGAAGTTTTGGGTTTGCGAGCAAACGGCTAAGAAAATTCTCGAGACGTTTTTGGTGCAAAAAGGTGATTTTATTGCAGCACCGGGACAGGGCCCGTGGGCAGAAAGAGCTGCACTGGGCTTGTGAGGAGAGACTGATGATATACTTACAAGTTAGTGGGGGGTTAGGGATGGCATAAGTCTCTAAGGAATTTGGAAGCAAGGCTTTTAGGACCTTGAGAAGCTCGTGACTGTTAAGATAAAGTTATTTTTAATCTTTATTTTTCCTAATTTTGTTTAATGTTTATTTATTTTTGAGAAAGAGAGAGAGAGAGCGAGAGAGCACCAGCAGGGGAGAGACAGAGAGAGAGGGAGACAGAGAATCCAAAGCAGGCTCCCCGCTGTCAGTGCAAAGCCCAGCACAGGGCTTGAACCCACAAACTGTGAGATCGTGACCTGGGCTGAAGTCGGACGCTCAACCGCTCAACTGCTCAACTGACTGAGCCCCCCCAGGCGCTCCTATGTTGAGTCTTGAACAAAACATAAACATAAAGGCTCTAAGGCAGCCATGAGTTCCTCGAGGAAGGTCACACTCTGCGTGTTTCCGGTGTCTATCAGCGGGCTGTGAGCTGTCAGGAGATTTAAGTGACATTTCTCTTGCTTTGTTTCCCTCATCACATAGAAGAAGGAACAGCAGAGAGCCGGCTCTCTGTGCGTGAAGTGCGGAGGACAGGGACGAGAGCACGCGCTGAGCGGGGGCATCAGAGCAAGTCCAAGTGGAATCTTCGACTTGGAGCGTCCAGAACCGTGAGAAAATAAAGGTGGGTGGTTTAAGCCGCCCAGCCTGTGGTGTTTTGTGGCGGCCTGAGCGGGCATCCTTTTTTTTGCCTTACAAATCATGCATTTCTTCACGGCCCTGACGCTATTTTCAAAATGCACTGCCTCGAAGACTGTAACTGCGGGCCAGGAAGGCGCACACGAGGTGTGTCTGTCCCAACGCCGGCTTTATTCGGTCACAAAGCGAAGTTAGTCATACTTATAAAGCAGGTTCAGGATTCCAGACTCAGTGATCTTTTACCACGTGGTCAGATGTGTCTTCTTACGCGGCAGACAGAGCAGAACCGAGGACAGGCGCCCCAACACGCAAGATAACAGAGCGGTTAGGAAGTTAACGAACTGAACTCGAAGTCAGTCTGCGGACCTGGGGTTGAGATAAGGCCTCTGTCTGTCGGGTCCGGGTCAGCGCTCGGCACTCGGCGCTCACTGCTCAAACAGCGGAGGGTCTCTGTTTCTTTTGGAGATGAACCGTGTGACTCTTGATCTCGGGGCGGTGAGTTCGAGCCCCATGTTGGGTGTAGAGATTACTTGAAAAAAAAAAAAAAAAACCAACAACCAGGCAATAACTGAACCTGAAGCTTGGATTACAGGTTGTTTTTTATTTGAACAGATTATCTTTTTTGCTTCCCTCTGGGGAATAGCCAAGGTTTTTTGGAACCTTTTGAGCGCTTTGGCTCAGTGACTCCAGGAGCACTAGAGAACGCCCTAGATTCTTTCCTGACCTGTTCCAGGTGTGGTTTTCTATTTCTTAATCCTCAAACACGCTCGTCTGGTTTGAAGCTGACCCTGCAGTCTCCAGGTCAATGAGCTGGTCACTATGACAACCTCCGGGCTGGGCTGTCCTTGATCCCCCAGTCTCCACCTGAAACAGCTCCACACCATCTGGAGAGTTTTCTCCCGAGAGTCCAGAAGAATGTGTGATAAGTGTCGTCTTAAACCCAGGGTGGGGCGATCTCTGCTCAAGGTTCCCACCTGAGAAATAACCTTGAGCCTCATTGTCTCTTCCTGACCAGACTCTATTGGAAATGTTTCTTCTTTCTCCTTAGTAATACTTTAATTCAGAAAAGACTCAAAATCTGGGCCAACGGCCAGGAAATCAGACCCTCAAGGGGCCTGTTGGGGCAAATTATTCACAGAGAAAGAACAGAGGGAAAGTGAGGGGATTCACTCTCGTACTGGGAGCTCCATGCCTGGGAGTGGCTGGGTTTTCATCCCATCTAATGGGAAGCCATTGGCTGACCTGGATGGCGTGGGGTTCCCTTCACGGCAGCTGCTCTTCCTTACTGTGCCCCACAGAGATTCGCAAACATCCCTCGGGGGCCTCCAGCTGTAAGAGAAGCTCATGTCGCAGAGAACTTGGGGGGATGACGACCATTACAAGGAAGAAAATGAAGCCGCTCGCAGTCCCACGGTCTTGGGGGCGTATGGCTTTCTCGTCTTCTCTCCGGGCACGTCGGTGTGCTTTTACACGAACGTGGCAAGTGCTCAAGAAACACAACAATGTTAGGGGCGCCTGGGGGGCTCCGTCGGCTAAGCGTCCGACTTCAGCTCAGGTCGTGATCTCACAGTTCATGAGTTCAAGCCCCGCGTCGGGCTCTGTGCTGACAGCTCGGAGTCTGGACCTGCTTCGGACTCTGTGTCTCCCTCTCTCTCTGCCCTTCCCCCACTCGTGTTCTGTCTCTGTCTCTCAAAAATGAATAAAAACACTCAAAAAAATTAAGAAACATACCGACATTATGCTCTGTAGACAAAGATTGGGATTGTAGTTGATTATGTATATTCGTATATTTTCCTACCTCCCACACGTCGTCTGATGTTCTCGGTGACCTTTGATGCCTATGTGACTTGTATCGCATGAACTTACAAGAATTTAATGAATCCTCTTATTAAATAGTCAGGTTGTGCCCAGTCTTTCACTGTTGTAAATAATTCACTGGCCTTGCTTGTAAATGAATCTTTGTGTGCATTTCTGATTACTTTCTTAGCATAACTTCCTTGAAGTGGAAAGGCAGGTAAAAGAGTGGTTTGCATCTTTTGATTCTTAGTATACGGACGTATTGTCAAATTACACTTGAGGAATGTGTGTAATGTACATTCCTGTCAGCCCTCAATGATGATTTCAGCTCAGCTTTGTCAGGATTAGGTATCTGTATTTTTAAAGGCTCCTTGAAAATTGGCAAGCCAAAAATACAGGAGGCGTTTTTAGGTACGAGTTTGTACAATTTCTCCCTAGAGTTTTATGGGAGATCAAAAGTGCAAATAAAAGGGCTTAATCTAATTGTGGAAGCTGAATTTTTAACATTTGTTTTTTAACTTTATTTATTTGTTCTTTGGCAGGGCGGTGGGGGGGAGGGGGGGGGAGTCCCAAGCAGGCTCAGCGTTGTCAGCATAGAGCATGACGTGGGGCTTGATCCCATGAACCGTGAGATCACGACCTGAGCTGAAATCAAGAGTCCGTGCCTGAGCCACCCGGGCGCCCCGTGGAAGCTGGAGTTTTAGAGGCAGAGGATCTTCCGTTTGCTTCCGAAACCACACGAAGAAGGCTGACCTGGACCGGGTCGTGCATCGTCAGAAGCCACCAGTGCACACATCTCAGTGCCTGCGGTCCTCACTATGCCTGAGGTCCCCTCCGCTCACCAGCGCCTCATCTGGAGAAGAGGAAGGTCAGGTCCTGCACAGTTCTCATGGAAATCACCCCTGGCCATAAACGTGGGGCATTCGATATATGCTGGGGATGAATCAAACCCGCTTTCCCACCAGACTGGAACTCCATTAACACGGGGAACAGGGCTGTCCTGTACCCCAACATCTTCACTGTGCTGATTGGTGGTAGTCAAATAAATGTTGGGTGGAGGGAGGTGGGGGGAGGGTTGGATGGGAGGTTGGGTGCGTGTGTGCGTGTGTGCGTGTTGAGAACAGTCAGTTTCCCAAACACTTAAACGTGGAACTGCCATATGATCTGATAATCCCACTTCTGGAGAGACACCCAAAACGACTAAAAGCAAAAGAACTCCCAGATACCATGCACCCACGTTCGCAGCAGCGCTCGCTCACAAGAGCCAAAGAACCAAGTATCCATCGAGGCAGGAACGGATCAGCAAAACGTGGCACGTGGTTGTTGAAAAGAAAACCGCAGGTCCGAAATGGCATCACGCAGACTGAGCTCCCAAACCGGGGCTTCAGCTCTAACCTCACCGCAGTTGCAACTTCCCCCAGAAATGTGGTCCATCAATCAGCACCAACGAGCTGACCGCTCGGGCCCTCTCCCTCCTCCGGAGAAAGATGAGGTCAAGTGCGTGATAAGGCCCCTCGCCTCTCCCCGCACGGGAAACTGACTTTGCCCGGAAAAATTCTTTCGCGGATAACCTTCTATCCCACCCTCCTTCCGTAAAAACCGTCCGATTTGTACACCTCCTTGGAGCACCCCCTCTGCTTGCCAGATGGCTGTGTTGCCCGATCCGTGAATCGGTTAATAATTAGATTTTTAAATTGATTGGTTGAATGTTTGTTATTTAACAATGCGGTGTCTCCCCGATCGCGTGGGGGGCCCCAAATGTGGCATGATGATCCCTATGCCGCCTGGTTTGCCCAGGTGGTGAAAGAACTCACCCGCGGCAGCACAGAGGAGGTAGAGGTTTATAGAATGCATGGCCAGGGACTGGGGGGGCAGGGCAGCGGAGGAGGGACTGTCTGCATGGAGGCAGTGGGTGGGGGCTGTCTTTAAAGGGGGAAGGGTAGGGGCATGGGGACAAATGGAACCTTCCCTTTCTTGGTACCTGTGTCTGGATGAAAGTAGCCCATTGGTCAGTTAGGGCCTCTGGGTATTTTGAGGCGGGTCGCCCGATGGGCCTGTAAGTGGTAGTGTAGGGCTAACCTGTAGCCTTGAGAAATAACAGCTTTGTTTTGACACTGTAGGTTAGGAGATAACAGCCTTGTCCTATCAATCAAGGGAACAAAGGTTCAAGGAAAATCAACTGGATTAGCGTTTGACTGGATTGGGGCAAGGGCACGTCTGAACTGTTTCTACCCCCATCTGGGAACTATCTCTTTGTTCTGTTCCCAGGTGATGATAAGACGACGTGGTCGGCTATAAGAACTCTGTACCCCGGCTGTTCGAGGCTGCACTCTGATCAAGAGTGTCGGTCCCGATCAGTCGGCCTTGCCTCTCATTGTGATAAACTTTGCTGGGACTGTCACTGGTGCCCGTAGCATTCTGTTCAGGAGTCGTGTGGATGCAACAGGCCTGGGTGTCGAGGTGGCCGTGGTCACTGGGGGCCCTTTCGCCTTGCTCTACTGCCATTGTTCAAGCCTGTGGCCTAGAAGCAGCCTCTACGAGCAATACATACAACACACTATTGTTCGGCCTCAAAAAGTAAGAACATTCTGACACCGGCCGTACCGCGGATGAGCCTTGAGCACACGGTGCTCACTGATAGGACCCGGACACAAAAGACGATACTGTGCGAGTCCGCTTACACGAGGAGGCGCCGAGACGGAAGGCAGGACGGTGGGCGCCAGGGCTGGGGGAGGGGCTGGGGGGTCTGTGTATCGTGGGGACAGAGTTCCTGTTCCGGGAGATGGAGAGTCCAGGAGACGGAGGGAGGGGTTGGCTGCACAACCGAGTGAATGGACTCAACGCCACCGGCCTGTCCACGTAAAATGGTCAAGAAGGTAAAAGCACGTTTCGTACGTTTTACCGCAGGCTTGGGGTAAGATCCAGTGTAATGAAAGCAAGTTCCCTATTCTCCCAGAGCCTCTGTATCAGATTTAGCATAATAAGCCCAAGTGATGGACCAAGGGCTGAAAAACATCCCTTTAGGACAAAACACAAAACCGGGGCTGTGGCTGGGGGTTCTGGTTCATTCCGGACGCTGCTGGAGGGCTGTTGCTGGCACAAGCAGAGACTGGGCCTGTGGGCGGCCAGGGTGGGTTGGGGACTGGGGCCGAGAGCCTTCCTGTCAGGGAGGGGCCTGTCCCCGGAGGTCCCCAGGGCGAGGGTGGCCTGGTGCTCGGTCTGTGCATAGTAGTATCTGCTCCCCTGGGGCAGACAGTCCCCAGAGGGTCCTTCTCAGCCCTGCGTCCCAGCAGGCGAAGTAACTGGTCCATGTGCCTTCTGTTCCCCTGGGGTGTGGCCACAGGGGTGAGAAGACACAGACCCTGTCGCTGTGCCTTGTCCATCGAGGGCACACAGAGCCTCCTTCCCTCCTTTCTCCCACCCCCCACCCCCACCCCGTTTCCGGCCCTTCACTAGCCTTTCTGCTTTCTTCCTCTGCTGTGTCCTGCCTTCTGCTGTCCGACATGGGGCAGGGACAGCAACCTGCGTGGGTGTCCTCCCTGGCAGGCGTGCTCCCGGACGGCAGACGTAATCAAATACAAATGAAAAGCACTGAGAGGTGTACTGGTGGCCAACATATCTGTGACCAGGACTCCCAGGCTCGGCCGGACACTGCCGGGGGTGAGCCAGGAGCTTGGAGACGGAGCCTGGGGGCCCCTTACCTTCCCTCTGGACGATGGTCAGGCGGAACAGGCACTCAGCCAGTGAGGACCTGCCCTTGAGAGCAGGCTGAACCAGCGAGAGAGATGACTTCTCTGCCCCAAAGAACACCGATACTGGTCACAAAAAAGTCCCAGAGGGTAGGAGTCCATTTGTGCGAAAGGTCCAGAAAAGGCGGACCCTCGGAGAAAGGAGGTAGGGGAGAGGTTGCAAGGGTGGGGGGTGGGGGTAAAGGGGAAGGAACGGGGAGGGATGGGGGGGTGATTTGGGGGGTAAAAGGAAAATGTTCTAGAATTAGGTTATTGTTAGAGATGTGCAGTGCTGCGAATGGACAGAAAATCACTGAGTCGTACATGTTCAAATGGGTGACCTCTAGGGTGTATCAGATATATTCCAATTAAGCTGTTTTAAAAGTTAAAGAAATAAGGGCGCCTGCGTGGCTCAGTAGGTTAAGCGTCCGACTTCGGCTCAGGTCACGATCTCGTGGTTCGTGGCTTTGAGCCCCATGTCAGGCTCTGTGCTGACAGCTCAGGGCCTGGAGCCTGCTTCGGATTCTGTGTCTCCCTCTCTCTCTGCCTCTCCCCTACTCACACCGTGTTCCTCTCTCTCTCCCAAACATAAACATTAAAAAAAAAAAAAAAGTTAAAGAAATAAAAAGACATTCAAAGCAAACAAAAGGGAAAAAGAAAGCAGTTCTTCAAGGTGAAGTTGAGACTTAGGGGCGCCTGGGTGGCTCAGTCGGTGAAGCGTCTGACTCTGGATTTCGGCTCAGGTCATGATCTCACAGTTCGTGAGTTCGAGCCCCACACCGGGCTCCGTGCTGACAGCTGACAGCGTGGAGCCTGCTTGGAGCCCGGACGCCATCACTTCCACCCTCGTGGGGAAAATAAGCAGACTGACAGTCTGTAGCTTTCCTTAGACCTGTCAGAGCACTGAGGTCCTGAGTAGACCGCCACCCCCAAATCTGGAGGGAAGGAAGGGAACACAGAGTCACCGCTGAGGTTGGCTCACCCCGGGGCGGAAGCTCCCGGAACCAGGAACCATAGGAACGGTTAAACTGTAGGTGACAGCCTGGTGGAGGCTGAGTGTGGACCAACTTGAGGGTCCAAACTCTTGTGGGGCGGGGGCCCTTGGAGGGCTCACCTCCAGGAGCCCAGCTGTAAAGACCAGAGAGAGTCCGCCGTGCTTGGCAAAGTAGGAAGGGAGGCAATGGGTTTGAAATGCCCTGAGCGGCCTTGTCGCGGGCCTGGGGCGGGGGAGGGGGAGGGGCCGGTCACCTACCAGAGCCTGTGTGAGTCTGAGCAGGCTCCTCAGCTCCGGTCTCGGGGAGGGGGAACAGGCTAAGTAAGGACCGCTTCTGAGTGTCGCTGCCGTGGGGCGTCTTTGAACATTTCTCGCGAGGCTGGTCTCCCGGCAGCGAATGCTGTCAGGCCTTGTCAGCGAGAGTCTTTATATCTCCTTCCATTTGCAGGGAAACGTCACGGGCATGGGACGGGACCCTAGGTGGGGGCTCACGTCTCTCTTCTCCTTCACCTGGTGACCTTTGCTCCTCTCCAGGTAAGGTGGCTTTTCTTTTCCTCTGACCTCTTTCAAGATCTTCTCTTTGTCTCTGATTTTCTGCAGTTTCAATATAATATGCTTATGAGTAGATTTTTTTTTTTTTTTTTGTATTTATTTTTCTCGGTGTTTCCTTAGCTTCCTGGACTTGTGGTTTGGCGTCTGTCATTCATTTTGGAAAGTTATCTGCTATTATGTCTTCAAATATTTCTTCTGTCCCCGTCTGTCTCTTCCTTCTCCTCTGGGGATCCCATCGTGTGTGCCACACCCTCGTAATTGTCTTATAGCTCCTGGATCATCTGTTCACTTTTTCTTCCCCCATTCTTCTTTCTCTCTGCATTTCAGTAGGGAAGTTTCTTTCTTTCTTTCTTTTCTTTCTTTCTTTCTTTCTTTCTTTTATTTATTTTTGGAGGAGACAGAGACAGAGCATGAGGGTGGGAGGGGCAGAGAGAGAGGGAGACACAGAATCCAAAACAGGCTCCAGGCTCCGAGCTGTCAGCACCGAGACTGACACAGGGTTCGAACCCACGAGACGTGTGATCATGACCCGAGCCGAAAGCAGGAGTTGGGCTTTTAACCCACTGAGCCTCCAGGTGCCCCTGAGCATCTGACTCTTGATTTCGGCTCAGGTCATGATCTCAAGGTTGTGGGATCAGGCCTCACATCGGGCTTTGCTCTGACAGCCCAGAGCCTGCTTGGGATTCTCTCTCTCCTGTCTGTCCTTCCCGTGCTTCTGTCTGTCTGTCTCTCTCTCTCTCTCTCAAAATAAATAAATAAACTGGAAAAAAAAGGAAAAAAAAAGCTAAACATAGTCTTAGCATTCAACCTAGCAATCACACTCCTGGATATTTACCCAGTGAGTTGAAAAACTTATGTCCAGGGGCGCCTGGGAGGCTCAGTCGCTTGAGTGTCCAACTTCAGCTCAGGTCATGATCTCACTGTTTGTGAGTTCGAGCCCCATGGCTGGCTCTGCGTTGAGAGCCTGGAGCCTGCTTGCGGTTCTCTCTCTCCCTCTCTCTCTGCCCCTTCCCCGCTCACTCTCGCTCTCTCTCAAAAATAAATAAACTTTTTTTTTTTTTTCAAAACACAGAGAGACACAGAGGAAACATAACTGCATGTCGCTAGGTGAAAGAAGGCAACGTGAAGCATCCCACCCGCGTGACCTTCTGGAAAGGGTCACACTACAGACACAGTCAAAGGAAAACCAGCGGTTGCCACGGGGCGGAGGGGAGGCAGGGAGGGATGAGTAGGGAGAGCACAGAGGGTCTTTAGGGCAGTGAAACTGTATGAGGCTGTACGATGGCTGCGTGCCATCACACGTTTGTCCAAACCCATGGAGTCTACACCACCAAGCGGGAGCCTAATACAAACTGTGGGCGTCAGTTAGGGATAATGAAGTAATGCTCATCCATTCATTGGAACAAATGTGCCCCATGCACTGGAGATGCTCAAAGAAGGGGAACTGTGTGGGGGGAGGGGTACAGGAGAACTCTAAATCTGTACCATCTGCTCAATTGTTCTGGAAACCGAAGACTATCCTAAAAAATAAGATCTGTGAATTTATTCTTTTATTTTTTTTTTAATTTCTTAAATGTTTATTTAGTTTTGAGACAGACAGAGACAGAATGCGAACGGGTTAGGGGCAGAGGGAGAGGGAGAGGGAGACACAGAATCCGAAGCGGGCTCCAGGCTCCGAGCCGTCAGCACGGAGCCCGACTCGGGGCTCGAACTCACCAGCCGTGAGATCACGACCTGAGCCGAAGTCGGACGCTCAACCGACTGAGCCCCCCAGGCGCCCCTGTGAATTTATTCTTTAAAAAAAAAAGGGCATAGTGTGTGCGTGTGGTTAAAGCTCTGGGTGGTAAAGGATAGAGGGAGCAGGGCTGAAAGGGTTACTTGAAGAGATAGTAGGCAAGACTCTCCCCCCAAGGACGCCAATCCACCGACTGAAGAAACACAGTGGCCCCTGAGCAGGACAGAGTCAAGGAAAGCCACCCCCAGGTTCGTCCTCAGAAACCAGCTGGGACCCATGCCACCACATGCTGTCCCGACGGAACGCGCTCCAGTGACATGTGCGAACAGCGGCGCCCGGCTGGGTGGGCCCGGCTCGGGGTACGTCTGCCCTGTGCCCAGTGTCGCGTGCCCGAGGGTGAGGGCGCCCTCGTGGCTTGCGCTTGGGGTGAGCCAGGCTTCCCACCAGCAAAGCACAAGATGGTCCCACGCAGACAGAACTCGCCCCGCACACTTTCATGTGGGTGAAATCCCGTCACCGATGACCTTAGCCCAGAACCTACGTGTGTTTCACATCTAAACACCGTGACGGACTGAAGCCTGTCCTCCCAAACCCATAGGTTGGAGCCCTGTCCCCCCTAGTGTGCTGTGACAGGACCAAGGAAGTGGTTAGGGTTGAATGAGGCCGTAAAGGTGGCCCTGATCCGATGGGGTCGGTGTCCTTATTATGACAGGAGACGCCGGGAGCTCATTCTGTCCCTCCCCCCACCCGGCGAGGGGGCAGCCGTCCGCAAACCAGGGAGATGGCCCTCACCAAGACGCCAACCGTGCCCGCACCCGGATCCCCAACTTCCAGCTCCGGAGCAGCCGGGAATAGTCTGTCGTCTCAGCCCCCGTCTGCGGTGTTTTGTTAGGGCCGCCCGAGTGACCGACTGGGGCACAGAGAAGTGTTTGTGTGGCTTTGATGTGACTTTGCAGGGGTGCGAGTGCCACGCAAATTGACAGATCATACTTTGTTTCGTGCTGACCTTTCCCTGGAGCCGGTCACCGGTCGGTGGGACCGCGTCTCCAAGGGCAACGCCCGCTGGCTTCTGAGTGGTTCAGTACAGGCCTGCGTGTCTGTGTCCAGTCACGGTTTCCGGCACCGGGTGGCCAGCCCGCGCCCGATCCCGCGCCTGCCTGGCGGAGCGCGGGCCCGAGCCAGCCGCTCTCATCGGGAACGTCTCTGTCCTTTGTACGGTAATCGGGGCCGCACGGCAAGTTGTGGCTGTAGCAGGTTGTGGGTCCACTTCCTGCCCGGGGGGAGGCATTCTGCGTGTTGCTCGGGGCTGGGGTCCGGCAGGAGGCGGCGTGTCCCAGCGTGGCATCACCCCGCCGGCGGCAGGGGCTGACACCCAGGCCCCTGAGAGGCCAGCCTCCGAGCCTGACTCCAGCCTCCTTCAGCGGGTCTGTAGTCACAGGGAGCAGAGACCCGCCCGGGCTCGAGAGCAGCCCCACCTCTGACGGACTCAGCGGCCTTTCTCTGCTTGTTGCCTCGCGTGCGGCAGTGCCCGTGACCCCGAGGCCGTGACCCGGCACCACAGGCCGGGCGGCCTCGTTCTCCCGGCGCCGGAGGCCGGGTGCCCAAGATCAAGGTGTGGGCAGGGCTGGCTCCCTCTGAGGCCCCGGAGGGGACTGTGCTCCAGCCTCTGGTGGCCGCTGGCGTCCTCACTGTTCCTCGGCTTGTGGCTGCCTCTCCCGATCTGTCTCTGCCTCCTGCGTGTCTGTGTCCACATTTCCCCTCTTTGTGAGGACACGTGCTGTGTTGGTTTAGCGCCCACCCTCATGACCCCATCTTAAGTCGACTAAATCTACAAAGCCCCTTTTCTTCTTCTTTTTTTTTTTTTTTAACGTTTTTTAATATTTATTTTGGAGAGACAGAGAGTGACAGAGCATGAGCGGGGGGAAAGGCAGAGAGAGAGGGAGACACAGAATCTGAAGCAGGCTCCAGGCTCCAAGCTGTCATCACAGAGCCTGATGTGGGGCTCGAACCCACGAACCATGAGATCATGACCTGAGCCGAAGTCAGAGGCTTAACCGACCGAGCCACCCAGGCTCCCCCGGACTTCCCTTATGTCTTGAGGTGCCTGTGGTCCTGGACCCCGAGCAGCCCGTGGCCTTTCAGGCCTGCATTACGGTGCTGGCACTTCCCAGGGACTGCCCCCCGGAGAGAGACCCGGGGCTCCTTCAGCGGGTGAGCGTGGCAGTGTGGGGAGCGGGTGGGCTCTCTGTGGTGGGCGGCTCAGGGTGGGGGCTGGGCCTCCTCCCAGCCTCGCCAACCCCCCAGCAGGGTCACTACGGAACAGTCTGACCCGGTGTCCTGGCCTGGTTCTGGCAGGCTCTGCGGGCTCAGAAAGCAGATGGACGCCCCGTCACCTTTCTGCATTCATGTTGTTTTCAAATAACACTTTGGTTTGGCTTATGTTTCCTGTACAGGAAAGTGATATTTAGTTGGGGCGTTGGTGAAATCGTAACGATAACGTGTATTCATGGCTTCTGTCCATTGGCTGTGCACTCCCACCACGTGTCTGCTGCCTGACGGGCTAACCCAGGGCTTACTGACCTCTCGGGGCCCAGCGACAAGAGTCAGGGACGGTCTGTGCTCGAGGCGGGACCCGGGAGATGGCACCTGTCGGCCCTGGCTGTGCGCCCACGGGGCCTGGCTCAGCAGGCTGCCCGTGCTGGGCCCTGCCGCACCACCCCGGCACTCACGGACGCTCCAGTCCACCCGGGGGGCTGCAGGGCCAAGGTCGGACACACTCCTCAAAAGATGCACTCTCACGAGAAAAATTAGGGGAGATGTTCCAGAACGAGAGAGACTAAGGCACGGTAAGCAAATGGGAGTGGCCGACCACCTCCTGGTTAGAAAAAACGTGTCGGCAAGAACTCGGGGACATTTGGGCAGGACCTCGTGGGAGGCGTGGCTGCGGTGACCAGGTTCCAGGGGAAGAACGTCACTCTTTGGCAAAGCAGGCTGGAGCGTTTGGGGATAAAACGTCACGTTGCCCATATTTTACTTGGAGCGGCTTCAAACAGAAAACATGAACAAAACACACAGCAAATGTTCACACGGTCCAGCCCAGAGGGCGGCTCTCCGAAGGCTGAAAGGAAGCCGGGGGCCGCGGGTCTGGGGCGAAGCTTCTCGGGCTTGACCTTGTGGAGGCAGGGCAAAGGAAGAGCCCTTGGATGTTGTGGTTTTCCAGCTGGATTCAGTTCGGTCCTGCCGGTGTTTGCTGAGCGCCGGTCTGCACCAAGGGCCCCGGCTAAGGGCTGCGGGGCTTTGGACCTGGGGTTCTGCCACGTGTGCGGGAACAAATCCCCCAGCCCAGGCGAGACGCGGCTGGTTCAGCGGGTCTGGGTGGGACCTGAGATCGTGTGTTCCCGACCAGTGGGTGTGGAGCCCTGTCGCTGGCCGGCGTCCGGGGCCGCGAGGGGGCAAACCCACAGCCCCGGGGGGCCCGTGCCTGCGTAGGGCCTGATGCCTCCGTGGCTCCTGAAAGCCCGTGAGCAGGGACCCACAGGAGGACTTACCTTCTGGAAGCTGTCAGGCGTGGACGCAGCTACATGTGAAGCGCAGAGCCTGGCAGGAGAGAAGGTGCCTGGGGTGGGGGTGGGAGGAGCTCCCACACCCCAGGGCTGGAGACGGGACTCTGCTCCGCGTCACAGAGTCCTGCCGCGTGAGCCCTGGGAGCATCCCCATGGCACCACGCCGGCCCTCCTCCAGCCTCTGGCTCCTCCGCGGGCCCCTCCGCTGCCCTGCTCTTGGAGTCGCGCTTCCTCCCTGGGAGAGGTCAGCCCACCCACCGAGGGCTTCCCCACGCTGCCGGCTGTCACAGCCTCCCTCCCGCTGTCCTTACCCAGCCGCTGTGGACTTCATCGAATAAATGCTTCTCAACTTGTTGTAAGCCCTTTGATCAATCTCCGGAGACCCTGAATGGTTGTTGTTGCTAATTCTGACCAGTTATCCCATGTCTTTCCTGGGGAGAGGTGTCCCTGGGCAATTCACACTACCATTCCGGAAGTCCTGCCTCCTTACCATTCTTAGACTTCCCTGAACAGGCACCTGCCTCAGGGCCTTGGTATGTGCCACTCCTTCTGCCTCAGGGCCTTGGTATGTGCTGCCCCTTCTGCTCACAGTACCTTCTCCAGGTACCTAACACATGGCTCGCTTTTCACGCTCCCCCAGCCTCTGTTGAAATGCCACCTTCTTGTCAACAGTCCTCGCCAGCAGTCAGGTAAATTAAGGAAAAAAACCACATACAAATGAAAATGCTGATTCAATTTCAAATTCTTTCCAACAGTCAATACGAGGAGCACTCCTTCTAGACTGTCTATACTTCTTTGCTGAGTTCGGTAGACACTTAAAAAGGCTTATGCGGTGTGAAGCCTGACACTGATCTGTCCAAAACCGGCCAGATGCGTGGGGTGGGGGATCCTCGCTCACAGGACAGCACCAGACCCTGATGTGTTCCCTGCTCTCCTCCTCCCCAGACAGATCTGATCCCCAGCTGAGCCGTCACACGTGTCCCCGGTGCGTCTTCCCCACTGGTCAGCGCCACCAGGGCACGGATTCCGCGGGCTGTAGCCCCTGCAGCATAGACAACAGAGCAGGCACAGCTGAGCGGAGCAATGGCCAAGAACGAATGGTGTTCGTATGCGGGGCGAAAATAGTGGTTTTGGAACCTGCCTCCTAAGGACGGTGGCTCCTGTCATGGCATCGGCTTTCTGCTGCACCCCACGTGAGCTCAGGAAAAGCAGGGACCGCACAGAGCCCGTCATGGCAGCATGGGACAGCAGGTACCCACAGGGAGCTCGGAGCCTGGGCGCAGAAACCGTGAGGAAGCCCGTGACAGACCACTCTGAAAAGCGATGTTTCAAGCACGACTTCGGGTCTGTGGTGGATGAGTGATGGGAACCGGTTCGCTCCCCGATGCCGGCAGCATCTTAGGACAGGGAGGGCGGGGCGAGGCCCTGGGTGCAGGGAGAACTGGGCAGACAGTCAGGCCTGGGTGTCCTTAGAGCTCCTGTGGGAGTTTGCATTCGGAACAGGGAATATTCAAACTTCCACAAGGTTTCGAATGGAAGCCCCAGTTGATACTCGAGCTACATTTCAGGCCAGCAAGAGCCTGAAACCTGACCGCCCACTATCAGAGAAGTGGACGAAGGGACGCGGGTGTGGTGGTGAGACCTGGGGTGAGGTCAGGACTGTGGATGGCAGGGAGAGGCTTTCTGGTATTCTGGTGGTTTTCTGGTTTGAGTGACCCTCTGTGGACTTGTTGGGGCTCAGGCCACATGCAGCTGGGAAATCTGCTCGGGAACAGGTGCAGACGAGAGCGAGCGCAGTGTGGAGCAGAGGCGTCAGGCCTAGCAGTGGGGTCTCTGCTTCAATCATCCAGGAGACCCCAGAGCAACCGCTCGCCGGTTCCGGGCGGTGGACGCGCGGAGAGGCAGGTGCCCGGAGAGGCTTGTTGTCGGGCGCCCAGGGCTGATGTCAGCATCCCGCGACCCGTTACACTTGTTCCCCGAGACGTGTGTTTTCACGCACACGGACAGCCCATATCAAGTACAGACCCGAGTGCAAAGACAGGTTGTGTTTATTGGCCTTGGCTTTGACGTGACAGACGCGCTCTGCAGACGTGAGTACAACCGGACTGTAAACAGACGGTAAATTCAGAGAAGACACACAGATCAAAAGACGGGCTCTGTTTCAAGTTCTTTCCAACACTAACAACCGCTTCCAGGAGTCCTTGACCCTTCTTTGTGCTTTTGGGTAAACAGGAGTTACAAAGGACGATACGTTTATAAAGCGTAAAACCAAATTGTACAAAACCAACCAGACGAACGGGGGAAGAGGGAAGACGCTCGTTTTACAAAATACCGTAAGACCACCAGCATTAATGTAAATCATTCCCATTTTTGGACTTCCAAGCCCCCTTAGCAATCTTCCTAGGAAAATAACATGCATCAAATAGAAAATTGGTATTCTAAATACATTTTCTTCATGTGACACATTCTTGTTGTGGGTATAGGTAATGAGAATGAAAACCTTTTTCTTCTTCCTTCCTTTCTTGCCAAAATGTAGGCATTAAAAGTAAACCACAGCAAACCTACTGAACTCACCCACAGAATGGAGTCAGGACAGATGGAGACAAGGGTGGATGGAGCCCAGGGCACCCGGGTCCAGAAGCATCGCGGGACCGGCAGGCGCATCTCTAGGACGCTCTGCGGGGGCCTCTGAGCAGACGGGCGCGCGTGTGCCACGAAGGGCAGGCCCGCGCTCGGCCGCAGAGCTGGCGCGCAGTCTTGCTAAGACACCTGCACGCTGCTGGATTATACGGCCCGTCTTTAAAGCTAAAGCGAGAACTGTTAGAAAAATAATCTGGCCAAGGATAACAAAACGTTTTTTTTTTAAACAAAAACTTAAAAACATTTGAATATTCAAATCTAACCTTTTCACACGATCCGATTTGGTTTTGAAGGTGATTTTAAGTATTTTACCAAATGCAGCACATAACCCCATGCAAGCACCACCACAAAGTCACCTCGTACGTTAAGACTTCTCGTCACAATGACTACTTGACAGTTCAGTGTTTGTTAGTTTCCTCGTGGCCTAATTGTGACAGCTTTAACACAGAGCAGGCAAAGGACAAGGGTTACGCTTCCTTCCCTAGGGGTCACCTGACCCTGCAGAAGCAGTATTGGAGATGAAGCCCTGCCACGATTACGTGATTAAGAAACCCAAATCAAATCAACACAGTCCCACGATCCCGGGGGCGCCCCTTGTCACCCGAAGTGGTGGCTGGTCCCACAGAGGCAATGCTGGGGTCCCCTCTGGGGGAGGAGCGATAGGGGTGGCAGCTGTCACTCCTGGGAGGTCCCCTGGGCAGAGAGCGGGCCAGGGAAACACTGGGCACCCGCGGGCCGGGCCTACAGACCCCCAAATCTCCTATCTCTTCCTCAAGTGTGCGATTTGTTATTTCGTTCACTCAAAAAGGAGCTGGGGCGCCCCGGTGACTTTCCTTGGGCAAAGACCTGATGTCTGAATCTGTGCCCCGTCCATCACGCGGGCTCAAGGGACAGACGTAACTTCTCTATGCTCTGTTCCTGTTTTTCCAACTGAAGTCTGAGTGCCTCCCACTGATGTGTGTAATTAACTAAAATCAGAACTCTATGAAAATCTCAAGTGCAAGCTTCAGTATTTCAGATAAAAGGTAGCTGCGAGCAAATAAATATGCACGAGGAACCCTTAGCGGCTGCTTATTTCTGCCTTCTGGCAGGAACTCGGGTTTTCAGACGCTGTTGCCACACCTCTGAAGAAATGAATTTTAATCTGAGTTGGGAAAGCTGCTTTTGGGGACACCAGTCACTTTGGGTGCTGGCGCAAAGGCTCGCGTGTAAAGAGGAAGGGAACCGGAGCACGAGCCCGGGAGGAAGGCGCGTGCTCGTGGTTCCAGGTGAGAGCCGAGGAGGGGCACTCACCGGTGAAGACACTTTGGGCTGGCCTGAGAGGTAGGAACACAGGGAAGGAGACGGGCCCAAGGGCCGGAAAGAGGCGCCCCGAGGACAGAGGTTCTTCTCCCCCCGCCCCCACTGCAGGGACACTACCCCCCCCGTGCTGGGCACGCAGAGAAACTACCACCGAGTTGCTGACTGGGGTTCGAGCCCAACACAAACTGCCAAATGCCCACAAGGCCAGGGGAAAGGTGGAAAGCCACTGGAAACCAGCCCAGCACGGCAGACGCAGCGCTGAGCACCCAAGCTCCAAACAGTCGGCTGGCCAGGACGTCCCCTCCAGGCTCCCCCGGGGCCTGCAGCAGGGGGAGTGACGGTCACACAGCTCAGCTCCCGCACCGGTGGGGGTCAGAGAAGTCAGCCGCGAACGTGAGACCCCGGAGGGCTCACGCACCAACAGCGTTTGTGGCAAAACCATCACCAAGATGCCCGCAGAGGGGTGGAGGGCTAGCGGCTCTGCTCAGACCTCGTTTGTACGATTTACGGTGATTTATAAAACAATAAAAACCGCCCACCTTTTCAAAGTTATAATTTATAGAATATCTGTACAAAAACAGTCTCTAAAAGGACTCTGCTGCTGCCCTAGAAAAAGTCCATAGCCGTGGGCCTTCTCTTTGGCGTGGCGCTCAGCGGCTTCTTGGTCCCCAGGGGGGCGCCGGTGGGTGAGCCGGTGGCGGTCTTTAGCACGCCGTGGAGGGGCCTCTGCTCAGGGTTGAAGGCCACTCGGGAGGGGCCCGTGGGGCTGACCAGGATACTCTTGTCTGTCTTCTTGAATTCTGTGGCGGGTGAAAGCAAGGCCACGCGTCACCAGGACCCGCATCTCTCCATCCCTCCCGCCCGCCCATCGTCCCCCGTTGGTGCTCTCGCCGCTTCACACCGCCGGTGGCCTCGCGCGGGCTGGGCCGCTTGCTCCGTCACGAGGCCCTGCAGCCAGCGGGCCGGGAGCTTTTTGAGGGAACGGGAGTCCCTATCGAGGATGCCTCACGGGAGCGCGTGAACAAGTGCCGAGGACAGCGCTGGGGGGGGGGGGGGGGGCGGGTTCTGAGAGGGACTCTGGGGGCCCGGTGGCGGCGGAAGGCAGACGGACCCGAGGCTCGAGCGGATGCAGGAGGAGCCTTTCTCTGCAGGTGACCTGCCACTCCGGCCGTCTCCAGCTCCCGGGACAAGGCCTCCCTGACGGTCCCTCCCCACCCTGCACGCGCACACGACTACTTATGGTCCCTACGAAGAGTCAGGTCTTAAACTCATCGTGTACTTTCAGAACGTGTGGTTTCCGTTGAACCGAACCAAAGCAGTGAGCGGCACCAACACCAAAAGCAATGAGACGAGACTGTCTCTCTTTTCCTGTCTCCTCGTGGGCAGGTGACTCCACGTGTCAGCAGAGGCAGCTATGGCTGGGGCGCCGTCAGATGCCCCCAGGCTCTGAAGTGTCTGGGTGGGCAGGTCCGGGGACACAGCCTCCTTCCAGAGGCCCCGAGTCCCCACGACCCTTGCAACTCTGGACAGCAGGACATGCAGGTGCCCCGCGGGAGACGCGCCCCACACTCACCCGCAGTCGTGTTTCTGTTCAGCCCGAAGGTGACCTTCTTGGAGCTTGAGGGCGTCTTGTCTCGCTGCAAAGGGAGAACAAAGGGGAGTAAGTCGGTGGCAGTGGAGGCCCCGGACCTGGCATCTCTGGCCACATAGCGGCCTCGTGCTACGTCCTTGGGGAGGGAAGCCGAGCACGGTGGTGTCTAACAGCTTCTAAGTGACGGCAAGCAGCTCGCACTTCAAGGCCATGAGGACCCCACCCACTGAGTTTTAGTTTTAGCGCGTACGTGGGACGGGACCACGCACCGGGACGGGCTCTTGCTCAGGGGGCAGGACGCGCCTCCCAGAGCCTCCCAGACTCATCTCGGTGTCCCAGCAATTCATCAGTTAACTAAGTCGTTTCTCATTTGGGAAACTCCTGGACGTGGACCACTCTGCATGATGAAGCACCTGCCTTTGCTGCGTGGATCCCACGATTCCACTCCGCACCGTAAACGCTTTACCGGAGGAACTAGTCCTCTGTGCGCCAAGTCTCAGGCCCTCAGGCGAGTGTCCCTACGACGCCCTACCTGGGACTAGTTAACATGGCAGTCACGGGTCCAAGGCTATTTACACAGCAGCTACTCCCCGGCGAGCCTGTGTGCTGGCCTGTCCCTTGATCCGCAGCACTCAGGGGCAGCTGGCAGAGCTGACCCTGTGCTCCACAACAGCCGCCGCCCTCTCCCGCCACTGTGACGGGGACAGTGCCTGCTCCTCCCCGCACCTGACCAGCCCCGAGTCCTGGGCGAGGGCCCTTGTCCCGGTCCTCCCCGTCCTCTAGGCCCGTTTCGTGAATTCTAAGGTGAGGCACCACCCACCTCACCTGCAGGTGCCCTGACCAATCCCTCAGTCCCTCCCAGGTCACCAGGAGACAAGCCCCAGGACTGCTCGGGCCCTCTGCCCAGCAGACCCGGGCTCCCTGAACAGGCCCCCAAGTGCCATGCCGTGGGCAGAAGCAGAGTCCCGGCGCACAGGGCCCCAGGCGTGGCCTTTAGGCAGGAAGGGGCTGTGTGGCTGTGGGGAGGGCGGAGGTGGGGGCAGGGGGGCCCAGGGCGCTGGGCAGAGCTCACGGACCTGCCCGGCAGGGCGCACAGAGACGGCAGAGGCACTGCTGCTCTTGGCTTTTCTGAAGAACAGGGGCTTCGGTAAGAAGGGGGTGTCGAACCTCACGAAGTCATTCTCCGTCCTCAGCTGCTGCTTCTCTGAGGGGCTGAGAGCCCCCTCACCGCCCTACGTGAGGGAGGGGCGAGAGGAGAGGAGAGGGGAGGGGAGGGGAGGGGAGGGGAGGGGAAGAGAGGGGAGGGGAGGGGAGGGGAAGAGAGGGGAGGGGAGGGGAGGGGAGGAGAGGGGAGGGGAAGAGAGGGGAGGGGGGGAGAGGGGAAGAGAGGGGAGGGGAGGAGAGGGGAGGGGAGGAGAGGGGAGGGGAAGAGAGGGGAGGGGAGGAGAGGGGAGGGGAAGAGAGGGGAGGGGAGGAGAGGGGAGGGGAGGAGAGGGGAGGGGAGGAGAGGGGAGGGGAGGAGAGGGGAGGGGAGGAGAGGGGAGGGGAGGAGAGGGGAGGGGGGGAGAGGGGAGGGGAGGAGAGGGGAGGGGAGGAGAGGGGAGGGGGGGAGAGGAGGGGTCACACCCAAGCACAAGGAGGTGAAGCGGGACGGGGGAAGGGGTGCGCACGCAGCCAGGCGGGGCCCCCAGGATGCAGCGTCTGCAGCTCAGACACCCCACGCCCGCTGCTTCCCAGACGAGGTTGACGGCACCTCTTCACGTGGCAGGGCGCAGTCACGCGCACACGACGGCTTCGCTCTCGTGGCACCGTGCCCACCGGGCCAGAGGGTGCCTATCCTCCCACCCACAAGACCCGCCTTTGTGTATCTTTAAACTTAGGTCCCCTGTTCTGAGGATTTCTGCCTTTCAAAGGCCACCTGTTAAGTAATTCGTTTTCTTTTTTCTTTTTTAAAGTTTACTCATTTTGAGAGACAGAGAGAGCAGGCAGACGCAAGGGGCAGAGGGAGAGAGAGTCCCAAGCAGGCTCCACCCTATCAGCGCAGAGCCCAACGAGGGGCTTGAACTCACGAACCACGAGATCACGACCTGAGCCGAAACCAAGAGTCTGACGCTCAACTGACAGACCCACCCAGGCGCCCCCATTTTCTCATTTCTGATCCGAGACATCGTCCTCCATTGAAAGTTCAGTAAGAAAGGGCAAGGGTGACATCTAGTGAGGCCCTGCGGGTCCCTTACGGGCAGATAAGGAACATTCACTGGGTGTCTAACAGCTGACCAGCACCCACGGCAAGGACCCCGCTCCAGCTCTGGGGTCCCCGGGGTCCGGGAAGCCCAACGTAGCAGACGTCGCGTTGCTAGCTTCCACCAGGTCTTGGTGTTCCTAGCTGGGGAGTGGGCTGCCTGCCCTTGCAGAGCCCACAGCGCTGCCGGCGAGGGGCAGACCCGGGGGGCCTCTCTTGCGGACCTTCAGCCCCACTGGCAGAGACACAGGGCCTCGTTTGGGAGGAAAACCTCCCGTGACCCCGGGGCTTACTTCGCGGTAGTTCTAATCCTGAGAGAGGCTGCCAAGGGCCGGAGGAACGAGACAGATTTCCCTGATGTTCTCGGCAAGGAAAGAGCAGCAAGTGAACGTGTGAAGGGCCAAGGGGCGACGGTACAGGCGACAGAGCTGGTCAGGGAAAGGTCAAAGGTGAGAACAGGCTTCCCGGAGCCCGCTGGAGAGTTCCGAGGGCTTCCCCAGCGAAGACTCGCTCTGACCACAAGCTGAGCTAACCGCTCGGAGACGCCGTCGTTCTGGGATCAGCACATAACCCAGCCCACTCAAGTTCCCGCTGAGCAAGGCCTCGGCGAGCTAACCGCGCACGGCAGCGCCGGCAAGTGCCAGAGCGGGACGCGGTCAGCAGGCCTGTCCTGGAAGGGCGGGGAGTAAATACTGCGGCCTCGCGGCTCACGAGGTTTTCGCTTCTACCACCACCGCTGAGACGTGAGGCCGCCCTGAGCGGCCCCCACGTGACTGGCGTGGCTGGTGTCCCAGCGGAACTGTGCCGTCACGGGTACAGATGCCTCCCAGAGCTTGACCGCTCGCTTACGCTGGCTCAGACGTATAAGCAGAGGCGGCCTCTTCGTTAAAGAGCAAAAGAGAAGAAAATCCTGGGCCCCGTCTTTTGCCGAAAGGGCCTAAGGACCGGCCAGGAGCTGATGATGAGTCGAGGCCAGGGCCTGACAGCGACTCGGTCTGTGCACTTACGCTGCGGGACGGCGGCGCCCCCCACGGCCGTGGGCACGACGTCCCGGCCTGGTGCCCACCCTCCCGCAGCCTCGGAGTAGCCTCATGGGGGACGGGGAGGGCCACCGAGAGTCTCTATTTCCTCGAGGCTGGACGTGTCCCCCACCTGCCCCGCGACGGCTGCCTTACCAGAGCCTGGACGAGCCTGGCTTCGGCCTTCAACCCTCCGCGGCGCTCCAAGTCACACGTCTCTTTCACCTTCTTTCTCTTTTTCAAGATGGCGGCTTTCTGATGAGACGGGTCGCAGAGGTCAAGGCCGCTGGGCTCCCCCTTCTGTTTCTTCAGTCTCCTGCCCGGGGGCAGGCCGGCCGGACGGCCCTGCTGCTGGGGTGGGGGCCAGGCCAGCGCGGGGGGGCCGCTGCCATTGATCGGGAGGGCTCCGAGCGTCCTCTGCCTCTTCTGGACCGGGGCTCCGCTGGCAGGGGGTGCCGGAGGGGACGGTTCCTGGGCCTCGTCCCCCCGAGGCAGTGGTGGTGTGGACTCTGAGCTCTCACCCTGGACCCTCAGGCTTCTCTTCCTCGGTCGTTTCCTCTTACCCTGCGCTGGGGCGGGCCCCGAAACGCTGTGCTCCTGGGGGCGAGGGGCAGCTGGTGCCCCCGGCTCAGCCGCAGGCATCTTCTGGGCTCTTCCCGGACTTCCCTCCGGCTCCCCGCCCCCGTTCTGTTCTGGGGGCAGGGCCGGAGCCCCCGACCCTAAATGCTCTGGTTGGAGATGGACCTTCCTCCTCTTTTTCCCTTTTCTCTTCTGAACACTGCCTTCGCTCTCCTCTTCTTCAGCAAGGAAGGACTTGTTTCCTAGAGACACACACGCCAATACACAGGTGCCCACGGCGGGGAGACGGTTTCCCCGTGTCCCACCCCCAGAAGGGCCCTGGCCCTCCGTGTCCCCCACACCCTGCAAGCGTTGTCGTGGGCGCGATTCCCTGTCCCAGCTGGGACCACAAACCCTCCTAAGGCCTGTTCCCACAGGGATGGGACGGCCATCACCACGGTTTTCAGGCCCTACGGCACTCCCCACGGGCCCGGGGCGGAAACAGAACACAGGCTCCCGAGGGCGGGGTCTATCTGGTTCTCCACCTCCTTGCCACCACCCTGAAGGGGCCCGAGGAGGAAATGAACGCTTGTAGCTTAGGAGGCTGTAGCGGTTCCGCAGAAAACAACACACATTCAAAGCTGACGCTCGGCTCTGGAAGGACCTAGGGAGACCCGGCCCAGCCTGCCAGGGCTGCAGGGGCGCACGCCGCTCCCCGCGGGCTGCCCGCATCCTCCACCCCATCCCGCATCCACGGCAAGCTGTGCAGCTCACCTCCTTCTTCCTCCGGGTCGCTTTTCTCTAAAAGTTTATTTCCTTTTTTCTTGTGCTTTCCTCTGTTGAGCGTTCGGTCATCTCCCTCAGCAGAAATGTCCTCAGCAAAACTGAGCCGGGATAGGCTGCCTGCTGGACACCAAAGCCACTCTGGTCAGCTTAGAGACTGGCAGACTCTGTCCCCACCTGACACGGGAAGATTCCCCACCTGAGTCCTGTGTGCTCATCTGGGCTCCTCACCGCCTCCCCAGCCCAAGCCTGCCAGCTACTGATGGGGACCGCGCACGACGGGTGACACTGTGGGGCCTGCCCGTCTCCGCACCGCAACCGGGGTTGGGCAGCTGCCCCCCATTCTAAGTGCCCAGGCGCACGGGGGGCTGGGGGAGCCACCAACTCACTCGTGTCCCTGTGGACAACAGCTTTGCTCCAGGGGCTCAACTGACCACAACAAAGGAAAGGGGCCCCGAGAGCTTAACTTCTCTTCTTCCTAAGGAATCAAACGGGCACCTTCCTCGACCACCAGAAATCCTTCCCGCTAAGACAACGATGCCCCCCTCCCTCCGGCCTCAGGTCTGGATCCGCTGGGTCCCCGGGACGGGAAAGCGGGCCGGCTGGAAGAGGCCCGGCACCGTGGCTCTCACAAGGGCCCTGCCGAGCTGACGCCTTTCACAGGAAAAGGCTGCTATGTCTTGTGTTCCCAGTCAGTGTCACTCAAGCCCGTGTTTCGGTATCTGGCGTGAGCGTCTCAGTGGGGCCCTGCTCACGTAACGTCGTCAGGGGTAATCCTCAGACATTCTCACCTTCGGAGAGATCCCGAAATCTGAAAGAGAAATCAAGAGAAGTTCTGAGAAACCCCCTTCTTTCCATGCTCTGCAAACACCTGCACATAACTTTTAAGATGTGCTATTTGGACGTGTGTTAAGTTCACTTCCTTCTCCCTCTAGAAGGGGAGGCTTGAGGCAAAGGCCCAAAGTGGAGGACGAATCGCCCTCAAGGCCAACATCCTCCAGGATGTGGTGATCCAGAGATTCTATCTTGGTTCGTTCACATAAACTGAAGAGATGAAAACTTCCTTCTTCAGGTTGAAGCTGCCCCTTCTCTTCTCTGTTCGCCCAGAGGAGAAAACACTCCACCCGGTGCTGGTGTCAGGACAAAAGGGTGAGGGGCCGCGTGCTGGGGGGAGGCAAGGACTCCGGCGGCAGAGCACCGGGGAGGGGGGCGCGGACAGCAGGTCTGAGTCCAGCCCTGCCACCTGGTGGCTGCGGCCTCGGGCCAGCCGGTTACCTGCCCTGTGCCCCGGCTGGCCCATCTGTGAGGTCAGGAGTGACAGGTCTTACGGGGCCTCTCCGAACATGACATGATGCATGTCAAGTACCCCGAAGGGCGCCTGCTCCACAGTTAACTTCGGGTGCCCCCTGCCGCCAACCACGGTGCTCTGTGCCAAACCGCTGGGATGGCCACAGTGACACCCACTACCACATCTGGCCCGGCTGCGGTGGGGGTGAGGGAGTGGGTTCTCGAAACCCCTGCCCACCTCGAGAACACCTAAGCAGCATACTTCATGCCCTCAGGACGCGGCCCGGGAGGGGAGCTACGGGCACGTGAAGCATCCACTGCAGAGGTGGGCGGGGGGGGGGGGCAGCCACGTGCGTGCAGTGCTGCTCTGGCTACAAGCGAGGAAGGCCGGGCGGACGTCAGCAGAGCGCCCGCCAGTCACTCACTTCTTGATGAGTTTGGAGAGACGCTTCCTGTTGAAGGGAGGGGTGTTCTTCCTGTTGGTGATTTCCAGGAGTCGGTCAGCAACAGCCTTGTAGTCGAACTGCGTGAGAACAACGAGACGTAAATGAGACGTAAACCCGCAGCCAGACCGCTGACTTAGAAAGTCATTCCCACTGCTAAGAGAAAGCAGCAGCGTGGATTCCAGAGGCATCCAGCAACAAGATGGTCTTATTAAACACAAACGAGTGCTAAGGTTTGGTGACCAGATGGTTAAGCAGTATCTTTGAAAAATGTGCTGTTTGTTCTTGGGGAAACTATTCTTTATCTGCTTTATTTATTTGTTTATTTAAACAACAACAACAACAACAAGACCTGTGGGAAAACACACCACATAAAGTTTGCCTGGGTGTGTGCTTCTTCGCAAATTCAGTCTCGGTGTCCAACTCACACTGGGTAACACGGGAACCTTTCCTTACGGGAGAAGCACCGAGCTGGCCTTGTCGGTACGAATGGAACAGATCCCAACGGTTCAAGCCAAAGTGAAGACTGACGTCTTTCAAAATTCTGTCACGTTTACGTTTCTTTGTCTCCAATAAGCTCGTGTAAGGAAGGTGACTTCGGCGAGTGAAGGGATTAAAGACGACTTAACAGGCAGGCCTTGTGGATAATGAGCTCTGACCCTAATTCCCAGCCGGCCGGGCCACTCCACGGCAAATCTACGTCGTACCAACCTGGAGCAGGGGCCCGGCGTCCTCCAGGCGCCCGCCGCCTCTCGCCCCGTCGTCGCGGACGCCGTCCATCCCGGAGCGCTGCTGGCTCAGTGCTGTCAAAACACACCCAAGACGTAGCTGCAAACACAAGGCAACGACTTCTTCCGGAGGAGCCACTGCCTCACTCAGCGTCTCCTTGCAGAGAAGCCCCTGCAAATACACTTATGATCTCCCCGAAGAGTCTCGTTAGAGGAACTCTGGGAGAAAGCACACATCACACATTCTGCCTTTTAATCACATCACAGACACATCAGCTGCCGCCCTCCGCGCCCCCGGCCCAAGGCCAAGGGGTCGACCTGCGGTTGTGGCAAAAATCTACACCGTTATCACACTAACTTCTCACGGAGCTGCTGCAGGAGACAAATTAATACCGATGCGACTCGTAGCAGTCAAAGGATAATTCAAGGAGTGCTGAGGCCCATGAAGAAGTGGATAAAGACTCACAATTTTTCAAATCCTGTGAGTTCGTTAGTGGTGTGGCCTCAGGGCACAGCCTGGAGAAGAGAGCAGGACTTTGTGCTTGCTAACAAGCACGACAGAGGAGCCTGGGAGAGCGTCTCTGGTTCAGACAGAAACCTGGTGCGCAGGGGTGAGCCAGAGACAGGTCCCGTGACCACACGACACTTGCTCAAGGTCATCTGATTAATTCTGTCACCTACGTGGAATTTAAGATGAGACTTTTTCTCCCTTTTTAAGATAATGATTTTTCTGGTTAAAAAATAATGTATGGTCACTGTGGAAAACTTACAACAGACAAAAGTACAAAGAAAACAGAAGTCACCCATAACTGCCACGCACGACCAACAATTGACATTTTGGTATCTTTCCAGATTTATTTTTATTTTTTTAAAGCTTATGTATTTATTTTGAGACAGAGAGCAAGAGAGCACGAGCAGGGGACGGGCCAAGAGAGAGGGAGAGAGAGAATCCCAAGCAGGTTCTTCACTGAGTGTGGAGCCCGATGTGGGCTTGAACCCACGAACCGTGAGATCGTGACCTGAGCCGAAATCATGAGTTGGACGCCTAACTGACTGAGCCATCCAGGCGTCCCTCTTTCCAGATTTTTAAAGGCACAATGTTAAAAACACACTTGGCTCCTTGTACAGAGAGAGTTTGGTGTTCTGTCATTAAAAAATGTGTAAATTAAATCCCATTACTTTTTGAAATCTTTGCTTTTTAAGGGCTAAATGACATTTCAGTGCCGCGCCGAGACGCCGTGAACCACCACCAGATTGGATGGGCTGCAACTTGGGACGCAGGCTCCACGTGCAGCCGCTACAGACGCAGGAGCAGTCCGCACGGTGTCCGCACGGTGCCCGCCCACAGCGAGTGTTATCCACCCAAAGCGAAGGAGCCCTGGAGGGACCTGGGAGACCAGGCAGCAGAGCTACAGAAACAAGTGTGTGTTTGCAATGTGACTGCTGAGGACCCCCTTGCAGATACAAGTCAACATTAGGATGTTTTAGACATCCAAAAACCCAAAACAATAAAAACAAATAAAAACCAAAGGAAGAGCAAAACAATGTAAAACCTTCGAGGGAGTCGTGGTCCCGGGAGAAGGCACGTGCCCGCCACCCAGGGCCCCTGGGCAGGTGTGGGCCTTCCACGCAGCTCTGCGCCCTTTCTCTGGGGGAGCCCACGGCCGAGCCACCTGCGCTGACCTCCAGGTCGTAGTCAGCAAGATTCCAGCACATATATCAAAAAGTGCTCATCCGATGAGAACTTTGTGTAAAAAAAAGACTGCCGCAGGAAATTCTTACCGGTCTTCTTTCTACTGACGGTTTGTCTCCACACCACCTCGTTTTCAGGCGTTTCTTCTTCAGAGGGCTCACCCTCGCCCACCTGAGGCTTCTGTTCCTCGAGGGTCTCTTCAGGTCCAAGAGGAGACTGGTCCACGATGACTTCAAGAACACCCCTAGCTATAGTCTGCACCAATGTCTGGCTGAGGGTGTGTAAGAAGAGGGACGAGAAGCTGGTTACAACAGAGGGCCTGGCCCTGGCCCGGGAGGGGTGTGGCGGGGAGAAGCCACCGGGCACCTGGTGTCACCCACTGCCGTCACCCACCGGCTGCCGCGCTCCAGAGCCGGCCAGGTGCGGCTGTGGCTGTGCAAGGCCGGGGGTGGGGCTCGTGCTGAAAGCAGGCAGGGCTGTGGCCGAGGGAGGGTGGGGCTCCTGGAGGCCTGAGACCACACCGCAAAGCCAGTGGAGCCCAATTAGGATTCCGAGCTTCCAGAGTCCGGCTTCCAGAAATTCGGAGCTCAGCCGTCCCGGCTCTGGATTTTAACCAGCCCAGGTACTCGCATGGCACTTCACAAGTTTACCACCATCACCCACAATGAAGCACCAAATGAAACAGAGAAAACAAACACGGCAATCACTTACTCCTTAGTCTTGGCAGCGACTTTGCAGAATGGATCAATGAACCTGAGATTCTGATCTGCCAAAAGCTGAAATTTAGAAACAAAGTAGGGAAACAATGAGGGGAGAAAAAGAGCCTTTGCTCCTGATAGGTCCTAGAGAGAGGAAGCATTTGCAGTTTTCACGTAGGCTGATGAAGGTCAACACCTCTCCCGGAGAGCCGCTCCCAAGATCCGCTCTGCGTGAATCATCCAGACGCTCTGGGCCAGGCTAAAGGTCATCTAAGGGTCACAGCTGTCTTCCAGCCACCGGGGCATCAAAGAACCCCCCCCCCCATCAACCCGTGCTGCTCTGCGTTCTCTCCCTTACAGACAGGCTCTGCTCGGACACCATCGGAAACTGTTCGGACCGAGGAACTATCCCTGCTTTCTTTTAATGAAAAGAATACGTGTTCGCTGCGGAACACTCGTAAAATAGTGTGAAACTAAAACAATAAAAAAGGCCTGGTAATTCCAAATGCAGATGATCACCTGCAGGCTAAAAACACGTCTCCTTTCCTGCACTGTCCATTCACGCGTAAACAGCGTGGGAAGAGGCGTGCCACTGGCACTGCGGCGTCTGTGGCTTTTTCCCTCCTGCTTTTTAAAGAGTCAACACCGCGAGCACATCCCGCTGTTATGACTGGACTGTGTAAGCGGCTTTCAACTGTTTTACAAGGAAGCCTTCCGAGAGCGCCCTCAGTGCACGATCTTCGTTCACGTGCCCCACTGGCCGCTTAGGATACATTCCCGCACGGGGAAGGGTTTGTCAAGTCGGGTGGGAGAGGCGCTGGGGACACAGGTGGAGACAGCAGCCTGTCCTCCGCCCTCCAGGCCCACGTGGGGAAGAGCCAGAGTCCGGACCAGGCGAGCAGCCGTGTCACTGCCGCTGGCGGGAAGTCTGCTCCTTACCTCTCTCCCTCCCACTTTGGACAGTTCGTCCAGGTAAATGCCGATGAAGTGGAACTTCACTCCATCAGGAGACTGGCTCTCAGGGTGCAAGATCTCCTTCATCAAGACGTCTAAGAATAGCTTGATTCGGCTGAAGAACACAAAGCACACGGCTCCGTTAACCGCAGCGTGGCCGAAGAACACAGTCACGTTCACCCCCGGGGCCACACCGCCTAACACGACGCAAGGCTGAAACAGTCCCACGAGGGAAAAGCAGCCACCGAAATCGGTCTGAAGTGCGGCGTGTGTGCTCAGCCCCTCGAGAAGCCTCTACCGGGCTGTGAGCTCTTCACGCGTGGGGAGCTCTGCCTCTCACAGCAGGTAAGAGAACGGGAGGCAAAGAGGAGCCACTTCGTACGAGCTCATGGAAAGGCTTGAGAACACACTGCTACCTCGCAGGTTTCGAGGCTGCCCAGTGCCTTCCCAGATCCTTTACCGACCTTTCTTCCCAGCCATTTCGCTTCAGAACTTCAAAGGACTGCCTCAGGACCAGACGGATCAGCTAAAGACGGACAACAAATTGGTTAAAAAAGGAAAAGAAAGGTCAGTTGGCACAGCAAAGACCCCAATGGAACTGCTACAGCCTGCATCTCCGAAGTGAAAATATCGTCACGACAACCGCATTTACCTTTTCTTTTTTTTTCAATGTTTGTTTTGAGAGAGAGAGAAAGAGAGAGAGACAGAGGGAGACAGAATCCAAGCAGTCCCCACACTGTCAGCACAGAGCCCGACGCGAGGCTTGATCTCACGAACCGTGAGATCATGACCCGAGCGGAAATCAAGAGTCGGACGCTCAACTGACTGAGCCGCCCAGGCGCCCCGCATTTACCTTTTCCTTTTCCGCAGAGAGTGTTAACTAAGGATCCCAAACTCCTCCCCAACAGCTGAAAGAGCAGAGCCGCCTTCGAGCACATATTCGAACGCCCTCCCTTGATCGCGTTACCTCTCAACACACTAAGCCTGGAGCCCCCTCTGCTTCACAGATAAACCTTTTCCCGTTGTTCTCAAGACGCTCAACATCCCCCCTTCAGGGGCTTCTGAAGCAGACGGGGTAAGGTGCTCAGATCTTACCATATAGTACTTGCCCAGGCGCAGCCGGTCTATCCCCTTCCACTCTCGATTCATCGTTTGCCAGAAGGTTTGAATGAACAGGTGTTCTGCAGTGAACAAAAGGCTTTGAATGCTTGGTGTTCACACTCATGCGTTACCATAAAGCAAGAAAGTAACAGAGAAACAAACTAGCATCACTTGTCATTTACCTTCTCCAAGGGTTTTCGGCAGCTATTTGGTCAATAATTAAATACGCTCGGTGATTTCCTTCGTGTTTGAATAAAAACCTACTAAGACAGGAAGGCTGGTACTATCTTGATGTTCAGCTACAATGCTCTGTGTGGCCTTTGTCTTTATCGACTTACAAGGCCAAGTCTATTACAATACTTCTATTAAATATTTTACTAAAATATTTTTGGTCTATTAAATATTTTTATTAAAAAAATATTTCTATTAAAATAAAAAACTCTCTGAGCCACATCTACGGGCCCTTCCCACCCACCTACACCTAACAATGGATCCAAAGCCCTTAATTTTGATGAACACTTGGACGAGCTGCGTAGAAACTCAGCTTTTTGTTTCATGTTCTGTGTCAGCTGGATGAGCTCTAACAGAACATTCTATTTTTGTCTTCTGGGCCATGAAACTACCACTTTTCCATCCAAAAATAACTGTTGATTTTCTTGGTTTGTTTTACTTCTTTTTGCATAATTCTTTCTTGATAAGTGAAAACCTAGACGATATTCCACGTGCAGAAGTCGGCTGGGACCTGGCTGAGACCTGGACAGCCACTGGGGTCACTAAGGCCGGGTGGATGGCTCTGCTCCAAGGAGCACCAAGCAGCACCCACCAACTCTGCCGTCTGTTTCTTCCTTTGTCAGTGATCAAAGCCTGAACATCTCAGGAAGAATTCACCTCTCCCTCCGCTCTTCTTGGTACAGCGGGGCTATTTTACGGTTTATTACCAATGACGACCTCAACTGGCTCCGGTCTCCAGGAGGACAGCCAGGCATGCTGAGCTTATAGCGAACACGGGCACAAGCACAAGTGGCCCCTGGGAGTGTTAAAGCAACTCAGAATCTGGAGACTCTGGAGATTTTCATTTCTTAAACCACTGTTTTGAAATCTTTTGAGATGTCACCCGTGATTCAACCGCACAAGGTGCCTCTTTTATCTGCCCTCTTTTGGGATCAACATCTAAGCTCATCACGGCTCTCCCACGGGGAAGGTTTGTCGCCTGACATCTGCACACTGGAAGGAAGCCCCAGGTTCACGTACAACAAGCCCCCTGGAAAACTGGAACTTGAAGGAAGGAGAAGAAACAATATTGCCTAGTTTCCTAGGCAAGTTACCAAAGTTGATGAACAAGAAAGTTTGGAAAGTCATGAAAACATCAGGACTTACGGGCCTCCGAGTTGTTAACAACGTGGACGAGCTGGGAAATAGTGTTTGCTAGCTCCTCCTGCAAAGGCGGGGTCGGGGAGAGACAGCAGGGTTATTAGGCGGCAGCACGGAGAAGGGGACAGCACCGCAGCCTGCTCTCCTCCCGCATCTGCTGGGGTCTGGACCTCCTGTCACGTCAGGATTTGAATTTTACCGGACGTGGAACTTCTGATCCCAGCGGACTACCACGTAACATGCCCGTGAGGGTCACGCTGCCTGGTTAGAAAAGTATCTCTAGCTTCAGCTCCAAACGAGCCGTCAATTCCTGGCTTCAAAAATATAGACCTTAAAGTGAGATTCTATTCTAAGCCCCCAATCCCGGAACACGGGAGCCGGCGAGGGGAGCACCGATGGGTAGACCCGGGGACTGCCACTCCGCAGGGGTGCGTGTGGAACCAGGAAGTCCTGTGCTGGGCTTGCTTGGAGGCAGGCTGCAGAGGCGGGGGTGGGGGGGGGGGGGTGAAGCAGAGGTTAACGGCTCCCCTCCAGGCTCTGTCCAGGGCAAGGGGTCAGGTGCAGAGCGCCTGCTACAACGCAGCAAAGCTCATTTGTGGGGAGACTTGGCCGGGCTGGCTCTGAGAAGAGGCCCACCCTGGGGAGCGTCAGCGAGAGAATCCTGTTCACAAGTTACGAAAGAAAAGAACAGTCCTCCTCGGCATTCCTTGCGCTTCACCTGGCCTCGAGTCCTCCTCCCCCATTTTAACTGAACTCCAGACTGGAAAATGACGCTCTCGTTCACGTTTTCTTCCTCCACTAAAGCTGTCGGCTGTTACTTTTGAATGTAACTTACAAATATTTTGCCCTGCTGTCCTACTCAAAATATGTTCAGTGCAGTAAAAGCAATAAACCAAAGCCCGCTACTACGTGGTCTGGGAAAGTGGCAAAGTTGCACGTTAAAATCCAGACAAATACAATCTGTGGCGTTTTATCTATCGAAGCGTTTCACACCGCGTTCCTCAAGGCTTAGCCTCCACTAGCTGTTACACACCAGAACAAAGGTCTGTGGACACCGAAAGCCGTTTCCCTACAGCGCCTTGGTGGTGGGGCTCAGGGTGCTTGGCAGACGGGTCCAGAAGCACGTGCACATCTGTGCGTCTCCACGGACTTCGAGGGTGGGATGTCGGGTGGGGGGCCACCGCTTGCTTTACAGAGATCCTGGCCCCGGCAAGGTGGCTGCCCGGTCCTGGCACCCACTTAAATCATGGCAGAGGTGAGCCCAGAGCCCGGTGCTCACAGGCTCTCGGACTAGTGCCGTGCCCTTATCGACCACGAATAATAGAAGAGGAAACAGAAACTAAAATAAGTCACGTGACACCTACCATGGAACCAGCCTATGAAAGCATGACAGCGAAATACCCAATCTCCCTTTATCCATATTCTTTGTTGTTTGAAAAGGTGACTTGGGCACCGTGTCCCTCTCTAGATGGACGAGAGGTGGGCAACTGAACCCCGGGCGGTGACTGCGAGCTGTTTCTGTGCACGGGGGACCGACACAGCAGGGAACAAGCAAGCCCCTTCTATCCATCTGGGCCACAACACCCAGCCAGAGGACAAGGGAACTGTGTGTTACCTGTAGGAGGGGTTCGTCCTGCACCCACATGCAATAGAAGAGCCCTTTCCATATTTTTAGGAGTTCTTCTTGACTGAAACCTCCTAGGGGACAAAACAGCACAGACGTCTTACTTCAGAATCCTCCCATTTCCTGTCCCAGCACCTCGCGCTGCCTCACGGGCAGCGACAGCAATACCACATTTTCATTCTTTCGCCCGCAATGTCTTTTTAAATTTGAGGCACACACTTCCTTGTGGTACAAAATAAACACACACAGGCCATGTAGCTTTATCATCTCATCCTGCACACCAACACTTTCATCAGTCTTACAAAATAACACCGCAAATCCTACGAAAGATGAGGATTCGCGTCCCGTATACCCGGCCCCACGGAAACCGGCAGAGCCCTGGGATATTGTTGCAAGGATACCTTTTTAAGGATCCTGCCAAGAGGTCAAACTCGGCGAAACCCTGATCTCTTTCCCTCCTGGTTATGGTTTTCATTTACTGGGCAATGATAGCCTGTTTGAAGGGACATCAACCTGGTTAGCCTTCTTCTGACTCATTTTCAAGCCCCGTACCATACCTCTGACTGAGCTACGAGTCACACATAGCCTTCTAGGTCCTGGGCAGACCCCAGGTGTCATGGAGAACAAACACAATCCTCGAGTCTTGGGGCATGTTGCAAATGGCCTGTGTTAATACTTCACTAGCAGGTACTAGGAAAAATCTTTCGGAATATCGAAGTAGGACAAACGAGGTAAACCTCACAAGTACCTCACAATACGCATACGTTTGGAATCAATGTAATTTCAATGTACCAAAAGAGAATTAAAAAGTGGCAAACAAATCCTTTTTGATGTACTGAAGTTTACTTAGTATATTCGGAGTGAGCTTCGTACCTTTAAAGATATTTACATACCTAGGTATTGGTTTCCAAGTTATTGAAGACCTTTCTCATATCAATAATTTTATTAGGGCACATTTTTATTCTTTGTGATAGTTTCTCACTTAAAATCCATATACCAGAAACTACAGTGAAGTTTATTACAATACATTTCCTTTAGGGGTTGGGCAAATCATGTGGCAACTGCCCCCCCCCCCCCCCCACGCTTGTTATGGCACAAGCCACGCCTGGGCGCCTATCGCTAGCACAACTATGGCGCCAGTGACTGATTCCCCCGGACCCCCAGATCGGAGACCGCCGCAGTCAGGACCACAGGAACTCTGTCAAAGTGACCTGTACTTACATTCAGTCCTGTTAAGACTAATGAATTTGGGGTTGGGGCAAGGATCACCAATGGCTGGGAAAGCATCAGATGAAAAAGCACAGTGGAACTTGGAATGGATACATGAGGCCGGCAACACCCAAACCTACTGACCCATCTGGGCCCGTGACGCCCGCTGGTCCTTCGGGGCCCGCAGACCCGACTCTCCATTCAATGCAGGATGTAATGCAAAAGAAGGGCACAGCACCCCCCGGTAAATAGTCTTACCGAAACGAACCGACATCATGTTGAATCTATTTAATATCAGCTTGGGGGGAAATACAGGGGACAGAGGAGTATGTCAAGCGAGACCATGGCATGTAGCTAGCAAAACCCCAAACACGAGAGACTCCATGGGGCAAATGGCGCAGTTCCTACAACAAGCAAGCTGCAAGAGGGAAAACCACGGATGGGCGCCGCAGACCGAACGACCACAGGCAAACCGGGTCCTGCTTGGATTCTGATGAATCCTAGAAAAATGGAGATGATGACGGGAAAACCCAACAGATTAGGTATTTCATATAAAGGAGTTTTTTTAAGAAAGATGTGATAAGGGTACTGTGGTCATGTTAGAAAGAGTCCTCATCTTTTAGAGATACATACTGAGGTACGTGGGGAAGAAATGAGATGTCTGAGATTGCTTCCCAAGGCTTTCGTGGGAGGAGGAAGTGGGCAGATTACACAAACCGGGTATTAACAGATGCTGCAGCAGAGTGACGGGTACACTTTTTATATGTTTGAAACAGTCGTAATAAAAAACAAGGAAACAAGCACTGTATGAGGTCACCACAGCGTTACCATGGGCTGTTTCAGTTCTCTTTGTGTAGAAAACTCTTCACAAGGGGACTAGAAAGCCATAACCACAGGCAAACTTACGAGCAAACAAGACTGAACGTCGCTGGTTCCTGTGTGAGGCCTGGTGCTGGGTATCCCCGTTTCTGCCATACTGTTTGCCCCTCCAGCGCTGCCCCCTACCAGGCAGGGCCCAGCGGGGGAGGCAGGGGTCTAGGTGGGGCTCGCCAGACACAGAGGGGAGCCGGCAAGCTGGGCTTATTCCAAATTAGCCTGAGTCCTCTTGGCCACAGGGCTGGTTCGAGGCACAGACGACCTGCTCGCCGAGGCTCCTGCTCAGGCTTCAGGAGAGTCGCTCTCTCCCAGCGGACTGGAAGGGGACACAGTCCGCACCTGCACTCGGCCACCGTGCCACGTGCTGGGGAGCCTGCCTGAGAAGGGAGCCGATCTAGGGGAGCAGAGTCCGCTGTGTAGGAAACAGTTCTGGCACTATCAGTCGAGCTCCTGCATGAGGCTGTGCTTGGTTTTTCCCTTCAAACTAGTCTGGCTTGGACATTCTGTCAAGTTGTAACTGAAAGAGTCTCATTCAATAACACACTTTTATTGCAAAAAATTCCTATTCGTATATTACACCAGAAGTTACACAATCAAAGGTGCCTTGTTCACTACCTCCTGGACCCCAGAGGGACCACTGCTATCTGCCTGAGGTACATCTTTCCATCCAGATCTTTCCTGTGCTTCGACATAATACTTACATGCAGCACAGAAATGCATAGATGCATAGCTGTGTATATAACCCGAAAAGCATCGCATGTGCTACATACTCCAAATTCTGGCCTTTTTCACTTAAAAATAGCGCCGTGTATGTTGATCTCCGGAGGATTGTTCTAAGTGCACCCGTGTGTCAAATCAGCACCAAGTGACGATGTGACAGACCAAGTAACTGTGCCGAACCCACGCCTGTAGGAGTTGGAGGTGCGGCAAGCTCTGGAGAGGCTTATGTAACGGAAGACTGTGGATTTCAGCAGAGTAACAGAGTGACAGTGGATCCCAGACGGCGGGCAGGAAAGGGGCTGCACGTGAAGACATATTCTCAGTGTTTCATCCTACGTGAGGCAGCAAAAGTGTGGTGGTCACAAACCCACAGTGAGGCCCCAGCTTGCTACTTACTAGCTGTGCCGCAGCAGAAAACCGTCAACGAGCCCGTAGGCCTGTGTCCTCGCCTACAATACGTGCACGGCTTATGGTCAGGGACAAAACTGAAAGCACGTATGAGAAGCGCTTCGTAAGAGTGAAGCACGACCCAGTTGGCAGGTGTGAGGATTGTCTCGTGTTCTCCACCCATAGGCCACTGGAGCTCTTTTCCCTTTGGAAACATGTATTTTCAATACACGTAGAAAAACCACTCATTTTCACCCAGGAGTTTAGGCGGTAAAAACCAAGTACCAGTTTCTTTTAAACTTGTTTTTAAGTCTTTTTAAAATGTTTATTTACCGACAGAGAGAGGGAGAGAGAGAGGGAGAGAGAGGGAGAGAGAGAGGGAGAGAGGGAGAGAGGGGGAGAGAGAGAGAGAGAGAGAGAGAGAGAGAGAGAATTCCAAGCAGGTCCGTGAGGAGCCTGATGTGGGGCTCGATCCCAAGAACCACGAGATCATGAGCTGAACCAAAACCAAGATTCAGAGGCTTAACCGAATGAGCCTCCCAGGCGCCCCTGGGGTTGAGTTTCTTTAACTTAATGTCGCTTAAGTTTCTGGCAACAACATAGGTTTAGTTATTTCACAACAAACGGGGTGAACATGAAGTGAGACATGGGCTGAGTAAATTCCAACAAGCTGTGAAATGAGAAAGCCTGACGGCCACTGTCAGCACACGATGAGCTCAGGAGCCATGTGAGGTGGGGGTGAGTCCACACCAGGGTCAGTCAAAACATCCACAGCTCTTGGGGAGCCTGGGTGGCTCAGTCGATTAAGCGTCCAACTTTGGCTCAGGTCGTGATTTCATGGTTTGTGGGCTCGAGCCCCGCGTTGGGCCCTGTGCTTGACAGCTCGGAGCCTGGAGCCTGCTTCCGATTCTGTGTCTTCCTCCCTGCCTGCCCCTCCCACTCTGTGTCTGTCTCACCCTCTGTGTCTGTCTCTCAATAATGAATAAATGTTAAAAAAAAGCAAAAACAAAAAAACAAAACCACATACACACACACATCCACAGCTCTTATTTATTCTCGCTTCTCAGTCCAGGAACCCCCAAACGTGTCAGAATGAAGAGACACTTTCCCCATCACTGTATCTGAGACCCCGGCAACTCTCAGTTGTACAGTTATTTTATGTGTCATCAAATGAAAGAGGGCAAATAAAAGTCACAAGGTGGACTTCAAGATACATCTCAGTTTCTGTAGATGTCAAATGTTTCAAGTTGCAGAATCGATAAAACTGGGGGGGTAGGGGGTGGGGATTTGTCTCTTTTGTTCACTGCCCTATCCCTGGGGCCAAGAATAACAATAGCACGCAGTAAGTGCTTTGTGTTTGCTGAAGACAGACGGATGATCTCTCGTGAGTAAAACCACAGACAGTGGTCATTCTGTGAGTGCTCTGTGTGAACAGTTAAAGCACCAGAGCAACATTTAGCTCCTTTAAGCACTACAAAGATTTCCAATTTGTTTCCAAAATTACAAGGCTACGGGGGCGCCTGGCTGGCTCAGTCAGTAGAGCATCTTACTCTTGATCTTGGAATCCTGACTTTGAGCCACATGCTGGGTGTAGAGATTACTTAAAAACAAAAGATCTCACAAAGCTATTTATGTTGCTCACGGGCAGTTCTTTGCATCAGTAACATTTGAGATTTTATTTACTATGCCCGAGACAAAAGGCAACAGACTTCGGGCCTGCCGGTGAGATGCAAATGTCAGGACAAGTTATTTCCCACCTTGCATCTCACGTTGATGGGAGCATAGTGGAGGCAGAGGCCTTGCCTATTTTGCCGCGCCTACGACATTCGCCTTGCAGCTCCTCTTATGCAGGCCCAGCGTACTCCACGCAGCGTGGACATGGTGGCAAACAAAAGCGTGAAACAAATCACTCTCAGTGTGATGGGCGCAGAGCAGACAGGACCCTGGGGGCACTGGTGTAAACCCCCTGGCATCATGGCCCTGTGTCCCCTCAGCATCTCAGATCCTGAGCCTGCTCATCAAAAAGGTTTGAGCAACAGGTTCTGTCTGGCCATCTTGGCCCGTATGTACTGCATCTGGCCTCTCTTCCCTTCTTGTGTTCAGACAGGTGAGTCCGCGGATGCCTGCACGCGCTCCCACTGCTCCCACTTCCAGCCAAGCAGACAGACTGGAAACTTCCACCGCCGGGTGGGGGGGAGGGGGCGCAGAATGATACACTATGATACACTAACAGGTTAGGAAGAAGCGACCTAAGTGTTGCCACTGAGACCCACTGGATAGTTTGGAATCCTGGAGGGGTGGGGTGAGATGGGAGGCAAGGCACTCTGGAGGAAGCTGTGTTGAACGGGATGCTGGGAGTGAACAAGAGAAGCAAAGGTAGAGAGCTGAGAAACAATGCGGATCCAGGACGAAGCAGTCACGTAGGGGCCGAGGTAGGAAGAGAAAGGGAGGACGGACCATTACCTGCAGACCCGGAAACCCAGGGACGTAGGTGACGTGATCGGAACCGCCTTAGGGAGATGGCCCTGGGCTGGTTGGCGGAAGATGGGTTTAAGAGCGGCGCCGACGGAGTTAAGGAGACCGGTTAGGAAGTGATCAAGTTCAGAGGTCTGGCTGAGATGAAGGGGGTCTTCAGTGAGGTCAGAGGATGTCAGACGGGGAAAGATGGTAGAAGCAAGACACAATGGGTTAAGGGAGGAGCGAAGATCCGGAAGGAGTCTAGGCCGTCACCACGTGTCCAGCCAGAGTGAGCAGAGAGTGGGGACAGCATCCAAGATACGAGAACACAGGCGGCAGAGGAGAAGCAGGAGAGAACGGGTTTTAGGGGGAGGAAAACGAGTCACCTGTGGGCCTCTGAGTCCGAGGTGCCCAGGGGACACCCCGGCGCAAGTGCCAGATCTGCTCTAGAGACTTAGACTTAGGAACCTTCAGTGTACTGGCGATGCCCGAAACCGTGTGAATGAAACCCCTCAGGGAGGTCTCCCTAACAGAACTGAAGTTAGGAATTCGGTCCTCATTCCTTTCTAGCAGACTTCCCATCAGACTGTTATTTTCTTTTCCCTGGGCAGTCTTTTTGGGATTTCTCCTCCAAACAAAACAAACTAAGAAAGTCAGTACTGGGATAGATAGTACCCGTTCTTTCAAGTAGACTCGAAATGCATTAGCATTAGCAGTAAATCCAAATTCATCCCTGCACAACGTAAAAGCTCCACCGCCTATGGTGGTTCATGCTCTCGAGGGTTTACAGACCGCACCTTGGCTCAGGTAAATGAAATCCTTCAACAGCACCCCACTGCAGTTAAGAAACGAACTAGAAGGCCCCGTGTGACCTGGCCACTGCTGTCTTTTCCAACTTTAAGTCCTAACACCCTCCCCCTCTCTCACTTAACTGGTCTTCCAGCCACTCCTAGGGCAGCTTCGCTCTTCTCTCCCGCCTGTTGGAATCCGTTGAACGTCACCCAGAGGCCTTCCTGGAACAGCCTATGTAGAGGAGCTCCCTCTTCCCGTGATTTTCCTTTCCTTGCCTCCACTTGTAAAACTCTCTTTTAGTTATCCAGCCCCCGCCCCGATTTACTAGTGCAACTTTCAAAGTAGGGATTCTCTCGTCTCCTGTAACTCCCGCACCTCAGGTGGGTGTGGGTCAGATAAACACGTGCATCAACGGAGAGCACAGCAGAAGAAACCGGGCTTAGTTTGGCGACTCAAGGGGCAGGCTCGGGGTCGGACAGACTCGTCCACTCCCGGCTTCGCCACTCGCCGAGACCACCTCGCCCCTGCGGGCTGCAGCCCCTCCACCGTCACACCCGGCTGGCCCCAGCAGGAAGCGGGTCCCACCGCGCGGAGGCACACAGGGCCGCGGCGGAGGTGCGAGTCCGCGCCCGCCGCTCCCCCGGCTCCCCCCGGCCCCCCTGCCCGGCCGCCATGTGGCGCGGCTGACCGCCGGGCGCCCACCTGTCTCCCTCTGCGTCTTCACGCTGATGTACTGGCGCAGCTTCTTCACCGCGCGGTCCCGGATGCCCTTCTCGTGGGACGCCAGCCGCTGGGCGAACTGGAGCTCGGCCGGCTGCATGGCGGGGGCCATCGCGCCCGTTGGACCATCCCCGGCCGCAGCCTCCCGCCGCCCGCAGCCTCCCCCCGCACCTCCGCCGCCGCCGAGCAGCCCGGGGCCGCGTCTGCGCAGAAGGCGGCTCGCTTCGGCGGCGGCGGCGGGCGGCGGGCGGGGGCGGCGCGCGGGCTGATGGCGTCACAAAGGCGCCGGCCACCGCTCGCAGCGCGTTCTGGGTGCGAGCGCGGCAGACCCAGGCAGTGGGCGGTGCAGCCCAGCTCGACTTCGGTCTCGGTTTCACTCCCCTGCGCCTCCGCTGCCTCTTGTCGCCACATCTCTGGGCGTTTGGCGGCGAGGTTAGCTAGCGATGGGTCTTGGCCGGGAAGAGATGGATGGCCGTAGTCTACAATCTTTAAACTCACTCTACAAATCTCCATCCGATCGATTACTCACCTACGAGATAGACAGCACTGAGTTTTTAATTGTATTGGACTCCTCGAGCCGCCTCTGCCGGGTGGAGACTGAGAAGATGGCAGTCCTTGGGGTTTTTGGCGGGATGTTGGGGACAGCCCCATTAAGGGGCCGTCTTGACGGGGTCCAGGTCTGAGCCTCTGCTGCTGGCGGAGGCAGGGCCCTCCAGCGTCTCCCAATGTCCAGGTCCCGGGACAGGTCCCAGGGCAAAGACAAGTCCTGGTACAGGGGCAGGGCAGGTCCAGGGACAGGGTAGGTCCTGGTGCAGGGGATGGTAGGGCCAGGGTCGGGTCCCAGTGCAGAGGATGGCAGGGGCAGGTCCTGGTACAGAGGATAGCAGGAGCAGGGCAGGTCCAGGGACAGGGCAGGTCCCGGTGCAGGGAATGGTAGGGACAGGGTCAGGTCCCAATGCAGAGGATGGCAGGGGCAGGTCCCGGTGTGGGGCAGGAGTTTGGAGGGAGTGCTTGTGAGTCCATCCTTAGGCCTGGAGAGCATTCAGGGAACTCTGGCAGTGTTGGCTTCCTGCCAGCTTAGAAATAAACGACGTCTTAGTTATCGTAGTAACCCGGTACATTTGAACCTACAGGCTGCACCCTATTTTGTGAATTTAGTGGTCCTACTGGGGCAAGTAAATGGACTAGGTGGCATCTTATATGGTGGTCGTCTCAGTTATTTAGCCAGCTGGCTAGACTGACCTTCCCTATCCAGGGCTGACTTCGCGAGGAGTCTGTTGTCGGAGAGTTTCGAGCCTTGCTATTGGAGCTTAGAGCCCTGCGTGGGAGCATGGCCGCCGGCTGCTTGGCGGCTGTTCCTTTGAACACACAGCCCGTTGGTCTAGCGTCCCTTGCCAAACAGGAAAGGCCCAATCCCGATTTGACTTATTTAACTTGACACTTACACTTGGGTTTCACTGTACTTCTATTTTGCAGTTAACGAGTTTAAAGCCCCGGCTAAGCCAGGAGAGCCGACGCGGGATCTCACCATGCCCAACCCTCGTCCGTAAGACCGAAAATGCAGCGCGAACTCTGCGAGGTTTGAGCCTCGTGGCTCGCCGTCCTGACCACCCCCGGCGTGGATACGTTCCCGCTCTTTCTGGCGTGAGGGGGTCAGAGGGCGCGCCGCCGCGCAGGCGCACGGAGCTTTGGCTGCGGCCGCCATGGGCGAAGCAGGCGGCGCTGAGGAGGCCTCACGGGTCAGTGAGGGGTCCGGGCGGCCGCCATTCTCTTTCTCGCGCCGTGTGGCTGCCCTCCTGGGCTTGCCCAGGGCTCCTTGGACAGCCCTGGGCCTCGTCCGCGGGGCAGCGTGGCCCGGGCGGGGGGCTGGAGGCGTGGCGGGGACCCCCGCGCGGGGGCCGTGGGCGCGGCGGCGGGACATGCGGTCCGAGCCCGGCCCTCCTCGCAAGGCCCTAACGCGCCTTCCAAGGCTCAGTGCAAGGTGCAGGGAGAACGCAGGCCACAGGTCGCCACGCTGTCGCCTCCACAGCAGGTGATGTGGGAGAGACCCGGGTTCAGGGTCCGGTTCTGTCCCGTTAACGGCGTTACCCTAAGGAGGTCACTTAACCTGCCTGTGCCTCTGCTCGTGACCCGGACAACCTTGAGGGGTTGGGGATGCCAAGTGAGATGACCCCCCCCCGCGGGCCAGGTGCCCCCAGCAGGAGTGCAGTGACCTTCCCGTTGCTCCCGAGGAGCCGGGTGCCGGGCCTGTCCTTGGCTTTCAGGAGGTTGGCTTCAGGCCTCGGTGCAGGGAGAAGACAAAAACTGGCTTCCCCTTGCTGCCTGTGGCTCCAGCTGTCAAGATGTACCCTACGGAGCAGAGGGCGGGCTGGGTAGAGCAGAGCCCTGCTACGGAAACCTTCAGGAACGTAGAGGCGCTAAGGAAAGGAGGCTGCCTAGGGCTGCGGGTCGGGTCGTTGTCCTCCACAGAGGAATGTTAATAATCTTAAGATCTGCTTGTTGTTTCAGCAGGTGGGATCTAAAGAAGAATTTGTGAAAGTCAGAAAGAAGGACCTGGAACGCCTGACGACTGAAGTAATGCAAATCCGGGACTTCTTGCCCAGAATACTAAATGGGGAAGTGCTGGAAAGCTTCCAGAAGTTAAAGATTGTAGAGAAAAGTGAGTCTTACCCTTAGCAGCCATCGGCGGCGACGCTGTCTGTTCCAGCAGACCAGTCTCCCGTTAACAACCGTGGGGCAACTGTGAATACGCCTCGAGGTGCTGCTACAGTCCTTGTAATTGCTTTTGGGAGAGTCAGATAAGACCTAAGGAACAGAGGTGCCCTCACATGAGGGGCTCAGACGCCTAAGCTCGTGTTGGAAGAAGGGCTGCCAGCTCTTCCGGAGTATCGCACCAGCGTCTCTTCCCCTCCACCTCCCGTCCGTGGCAAACACGGGTGACGCTTTTGTCATTGAAAAGCGCTGCTCTGAAAATTAAGCGCGGCAGTTGAAGATCTTGCCCCGTGGACGGCTTGCATGGAGTTAAGCGTGTGTGGAGAGACCGGCGCGTGCGTACTTGTCTCTGGGTGGACGGACAGGTCCGTGTCTGGCCCTGATTGAAGTCCGGGACTGCCAGGACTTGTCCGTTCAGAGTTGGAGATGTGAGCTGGGCTGCCCGTCGGGTAGCAGTCTGGGCGCCCGTTGACGTCCTCAAGGCAGCCTCTGGGGCTGACTCTGCGCTTGCGTAGCTGAGGCCGAATTATAGCTGAGTCCGCCCGCGGCGCTCCAGGCTGACGCGCCACACTGCGTCGGACCGCTCACCATCCCCGGTGGTCTCTAGGAAGGCCGCAGGTCCCCAGCGCTAGTGCCGACGAGAAGGTGTGGGGACGGCACGCCGGGTTTGCGCGCGTGTCCCCGGCGGAGGGCGCAGCCCCGTCCGCTGGACGGGGAAACGCGCATGCCTGCCGGAGTTCCCTGCCCTGTTTGTTTTCTCTTTGGAATCCTCAGACCCGCTCTCCTCTGCCCTGTGGTGTGCGCCCCCAGCAGTGGGCTCCTGCGGACTGCCCGCCTCTGACTTCTTGCTGGCTGCCCGGGGCTCACCAGTGGAAGGCGTCCGGGGCGGAGACAGGGGTTGGGGTGTTTCCTCCTGCGGCCTCCACGGCCGTGGCTTCCACCTCAGGGCCCCGGAGACGGTCTCAGCTCCCGCCGAGTCTCTCCCATTCCCTCGTCGGGTGCGCTGTCGCTGGTTTCTGGCTGCCTCAGCAACCCCGTTGTGTCCCCTATGCCGCTCTCCTCTCTGTAAGTAGTCCTTTCTGTGCATCTCAACATCTGGACCTCTGTTTCCCGCTGGGACCCTGCCGCATGTGCTCGTGTCACTGGTTACGCTGTCGCTCCAGGTCACTGGCCTCTGAGTCCCTGCTTCTGGTCCCGTGCTCCTCCGACGACCCTCGGAGAGCAGTCCATCGCCGCACGCGTTTGTCTTTGGGGAGGCGACGTGCCGACCCGTAGCAGGGTATGTCAGCGTGCTGGGTGGTTATGTCTCTCCGCGGGGTAGTCAACCTGCGCTCAGGGTCTCACGGATCGGTCAGCACGAGTCAGTCTTTTTTTTTTTTTTTTTCTTTTTAAAGGCAGAGATGAGGAAGAGCATTCCTTTTTTTTTTTTCTTTTTTTTTTTTTTAAGCACGAGTCAGTTTTTAGAGACACCACGTCAGATTGCGGTGCGTGCCGGAGCGAGGGCCACAGAAGCATCCGCGGTGACTCGATCACAGGCTTTGGGAGCTCTTCCCGCCCATCCCCTGGTCTTCCTCAGGCCCCGCGGCCATCTCTTCCCGCTCTCTGGTCATTCTGTCTTGGCCTGCTTTGCTCATGTGTCCTCCTCTGCGGTAGCCTTTCGGCTAGTGGAGCTGCCTGAGGTTCAGGCCTAGGCCCCTTCTCCTCTCACTCCGTGGCTTTTCCGTGGGTGGTCGCCTGCACACACAGCTTCATGTCTGTCTCCATGCCGGTGGCTCCCGGGTTGATCTCTGGTCCTCGGCTCGGCCCAGACCCCCAGGCTTGCGGTCCTGTATCCGACTCCTCCTTGGTGTTTCTTCTTGCTTTTTTTTAACGATAGTTTCAAATTCTCACTATTTGTCTTACAAGTAGCCAGCCTGCAGCCATCAGGAGGGACCCGCAGCCCGACGAGGGAGACCACACAGCAGAGGAACGGTGGGCCTCTTGACAACAAAAGGCCGGCATTGCCGAGGGATTTGGGGAGGGATGGAGTTCAGGTGAAGTGCACCTTAAACATGTTTTGATGGGCTCCAAGTAAAATCGGGCCGTGTGTGGGGCTGTCACCATATCCTACTACAGTGGACCCGGGCCTTGTCTTTGAAAACCACAAAATGTAGATAGATGTGGAACATCGTGTCTGAAGTGCCTTATTTGAAGCTCTGCCGCCAGCAGGAAATCAAGGCTGCTGCTCTGTGTCCCAGTGGCTTTGATTCTGCAGGGAACAGGAGGATGTTCTCTTTTTAGTGGTATAATTCCAAAGAGCAGAATTTCTGATAGTCTGGGATTTTACAAAACAAGCTTTGTATGAATGAGTGGTCACCGAGAGAGGGGCTGTTAAGACATTGCAGTGTGTTCTTTCCTGTTAACTTGGCAGCTGGCTCTATATGTTTGTTAGCCCAGCCTAACAAACTGAAGGACACATTGCTACTTTCTGACCTCTGACTCGTGGTATCCATCCTCCTACCCCACCCCACGCTGGGCTGGCTCAGCCTCCCCAGCACCTCCATCCGCCTAGAGACCTGGGATCCTCCTCACTGTCCGCCTCTCCTCCCCCGCACCCCCAATCTCTCGTCCCATTAAGTCCCGTACGTTGCCACTCATGGATGCATCCTGAATTCACTAGCCTGCCTTCACTGCCACTGCCACTGCCACGGCCACGGCCACCACCGATCCGAGCCCAGGACACTGTTGTCTTGTTGTTTCGTGTTTTGCCTGAAGCTCTGCCTCCTGGCAGCGTCCGCGTGTCGTCACTTTCCAGTCTGTCGTGTGCACTGTAGCCCATGCAGTTTTTAACCGTTGTTAGCTTATGTCATTCCCCTGCTTAATTCTTCAATGGCTTCTCGTTGCTTTTAGGATAAAGACCAGAAAAACACCCCCTTCCCCAAGAAAGCAATACCGCCCGAAAACCTAAGCAAAACTGTACCATGGCTTAAAAGATTTTGTTATTGGACTTAGACTCAGGTTCAGATTCACTTTCTTATCTGACTGTCTAGATAAGATCTGTCTTCCTGTTAGTCCCGTTAGATGTTCTAGCACACCGTTCTTTTCCTTCAGATAAAGTTTTATTCTCATCTTACGGTAAGAGTGGGTGGGAGGGCAGGGCCCCTGTTTTTGCCTCCCATTTTATTCTCTGTGCCTGAATATTTGGTCCTGAGGTTACTTCTCGCCCGGTGTCTGCGTTCTCTTCTGTCCAACTTGCTTGCTATCTCATGAAGCTAAGGTGCCATAGGCCCCTCGGTGCTGGGAGAAAGGACCAAAGTGGACTTTGACGTAAATCAAGAATGGTCAAGATTTTAAACCTTTTGCTGTGCAACCTCAGGGTGTTTTTCAGTTATACCGATCTTGAAGCTTGAAATCAGGGTTAGGTACTTTTGTTTCATAATTACGTCACAAGGTCTGATAATTCCTTGTCTTTCTTGGTTGGCACTGGTTCACTTAGAGAAACAGTGAAAAAGTCACTCAGCCTCTTTTCTTTTCTCCAAGTTACTTAACATATAGCGTAACAATGGTTCCAAGAGTAGAATTGAGTGATTCATCACTTACACTTAACACTGTGCTCAGCCCAACAAGTGCCCTCCTTGATGCCCATCCCCCCACCCCACCCCTCCAGCAACCTCAGTTCTCTGTATTTAAGAGTCTCTTAAGGTTTGTGTCCCTCCCTGTTTTTATGTTATTTTTGTTTCCCTTCCCTTATGTTCATCTGTTTTGTCTCTTAAAGTCCTCATATGAATGAAGTCATATGGTTTTTGTCTTTCTCTGACTGACTAGTTACACTTAGCATAATACCCTCTAGTTCCATCCACGTAGTTGCAAATGGCCAGATTTCATTCTTTTTGATTGCCGAGTAATACTCCATTGTGTGTGTGTGTGTGTGTGTGTGTGTGTGTGTGTGTGTATCTGTAGATACTTCTGTAGATACAGATACGTATATGTATCTATATATACCACATCTTTATCCATTCATCCATCAATGGACATTTGGGTTCTTTCCATACTTAAGTTACTGTTGATGGTGGTGTTGTAAACATGGGGGTGCATGTGTCCCTTTGAAACAGCACACCTGTATCTCTTGGATAAATGCCTAGTAGTGCAATTGCTGGGTCGTAGGGTAGTTGTATTTTTAATTTTTTGAGGAACCTTCATACTGTTTTCCAGAGTGGCTGCACCAGCTTACATACCCACCAGCAGTGCAAGAGGGTTTCTGTTTCTCCACATCCTTGCCAGGATCTATAGTTTCCTGAGTTCATTTTAGCCATTCTGACAGGTGTAAGGTGGTATCTCATTGTGGTTTTGATTTCCCTGAGGTTGAGCGATGTGCGTTTTTTCATGTGTCTGTCGGCCATCTGGATGTCTTCTTTGGAGAAGTGTCTATTCATGTCTTTTGCCCATTTCTTCACTGGATTATTTGTTTTTTGGGTGTGGAGTTTGGTAAGTTCTTACAGATTTTTGGATACTAACGCTTTATCCGATATGACATTTGTGAATATCTTCTCCCATTCTGTCAGTTGCCTTTTAGTTTTGTTGATTATTTCCTTTACTGTGCAGAAACTTCTTGTCTTGAAGAGGTCCCAATAGTTCATTTTTGCTTTTGTTTCCCTTGCCTCAGGAGACATGTCGAGTAAGAAGTTGCTGTGGCTGAGGTCAGAGAGATGGTTGCCTGTGTTCTTCTCTAGGATTTTGATGGTTTCCTGTCTCACATTTAGGTCTTTCATCCATTTTGAGTTTATTTTTGTGTATGGCGTAAGTGGTCCAGGTTCATTTTTCTGCATGTTGTTGTCCAGTTTTCCCAGCACCACATTCAGCCTGTTTCAATCTCCATTGTTCTATAGACCACTTTTCAAACACGTAGGTTGCCTTTGAGATGTTAGGTGATACAATTTAAAAACAACTTGATGTCTTAGTGGCAGTCAGATCCTCAGAGTCTTGAGTTGTGATCGTATAATTTTTCGTGTTGACACCAAACATAAATTGCAGTCTTATTTCTAACGTTTTAAAATCTGCAACATTAGTTTTAACCTTTTAAAATTTACTGAAATGTGTTTATTTATCTATTACCGTGTTAATATTGTGAACCAGCCTTGTTTTGTTCCTTGAATATCAGTAATGAATACAAACTAGTGTGGCCATGATATACTGGAGAGATATTTGACTAATTTTCTTTAGCAATAGAAACAAGTTATTTTGTGTACTTTAAAATACAGCACCTGCTGCTGCACCTGTGCAGCAACATCTTGTCTCTGTTGGCATTGTCCAATAGAACTTTCTGTGATGATGAAGTTCTTGTATAATTCATGCTGTCCCTGTCTATTTAAAAAATAGTCACTAGACAAAAATTGAAAAAAAAAAGGGGGGGGGGGGAAACGCCTGGGTGGCTCAATTGGTTAATCGTCTGACTTCAGCTCAGGTCATGATCTTGCAGTCCGTGAGTTCGAGCCCCGCGTCGGGCTCTGTGCTGACAGCTCAGAGCCTGGAGCCTGCTTCGGATTCTGTGTCTCCCTCTCTCTCTGCCCCTCCCGTGCTCATGCTCTGTTTCTGTCTGTCTCAAAAATAAATAAAAACATTTAAAAAAATTAAAAAAAAAATAGTCACTAGACATATGTGGCCAACTGACCCAGCCCCATTTATTAAAAAGACAGTCTGTCCTTCCTTTAGTACAGAGACGGGTTTGTTGTAAATGGCTGTGTATGTGTGAATTTGATTCTGAATTCTTTATTCTGTTATTTTTTTTATGTAACTTAGGATTAGTATTTATTAGTTTTTATATTGATACCCACTTGGTTGTGTTTTATTGTAGCTCCCTGATGAAATTCTGTTTTTGCCTTTTTTTTCCTGTAACATTAATTACAGTTATTTTAAAGTCTGAATCTGATAATTCTATTTTTTACTTTTTACTTTTTAAAATTTATTTTTTAGAGAGAAAAAGAGACAGAGTGTGAGTTAGGGAGGGGCAGAGAGAGGGAGACACAGAATCCGAAGCAGGCTCCAGGATCCGAGCTGTCAGCACAGAGCCTGATGTGGGGCTCGAACCTACAAACTGTGAGATCTTGACCCGAGCCGAAGTTGGACGCCTAACCAACTGAGCCCTCCCCGGTGCCCTTGAATCTGATAATTCTAATATCTGGATCACCTGTTGATCTGCTTGTATTGTCTAATTTTCCTCTTGGTAGTCTTTGTAATTTTTTATTGATTAGGGGAGTTTTTCAAGTGAAACTTGTAGAGACTTTCGGTGATGGTATTTTTCTCCAGCAAGTGGTGCCCCCACCTCCCCCCCCTCACTGTCTGCTTTCCTCTACAGCCTCTGTGTTCTGCTTATGCTCTGCTGAGTGCCTGCAGGAGAGAGACGGCTCCGACATCAGCTCATTTTTCTGTGCTCCTATCTCCTCTGGGATCATGGCCCACCCTAAGTCTTGGCTGTCTGATAGCTCTGGAATTTATTTTCATTTCCCAGCTCTGTGCCACCGCTGGCTGCTCTGCCCAGCTTTGCTGCCTCTTTCCCTGTGCTGCTTTGGATTATGCCAGGGTCTTTGGGAAGAATGAAGTGGGAAGCTGGGGTCCTGTACCTCAGGGCACTTTCCTCGTCTCTGGGTCCTATAGCCTAAAGGCCTGTGTGACTCAGGAGCTCTCACATACTTTCAGAGGAGTCCATTTTTTTAAGTTCTGCTTTTGTAATTATTCTTGGTGGGTAGATTGATCTGTTCCCTCACCATTATAGCTGGAAATGTAAGTCCTTCCATATATGTGGTTGTGATTTTTAAATTGTTAAAAACATTTGGTAATGTCCTACAGGAAAGACAGACTATGGAGATGTTCCAGATTAAAGGAGGCCAAAGATACAATGACAATCGAAGGCAATTCCTGACACTTGACTGGTTGTTGTGCCTTGAAGGAAGAAAATGCTATAAAGGACGGTTTGGGGTCATTTGAGAGAATTTGAATGTCGGTGGCAGATTAGATAGAGGTATTAATTTTTCTGAAGTTGACAACTGTATAGAGTAGGTGTCTAGGACATCCCTATTCCTGGGAAATACCCACTGAAGTATTTAGAAGTAAAGGGCTGTGATAGATGTAACTTACCTCAGCTGGCTCATAGTGCGTATTGCGTGTGTGTCTGTCCGTGGTACAAGGGATGAGCAGATGTGAAATGTTGCCAGTAGATGAGTCTGGGGAAAGGGAATGTGGGTATTCTTTGTATGATTTTTATTTGTGTGATGTTTCGTAAGTTTGAAGTTGTTTCCAAATAAAAAGTTTAAAAAACCTGGTAAAGTGGAAAAACTGTTCACAGAGCCGTAAGCGTCCCTTAGGCGCTCTTGGGTTGTTAGAAGCGGGTGTGGAAAACCACTAGTACCACATGGTCTCTCAAGTGTTGACGGGTGTTTGGAGATTAATTTCCCGAGTTTAGTATTAATGAGAAGAGGAAGACCTCTGTTTACAGCTCAGAGAAGAATGATAATTTCTGGGCCACAGAAATGTGAACCAGAGAGAGAATCGCGAAGAGTGGGATGGAAGGAAGAGTGAGTGCCAACAGGGCATTATCGGGGTGCCCAGCGGGCTCAGCAGGTGGAGCCTGGTTTGCCGCATCTTGGGGTTGGGAGTTCGGGCCCCGCGTTGGGTGGAGAGATGACTCAAAAATAAAATCTTAAAAAAGAAAAAAAGATTATTTGATACGACCGAAAGTTTATTGTGACCCAATGAGATAATGTCAGAGTGTCTTTTCCCCATGTGTTGGCAGGAACAAAAGGGGTAACGTGGAGTGTGCTGTGGAGGGACGGGTGTGGTCCAGGTTTGGGGAACCCACGCTAGAGAGCTAGGGGAGTGGGGTTCCAGGGCCTCCCCAAGAGCTTCCAGATGTGCAGGAGGGCAGGGGCCTGCCTCACCCGGAAGGGGAGTTGCTGCCACTGGAAGATGGGCAGCGATGATGCAGTGGGGAGTAAGTGCCCCAGCGTGTCTCCTCTTGCCCCTGCCCCTGTCCTGGTCTAACGGGAGTCTGGGTGCTGTGGGTGTTCACTTTTGCCTCTTGGAGCACAGAGCACGGAGGAGAGTGGATCTCAAGGGCACGTGGAGATGGTCCAGAGCACAGGGGACTGGGAGAGAGGAAAAGAGACCTAATGGGCTTTTGGACAGAGGAAGGGGGGACGTAGCCGCGATGGAGACGGCAGAGACGTACGTTATTTGAACGAATCGCTCCCGACACGCAGTCGTTAACATTATCTCTGTATGCCAATAAATGAAACGTTTCCCAGCTCAACAGTTTGAGAAATGCTTTAACAGAATTCATTTGAATTTGGCAAGATTGATCTTATTTTTTGTGATGGTGTTTATTTTCAAGTCTTCCAGCGAATGTGGTGGATGAGTCACTCAGGTAGAGGTGCCCTGTCTGCCTGGTGTTTGCCAAGCGTTGCTAGGTAATGTATGGACATACAGAGGATGAAATCCGGCCCCTTTTCTTTGGCATTTACCCGTGGACTAAGGGGCTCCAACACACAGATGTTGAAGTTAGTGATCCGAGGTGCTGCCACGTCCATTGGCAGTGCCACAGTAGAACGAATTCCCGTTGGTCACACATTTTCTTCTTCCTACAAGAGACAACTCCAGTGGCCTTTAAGGTGGAGAAAGAAGAGTGGTTTGGGGAGCAGGTTTTTGGCAGTGCAGGAGAAAAAAATGCGATTTCCATGTTCCGGTTCCACCTCTTTCCCCCCACCCCCTTTGATTTGTTTTAAAAATTTGACGGCTAATCAAAGTGTTGTTTTTCTGGCTTAGAGTGGGTAGCAGGATTTCAGATTCACGTAATGTCTTTAAACGAAGGATTTTTAAAAAGTGAATTCTGAACTACTCTCATTTTATCACTTTTTGAACTTACATTGTTGACAGGCTGATTATGTTAAGATAAGACAAGGTCTTTAGGGTGGGCCCTGATCCAGTATGACAGGTGTCCTTACAAAAGGGAAATTTGGACACCGAGAAAGAAGATGTACACGAGGAAGCTGATGTGAAGAGACCAGGAGAAGGCCAATGACAGCGGAGGCGGATGGGAATTTTGGAACAGCAGGGCTGCTGAAAGCTGGAGAAGGCCAGGGAGGATCCTCACCTGTGGGTTTCGGAGGGAGCCTGGGCCTGCTGACACTGTGGTCTTGGACCCATGGCCTCCGGAACTAGGAGAGGAGACGTTTCTGTTCTAAGCTGCCCAGTTTGTGGTGCTTTGTTATACACCCTCCAAATCTCAGTTCAAAGTAAATGGAGTCCATAGCGGCTAACTGTAAATCCTTTTCTGAACCTATTGGAGAGTGATGCAGAGGGAGAAGTTAAGGGCCGTTTAAAAGCTTTCATTTTGGATTTGAGACTTTTGGCTCTTTTGATCAAAAACAATACTTTCGTATTAACGTACATGGAACAACTGATAGTTTGCTTTGCTTATTATAAGCATACCTGGTGATCAAAAAAGGGTAGGGAAATCGATCTCTTGTGTGGTTTACATTTCTTTGCTCAATGTTTTAGAAATGCTGCTTTTCAGTTATAGCTCTGTCTCCTGCCTGTAATAGTTCACTGTACCCTTCCCACCAATAACTTAAACGTTAAGAGATACAGGCGTTCTCATGTTATTGGAACTATCAAAAAAGGATTGTAAGTTTCAAACCAGATCGACGTTGAAGTAGCCTGTGACGTAGACTGTGTTTATATATTGGTGGTCTGTCTTGGCCGCTCTTTTAATTAGTTAACAGTTAAATGGAGGAGGTTTCTCCTTCATTCTGGACACTAAAGGTGAGCAGTTGAAAGAATCTTAGGCTGGGTGATCCTATTCTGATATTGAGGCTGCGTAGGATAATGTCTTGGTTACACATAGTGGATCATTTACTGTCCATATTCTTTCTGTCCCTGGATTTAAAAAAATCATAAAAAAGGTATATTCTCATTATGAGAACGAGACAATCAAAGTAGCTGTGCATTTTTCTCTATTCAAGGATTAGCAGAAGGAATGTGTAGAGAAGTGGAATTTATTTATGTGACAGATATTTATAAAATTCCGTGTGCTGTTCTAGGGATTTGGGATGTATCAGAAAACAAAACATGAAAATCCCTGCCCTTGTGGTGTTTGTTCTGGCCAACACCGCAGGCACTGTTGGGGGCCAAACTGACAACGCAAGGTGGGGGTTTTGTTGGACAGTGGTGGCAGTGCTCCCATCCGGCCACAAGGCGGCGGCCTCGGACAGCAGAAAGGCACCCTCTGCCTCCGGGGGCTGGGGTGGGCTCATGGTGGGCGGGTGTGGCTTCCCTGATGCTGACTTTGAATTCTGTGGGGCACCTGTAGGAGAGTGGGACGTTTTGACCGTGTCCTGTGTTATGGTAGCCTATAATAAAGTTGTATACAGGTATATAGAGCGAGAGATTATGAAGTTACTGTAATGAAAATCTTCTGGGTGGTCAGAATTAATTCCTCCATATTTTATACATGGTAAAGCTTGTAAGGATGTAATTTTCTATCTTCTTTGCCATGTTTGAATGATACACCGCTTAATGATACAAGAGAATGTAAAAGTGAACTGCAAAGAAAAAATTTGCACCACTAATTTAGTTCCTTTTTTGATTTTCTTTCTTTCTTTCTTTCTTTCTTTCTTTCTTTCTTTCTTTCTTTCTACCATATGCAATTTATGGTTCATTCATAATTGTAAATAATATATGTTTTAATTTAACTTTGTTACAAAGGGCAACTGTGTAGTTTTTTTAAAGCATAGTACTTGAGGGGTGCCTGGGTGGCTCAGTCGGTTAAGTGTTTGGCTTCGACTCAGGTCATGATCTAAGGGTTCGTGAGTTAAAGCCCCGCATTGGGCTCTGTGCTGACAGCTCTGAGTCCAGAGCTTGCTTCAGATTCTGTGTCTCTCTGTCTGCACTCTCCCCCCCCCCCCATGCTCTGTCTGTCTGTCTCTCTCTCTCTCTCTCTCTCAAAAATAAACAAACGTTAAAAAAAAACAATAAAGCATTTGACTGATCATTGATTTCTTCGGTGGCCACAATTGGTAGGGCAGAGTGTAGAATTGGGAAAATCCTGCTGTGGCATGATATGTTATAGAAGGGGAGAAAGAGAACTGATTTAAGGGAGAAGAAATAGTCCCATATTCACATAGTTTCTCAGAAACACATTCTCAGTGAGAAGTTCTGGCCAGTTTCATAATCTGTAACTGACTATTAGCTTCAGGTGCTAATCTCCCTTCTAGGGTAATGGGCCCCTGGAAAATGCAGACTCCATTCATTTCTCCAGAGCTTTTGGGATGCCCCTGCTGTTCTTGGTGGTCCCCTCTTTGTCAGACCCCTGGGCTATGAAGCCACAGCCCCCTCTGGTCTGCACTTCACTGGGGGGAGTGCTGTAAGCCACCTCCCCTCTCAGGTAGGGGAAGGCACCAGTTTTCGGGCTGCTGCCCCCGCCACCCTCCATTTCTCCGCACCCCGTGCTCCTGTGGCCGGGCTCCCTCATTTGCTGGTGCTGATGGGTGTCGATTTCATTTCGTTAGTGACCAGAGGCCGGGCTGTGGTCCCGAAGCAGTCTTTCTCAGAGTCTCTTCCCAGATCAGCAGTATCAGCCTCACCTGGGAACTTGCTGGAAGTGTAGGTTTTCAGGCCCCACTCAGTCCTCCGAATAGGAAACTCTGACGAGGGACACAGCAGGACACAGGTGGACTGTGTTCCACCTCAAATCTTGGTTTACATTAGCATAAAAATGGATGATTTCTCAGTCCCGGAAGTCGAGGCACTTAACATTTTAAGCTCTAGACTTCTTTGCTTTATGAATGTCATAATATCTTTTATTTAAGGTTGATAATGCTTTTGATTTCAGACTCATTAACATGAACGTCTTTGGGGAATTGTGTTGGCTGTTTGAATCACCATCTGAGCGAACGTGGTTGAGAGGAAGAATGCCGTGGTGCCACGCTGTCGCCGTGGCCTTTTTTGTGTGACCACGTTATTCCCACCCTCCATTGACTGCCGCTGTTCCTCCTGAGTCAGTCTGCCAGTTGGTGAGACGCGCTTTGTGAATCAGCCCCGGCTGGCACCGTCTACTCGCTGAGCTGCCTTCTGCTTTTTATGGAGCAGATACAAGTCTGTGCCACGAGACAGTCGGGCTTCTCAGCCCTGCCTTCAGTCCTTTAAATAACCCACTTTCTTAAAGCCTCGAGTACACGTCTGGCAGTAAAACGAGGTCTTAAAAACACACGACCAGAAACAACAACAAAAATAGTGCTTTCTGCTATGGGCTGCAAACTGATGAAAACCGAAACGAGCAGGACTCTTAGAATATGGGTCAAGGACTGGTTGTGAGCAAGCAGTGCTGCTTTTCCTGAAAGAAGATTAGGCAAAATGGATTCTTACCAAACAGTAGTGATTTGAGATATTGAGTATTGTGCCTCTTTTTTCTAGACCTGGAAAGGAGAGAGCAAGACTTAGAGCGACTGAGAATGGACTGCGAGCACTTTAAAGCCCGCCTGGAGACCGTGCAGGCTGACGGCATGAGAGACAAGAAGGTACGATGCTCACGGGCCACCGCTTAACACACCCGTGTCACGGCTGCGTCCACAAAGTGGTGTTGCCAACAGCTTGTCTATTCAGCCTCGAGAGATTGTGCCTTGAAACGCATATATTCCGAATGGGTTGGAACATAGTCAAACGTTGGCTTTTATGACCATTTAACGTGGAGAACATTTGCTGGGTGACTTGTGATCGTCACTTTCTGTTGATTTTCATGTTTAAAAGACCGTTGCAAAGCTTTAAAAGTCAGAGTATAGTAAGAATCTTAAAAAGTGTACATCATAATTCGTAATCAGAGATAAATGTATTACCTACAAATATTAATGATTAAGGGATCATTCACCGATATTTTATTTTATTTTTTAAAATAAATTTTTCAGTGTTTATTTTTGAGAGAGAGTGTGCGCAAGTGGGGGAGGGGCGGGGGGGGGGACACAGAATCCGAAGAGGCCCCAGGCCCTGAGCTGTCAGCACACAGCCCGACGTGGGGCTCGAACCCACAAACCGTGAGATCATGACCTGAGCTGAAGTCGGATGCTCAACCGACTGAGCCACCCCGGCACCCCCATTTAGTGATCTTTTAGAAATAACCAATGTATTTTCATATTTAAGAAGACTAATAGGATTTCTCAAAAATTACACGTTTTTACTTTATGGAACAAATATTTCCCCCTTTTTTCTGTAAAGCTACAACTATCCTGTCACTTTGGATAAAATGATAAAATTCGGAGTGTGCATGTTTTTTTTGTTTTTTGTTTTCCCAGTAATAACACTGTAACAGTATTAGTAACAGCAGCTAGGTATTTGGTTCCCTGGGGCCCCGGCGGGTGCTGCCCCTGCCGGCGGGTGCTGCCCCTGGCTCAGCGGGACCAGCAGGCGCTGTTAGTGCGAAGGAATGTGCGGTAGCCGGTCACAGGCCCACTGCCTCCTCTGGCGAAGGGATTCCAAATGCTTGAGGCTGCCGTGGAGGCGTTCCAAAACTGGTGGGTCTGTAGGGACTTGAATATTGAGCAGGTAGAAAAAGGGAAAGAGTTTTAGTCTCAAAACTGAGTTGAGTGTCACATAATTGAAGTTGAAGTTTTAGTTTTGTCATGGTTTGGATCATGATCAACGAAGATGCCAGTGTGGCTAATTTGGGCCTGAAAGTTTCATGGTCTGAAAGAAGTTGACCAACATACAAGAAGGAATTTGGTAAAAATCAGCAATGCACCTGTTGGTTCAGTACTTACTTAAATTACTAAACGTCCTCGTTAAATTGAAACTTAACTGTGCAGAATCTTCCTGTTTGTTTTTTTTTAATTGTTAAGCATAGGGAAAAAGTGCATGTTTTGTGGGCATTTTAGATGCAGTGCATAAAAATAAGCCATTCTGGTAAAGCACCAGTCAGTATAGAATGGATGAAATGACCTTGGTAAAGTAGTGTCAGATCACCAGCGTGTTATTGCCCTGACACTTTGACCTTAGTTACAACATGGGAATATTTTAGATTAAACTATTTCCTATTTCCAGCTAAGTTTCCTGTTTAACTCTCCTGCCAACTTGATACAGATGGGAGTCCCTTCGTGTTGGCCATAACAAGGCCGCATCTCTTTTTGCTGTAGAGAACTGAGAGCTGCCTCCATAGCCTCTTCTCTGGTCTCTGCCCAGGTGTCTACAGATCATGGGGCTGGACGCTGGAAGCTTATTTTAGAGTTGAGGAACCAGGAAAGAATTCAGGGACTGGATCCCACATTAGAGCACTGCTAGTAAGAACCACAGTATGGGTAGACGTCATTAGGAAAAGACAGCGGTTACTGGATCCACATGTAAGCAAAGATGAGAAAAACACAGCGTGGACTCAAAGTCATAAAGAAGCGTGAGGGGCGAGCGACAGCTCCTGACCCGGCCCCCCCCCCCCCCCCCCCCGCCGCGCCCCGGAGAATGGCTGCCGGACAGGGGAAGCTTGGTTCCCGGCCTCAGTTGAGCTGTTTCCTCAGCAGTAGTTGAATCCGGTCAATGGGAGTCCAGCTGGGCCTTGATGTCTTGATGTGCACTCAGGGGCTGGCCGGGAGAGTCCTCCTGGCAGTGGCAACCTTTGAACTCTGGAGAAGAAAGAGCCCAGCTTTCCTGGTGTGGGCGGAGCTGTCGGAGGACATCTGACTTGCTTTTCGTAGGACTGTGCTGTCCCTGTGAGGTCAGACGAGGCTCCCCACAGAGGGTCTGCCGGTTTTTAGTGTGTGACCTGGCTGTCCCACGTGTGTGAACTTGGCCTATGTGAGGTGCGAGTTCACCTGTGCTGAGGGGCATTTCGGTCGCTCGCCTGTGGTTTCGTTTTCTCTGTGTGTTTTCTTGTGTGCGCTCCTTTCACAGTTAACAGACTTGCATGTGACTGCCCATTTTTTGTTATCTGTGTTTTTGATTTGTTAGCGAAGAGTTGCTACTTTTGTGATAGCAAATGGAAGCTGTTGCAAACATTGTATTATTTCAGGAAACTTTGTAAAGAAAAACTGATAGTATGTTTCAGTTAAAATCAGAAATGAACTACAGAGGATTTTGAAGGAATCCTGAAAGCTTTATGCTCGGTACTCTGTTAGGTAGGAGTATTCACTTTAAACACGTAACTATATCAGGGTTTGATTATTGTTCCTTTTTTAAAAGCAACTTTATTGAGACGTGTTTTGCATAACATGGACTTAATCTGCTGTAAAAGTGAAGCTGGAACATTTTTAGTAACTGCATGCAGTCCTACAGCTTTCGCTACAGTGCAGTTTGGTTTTGGTTAAAAGGTTTCAGAAAGAATCACAGATTTGCAGGAAGGCACAACAAGTCCAGGGGAGTCCCTGTACCCTCCACCCAGTTTGCCCCCGTGTGGCGTCTTGCATCACTCCGGCACAAGGTCAAAGGCGGGAAACTGACACTGGTACAACCCACACAGGCTGTCTGGGTTCACTGGCTTTACCTGGGTTCATTTGTATCTCCTCAAGTGTGTGTGTACGTGCACACACGCTCAGTTCTGTGCCGTTTCAACACATGTGTACATTCGTGTATCCGTCACCAGCACGTTGAAGATACCAAACAAAGATCTCTCCGTGCTTCCCTGCTACAGCCACACCCACCCTGTGCCCCGTACTTCGCTCCAGGCAACCACCTGCACATAGTTGTCACACATGAATCTCTATCTTTTTAGGGCGCCTGGGTGGCTCAGTCGGTCTTCGGCTCGGGTCATGATCTCATGGTTTGTGTTTTCGAGCCCCACGTCAGGCTGTGTGCCAACAGCTCAGAGCCTGAGGCCTGTTTCAGATTCTGTGTCTCCCTCTCTGTCTCTACACCTCCCCTGCTTATGTTCTGTCCCTCTCGCTTTCAGAAATAAATGAAGATTAAAAAAAAATTTAATCTCTATCATCTTATTTCAAGAATGTCATGAAAATGGAATGTCATGAAAATGACTTTTTCCGCTCAGATTCATCCAAATCGTTGCTTGGATCAATAGTCTGTTCCTTTTTATTGCTGTGTAGTATTCCATGGTATGGCCAGATCACACTTCGCTTAACTGTTCTCTCATGGAAGGACTTGTTGGGTTGTTTCCGGTTTTTCGCTATTAGGAGTAGAGGTGCCATAAACATCCGTGTATAGGTTTTTGTGTGATTGTATGTGTTCATTTCTCTGGGATAGATGGCTCAAGAGTGCGGTCACTGGGTTATGTGCTAATGCATGTTTACTGTTGTGAGAAATTGCCAAGTTGTTTTGCAGAGTGGTGGTTCCATTTTACATTCCCACCAGCCATGTGTGAGTGATTCATTTCTTCCACACCTTAATTGGCATTTAGTATTATCACTGGTTTTATGGTAGCCATTCTGGTAGGTGAGTTGTGGCTCTGATTTGCATTTCTCTAGTGGCTGATAATGCTGAGATCTTCTAACACGCTTATTTGCCATTGTATATCCTCTTCTGTGAAGTACCTGTTCACGTCTTTTTTTATATATAAATCTTTTTAATATTTATATATGTGTATGTATATATATATTTTACTGTTGAGTTTAAAGAGTTCTTGATCTATCCTAGACAAAAGTCTGTTACTGGATGCGTGGTCTGCAGATAGATTCTCCCAGTGTGGAGCATGTTGTTTCATCATCTTCATGGGGGCTTTTATGGAGCTAAAGGGTTCAATCTGGGTGGCGTCCAATTTGTTAGTTTTCCCTTCCATGATCAATGCGCTTAGTGTTGTAAGGACTTTTCTTGTAGCCCTTGGTCCTAAGGACTTTTTTCCCCTAACGGTTTTATATTTTTATATTTCACAGTTACGTTCACAATACATTTTGGGTTAAGTTTTGTATAAGGTATGAACTTTGGCTGAGGTTCTTTTTTTTTTGGTCCAGCTGCTCCCATGCTTCGTGGGAGAGGTGATCTTTCCTCTTGTAGCTCTGCCAGCGATCGCTTAGCGTATTTGCCTGGTCTGTTCTGGCTTCTCTGCTCTGGCCCATCGATCTGTTCTTCCATCAGAGCTCACCGTCTGATTACTGTGGCTACATAGTGAGCCTCAGCATTGGATAAAGTGATTCTTCCCGTCGAATTTTTCTTTTCCAAAATTGTCTAGACAGGTCCTGTGCTTTTCCAAATACATTTTATCATAAGATCATCTGTCTCTGTAAAAATTTTTGCTGGGATTCAGATGAGAATTGTGTCATTTCTGTAGATCAGCTTGGGGAGAACTGTTGTCTCTGTTGCATCTTGCAGTCTGCAAACAAAGCATGTGTTTCCATTTACTTAGGTTGTCTTTAATTTCTTCCATCAGTGGTTTGTAACTTTCAGCACACAGATCCTACACGTTTTGTTAGATTTTTACCTAAGCGTTTCTTTTTTTTCCTTTCTTGATTCCAATGTTTTAATTTTTATCTAACTGTAAGCGAATAGCTGAATTAGTAGAACGTTCTAAAACTCCAGATTGGCTTTTCTTACACCAGAAAAGAGTGATCAATTTAACGGGCGAAGACAGGGGATTTCTGACAACCTCTCACCCGGCATGCAGCTCATCTAGATGGCTGTCTCTTAACTGCAAAGTGACGCTCCCTCTTGCCTTTTCCACTACTGCTCTTTAAAGGGACCAGAGACACTGACCCCTAGTAACCAGTCTGAGATGTAACACACTGGGGGTTAGTGGACATGCCAGCTTCTGGCTGTCTTGGTGAGAGACGCTGTCATGAAAATGTGACCTAGAAGATGCCATTATGCACAATATCTGACTTGGGCTGGCTCACAAAGGCAGAGGCAGTGAATCAGTTTTTTGTTTTTTTGTTTTTTTTTTAAACCTTCCTTAAAGATTCTTTGATGCTCTGCTCTATTACTGTAGACCTGGTCTTTTTACCTGAAATTTTTGTTAAGTTCTGGGTTGCTATTATGTTAACAATTTGATGATCCCATCCTAGTACCAAAATGTCCCCCAGAATGGAGTTCAGATTTGGTCAAAACATAAATCGGGGTGTGACACTGTAGAATTATAAAGGGTAGGCAGAAGGAAAAGTCATCCTGAACCACTATGTGATGGCTCAGGTCTCATCTGTGAGAATGGGAGTGGGGAAGGGGGGACATCTACATGTGTCACTGAACTTGAGAGTACTGCTGGGGACCCCCAGGACACTTCCATCTCCTGGCTTCCCTCTGCTTCCCAGACAGCTGCTCATAGAGCTGGGCGCACAGCCATCCCATTCAGCCTGGTAACGCATGCTGGCCGTCAGGGGCCTGAGCTTGCACTTTTTGCAGGCAGATGCCACTTCGAGTTTACCACAGCGGTCTCCAGATTGGTTGCCGAGAAAGGGCTCGGCATACTTCAGTGGCCCATTCTGCTCATAAACCAGCCAGACGTAAAGGTGAAGGCCTCGGGAGGCCCAGATCCCACGTAATCGGAGAGGACTCTGCCACTGCCGATGTCAGTCATTGCCCTTCATGTTGACCACCAGAAAATGGTGCCATTCCCTGTATTTGGGGTCCTTCCTGCTGGGAGCGTCTGGGTCTGTCATGACCAAGGGGCGGCATTTGCCTGGATCAGGGCCTCCTGTGCGATCCTGGTGGGCCAGTTCCTTACCTGGGTGGGCGTCCCCCTTTGTCCACCTCATTGACCTCTGCCCCAGCGTATTTGACCTTCAGTGGGATTCTGCAGCTGCCTGTCTGCTTCCTGCAGGCTCAGAGTCCCAGGCCACTTGCTCAGGTCTCCCGGTGTTGCAGGGCTGAGCCGGGCAGACAGCGGGGAGTCTTGGCAAGGCCCGGGCCTGTGGCTCTGACTCAGGGCACTCTGCAAACTGGCCCCGGGAGGTATGGGACCAGCGGCCAGGGTGCTTTTCATTTTCTGTGGAACAGTTTTAAATGATGTTGTATTTTTTTAATTTTTATTTATTTTTTTAAATGTTTGTTTTTGAGAGAGAGGGAAATTTCGGGAGAGAACACACGGGGGAGGGGCAGAGAGAGGGGGAGACAGAGGGCTCGAAGCAGGCTCAGAGCCTGATGTGGGGCTTGAGCTCACAAACCATGAGATTATGACCTAAGCTGAAGTCAGACGCTTAACTGACTGAGCCACCCAGGTGCCCCAGTGATGTTGTGTTTTAAATTTTAGGTTTCATTTTGTTGTTGTTAATGTATAGAAATGTCATTGCTTTGTGTGTGCTGATCTTGTAACTTGTGACCTGGCTGAAGTCACTTATGAGTCTAGAAGTTTTATTTACTTTTTACTTTTACTTTTAATTTATTATTATTTTTAATGTTTATTTTTGAGAGCGAGAGAGCGTGAGTGGGGGAGGGCAGAGAAGGGGTGGACAGAGGATCTGAAGCGGGCTCTGCGTTGACAGCTCTGTGCTGACAGCAGCCAGCCCAGCATGGGACTCGAACTCACAAACCATGGGACCATGACCTGAGCTGAAGCAGGATGCTCAACCAGCTGAGCCCCCTAGGTGCTCCTGTTTTTTAATTTAAAAAAAGTTTATTTCTTTTGAGAGAGAGAGAGAGAGAGAATTCACACACAAGCAGGGGAGGGACAGAGAGAGAAGGAGAGAGAATCCTAAGCAGGCTCTGCATCATCAGTGCATGGGGCTCAGTCCCATGAGTCATGAGATCATGATCTGAGCCGAAATCAAGAGTTGGGCGCTTAGCCGACTGAGCCACCCAGGGGCCCCAACTAAGAGTTAAAAAAAAAATTCCTTGAGTTTTTTTTTTTAATGTTTATTTATTTTTGAGAGAGAGAGAGAGAGGGTGCATACGTGTGCATGTGTGTGTAGGGGGGCAGAGATCTGAAGCAGGCTCTGTGCTGATGACAGAGACGCCTGATATGGGGCTCGAACTCATGAGCCGTGAGATCCTGACCTGAGCTGAAGTTGGATGCTTAACCAGCTGAGCCATCCAGGTGCCCCCAGTTTGTCTGTCTTTCTTTTTTTTCTTTTCTCTTTTCTTTTCTTTTCTTTTCTTTTTTCTCTTTCTTTCTTTCTTTCTTTCTCTTTCTCTCTCTCTCTCTTTCTCTCTTTCAGACAATCATGTCATCTACAAACAGGGACAGTTCTGTTTCTTCCTTCTGCTCTATGTACTTTTTGTTTCTCTTGTGTTATTACACTGTAGGGAACTTCTGACACTATGTTGAATAAGAGAGACAAGAGTGGACAATCTTGCCTCGTTCCTGATCTTGGGGGGAAAGCAGTCTTTCACCATTAACTATGATTTTTAAAAAATAGAGCTTTTTTTTTGAAGTTTTTATTTCAATTCCAGTTAACATGCAGTGTAGTATTAGTTCCAGGTGTACAATATAGTGATTCGACACCTCCATACATCGCCTGGTGCTCATCACAAGTGCCCTCCTTGATCCCCATCAGCTGTGTCACCCCCCCCCCCCCCACCTCCCCTCTGGTGACCATCAGTTTGTTCTCTGTAGTTAAGAGTCTGTTTCTTGGTTCTCCTCTTTTTCTTTTCCTTTGCTCATTCGTTTCTTAAATTCCACATATAAGTGAGATCATATGGTATTTGTCTTTCTCTGACTTCTTTTGCCTAACGTCATATATACTCTCTAGCTTCATCTATGTCACTGCAAATGGCAAGATTTCACTCTTTTCTTATGGCTGAGCAATATTCCAGTGTTCACAGCAAAACTGGAAAATAGGGAGATATTCCCATGTACCGCCTGCCCCCATTCATTTGTAGCCTTCCCCATCATAAACGTTAAGTATGATTTTAGCTATAGTGTTTGGTAGATGCTTTTTATCAAGTTGAAATTCCCTTCTATTCCTAGTTTGCTGAGAATTTTTATCACGTGTGCTTGCTGGATTTTGTTCAATTTTTAGAACGTTTCCATCACATATCTGTTTGTAGTTAGTCCTTGCTCCAGCCCTAGGCAACCACTGATCTGCTTTCTGTCTCTATAGATTTGGCTTTTCTGAATATTTTATAGGAATGAAATCATACAATATGTAGTCTTGTATGTCTGGTGTAATGCTTTGGAAGTTCGTTTATGTTAGCACGTGTCAATTGTCCTTTTTATTGTACCATATTTTATCTGTTCACCAGTCGGTAGACATTTAGTTGTTTCCAGTTTGTGACTCTTGTGAGTAATACCGCCGTGAACATTCACGTACAAGTGTTTGTGTGGACGTATACTTTAGTCTTTTTTGGGCAGGTACCTAGGAGCAAAGTTGCGGGTCATGTGGTAAGTATATGGTCAACTTGGTGAGGAGCTGCCAAACTGTTTATCAAAGTGAGTGTGCCATTCTGCATTCCACCCAGCGATGTGTGAAGGTCCTACTTTTTCTGTATTCTTGTCAACACTTGGTGTTGTTGGTCGTTTGAATTACAGTCATGTTGGTGAGCGTGTAATGGTGACTCATTGTGGTTTTAATTTGCATTATCCTCATGTTGACCATCTTTTCATGTGTTTATTATTCATTTATATATTTTTTTGGTTAAATACCTATTCACATCTTCTATTTAAATTGTTTTATTTGTCATTGAAACATATTTGACCTACAATGTTACATGAGTTTCAGGTATACAATCTTTTGACTATTTTTAATCGGATTGTTTATTTTTGTGTTGCAAGAGTTCTTTATATTTTCTACTCATAAGTCTTTTTTTTCCTGTACAATTTAGAAATAATTTCTTTTAGTCTATGGCTTGTGTTTTTACTTTCTTAATGGTGTCTTTTGAAGAGTAAAAGTTTTAAATTTTGATGAAGTTAAATTTGCTATTTTTTAATGGATTATGACTTTGTTGTCATATCTAAGAAATATTTGCCTAACCCAAGGCCACAGAGGTTTTCTTCTAGAAATTTTACATTTAGGTCTGTGATTCATTTTGAGTTACTGTTATTTTTATTTCTTTGCATATGACCATCTCTCTAGTTGTTTTTGTGATCGTTTTGTCAAAGAGACTACTTTTTCCATTGAATTGCCTTGACACTTCAGTTAAAATCAGTTGCCATAAATGTTAATGTTTCATTGATCTGTATGTCTGTACTTATGCCAGTACCACACTGGTTTGATTTCTGTAGCTTTCTAGTAAGTTTTTGTGTTTTGTTTTTGAAATCAGGCAGTGTTATTTCCTCCTTAACATTGTTTTTCTTTTTATAAGTTTTTTTTTTTTTTTTTTGCATTTCCATACGCATTGCAGAATCAGATTATGATTTTGTACAAACAAACCTGCTGAAATTTTGATAGGAATTGCATTGACTCTGTAGGTCAGTTTGGGTAGATTACCATTTTTCCAGTATTGACTTTTCCAGCTCATGAACATGGTATATCTTTGCATTGATTTAGATCTTCTATATTTTTTCTCAGTAATGCTTTACAGTTTTTACAGTTTTGTACAGGTCTTGAACTGCATTTTTTTTCTTTTTTCTGTTTCCCACTCTTCTCATTTTCTTTTTTGAATTTGTCATTTTGAAATTGGCCTTGAGGTGGGGTAGAGTAGCTTGAGCTGGCTGAACATCTTTTTTTTAATTTAAGTTTTTATTTATTTTTGAGAGAGAGAGAGAGAGAGAGAGAGCGAGCATGCACAAGTGAGAGAGTGCACAAGTAGGGGAGGGACACAGAGAGAAAGGGACAGAGGATCTGAAGCAAGCTCTGCACAGACAGCAGAGAGCCCGATGTGGGTGAACCATGAGATCTGACCTGGACTGAAGGCAGATGCTTAACTGACTGAGCTACCCAGGCACCTCTTGAATTGCTTTTCTTAAGTTTATTCCTAAGTATTTTTTTTTTTTTTATTTATGGTGTTACTGTGAATGGAATTACTTTCATTGAATTTCTTTTGATACAGTACTGTATGTGCAGCCCTGTGTTGGGGCATGTCTGCATGCAGCCACCAAATGTGACCGTAGTGAAGACCATCCTGTCCGGTCCTTCTCAGCAGCTACTGATCGCTCAGCAGCGATCTTATTGAAGAACTGTCATAACCAGACTAATTGGGACGCAGACTGCTTCAACTGTGAGAGAGGCTAGAGTTGCTAAAGCATATGCCTGACGTAGGTTTGCACGCATTCCCACTACTTGAGTGGGTTCAGCTATAGACACCTGAAGAATGAGTCTAGGAGTCCAGACTCCTGTTAGGGTACAGCGAGCGTTTGTAATCACCTAAGGCAACATTAGCATGTGTCACAGGTTCAGTGACCATCCTTCTCCTAAAGTGAGTGCGAATATATGTGCTGATGTATATGAAACTCTGCATACTAAATACATCATCCCTAGTAGATGTGAATGGCCACCCTAGGCCAAATTATGAAGTCAACAAAGTTTGATTTGTGGCCCATTTCTTCCTTTTCTTTCCCCTTGATTTGTCCTGCATTCACCTCTCCAAAAGAAACCCCTAAAACATCTAAAATACTTTAACTTTGAGGGTTGTTGTTCTAATCATGCTTTGGTATAGATGTATTCAACCAGGTTTCTGTATTTCTTAAGCTGATCTCTTACCAAGTAAGGAAATGCTCTCACCTTTTGGGGGAACTGCAGGTAACACCAATAGTGCAACCAGCGGTGGTGGTTGGGAGGGTCAGGAAGCCCTTTCCTGCCCAAGAGCTACCTGAAGTGAACCTTTAGGACTGTTTGCGTGGTCAGAGGGACTATCAGGACGATAGTTCATTGCTAAGCGGCCCGGCCGAAACTTGCCAGCTCTGTTCTTCAGAAGCCGCCTGTGGCCTCCGTCTCGGTGTCCCACTGGTGCTCATCTTGCTGTGCACGGCTTGCCTGGGAGGCCCTCCTTTGCACTTCTCCCTGCCTCTGTCACATCTGTCCCAGCTGGGCTTGGCTGTGCCAGGTGGTGTGTTCCCAGTGGGGTGAGCCATCTGGAGGTGACTGGCTCTTCTACTACAAATGTTGCTCTGCGGACTGCTGTGTTCGTGGTTACTTCATTGAGGTGTCCCAGGCGCCATTGATTCTGGGTGTGGCCACTGGGGGCCTGAGGCTCCTTATGTTTCATTTTACTTGAAGTTGAGTCTTGGCAGTATTTATGTTTTTTTTTTTTTAATTTAAATGTTCATTTATTTATTTTTTTGAGAGAGAGAGTGGGAGTGGGAGATGGGCAGAGAGAGAGGGAGACACGGAATCCAAATCAGGCTCCAGGCTCTGAGCTGTCAGCACAGAGCCTGACGTGGGGCTTGAACCCACGAACCGTGAGATCATGACCTGAGCGGAAGTCGGACACTTAACCGACTGAGCCACCCAGGTGCCCCTTGGCGGTATTTATAAACTCTAATACAGCAGTATGTTCTTTTTCCAGAGTGTTATTTTTCAATTTTTCCTCTAAAGTTAAAAAAAATACGGGTTGTAGCTAAGGACCAGTTTTCATTTGCCAACTGTTTCCTATAACTCCGTATGCATTGTTCTCAACCTTTGAATGAGAAACACAATAGAGATATCTCAAGGGTGAATGGTATTTATTTTGCTGATTTTGCTTTGATTTTAGGAGAAACTCGCTCTCCGACAGCAGCTGCATGAAGCAAAGCAGCAACTCCTGCAACAGGCAGAGTATTGTACAGAGATGGGGGCAGCAGCCTGCACGCTTTTGTGGGGTGTCTCCAGCAGCGAGGACGTCGTCAAGGCCATCCTGGGAGGAGTAAGCATGGCCCCTCGGCTCCCTACGTATCGTGGATCTGGGTTTATGGGATACCGAGGGTACAGCGTGCCTGCTGAGGCACCTATGGGTGACATCCACGTCTTTTGTTCACGCATCAGGCGTCGGCACACCCGCTGTGCAGAGTCCAGCATAAGCTGCTCTAGGCGGTGTGTCAGGTCAGTGGGATAAGGTCCCTCATCTCCCACAGTCTGTATAGTGCTCGCGGAGACAGTGCCACTCCAGTATTGTTACTTGGCATCTATACGCGTTTGACAAGGTTTTTATTTTTTTATTTTTGTCTCAATGTTTGTTTATTTTTGAGAGAGAGAGAGTGTGTGAGCAGTGGAGGGGCAGAGAGAGACACACACAGAATCCAAAGCAGGCTCCAGGCTCCAGGCTCCGAGCCGTCAGCACGGGGCCTGACACGAGGCTTGAACTCATGAACTGTGAGATCACGACCTGAGTCGAAGTCAGACATTTAACCGACCGAGCCACCCAGGTGCCTTGCTTTTAACAAAGTTTAAAGTGCTTTTATATACGTTACCCCGTGGGTAACATAAGAATTAATTTGTTGAAAGTGGTATGTTTTTTTAACATACCTATGTTAATAGTACACACACACACACACACACACACACACATCCCCCGAGAGACTTCCCAGAGGAAAAGAGATTTGAAGTGGGCTTTGATTAACTTGCATAGGTGGCAGTGGCAGAAAATGGGGAGGGTATCTCAGGAGGAGAGAGAAATAGCCTAATCAGAAGCCTGGGGTGAGAAGTCTGAGATTTGTTTTAGGGCCTGTGTGTGGGTCAGTTGACACACAGTGGAGGGGCAGCGTGGTAAAGTCGTGGTGAGATGATGCCCCAGAAGTAGGGTGAGATTTTGGAAGCCCTCAAATGCCAGGTCATAGATTTTATCTGGTGGGTGGTAAGACTGGATTCCCTGAGGGTTTTGAGTAAAAGAGTGGTGGGGCAGGAGACTCTGGGAAGACTATCCTGACTGTGAGCGAGGGTAGATGGGAGGCGGGCTGTGGGCGTGGAGGTGGGCCAGGAATACCAGCCCAGAGGGCCCTGTGGTGGCTTGGGCAGCATCTGGTATGGGGAAGGGGCCAGGGTTGGCGGGGGGGGGGGGGGGGGGGGGGGAGGGGGGAGAAGGGGGGGGGGGTTCGGTGCCTGAGGCAGGCGTGGTGCCAGAGGACCAGAGGGACCAAGGAGGCTGTGGCTGCCCTCGAGGAGAGTGGTGTGGTCGTGAACGGAAGTACAAGTCAGGGATGTCTGGTGGGAGACCTGCAATGAATTACTTATGACTTAGAGAAGTAAACACGTGTGACTTTAGGTGGAGAGATTGGTTGTATTTTCACATTTATTTATTTATTTATTTATTTTTTAAAATTTTTTTTTTCAACGTTTTTTATTTATTTTTGGGACAGAGAGAGACAGAGCATGAACGGGGGAGGGGCAGAGAGAGAGGGAGACACAGAATCGGAAACAGGCTCCAGGCTCCGAGCCATCAGCCCAGAGCCCGACGCGGGGCTCGAACTCATGGACCGCGAGATCGTGACCTGGCTGAAGTCAGACGCTTAACCGACTGCGCCACCCAGGCGCCCCTGTATTTTCACATTTATTGAGGTGTAACTTACGTCATATAATTCACCCATTTGTGAGTGTACAATTCAGTGGTTTTAGCTCATTTCCAGAGTTGTGTGATCATCAGCACAGCCCAGTCTGAGAACACTTGTATCAGTCCACGAAGCAGCCTCGCGCCATCTGCAAGCACGTTGGCTTCTCAGCTATTCCTTAGAGCCCCAGCCCCCCCCCCCCCCCCCACCGCCCAGGAAATGCTTCAGAGGTTCTGCAAACTGGGAGATACTTTTGCCAAGTAATGCAGATTCATTAAACTGCCAGACAAGCCTGCTCACTGCCTTCATCTCTTGACAAGTTGAAGTTTCTGTTGCGATTGTATTTGAAAATCCATTCTCCAAAGGTTGCAACCTATGGTTTCATGCCTAGAACAAACACTGTATTTTTCTAGCTCTTCCTGGTGCGTGCTGTGTGAGCCCACTCTGATGCTTCCACTGCTGCACAAATTTGAGCTCTTCCCTCACATGGATTTTGTTTTACTTTCTGTCTGCGAGGGTAATTTTTCTACAGTTTTCCAAACGTCCTGTTTCTGGTCTTTTCAGTGGGAACTTGTCATGAAGGAGCAGACTTCTAACCACTGCTTCCGATAATTAAAACAAGCTTTTCTTCTGCGCCCTTGCACTCTTGTGTTTTGTACTGGCATTGGTGCAAAAGTGTGATACTTTTCATTTCCAAACTTTCAGGATAAAGCTTTGAAGTTTTTCAACATCACTGGTCAAACAATGGAGAGTTTTGTGAAGTCACTGGACGGGGATGTCAAGGAGCTCGATTCTGATGAAAATCAGTTTGTGTTTGCTCTGGCTGGGATCGTAACAAGTAAGTAATTCTTTTTAGATGCAGTGAACTGTCAGAGGTGTGCCTGGAGTGGTGATTACAGCCAGGGGTGTGTGTGCAGGAGCATCTCCAGGAACTTTCCAGATGCCCTGTGGTCCTGACCCTGGAGGGTCTGATTCAGTGGGGCCGGGCCAGTACCAGTACCCAGGTGATTCTGATAAGCACCCACCGGTGAGGGAGGTGACGGATCCAGGAAACAAGATGAGTCTGTGTGTTCCGTTCAGTTCTGCGCATGCAAAGAAGTCAAAACAAAACTTTTAAGTTTAGCTACTTGTTATTTGGAGATCTGGTGATTTTGCTAATGTCCAGCTAAAGTAGAAGCCTTAAGCTAAGCGTAAGTGAGGCTCTTTGCTGTTGTTTTGGTATGAAACCTAAGTTGCTTCCCAAAGATTATAGTTATTCTTATGATACAAATACATGATAAAACTATAAGGGATAAAGCCAAATGACTAAATAATGTAATAAGTCATATCTCAGTACAGCGGGGAGTGATACATACTGGTGAGTGTCACAGTTCTGAAGTCAGTGAAAGAGATGTGTTGCCATGACTGTTTTGTTCTTTACAATCTTCTCTGTTACGTTGCTCTGTCCTCTCTGCTGTATCCTATGCCACTCTTAGGGTAATTCTCTGCTATTAAAGAGAGAGGAAGTCTTATTTTCCTCATGGCATCATCCTTCATCTACTGAAGTCCTAATGAGGCAGATCCTGTGTAGACACGCTCTTCGTGATTCCTGCCAAATCGGTGATACTTCTTTGAGGTGGATATTGAGACTCGGGTGGTGTCTGCGGTGGTCCTGACCGAGCCCAGCCCTTTTCCAGGACGGCACTGCGTGCTTCCAACATCGCACCTTGGGGTGGAGGGGGCTCGCGTTGCTCTTTTAAAGTTGTTTTAAAGTCTCTTTTTAAACCAAAGGCGTTTGCCGACTTGATTGGGTTCTCTGCTGTTTTCAGGGGACCCAAAGGTCTGTGATGAATATGATTTGTCATTCTGTTGGGTTGTGAATCTGAACCGCCTGAATTACTGCTTGGTGTGTGGGGTGGGGCAGTTGGCCAGCAGGTAAAGCAGCCTGTTGCCCAACTTACAAACTCAACTTGGCTTTGTTTTTTCCTGCCTGGAGTTGCTTACCTGGGAACTCACAAAGAGAAAGCGTGCCTTCTACTTCGCTTACACGTTGGTCGAAAGCTTCAAAGATAGTAATAAAAGATAAATCAGTTCAAAATGGGCCAAAGTCTTGAATAAACATTTCTCCAAAGTAAACATACAAATGGCCAATAAACACATGAAGGGATGTTCAACATCATTAGCCATCAGGGAAGTGCAAATCAAAACCACAATGAGAGGGGCACCTGGGTGGCTCAGTCGGTTAAGCTTCCAACACTTGATTTTAGCTCGGGTCACAAACTCTCGGTTCATGGGTTCAAGCCCCACGTCAGGCTCTGTGCTGACAGCATGGAGCCTGCTTAGGATTCTCTCTCTCCTCTCTGCCCCTCCTCTGCTCTCTCTCTCAAAATAAATAAACTTTTATTTTTTTTTATTTATTTTTTTTTCAACGTTTTTTTATTTATTTTTGGGACAGAGAGAGACAGAGCATGAACGGGGGAGGGGCAGAGAGAGAGGGAGACACAGAATCGGAAACAGGCTCCAGGCTCCGAGCCATCGGCTCAGAGCCTGACGCGGGGCTCGAACTCACGGACCGCGAGATCGTGACCTGGCTGAAGTCGGAGGCTTAACCGACTGCGCCACCCAGGCGCCCCAAAATAAATAAACTTTTAAATGTTTATATATATTGGGACGCCTGGGTGGTTCAGTCGGTTGAGCATCCGACTTCAGCTCAGGTCATGACTCATGGTTTGTGAGTTCGAGCCCCATGTCGGGCTCTGTGATGACAGCTCAGAGCCTGGAGCCTGTTTCAGATTCTGTGTCTCCCTCTCTCTCTGCCCCTCCCCCACTTGTGCTCTGTCTCTCTCTGTCTCTAAAAAATAAAATAATGTAAAAAAAAAAACTTTAAAATATATATATTTAAAGATTATTTTTTATTATTAAAATTATATGATTATTATGGTAACAGAAATATCTATAAATATCTAAAAAATGTTGTTAATGTTTATTTATTTTGAGTAAGAGAGAGAGAGAGAGAGAGAGAGACGGAGTGTGAGCTGGGGAGGGGCACAGAGAGAGGGAGACACAATCTGAAGCAGGCTCCAGGCTCTGAGCTGCCAGCACAGAGCCCGACACGGGGCCTGAACTCACAAAGTGTGAGATCGTGACCTGAGCCGAAGTCGGACACTTACCCGACTGAGCCACCTATCCGCCTGCCCCTCTACAAATAATTTTAAAGGAAAATAAACTGAGAAAAAAATGGGTACATTTTAGCAGTTTTCTGCAAAAACTACAATAGAACAACCCTTTTTGGTGTAGTCTTAGAGCTGACTCCCAAGCGTTCCCGGACAGATGGACTAATCCTGGAGCTATTTGTAGGCATTTACTCACGTTTATTTACCTTGTAGTTTGCTCTGTAGTTACTGGTAAGTCAGTGAAGTACAGGCTCGGCGTTTGCTCTCGTGATACCGGACACGTGGTCTGGGACTTTATTTACCAGTGAATTTGCTGTGTTTCGTTGGGTGCTGTTGCCCACCGAGGTGTGTTTTCTGCTCTGTAGCTTTTTCTTCACTGGTACCTTAGCGATGTCCTGTTCTCCATCGCTTGTACCAAAGCACCTGAAACTTCAGGTCTTCAAACAAGGACAGTCGCTTCTCTTGCTTCGGGCCTGGAGGGTGAGGTGCCACTCTGCGCTGTGCGGGGCCTCAGCTGAGGCGGCTCCGCTTGCCTCCGGAGGCTGGGACAGCTGGGGGCTCACCCGGTGTCTTTCTCTTTCTCTCTGCAGGTGGTCCCAGGGCTTCCCTGTGTGCTCTCCGGTCTCTGCATCCCATCTTGGGCAGACTTTTCCGGACTCTGAAGTAACAGCGATTTTGATGCTTTTTTTTTTTTTTATCTTTCTGTTGCAGATGTAGCTGCCATAGCATGTGGTCGCGAATTCTTGGTTAATTCAAGTCGGGTGCTGTTGGACACCTTTCTGCAGCTTCTGGGAGACTTGAAGCCAGGACAGTGCACGAAACTCAAAGTGTATGGTGGATGATGTTAAAAAGCTCATGTTTATTTACCTATTAGTTAGAATTTGCCGATGGGGCTTCTTTTTCAAGCAAACACAGTTACTTTGGCAGTAATTCTAAAAAAATAGAAGAAACACGTTGCCCGGAGAATTAAGGGATGCACTCTTTGTTCAGTACTATTTTAGAAAAATAATAAACAAAAAGAGTGTTCTCGTTCTCACCTTAGAGCAATCGGTGAGTCCCAAATGCTATCATGTGACACTTTAAGGTCATCTTAATTACCTCAAAGTGAACTTAAATAGGAGATTGTTACAGCAGTGTCCTACCTCCAGGTGCCAAAATCTGCCTTTGTTTTCTACTGGGTAACAAACTTCGTGGCCCAAACGGCACCTGCTTCACAGTCCTGCGGGTCAGGAGTCCGAGAGAGCTCACCTGGGCTCTCTGAGCGGGGCCTCACATGGCCAAAGCCGAGGTGTTGTCCAGGCCGGGCTCTTTTCCGGAGGCTCCGGAGGGCCCACCTGGGGCACGTTCAGGATGCTGGCGAATCCAGCTCCCTGCACTTATAGGACTCAGGTCCTCGTTTCCTCACTGACTGGCCTGTGGGGCTGTCTCAGCTTCCTGGGCTGACGGAGTTTCTGATCCCGTGAGGCACCCGTCTTCAGGGTCCGGTGGCTCACTGAGTCCTTAACCTGGAAGCTCTCAGACTTCCTCTTCCGCTGCCAGCCAGAGAAGATGCTGTACGTGGATGGGCTCGGGGGTGTAGCTTAGGCATAACTGGATAAACTCCCTTTTGATAAGCCAGAGGCACCCGATTAGTAACCTCAGGTAGGTGTGCCGAGACTCTCCGCCGTGTAACTGAACGTGACCGGGGTGTTATGTGTTCAGCCTGGGGGTCAGGGCAGGAGGTCTTGGGCCATTTTAGGGTTCTGCCTCCTACACTGTTCATTCTGAGCGGTGGCTTTCCTCCTTGGAACGTTTCGTTGTCTCTGTCATCTTGGCGTGGTGTCTCTTGGTTATCTTTTCCCATGTGAGTTGGGATTTTTCCCATTTTTTTTGTGTGCTGAGTAATTTTGGGTTGTACTGTGGATATTTGAATATTATATTTTGAGACCCTTGGTCTTTTTTAAACTGTGGAAAATGTGGATGTTTTTGTTGGAGCAGACAGCCTGGTTGGGTCCAAGGGACAGGTTCTCACCTGCCTCCTCTGTATTGTGTTTTCAGCGTCCTTTGCAGTTTCAGAAAGCCTTCGCAGGACAGCTGGGTCTGCCCCTCCCGTGTACCACCCGCGTCAGCCTAAAACCCTGGTGATCGCTGGCAATTTAGTTCTCAGGCTGGGGTATGCTCTTTCTGATTAGATTCACACATGCCTAGCTTGGCGTGAGGCCGGGGCTTACGAACCACCTTGCGGGGTCGCTCGCCTGAGCTCTTGAACTCTCCACGGTGTGCTTGGTACTTGTTGGTTACCCAGGGCTCCCCTTCCAGCCCTTCGCCTGGAGTGCCGGCGTTCCGCGTGCCCTGCTGCGTCCTGTGCTTCTGCAGCTGTGCCCGGCAGCAGGGGTTCAGAGGGTCACAGTTCCTTCCGGCGGTGAGGAAGATTTCCTGCCCACACAGTGGGAGTTATTTGGGGGCCCCGCTGCCGGCAGAGCCCCTTCCTACTGCTCGAGCCCGACAAGAGGTCTTCCGGTGCGCGTTCTTACGCGAGTCACTGCCACGCCTGGGCTTGGGGGCTGAGTGGTGAACTCGCTGCGTGTTTGGTGGTTCTTCTAACTCTGGACTTGTGCCCGTTCTGTCTGCTGCTGTTTCCTTTTCAGGGGCTTCACATCGCTGCTCCGTGTATTCTGTTCAGAATTCATAGCTGCATTCAGTGGAACCAAGAGGGTGGGGCATGTTCACCCCCATCTTATCTGGAACCAGATTCTTGAGTCTGCTCCAGTATTTTATACTAACAAATACATGTCCGCGAGTGATACATATAATACAACATAACATATAACTTGTATAGTTTTGTGTATATTTTTGGGAGTTGTCTGTGCCCGTAGTTAATTCCTTTGAAATATCTTGCACCAAAAAGATGTAACATTTGGATTATCTTATCCCAGATTGATGGACATTAGGTTATTTTCAGGTTTTACTCTGCAAATGTAATAGTGTAGTGAACATCTTTGGCAAATATCTCCTTGCTAACCTGTGTGAGGCTTTCTTTCTCTAGGAGTTTTCCCAAAAATGCAATGTTTGAGAAGTAAGACGTGCACACTTTTAGTTTGATAAGACGCTGCCAGATGGGTCACCAAAGTACACACTTGCACCCACAGGGCATCAGAGTTCTGTGTCTCCCACACCTTCCTCAGCACTTCACTGTTTATTATTTTCTAATCAAGGATATTTGTATTATCTACATCCGTCTGCCTGTCTTTAGGTGTATATTACTGGTAAGGTTGAAACTCTTTTCACTTTTTCGTAACATTGTTTTTCCTGGGAATTACCTGTTCATGTCTCTTGCCTGTTTTCTGTTGGGTTGTATTTTTCATAATGACTTGCTGTTTTTTGTGTTCTGGATACTACACCGTTGTCTCTCGTGCCTCTGTGGTCCGTACAAGGTCAGTGTTTGGGGGCCAGTTAGCCCCCTCCTGCACTTCCGAGGCAAGGCTTTGTACAGGGTCTGTGTGTCTTCTAGTCTCTCTGGTTCCAGTACGTGAAGCTCTGGGCCTTTGCATGTTAGGCAGCCCCTGTCCTGCACTGGGAGATGGGCAGACTTGCGTTCAGAGACGTTTGCTTGACTGCTTGGCAGTTTTTCACCTGACAGAGAGCAAAGCCTGGAGCAAAAGTGGATAGACTGTTCGCCTCAGACCTGCTTGGGATCTCAGCCTGCACCAGCCTCTTGTGGGTCTCCTCACGTTATCATTTTTGGCTGCCTTCTGATTTGCGTGCCATTTGTTCATGCTTTTCTTCACTGCTAACTCGTGACCTTGAGTCCTCTGGAACCAGGACCTTTTTTGTACTGTAAGTAAACTTTTCTTTTTGGCCTCTCCTTGTCTTGACTGTAACTTGCCTCTATCCTGGAAAGTTTGCTTTCCTTTCTGCTTCTGTGGCTAAAGGCTACTCATTTTCAGCAGCTTGGGTGCCTTAGACCCAGAGAAGGGGATTTTTTTTAAAAGATTTAAATCTTTTAGAGCAGTTTTAGTTTCACAGCAAAATTTACTGGAAAATACAGAGATTTTCCATATACTGTGTCCCAACACATACATAGCCTTTTCCACTATCAGTATCATTCACGAGAATGTTTTTTTTGTTTTTGTTTTTGTTTTTGTTTTTGTTTTTGTTTTTGTTTTTGTTTTTGCCAGCAGTGAACCTGCACTGACACAACATAGTCACCCAAAGACCATAATTTACCTAAGTTTACTCTTAGTGTTGCACATTCCGTGGATTGGGGCTAACGTATTATGGCATATGTTCATTAACAGTATACAGAGTATTTTCACTGCCCTAGAAATCTTCTGTGTTCTACCTGTTCATTTCTTACCTGCCCCAGCCCCTGACAGTTCTTGATCTATGTATTGTCTCCATGGTTTTGCCTTTTCCACAGTGCCATACAGTTGAAAGCCTTCTCAGACTGGCTTCTTTTACTTAGTAATAATCTTTTAAGGTTCTTTCATATCTTTTCATGGCTTTGAGTTTTTTGAGAGTTCTTTGTATATTTTGGATAATATTCTTCTATCAGCTGTGTCATTTGCAAGTATTTTCTCTCAGTCTGTGGCTTGTCTTCTTAATCTCTTGACATGGTCTTTCACAGAGCAGAAGCTCTTAATTTTAATGCAGTCTAGCTCATCAAGTATTTGTTTTACTGGACCTCTGGTGTTGTGTCTACATAAGGCATCACCATGTATGGGTCATAGGTGTTCTCCTGTGTTACACCCTGGGAGCCGTATAGTATTTTATTTTACAATTAGGCCTGTGATTCACTTTGAGGTAATTTTTGGGAAGGGTGTAATGTCCATGTCTAGATTTATTTTTTTGCATGTGGATGTCCACTTGTTCTAGTACCACTTGTTGAAGAGACTGTCTTTGCTCCATTGTGTTGCCTTTGCTCCTTTGTTGAAGATCAGTGAACTATGTTTGTGTGGATCTATTACTGAGCTCTTTATTCTGTTCCTTTGATCTATTTGTCTGTTCTTTTTCCAGTATCACATCATCTTGATCACTGTAGCTTTGTAGTGAGTCCTGAAGTCAGGTGATGTTAGTCCTACAACTTTGTTGTTATTCAGTATTATGTAGGCTATTCTGGGTCTTTTGCCACTCTATATAAACTTAGAGTCAGTTTAGTGATACCCACAAAACAACCTGCTGGAATTTTGATTGGGATTGTGGTGAATCTAAAGATCCAGTTGGGAAGAACTGACATCTTCACATTGAATCTTCCTATCCATGAACATGGAATATCTCTGTCTATATGTCTTCCTTCCTTCCTTCTTCTCCTTCTCTCTCTTTTCTTTCTTTCCTCCATTTATTTAGTTCTTTGATTTAATTCATCAGAGTTTTGTCATTTTCTACATATATATCTTGTATATATCTTGTTAGATATATACCTGAGTATTTAATTTGTGGGGGTGCTAAATGTGAATGATATTGCATTTTTTATTTCCAATTCTACTTGTACATTGTTGGTATATAGGAAAGCAGCTGACTTTTGTATGTCAACCTGGTATCCAAAACCTTGCTATAATCTTATTAGTTCTGGGAGGCTTTTTTGGTTGATTCTTCCAGATTTTCTACATAGATGATTATGTTACCTGTGAACAAAGACAGTTTTATTTCTTTCTTCCCAATCTGTATATCTTTTACTATATTTTCTTAACTTCCTGCATTAATAGGGACTTGCAGCATGATGTTGAAAAAGAGTGGTGAGAGGGGACATCCTGACCTTGTACCTGATCTTAGTGGAAAACATTTGAGTTTCTTACCATTAAGTATGTTAGCTATAGGTTTTTTGTAAATACTGTTTATCAAGTTTGTCAAATAAACTATTCCTAGTTTACCAAGAGACTTTTTTCATGGATGGATGTTGGATTTTGTCAAATGCTTGTTCTGCATCTATTGGTATGATTTTGTGATTTTTTTTTTTTTTTTAGTCTGTTGATATGATGGATTATAGTAATTGATTTTTGAATATTGAACCAGCCTTGGATACCTAGGTTAAATCTCACTTGGTCGTGGTGTAAATTCTATTTATACTTTTTTTATTTCAGTTTGCTAATATTTTGTTGAGGGTTTTTCCATCTATGTTCATGAGAGGTATTGGTCTGTAGTTTTCTTACAATGTCTTTGTGTGGTTTTGGTGTTTGGGTAATGCTGTTCTCAAAGAATGAGTTAGGAAATATTCTCTCTGCTTCTCTCCTCTGAAAGAGATTGTAGAAAATTGGTATAATTTCTTCCTTAAACATTTGGTAGAATTAACCAGTGAACCCATCTGGGCCTGGTGCTTTCTGTTTTGGAAAGTTATTATTTTCTCAATTTCTTAATAGATAAGGGCCTATACAGATCATCTGTTTCTTCTTGTATGAGTTTTGGCAGATTGTGTCTTGTAAGGAATTGATTCATATTATCTAGGTTATCAAATTTGTGGGCATAGAGTTGTTCATAGTATTAGGTTATTATCCTTTCAATTTCCATGGGATCTGTAGTAATGTCTCTTTTTATTTCTGATATTAGTAATATGTATTCTCTGTCAATTTTATTGTTCTTTTCAAAGAAACAGTTTTGGTTTTATTGATTTTTCTCTGCTGGTTTCTTATATTAAGTTTCATTGATAATCTTTTTCTTTTTTAATCTTTATTTTTTGTTTTTTGAAACAGAGAGAGAGAGCGAGAGCATGGGGGGAGAGGGGCAGAGAGAGAGGGAGACACAGAATCGGAAGCAGGCTCCAGGCTCTGAGCTGTCAGCACAGAGCCCAACGCGGGGCCCAAACCCTCAAACTGTGAGATCATGACCTGAGCCGAAGTCGGACGCTTAACTGACTGAGCCACCCAGATGCCCCTTTAATGTTTATTTTTGAGAGAGAGAGACAGAGAGAAAGCATGAGCAGGGGAGGGGCAGAGAGATAGAGATACACAGAATCTGAAGCAGGCTCCACGCTCTGAGCAGTCAGCACTGAGCCCGAGGCAGGGCTCAAACCCACAGAGCATGAAATCATGAAGTCTAGCTGAAGTCAGACGCTTAGCCGACTGAGCCACCCAGGTGCCCCAAAATATTTTTAAATTTTTCTTGAGACTTCTATAATTTGTGTTATTTAGAAGTGTGTTCTTTAATCTCCAAGTATTTAGGGATTTTCCAGTTATTTTTCTGTTACTAATTTCTAGTTGCATTCCATTGTGGTTGCAGTGATGTCAAAGTCTCCAGCTGTAAGGTGGATTCATCTTTTTCTCTTTGTAGTTCTATCATCTTTTGCCTCACTTAGTTTGACACTCTGTTGTTAGGTGCATATATGTTAACAATTGTTATGTCTCTTTGGAGAATTGACCCCTTTATTGTTATGTAATACCCTTCTTTTTTTTAAGTTTATTTATTTAGTTTTGAGAGACAGGGCATAAGCAGGGGAGGGGCAGAGAGAGAGAGGGAGAACGAGAATCTCAAACAGGCTCCACACTGTCAGTGCAGAACCTGATGCGGGGCTCAATCTTACGAACTTTGAGATCATGGCTTGAGCTGAAATCCAGAGTTGGACGCTCAACTGACTGAGCCACCCAGGTGCCCCTGTGCAATACCCTTTTTTATCACTGATAATTTTCCTTGCTTTGAAGTCTGCTTTTTCTGAAATTAATTGAGCTGCTCCTGCTTTCTTTTGATTAGTGTTAACATGGTATATTTTCCTCCATCCATTTATTTTTAATCTATATTTATTTTTATATTTAAAGTAGATTTCTTGTAGACTACTGATGGTTGAGCTGTGTCTTTTGATCCACTCTGACAATCTCTGTCTTTCTGTTGGTGCACTTGGACCCTGGACATTCACAGAGGTAACTGGTGGAGTTGGGTTACTGTCTGCCATCCTTGTTTCTCTGTTGCCCTTGGTCTTTGTCCTGTTTTTGTCCTCCACTCTTTTTCTGCCTTTCATGGTTTTAACTGAGCAGGTGATATGGTTCCATTTCTTCTCCTTTCTTAGCATCTCAGGTTACTTCTCTTTTACCTTTTTCGGTGGTTGCCCTGCAGCTTGCCATACATTTACAGCTAATCCTGATCCCCTTTCGGATAACGCTGCCTGCTCCCAGGTACAGGGGCTCCTTATGGTAACATGACCATCCCGCTCCTCCCTCCCCTGCCTCGCACAGTGCCGTTGTCGTTCATTTCACAGACTCCTCAGTCACAGCGACTACCCTCCTTGCTGTTACTTCGAACGAACTGCTGTTAGATCAAGAAAGGAAAAGAGAAATACAACTTGTAACTTTTCCTTCAGTGACTTATGTTCCTTTAAGGAGATTTTAACATTTCTTGCAAGGCAGGTCTACTGGCAACAAATTATAATTTTTGTTTGTCTAAGAAAGTCTTTGTTTCTGTTTCATTTTCTAAGGATACTTTCACTGGATGCAGAATTCTGGGGGTTTTTTTTGTTGTTTTGTTTTGTTTTTTCCCTTCTCAACCCTTTAAAAATTTCACTGTCCTCTCTCTGTGCTTGCGTGGCTTCTGTAGAGAAGCTGATGGGATCTCGTCTCTGGTCCTGTAGGTGAGGTGTTCTTTTCTCTGGCTCCTTTCAGGACTTTTTCTTCCTCTTTGATTCTCTGCAGTTTGGCAGTGCTGTGCCCAGGGGCACATGATTTTTGCACTTACCCTGCTTGGTGTCCTCGGAGCCTCCCAGATCTGGGGTCTGGTGTCTGATGTCAGGGTAGGGAATTCTCAGCCATCGTTGTTTCAAGCATGTTTCTGCAGCTTTCTCTCTCTCTTCTCCTCCCAGATTCCCGCCGCCCGGAGGTTACACCTCCCTTATCGTCCCACAGTCCTTGGGTGTTCTGTTTGGGTTTTGTCTTTGTTCCCTTTGCTTTTCAGTTCTGCAGCTTTCTGTGGCTGCGTCGTCCAGCTCAGAGATGCTTTTGCCAGCCATGTCCAGCCCACTAGGAAGCCCATGAAAGGCATCCTCTATTTCTGCCACAGTGGTTTTGTGTCTAGAATTTCTTTCTGGTTCTTCCTCAGGATTTCCATCTCTCTGCTTACGTTTGCCCGTCTGCTCTTGCGTGCGGTCTGCTTTATCCATCAGAGCCCTTAGCGTATTCGTCATGGTTGTTCTGAATTCCTGGTCTGACGACTCAGGCATCTCGGCCGTGTCTGGCTGTGTTGCTTGCTTTGTCTGCGAATGGGTTTTTTTTTTTTTTTTTTTTTTTTGCCTTTTGCCTTATGACTTTTTTTCTCAATAACCAGCCAGGTGACCTGGGTAGAAGGAAGTGCTGTAAACAGCCTTTTAGTAACATAGTGGTGAGATGTCACGGGGAGGACACATTCTGTAGTCCCGTGACGCGGGCTCAGTCTTCCAGTGAGCCTGGGCCTCTGGACTGTGAACTTCATGAGTGTTTCTCAGCTTTTTCCTCCCCTGCCCTCCCCCCACCCCCCTGCCTGCCATTCCCTTTGGTCTTGAATGTCTCGATCGTGTTTGTGGTGATGCTTTCAATGCTCTGATGTCAAGGCTGCTTGCCTTTCTCAGTTCCAGAGATGCTGCTGCTCTATACCGTGAATAACCCAGTCTTGCCGCCACGCATTTCAGCCTCTGACATGGCAGAGCCCACTGCGGCGCTCAGGTACATATCCTCTCTGCTCCTGCTCCCTCCTCATTGCCCCTTAAGCTCCTGCTCCTTTTGAATGTCACCCTCCCTGGCCAGCTTGCCTTCTGTCGCACTCGCCGGGATCCCGTTGTGGAACACACCAGGTTTCTACTTGCCTGTTGGCAGTCACAGGCCCCCCCCCACCCCCCCTTTTCCTGATGCTCCAGCCTCGGACCGGCCATGGGCCTTCTCCTTTCCTATGCCAGGGCTGCTCAGTGATGCTTGACCAGAAGGTTCCCAGTGCAGCCATGCCATCTCACCCTTTCCTGGTCTGAAGCCCCTGCCGGGCCCCTGTCTGTGTCCTCCCCAGTCTCCGCTTTGGTCTTCAGAGTGGCCAGGTCAGACTTCAGACTCTTTGTGACCTTGACCACTTCACCGTTCCTCGGTCCCTTGCAGATGTGTTCCCAGCAAGTGGCTTTCCTTCCTGCTACCCAGGGAGCATTGGGGGGTAGGCATGACCTTACTTATGGCGGCTGCCTCGTTTATGCCCACCCACTCTCTTTCTTCTCTGTGTGTCAGAGGAAACTGTGGCCTTCTGGGATTTTGGGTGACTGGTCCTTCTGCCTCTTCTGCCTCAGCTGGTTTTGATCAGCTGCCCTCTGCGATTTTGCTCAGTTGGTCGTCATCTCTTGCTTGGGCATTTTCAAATCCTCCCTCTCTACTGGCCCTTATCAGCCTTTTTGCTCCCATTTGTGCTGTGACAACCTTCATCCAGGCCCATTTGTCAGCTCTTCTGGAGTTTGGGTGGCCTTGGGTTTACCTGACATAACATGAAGGGTGGTGTCTCATGGTGCCTCGTTCCTTTTGCTTCCTCTTGAAGTCCCTGTGGGCCCCGTGGGCCACTGGCCTTGTAATAGACTTGATCCTACTGTGGGACCCAGTAGGTCTCTTGGGTGGCACACACCCACAGGGTGACAAGTGAGACATTCTTGTGACTTGGCCTTGGTGAGTTCTTTCAGCGTCCTGTCCTCCCAGCTTGTGTAATTTCTCACTTGTCCTGGCTTATCTGCCTGTTTTGGGGGAAGACCCTTTTTTAACTCCAAATCTAGAAGCTTCCTATATCTGGTAGCCAGACGCACCGGCGGCTGCTGGGCCTCTCGAGGTGCTTTGTTCTGTTCCAGCAGGATGGCCGGACTGCCGTTTGCTATAGTGGTGTATCTCGTGAGCCTTGGCATCTGGGCCTCCGAGGGGATCGCCTTCCTGCTGCCCCAGCCAGGACCGCCTTCCCTGTGGGTATTTGTCACGTCCTCACACAGCAGCCTCTCAGCCTCTCAGCCCAGGCCGGCCCTCCACCAGGCTCCGTCAGCCAAGGCGGGGGAGGTCAGCGCTACCAGCCGCCGGCAAGCCGCAGGGGCTCCCGTCCACCTCTTCTCCGGCACTTCCATTATCACCTGGCAGTCCGTGCGGGCCGGGTCAGCAGCCCCCGTCGCCACCGGCACCAGCTCTCGTCCTCCGCCTCCAGCTTCAGGTCACGTAGGCGGGCGCGCGGCACCTGGCGCACCCTGCCGTGTCCGGCTTGTACCCGGACCTTGGGGCCGCACAGGCCAACGTGCACCGCGCTGGCACTCAGCCTGCTGTGGTGGACGCTGAGCCTCTCCTGGTTGGGTCTTGTCCCTCCCCACTGCTTGTAGCGTGACACGGGTGTTGTCGTTCTTGACACTCGAGAGCTGGACCAACAAAATCTTTGTTTCACGTGGGGGGTCTGGATTCCAGGAATCAGAGTAACTTGGGCCTTTCTAAGTACCTTCTATTTCTTTTGTACTTAACTTTCTCAATAACTGATTGTCATTGCCTTGCATCGTGGTTTTACCAATCCTATGAAACAGACCATGCGAGGCCTTTTACCATCTTGTCGTAGCTGCTACTTAGGGCCACTGAACGGGTTTGCTGGAGGCCCCGGGTTCACGGTGGCTCCCCAGCTGGCGGGGAGGGCCCGGGGAACATACGGTGTTTATGGGAAGGCTGGAGAGCACAGAAGCTCCGCAAAGGCGTTTTTCGCCCAGGCACATGGAGGGACGATTACAGAAGCACCTTTGCAGTAGGGGATGTACTTGGCCCCGCTACTTGAAGTTGTTTGTTGGTCCACTTGACGGCTTCCCAGATGTCATCAGTAGGGTTTAGTCAGTGAGAAGTCTTGTACCTGCAGTCTCCCAGGTGCAGAGATTTCCTCTGGTGCAGAACCAGCTTGTGAGTTCTGCAGAAAACCAGTTCATACTTTATGGCCAAACTAGCATTATTATGTTTTGGAACGGATGCAGTCTTGCGTGGTCATAGCTACATTTGCAGAGCTGAGCCTCCTTGAGTGATGATTCCCCATCCTAAGGACCATTGGGCTGATTTTTCCCTTGGAATCCCAGTTTCCAAAGAGGAGAGAACTTGGAAGGTGAGAACCCAGACTGTACTTTATAAAGATGGTTCTAGAAGCATTTCCCCCAAATGTCATAGTGGCCGTGTTTTAGGACTACACTTAGGACGCTAAGCTTGGAGAGGGAACTCTGCAGGCACCACAGTGCACTCAGTGGATGCATTGCTCATCTCTCCTCCCTTTGCTGGAAACTTCTGGGTGCCACAGACCGTGCTTCAGCTCTGTATTCCCAAGGCCTGATACACAGAAGGTACTCAGTAAATGATGCTAAATGAGCAAAGGAGGCAGACATTCACTCTCTAGGGTCTGGTTATACCTGTTTGTTGTTAAAGTCGTACAGAGTGTAACCAGCATTTGGGTGAGCTGAAACCTTCACATAAGGAACAGCTTAATTCCAGTTGAAAAGAAATCTTCAAACGTGATTGCGTTTTCTTAATTGTTACTAAACTTTATTAATCCTAAGTAGTAGGAAAGCTATTGTTATTATTTTGTTTAGTGTTTATTTTTATTTTTGAGACAGAGACAGAACATGAGCAGGGGAGGGACAGAGAGGGAGACACAGAATCCGAAGCAGTGTCCAGGCTCTGAGCCGTCAGCACAGAGCCCGACGTGGGGCTCGAACCCACAAATCGAGAGATCATGACCTGAGCCGAAGTCGAGACGCTCAACCGACTGAGTCACCCAGGTGCCCTGGGAAGTTATTATTATGGACATTACAGCGTATTTCTAGGATGGTGGTTAATGGTTAAATATTTTGAAGAGGGACATACATTGGAGGACAAAATCTTAGGTTATGTTCAAATTCCTTAGAGTTGGCAGCATTTCCAGATATTAACAAAGGTCAACAAAGCTTCTAAAATGTTTCTAACATTTGGGGCCTGGGAGCTACTATATTTTATTTTTCAGGCGGTAGAGCTTGCAGCCACAAAATGTTTAACACTCAGTGAATTAGTCAAATGCTAAGTTTTCAATTGGTAGGTGGTAGTTTGAATATAACCTTGATTTTTCTTAAAGGCATTTTAAGGGTTTCAGCCTACCCAGTTTGATCATTCTATGTACACTTTTTAAAAAAACAAAAAATCTATATTTGGCATTTTCATTAAGAAAAAGCAAATAATGTAATACACATATGGGCAAAAGAGATCATCAGGCAGTTCACAAAGGAAACACTGGCAAGCTTCATAAATATGGAAAAAGATTCTTGGCTTCAATCATAATGCAAATATTACCATTATGAGATAACTTCATTCTATCTCATTGAAAAAAATCAGTGTCTGACAGTTAAGAGCTGTGGAGAGATGCGAGGCCTGAGAATGCTTACACCTGTCCGCTGCTGGTGGGAGGGAGACGAAGGCAGGTGGGCGGCATCTGTTGAGGTTAATATGCTTATGCCTGGAACAGGTAATCCCCTTTTGCGCACATACTCCAGAAAAAGTTTTAGCTGTAAACACTAGGACGCTAGTGCAGAAGTGTCATGGCATCTGCATTTGTAATAGCACGTACTAGGAATGATCTAAACCTTTGTCAGCTACAGAATAGGTAGAGTGTGATTAATTCACGTGAAAATACTATTCAAGTCAATGTGGACAAACATCTCACTGTGGTGTGGAATATTACGGCACGGTATGCTGCCACCGATACAGACACGGAAGATGGGATTGTCGGGCTCTGCACGTGTGCTGTGAAAATGTCTAAAAGTGCGTGGCTGTGTCATGGGACAGATGGAGGTAAGGTATGCATTTAGACAGAGTTCACAAAGGGGATTTGACTGTGGTGATAAGATTTTTTTTTCTTAACCAGGGAGGTGGGTATTGTATCGTTCTTTCTATCTTTACTGGGCCTTTAATGCTACACAGTAGGTAAAAATTAATCTGTAGACATTTGGTTAGGGTTACGTACGCTGATTTGTAGGTTCTAACTTGATAAGGGGGCGCAGAATCTAAAAAAGCAGATTATGTATTTAATTACTGTACTTATTGGAAAAAAGAAACAACCAAACAATCCTAAAATGTGTATGGAACCACAAAAGACCCTGACTAGCCACAGTGACCTCGAAGAAGGAAAGCAAAGCTGGAGGCATCGCATTTCCAGATTTCAAGTTATATTACAAAGCTGTAGTTATCAACGCAATATGGTACTGGCACAAACATAGACACATAGATCAATGGAACAGAAATGAACCCACAACTATATGGTCAATTAATCTTTGACAGAGCAGGAAAGAATATCCAATGGAAAAAAAAGACAGTCTCTTCAGTAAATGGTGTTGGGAAAACTAGACAGCGACATGCAAAAGAATGAAACTGGACCACTTTCTTACACCAGACACAAAATAAATTAAAAATGGATGAAAGACCTAAATGTGAGACAGGAAACCATCAAAATCCCAGAGGAGAATGCAGTCAGTGAAGTCTTTGACATCAGTGGTAGCAACTACTTTCTAGATATCTCACCAGAGGCAAGGGAAACAAAAGCAAAAGTAAACTATTGGGACTTTGTCAAGATGAAAATCTTCTGCACAGCAAAGGAAACCAACAAAACTGAAAGGCAACCTGCTGAACGGGAGAAGATATTTGCAAATGACCTGTCTGATAAAGGGTTAGTATCCAAAATATAAAAACTAATAGAACTTACCACCCAAAAAACAATCCAATTAAAAAATGGGCAGAAGACACGAACAGGTGTTTCTCCAAAGAAGACATCCAGATGGCCAACAGACGCATGGATAGATGCTCAGCGTCACTCATCATCAGGGAGATGGAATCCAAAACCGCAGTGAGCTACCACCTTACACCTGTCAGAATGGCGAAAATCAACAGCACAAGAAACAAGTATTGTCAAGGATGTGGGGAAAAGGGAAGCCTTGTGTTGCGCACTGTTGGTGGAAATGCAAACTGGTGTAGCCACTCTGGAAAACAGTATGGGGTTCCCTGAAAAAGTTAAAAATAGAACTACCCTATGATCCAGCAATTGTATTACTGGGTATTTACCCAAAGGATACAAAAATGCTGATTCAAAGGGGTACATGCATCTCAACGTCTATAGCAGCATTATTTACAATAGCCAGGCTAGGAAAGCAGCCCAAATGTCCATTGATGAATGAATAAAAATATGGGGTGGGTGTGTGTGTGTGTGTGTGTGTGTGTGTGTGTGTGAGATGGAATATTATTCAGCCTTAAAAAAGTGAAATCTTGCCATTTGCAACAACATGGTTGGATCTAGAAAGTATTATGCTAAGTGAAATAAGTCAGAGAAAGACAAATACCATACCTCACTTATAGGTATGGAATTTAAGCAACAAAACCAGCACAGGGGAAAAGAAGAGAGGCAAAGAAAGAAACAGCCTCTTAATTGTAGACAGCACACTTCTGGTCACCAGAGGGGAGGTGGGGATGGGTGAGATAGGTGATGGGGCTTAAGGGGGGCACTTGTGATGAGCACCAGGCGATGTATGGAGGTGTCGAATCACTATATTGTACGCTTGAAACTAATACTACGCTGCATGTTAACTGGGATTTAAGTGAAAGCTTAAAAAATATTTACTAGGACAGGTACTTGCTCCTACAGTTGGCCCATGGCAAATGCTCAGTGAGATTTCAAAAAACATGTATATGTTGGTGGGCCTCAAACTGCCAGTTTCTGTGCATTGTTTCGTCTGAAGTATGGTGGTGAGGCTCTGCCGTTTGCCTCTCTCGGTTAATATGTGCGGTCTCTTATAAGCATTTTATTGCTCATTGTTCCCTAGCTTTACTTGACGGTGCTAATTTGGCTACTTTTGGTTTTAGTCCAGATGACCAGTCGGGGCTTTTGTTTCCTGAGGTTATGCCTTTTTGTTTATTTTTGTTGTTGGCTTGTTTTGAAGTGTTGGGTGTCCCTGTTCTTTGTTACTTCCAGTTGTCATTTCTTTTAAGATGAGTAAGGTAATCCAGGAGTGTCACCTTTACTTGTAATGACTCAGCCTGTCCGTCAGACTGTCAGGAGGGCTTCCTGACTTCTTATCAGGCCGATCTATGCAGCCCGGCCTGGGGAAGCTAGGCGGAAAGAGTGGGTTTGCCAGTGTCTCTCTCGTAGCCTGGGTTTCAGTCCTCTCTCTGTCGATATCAGATGTGTCTGCAGTTCCCAGCCTTTGGAGCCTTCGCATCTGTTTGTAACGAATCTTCTGCTTAGCTTTGTGGAAGGAAGCAGAATCCGCCTACCTTTTTTGTCACTGGAGGGAAGTCGGACTCCTGGTACTACAGCAGTTTGGGAGATGACATTTACTTTTAATACCTCAGTGCCAGAAGAGTCGATGGTGCAGTTTCTCTTGACTTTGCAGTTGGAAACTTGATACATTATTTACAAAATATTTGTGGTTAGAATAGAAATCTTGGAACAGAAGGTTTTCTGGGTTTGTTGTCTGCTGAGTCCTGTGTGACCTTGGAGAAGTCTCCGGTCTTCTGTGAGATACAGCCTGGCAATGACGTGAGATCACTGCGATTACTTTGTTCCCATCTTAGCTGCCTCTGGATGGCTGATTTTGACCAAATACGAATTTTAAAGGTATTTATCAATTTTGTGAGTCGTTTTTGCCACCTTAAATGGCAGTCAATGGAGCGTTTCAACTGGCTGTATTTCCTGGGTTTGCCCTGTATTCCAGCTGTCACTCACATGCCGATTGTGCCTTGTAAGGTTTAAAGATTAGCTAGCTTAAAAAAAGTAAAAAAGATTAGCTAGCTTATTTTCATTCTCTAAGGCAGGGGTCACAAACTTTATCTGTAAAGGGCCAGAGAGAAAATACTTTAGGCTTTGCGGGCCACATGGCCTCTGTAGCAGTGACTCGGCCGTGCTGTTGTAGCATATGGAAACGCGGGGACGGTACGTGTAATTTCGAGGAATTCCAACTACCCGTGTTGGTGATCTGAGAAAAGAACTTCTCTCTTCTTAGATTCCTGGGTTGGAGGCCTCAGAAAGTTCTAGTTAAAGTGCTGAATTTTCCTCATGAATACCGACATTTGAACAGCTCTTAGTAACTCATTAAATAGATTACTAATGAATAGGTTTTGGATACGCGCAAATGTTCGCGGGAAACCTTGAAAGGATTTGCAAGTTTGGCTCCTTTTGTGGCCCGTGAGAAGGCAGAGGATCATCATCTGAGAACTGAACATCACTGCCCTGGAGGGCGCTAGTCTAGCGTTGTCTTCTTGAACTTGGTAGCATTACTTTGACTTTGCAAACACCCATGGGAATATGGGGAGAGAACGCCTTGTCTCTGCGTGCTTGGCCCTGCTGGGGCTCCCAGTCGCTGGGGGTTGGTGCCCTTTCCGTATTCAAACTGAGTGCTTACAGGCCCTGCAGCAGGCTGTGTGGCTGCAAAAATGAATAAGCCACGGAGCTTAGAAACCAACTATTTTAACAGAAAACCGTAGTAAACATTTCTGTGGCGTGCATGTGAGCGTGTACCACAGTTGATTTAATTAGTCCCTTGTTAATGGACTGAATCGCTATTGATTTTCTTTTGCTTCAGGCTCCAATGTGTCTTGGCATGGCACTGTTACTGATCCCTTCTTTATTTAAAATGTTGATGTATTGCTTATTAAGGAGTTTTTGCAGTGGTTTTGATTTTTTAAAAGTTTGCCGTACAGTACGTTAAAAAAAAAAATCTTGTTTGCTGACCGTTTTGGCACCCCTTGCATTTGCACCAAAGAAATGCCTTCTCTCTGCACCCTAGTGGGCCCTGCCGGGTAAATCTTCCAGCGTCCCCTGGACTTTGCAGGTTGTCTTTGTGGACTCTGGGTTCTGTTATCTCTTCCTGAAGGGAAAGAGTTTGTCCTAGCAGGCGGTTAGCTTTACCTGACTCTTAAACTCCGGCTCCCCTGAGGTGATCAACACACTCGGGGCCCTGTCCTTGGTTTTCCAGCCCCTACTGCTCACGGGGCCTCTTCGGGGCTGCCTTGTGGAGGCCCCGAGGCCGGGGCCACGGAGGTTTTGCCCTGCACTGTAGTGCTCCCGGGCGGCGTCCCGGGCCGAGTCCCCGCCTGCCTATGCTCCCTCCTCCCCGCCTGTGCTCTGCTTGCCGTAGCTCCTTTAACTCCTCCTCTCTCTCTGTGTGGGGCCTCTCCTTACCAGCCTTGCCGCTGCCTCAGTTTCCCTTGAGTTTCACCATTTGATTGTTACCCTTTCACTTTTTGTAAGTTCTAGGTCCTCCTTTGAATGGGCTGGCCACTTGTAATACTCCATAGCTCCTTTATCTCGTTTCTTAAATTTATTTTTGTATTTTTCTTAATATTTATTTTTATTTCTGAGAGAGAATGTGTGCAAGTGGGGGAGGGGCAGAGAGAGAGAGGGGACAGAGGATCTGAAGCAGGCTCTGTGCAGACTGCAGAGAGCCCGATGTGGGGCTCGAACTCACGAACCGTTGGATCGTGACCTGAGCCGAAGTCGGACGCTCAACCGATTGAGCCCCCCACGCGCCCCTCTTTTTGTATTCTCTGTACCTACTAAATATACCCATTTTCTGTTCTGTGGTTGACACTTCCAGGGTGTGCCACTTCTCTCTGTAGAAAAATTCTGACTCTCATTGGTTCTTTGTGCTCTCACTTGTGACATCTCGTTTCTCATGGCTTTTGTGATTTTTGTTATGGACTCACATTTGTTGGTACTGTATTTGGGGCAGTTCTTTGAAGATCGGGTTGAGGGTTCTATCCCGGCTCTCCTTTGTCTTAAAATTATTGGCTTGTGGATTTTCAGGCCATCCACAAAGTGTGGATTCATGCCCAGCTTGACAACTCACTCTCTCTGGTTTTCCGCAGGGCTCTGGGATCTGAGTCCCTGTCTCGCGTGGGTCTGAGACCTTTCCTTCTGTCCTGCTGCCCATAGCCACTGTGCTGCACCATAGCTGTGTGCTTCTGGAATCTGTCGTCACGCCTCCCTGAATTTGCACTCTCACCGAGTTCCCGGTCAGGGGTATTTTCCCTTCACTTCTTGCAAGCTCATCCATTCTTTCAGGGGCTTGCAAAATCTTTGTGTAGCTTGTTTTTTCTTTTCTTTTCTTTTAAATTGCTTTGCAGTGTGAGGTTTTGGGATCTCTGTATTCTGCAGTATTACTAGAAATCTGTCTGACAGTTTTCCAGTTTTTATTAGGGTCTAACTTAGCAGTTGTGGTCAGTTCTTACGATAGCTTCTAAGATCCTGATTAACTCTGGATACTGTCTTGTCGGTGTTAGAAATGGGGTTATGGCATTCTTCATCCTCATGCTGTGGATTAAACACATTTGTATGGCCCGAGTGGGCTACCCAGACATCTGGATAATTTCCATTGAATGAGAAGATAGGATTCAATTGTAAGCAGCTGAATTGAACTGTTAGCACACAGTATGCTTGTGAATTGAGGGTTGCCTGTGTGTAAGTGCAGGACTGGTAATAAAAGAGATGACTGCATAAATCTGGTCTTGAGGTTTCCTGTGGGACCCTCTCTGCAGTCGTGTCCCTTGATTAGGTGCACTTTGCGAAGGTGGTTTTATGTGGCCCTGTTGCCGGAGCTTCCCATTTTCCTGTAGCGTCCTGGAGGCCTACACCCCGTTTCCGGCCCCTGTCACCCGGCCTGTTGAGGGGGACCCCTGCGGTGTTCACCAGGAGGTGTGCTGGGGGTGAGACTCCACGTGGGGCATCAACTCAACCTGCCTTCTTTACATTTCAGATTACTGCTGATGTCCCTGTACAACGTGAGCATCAACCTGAAAGGCCTGAAGTACATCAGCGAGAGCCCGGGCTTCATCCCACTGCTTTGGTGGCTTCTGAGTGGTGAGGAGGGAGGGGTCCCCCGTGCATCTTCTCGTCCAGCCTGGGCGCCTGCCCCTCTGTGGCTGGAGGAAGCTGTAAGGTTGGGATGGCGGGCCCAAGGGTATTAGCATTTTTTCAAAGAAAGCTTTCAAACTATGAAGAGCTCAGTGGGGTGCTAGGTTATTTCTGGTTCTGCTTCTGGAGTATTGCTCTCAGTTATGATTCTGTGACACAAAGAAAAATGATCTTCTAGAACAGCTGGCAAGGGGCGTTCGCCCATCCCTTTCTCTGCGGGCAATACAGCACTGAGTGTGTCGTCTGCGGCTCCGAATGTCAGGGAAAGAACGTGGGGAAAAAGACATCAGGGAGATTGCAGCCCTGGAGTTACATACGTAGTATGCGTATGTGGCGTTGCTGTTTTCTTTGAAACAAAAGCTCTGTCTACTCTCTTTGTGTAGTTAACGTTCGGTGTTATATTCGTTTCTGCTGTATAATATAGCGATTCCACATTTCTCTGTGTTACTCACTGCCCCTCATGATAAATGTATTCTGGATTCCCTTCATCTATCTTTCCCCCCCCCGCCAACCTCCCCTCGGGTGACCACCAGTTTGTTCTCTATAGTTAGGAGTCTGTTTCTTGGTTTGTCTCTATTTTTCCCCTTTGTTTGTTTGTTTCTTCAATTCCACTTAATTGTGAGTGAAATCATATGATACTTGGCTTTCTCTGACTGGCTTACTCCCCATGCCATTATACTCTCTAGATCCAATCGTATCATTGCAAATGGCAAGATTTTCTTGCTTTTTATGCCTGAGTGGTATTCCATTATACGTACGCCACACCTTCTTTATCTGCTCATCAGTAGAGGAAGCCGCTCGGGCTGCTCCTATAATTTGGCTCCTACAGATAACGCTGCAGTTTACGTAGGGGTGCATATATGCTTTCGCTAACGGAATTAGCGATTTCACACCCTTTGGGTAAATAACCAGTAGTGTGATTACCGGGTCATAGGTGGATCTGCTTTTAACTTTTTGAGGAACCGCCATGCTGTTTTCCAGAGTGGCTGCACCAGTTTGCATTCCCACCAGTAAATAGTACATGAGAGTTCTCCTTTCTCCACATCCTCACCAACAGCTCTTATTTCTTGTGTCTTTGGTTTTAGCCATTCTGACAGGCGAGAGGTGGGATTTCACTGTGGCTTTGATTTTCATTTTCCTGGCGATGAGTGACGTTGAGCATCTTTTCGTGTACCTGTTAACCATCTGTATGTCTTCTTGGGAGAAATGCCTGTTCCTGTCTTCTGCCTACTTTCAAATTGAAGTATTTGTTTTTTGGGGTGTGGAGTTGATACTCCCCCTTTACCAGACATGTCATTTGCGAATGTCTTCTGTTCTGTAGGTTACTTTTTTATTTTATTGGTTTCGTTTGCTGTGCAGAAGCTTTTTATTTTGATGAAGTCCGACAGTTTATTTTTGCTTTTGTTTCTCTTGCCTCAGGAGGCACATCTAGAAAAATGTTGTGGCCAATGTCTGACCACCAAGTTAACACAATTCTGTCCCAATCTGTCCATCATAACTTTTATTTATTTTGAGAGGTAGTGCGCACGTGCGTGCACCCAAGTGGGAGTGGGCGGGGGAGGGGGAGGGAGAGAGAGAGACAGAGGGAGACAGAGAATCCTAAGCAGGCTCCAACACTGTCAGCACGGAGCCTGACATGGGGCTCAATCTCACGAAGTGTGAGATCATGACCTGAGCTGAAATCAAGAGTCAGACACCTAACCAACTGAGCCATCCAGGCGCCACCATCATAACTTTTAACACTGTGTGTTTAGTAGGTACGTATTTCACTCAAGTGTGCAAAAATAGACTTGCCTTATTTTTTCATAACTTACGTCAATCTCCCCTGGAGCTTCAGTGCCACTTGCTGGTGAATGCTTCTTTTTTGTAACAGCAGTTTGGAGGTATAATTGACATGCAATAAACACACGTTTAAGGCAATCAATGGATAAGTTTTGATGTAAATATGCACCTGTCACCACAATAAAGATAGTGAACGTGGCCATCACCCCCAAAAGGTACCTTGTACCACTTGGTGGTCCCTCCCTCCCATCCCTCTGCTCCTGTCTTCCCACTCATTCACCACCTTTTTGCACTATAAATTAGTTTTCATTTTCCACGAGTTTATATTCCTGGATTCCTGCATCTTGTATTCTGTTTTGCCTGGCTTCTCTCATTCAACATGATTATTTTGAGATCCGTCCGTGTTGTTATTATGGACTGATAATTGGCTGCTTTTTATCGCTAAATAGTGCCCTGTGATGTGGGTGCACTACAGTTGCTTTATTTATTCAGGTGCTGATAGACATTTGGGTTGTCTCTAGGTTTCGGCTATTATAAATAAAACTGTTGTGAACATTCTAGTATGTCTTTGCATGGATATATGTTTTCATTTCTTTTGAGTAAATACCTAGGAGTGGAACGTCTAGGTGTATGGTAAGTGTATGCTACCATTTTGCACACCCCCCAGCAGTATGTCAACTGCTGCGTAACCTTGTCAGTGCTCGCTGGTCTCTCTGTTTAACTTTAGACTTTAGATAGTGACACCTCACTGTGGTCTTAATTTGCACTTTTGTTATGACTAACGATGTTGAACACCTTTTCATGTACTAATTTCCCATCCATGTATCTTCTCTGATAAGGTATTGTTTCATATCTTTTGCCCATTAAAAAAAATTGGGTTGTTTTAATTGAGTATCGAGAGTTCATTGTATATTCTAGATACAAATCCTTTGTCAGTACGTGGTTTGCAAATATTTTCTCCCAGTCTGTGGCTTGTCTTTTCATTTTCTTTAAAGCATTTTCAAAGAATGGAAGTTCTTAATTTTGATGAGGTTTAACTTCTTCTTTTTCTTTTATGAATTGTGCTTTTCGTGTATTCATGTTTTATTTATTTTTGAGAGCATAAGCAGGGGAAGGGTAGAGAGAGGGGGACAGAGGATCTGAGGCAGGCTCTGCGTTGACAGCAGCCAACCCAATGTGGGGGGGGGGGGGCTTGAACTCATGAACCGCGAGATCATGATCTGAGCTGAAGTTGGATGCTCGACTGACTGAGCCACCCAGGTGCCCCTAAATTTGTTTTCTTTTAATAGTTCTAAAGTTTTGAGTTTTATAGATTTAGGTCTGTGATCCATTTTGGAATAACACTTGCATGTGGCAGGAAGTGAGAATCCCAGTTCTTGTTTTCTGTACGGCTGCTTGGTTGGTGTAATGCCATTTGTTGTGAAGGCCCCTTTCTCCACCAGATTGCCTCTGAACCTTTGTTGAAAATCACATGACAGTGTATGTGAGAGCGTGGTTTTGGACTTACTATTCTGTTCCGTGGATCCATTTTTGTCTTTATGCCAGTATCATACTCTATAATAAATCTTACATCAGGTAATGTAAATCCTCCAACACTGTTCTGATTTTTCAGTTTTTTTTTCGTTATTTCTAAGTTCTTTGTGTTTCCAGATAATTTGAGAAATCAGCATGTCACTTTGTACCAAAAACAAATCCTATTGGGATTTTTATCGGGGTTGTGCTGAATTGACCTTTCATTTGGGGAGAATTGGCATTTTAGCAATATTGAGCCTTCCAGTCCACGAACATAGTATATATGTCCATTTATTTAGTTTTGTTGGAAACAGGGATCTCTCATGTTTCTTTATATCTTAAGAATAGAGGAACTGACCTCCTTTGTTCCTAGCTGTTTTTGCAAGGATGCTTGCATAGTGAGCACCCTTAGTAGGTAGAGATGCTGTCTATCTCCAGAGCCAAGGGTGGGCTTGTTTACAAGCATGCAGTAAGGGTAATGCTTCCCTCTAGGGCAAAGGTCAGGTGGGCTTACTACCCATTATGAAAGATCTGGGGTTCCTCCTGTGTAAGGCAACCCATGGCCTGTTCATGGCGCTGTGGAATTGGGTCTCACTGAACTGGCCCAAGTGTGGATGTGGCGGTTGCTGGTGAGTAGTGCAGTCCTTTATCTTGGACTCAGGAGTTTCGAGTCTCTCCTTCCAGCACCCGTGAAACTACAACCTGCTGAGCCGCTAGCTGGCAAATAGGATAAAACACCAGACTTCCATAGTCTCAAGGGCTGTGTTTTGTACAGCGTGATAACTCCTAGCCCCCAGGGTTGGATGCTTGACCAGACAGCTTTTACTCTCTTGAGAGTGTGAACTAAGTAAGGGCTGTGGACTCCAGCATGTGTCCTGGACCTGACCTATCAGGTGCCCGTCCAGCCCAGTTGTCGTGGGCACGTCATGCCCACGATGCCAGTTGGAGGGGGAGGAGGTGGTGACAGGGAGACAATAACTAGATACTTTTTGAGTGGCAGTCACTGTTGTAAATGCTTTACATATATTCACAGATTTAATTCTCTAAATGCCATTATAAGGCAAATACTGTAACTTCTCTTTTATAGATGAGGCAACTAAAGGCACATAAAGGCGAAGTGACTTGCTCAAGGTTGTATAGCCTCTGAGTGGAAAGCCTGACAGGTGGGCTCCAGACCCCATCTCTTGGCCTCCATGTTGGACTACTGCTTTGCAGAAGCACCTCAGACGTGGCAGCCTGGTTCTGGGTGCCTCCCTGCCTTTACCTGCCTGTAAGCTGGCTGGGCTTGGCCTTGGACACGGGGGGTCCTGCAACCATATGCTCCTCTCTTTTTAAGCTAGCACCTTCTGTCCGCTGTTTTCTTTCTTATCAAAGGAGGGCCTTAAACGTTCTACAGGGTCCTGTTTAGCTATGGTACTCCAGAAATTGTCTGCAGCTGAGAGAGAATTGTTGGGTCTGATTTCAATTTATACAGCTCTCTAGGCATGAGCAGTCTGAGTGGCCCTGACGCTCACTGGACACGGTGCTCTTTGACCCGAATGGACTGTTCTGCTTAAACTTTGGATTGTGTCCAGTAGGGGACCGTGGTGAAGTTGCCTTAATGCCACTTTTCCCCACTGTGGCATCAGTCTTTCTTGTCCGTGAAGACAACTGTTCTTTTGACACAGTGGACACAACCCAAACCCTAATAAATCTTTTACAAGGTCATTTTGCCTGGTATCTTAGAGCTGTTATCACAGTCAAACAAAGGCAAGGTCTAGTAAACCCAGGACGTTTGACCCTCGAATTATTTGTGGAATTACTTCAGCTTAAAAATTGAAATTTGTTGGGGTGCCTGGGTGGCTCAGTCGGTTGAGTGTCCAACTTCGGCTCAGGTCATGATCTCACGGTTTGTGGGTTCAAGTCCCACATTGGACTCTGTGCTGACAGCTCGGAGCCTGGAGCCCGCTTCGGATGCTGTGTCCCCCTCTCTCTCTGCCCCGCCCCTGCTGGTGGTGATCTGTCTCTCTCAAAAATAAACAAACATTAAAAACATTTTTTAAAAACCTTGAAATCTGTTATAGAATCTGGTGCATATGATAGGAAGGTGAATATATTTTTCTATTCTATATTTTATTATAGAATAGGAAAATAGGAACAAAAATAGTTCCCTGAAAAGTAATCCATGCTGCTTGGTGCTCAATGGATTTAGTGTGACTGTCAGAGCTCTAGGCTCTTGTAACTGCTTAGAGCTAGGACAGAACCTGAAAACCGGCGTATTCTATCCCTTTGCTTTTAGGTAGATCTGCTCTGTGAAAATATACCAGACAAATAAGAGTCTGTTGTAGTTTTTAGAAGATCTAGGAAAAGAGATTTCATTTCTTCTCTTAATAATAGGGTCCTGCTTTTATCAGCTCTCCTGTTGGGAGATTTGATGTATTTTGAAGAATGTCGACTTGGGATGCATTTGATTAGAATTGCAGCTTTTGTACTTGGGAATTCACCTCACCTTTTAGAATCCCGCTCTTCTGTTCTGCAAAATGGAGATTCCTACCTCAAGAGTCTTAATGTGTACTAAAATGCAGCAGCGCCAGGGCCAACACCTAACAGAGTCGGTGTGAAATACGTTGTGCCGCAGGTAAGTCTTTTGTGCTGCGGCGAAAGCTCACTTCCTTTTATTTCCTTTGACCTAAAGGTAGCAGGTCGCTAGCACGTGTCTGGACTTCCCAACCCAGAGTATAGAACCGGTTGCTGTGAATCACCCCTCGCCAAACAACCTCGTTTCCTTTAACATCTGTCGGATTGCATTTTCCTTCCCTCCGTGCGCCTCTGTGACTGGCTTTTCCCCATGCCGTCTCTACATTCTCAACATTCCTCTTAAGCTGCAGAGCTGGCATGGAGAGCTAGTAAACGGCCGGTGAGGACAGAACGTATCGGGATGATGACCACAGGTTATGTCACTGTGAGCGCAGACTAGTATCTTGATCACGCTTGTAACTCTTCTGCGCTGTGTTTCCTGGCCGTGTGTACGATGTTGACTAGGAAGGCACTTACCTCTGTCTTACATTTATTTAGTGTGTGTGAGCAGTGCGGGACACTGATAATCCCACCAAGTTTGTATGTTTAGCCCAGACCTCTGTCCTGAACTCCGTACTCATACGTCCACCTGCCTCCTTGGTGTCCCCACGTGGATATCGGAGTAAACATTCAGACCTCTCCGTGCGGACCTTGTCTGGCAGGCAGCCAGACGTCTCCCCGCGGACGTCTAATGGATACCGAAACTCCTCGTGTTCAGGCTAAATTCCTCATCTTTCCCCACACTGACCTCTTGCCATGGCCTTCCCAGTCTCTGTTAATGACAGCTCTGTTTTGATTTCTCAGGCCTTTAAAAACCTTATCGTGAATCTTGTCTCCTTTTCCTTTCACACCCACATCCAACCTGTAAGGAGATCTCGATGGCTCCGCTTTCAAAATTGTACAGAATCTCACCGCCGTCTACCAACCCCACCTGGCTTTGAGCCTCCATCATCTTTCATTTAAAGAATTCCCAGCAGCCTCCTACAGATCTCCCTTCTGTCCTTCCTTGCAGGGCATGAGTGGGGAGCCAGTGGTATGATGGAATAGATCCCAGACCAAGCCTCCTTATTGAAAACAGTCAAAATGTTGAGTGAGATGTAAAAAAAAAAAAGTTTTTTAAATGCTCCTCTGAGCTAGGAGAAAAGTAATTGTATCTAAAGCACAAAAAACCAAGCGAAAGTGGGACACCAAAGAAGTTATAGACCTGAGCTAACTCCCGCCTTGAGGGCATTTGTCAAAATGACCTTTAGTTTCCATGGCCTCCCAGGGTGTGGGGACAAGAAACAAAGCCCAGGTCCCATCCCAGATGAGTAGCCCGGTAGGGACTCCCAAAGGCATTTACCAGCATTGGAGGGGTAAACTCAGGATACTCTTCCAACCCTTGGGGACTGCAGGAAAATTGCTCTTAGGGGAGGTCGTCGAGAGGACACGACTGCTGCTTGAGACCTGGTTGGACCCTGGGAACCGGAGGCTCCTCACCCCCCACCTCATTCTCGGAATGTGCCCTCTGCTTGTCTTTCTTGCTCCCAGAAGCCGTCCCAAGAATGTAGCCTGGAGATGGTGATGTGGCGTTGAGACTGGACAGTGTACGTGGCTGAACCCACTTAAGGCCTCTGTGTGAACTTTTTTGGGGGGAAGATAGAAGTGTTTTTATGTGTTTATTTCTTTTATTTTGTAAAGTTCTTATTTAAATTCCACTTATTTAACATTCAGTGTCACATTAGTTTCAGGATAGTGATTTAGCATTTCTGTACAACACCGCATTCATCGTGACCAGGGCCCTCCTTGATCCCCATCACCTGTTTCACTTTCCTCCATTCACCTCCCCTCTGGTGACCATCAGTTTGTTCTCTGTAGTTAAGAGTCTGTTTCTTCGTTTGTCTCCCTCTGGTTTTTTTTTCCTTTGTTTTGTTTCTCAAATTCCACATATGCGTGAATTCGTATGGTATTTGTCTTTCTCTGACTGACTTACTGCAGTTAGCATTTTACTCTCTGGCTCTATCCACGGCATTGCAGATTGCAAGATTTCATTCTTTTTTATGGCTGAGTAATATTCCTGTGTGTGGGGGGGGTGGGTGTGGGGGTGTGTACATATACATGTATATACATACGTGTACATATACCACATTTTCTTTGTCTTACTCGGTCGATGGACACTTGGGTCGTTTCCATGTTTAGCTGTTGTAGATAATGTTGCTCTAAACGTCACGTGCACGTATCCGTTTGAATCGTGTTCTTGTATTCTTTGGTAAGTAGCTAGTAGTGCCGTCGCAAGATCGTAGGATAGTTCTACTTTTAACCTTCTGTTCTGGTGGGTGAGTGCAGGGATCCGCAAATCTTGTGGATGGCCGAGACAAGCCTCGTGTGTAAGCTCCCTTTGCTTATTAAACCTGCCAGCTGCCAGGCTGGAGTGGCAGCCTTTTTCTGTGGTCTTTTCCTGCCCTCAGTCTGTAGGGGCTGATCTCAGATTGCACCCAGGAAGCTCCCAAGAAGTTGTGAACTGATCATTGTCTGTTTGATCTTTGGCACTGAGCAAACCGGAGGATAATCTCTTCTGAGAATTTACCACCATAGGTTGGTTTTCAAGCAGCTCTGAAGCCTTAATTCTCACCTCCTGGGTGGTCCTCATTTAGAGAACAATGAAGATCTTTTCTGGAGAATTTTTTGACGTCAACCAAGTCCTTAAAGAATTCTTACAGATAAGGTTTTAAGAACCTGAGCTCACATACTAAAAATCACAAGAGGCATGGGAAACATCATTAGTAAATAACACATCACATAGACTTGCAGAAGATTTCAGATATATGAATTACTGGGTCACTATAAAATAGATTTAATGTGTTTTTCAACGTTTTTTATTTATTTTTGGGACAGAGAGAGAGCATGAACAGGGGAGGGGCAGAGAGAGAGGGAGACACAGAATCGGAAACAGGCTCCAGGCTCCGAGCCATCAGCCCAGAGCCAGACGCAGGGCTCGAACTCACGGACCGCGAGATCGTGACCTGGCTGAAGTCGGATGCTTAACCGACTGCGCCACCCAGGCGCCCCAGATTTAATGTGTTTTAAGAAATAAAAGAGGGGATTAATATATGACTAAAGAGTAAGACATTGTAGAAATGACCAGGCAGATCTGAAAAAGGATCAAATAATATTTTTGGAGATAAACAGTATAATGATTGCTATTATAAATTTATGGGACAGTTTAACAGCAGATTATACATAGTTGAAGAGATAATTAAATTGACATAGACAGATCTGAAGAAGTGATTGAGAATGAAGCACAGAGATGGAAAATAGGAGCAGATGAGGGACGTGGAAGAGAGATGCGAATTTCACATGTGACCAACCAGAGTCCGGGAAGGGAGGGGAGCGAGTGGAACAGAAACGACGTTTGAAGGAGTCCTCCAGACTCGTTACTTCATTTGAGAAGTCTACCTACTTGGAAGCAAGATAAATGCAACCTCCCCTCAGAGCCGTCATAATGAAAACCACAGAGTATTGGAGAAGGTCTGAGAGGCAGGCAGGCAGCAAACGGTGTGCCTTCAGAGGAGTGGCACTTAGACTGCTGGTTGACCCCGGACAGCGACAGTGTCCCATCTGATGCCGAGAGAATAGCTGTCAGCCTGGATTTGCAGGTCTCCCCCTCCCGCCAGTCTCTTTCAGAGCAGGGGTGAGATGGAGATGTTTCAGACAAACAAGAACCGAGGCTTCATCTCCACAGACCTTCCCAGGGTGTGCTTCAGGAGGAGGGTCCTCTCAGGCGGAAAGTATGCAGGAGAGAATGAGGGCCAGAGAGAGTGGCAGATGTGGGGATAAATCGAAGTAGTGGTGGACTGTATGGAACAAAGCCAACAAAACCAAAGCGATAGAATTAGAAACACCAAGAGCGGAACAGTGGCACGTGTCCTGGGTGGGCGATAGGCTGAGTTACAGCATTATGAGTCCAGTGCTGTCCAGGAGGAGAGCAGTAGTGATGGCTCATTTCAGACTTTGATAATTAACACGCAGCTTAAATTTCTAGGGTAACGTGTAGATAATAGAAACAGAACATACACCTATAAATAATATGAATACTGGATAAAATGGAAGGTGAAAAGGAATTCAGAAGATGGCGGGAGAAAAAACAAAAAAAAGATATGCTGGCAGCATTCAATCCAAGTATATGCGCAAGTGGGCTAAATGACTCGTAAAAGGTAGTAATGTTAGACTGGATTGCAAACTATCATAATCAACAAAATACATGTTGTTTATATAGTTCCATCTAAAACTCCATAGTATGTTAATGGTTCAGAGTAAAAGGAAGACAATACGAGGCACATTCTTATCAATTCATCAGAAGGCTACAACAATTGTGAATTTCTCTATGCACTTCCTAATATAGTCTCAAAACAAAAAACTGTAGCGTTCTGGGTTATAAAGAAAGCATGTCTCAACAAATTTCAGATGATCAGAATCATGCAGAATATCTTCTCTGGCCACAGTACAATGAAGCTGGAAATTAGTGACAAAAACATGAGTAAAATTAAGTAACCCGTGAGTAGAAGAAGGAATCGTAATATCAATCAGATATTTTGAACTGAATAATAGAAATATTACATATCAAAAATGGTGAAATGCACCCAAATAAGCATTTACTAGAAATTGTATTAGTTTAAGGAGGAAAGCAGAAGATTAATGAACTAAACATGTAGCATAAAGATTTAGTAAAAATTGAAACAACCCAAATAAAGTCCAAGGAGGAAATCTAGAAAAAAGTAGAAATTAATGGGCTTTACTAGGCAGGTTCCACAGCACATTTGAGCCAGTAGTGGGAAGAACCAGCAGACTGAGAGCTAGACAAATAGAGAGTATCTGGTCTGGAGAATAGAAACAAAAATGAGTGAAGAAAATGATCAAGCTCAGAGGCCTGTGGGACATTATCAGACACACCAATATGTGCACAGTCCTGAAGGAAATTCAAGAGAGAGAGGAACAGAAAAAAATTATTTGAAGAAATAATGTCAGAAAACTTCCTAACTTTGATGAAAACAAGTCTACAACATCCAAGAAGTATAGTGCGCTCCAAGTAGGATAAACACAGATCTACATCTAGACAAATCCCAGTCAGACTGTTGAAACTTGAGACAAAGAAAACATCTTGAAATCAGCAAGGGAAAAACATGTACAAGAGAACCACAGCAAGATTAACAGCTCTCTGCTTGTCAGAAACAGTGGTCATGAAGCAGAGGGATGAGGTTTTCAAAGTTCTGAGAGACTGTCTACTAACAATTTTGTGTCCAGCTAAACTATTCTTCAGAAGTGAAGGCAAAATACATTCCTGGATAAACCAGGTCCAAGGGATTTTATTGCTGGCAGACCTTCTTTACCAGAAAGAAAGTTCTTCAAGCTGGGAGAACATGACAGCAGAACATAACGCCAGTCCTTGCCACGTGCCGAGTGTGATACCTGGGGAGGGCTGGTGTTTCGGAGCAACTCTGTTGAAACTGTTGCTTGAAAGGCTCCTAGCGGAAGTGAAATATCTTGTCCCACTTCTGGGTTATTTACCCAAAAGAATGAAAAACAGGATCTTGAAGAGGTATTTGGATAGCTGTGTTCACTGCAGCAAGATACGGAGGCAACCAGAATGTCCACTGATGGATGAATGGTTACAGGAAATGTGGAGTATACACGCAGTGGGATGTTTTTCGGCCAGAGAGAAGGACCTTCTGACACCTACAACATGGTTGAATCTTGAGGACGTGATGCTCCGTGAAGCAAGCCAATCCCCAAAGACAAAGTCTGCATGATTCCGCTCATAGGAGGCGTGTAAAGCAGTCACACTCACAAACCGGAAGTAGAACCGCGGTTGCCAGGGGCAGGGGAAGAAGGGTTAATGGAGGCAGTGTCCGTTCTACAAGATGAAAAGAGTCCTGGAGACGGAGGTGACGGCCGCAAAGGCTGTGAATGGACTTAGCACCGTTGGACCGCACACTTGAGAATGGTCAACATGGTAACTTTTATGTAAGTTTTACCACAATTAAAAAAACTGTTTGAAGCGTCCGTCGTACAAGTGTAGCAGAACAACGTGGGACGATGGTTGTAGTGTATCGTTGCCCAGGGAAAGTAGCTTCCCCAGAATGTGTAAATATGACCTCGTTTGTATTATACATAGAAACATAAGAAATCCCCACAACTTTGAATATCCCCCCGTCTGTCCGTGTTTCCTCTTCCCGCTCGTCTTGGAGGCTCAGCTCAGGTTGTACCTCTCAGGAGGCCTCTGCTGCTGCCCCGGTCCGTGTGGCGCTCTCTCTGCTCCGGTTTCCCATCTTACTTAGAGACAGTTTCACATTTTCTTGTTCTTTTGTGTCACAAATGCCAGTTATCTCCAACTAGACCGTCGCGTTTTGGTAGGAACCAGATCTTAGGTTTCTCTGGAATTCCTGTTCTCACAAGCCTGCCTCTCCCAGTGTCCCTGAGCGGTGGCCTCGGCCCTCGTGCCGCGGAAGCGGCCCTGCGCGGCTCGGCACCCTGGGAGCTGGCATCTGCTCTCCCTCCTGCCGTGGCTGCCCTGCCGGCAGTGCTCATCCTGCTTTCTGCACGGCCTCTTGCCTCCGTTGTGGCTTTGCTCTCCAGTTCGCCACCGGCCTGAGCCCTGACTGGATCTCAGGGTCTTCTGAATCCATGTAACCTTCTCCTCAGCCTCTGGGGCTCTTCGCCGTGGCCTGCAAACGGTTAGTGGCGGCTCACGGCTGGCCCAGCGTCACCCGAAGACGCCTCCTGTTCCGCACACTCTTCGGGCAGATCCCTCAAATCGATCACACAGCCCGGACTGAGACCGAATCTCCAAGTTAGGCCTCGCTGGCGGGATTAGCCTCTGGGCTGGGCAAGTGAGCCCTTGACCTGGTCTCTTTGGGGCTGTCACCCTGGTTGCCCTCTGTGCTCCTGCCTTCTTCCTCTGGAGCGGGCCTTCTACCCTGGTCAGGGAGGGACCCAGCAGTGCCGAGTGATGATCTCAGTGATGGGTGTGTGAGCGGAGCAGGACCGGAGTCGTCTTCTCAGACTTCGCTGGTTGGAGCCGGCGAGGAAGAGTATTCTTCCCGGTCTGGGCCGTGGAACTACCAGGCGTGAGTCTAGAGCCGCCTGTGGCGGTCCTGGCTGCCTGGGGAAAGTCGATCCGTGCTGACCATCACCGAAGCCAGGGTAGGGATGCCGAGATAAGAAATGCTGGAAGGAGCCCCGTAGCTGGTGTCAGCTTGGTCCCGTCCTTCCCAAGTCCTGGTCTCTAGCTCTTTCTCCAATTTCAAGTTACTCTGGAATCTTCTATGACTCACTCATCTTGCTTTTCTTCAGTTAGTGTAAGCCTCAGTTTCCTCTCCATCAGGGCAGTGCGCCTCTCCCGTGCACCCCACACCTTGATTCCACATCATCTTCTTCCATGGCACCAGTCACCTTTAACACCAAGCACAGTTTCCCTCCTCGTTCCATGGGGGTTGTTGTCTGTCTTCCACACTGGAATGGAAGCTTCAAGAGCACAGGGATCTTCGTTTGGTTCACAGATGGAACCAAAAAATAGGTCTCAAGTGAATGAAAGACCAGTTTGTGTGAAGCTGTCCATCATCTTGAGATGAAAAGCCATTGTTTGAAATTTGGTTATATCACAGAGAAGATTGGGGGTTTGATTGTATGTCTCTGGGTTATTTTCACAGAGGGAGACTGAAAGGTTTGGATGCTAGGGGAAGTTGAGTTATGACCTCAGTGTCCCTGTCAGCCCAGATATGTGGCTTTTCAAGAGTACTGTCTTATGTCATAGTCCCAGTAGGCTACATCTCCAGCACGTGAACAGTGGTGATAACTGTGTGGTTGAAAAGCAAAATATTTATGGCCTTTATTTACAAAGACTTATTTATTTATTTATTATTTTTAATTAAAAATGTTTTAATGTTTATTTATTTTTGAGAGAGAGAGCACGAGTGGGGAAGGGGCAGAGAGAGAGGGAGACACAGGATTCGAAGCAGGCTCTAGGCTCTGAGCTGTCAGCACAGAGCCCGACGTGGGGCTTGAACCCACGAACAGTGGGATCACGACCTAAGCTGAACTTGGACACCTAACTGACTGAGTCACCCGGGCACCCCTACAAGGATTTTTTTTTTTTAAGTTTTATTTATTTTCAGAGAGAGAGAGAGAGAGTGTGTGAGCGAGCTCCAGAGAGAGAGATGGGAGAAGGGGCAGAGAGAGGGGGAGAGAGAGAATCCCAAGCAGACTCCATGCTGTCAGTGCAGAGCCTGATGTAGGGCTCGACATGAAACATGAAATCATGACCTGAGCTGAGATCGAACGTTGGACACCTAACTGACTAAACCACCCAGATGCCCCAACCGCTTCATGTCTTGAAGGATGTTGGGAAACATTTGGCTTACATATGTCAAACCCAACAAGTTGAAAGCCATCTAAAATTTACCATAGTCTGACGTAGGTATAATGAACTCACAGTCGCAATTTAGGAAGGGGAGCTAGTGTATGTGGGAAGATGAATTTGGTGTGGGACATGCTCAGTTTGAAGTAACAGTAAAAAATATATATCCAAATGGAACTCTCCAGAAGGTCATTGGCAATCAGAAACTTCAGGGTTTATGTGATAGGCCAGAGGCATGGGGTATGGGGTAATTTTACGGTACTCAGGCTGCCATTTGTAATACTGTTCCTGTCTTCCTCAAAGGGAGGCCATGAGAATTCAGTGGAGGAGTAAATGGAAATGCTGTCTAAATTTTTTAAAAGGGAGAAAATAGTACTCTGAGAAGAAGAGAGTCTGATGGTGTCAGATGTAACTTGAAGAAAATGGGAATGGAGAAAAGGCTTGGACACGGAGACCCACTGGTGACCTGTGAGCCGAGTGTCTGTGGGGCACAGAGTCAAGAGCAGGAGGCACATGGCGGGGTGGGGACAGGAGGCGATTGTGAGGAGGTGAGTGCTGCCCTGGTCAGCGTAGCAAGAAGAGAGTTTCGGGCATTTGTGCTAACGGCAGTCAGAGTCTAATTTTGCAGATTTTCAACTTCGAATAGGAAAGAAGTAATTAAAAACTAAACAAAAATTAGTATGTCTTACTTCAAAACACACCGTGACTTAACATTTTCTTGGATGAGGAGTTACTTTCCCTTGCAGTTTGTCTTTAAATGGTGACCTCTCTTCTGGCATATAAGTAGGTTACTAAAATGTGGGGGGCGCTTGGGTGGCTCAGTTGGTTAAGTGTCCGACTCTTGATTTCTGCTCAGGTCATGATCTCATAGTTTCGTGAGTTTGAACCCTGTTGTGTTGAGCTCTGTGCTGACAGCATGGAGCCTGCTTGGGATTCTCTGTCTCTGTCTCTGCCTTTCCTCTGTTCGTGCTCTCTCTCAAAAAAGAAAAAAAGCCCCAAAACATAAAAAAGTAGTTTTCTACAGCGTGAAATTTGCTTCGTTTTTGGTAGTTTGTTATACTATTGGCCATTTACACTAGAATGATTTTTATGATCACTTTCTCCACATGGATTCTGTGTCCTTTAAGAAGAGACCTCACTGCCTATTCTTCATTGACTCACTGATGAAGGATCTGGTGCTTAGGATTATTGTTCTTTATCAGATTATTCATCCTCAGCTGGTGACATTTCCCACTGGATTTGCACGCCTTCCAGCTGCAAACACACTCTATCAGTGACATTAGTTATGTAACCTTCTGGAAGCCATCTTTATTCAGAAGTCAAAAGAAACCCTTTAGAAGGTTTCTAACTGGGGAGTTAGTGTTTACCAAGTATTTGTTGGGTTATATTTCTTGGACACAAATATAACACTGCAGGTGCTATAATTGTAGAGAAAAACTTCTGTGCCCCAAGGTCCCAGGGTCCCAGTAGAGGTCCCGGCTGGACCAGCAGGCACACGGCCGGAGCACCCTCTAGTCTTGCCTGCATCACACTCCCAGCCGAGTGTCCCAGCAGGCCACAGAAACCTGTGTAGAGCAGAGACATTGCCAAGGCACCAAAGGCCATTGTGACTTCAGCCTAGGAACAGCACAGAAGACGGGGACCCTCTGCCCGCCCCCCCCCCCCCCCCACCTTGCACTGTAATCTGGGAAAGTACCCGTGAGAGCTCTGCTTGCATCACTGCGGGCTACAGAGTCGTCTCCCTCACGATGGGGTAGATCATAGCACTCTGAGATCACCACTCCTCTTTTGTCTGGCATAAAACTGGGCACTGGGCAGGGGCACTGCACCCTGGTGTAGCTGGGATTAGGAACCATACTGTCTTTCTTTCATGATGTATTTGGCTGTGGCTGCGCGTGCAGGACCCTGTGAATGGCTTATCCAGCACCTTTGTTTTCTTCCTTGGATCTAACTATTCGAGGCTTCACTTTCCCTTTTATGGACGATGTGACGTAGAGGTAGATCCTAAACTCCAGTAGGGGTTTTTGTGGAAGAAAAAAAAAAGAGAGAGAGAGAGAAAGAAAGAAAACACATACATGTGCCCTGATATTTGTGCTTGGGTCTCCATCCCTAAAGGCCACAATTTAGTTATTGGGAGTGGGGCCCAGGCGTCCAGCTTCTCCCATCTGCCCATTCCCTTCGATGTGTAAGGCAGGTGGGAGGGTTAGGGCTCTGAGGCAGCCGTGGGAGTCCTGCCACCGTGCCACCGAGTGGCTTCAGCCTCAAGGCTTATGCCATTCGGTGCATGGCATCCTCTGTCCGCAGTCACTGGCCCACAGAGGGGCGCATGAGCTAGGTGGGCCCATCCAGACCGCAGGGGTGGAGCAGGGGTTTCTCCCTCACTGGATATGGACAAGGAAGCACGTTATACCTCAGCGTGAGCAACGTGAGCTACCTCATAGGAGATGCCGTGGGGGAGAGGACAGAGGGAAGAAAGGGTCCCGGCCTTTGATGATACAACCGAGCCACCGAATCCAACCCTACTTCTGCACGTGACATGAGACGATAAGTTATCACCACTCAGGCCACTGAGTTGCAGTTTGATACTTGGAGCTGAACCATTTTGACTCACTGCTCTGCGGAAAATCCAGTAACATTTTCTAAACCAGTTTCAGGTTTCTCCATACGCAGAGTGAAAGCATATACAGGGGGGATAGTGGGAGGGGACATCTGTATTTGCTTTAAAACACATCCCACCAGCGCCATTATACCGGCTTTTCTCTTCTTTTTTTAAAACATTTATTCATTTTTGAGAGTGAGAGAGACAGAGCATGAGCGGGGGAGGGGCAGAGAGAGAGGGAGACACAGAATCTGAAACAGGCTCCAGGCTCCGAGCTGTCAGCACAGAGCCCCACGTGGGGCCTGACCTCACGGACCGCGAGATGATGACCTGAGCCGAAGTCGGACGCTCAACCGACTGAGCCACCCAGGCGCCCCTGGGCTTTTCTCTTCCTGACAAAATATGTAGTACGAGACCAGAGAAGTCCACGGAGCCACTACTGTGCTTGAGAAGGGGCAAGGAGAGGTGGGAGTGTGAATCCTACTTGTTTGTTTTGTCTCTGGCAAGTTTGGTGACCGGCCTGTGCCTCCAGTCTTCATCTATAAAACAGTGATGTTGACGTGTGCTTCCGAGCATGTATGAGAGCTCAGTCAGTCTGCAGACCGAGCGCGGCCAGCACGGGGCCACACGGAGTCGCCAGCACTGGTGCATTTCAGACCCACGAGTGACAGGTTTCCCTGGTTTAGCCGAGCAGTTTCTTAACAATGCTGGCTGTTGTGTTATCGACAGTGGGGAACGGGGACAAGGATGGCAGCAGGATCATTAAAAGCACTATTTTGGCATCAAATAACGTGCAGTGAAGTTTCTTTTTAAACTGAGTTAGCTGTTTCACTTGACTTTACACGATTTTACTTGTCAGCCAAAAAGGTAACTTACACGTTTGATTTTCAAGACCGTGCACAGGGTGCTTAGCTGTTAGGAATATAGATCAGAATTATGTCTTTCTTTGAAAAGTTTGCATCACCTGGCACAAAAACAGACACTGAGATCAATGGAACAGAATAGAGAACCCAGAAATGGACTCACAAACGGATGGCCAACTAACCTTTCACAAAGCAGGAAAGAATATCCAATGGAATAAAGACAGTCTCTTCAGCAAGTGGTGCTGGGAAAACTGGACAGCAACACGCAGAAAGAATGAACCTGGACACTTTCTTACACCAGACACAAAAAGAAACTCAAAATGGATGAGAGACCTCAATGTAAGACAGGAAGCCATTAAAATCCTCAAGGAGAAAGCAGGCAAAAACCTCTTTGATCTTGGCCACAGCAACTTCTTACTCAACACGTGTTCAGAGGCAAGGGAAACAAAAGCAAAAATGAACTATTGGGACCTCATCAAAATAAAAAACTTCTGCACAGTGAAGGAAACAATCAGCAAAACTAAAAGGCAACCGACAGAGTAGGAGAAGGTATTTGCAAACAACCTATCAGGTAAAAGGTTAGTATCCAAAATCTATAAAGAACTTCTCAAACTCAACACCCAAAAAACAAATAATCCAGTGAAGAAATGGGCAAACGACATGAATAGACACTTCTCCAAAGAAGACATCCAGATGGCCAACCGACACATGAAAAAATGCTCAACATCATTCATGTCTAGGGAAATACAAATCAAAACCACAATGAGATACCACCTCACACCTCTCAGAATGGACAACATTAACAACTCAAACAACAGATGTTGGTGAGGATGCGGAGAAAGAGGATCTCTTTTGCATTGTTGGTGGGAATGCGAGCTGGTGCAGCCACTCTGGAAAAGAGTGTGGAGATTCCTCAAAAAACTAAAAGTAGAACTACCTTACGACCCAGCAGTTGCACTACTAGGCATTTATCCAAGGGATACAGGTGTGCTGTTTCAAAGGGACACATGCACCCCCATGTTTATAGCAGCACTATCAACAATAGCCAAAGTAGGGAAAGAGCCCAAATGTCCATCGAGGGATGAATGGATAAAGGAGATGTGGTATATATATACGATGGAGTATTACTCAGCCATCAAAAAGAATGAAATCTTGCCATTTGCAACAACATGGATGGAACTAGAGGGTATTATGCTAAGTGAAATTAGAGAAAGACAAATATATGACTTCACTCATATGAGGACTTTAAGAGACAAAACTGATGAACGTAAGGGAAGGGAAGCAAAAATAATACAAAAACAGGGAGGGAGACAAAACAGAAGAGACTCATAAATATGGAGAACAAACTGAGGGTATACTGGAGGGGTTGTGGGAGGGGGGATGGGCTAAATGGGGAAGGGGCATTAGGGAATCTACTCCTGAAATCATTGTTGCACTATATGCTACCTAATTTGGACGTAAGTTAAAAAAATAAAATAAAAAGTTGAGCATCACTAAGGCAAGGCTTTCATCTGTGAGGGAAGGTAGTAGAGGGTCGACTTCTATATAATATCGTGAAATACGTGTGTCCGGCTCACATTTTCGTCGCTGCCAGCCCGTGTCATCTCTGCGTGAACCGCAGGGATGGCGGATACGAATACCACTCTTGGGCTTGTGCACTTCCTGCCTGGAAGCCCCGGGGCTGGCGCCCTCACTCACCACATCTCGCGCAGCCTTCCCCGCAGTTGTGTTTTACCCGCAAAGGTGTGGAGGCTCCAAGGCCACGCGGGCAGGAGCGCGGTGCTTTAGTAGAGCGGGTTTCAGTGCATGGGGGAAGGCAGGTTTAATGCCACAGACAGTCATGAAGGCAGAAAACGACTTTGCAGATGCTCAGCCTCTTTTCCACATAGAAGTTCAAGTCACTGAGCTCTGGGCCCGGGAGGACGTAGCCCACACCTGACGCTGATATCCTTACGTGAAATTGGACAAGGGAATGTGGGAATGCCTTTTGAGTTATGATGTCGGTACCCTCAGGACCTGCCACTGGCTTTCATTCTGACCTAACTTCATTCTCTTAACTGTGGATTGGAGGAAGGATGCCTTTAGGAATTTTCTCCTCCCACAGCAGGATCCTGACGGTCCGTTCCTTGTCCCCGCAGAGTCAGCCGAGGTGCTCTCGTATCGATTTGGCAGGGTTACTTGACGGCAGTGTTTCATTTTCTTTTGGCCTAAGGAGATTTTCCCCGCGATAAAACTGCGTAATGTGGGTGGAAGTGCTCGTAAGTGGTAACTTGCTGGTCACACGTAAGTGGTTTTTACCACCGTCTCCTTGTGGGAAGAACCGGGTCCTCAGAGGGTGGCCGGCAGCAGCCGGGTGGCAGCTGGAGAGAGACATCTTCTCAAGTTCCTAAAGGAGTCTAGAGCCCAGGTGAAGGGTGTAGTTCTCCCGGCAGGCTGAGGACTTCTTCACGAAACTGCACGGCTTTGAAGGAAGTTGCGGAGGGAGGGTGGGGAGCCCGAGGAAGGTGAGGTGCCCGTGCGTGCCAACGAGGCGTGTGCGTTCCTCGTCCGCGGCCCACCGCCCGTTACCAGCATTGCGTTGTAAATACGCTGTAACATTTGAAAAAGACCAAACCCCAGAGGCGCAGACGGTTTGAGTTCCGATTCTGAATCAGAAGCACACGTGGGCAGGCCGTTGTGAAGGCACAGAGGCGAGGAAGGGGAGCGAAGGCCTCACGCGCTCCTGCATCGGCCGCCGGCATGGGCACCACGGGTGCTTCGGGCCTGGGAGCAGAGTGGGTGTGTGGCAGGGGGTGTGCGTCTGCCGGTCCTCCTCAGCCACCCCCAGGCAGGACGGGAGGCACGGTGGCTCTGATCTGGCCTGGTTGCGCCAGTCCCGAGGGCGGGACGAGGGCGGGACCGAGATCTGTCCTGCCGATTGCTGGCTGCCTCCATAAGGCAGCGCCCTGTAACTCTGGCGTCCTGGAGGGATGGGTGTGTGCATGTCGGGTGGAGGAGGCTTGGGAACCATCGCTCTCAAGGCAAACCCTCAACCTGTAGCTCTGTCGGGTGTCTTCAGAGGAGCAGCCAGTGTGTGGCAGCTGAGAGGTACGATGCTGGATTGGGTGTTGCTGGATCTCAGCGCTGAATAGATTCATGGAGTGAAAGGGCACGGCAAGGGGACTGCAGTGTTTTCCAGGGGAAGGCTTGATGGTGTGTGGGTGTGTGGCAGGGGGTGTGCGTCTGCCGGTCCTCCTCAGCCACCCCTAGGCAGGACGGGAGGCACGGTGGCTCTGATCTAGCCCGGTTGCGGCAGTCCCGAGGGCGGGACGGAGATCCTGCCAAGGCACCTGCCCAGCCCATGGTCTGGGCCTCCTCCCTCTTTTAGGGCCCTCCCTCTTTCAGGGAATGGTCGGGGATAACCAAAGGCTGCCTCAGGGCATGCTTAGTCATGGAAATTGAGGGTTTTAGGCAAGGGGGCTGATGGAGTACTTGATCTCGGGGCAGTCATTGCTAGTGACTGGGACCCTCTTGTCTCCATCCAGAGCATCTTCTTCCTGAGTTCTGACTCCCTAGCAAACTACCCATCACAGAGTTTTCCCCAAAACGTGGGGATCAGAGCTGAGGAAAGGACGTGCAGGGGTGTGGAGGCAGAGGAACTGAGACGCCTGGGGCGTCTCCCTCGTCCCTGAGCACGGCACGTAGTTCCAGGGGTGGGTCCGTGTCCTGCACCACCTTTTGTGCCCTCCCCAGCACTGCCTGTCTGTGACCTGTCGCCCTGCTCGAGCCCAGCCAGCCCTCCATTCACCCGGTCTGCCTCACCAGGGAGGCCACACCGTCTGCCCTGTCCCTGCCTGGTACACAGACAAATCTGCGGTTTGAGGCCCATCGTGTCCCATCGGCATCTATCAGATGAATGAAGGAGGCTGGTCTGGCTTTTGGAGACTGCAGCAAGGTCCACAACCTTTTAGCCATACGTTTCCGGTTAGGTTCCTAATTTGTTACGTTCAAAGGATGTGGGTTTTCCTTTTTGTCCCCTGGGAAGTCAGCACTGTGGACAAGCTTTTGGGGGGACTTTGTGTCCCCTGGACTGCACAGGACACAGCCAGTTTATGACGTGCTTGAGCGTCCAGGAGCCTGGCACACGTGGAGTGGGCTGTGGCTGCCCATCTGTCCTGTGGAGCAGTGGCTTTCAGAAGATGGTTTTTCTGGAACCATAGAGCCAGCAAGTGGGGGAACCAGGATCAAAGCCTGCTTTGTGCACCCATGCAGGGGTGTGGCGGGTGATTTTCTGGGGAACATGCTCACTCCTGTGTTCGCTCCCTTGTGGTGTCATTCATTGATTCCCTAAACGTTAGCGAGCCTACGAGTGACCAGGCCCAGCACAGGTGTACTGAGTGGGTGGGGAAGGCGGGGCCTCAGAGTTGCTCCGGTGAGGGGTGGCTCCTCCAGAGCATCATTCCAGTCTGAGACAGGAGCAGTAAGACAGAGGGAACGAGAGGCTGAAGGGCTCGGGATGGACAGAGTGCATTGTGTAGCAGAAGATGGGAGAGGAGTGAGTAAGCCTGGGGGAGAGGAAGCCAGCAGCCACCAAGGAGAGGAGTGTCTGTGAGTGCATTTAAGGCAGAGGAGTGATGTAGGGTCTTAGACTTCCTGTGTCTTCTAGGGTCTAGATTTATATCCGGGACCTCTTTTTTTTTTTTTTTTAAATATTTATTATTTTGAAAGAGAGAGACAGAGTGTGAGTAGGGGAGGGGCAGACAGCAAGTGAGACACAGAATCCGAAGCGGGCTCCAGGCTCCTGGCTGTCAGCACAGAGCCCGACGCGGGGCTCGAACCCACAAACTGTGAGATCATGACCTGAGCCGAAGTTGGATGCTTAACGGACTGAGCCACCCAGGCACCCCTGGTGGAAATATGTTTTTAATGGATATATAAATATATATTGTGTGTTTTTATATGTGTGCTTCATATATGCATACATATAAATAGATATACTAATACTAATCAGAAGGAAACTGCAGTGGCTATACTGACCTCTACAAAGTGGAATTCAGAGGAGGGATCATGACCAGGGATAAGGAAGGACACTGTGTAACCTTCAAGGAGTCAATTCCTTAAGCAGACGTAACAGTCCTAAACGTGTATGCACCTACCAGCAGAGTTGCAAAACGCATGAAGTGAAAACTGACAGACGTGAATGGAAAACTGAATCCACAGAGGTGGTCACAGATTTCAACATCCCTCTCCTTATAACTGACAGAAGAGGTGACAGAAAACCAGGAAGGATAAAGACCTCAGCAACATTATCAACCACCTTCAAAGTGCAACATTTACCAACATGCCACCTAATAACAGAGGGGCATGCATTCTTTTTCAGAGCGTGTGGAACATTTACAAGACACACTACAATTGGGGCTATAAAATACATCTCACGGCGCCTGGGTGGCTCAGTTGGTTAAGTGCCTGACTTCGGCTCAGGTCCTGATCCTACAGTTTGTGGGTTCGAGCCCCACGTCGGGCTCTGTGCTGACAGCTCGGAGCCTGGAGCCCGCTTCGGATTCTGTGTCTCTCTCTCTCTGCCCCTCCCCTGCTCGTGCTCTGTCTCTCTCTGTCAAAAATTAATAATAAAAAACATAAAAATTTTTTAAATATGTCTCAGTAAACTTAGCAGGGTTGGAATTATGCATGGTATGTTCTCTGACCACAGTAGCATTAAGTTAGAGCTCAATAGAAACATATCTGGAAGATCTCCAAATATTTGTAAATTAAATAAGCCAATCTAAAGTAGAACGTGCCATATACAACATATGAAAAAGTAAGGTGGCGTCACAGTTCCCCCAAAGGCAGAAACACTTCGTATTCAACATGGAGTGGCACAGTATGTTAGTCATAGATGATAATGTCGTATTTCACAATACGTTCACATATATTCAGAACGTAAAGATTCATAAGCATTCTCTTCGTTGCAAATTATCCAGGGATCAAGAGGTCACCTGAGGGGCGCCTGGGTGGTTTAGTTGATTAAGCGACCAACTTCTGTCTCTGTCTCTCTTTCTCAAAATAATAAATAACCATTAAGATTTTTTTAAATAAAAAAAAAAACATATTTCCATCCTTTTAACCTACGCTCCCTTTATATTTAATGTGACTTCCACGTGTTGACCTTAAAAATAAAACTGCCAGTTTTTTTTTTTTTTTAACGTTTTTATTTTTATTTATTTTTGAGACAGAGAGAGACAGAGCGTGAACAGGGGAGGGGCAGAGAGACAGGGAGACACAGAATCTGACACAGGCTCCAGGCTCTGAGCTGTCAGCACAGAGCCCGACGCGGGGCTCGAACTCACGGACCATGAGATCATGACCTGAGCCCAAGTCGGACGCTTAACTGACCGAGCCACCCAGGCGCCCCAAAACTGCCAGTTATCTTACCAGCAAAAATGGGTTTATTCTGGAGTAACAGAGAACTGCAGCCCAGTACCAACTACCTAGGGCAACACTATGGACACGTCTGAAGAATAGAGCAGAGGAAGCTATTTTATAGGGGAAAGAAAGGTTGTCTCTCATTGGCTGGGCTGTGATGACCTCTCATTGGCTGGGCTGTTGCCAGGGTCAGGAAGAAACCTTCCTTCCTCCTGCCCCAGGAGTCTCTCCTTGCTGGGTCTGCAGTGGACCAGGGGCGGTGGGGCTGAGAGCTGCTCCTGCTGGCCTCTGGTTCTAAACAAGGTTTTACTTCATTAATTAATTTATTATTTATTAATCATTTATTACATTATTACTCTTGTAAACCATGTATTGTTGGGCCTTGTATTTTGAAAATTAAATATTACTGAGTATTTAAATCTGTCATCCTGTTGTTTTCTACTTGTTCTATATTTTCTTTGTTCTTTCTTTACCTTCAGTGTCCGCTTTCTTCTGGATTAAGTTAGTATTATTTTGTGATTTCATTTTGTCTCCATTATTGGCTCATTAGCTTATTAGCTTAACTTATCATAGTCCACATTCAAAACCTACTCTGCTGCTCAGGTGTAGGGTAAGAAGCCTACAGCACTGCTGTTCCTTCCCCCTTCCATCCTTTTCTAATTGTTGCCATACATGTGTGGAAAACTCCAGAAACATTTTTATTATTTTTACTTTTAATAGCTACCTTTTATTTTATTTATTTATTTACTTAATTTATTTTAAGATTTACTTTTTTTAAAGTAATCTCTACACCCAGTGTGGGGCTTGAGCTCACGACCCTGAGGTCAAGAGTCGCATGCTCCACCATTGGAGCCAGCCGGGTGCCCCTAAACAGCTGCCTTTTAAAGAAGTTGAAAAGGTATGAGGAAGGGGCACCTGGGTGGCTCAGTTGTCTGAGCGCCGCCTTTAGCTTAGGTCATGATCTCACAGTTCATAAGTCCGAGCCCCACACCGGGCTCCCTGCTGTCAGTGCAGAACTGGCTTCGGATCCTCTGTCCCCCCTCTCTCTGCCCCTCCCCCACTCATGCACCTGCTCTCTAAAAAATAAACATTAAAAAAAAAAGAGGGGTGCCTGGGTGGCTCAGTCGGCTGAGCGTCCGACTTCAGCTCGGGTCACGATCTCACGGTTCACGAGTTTGAGCCCCACATTGGGCTCTGTGCTGACAGCTCGGAGCCTGGAGCCTTCGGATTCTGTGTCTCCCTTGTCCTCTGCCCCTCTCCCCACTCACACTCTGTCTCTCTCTCCTTCAAAAATAAATACATGTTAAAAAAAATAAAAAAAAAAGAAAAGGTATGAGGAAAAATATCCATATATTTTCTGTTTCTGCCTCTCTCTGTTCCTGTGTGTCAGACCCGAGTTTGTACCTGGGATCACTCTCCTTCTGCTGGCAGGACTTGGAACCGTTTTGAGGCGCAGGTCCGCGGGCGTGGAGCTCTGCAGCTCGGGCTCGGGCTCCGGCTCGCGCAGTGTTCCCTCGCCGTCATCGTCTGGGCCGCATGCGGGGGTGCGGCCGGTGGGCGTTCTCTGGCCTTCTGTCCACGCTGCTGCTCCGCGGCCTTGGACCTGGCCTGTCTGTGACACACCCCCGTCACTCTTGAGTGTGTCCGCATCACTGGCTCGTGGCCGCGTGATTCTCAGGGGCCGCATGTGCTTCTGTCTGCCCGGGGCTGTGCTTTATAGCTTCCTCGCCTTTGGATATTTTCGTCTGTGGTTTCTTCACAATTTTTATGACTTGGCCTCCTCTCCTTCTGGGAGTCCGGGGACGTGCTCAATGCCGTCCCATGGGTCACTGCTGCTTTTGGCTTTTTTGTGTTTCTTTCAGTCTTTTTTTCATCTCTGTGTGAGGGCAGAAGTCCAGAGAAGAAGATCACAGTGAGGAAAGTTGGTAGCTTTACGTTCTCCTCTGGGGTCACAGCCATCGTCTCCTCCAGAGTCACTTAAAGCTGCACATTCCTGCCACCGCTTGTCCCCACGTCATGCTGGCCCAGTAAATAGAAACACGTCTTCTGCCAGGAACTCTCACGTCTCAAGTGTATTGCCCGTAAGCTCAACTTCCCAGAAGACTAAACCAAAAGGTGATTCTTGGAAGTCTCTTGCGGATAAGATGCCCGAGTTCTGTCAGGCCACGGGCGAGTGATAACCCCACGGCTGAAGGGGGCGCGATAGCCAGGAAGGGTTCTGGTTCGAGTACCCTCCCTGGCACACATCCTTCCGGGCGCTCCCTGCGGCGCTTCCTGACGACTCTTCCAGGTGGTGGGTGGTCTTGCTTATTGACTAGGAAACCGAGGCTCAGAGGATGTGAATGCCTCCCCTGCCGCGGCCTGTCGTTCAGAAGTACCACAGTTGCCGTTCACGTCCTGGCCTCCTGACCGCAGACCCTGTGCCTGAGCCTGTGTGATTCCTCCTGGGCCCGGCCGACCGCACCAGGTCCCCCTGCGCCGAATCTGACATGTAGAAATTACGCGTCGCCTTCATTTAATGGATGATGACGCTGTTCTGAGAACTGTGTTTGCCAGCGCTATTTCTGTCACGGCTACTGACAGCTGCTTGTTTTAATGTATTTTGACACGTGTCGAGGCGGGACCGATCTGGTTGTGGTTCAGGCTCTGCCCGTGTGTCAGAGCTCCTCCATCTGCCGTGCAAAGAGTGTTTTAGAAAAGGAGCAAATTCCTAGTTGGGCTCAGTGACACCTTTTCCACTTTCTTCTGTGTGTGATCTGTTGTCTAAAGTGTTGGTTTGAAAAAGTTGAGTGATTTTGGAAGGAGAAGTGAGGAGTCTGTTGCTGGAGTGCAGTTCAGACACAGATGAGTCCATGGAAGACGCCAAGGCGCTCACAGCCGTTACAGGCATTTTCGTTCATAATGGTCGGAGCTATAATCTCTCTTCAGACTTTGGAAAGACAAACTTAGAGTAAATAAAGCAGCCTGCTCCCTGGAGTTATACTGATCCATCTCCTAGCCACCCGATAGTTAGACACGTTGTGTTCCCAGACCTTCAGAATCCCATTGGAGCCGTTGTCTAGAGAGCCTGTCCAGACGCCCTGTCCCCAAGTGTGATCACTCCTTCCGTAGTGTCCGCGGCAGGTATTGTAAGTGGAGTCACATCTGCACTTTCCGGTCTCTTGCTTGTTAGTGGCCCGGAACTATTTTGATTCGGAAAAAAATCTCTGGGTAAGAGAGTCGAGACTAGCGGTTGTGTTTCTTTTGTCTCCCACGAAGTATGTTGTTGGCGCTCGGCACCCCCTCTGCATTCCGTGCGGCTGAGCTGGGAGGCTTCACCCGCCCCCGAGTTGGCTGGTGTCACGGGCAGGGCACCCTGTGGCCTGCGGCGCCGGCTCGTTTATTGCAGGTGCTCACCGAGCTCTGAGCCCTGTCCCGGGAACTGGGGGTTCAGAAGTGAACAAGACCGAGCGCTTCCCCCATGGAACTTCTGTGCAGGTGGACAGACTTGCCGGCGCGTGGAACGGCGGACGTCATAGGATACAGATAACGGCGGGGCGGCGTGAGGGGCCAGAGGGTGATACCTGCTCTTCAGGTATTTGAGTGAGGCCCGAGTGAAGTGAAGGGCAGGCTGTGCAGAGGTGTGAGGGCAGAGCATCACAGGCGGAGGCCGGGCAGCAGGCGGCCCCCAGCCCAGGGCGATGAGAGCTCTGGAGTGGAAAAGGCCGGTGTGGCTGGGGAGGGCGGGAGGATGTCAGGAGAGCCAGAATGACCGGGGGCTGCCCCTGCTCAGAGCGCCGCCCAAGGCCTTCACGACTGTCTCTGGGCCTGGCCATCTTCAGTGTGGGAGGAAGGGGAGGAGGGTGCACAAAGAAGCGAGACAGGGTGGGGGGAAAACCAGGAGGATGTGGTGTCCTTGAGCCCAGCGAAGACGGTGTTGCCGGATGAAGCAAGGGCTGTGCCGTGTGCTCCCGGGCTACCAAGCTGCGGTGGGTGAGCTGGTAGGCTGGGGAGGCCAGAGGTCCAGCTGGGTGGGTGCTAGGTGTGTTGGGGGCTGAAGCCCAGCCACTAGGTCCCTCCCTTTGTCAGCAGTGCATGGGCGCGACGCTCATAATAAGCTGTTGGTTCAGTGGCACGACCAAGTGCACACTCAGCATTATGCCTGGGGACCCGGGGTCTGAATCGAAGGTGGTGACACCGATGTTTGGGTGTGGCTCAGACTGGCCCCCAAAACGTTCTGGATAGTGGTGGTGTCGTTGGAACGACGATGCAGTCCTCACTGCTGACTGCTTTGGTGGCAAGTCCAGAACTCTGATGGAAGGGTTCCTCTCACCACCGGAAGTGGCCGGGAGACCCCCAGGCTGTTTCCAGTTCCCACATTGGCCATCTGGCCGGACCCTCCAGGCTGAAGAGCAGGGACACAGACCCTCTTCTGCCTTTGCCAACCGTTCATGGAGAGACCCGATTGCTTCTGTTTGGTTTTGTTCCATGTGGTAGATTTTGGTTCTTGTCAAGAGAAGTTAAAAGTAAAATTATACTTTAACTGTTCTTGTAGTTTAACAGGATTCTGTGGTCAACCTTTTGTAGTCCCCTTGATGGGTTTTCTCAGTCTCTGTCTTCAGAGCTGACTCCAGACATGCCAAAGCCTGCTTGCCCTCCCTTTTCCCATGTGTGCATGTCAGGGTTATTACTATGTTTCCCAGGCACGTTGCCTTTTCGTGTTGGTTTCATCTTTCATCAGCTTTTTGAGAGAAGATAGGGTAAGGTGTTGGATTCTCTGGAACTCCTCTCCTAGTGGCACCCGGTGGCAAAAGAGTGCTGCAGCTGGCCGAGGGACCGTTCGTAGAAGGGTGACAAGACGCTCGGCCAGGATTAGATGTCACCCAGGCAAGTATTTGCTCCCAGTTTTTATATCGAAATGCTAAATACGCCCAAACTGCTGTTTTATCACGAGGCTCCTGTGGCCATATCAAACACCGTGAGTCCAACCTGGCTTCATGCTTACGGCTCAGTAACTGCCTCTGGGTTAGAGAACTAGACAGTCAGGTTCGGTTGATTTGTGAAGGTGGATTTTGGTTTTATTTTAATGGGATTCTTTTGATCTAATGAATTTTTCCTCTCCCACAAAGAAGTAATTTTAGAGAATCTTTTGTGGCGTAAGAAACACTTAAATTTATACGCAAGGGCTAGAGGGTGCCATTAATAACCTGAAATAGTCAGATGTCATTGTAGGGGCAAGAACAGTCGTCCCTGAGGAAACAATGCAGTGAACAGCTGAAAAGATTCATAGAGAACATGACAGAAACCAGACATTCTCTGAAATGCTCACTTGTCACTTAGAATGAATGATGTACAGAGTATCATTTGAATTCCTACTTCTTAGATTTTCATTGAGGACACTGGTGGCTTTAGAGATATTTGTACATTGTGGGTTAATGCCCAAGGCACCGATTTCTTCAACCTAAAGAAAAAAGAACCACAAGTAACAAAGGAAAGCCAAGCAAATACTTCCTTTCTTGGCCGATAAGCTGCTGCTGTGATGTGTAGCTTATTTTGAAGGCATGTTGGGTGTTATTCATTTTCAGAATCTTTCCAAGGTGAGACTTGAGTCTAATGGACAGAGGCCCCTGCTGCAGGATATGGAGCCGCTCTCCTGCCTGCCTGGAAGGCTAGATGCGCTTTGTATACAGTGGGGCATAAACTGTGATGTAGCAAGCTTCGCACCCCACTCAGCTGGTCCTCACGTGCAGTATCAGTCAGTCTGTCCAGGCAGGAGTGTCCGGGAGCGTGCACAGCCCTGGATGTGGGTCTGCGGGGGTTACTGCCTCATACCCTGTATTCGAGAACAGGAAATTTGCAGGGAAGGTATATCAGGGTTCCCTAGAGAAACAGAACCAATAGGATTCATTCATTCATTCTTTTTTCTTTCTTTCTTTCTTTCTTTCTTTCTTTCTTTCTTTCTTTCTTTCTCTTTCTTTTCTTTTCTTTTCTTTTCTTTTCTTTTCTTTTCTTTCTCTTCCTCCCTCTTCCTCCCTCCCTCCCTTCTTCCTTCCTTCCCTCCTTTCTTATCTTTCTATCAATGAGGAGATGTATTTTAGGAATTGGCTCACCTACTTTTAGAGGCCAAGAAGCCCCCATCATCTGCGCTCCGCAAGCCAGAGGACCAGGAAAGCCAGCGTTTTGGACTGAATTGTCCAAAAGCCCGAGGGCTAGGAGTGCCGGTGCCTGAGGGCAGGAGAAGCCGACCCTCCCCCCCCCCCCCCCCCCCCCCCCCCCCCCCCCCCCCCGGCACAAGCAGTATGAAGTTGCCCTTCCTTCTTGTCTTTGTTCCCCTCAGGCCCTCGGGGTGTGGATGATGTGCACCCACACTGTGAGAGGCTTCTGTGCTCAGTCTGGAGATCCCAGGGCTGCCCTTCTCAGAGAAGCCCTCACAGGTACACCCAGAAATAGTGTTTCACCAGCGGGAGCATCTCCGGGGCCAGTGGAGTTGACACGTAAAATTGACCATCCCAGAAGACAAGACATAACTGCATTGAGACAGGACAACCATAATTGATGAGGCGATGCTCTTAGCCCCCCTTTCTGAACGCCTGCTCAGGGCCGGGGCTCTTCCTGAGGATGTCCCACGTGTTCAACCCATGAATTCGCCTCATCAGCCCTGTAAGCTCGTTGCTGGTGCCACCCAGGCCTCAAGTGGCTGAGTTGGAAGCTGAGCCAGGCAGTGGGGCCCCTGGCCAAGCAGGGGACCCAGGGTGGAGAGATATGGATGTGGTGGGAGGCCCCGAGGACTGAGCTGGGTGCCGGGTTGTCAGGTCAGGGGGACCGCAGGAGTTACATTGGCCCGGAGATGGCTGGTATGATTTGGGCAGATTGTTACTTCTTTTTCTCTGTCCTCCTCTCTGCCCTCTCCCTTTTCTTCCTCTTTCCTTTCCTTTCTTTTCATTTCCTTTCCTCCTCTTTTCCTTTCTTTTCCTCTTTCCTTTATTTCTTAATTTCCTTTGATTTCAAAATCAGTTCAGCGAGTGCAGTGTGTTCAGAGAGAAGTGCACAAGATAAAAGTGACAGAGAGAAGTGTTGCACAGGCAGGGCACTGTTGCCAGAGCCCAGGCTGAGAAATGGGAAGTTGTCAGCACCCCAGAAATGCCGTGCCCCTCCTGATCGCTTCTTGCGTCCCCTTTGCCTGTTCTGGAACATTGTATGAATGCAATCGTGCCTCCACGTGGGCTTTTGTATCCACAGCTTGTTCGTGAGGTTCTCATGCTGCTGAGCATCTCTGTGGACGTGCTCGCTGCCGTGCCACAGGGTTCGCAGCACTGTGGCCACTAGGGCAGGACAGCTCTGTGTTGTGGGGGCCGTGACGCACACTGGGATGTTGAGCGACATCCTGGCCTCTACCCATTAGGTGACAGGAGCACCCTCCCCACCCCGCCCCACCCCCACCGGCCTCCCGTTGTGATAACCACAGATGTTTGGAATGTTCCCTGGGGGGTTCTCAGTTGAGAACCACTGCTGAATAGTATTCCATTACGTGAATTTTTCCAGTTACTGTTTGGATCCTTTCTGGTTTTTGTTCCAAGACTTTTTGTGCATGTCTTCCGGTAAATACCTTCCTGTCAGGTGTCTCTTAGAAATGGAAGTTTGGATCGTGGGAGTGCATGTCTTCAACTCCAGTAGTCTGTCCTGGGCCACTGTCCCAAGTGCAAGTTTTATCAACGGCACGGGAGCATTCGGGTACTTTCCATTCTCACGAGCACCTGCTGCTGTCGGCCTCCTTCACTTCGGCCACTTCGACTTGGCCTTTTGGATATTGTCTTTGTCAGGTCCTATTCCAGTCTCTTGCCTGTTTTACTGTTGGGTTGTCTGTTGTCTTACTAACTTTTACATTCCAGAAACAGGATCTTTGTTGCTTTTGTAAAAGTTGCAGATATTTTTTACTGCTCTGTGTCTTACGTTATTTCCCTTGGTGGTGTGTTTTGATGAACCAGAAGGTCTCAGTTTGAATGGAGTCTGGATGCTTTTTGCTTCTTGTTAAGGGAGGATTTGCCTCTCTCAGGGTCATGAACGTACTGTGCTGGGTCATCTCCTGGAAGCCTTCTCTTTTTGCCCTTCACATTTCGTCGCACCGTCTCCCTGATTTGGGCGTATGCTATGTCCTGGGGATCCAGTTTAATCGTTTTCCCGTATGGATGTCCCCTGACCCCATCCCGTGGCTCTTCAGAGCAGCCTTTGTTCCTTTGCCAGCATTCCGCATGTGTCCCGGGCCCTCCCCTCCATTCCCTGTCTCTCTGTCGTTCTGCGGTCTCGTGTGGTTTCTTGTCAAGATTGGTCAGTCTTGATAGCCAGCACAGACATTGCCTCCTCCCTTATTCTTCTTCAGAAATGGCCTTGCTGCCCGACGGTTTTAGATCTGCCTGTCAGGTTTCACAGAGGAAGCTGCAAAAGCTTTTGGTTTGGTTGAAATTGCACGGCCGTCTTCACAGTGTTGATGCTTCAGTAGGTCACTTACCTTGTTACTACGTAACGGATCTTTCCCTCCCTTAATAGTGAGTGGTGCTTTCTGCATAGAGGTCCTGAGTGTTTCATTTTGGATTTACTTCTGGTAGCGGTGCATTCTTCTAATTATGTAATTCCTTAATCCACCCAGAAAACCTTTATCCCGCGCCCACCCCTGCGGTGTGCCGGGCACCATTCTAGTTACCAGGATGCCACAGTGAGTCAGGGCCAAATCCTTGCCTTTGTGGAACTGGTGAGTGAAGAGAGACCACGAGAAAGTAAATAAACGAAACATACTGTGTGTTTTGTGATGTTTACAATGCTATTGAGAAAAGGAGGGCTGGCGAAGGGGATAGGAGGGCCGTGTTTGTTTTTTACCTTAATTTTAAGGTGGTTGCGGAAGGCTCCTGAACAGTTGACTTCCACACAAAGGCCCTTAGGATCTCTGGGAAAGCGCCCTGCAGCCAGAGGGATCGGTGGTGCAAGAGCCCTGGGGCCGGCGTGTCCTGCTCTGTTGGAAGGACACCGAAGGCCCTTGTGGCAAGTGTGGGAGTGGGGTGAGTTAGTTCCGTGTACCGTGGGACTTGCTACGTACGGGACACCAGCTACATGCCAGGCGTTGTGATAGCTGCTTTCATACGCCTCCTCCTTTGGTCTTTACGCTAATGCTGTGGATGATTTAAGCCCTCGGTTCATAGATGAGAAGACAACGGCCCAGCAAGCCTTTGTTTAAATAGTTTTGCTAAGGGCCACCTAGGTGACTCCAAGGCTCAGATCATGATCTCACAGTTCATGAGTTCAAGCCCCTCATCGGGCCCCACCTTCGGCTCTGTGCTGACATCGTGGAGCCTGCTCGGGATATTCTTTCTCTCTCTCTCTCTCTCTCTCTGCTTCTCTCCCCTTCGTGCTCACTCTCTCTCTCAAAATAAATAAATAAACTTAAAACAAAAAAAAAAGAGGGAGAAAGACAGTTTTGCTAAGACAATAGTGGTGAGTGGCTCTGAATCACACGTGTCCCCCCATATGCTGCTACGGCCCTGTCGTGGAGGTAACTGCCGACTCATCTCCGATTTTTGTTTATACGTTCAGTATATGAATTTTTAAAAAAATAAGCGCAATTACCAGGTAATTAAAGAAAGACAAATGTGTTTGTTTTAATTTCAAGTATGACTGAGAACAGGAAGACCCTCTGAACGTATGTGTGAGCGTATTGAGTGTGTGTGAGCACGAACGTGTGTTGGAGTGTGTGTTGAGAGTACGTGTGCACGGGTGTGTGTAAGTGCGTGTGTGTGCGCGCACGAGCGTGTGTTGGAGCGTGTGTGCATGGGTGTGTGGGAGTGCATGGGAGCGTGTGTGTGAGCTGTACTTCAGGGGGCCGCTTGGGCTGTCAGGAAATCCATCGGGCTGGGTCTGGTGAGTTTCGTCTGTGTCTGTTCGAGTGCCTGTGTGTGAGGTGTGTGGCCCTCGGAGTCAGGGCCTGTGACGGGCTGTTGGGGGCGTGTGGAGTTAGGGATGTGTCAGGGATGCGTCCTTGTCCTCTAGTCCTTAATTTGCTATGGCTTAATTCCCAGAGTACTGTTTTGCCCCCTCCTTCCTTCCCCTGCTCAGTGGGGTGGGTGTGGGGTAGATGGAAACACCCGTCGCCGTCTGGGGAACTAGTGTCCTGGGGCACCCAGCTCGGGACCCATAGAGCGAACTTGATGGTGATGATGAGTGTGTGTGGAGAATGGGGAGGGACGGTGAGTAGGAAGGGGGGCAAGGGGAGTTCGCAGACCTTCCTTCCTGTGGAGGGAGGGTGTGCCTGTCAGGGGCTTCCCTCTAAGGAACCTGGGTCAGCACCTACCAGCTTTAGGGTAAGACATTTCACTTCTACTTGTGTTCAAAGAAACGCAGTGTAGAAATTCCTTATCATGTTGTTGAAATATGGTTACATCCTAACGTGCCAGTTCGGATTTTCCCCCAGATCCCTGTAGGTGGTAACAGGCAAGAGTGTGGCCTGCCACTGAGTCTTTGGCCAGCAGTCAGTGCTCCGGCCCAGCGGAGCCGGTGTCAGGCCCAGCGTGGGTGGCGCTCCCCGCGATGGCGCCCCTCACAGAGCCGGTTGCTTCGGCGGGCAGCACGGATGTGATGCTGTCACTTAAGCCTGGCTACCGTGTGGCTCCTTCCAGATGCTGCTGCCGGGGACAGATGTGACCGCATGAGCTGCATGCTCATCAGAGACATTTGTGACAGATACCAGTGACGTGAGAGCTCCGAGCTGCGGAGGATGTCACCCAGGGAAGTTGCGTTGCTGGTTTATAATTGCCGGTGACTCTCCTGGCTTTCTTCTCTCCCCCACATCCTCCCCACTCCCTGATGTAAAAACAATTACAAAGAAAGACGTCTGTTGTTTGGGGGAAAACACGGTATGGTGCAGCGATTTCCTGTCCATCCAAGTGCTTATTAGTAGGACGTTGTGAGAAGAAAATAGCCCCAGAATCTCAAGAGGGGACTGACTTGATAAAAATGGAGGAAAAAACCAAGCAGAATGTTATTTTATTTGTTTTGAGCTGCCTGAGCTTTAATGATGAAATAGTGCTTTAAAAAAAGTGTGGTCTCATGTACATGATTTTCAAGAACAGGCAAACGGATCTCTGTTGATGGGAACCAGAGCATCACTTGCACGAGGGCGGGGATGGGCCGCAAGGCAGGGGCTGTGCGGGAGCTTTGTGGGGAGGGAAGTGTTCTGCATCCCCTTAGGATTGGGGTTTATACGGGTGTATACATTTGTCCAAACCTTTTGAGCTGCGTGGGTAAAATTGGTGCAGTTTGCTCTGTGTAAACTTTACTTTCATTTTGACAACACCGTCCAAGAAAACTGCGTTCATTTGTGTAGCTTCACGTTATACACAACAACCAGTCCCTGTCTCCTTGTGCAGCTTCTTTCCAGTTCAGGTGAAGCGCAAGTTTTACGTCCCTCCATCCTTTATCTTCCCCCGTTTGTTCTAAAATTGTCTGAAGGATTCCCTCTGTTTACATTGAGAACCACATCCGACACTGAAATAATTCCTGCCTCAACCAGCAAACGCAATTGGGAGAGCTCAACAGGAGAGGCAGAGTTTCTTGTATGTACCCTTATTTTTATGACAAAAATTCTTTTGTCATTCTTTTCCATTCCGAGAACTTCCTTGAGCTATTTTCTCTTCAGTTCACTCTTTCAGATTTTCAGAAAAGTTGCAGAAATTGTACATCTGAGATGGAACAAAGAAAGAAAAAAATGTAGAAAGCCAACCAGAGAAATGGTGTATCACCCGCGGGAGCAAAACAATTCAGTGATACTCACCCTGCTTCCCCTAATGTTAACACCTTCCGTAACCATAGACCACATTCACGTGGAGGACGTTCACATTGGTGCACTGTGAGAACCTCATCTTCAGCTCTAATTAGAATTTTGCCAGTTTTCCCACTAATCTCCTTTTTCTAAAAACAGATGTAACTCATCAGCCATGAAATTCAACTGTGTATAGTGTACAACTCAGTAGTTGTTAATATATTCACAGAGTTGTGCAAACATGACTGCCACCTATGTAATTTTAGAATATTTTCGTCACCACTCGTGGAAACCACCATGCCCATTAGCAGCCACCCCCCCCTTCTCCCCACCCAGCCCCTGGGGGCTGCTAATCTGCTTCCTGTATCTATGGATTTGCCTTCCTCTAAGCCATTCATAAAATTGGAACTTTATAACTTGTACCCTTTTGTGTCTGGCGTCTTTCATTTAGCGTGTTTTCAGGGATCACCCGTGTTGTGCCATGTATCAATACTTTATTCCTTCTCCTTGCCAGATAACGTTCCGCTGCGTAGATATACCACGTTTTGTTTATCCGTTGACCACTTGATGGACGTTTGGGCTGTTTCCACTTTGGGGCTGTGTTGTGAATTGTCAAAGTAGCACTCACTAAGTGGAGCACAGGCTGCTGGATGGTGAGCTGTGGTCTGACAGTAGCCCACAAGAGAAACTGAAAAAGAGGTCCTGGAGGACACCTTGAGGGGGCCCCACAGGGAAGTCGAGGCCGAGCGCAGACAGAGAGAGGCAGGACCTGGGGCCTTAATGAGGGTCTGCGGCTGGGGGGCTTTGGGATCCCCGGGCTGAGGCTGGACTGGTCAGTTGAAACCAGAAGGGTGGGGCTCTTACCTAAGGGGCCCGTAAGGGGAAGGTGCGAGGGGGTGGGGGTGGCGGTGGGGCGGGGGGCCATCGATCGCAGGGCTGTGGGAGAAATCAAATCAGGGACTTACATTTGCTTGTGGCTCTGTGGGCTGCTGTCTAGGGCACCTGCATGCATGAGAGGCTGCCGTCAGTTCAAGGTCCCTTCAGGCCATTTAACCCACTGAAACGGATGGCGAGGCAGCGCCACCAGGGAACAGCTGAGCCACACTCTTGACCGGCTGTTACTGAGTAAGCTGAGTACTGCTGCAGTGAACGTTCCTGTGCACGTGTTTGTGTGGCGCAGCCAGGCCGTCACAGTAGGGTCTGCTGGCGACAGATTCTCTTGATTTTCCTTCATCTGAGAATGTCTCGACCTCCTCTTCATTTCTGAAGGACATTTTCACTGGGTATAGGATTCTGGGTTGATGACTCTTTTCTTTCAACATGTGGAAAATGTGTCACTTTATTCTGGCCTCGGTGGTTTCTTTCTTTTTTTTTATATTTTTTCATTATTTATTTTGAGAGAGAGAGAGAGAGCAGGGGAGGGGCAGAGAGAGAGGGAGACACAGAATCCGAAGCGGGCTCCAGGCTCCGAGCTGTCAGCACAGAGCCCGACGTGGGGCTCAAACTCACGGACCGTGAGATCATGACCTCAGTGGCAGGAAGTCGGACGCTTGACCAACGGAGGCACCCAGACGCCAGTGGCCTCTGTGGTTTCTGATGGGAAATCGGTATCATTGTTTTTCTCCTATATGTGATGTGTCATTTTTCTCTTGCAGCTTTCAGGATTTATTTTCTTTGCTTTTAGTATTCAGAAGTTTGGCTGGGATGTGTCTTGGTGTAGATTTCTTGGTGTCTGGCCTGCTTTGAGTTTGCTCACCTTTTTGGATCTGTAAGTTTGTGTCTTTGGCCAAATAGGGTAAAATCTCAGCCATTGTATCTTGGGTATTTTCCAGCCCTGCAATGACATGAATGTTAGATCTTCTTTATAGGCCTTCTGGACCCAGGGGCTTTGTTTCTTTTTTTTCTCCGTCCTTTTTCCTCTCTGTTCAGATTGGGTGATTTCTATTGTCCTGTCTTCCTCTTCACGGATTGTTTCCTGTGCCCCTTCCATTCTTTCTCTGTCAAGTTTTTAATTTCAGTTACTGTTATTTTTCAGTTCCAATGTTTCCCTTTTATTGTTCTTTATATCTTTGATTTCTTTGCTGAGCCTTTTTTTTTTCATTTGCTTCTGGCATGTTGTGGTTGCTCATTGAATAACTTGAATATCAGCTGCTTAAAAACTCTTGTCAGATAACTTCACATCTGTGTCATTTTGCATTGTGGTCAGATGAATGCCTTTTCTCGTCATGGTTGATTCACTCATCTCCAAACTCATAATTGAGCCATCTACAGGAATGTTCTCAGTCTCAGGTAATAAGGTTTTCCATGATTCTTTTAAAGGGTAAATTGAGTAGTTATAACTCAGAATTTGCTAATCTGTGGCCTGAACAGACCCGAGTTCTGTGTTATTCTCCTCGCTGTATGGTTTTGGCACATAAGCTGATTATCTTTCCCTTAGTCTGTATTTCCTTCCAGTGCAGTCACCAGGCTGATTCTCTTCTTTTGTGTTGGCCTTCCCATTTTTGTGTATCTCATGTTGTCATTTCTTTCTTGTATAGACTGTGCTTTTCATTTGATATCTAAGAAATCCTTGCCAAGCTCAAGGTCACAAAGGTTATGTCTTGTTTTCTTCTAGTTTTGGGTTTTACATTTAAGTCTATTATTAATTTTCATGTAAGTTTTATATGTGAGGCAAGGTATGGATTAAAGTTCTCTGTTTTTACATACGGATGTTCGATTTTTCCAGCGACAGTTGTTGAAAAGGCTATTATTTTTTTAAATATCTATTTATTTTTGAGAGAGAGAGAAAGAGACAGAGTGGGAGTGGGGGAGGGGCAGAGAGAGAAGGAGACACAGAATCCAGAGCAGGCTCCAGGCTCCGAGCTGTCAGCACAGATCCCGACGCGGGGCTCGAACTCACAAACCACAAGAGTCTGACCTGAGCTAAAGTCGGACTCTTAACCGACTGAGCCACCCAGGTGCCCCAGAAAAGGCTATTTTTTTAAAATTAATTAATTAATTAATAAAACCAAAAAGGTGGTTTTATTAAAGCAGGGAGACAGGATCTGTGAGCTGAAAGCCCTGCACTTGGGATCGTGGGAAGTGACTGGTTATATGCTTTTTGTGGAGGGAGTGGCAAGGCTAGAGATAAGTTTCTGAGGAATTTCTGTTTGCTGCAAGGAGAGTGTACTGGACCTTGAAGGTCTGGCTGTCTGTCAGGGTAGGGTGTTTTTAGTCTTTAATGAAACATCAACATTAAGGCAGCCATGAGTTCTCTGATGAATCTTTTTTTTTTTTTTTTTTTTTTAATTATTAAGTAAGCTCTAGCCCAATGTGGGGCTTGATCTCACGACCCCAAGGTCAAGAGTCGCACGCTCTACCGACTGAGCCAGCCAGACACCCTGAAAAGGCTATTATTTTTTTTTTATTATTATTAAAATGCATTAATATGTTTTTTGAGATTTTACAAAACTGTGGTCTGTTCCTAGATTCTCTAACCCTATACCACTTATCTCTGTGACTATCCCTTTATCAGTATCACACTGTCTTGATAACTGTAAGTCCTGAAATTGAGTGGTCTGAATCTTTCAGTGTTTTTCTTTTTTGAAATTGTTTTGGCTGTCTTAGTTCCTTCTCTTTCTCAAATAAGTTTGTTAATTTCTACAAACAAGCCTACTGGGTTTTTGGGATTACATGGCGTAGATCAGTGGGGAGACTGACATCAAAACTGTATTAAGTCTTCTATCTCTCAAATTTACTTAGGTTGTCTTTTTTTTTACATCAATGTCTTACAGTTTTTAGCATACAAATATTGCACATATTTTGTAAGATTTATAGACCTAAATGTTTTATGTTTTGGTGCTCTTGTAAATGATAGTCTTTTTAAAAATTTAGTTTCCAGTTTATTGTTACTGATATGTGGATACAGTCGATCTTTGTATGCTGACCTTGTTAAACTCAATTAGTTTGGGTTGTTCAGAGGTTCTGTGTTTTTACTGATTTCCTTTCCTCCTCTTTTAAAATCAATAATGGAAATAAGGACATGAAAGTTTTCAACTCTAATTGTGAATTGATTTGCCCTTAGAGTTCTATCATAGTTTGCTTTGTGTTTTTCGAAGCTCTGTTATTAGGTACGTACGTAATTGAGACTGTTCTGTCTTCCTGAGGCATTGACCTCTTTACAGTTATGCAGTGTCACTCCTCAGTCCTGGTAACATTTCTTGTTCTGAGGTCTACTGTGTCTGGTAAGAACATAGGCTCTGTAGCCCTCTTTTAATTAGTGTTTATATGGCGTATTTTAAATATTTTTGTTTACGTTTAACCTTTGTCCTTATATTTTTCTTGGGTGTCTTGTGGACAGTGTATAGCAGGATCTTGCTGTTTTGTGCGTCCTCTGCCTTCCAGTCGGTGTGTCTATGCTGTTTTCATTTACTGTGTCCAGAAAGGAATGCAAACGTATCTCTAGTTGTTTCTTTCTTCTTTTTTTGTTTGCTGTTGGATTATTTTAATATTCCATTTATCTACACCGTTGGCTTATCATTTGTACTGTAAAAACTTTTTATGATTTGCCCTAGGGTTTCCATACAATCTTTAATTAATCTTTAAATAGTACAGCACTGCTTCAGGTGTGCCGTAGGACCCATACAGCAGTGTTTTCCCGTGTATTAATCCTATTTATTCCCAGTTTCTTTTCTAGTTGTTGCTGTATCTGGCTCATCTGTGAGTCTGGTGCTGTTGACTACTTTATCGCCACTGTGGGTGTTTGGTTTCCCTTGCTTGGTCTTTGTCATTTCTGATTGGATGTTGGACGTCGTATCAGGGCAGGAGAGCAAACGTTTTGTATAATGGGTTGGATGGTAAATATCTTAAGCTTTAGGGCCACATGTGGTTTCTGTTGCATATTCTTCTCCGTCTCTTTCTCTTTTTAAAGTAACTCTTCAAAATGTACACATCACTCTTCGCTCCCGGCCTGCACAGAAATGGTTCCCGGGCTGCATTTGGCGTGGCGTGGCCTGGTGTGCCGGGCTCTGCGGCTCTACGGTCATGGCGTCGGCTTGCGGACGTGGCCTCTCATTGTGCTGGGACGTCCGTGGGGGTGAGAGGGGTGTGGGTTTTGTCGTCGCTGTGCTTGCCTCCTGTGTACTGCTGGCTTCGGGTTCCTCTCTTCTCCTTGTGCTGAGGGTGAGGGCTGAGCTCCCCGTGTCTTCCTCAGTGTCCTCTTTGCACCCTTAGCTCTTGGCCTTCCCTTTGCATCTGTGTTCGCAGGGGTCTCCTCCCCCCGCTGTAGACCGCTCTCCTTGGCCGCCGGTGTTTGCCGGACTGGCGCTGGAGGATGAGGTTCTCTGTCCATTCGGTTCGGCTTCTGTCCACCCATGTCTGGGTGGTGGGGCCTTCCCGGTGATCCCTGCACACGCTTCCCTGTGGCAGCCACGCTCTTCCCCGGGTCTCTGGCGGGTCTGGTACGAGGAAGAGTTGCTCTCCCCTCCCCCAGAGTAGGAGCGCTGTAACGGCCGGCACCCAGGCCGTGTTGCCTTCCCTCCTGGGTACAGCACGGCAGCTGTCGCCATGCCCTGGGGGCCCTGGGGGCCCTGGGTCAACAGCAAAAGCCTCTGGGCAGCTCTGGTGTGTGGCACTTCCCACTGAGGACTGATTGAGTCCACTCTTTCAATCCATTCACTTCTTGAAAGGTTTAAGTATAGCGCTAGGAAAGAGGTTCCGATTACAATATTCAATCAAAAGTGAATCGATGGCAAGGGTGCCTGTGGGGCTCAGTCGGGTGGGCGTCTGACTTCAGCTCAGGTCATGGTCTCACGGTTTGTGGGTTCAGGCGTCATGTTGGGCTCTGTGCTGACGGCTCGGAGCCCGGAGCCTGCTTCGGACTCTGTGTCTCCCTCTCTCTCTCTCAAAAATAAAATAAATACAAAAAAAAAAAAAACCCCAACAAAGCAGCAAGAAGTGACTCGATGACATACTAAAGCTTCCCAGTAGGGAGAAGTAGGAGGAGAGTTGCATCCAACCTGGTTAAGGTTGTAGCTGTGTGTTGGGCTCTTTTTGGTGGTGCCACCACACGTGCAGGGTACCGGCTTCTGCAACTCCAGAGGCAGTTCCTGAGCGGATTCCTTGGGGGGACAGTGGAAACAGTGGACTTCGGAAACTCAGTGGCCCCGAAGAGATTCAGCGTCAGTATGTGGCCACTGAGGGATTTGATGCACGGGGAGGGCAAATGAAACAATACCTTTCATTCATTCATTCATTCATTCATTCAATGTCTTATTTACTTATTTTTTGAGAGAGGGAAGGATAGAGAGGGAGAGGGAGAGGGAGAGAGAGAATCCCAAGCAGGCTCCTCACTGTCAGCACGGAGCCAGACAAACCACGAGCTCATGACCTGAGGTGAAATCAAGAGGCTGACGCTTGATGGACTGAGCCACCCAGGTGCCCCTGAAGTAACACCTTTCAAAACTATCCTAGAAGTGGACAGAGTTCTAGCAGACAACACGAAAGGCCCTCACATTTTTCGTTCGGCATCTTAAAATGTTCTGACTGCGAATAATATTTGAAGATGGATGTTACTAGAATGGATGGTGATTGAGTTAGTTGTGTTGCTCTTGTGAGCTAAGCTTTTACGTCCAGCGGGGACACTTTCCCGGTGAGTGTGCAGTTACCAAGTGGTCGGATTTGGCCCTCAGAAAGACCAAGAGCCCTTGAGGGGTAGGTGTCGCCGCGCGTCCTGGAGAGGGTCCCTCTAACCGGAAGCGCTCCCTCTCTCCCCAGACCCCGACGCGGAGGTGTGCCTTCACGCGCTGCGGCTCGTCCAGTCTGTGGTCCTGGAGCCGGAAGTCTTCTCCAAGTCTGCCTCCGAGTTCCGGAGCTCCCTGCCCCTGCAGCGCATCCTGGCCATGGCCAAGAGCCGTAACCCCCACCTGCAGACCGTGGCCCAGGAGCTCCTGGAGGACCTCCGCGCCCTGGAGCGTGACGTGTAGGGGCGCGCGTGTGTCCCTCCCCCGCCCCCAGGTCCCCACTTTGTATTCTGGAACCATCACCGCGTGCCATGTGTCCCAGACGGTAGACCGTGAGTGACTCGAGAGGGACGTGAATGCATATGTATCCACACAACTTCCTCCTGGAAGCAGAAGTTCCTGTGGGTGGCTGGGTGACCTTGCCAAGGTGCCCGTGGAACAGTCCATCCTTCCGGAAAGGCCCATGTCCTGTGCCTAAAAGAGGGCCGCCTTAGAGCGGCCCCTGCTGCCCAGGAGACTTTCTGAGACCTGTGGGCTCCCTCGTACAAAGGGGGGTGAAATGATCACCTGCCCCACCGGTCAGCATTTTCCTGAGATACATGGTTTGAAAAACAATTCATTCTCTCTTTAGTAATTGTAATTAATACCCTAAAATGCAAGTTTACCTTTAAAGCTTTGGTGAACCTGCTATTTCAGGTGACATTGGACATTTTAGTTCTTTTTTTTTTTTTTTTCTCCTGTTTTATTTTTGAATAAAGAAAGCCAGAAGAGTCATTGATGTGCACACTGCTGTTTCTGGAATATCATGATCTTGGTATCAGGAAGTGGTATATTACAATGCATTCAGCGCATATACTCGGTAGAAAAAACCTCTCCTTATATTGTTGTGGGCTGTTGGGCTATAAACTCAAAAGTCTGGTTTTTCACATAAGATACCATGAAAAGGGCCTCACGGACAAGAGCCCATGCACTGGTCAAAATCCTTTTTTTTTTTTTTAAATTTTTTTTTTTTTCAACGTTTTTTTATTTATTTTTGGGACAGAGAGAGACACAGCATGAACGGGGGAGGGGCAGAGAGAGAGGGAGACACAGAATCGGAAACAGGCTCCAGGCTCCGGGCCATCAGCCCAGAGCCTGACGCGGGGCTCGAACTCACGGACCGCGAGATCGTGACCTGGCTGAAGTCGGACGCTTAACCGACTGCGCCACCCAGGCGCCCCGGTCAAAATCCTTTAAATGATGTACACGGCTGTGTGCCAGAGTGCCCTCTCTATGCGGGTCCTTCTCAGCTGCGCCTTGGCCACTGGCACAGAGCAGAGAAGGATACACCCCATCTGTCACAGACAGCCTGCGTGTGAGAGGAAGTGCCGTCTACATCACCCCTACAGTCACTTGAGGGAACACATTCGTTCCTTTCTCGTGCTCCTTCCCGCACACTGTCGCTGTGGGCCCTCAGGCTCCGGGCATCCTCTGAGGGTGACAGCAAAGGCCGGCGTCGCTGGATGGTGGCGGCCTCGCATACATGTATAAGCTCTTTCTGCCGTGTGGCGTTTAGAATAACTTCATTTTCTTTTAAGTAGATTTTATAGGCAATGCGTGGTTCGTGGCTGAGGCTGAAGCAGGAGCTTAGAGGAAAGGCTCGGTGCTGAATCTCACGAGCCGACAGATTGTGGAATAACTACTAGCTCGTCAGAGCCAGAGAGATGTTGTAAGAGGTGATTTGAAATTCACGGATGCAGAAATCGGTCCATCTGTGCGCCGTGGCTCTGTAGGTCTGATTATTGGCAAATAAAATCGAGAGCGTCGTGTGTTTGTACTTTTCCTAGCATGGTATTTTCTTTTTGGTTATTTGTTTGATAAGGTAATGGGAGATAAACTAGTGTAATTAGTTTGTGCTGCCTCTAGAAATGCAGGGTCTTTTCCTGCCAAAGACGGATCCACAGCGTATACAGAGACCCAGAACTGGGCCAGCCCACGAGTATTGTGTAGTTCAGCTAATTAGTAGATGGATGTGATCGAGAAGGATACTTTTTTTCCTCCTGAAAACTCCTTCAGGGAGAAACACATGACAAATGCATGTTTTGAATGTATATCACAGGAAAAGTACTTGAGGCCAGTTTTAAGGAATGGCTAGTCTTTCAAATATTTCTGTTCTTCACGTGAAGGTCAAGGGGAACACGCGAGTGCTAACAAAATCTCAGTTTAAAAAGTATGTTAAAGCAGGCTCCTGGGTGGCTCAGTCGGTTAAGCGTCCGACTTCAGCTCAGGTCAGGATCTCACGGTCCATGAGTTCGAGCCCGACGTCGGGCTCTGTGCTGACAGCTCAGAGCCTGGAGCCTGCTTGGGATTCTGTGTCTCCCTCTCTCTCTGACCCTCCCCTGCTCACACTCTGTTTGTCTGTCTCTCTCACAAATAAATAAATATTAAAAAAAAAAAAAAAAGTATGTAAAAGCATGCACTTGGGGGGCTCAGTTGGTTAGGTATCTGACTCTTGATCTCAGCTCAGGTCCTGATCTCAGGTTCAAGCCCCATGTTGGCCCTCGTGCTGGGTGTGAAACCTACTTAAAAAAAAAAAAAAAAGCATGTACTTGGCGGTGTTTGAAGTCTCTTGTGAATTTAAAACCAGAAACAAAAGCAGTAAAATGGTATATATATTTTTAAATTTAGCTTTTAAAGAATCCCTCTTGTTAAGTTGAGGAACTCTTTCTTTTTCCCTTGGTGCTGTCAGTATTTTCTGTAAAAGCCTGGAGCCTCCCAGGCCCGCAACCAGCCCTTGCCCCTGCCCCCCACGGGTGCCCAGAGCAGCCCTCGTGCCCGTGGACCCAAGAGGTCCTGGTTCAGATGCAGACGGTGCTGTGGCTTTGAGGACGGTGTTTCATAGCTGGGTCTGCCCGTGGCGCAGAGTGGAGTAAGGAGTCCTCGTCCTGGATGTTTACATATCCCCGTGCCTTTCACTTATTCAGGGGGGTTTAAAATTAATTGGGGTGCCCCGCAGAGCATTGCAAGTCTGGGGCTTGAAGGAAACCCGCACAAGGCAGGCAGGCAGACCGGGGCGAGGAGGGGTTTCCCGGAGAGCTGTAAATCTGCCCGTTTCACTGGTTCCGCCAGACCTGCCGTTAGCTGTACTGCCATGACACGAATGTGCTGGCAAAGTGGGTGGACACTTTTGTAGACTTACTAGCTTCCTGAGGAGCTCTGAAGACAGAGTTTTCTCTGTGTTCTCCTGGGACGCGGATCTGACCACCCGAGATCTGGCCAGAGCGGGGTCTGGGCGTAGGCCCTGGGGTGGCGCAGACCCAGCTTTGGCTGCAGCACCCCGTGGGCAGTACGCAGGCTCAGAAGGCAGAGCGATGGGGCCGGAGGAAAGTCTCTGATGCTTCTCCAGCCCAGGGTCAGGTGCAGGGCTGAGAGACGCCGGTGCACCTGCGTCCCCGCAGGACTTGTCCCCAGTGCTCACCGGCGCCCCTCCGCTCGGAGAGATCACACCTTAAAATCGTCTCCACGTGCAGGGCGAGGGGACCTTTGAATGTGCTAGTGCCTGTTACAAAATGAAGACTCGTCCTTTTTTTATTTGTAATTCTTCAAGTGTTTTTTAATTGTGGCAGAACTTACCACATAGACAGAAATGGTAAGCATAAAATTACCATTTTAACCGTTTCTAAGTGTAGAATTCGGTGGCTCACAATGTTGTGTAACCACCGCCACTGTCTATTTCCAGAACTTTTTATCATACCAAACCGAAGTTCTGTCCCCATTCAGCAAGGTCTCCTCGGTCCCTAACTGCCCTCTCCCCAGCCTCTGGCATCCTTTGCTCTCCTTCTGACTCTGTGAATTTGACTGTGTCCTCGTATAAGTGGGATCATAAAGTGTCTGTCTGCCTGGGTCCAGCTTGTTTCACCTGAGCGTAAAGTCTTCAGGGTTCTGCCGTGTCGTGTCACGTGTCCTAATTCCGTTCCTTTTTGTGGCTAAATAATATTCCATTGTATGTACACACAGGCACACCTTGGAGACATCGCAGGTGTGGTTCCGGACCCCCGCAACAAAGCGGGGCAATAAAGTGAGTCTAATGTTTTGGTTTCCCAGTGCACGTAAAGGCTGTGTTTTCACTACGCTGTCGTCTGTTACATGTCCGGTAGCCATATGTCGAAAATCCACAGTGTATGTACCTTAATTAAAAAACACTTGATTGCTAAAACATGCTAGCCATTGTCTGAGCTTTCAGGGACTTGTAATCTTTTTGCTGGTGGAGGGTCTCGCCTCCATGTTGGTGGCTGCTGAAGGCTGGGGTGTCCGTGGCAACCTCTTAAGACAGCAGTGAACTTTGCCACAACGATCGACTCTTCCTTTCACCAACGATTTCTCTGTAGTTTGTGGTGCCGTTTGATAGCATTCTACCCACAGAACTTGTCACACCCTGTTGCTGCTCTGTCACTTAAGTGTATGGAATATTCCAGATCCTTCTGTCATTTCAACAGTCTTCACAGCACCTTCACCGGTGGTAGATCCCATCTCAAGAAACCACCTTCTTTGCTTATCCCTAAGAAGCAGCTCCTCGTCGGGGTGCCTGGGTGGCTCAGTCGGTTGAGCGTCCGTCCGACTT